>NC_139345.1:130377536-131865036 GCF_055883805.1 Amblyomma maculatum | reverse complement strand
TTTTTTTAAAGCTGCCAGCATGGCAGAATTCCGATTCCTATTGGTGCCTTCATTATAGGTATAACAACAGCATGTACTTTCCTAGTAAATGTTGTGATTGAGGTCTCGCTTGAGACCTTCAAAACTGTTTGCTAATATTGTGATATTAAACTGCACTAGGGTTCCAGCTATGTCATTGCTGTGACTTTAATGGTGTGCTACGTATTATCCGTTGTGTTAAAAGTACTCCTATGAAGAACCAATACGCTGTAGAAGAACTGCAGATTGGTCTAGTTGGTGTTGCTTTATAATGGTGGTTTAACAGCGCAAAAGATACACAGACCAAGAAAGAGACACGACACACGAACCAGCGTTGACATCCATAAAATGACGTCGAGACGCTTAGGTGAGGCAAATAAATGCAGGAAATCTGGTTTTCTGGACTCAGTTCCTTCTTGCGCTAAAATTATCTGCAAGCGCCTCAGGACGGGAAAGAGGTTCGGAGGAAGGCCGTATGTTCACACGCTGTCGCACCGAATTAAGAGAGTGGGGAGCAATCATGGTGTAAAATTTTTTTCTGCTAATAACAAGCTAGAAAAAGTGGGAGCGGCGGTTCAAAGAAGGCACGAGGGGTGCAGAAGAAATGCGTTCAACATAAATCATTAAAATAGATATGTTCCCTGTAAGACTGGCATAGTATATCAAATCTATCTGTCCTGTGGCTTTACCTACATAGGCCAGACTGGCCGATATATTAACATGCGGCTCATGGAGCTACTTAATTCGTTGAAAAAGAAACTAACCTAGCGAAGCATTGTTCCACGTGCGAATGCACGCCGTTTCATGATGACACTGATGTTTTGTTCGTTAATTCTGACTAGCGCACTTGAGAAGTAGCCGAAGCTATTCACATTATCAGAAAAAGTAAAGGATGCGTGAGCATGCCTTCTGTCACATATCTCTTCGGGAAGTGAATATGCTGCATAGTGGGTAGCCGTTCTGCAGATGCACTTGTGCTCCCAAAGACATTATTCCTTCCAACCAACACTTTAGGTCGTTGACAATGCGCATGTGCGCTGCTTCTGCGTGTGCGTATATTCGGTGTGATTCTTCCCAATATATAAATCAGTTGTAAGTCAGCGCTGGCTCGTGTGCCTCGTCTCTTTCTTGGTTGTGTCTGTTCTGCGCTGTTAAACGACTATTGTGAACGAATATACAGTCATAGAAATTCTGACTCAGGTAAACAATCTCTCTTGACTTTACCTTAATTTTGGTGCGCATACAAACCGCCTTCAACAGTAATGGCGTTGTATTAAACCGAAACATATTCCAGGGACAATGCTTTATTAACGCTCTCTGAATACTTCTAACACGGATGTATACGATCTGATAGTAAGAAACAGTAGTGCGTGGGTCGTAGGAGCTGGTGATTCAAAGCAATAATTTGGTATACTGACGACGGCTGGCCTATATTTACCTCCTTTTCAAAAATTTCTAGAAAATCTGATGAACAGCCCTCTTCTTGACAGGGCTTGAGCAAACCTTGAAGTGGAAATTCTCTGCAGAAAAAAACAAAACCGCCAGCCAATCCTAAGAGTGCGGACGACTGAGAATGCGAAAGCCATATATGCCTGAGTGATGTCTGTTCAAATGATTCATGTAAGGTGTCTCTACATCGATTGTGCTACCTTTTGTCGCTGCGTTCTCTTTGCAACTACACTACACCAATCCAACCATCGTGCCTGTAAAAGATAAGATATACGTGGTTGCGCGCGATGACTGATATAAGACACGTTTATGTTTTAAATTTAAAACTCACTATCGGGAATACTCGGGAAATTTGCCATCCTGTGTATGATACATATAATTACGTTCAGCGTTAAGAATAACAGAATACAGAAAGAACGCGACGACTAGCTCAATTCTGATGGAATTGGACGTCAAGGGCTGCCTGAACTGCAGACCTATTAGCCACTGACCATTGCTTCAAAATATTTGCTAATGCATTCACTAATGAAATCAGGTTACATTGCGGCATGTATCATCCAAAAGGCAAGCTTCAGGTCGGAGGAGTATTTTCCAAAAGACGATATCCACAGAAGCATGAACGGTTATGAAATATGCCTATTCTATAATAAACTTTGTTGTCCAACACCTTATTTTGAAAATTCTTTGGTTGTATTTACACATTTTTTTTCATTCACAATTCCTTTCGTTGTGTCTGCAAAATTCGCTGGTAGAACTAAAGGCTTAGGTATCCACACCACTATGCCTTCTTAACGCACTTGTTGTCGCGCGCTGACCCTCTCCGGGCTCCCGCCTCGCACTCTGCGGGGGACTCAGCTTCGCTGCGAAGCCGCTCTCAGGTTACTCGGTCATTCCGACTTCAGGCATCTGGCGGAAGAGAATGTGTTGAGAAGGACCAAGTGGACCGTGCCGCTGCTGAAGCGGACCCTTCTCGGACAGTGTGTGTTTTGTACGCCGTGCGAGCTAGGGCTGTCAAACGAAGGGACGATAAATCTGTTCCGTTGTTTTTGTTTACCGACTATATCGACTACCGTAAATTTCTCAAAAGTGGGATTGAAACGTTCCTCAAAGAGTGCCTGTGAAGTGCTTCGATCACGAAAAGCCGTGATGATGCTATTTTCGAAGACAACGAATGGAGGACCCGAGAGTGAGGTACCACGACCGGCTCACTCGGCGAACGACGGCAACGTACAGAACTAAGACGAGACGCAACCCAACGTCGAAAGAGGAGCCATGAACGCTGCAACGGCAAGCAGTCAGGGCATGCATAGCCCTCAACGAAGCAGTGCCCGCTCCCGCTCTTTGGACTTCCAGGCACTGATGCAGGCTGCGATCCAGACGGTGGTACGAGAAGCATTGCATGATGCAGCCCAGCAGATGCAATGGGCATAATCGCCACTGCACCACCCGTCGGCAGGTGCATCGGGCGTCGAGGATGGACGATTGACCACAGCGAGCACGCAACTGGTGCCAATAATCGAGCCATCTTCGCACGATCAGCCAACGGTCGACACGTGGCTCAACAAAGCAGACAATCGGCTGCAGCCTGAAGTTGGAGCGATCAGCAGACCACTTTCTTCGCCCTCACGAAGCTCCAGGGCGTCGCATAAATATGTTATGAAGATCTCACTGACCATTCCGCCCAACTAACTTGGGCCGACTGGAAAACTGAAATGAAGAGGGCGTTTCTTTCGGCAGCCAGTTTTCAACGCCCATTCCGGGACATGGAACCACGAAAGAAGGAGCGCCACGAAAGTGTCGAAGCGTAGCTGTACGACAAGATGCCCAAACCAAGGCCCTGCCACATCAGTGAAGCGGCATGAATCGAAAACGTCATCACTGGACTCAACAACGAAGATCTGGTGCAGACCCTCACAGTTTGAAACTACGCAAGCCTTGATGAGTTTCGCCAGTGCATGAAACGGCTCGATCGAACGGACGCCATGAAGGAGACCGGACCCAATACGCTCAAACAGCCGTTGGATGCTCGACATTCACATTGCGTCCGAGAAGGTAACGACTGTGTAGCAGCAACTGCTGAATGTCCACTTCGCATCGGGGGCGACAATGAATCGGCAAGGGCACCCGGACGGAAATACAACGAAAAATTCGAGCCACTCTGTTTTAATTTGTTTTCGTACGGAAATTTTTTGGTGGCATGCCCAAAACCTCAAAGTAAATCGCGTTGCACAAATTGTGAAAAATCAGGCCACGAGAGCAAAGATTTATATTCAAAAAAGGCTCGACAAACAACAACGGGACGAACCTAGCAGTCCTTGCGCAAGAAAGCAATGATACAGTGGGCAGCATGTTGCCAAATCAGTATTTCATGAGTGTTAAATTGAACGGGAAGCCGATTAAGGCATACATCTACATGGGAAGTCAATGTAAATCGACCCGGGAGAGCGAGGCGGAAAAGTTGAAATTCTCATATGAACGTCTAAGCCCTCCTTTTAAGGTGAACGGGTACGGATCGGGGAAAAACGACGCCAATAGGCAGATTTGAAGCGAGATGACGGTTGACCAGGTCACAGCCGATGTCCAGATTCACATTATATGAAACGACGTGCTAGCTGTCCCACTGCTTGTCCGGCAACCATTTACCAAACAGCCGTACATAACGGTGGTGTGCGGCGAAAATACAGTGCGCATTTTCTATCAGCATGACGAGTCGGAGGATGAGAATGGAACTATGGCCAACTTAGCTATACTGGCCCTACCACTGCACCGGGCGAACTTGTGAGCGAAGGAGGCTGCTGTCATACCTCCGAAGTACGTCGGCTTCGTTGCACTGGGCAGTGACAACGTTACTTCCAGTGACATCTTCGTCCATGGAAAGCTGCACGAGCCAAGCGGTCAATACGTACTAATCTGTGTGCTGAGGGAAGACGAAAGGTGCGAACTATGAATGCCTGTAGCGAACGTCTCAGGCTCCGCTGATCATCGCGCAAAACCAGAAAATCGCAAGGGAAACGTGGATGGAAGAAAAATATTCTGAACCCTTTATTCTCGTAAGCTGCAACGAAACAAAGCCGAAAAAGGCAATCTTTGGAGATTACGTAATGGTGGGCCCGTAAATGTCTGACACGCAAAGAAGTGAATCATCGCGGTGATTAACGAGTACCGCGACTGCTTCGCAACGTGCCTTTCGGAAACCGGCTGCATACGTGCAACTGAAATGAAGACTGCGGTGACCACGGACAATGCGGTAACGTACCGCCCCTACCACCTTGCTCACTTGGAAAGGCAGGCTGTGAGAATGATCGATGAGCTCAAAGAGGCTGGAAAAGTTACGGACTATAACTATGCCTACACGACCTCTATTCTACTTGTAACGAAAAAGAGCGGCGAGAAACAACTTATCGTAGACTTCCAAGCCCTCAACAAAATAACCAGGAAGGATTGATATCCACTGCCCTTAATTGACGATCAACTTAACAGGCTCCGCGACAAATGACTTTTCACGAGCCTGGACCTTGCGTGAGGTTATTATCAGCTGCCTATCGATGAAGATAGTGGAAAGAAGACGGCGTTCGTCACTCCGGCCGGTAATTACGAATTCACCCGCATGCCATTCGGTCTAGTCACCGCACCGAGCATCTTTCAGCGCATGATAAACACGGTGATCTGACCATTCAGACACACAGAAGCCATGACATACATGGGTGACTTGCTGATTCCCTCTGCTTTGCTTGAAGAAGGATTAGACAACTTGGACATAGGTACTTGAAGCCCTGCGGGCTGCTGGCCTTACGTTGCGCTTAAGAAGGTGCACGTTCATCCAAAAGAAAATTAGCTACTTGGGTTACGAGATTTCGGCGTCGGGCATCAACCCCGACAGCCTCAAGCTGAAATGCATCGCTAATTTTCCTACACCTGCAAACGTCCATGATCTCCGACGTTCCTTGGGTCTTTAAAGCAATTTCAGACGATTTTTGGCTGGATTCGCTAAGATAGCAAAGCCGCCTACGACCCTGATTTGCAAGGGAGAGCGCTAGAGCTGAAATGGCGATCAAGAGGTTGCATTTAGGGAACTACAAAGACAGCTAATGAGCAAGCCAACGCTGGCACTTTACGCACATTGAGTGAAGACGGAAGAGCACACCGATGCGTGCAGGGTTGGTTTTGGAAGAGTGCTGTTGCAGCAACAAGCGGACGGTAAAATACATCCCGTTATGTATGTCAGCAGTAGCATTACGAGAAATGAGGAATGGTACCACTCGTACGAACTTTAGGCGTTGGCGGTTGCATGGACTATTGAGAAAATTAGGTTATACCTGTAGGGAACCAAGCTCCTCGTTTTTACAGACTGCAACGCTCTCAGGATTGCCTTGTCAAAGCAAGATCTGGTGTCACGTGTGGACAGGTGGTACCTAACGCTACAAGAATACACGTTTGATGTAGAACACCGACCGGGAGCTTCAGTGAGCCATGTTGATGCTTTCTACAGGGCACCTGCCTCAAATGTTGAAGAGATTGATGTTGCAAGAGGCATTAATATCTGTATAACGGAGCTCCCCAGTGACGACTGGTTGACGGTAGCACAGAAAACGGACTCAATGTTAGTCTATCGCAGACACATTAAGGGGATCGTCGAAGGTGAAATAAGCGCAGCGCATAAGAAAGGAGTATGCCCTGGTAGAAGGTGCTCTTCTTAGGAGATCGTGCAACAACGGTGAGGAGCGCTTGCTATGCGTGGTGCCACGAACGGCACGTTGGAAAATCGTGAGATGGTGTGACTGCAATGTGGGACACTTCGCTTTTGTCAAAACCATGGCCTTGCTAGAAAGTAAATATTGGTTTCTGAGGATGCGACGGTACGTAAAACGGCACATCTCATGCTGCTTTGGAATCTATGTATCGGAAAACACCTTCAGAAACAAAAAACCGAGAAGGCTGCACAGCATCGAAAAAGTGGGCGGGCCAGTCGACACGATCCATATGGATCACTTGGGACCATTCTTCCGCAGCACTAGTGGTAATACATGAGTCGTGGCAGTGGATGGCTTTACGACGTTAGTAATCATTCGGGTTGTGAGAAGCACCGTATCAAATTATGCAAAAGGTTTTCTCAGAGACCTTGTTGCCATCTTCGGGGCGCCACAAAAATTGGTTTGGTTTGGTTTGTGGGGTTTAACGTCCCAAAGCAACTCAGGCTATGAGAGACGCCGTAGTGGAGGACTCCGGAAATTTAGACCACCTGAGGTTCTTTAACGTGCACTGATATCGCACGAAAATTGATCACCGACAAGGGGACCGCTTACATCAGCTGACTGTTAGAAAAGTACTGCATATCGCTAACATAATTCACTTGAAGAATGCAACGTGTACAGCTGGGGCCAACGGACAAGCTGAGAAGTACACCAGAATAATAACGCCGCCATTTCCAGTCTAACAAAACGAGGCGACAGGAATTACTGGGACGACGGGCAATGGGTAATCAACAACACAGTAAAACGAGCTGCGAGAGCGACGTCATTCAGTCTGCTTTTCAACTTTCGCCCACGAAACGTGACAGGAGACCCAGTTGATGACGCCATCGCACTGGAGCTTGACGCCAGCTTGCTTAGGCTACGGGAGACGGCAATCGGCAATATTTGTCGGGACCAGAAGAAACAGAGAGTTCCAATAACTGACGAATAACAGCGCAGAGCTATCAACCAGGTCATAGTGTTGAGCGAGAGGGAGCCAATTTCGTTGGAAGAGTCGCGCAACTGTGTCTGAAGTACAGGAGACGGTACATTGTCGTAGTAATGCTTCCCAACGACAGGTACAAAATGCAAGACTTCTCCGAAGTAGATCGGCCCCGGCGGCGGTGCTGAAAACGTTTTTTAAAAGGAGAGTTGCCCGGTGTTTGCTCTGGGGTCAGGTTTAGTGCCCTTTCACTCACAAACACTAGATGGAGCCTCTAGTACGGAACCCCAGTGGCTTGCTCTACCGCTAATTCTCGTTTGACCAACGCCTTTTGAGCTATCAGGTCGGAGCAGCCAAGTAGGGTCGCCCCCCCCCCCCCCCCCCCCCCCCCCCCCCCAATCCTCCCGGGTGGGGTTTGTGTTAGGTGCAAAGGCAGAGTTGGAGGGGCACGCCCACACCGTGTGGATGAGGTCCGAGAACATTTCCCCATAGTGTGGAAGCTCCCCGAAGAAGGCATTGTCAAAGTGTTTAATTGACGCCGGGCACATCATGGAGTTAGTAAGCAGGCAAAGAAACACGCGTTGTTGCGCTCTCGTTAACTTTTTACACCGGTGGGGGTAAATATTGTCTGTGTTTTGGTACAGCTGAGTAATTTGTCTGAACGTGTAGGCTGGTGCGAATTGTTCTGAGGAAAAGGAAGGGGACGAGGTTGCCCGGTTTGAAAGCACGCGGGCGTCGTCGTCTGCTGGCTCCTTTCCTCGTAGCCCCGAGTGAGCCAGAACCCAGACTATGAAGCGGTGGGATGGAGTCCCCACGTACGAGCTGTTTTTCAGTAGCCGGTAGCCCATGTACGGGACCCAGCCCTGTTGATCGTTCATACGCGCCCCTCGCGAATTCGTTATGATTGTTTAGGAATCGGAGTGTGTTGTGACAACGCGATGGCGTTCTCTGCTGTGTTACTTCTCGGCCTTTAAATGTGAGCGCGTTTATCATTTTAGACTCGTGGATCACAGCCGCCGTGTACCACCCGCCTTGGTGCGGACCGGACGCGTCCACATAGTACACTCCGGGTTTCGCTCCATAGTGGTGAGCTAAGGCCTCTGCCCTGGCCATTAGCTTACCCTCGTGGTCGTTCTTGGGCATGTTAGTGGGGAGTGGTTTTACTTGCAGGGCGTATCGCCACGCCTGAGGAAGTCGTACTCTTTCCTCAGTTACAGTCGTGGGTTGTATGCTTAGACGGTTATTAGGTGATGCCACGACGGTGTTTGCGATAATCGCGTGAATTGGATCGTAAGATGGGCTTAATCTCTCAGCTCCTCGAACGAGTTCGTCATAAACAGACCTTGGAGCCTCAGGTTCGACGTGGTTATAGGGAGGTCACCGGCCTTATTCTTTATTTTGCGTGTGATCACCTCGATGACTTTCGTCGTGTTTCTTGAGGTGGAGATAGAGGGTCGAATAAAGGATTCTGCGCTTGTTACAAAGGCATTGGCCAGTCGTAGAGCATATTTGCTTCTCAGTCCCCTTTTCTTGTTTGAGACTCTGTGGACCATTCAGCCCTCCTAGCCCCCCACCTGTTTTAGCTTGTCGAGCGGGGTCGTCGCTAGCTTACGCCGCCGAATGAAACAACCCAGGACTCTAATTTCTTCTCTCTCGGGTATCGGTTCTGATCCAAGTCAAAATTCTATCTTATCTGTGCATTTTTTGGAGGGGCGAATACAGACGAAATATGGGAGAAATGGAGGCCAGTTTGCAGGCGGCAGCCACCGCTGTGAATGAGTACGCGAAAAAATGCGGCCTTCATTGCTCACCGAAAAAATTCGAATTCGTCCAGCGGCCCCGAAGATTCTACGAAGGCGTCGTGGCGGCGGACCGTATGAGGCGCTTCGCACTGGGAACCGAGGCGAGAGGCGATTCCTCTCCAGACACCGAAAGCGGTGACGGCCAAGCAGCCTGCATGTAAGATAAAACAGAGAAAACGCAAGACCTCATTCCAACCGAGGGTGGTTGAAAAGGATTGGCCAAATGTTGTCGACAGAGAAGCCATGCACTTTCGGCCCACAAACGGAATGAGCGCAGATCCTCTCAGGGCTCCCGCCTCGCACTCTACGGCGGCTCTGCTCAGCTGCGAAGCCGCCCTCAGGTTACTTGGCCATTCCGACCTTCGACATCTGGTGGGAGAGAGTATGTTGAGAGGGATCGAGTGGACCGCGCCGCATCCGAAACGGACCATTTTCAGAGATAGTGTGTTTTGTATGCCGTGCGAGCGATAGCTCTCAAACGAAGGGACAATAAATCTGTTCCGTGGTTTTTGGTTATCGGCTGTGTCGACTATTACACTGAACATCTAGTAAACATTCTTAGCAAAGAAAATGTGATACACACCAGTGTTATTCGTGGTTATACTAATTAATTTATTTTATTTATTCAGAAACCTTAAGGCCCGCTGGAGGCATTACATGGGGGGGGGGGGGGGGGGCATAAGCCCGTATAAAATTCTTTGTTAAACAAATATTCAAACAAAACAACAACAAAAAAGAACAATATATATTGCCCAGATGGCCCACATCATGACACTTTTTTCGACCAATCGCCTTGTTGGATATGGTTCCACTTTCGTCATGTGATATACGAATATTTCCTCTTCTAAACAATTCGAGTATATTAGATTGCATTAGTATAACGCGTAATATTTTTGCGGATCGGTTATCAACCTAACCAACACTCCGATTCTCCCTATCGACGTTGCATTTATACGCATTTACGTTGATGAGTGGGCAAATTTAAGCGGAATAATGCTTTCAAATTAGTATGCGGCTCTTGGTCCACCTCTGTCGCATGTATGGGACTTCATGATTTTCAGATATGGCGGCGCCCTCTGATCACTTCTGTCTGTGGCAAATGACCTTGATAATATTTTCACTCTCCTCAGCAGTAAGGAAGTTCTTGTGGCGGTCTTCGCATTCTACAATTTGACGGCACCATTAGACCATTTGCAAAAATCTGTAAGTCAGCTTCTCTGTAATGCTTGTTTCAAAACCAAAAGGTCTCGTTCCCAGACGCCACGCTCGCAATATTTGAAGAAGGGAAAAGTAAACTCTGGAATGTGCAGTTGACTTCAAGGTGACTCAGGGAGACACGTCGAAAAGGTACAATGATTGAATGCCACCATTCATATGTAGAAAAGAGGACAAATGAGGTGAAGATTGTCCAGCGCCTTGCTGCTCCAGCGTGACTGGTTTCGGCCCATTCGTCAAGCTCCCTCCCTGTCTCACTTTCGCGAATCGCCAGCATGAATGCGCCATTGAAAGGCGTCTGCCTCTTTTCGTTTCAACAAAGACTGCGAGAGTGGCATCCGTGAACGCGACCTTTTGGTTGGAAAACAAGCGTTGCAGAGACGCTGACTTACATTTTCCTGCAAATGGTTGATTGAATAGTTTCTTGCGGTTTGCAGTGACGTGACATTGATTGCGTGTCACCCTCTCGAATAATCAAGACATATCGTGAGTGAAGCTAAGGAATATCGTCAGAAAGAAACAAGACAGCCGTTGTAGAGTAACCGGGTATTGTTGCGAGACCTGGGCCCTCATAATAACAGATGAAGAAAACAAGCACAATACTGTCATCTCTGCTAATTTGCAGGGCGCTTACAAATACAATATATAACATGCTACATGCTGCTCAACTTGGCAGCAGAGGGCTGTAGTACATAGGTTGGAAGTTTTAGCACTTGCGTCGCGACAAGTTGTTTGGCGGCGCCTGCACTAATGATCAGAAGATGCCGATGTCCTGAGACACCGGAACACTCCGATCCACTGTGAACAGCTTTTTTTTTGTCCTAGCTTCAGATGACTCAACATTTCAAGCAAATGCCTGACGCATAACGCTCCGTGATAACATAAATGAATTCGAGATAGAAATCTTGGATATTTTGTGTACGTATAAACGTTTCCTAAGCTTTAAAAAGCCGCTCATTACAGTCTCTTACGCAATGATGGAGCCATACTGATAGCAGGAAGGCTCAGATAGTGTAGGAGGAAAGGTTGCAGGGACACCCTGTTTCGGGCTCATGCTTACGTTAGGCGTCAGGAGGGGAAGAGTACAATCCCGCTCACTTTATCACTGAGTCCAAAAGCCAGCAGTTTGCTATCCGGGAGAGATGGCGAATAGGAAGGTGATGCTCCGAGGACCAATTTCTTCCACTCGCTCTTCTTCATCTTCTTCTTGGCTTCTTGAAACACGGCACCTACGCACATGAAGGATAGACAATGTGTAGTGGCGTAAACAAAGAATTGAATTGCAAAACAATTATTTCGCCAGACAAGGCACAAAAAAATTTCCGTAGGCAACTGCGAAAAAATGATTGGCACCAGGCGCGAACTGCGAAAACTGTAGCGGCAAAGGCCGACAGAAAAACATTCTCCTTTATTCCGCGCTTCTTTCTTTTCTGATCATTTCTTCAAACGCATTTTAGTGGCCTAACGGCCACCCACACAAGTCCGCTTGAAGACATAGAACGAGGGATTTCGTTGCTTGTGCAACATGCTTTGAAGTATTGATGAAAGTAATGCTCTCAGCACGAAGCAACACGCTATACAGATGTCTAAAAAATCAGATAGAAGTGAAATAGAGTGATATGCGAAAGTTCTGCCTGTTCTTCGGTCCTGTGCATCTTTCGCAGGAATAAGTAGGAATAAACGTCAGACAGAGTCCACCTCTATTTCGTCATGAGCTGTCATGACTGACTTTCGGCTGCCTTCGTCAAACAGCAACTGTGTGAATTTATTACAGAATATATAGGCAAATTTCATGTCATGCTGCAGTCAAGTAACTATGCTGCTCCGAAAGGTATTTTCAGGAACCGTTTCGTGACGGGAGTGTCCTCTCAAAGAACAATCGAAAGGTTTTTCGTCGAAATGTTCTGAGATCAGTTTTGCGAGTGTCCACAAGCGTTTTACAATATGAGCAAGCCAGCGCGATACTCAAGGATGTTGAACTCCTATGAAGCCGGTGTGACACGTCAGACCTATAGTTAACCTGGTTTACACTCAAAATTCACTTCGACGCAATTTCATTGTCCTTTGCCCACTTGTCGCCAGTTAAAACTTGCTGCGCGAGCACCGTTTCCAGGAGTATACTTGATAGAGTATACGGTATACGGTATAACACTTCGTTAAGATTGTCCGAGATATCTTCCACAACGAAATGTAATGTCATTTTCAAAGCCACAAGAACTCATGAGACCACTGCAGAATCACCGAGATCGTGACTATCACGTAGCAGGAGAAAGAGAAAACCGTGTTGCCGTCACCCTGTGAACCATACGTCATCGGGGTCACGTTTTTGAGACCACGTGCAGATGGGCTGCGTATATTTGTGACACGAAAAGTATGAATTGTTACAAAAGTGTGAGTTCGGCATCCTTAGAAAGTGCGCTCCCTCGTACCAGCACTCCACATCCCCCTCTCTCCAGTTGGCCTAAAACATACTTGCGCATCGAGAGTACGAATTCCGAGGAGGCATTATGTGGGAAATGGCACCTCGGGACCACGCGAGCAAACCCAGAAACAGGGACCATGTTTTCATAGTGTAAACACCTCGATTTACGTGCAACTGTCCCTTTTCGACTTTCAATCTGGCCACGGTTACATCGGTGCCATCCCATAAGTAACGAACTGTGCACGGAGGAGCTAAAAGTTCGCCTGTTATTGACGAGCTGGCAGGGTCTAAATGGCGGCCAAAATATGATTTTTATCTAGTTAAGCATTTGGGTTTCTGTCGGGCAGCGCCATTTGCTGAAAACGGAGGAAAAAGGACAATCATGTCTTCATGTGTATACTTCGACCTAGGTTTGCCAGCACAGCGATGAGGTGCACAGGGTAGGCTTGTCAACTGAGTTCGTCGTTACATAGTTGTATTTTAATGGTTAGACTACAGGAGGTTTGCACGCAATTAGGTTGTCCTTTTCGTACCTTGTATTTTCTCGGGCCATGCGATAACAGCGGTGCATGCTGTTTATTGTGATTTGCTCGGTTTGGTGATTACCAGGTCCGTCTATCTAAGCGGATAAAGGCTACTGCTGCGTCAGGAGAAGGGCTGCCCATGAGTGGGCCTACCCAAACAGCGACGAACCGAGGCATTACGAAGATATGTTGTCGAGAATCTAAGGGTTCTCGTCGTCAGCGTCTGTCAGAGAGTGCTCCGGCGGATGCATGTAACTGGCCCTCCAAAACTTTGTCCGTCCTCACTCTAACCATGCCATTTTGATATATAAAGTTTTTCATTTCCCAACGTCTGCGTCCTCATCTTCATTCTTCTCGCCCAATGTCAAGCTAGAAGATAAAACAAGTAAAGGACCTCTACTACCACTTACGAGGGCAACAATTACTACTCCAAAAAATGTATTTAACTTAGGTTCGTCCCAATCACCAGCATTTCTTAAATGTTTTTCCCTTACAAGGTCAGCTCCCAGGACGAACTCACTGTTACAGATGCGCTTCAATCGGAGCCAGCAGCTCAGCGCAAACTTGCTCTGCGCAAGGCAAGACTTGTTTTCTTTGCTGACAATGGGGGTATTTTGCTTCCATGGATCAGCAGGGCGAGAAGTATATGAGAAGAGGCAGCAACAAGATGAAATTCGGCAAGTCAAAGAAGAAATAAAGGCAGGTAGTGTCCATGATAAGCAACTTCTCTATCTGTTCACACGAGCTAACGAGTTGCTTATAAGAAGGGCTAGTATATGGCTTCTAAACAAGAGACAACCATGGAGACGTCCATCGTACAAAGGAATCCAGGAAGCTCGTTTACAGGCAAGAGATATCATCTATTGTAGTTGTTTTTTCTGTTAGAACTATACTGCAGGCTTAGAGACACGAAGCAGAAAACGCTGACAGTTTCCTGAAATGCCTGCGCCATCGAACATGTCTACGGACCGAAACCCAACTCATTCTCCTGTTTCACTGATAAATTAAGCGTCTAATGTGGACGTGACTCGTAGTCTGTTCACCACATCTAATCAGCATTTGCCAGAGAATGCTCCGGTGGATGCATGTAACTGGTACTCATAATTTGTCCTGCGGGGCTCTGCAGATAGCACAGCCTGTCAATTCTTTAACAGCACCGCCCGAGCGTCGACTGCCCGGTGCAGCGGCGCCTAGCCGAAGCAGAGCGGAAATCGGGAGAGGGATTGAGCAAGGGGGCGTAATCATGCTGCTTGAGCGAGTGTCGTCTGCTTGGCTGTTCTGCCCCGTCCGAAGAAACCCCTTGAATCAAATTACATACCAGTGTTCTGCGAGCGCTTGTTCTAACTGCTGTATGCTTGTGGATTCAATTTGTGCAAACTTGTAACGTTCCAAATATTGCTTGTCCCTGCTTCCGCCTGCGGGTACTGTCTTGAGAACGTTTCTTTTGGAAGTAATCAATATTCTTAACTATATTTTGGCCAATGTAATAGCTTCAAAGAATTATTGGGCGCATTTGTTTTTTTTTATTGCAAATGTGTATACTTGCAAAATATTTTCTTAATATAGGCGCATATGGCGGAGGAAAACAAGTAGTGACAGCTTCTTTCGGCCCCAATGCCTATCAGCCGATTGTGGCAGGGGTTGCTTCGTACTAATCAGAACAGCCTAGAAGGCGAGGCTCACTGAAGCAGCACGAATTGTGGGCATACCCTTGCCCTCGCTTGTCTTGTCATCTTCTGCATATTCCGGCGCAGTAGCGCCAGGCATTCGACGCTCGCGCAGTACTGTTAAAGAATTGATAGGCTGTACAAAGCTCCCACCAGTGTGTATAAATGTGATTGTACCCTCATTAATAGCGCCATTGCTTTTAATGTACAGTGTCAAGTATCTCTAAGCACCAAGCTCCAATGCATTGAAAGTAGGATTGACACCCAGCCGACCATTGGAAAAGAGTGCAGATCGTCACTTACCTTTATTAAAGACTCCGCGGTCATGTGCGGCCCTTCTCCTTGAGCACCATCTATTATGTCCTGTTCTGTATTTTGAAGCTTTTTCTGAAGTTATTTCTCATCCCCCTTAGTGTCTGCATATTGCTAGAACTTTGTACACATCATATATTCTAAAATACAATGTATAAATGATGGGTATGATTGTATAGTGTTTGAAAGCGCAAATGTAAAAAAATATTGTTATTAGGAAACGGAAATTATTCGATGTTTCTACGCTGCCTGGGCTCGACAAAAATGAATAAACAAAATAATAAGAAAACACCTGTCAGTCTTGATATCATGCTTTGTATGTTTTTGTTCTAAGTTAAATATTTCTGAAGCAAAAATTTCCTTTTGCCGTTTGTGCTTTCTGATTGTGCTTTGTTAGAGGAAATGTATCTGTGCAGGGACGACTTCGGATTTACAATGCTTCTGTCATTTTCTGTTCCCCTCAAGGAAGGAAAAATGCTATATCTTGCTTTGTATTTCGTTTAGTTTGAATGATTGGGTTCACATTTACATGTGTTGTGTACTTTTTTTATTTTTGGCCATTTTTTATTCACGTGAGCAGAGCACATAAATACGTTTGCTCCTTCAACAAATGCCAGAGAGAGTGGTTCTCTCGTTCGTCGTGGGTATTCTTTACTGAATCTTGGCTCCCTTCCTCACGGGAGCCCCAGCCAATAGAAGATTTGTTATTACAGTTTTTATTACAGTTTTATTACAGTGCTTCACCTTAACGGAAAGGTGAACTACATTAAGAAGAGGCAATTGAAGGCCAACTAGCGAAAAGTAAATCTTTGCTGACGCCAGTGCTTCACTTTTGTAATGATAGCTTCTCTAAGATGCAAAAAATTATTTTAATATAGGCGCCTTTTCATCTTTAGCGGTCACCATTTCGACAGTTGTGCTAGTGTCTCCAATTTTTCAATGCCCGATATTTCCAGGGAAGGAGCTGCCTGCGCAAGGTTCGGTACGTGATGATAACATCCGAGGGTAGACACTAAGAGAAAAACATTGAGCCAATTATAGCACCGTATCTTGAAAAAAAAAGGAAAACTGCTTCGCGAGCGGACCGACGACGCCGATAGGATAGTAACCTTTTGTACTCTTTTTCCTTTATACTCATCTGCTCTGATACGTCTCGAACATTAATGCGGACATATTTTTCACCACCTGAAAGTGCATTCGTATTTGCATGGAGAACGTGAGCCACACAATGCTTTCTTTCTTCAAGCTGAATGACAAATATATCTCATTTCACCACATATATCTTTCACACATACAAATCGTCTTTCGTCAATATAGAGACCAGAGAAAGGAGAGAGCGAATATATAAATGCTGGATAGGGCTGGAAACCTGGTATATGTTATTTGGTAAAAAACAACAACAATCTCCCACTATGCGTATCTCTAGTCTCGTGGGTTCACCCTGTCTCATCACTGTTTCAGCTGCCTGAAGCCATAGGCCACGTATGTATTCATTATGGGAGGCAGTTCATTTTTGGCATGTCCTAAAAAGGAGTACAAAATATTTACCTATTGACCCACATGGCACATGGCAAAGCGAAGATGGAGCACCCTTTGACCCCATCATGGTGATGTGCTTCCATTGTATATGACAGTCGAGAATGCCTGGTTGTTACTTCGACGTCGATGGACGCCTGCGCGCATGTATTTTCGGGAGTGTGTGCAGAGGGTTTTGGAGGAAATAAAAGTGGAGTAATGCACACCAGAACGGGATAAATGGCAGGAACCGTTGAAATTGCTTAGAGGATTTTAATGTAACAAAGCCTACGTCATGTGGTCGCTAGGCGGCGTGTGAATGGTTTTCTGTGTGTGTTTTTTTAATTTGTCGAGAACTTAAAATAAAGAAAAAAAAGTACGTGCCATATGCACAGAGGCGAGAAGAAGAAGAAACAAGAATGTCCCTCTGGTCGCACTATGTTTTCCTGTCACTTGTATTCGAGCTTGCCGCGTGCCGCGGTGACTTGTTCACTTCCACATATGATATGCAGAAATCTTTGGACGCAGAAGCCATCGCATATGAAGACGGCGATTTCTTCCGCTGGCTCGAAAAGAGGAGCCTTAAGAGAGCCATACTCAGGTACGAGCAGTATCTGGAAAAAGTTTCGCTATGTACTGAAATCAACGTCTTGAGCACCTTTCTCTCCCTTAGCCGTCTTATAACTTAGTACTCGTATTTACACCTCCGCGTCGTCCCAGACACTCCGAAACCTCAGCGCAGCGTTCGGGTCTCCGTCTTTTCAGCAATGGTGGCCAACCATTGGCGACTTAAGTGGAGCTGCGACAGGAATCTGCAAACTGCAGCAAGTCTACTACATCGAGGCTTCCAGGATGGTTGCTATGTTGTCCCCCCTGTTTCCCTGCGCTTAGCCGGAAGAATTAACTGCTGTTGCAAGAGGCTGCTTCATGACAGGGCCGTTCGGCAATGTATCTGAATGGTCGCGAGTAGCACTGGAACGAGCCTTGAGTACGACTGTTGTCCTGTCCAACCGGATGAACGTGGGTTTTCGCTGGCTTCAAAACAACGACTTAAGCGCAGAACATGGGGGCTTTGCGTCGAGGCGTAATATACGGCGGGCTTTACACCCTCAGCCACCAGCAATTGATGTCAGCGAGTACAAATCTGTGTCTAAAAGGGAAGCCGACTTCAGGCCCTCGTCAAGCCGGCTACTCTGCAAAATGACCACTAGCTTCGGGGACCCGGAATTGCTGCTTCAACCGCTTAAGATAGAAGTTCTTTCGTTGAAACCCCGCGTTGTTCTCTTAGACGGCTTCCTTTCTCAAGCGGAGATAAACTCAATTAGAGAAGCGGCCAGAAATGGGCTTCAACCTGCTGGAGTCTACACAGGCGATGGGCCGCATGGTTCCATCACATGGCAACGCACTAGCAAGGTAAGAGCAAACCAGTTCTTCCATTTATGATATGCTGAAATACTTCCTCATCAATAAGTGCAAGGTTGAAAATGACCATTTGTTTGCACAGCGTGATAGAGCGTACTTCTAAAAATATTGCAATCAGTGTTTTATTTTCGGACGTTCCAAAAATCTGGGGCTCAAGTTTCAAATAATGAAAAATATATTTCTTACGAAATGCAACAAAGTAAAATCTTTTTATTACCCGATTACTACGAATACTTTCATCGGAGCTGACTATTTCTTTCTATGTTGGAGCTCATGAGTTTTCGTGAGAACTTAACTTTCATATTATTAAGCTGATGCGTTACAAGCTGAACACTGTTCAAAAAAATGCCAATATCTTAAACGCGTGTGTTCTTCTTTCTAAATATATATAGTTATACAGCCCAACCTACCACATGTGTTGTTAGAATAGAAGATCGCCGCATCATCCTGTGCATTTTGCGAGTAAAATACATCTAAAAGGTCTGCAGCATATCGAAGCTTTTCAACAACTAAAAAATAGATTTTTCTTTGTTGAATCTGGTTTCTATCAAATCGCTGAAATTTTGTGGCTTGCAAAGATCCTTCTCAATAAGGCGTCCTCGAAGCGCTTAGTTTTATCCTTGTTAACCTGTTCAGCAGATAGCGTGTTATGACTGTCCCGAAATGCCTCAAAACATTATACCTATGTGAATCATATTACTAATACTAGGCCTTGGAAATCAATTATTGTGTTCGTATCTTGTGTTTATGTTAGAAGTCTTTAAAATGGACTAACAGAGGGGAGTAATAAAGCTGGTAATTCGGTCATCGGAGGATTACCTGGAAAACAGCCATTGTTCGGCAGGGTTAGCTGGTGGATATGAAAGTTCCATGGCTGATACAATATATATTCTTTGTAGAAGCAATAGACAGCCTTTTGCCTTGCCGTGGACACAGTTATGTTGCGGATGATGACACAGACAGATTGCTCAGTTTAAGTATACTTACCGGCCAAATCTTAGAGGGTGGTTAAAGTGACGGTACTGCATTGCTGGAGTGAATTCTAGAATGTACAGGCGTTAAACTTCTAGAGCCAATTACAGACGGCACAAAATTGGTATCGCTTCACACAGGCTTCTTCAAACAAAGCCTCTGCATAATTTCTTTTAAAGGTTGCCTGGATACGGGACATAGACCATACTGTGCTACAGCGCATTAGTCGTCGCATAGAGATGGCGACGGATCTGTCCCTGGAGACTGCAGAAGACTACCAAGTGGTCAACTATGGTCTAGCTGGCCACTACATGCCGCACACGGACGGAATGCCCTTCGACAAGATAGCAGACCGCGTGGACTGCGCGGATGGCAATCGATTGGCCACAATGTTGATGTTCCTCTCGGATGTGGAATCAGGAGGGGCCACAGCTTTTGTGAGGCTGGGCCTCGCCATCAAGCCTCGCGCAGGATCTGCACTTTTCTGGTACAACCTACAACCGGACGAGGGGAATGAGGCTCCGGTGTATTTTTCTTTCTGGCACCAGAAGAAGGCGTCGGACGTGCTGACGGAGCACGTGGGCAGCCCTGTCCTCGTGGGTTCGAAGTGGATAGCAACAAAATGGATTCATGAGCGGACCAATTTTCACGTGTGTTACGACCTTCCAGGCTGAAAACGTGTATTTCAGAACGTATGCGCTCCTACATATCTCCACGCTTCTGTTATTTTCAGCTGCTCCTTCATTTAAAAGGTTGTCCAAATATATTAGACGTGCAAAAGATTTACAAATTTCACACTTCTTTTTCTTAGATTAAACTAACACATCTGATCGTAATTATCATCAGCCGCAACAACTTGACAACACCCACTTCATTTTTCTATTTAACAGGACTTCTTGTCGGCTCCAAACCCATGTATCTGCAAACATTCTCACCCAGCCACACATCAAACGTTCTGCTCACATATACAACGCTTGAAATTCCTTGGAATCCGATTCGTTGCACTTAACCAGTATGTAATATTTTGTCTTCCTTATAAAGGGTAGAAAACCTCTCTACTGTTACCAATGGGTGCCGTTTCACTAGACCTCTCTGAGACCGGCATGGAAGCGCCACGTAGTGGCACTACGGCTCGCTTGCTAACTGATCCTTCTAACGCGAGCTTATAAGCTAGGCGAGTAGTTATGGGACAACAGGTGAGTTTGTCGAATACAGAGCTTGGCTTTCTGCAATGTCGATTCGCGTAACAAGATTCAATGAGCTAGTTATTCACGCTTATTCTGAGCGAATGAAAAAAGACATAGACGCAGTAAAAGACGAGTAATTGTGGCGACATTGGACACTCAGCTTTTCTCCTAGCCATGAATTCAGAAAGAAAACACACTTTACTATTAGACTTTTATTCCATGATTACGGTTTTATCCCCTCTCCGGTCAATATTCGTTACCTAAAGGTGCCGATAACTTCAAATGTGCAACAGTGTGGTAATTAAAAACACAATATTGTAACAATTTTAACACTTGGAATGCGATGCACCAGATAAAAAATCTGTTTTGAATTCCTACGTTCATGACAATTTTAGTCATTGCACCTTCCTGAAACTTTAAGGTGGTGTACAAAAAAACAGCTTAAATATGCTGCATAAGTATAACAGTAATCTTGCAGTTTACATCAAGAGTGAGTGCATCCTCCTGGAGCATATATGTGAAATAACGCAGTAAATAGAAATAACTAAAAAGCTGTTATCATAAGAAATGAAACCGGAAGCTACGAAAAGGAATGAAAATACTGCTTTTCAGAAGCGAAAGAAAGTTTGTTCAGATATTTCATTTCATTCTTCTGAAAATACATTATCTGCGCTTAAGTGGCACAGCAGGCATAGACGTGTGCTGGAATTTTATATATTTTATGTCCTGGCTCAGTTCCGTTCCCAGGCAAATGATCAATAAGAAAAACAAACACCTGCTGGAAATGAGGCGAAATACGCCATTGCGCACCGGCGCAGCATCGCTTACAGCTTATATGCACAGCCTTGGTGAAAAGGTCTAAGGCCAAAGGATTTTCATCTAAGCCACAAAATGAAGCCGTAGCGACAGCAACAAAGGTTAAACGGCATTTTAAACGCCATGAAATAATTTCATATCGTGGAAAGAAATTAAGAATCTATCTCACGTTATTAAACGGCCCTTTAGTCTTGAATGGCTCGTGACGGCTTCATTTTGCGGCTGACAAGAAAAGTTTTTGGCTTGTGGATATTTGACCAAGGTTGTACGTATGTAGTGCTTTTAGTAGATATTCATAATCTTTAAGCCGTGCGACATTTTGTAATATAATGGGTCCTTTCTATGACTGAGCATTTCATCACCCGCCTGATCAAGCGAGCAACCTGATGAGATGTGGTTTGAAGGCTTTGTAGGGTTTGTGTTGCCCTCCTGTCACTTTGGATGCATAGTCCTAGTATACGTTTGAGCGGCACCTCATTGATTTTGGTGCCCTCGAGTAGGACCTCGATGGTTCCCGGGGACTTGTAGGCATATTCCTGTATGCGAAGTATTTATGACTTCTCCGGCACGCAGCGGAGACCGCACTTGGCGACTTGAGATTATACCCACGTCGCCGCTGCTTGCAGGGTTCCCTCTTTAGTGGCAAGGGTGCCTCGAGTCGTCCAGATGGTGATATCATCTACGTAGATCGTGCATCCAATTCTTGGGGTTTCCTCAAGATTTCTGGCCATACTGATCATGACGATGTTGAAAAGTAGTGGGGAAATAATTGAGCCTTGGGGGGGTGGCTTTGTTTGGCATCTGTTCTGTCCCGGAGCGCACTTCGCCTATACCAATTTTTGCTCTACGGCCAGTAAGAAAAGCCTTTATGTAGTTGAAATTCTTTGTACCGCATCACATAACGCTTAGCTCCCTAAGAATGGGGTCATGGGAGACATTGTCGAAGGCAACTTTTCAATCTAGAGAAATGGTACAGTGTTCCCTGCCTCGTGGAATGTCCTGGAGGACTTCTTCTTTGAAGAGAAAAAAGGCGTCTTGAGTGGAGATGCTCTTCCGGAAACTTATCATTGTGGGGGGAAGAGGTCGTTATCTTCTATGAAATTTTGGAGGCCGTTTGTATGACGCGTTCGTACAGTTTTCCCAGACAGGAGGTGAGAGGGATGGGTCTTAAAGCCTCCATGCTAGGCGGTTTTCCTGGTTTGGGAATGACTTTATCTCAGAGTGTTTCCATTCTGCTGGTATTTAACGTTTTTCCCACAGGGTGACATTTATGTATGCCGTGAGTGCTCGAATCTGTGCCTTGCTCAGGTTATGAATCATTCCGTTTGTAATCTTGTCTGCTCCAGCTGCTGTATTGTGTGTGGCTGATCTTGCAGCGGCGTAGACTTCGGCGGTGGTGATCGGTGTGTCTAGGTTTTTCTTATTTGCGCGCCTGTGTACTGCAGCATGTTCAGCGGGACATAGAAGCTGATGTATGTGACTTTTAGGGTGTCTTGCAGGGCTTCATCATATCCGAGGAAAAGATATGTTATCTTTTTGAGTGTTCGATTTGAGACAGATTTGGAGGTTGTGGGATCAAGTAGGCTGCGGAGAATCGCCCAAGGGCTGGAGGTTCCCACCCAATGTGCCCCTTAAGGATTCACAGAAGTCCTGCCAGTTTCGTTGGGAGAACTTGTCGGCGTACTTTTGGGCTTCTGCCGCAGTTGCGGCGATGCGTAGTCTCAAAACATGGTTTAGGCGCCGTATTTTCTATCTGCGGACTGACAGTCGCCTCCCAGAGTTTGAGGAGGTGTATTTCCATGGCTGGCACCTCTGGGTTGCATTGTACTACCGTTGTGGCTTCCTTGTGGGCTTGCCGCACGGCGTCACACCAGTCACTGATGGAGTGAATGGGTGCTTGTGATGTGGCTTGCTGTCGATATTTGGGCCAGTTCGTGATACGGGCTGTTGCGAGTTTCTGTTAGACTTTGGCGGTTGAAATAGAGGTGCTCAGTATTTAGTGATCACTGTCCAGATTTTCGCCAAGATTTGTCCATGTGGCAGTGTGAATGTTCTTGATAATGGTGAGGTCTGTCAGGAGTCCCGACTTACACTGTTGCCCTCTCTTGTTGGATACAGCGGGTCTGTAATGATTTCTAAGCCGAAAATGCCTCTTGTCCGAGTCATTGCAGCTCCCCGTGGTGAGCTTCTGATGCAGCCCTAGTCCCGGTGTGGAGCGTTCAAATATCCTAAGATGACCGTTTCGTGTGAATAGGCGAAAGTGTCTTTGTCTTGGACAATCTTGAAAAAGTCTGCTGTAGACTTTCGTGGCGGATGATAGACGTTTAATACGAAGGTGCTTTTCCGGCCCGTCTTGTTGAATGAATGCTATGAAATTATAGTCAATGTTTACTTCTTTAAGGCAGTGTTCCACTACGGTAATATCTTTGGATACGAAAGTTGCAACCGCCGCCGCTGCCGCCGCCGCCGCCGCTGCCGCTGCAGCCGCCGCCGCTGCCGCCGCCGCTGCCGCCGCCGCTGCCGCCGCTGCCGCTGCTGCCGCTGCTGCCGCTGCTGCCGCTGCTGGTTTCGCTGCCTCCGCTGCCACCGCGGCTGCTGCTGCTCTGGCTTCGGTTGGGCGATTCGTGGTCCTTGATAAAAGCAGCGTCACGTCCATGTTTTGTGTTTCTTCTCATCTATCCTGAACTGTTGTTGTGGTTTCCGGAAGGTATAGGGAGCCGGTGGTAGTGCCTGTTTGGCCAGTGTAAATTGGTTTGGGCTCGCTCTATTTCCGGTTTCGTGTTTCCGCCGCACAGGGTACTCTTCGGTTGGCACGGATGTCCGTCGGCAGGGTTATGTGTACCGCATGTTCTGCTGCAGGCCGCCAGTTCTGGCATTGGGCACACATCGGAGCGATGACCCGACTGCATGCATACATAACAGAACTGCCTTGCTAGTTGGTAAAGTCGGCAGAGCAATTCAGCGCCCTCAAGGTATACGAATTTGGGGATCGTCGGCCCGCTGAAGGTAATTAACATCGACGATGTTTTTCCCATTCGTCTCTCTTCGAGTACCTCAACTCCGCGTGTACGGGTGTGTAAACCGGTCTGTAGTTCTGCCGGGGTGACGTCGTCTGGTATGCCATGAATGACACTGAATGACACCATGATCTGGCGAATGCTGGGAGCTGTCGCTTCCCTGCGTTAGGCTGTTCTTCTTGATCCGGGCTTTTTTCCGGAGCTTCCGTGCTTGATGCCTGCTTAGAGCAGTTTTCCATCCGCTGGAGTCTAGTGAGGAGTTCGCCGATGGCAGGGGAAGTTCGTTTTCTGCAATGTAGACTTGTGTGTCCTCGCCGGGCTCCAAGTTTTCGTTTGGTGGTAAAGATAGATGGCCTTGCGCTCCGCTGGGGCCCGCGACAGGCTCCTCCGAGGCCATTTCGCGTAAACGTAATCCTCGAGCGGTTGTGGCCTAGTGGATTGAGTGGCTCCGGCGATGCCCCAGCCGCACAAAGGCAAGGTGAGATGCACAAGGCCAAAACAATTCAACCTATCACTGCACCGGTGGGAACGAAAAGTCAGATCACACTCCACAGATGTTGGGCGGAGATGGGCAGTCGGAGTGGGCCTGGGCGACCCGTGCCGCGCTGAAGGGAGGGCGGGAGAAAAGCGGGGGCTCATGCGAACGCGTCCGTACCCTCCAAAACACAGACGGACGGAAGCAGCGAGTATCAGAACGGACGGACGGACGCCGTGAGAATGAGCCATTAAAGGCTTTCGTTTTGCAATGCCAATGGGGGTAGAACATGAAAATGTCTCGTTTTCGTCTACCGAAGGAAGAAGGATGCGCTCAGTTTTTTGCGACAGAAGAAGCTGATATGCCCATATTAACCAATGACAATGAAGGGGAATTATATGTTTCATTTTCAAAATGAAGTGCTGTTTCGCATAATACTTCATTGAGCGTATCAATTTTACAAATGTTTTATATCGCAATATATTCCGCTATAGCTACAGAGTTTTTTTAATCGATATTTATTGCCTCAGGATAACAGAGTTCGTGTCACAAGCTCTGATGACACTCTATAATGTTGCAAATTATCTTCAGGAATGAAACAGTGAATACATTCTCTGCAACCTTTAATGAACACTGTTCCGCAAGTCTGATTCTCCGTCTTATTTATTTCCGCTTTATCATAGTAATTATGAAGGTCAGCAAGGAAGCTATTTAAGTGTGCGGTGTAGGTGTTCCCAGGCGGTCTCGAGGAGGGTCCGGTCACAAAGCAAGTCATAGGCTGTGAGTGCCAGTGCCTTCCCGACGACCAGAGCTCTCTCCTGGGAATGCCTCGTGCCGGCGATGCGGCTGTATTCGGCAGTGTGATTCATAGCTGTAGACTCTACACGGTACATAGGATGGATGGTAGGCACTCGGTGTGACACGTTGCCAATGTCCGACGTGGCGCCGGTCGGAACAGGGCGACCATCCACAGCGTCAACGAACGACATCCCTGCATAGACAAGGGGCATTATGCCGATTTTTTGTCAACTTGGACATGGCGCTTTACCAAGAAATTACGAGTACACAGTCGGAAGCTGATAATACGCACTCACACGTATCGTAGATATGCTATATTTCTTCATATATTTTCTTTCACAGCACAATAGATATACGAGCTTTTCGAAGTAAGCTAGAGATTGCTTGATTGTTTTCTTTCAGCAAATGCTAGTGAAAACAGAACACTGCCACTACGACCATTAAAAATGCCATAGCACATCACTCGCCCGCTTACAACTCCTTCTAGATCGAAAAAGTTAACAAGTACTGTTTTAATGAAAAGTTGTTTACTGAAACGTCACATGTTCAGAGGGCATCTTCATTGGATTCAATATTCCTTGCTCACAGCTTCGTTATTGCTTTTGCAGAACCGTTATCACTGTGACACACACACACACACACACACACACACACACACACACACACACACACACACACACACACACACACACACACACACACACACACACACACACACACACACACACACACACACACACACACACACACACACACACACGCACACGCACACGCACACGCACACGCACACGCACACGCACACGCACACGCACACACACACACACACATATATATATATATATATATATATATATATATATATATATATATATATATATATATATATATATATATATATATATATATATATATATTTCGAAAGTAGTCATTGCTCGCTTTGCAGCCTTAAGTTGCAATAAATACCCTAGTACTAGACATGGCAACAATTGCATTACAGAAAACTTCAGGGGGCACTTAAGCTCAATTTTTAGAGTATAACTCAAGAGCGTTGATGCGTCGCGTACATCCTTGCTCGCGTGCGTGCATCTTGCTTCTGGAATAAGCATCAATTCTTTGCTTTGTGTCTTTTCCATTCCACACATCCCCACTGGCATGCAGCTGTAGGGAAACAACATTATGTGAAAGACCACATAAAATTATATTTATTGTCACGCTTTAATTAAATATTGCAAACATGCTCGTGTTTAGGAGCAGCGTCCTGAAGAGTTTTCTTCCCATCTCAAAGGAGACACAAGGTTGGCAGCTCCTGCCAATGCTGCCAGGCCTTGTGATCTCGTGTAGTTGCACTACTGACAAGCAACCAATAAATACATGGCCACGCCACTTGGAAACTATCAACTACCAGAGGCATGCGTTGTGGTTTAGCGCTCTCAGCGACGCAATATTTTCCCGACGAGAGGGCCTTCAAAGCAATGGTGTTAAAAAGACGATATGGCCACATGAGCCTCCATAAGGAGGAATACGAAACCATTCGGGTTTGAAGCTGCAATTTAGCACGATAGCGTTTAAACCGTTGTTCTTCTGAAAATCTGTCGTCAGGTTTGGAAGCGAAAAATCACGGTCATGGCTAAGGCAGGTAGGGTGAAGTAGTTGGCGGCTAGAGTGGCATATGGTTGTCGTCATGCGACCACATGACATGGGCGATTTAGCAGGAGCTGCCTGCTCGTTCCTCCTTTTTCAAATGCGAGGGTGAGATCAGAATCCAGCCTTTCATGACACTCCATTTTGAGTCAAACGTCCTACTCCTAGGCGGCGGAGATATTTTTGTACGGCTCGGTTAAGCAGCGCTTAATATATATGTGGGGCGGGCTTTCACATACGGACAGGACAAAAAGTCGCTAAGCATGTGTCGCAAATGCATGACCAGCTTCCACAAGCTCCTGTAAATTAGAACGCCTTAATTAATGTCGCGTTGCATTGGCAGAAGAGGAGCATTTAAAAGCATCCTAAATTTGCTTTTCCTAAAGTAGCTGCATTTAAATTGGGCGAGCAGGAACAGGAGCACTTTGATACAAAGGCTGAACTGAAGTTTGGCGACTCCGAGCGCATCGAGAGCAGTTAGAGCTGCACCCGCGCGAAAGGCCGAGTACGAAAGAAGTCACATGACGCAAACGCGTCTTATCCTCCTTTGCCAATCGCCGTGTGTACAGCAGCAATCGCAACTGATGACCGATGTTGTCGTCATAGTCAGCGCAAAATTGTCGCCGATGAAAGAGGCGAGAGCCTCAGCGATTCGGCATAGAAATCTCAGCCTCTGTTCGGGAGCGAGTGCGAAATGGCGGCGCCGAATACCGAGTGCACATGGCGTTCGATTTCCACAGAAGATGCCGGAAAGGTGAACGATCCGGTCACTGGTGCACCTTCGCCGCAGCGCCTGCTCTCAGAGAGCAGGGATCGTTTCATTGGGAAAGTAGACAGTTACACTCCCGTTGTGTGACTGCTCTGCCTCTCATGAGCTCTGCCTCTCAGTGCTCATTACTTTCGCTCCCGTGCTGCCAATGGAGTGCCCCATAGGCCTACCTTGTTGCTCGGCGCGCCGTTGGAATACTTTTATCAAAGGCTCGTTGTGGTGCTTGTGTTTGCAGAAGATGCCTTTTTCTGCGATGCTGACCGTGCAGCCGGTGGCCATGGCAGCCGCTTCCATGCACGCCTCCACATCGCGCTGAACCTTCTGCAGCACATCGCTGGTATGCGCCCGCACGCAGAAGTGAAGATGGCTTCGGTAAGCTTTGGTACTTGACGCTGCCTCCGAACGCAGCAAAACGCCTGAGGAAAAGCAAAATATTCGTACTATATACGAAACGAGCACTGCAACAATCAGTACTGAATCTCTTCAGCATCACTTGTCTTAAGAAAGAGGTTTCTCTGATACCTAGATGGAGCTAATAAATGTTAGAGTTTAGGTATCTATGTAGTTCCTTGACGTGCCTGACATTGTTCTGAGCTCAAGATATCTATAGCCATAATTTCAGTCAATTTGTAATTTATGAGTTGAGGACACGCCGGCCAAATTTAATTGATTAGTAGTCCATGAATAGTTCATATAATTAATAACGAATACCGAGAATAGAACGTGTTGGCCACTGTACATCAGCTAAAGTTGGAAGTGAGTACTCGACTAGGTAGATTTGCGAATGGGCCGCTGGCTAGACAACACAATGCGGTGTCAAGCATGCTCAGTAGTTCTTCTCGGTAAAGAAACTAACCACAGTTGTACAGGTCTGTTTATGCGGTATGAGACTGAACAAAATTCTAACTCAAAATTAGGCACCTGCAATTCTTTTCTGCTAACGGCCCTTCATATAAACGAGGTCTTAGCTTGAGGCGGCTATGGCAATACATTCTACAAAATGTTTGTAAACAATCTATTTTAGGTGTATGCTTTTCTATTGAACACTACCATTTATAGCATATTGGACAAGAAATCCTATTGGGCAAGTGTTACCGTGCACTTTGCAGTTTGTGTCCAGACGGGCCCGCAGTACAGAGATGTTGCAGTAGGCGAGAACGGCGGCATCCAAGGCACTGGGTTGCTCCCCAGGATCAAGGTCGTCGGTACGCTCGAAGACAGCGTTGATCTGACCAAAAATTTTAATTGCACGTAATTACCAAGAAACATTTGTGCGACATCAACAATTTGCTTTTTTGTTTTGCAGTCCGCGCTCATTTGCAGTTTGTTGCTGCTTTCCTAGAAAATGGTGCTAGAGCTATCGTTCTGCTGCTGCGGCTTCTAGAGAAGGAATTGCATATAATTGTAATACCTTCTCTTGTGTGGGAAATAAATACCGGAAAGTGGGTAACAAAGATTGCAGAAGGTGAACATCGGCAAAACTGCAATGCAGGACTTGAGCTGGAAAAAAAAAAAAAACACCGCTATCGCGCCTAATATCAATTCTAATCCAGATTGCTAGCCAAAGGCCGATTTTCTGAGGCTTCCCCAGAAACTCCCACTTTTTGGTAGATTCTCCAGCGTAAGAATGCAGAACTCACGCCGTATCTGGCTGACAATGCAATTCGGAGGACGTTCTTCCTCTCAGGATGTTCCATCAGGGCTGCGTCTGCATCATCGAAGCAGCCTGCTCGCAGGAGAAGTTCCTTGCCCATGCCGCCTTCCTCGGCGGGCGTGCCCAGCACCACAATCTGTGTCATGCGATCGTAGTGCAAATAAGTTCTTGGTTGGCTTAGTAATAC
The DNA here is from genome assembly GCF_055883805.1 of Amblyomma maculatum. Classification (NCBI taxonomy): domain Eukaryota; kingdom Metazoa; phylum Arthropoda; class Arachnida; order Ixodida; family Ixodidae; genus Amblyomma; species Amblyomma maculatum. The sequence continues at coordinate 131,835,501 of NC_139345.1, read as the reverse complement.
TGTTTCATTTTCTGTGGGCTTCTCAAAAACTGAAGAGATATTTAAAATTCACGTTCTTAGTGTCTGAATAAAAAAGCAAAAGCAAACACGAATACTTATATACCAGGGGATTCTGCAGATGGTCATGTTTGAACGTCAAATAGTGCATCAACGCATTTTATTGGCGGAGTTTGTAAGAATGCACCATAAGTTCGCAACAGTCAGTGTATCCACTGACCTTTCCCTCCACGAGAATACAGTTTTCTACAGTATATTTTTTATGACAGTTTTAACTATGCGTGGCGAAAGAAGAGCACCATTTAAAGCGAGTATTTTGCTAAACGTCGTACATTTAGTTGATGCTACTTATATTTTGATAGCAGTAGCGTAATATATTACACAGTTACCTCCCGTTTGAAGTGCGCTGCCCATGAAAGCTGGACTGGTCATTGTGTGTCGGCAGGTAAATGTGCATACCCTATTTTATTTAACTGTTTCCGAATGAAAGCTCATACGAGATACTAAGTCCGAAACTATGAAAACTTAACTCTTTATAGAGAGCTTATTAGTACCTTATCGCCAGAGTATTCATACCGGCATGGTCAAGCATGGCAAAGGTTCAGAAAGACTCCATAGCTAGCATATTTATATAACCAACTGACTTGTGGATATTTTGATACTATATTGCGCGAATTATCTATGTAGTATATTAGCATTTTGAAAGATTTAAATTTGAACGCAAGTGTAGCGTATGGAGTTTCTGCGGTGCAAACTAAAATGCAGAGCGTATATGAGAGACACGTCCTCGCTGTCTCAAGCGAATAACTGTTGTAACGCCAATCTACAAGGAGGCGATGGCCTACTCACTTTGCCTTGCAGTTTTGTACCACACGACCGGCTGTGAGCCTTCATAAGATCCCGAACTGCGACGGCTGCGGCGAGCGCACTCTCGGCAATTAGGTTGTGTCCGCATGCATGGCCCAGGCCGGGAAGAGCGTCGTATTCGCACAAGAGGGCTACGACGGGAGAGGGTCCCACTGCAATTCGTCGATGTGCACAAGTATAATGACGCTTCTCTAAAGCCACTGGCTCTCTTTATTCAAGCATTTTTAGGCGTAACACAGTATTTGTACGATCAATACACAAATGCATATGTACAGGCTGGCACAATGCGAATAGGAACAAAGATTGAGCATACGAAAAATGATTACTTCGTAATCGAGAGGGATCGCCACAATATTCTCCCTTTGCCAACTGGATTCCTCCCTCACGTATAATAATGTAAGCTCATTTCAAAGTCAAGATCAAGGTCAATGCCTCATAATAATGGTCAGAATAACCATTACGAATTAATTTGTCTCTATGTGCGAACTCACCACTCCCTTCCATAAGAAAGCTGCAAAATATCTGCCTGGGGCAATATTTTTGAAACATGCGATATGCGTAAAACTGCATGCCTAAAACACGCCTAGGGCGGTGTTTTAGCTGGTGATTAGCTTCGAGTCTACCAGAAACAATATCGAGCATCCTTATACCTTATGTATACCTAATTTAAATACATATGATCAACATTTCAAAAATGGACGAAGCGCTAACAAGATATTCACAAGAAAGGGGACACGGACAAGCGCTTACTGACAACTGATCTTTCAGCGATCCGCCCAAAGTGCTATATTAGAGTGAGTTCCCTTTTTTAGAAGGGCGCAGTTGAACTTCGTGCATGAATTTAGAACCGCAAAAATGCGCATACCTGATGAGTTGAAACCCAAGATATGTTTTTGGTGAGGTGCTTGAAGTACTTTTCAATTTAGTAGTTTGTCTGATAAGCTTTTGTGATTGTCAGTTTATTATTATTTTTTTTTTGTGGCGGTCTTCATGTTCATCTGACCCTATACACAACGTGCCATAGATCTGTGTGTTTTCCGAACCATCGTTTTTAACCTTTTCATGTGATCATAAAGGTATTATCAGTTTTATGCTCGTTTTCCTTTATCGGTTTTATGGTCTTCTCACATTGCCAAGTTTGCTGCCTCTGACTAGCGTCGCCACCGTGTGCCTATATATTGTGTGCTTCCCTTCAATAAAGGATCCGTTGTCAGTAAGAACTTTTCCCTGTCCCCGTTCTTGTGAATGTCTTGCTAGCGCTTCGTCAATGTTTGAAACATATGATCACGTCTGCATTCTTCTGATTACCTCCGTATTCAGCCCGGAAGGCCGTCTCTAGGCCACAGTGCCTCTTCACCTTGAAGTTTTGAGTTTCGAGGAAACCGCAAATGGCATCGTGCGCCTTGTGCTCTTCAAAGCAAGTCTCGGGGTTCTCCCATAAAAAGCAGCCAACAGCATGCAATGCATCCCTTCTGCTCGCCAGTGCTGTATCGACGACTTCCTGGGCGTCCATCTGTGGGGCGAAACGCATCGCTTTAAAGAAAAACAGGAGAACATTTAAGTCACGTTAATTTCAATACGCGCTGTATATCAGTAAATTCTCAAAAATCTACTCCCTGGTCTTGTTATGCTCGGTCATTGCTCTCAGCCGTATGGCCGCCAGACCTCGATCTTTAGTGATATACTTCCCGATCATTCACTCACTTTAGGGGTGATTTTCCCCTAGTGCAACCACAAGCAGAGTGGATCGTGATTCTATTCCAACCTGATAATTGGAGCGATGTAGATACGTCGACACACAACCAAGCGCAGCTGCCATTTTCAGCCATTACTTCACGACGTCATCATTCAGTGATAACATACCTAACACTCTCATACAATACTTCAACTATGCCGCACACTGCATTTTTGCTGCGTTGGGGCCTCTAATCCTGTAGCACAAGATTGGCATTTTAGGTTTAACGTCCCAAAAGCCACTCAGGATATGAGAGTCGCCATAGGGAAGAGCTACGGAAATTTCGTGCACCTGGATTCTCTCACGTGCACTGATGTCGCACAGCACACGGCCTCCTTACTTTTCGTTGTTGTTGTTGCTATAAGAAGAAGTAAAAAAATATTCGGGCCTGCTACTGGTTCTGTAGCTGAGCCACCTGGTGATTGATTGATTTATAGGAAGGAAAAGGCGCGGTAACTGTCTCACTTGTTTTCTGTGAACACCTCAACCACGCCGTAAGGGAAGGGAGCAAGATGGGAGTGAAAGGGGAAAGAGAGAAAGAGAGGCCGTAGTGGAGGGCTACGGAGTAATTTCGACCACCTGGGGATCTTTAACGTGCGCTGACATTGCACAGCACCCGGACGCCTCTTCGTTTCGCCTCCATCGAAACGAAGCCGCCGAAGTCGGGTCGGAACCCGGGTACTCCGGCACAGTAGTCGGGCGTCTTACCACTGCACCACCCCGACGGGGCTAGCTGAGCCACCTCCGCTGCCTCTGATTAAAATAAAATTATGCTGCCTCGTGCGGACAGAAGGGAGAAAGTAGAGAAGAAAGAAAAAGAAGAGGGAGAGAAGACGCGCGCCGCAACAACAATCGTCCACCAACGAAACGGTGACGGGTGCAATGACGGCCTCATCAGGGCCAGGATCAACCACTATTTCTCCATCGAAAAGCGGTCGGAGTGGACACAATTTTATTCCACGCCCTCGGGTTCACCAATCGAAGGCTCCAACCACAAAGCCACAGCAGCAGCGATTCGAGCCCGCGTCTTTGGGTACAGCAGTCGAACGCCCTAACCTCTGAGCCACTGGAACAGGTTGCTATTGCATAAGAAACGAACCGTTCTTCCGATTACAATTTATGTGAAAATTGTAAAGAAGGATATAAATACCGGCTAGTATTTTAAGGCGCTAACCCTAAAGATTACTTTCGCCAAGGTACCTTATTCCGCAAATCGTAAACAAGAATCTATCGCATAGGAACAGCATCTACCATGTCTAGGGAGGTTGCGGTATCGTAACACTGATGCATGGACACCTGCCGACGCGGTATGTGAAGGGAGGAAACGGAAGTGGAACAGCATCCTTGATCACCTGCATCGGTGCACACCTTCGTCCTCGATCAACACCATCGGTATGGCCCCGCACCCTGCCATTTTATATTTAAGAGCATAAGCTCTTACCCCTTACGTTTTGCGAATTTCTGCCGGTTTGTCCGTGGCTCCAAATTTCTCCACGTCCGAAAGCAGTGTTCATCGTGGTGGTGTGCACCCTTAGCAATCTAAAATGACATGCACTTTTAGGCCCGGGGCGGAAACTTCTTATACCTTCCAAGGCCACGAATTACAGCGTTAGCGCTAATTCCTCCTTCAGTTACGCCGTACAGTTTATAGGCCCAACTATGGACCGAACCAATTTTGGAGCGAGGGGAGGGGTCGTTCGCACAGCCGTGCGCCTCCAAATACACTCTGGAAGGGGTGAAGGTTCATGTGGGCTCCCCGGAGATCGCACGCCGTACGCGCGTATGTTGCGAGTGAGCTACCATTAATGTAATATTTCGCCTACTTTGCCATTGCTGCTGAAAACTGGTCGCAGAGACGTCTAGAGCGACCAGCTCACAACAGTAATGGCAAAGTAGGCGAAGTGCGTTAAAGGAAGCTTGCTCGCCGGCATACGCGTGCATGGAGTGCGATCTCCGGAGAGACCAAGCATCACGTTCATCGGGACCTGCTCGCAGCAGCAATGGCGAATTATTAGGCAAAAAAGTAAACTAACGGATGCTTGAGAGAGCTCTCACGCATAATCATGCAATGAACATTCGGCCTCGCTTGTAATCAGTTAGGGTTCACCCAAGCGATAAGAAAGTGTGTAAATGCCCGACTGCATTTTTGCGCGTCTTTTATACAAAATTTGCGCGTGAACTGAAGTTCTCTTCTTGAAATGAGGCGACGTAAAATACATACTACGTCACGTACGGGTGAAAGGTCACTATGTGCCTTGCTGTGCTCGTCCATCTGTGTCCAAGCACGTACCGGCTCTTCGGCGTGTTTATCCAAGTTTTAATCGAACAATTTGTAATCACCATGGCAAATGTGGTAGGTGGACACGCAAAGCATTCACGGCGTTATACGATCGGCGCAAGACGCACAAACGAAACTTAGACGCACAAACGAAACCGAACTAGGGCAGTGTTACGAGATGTAGACAGATTTCAAACTTTCCGAGCAAAAACCTAAACACTGCTGTAGCTATCATTGCACTGACATGGAGAAATTACGAGCACATGAAGAAATAATACGACAAAGCGACCGACGATACAAAGCGTGCGCACCAAAGGCAGCACCGGCAAAACGGCTGGCGAAGCTCCCGAAACACACGCACTCACACCATTCAAATGACGCCGGTGACGGGCGGTGCATCGGGTGCGGCAGTCAAACATTCGAGACAGAAGAGACGGAAAAGAGATAGACAGACCGAGAGAAAATAAGCGGAGGCTGTCCTTGCGCCTACAGCTGGGCCTCCAAGACTGATGACGTTCGTCGGACTAGCCGGGAGTGAAGCGGGCCGCGCTTTCGTCCCCGTACCTGATGTCTGAGGATCGGACAAGGTGCTAAAGGATTCCTTGTGTTAATGCGGACAAAAGTGCTAGTCGAGAAAAGCTCTCAAATTTGTGACAGTCGTACCGACAACTTCTTTCTTGTCATTGCAACCGTAGCGGGGGTGTAAATTCCAAGGGCCTTGCCAATAGGTTGTTAAATTGGTTGGTGGTTGCTCCTGGTGGTTGGTGGTTGGTGGGGTTTGCTCCTGGCCCTGTGGGGCTGGGCCAGGAGCGGCAGGTGTCTGCCGCTTGTGACGGGGGCTAGACTGCCATTATAATTGTATCTGTTGTAGGCTGTCATTGCATCCGTTACCGTTTCGGTGGTGGACGACCGCTGTTGCGACGCGCGTCTTTCTCCTCTTTTTCTATTTCTTTCTTCTCTTTTTCTCTTCTGTCCGGACGAGGCAGCGGGGGTGGCTCAGCTAGAGAGCCAGTAGCAGGCAGGGAATAATTATGATGAAGGTGAATATTTAGTGTAACCGTTCTCATGCCGATTGTTACTGAAATGTGTCAGTGAACGCAACCTAAAGATAACATACACTCACTGAAGGCAGGAAATACGGTGGAGGCAAGTGAAAAAGAAATCACAACACAAGAGTCGAACAGATGTTTCAGTGGCATCGGTGCAGAGGGTGGTGTCAATCCAGTGCGCCACAAAAGCGACGGGAACAGCAGCCTTTATATGCGCGATTATTCGTTCAGATAATGTATCCGCAATTTGTCAGCAGGTGGCGTCGCTTAGAGGTATCACGCGCCAGAGCGTCGTCTGCTCGAGTGCTCCTACGGGATATGGCTTGGTAATAAGCGGCGCGCACGTGCATTTTCTTTTCCTTCTTCCTCAGTCGCAAGAATCTGCAATCCCACACTTGGCCCCGCCGTGGTGGTGCAGTAAGACGCCCTTTTGTTTTTGTACCAATTCATGCAATAAATTTTTTTTTGACAATAAGTTGGCGCTCCTCACGTTCACTCCCACCTTCCTCCCTTTCCTTACGGCGTGGTTGAGGTGTCCACAGAAAACAAGTGAGACAGTTACCGCGCCTTTCCCTTCCTATAAATCAACCAATCAATCAATCAATCAATCAATCAATCAATCAATCAATCAATCAATCAAGTGGGCACTCCAGAAGAGAGACGGCTCTAATGGACGCCCCCGCGGACTAAGTTTTGTATATAGTATAATCGCTACTCTAGTACACCGTAATTTTGTACTTGATGGCAGCCCTGCCGCGTGGTACAGTGGTTAAGAAGTCCGACTATTGTGCCGGTGCACCCGGTTTTAATCTGGACCGCTGGCGGCTGCGTTTCGATGGAGGAGAGACGAAGAGGCATCCGTGTGCTGTGCGATGTCAGTGCACGGTAAAGATCCCCAGGCGGCCGGAATTACTAAGGAGCCCTCCACCATGGTGCCCCGTTCCCTCTTTCTGCTTTCGCTCCCAGCTCCCTGCCTCCCCTTTTCAGGTGTTCACTGAACAGTTGCGACAGATACTGCAAATTTTTTTCTGGGAGCCAATTAATATTACTATAATAATAATATTATTATTATAAATATTACTTGATGCAAGCTCTTCTCGGGCTGCCACCGCCACAGAACCGAAGATAGGGAGCTGGTTTCTGGGTACAGCCAGAGCCCGGGAATCAATGATGCTATGCGAGAAACAGGTGCTTTAGTGGAGGAATTCGGAATGATTTCGACCATCTGGCGGAAGAGAAGGGTGGCTACTCATGGCCGTACGGGGCTGGGAATGGTACGCCCCCACCGTTTTCGGGGGGGGGGGGGGGGATTCGTCTGGTTGGTTGGTTCACAGGAAGGGAAAGGCGCAGTATCTGTCACATTTGCTCTGTGGACACCTGAACCGCGCCGTAAGGGAAGGGAGGAAGATGGGAGTGAAAGTGGGAAGAGAGAAAGGGGAGCGCTAGTGATGGGCTACGGAGTAATTTCGACCACCTGGGGATCTTTACCGGTGGTTGTACCTGTTGTAGGCCGTCATTGCTCACGGCCACGTTTGGGTAACGAACGACGGCTGTTGCAACACTTGTCTTTGTTTCTCCTCCTTCTTTTTCGTTTCGTTTCTAATTTCTTCTTTGTCTGCGCGAGGCAGTGGAAGTGGCTCAGCTACAAAAAGGAAGGAAGGAAAAAGTTTATTTAGCCCTTTATTTTGGCGGTTTTTGAGGCGTGTTCAGAGGTGTCTCCTTGTTGCATCCACAAGAGTCTTAATTCTCTTTCGACCTTGTCCACTTCTACCCAATGGTTGGTTGTCCTCACTCCAGGGCTCCGCTGGCAACTGCTGGCTGTTGAGCTCGCTGTACCAGACCTTGCTGGTCTTCGCAGTGGTCGCTGGGAAGCGGTCTTCTCATTGCTCTGCACTCGGGTTTCGAATTTCAGGAAGGCCCATGTGATTTGATATAGCGCGAGATTTTCGTCGCACCACACACCTGTCAGCGTAAATGGTCGGGCACATTTTGTTTACTATGGGTATAGGTTTGGGTATGAACCCGTCTGTGTCTCCAAATCACAGTTTTCTCTCTGTTGAGAGAACTTTGCGGTGAAGGATATCGCATTTTTCTGCCTCTATAGTTTTCTAGTATGGCCGAGTATACCTTCGGTGCTGGAAAAGAAAATGCACGGGCATGCTACTGTCTCTGTAGCTATTCGTGTCAGCTACAGAGACAGTAGCACGCCCGTACATTTTCTTTTGCTTCTTTTTTCAGTCGCAACAACCATCTGGGGATCTTTAACCTGCACTGGCATCACTTCACTGCAGCACCCGAGTTCGATCTCTACCGCTGCTGCAGCGTTTCGATGGAGAAACGCATATGTTCTAGTGTGCATTGCGATGACTGGTTCGGGTTTGTGGCATTTAACCAACACCTCATCCAACGTCCCCAATGAATTCCTGCTCAGAATATGAGGAATGTTGTAGTGGAGTGTTCCGGAAATGTCCTACTCCTGGGTGGAATCCATCTTATCTCCCTTTCCTTCAGCCCTCCCTACGACTACTGTTGCTTTCGTTACGGCACGATCAGGTGTCCACTCACAAGTGTTACAGATACTGCGTCTTTCCTTTCGTCTATACCCATTTACAATTTTAAGATTGAACAGAAGGTGCGTCAATTTCAGACACAATGAATGAAATCAGTGAGGCATAGCTATGAATCCACATTCGGTTCAGCAGCATTTCACCTCGCGATTTTTTCCGTACCTACTTTTATGCTCAGACCACTCTACTCACCACTTACACGGACATACTCCAGCACTACCGACTCCAAAGGTGCACATATCCTCCCGCACACCGCGATCTAACAAGAGGCGAGGCCGTCCAATGGCGCAAATTACAAACTGGCAGCTTTCCACACCCCCTCTTATACAGCAGGATCTTTCCGGATCAGATAGCCCCCATGTGTAAACACTGCTCAACTCCGGCCACACTCATACACATGGTGTGGACTTGTACACATTACAGCACAGACAACACAAACACCCCAGAGACGTGGGAGTCTCTCCTGTGTACTTCCGAGCCAGCAGACCAACGCTGGCTTATCCAACGCGCGGTGGAGGCCGCGGCATCCCAAAGGATCCCCGCCGACCTCCTCTAAGTCAGCGCAACCGGCCCTTTGGCTGGTCCCCTGTTTTTGGGCGCAATAAAAGAGTTCACCACCACCACCACCCAGGCACTGTGGTTCAATATCTAGGGCTCTCGACGGGCGCAACCTTCAAAGCGGATTAAATCTCGGCCGCGGCGGCAACTTTTCGTGGAGGTGAAAAGCAGAGCGAATGTAGAATGTGTAAGGTGGGCACTGTGGTTCAATATCTAGGGCTCTCGGCGGGCGTACCCTTCAAAGCGGATTAAATCTCGGCCGCGGCGGCAACTTTTCGTGGAGGTGAAAAGAAGAGCGAATGTAGTATGTGTAAGGTGCGATGTCAGCACACGTTAAAGAATATAAATATAAATTGGTTTACGGGAAAGAAAAAGTGCAGTATCGATCACACCTTTTCTGTGGACACCTGACCTGCGCCTTCAGGGAAGAGAGAAAGGTGGTAACGAAAGCCAAAAGAGAGAAAAGGGTGCCGTTGTGGAGGGCTGCGTAGTAATTGCGTCACATGGGGATCTTTAACGTGCACTACACCGCACAGCACATGGACGCATCTCCGTTACGCCTCAATAGAAATGCGGCCACTGGCAGTCAGGTTCGAAATCGGGTACTCCGGCATAGTAGTCGGGCGTCTTAACCACGTCAGCGGAGTTGGACATTACAGAACCGCATGCCGTATAATGTTCCAAAGTCCTTCACGGCGGCGTCTCTCAATTATATTGGGAAGTTAAAAGCCGTAACACAATCCCTCTTATACTGAGTCGTTTATGGTTAATTTTTAAAGATTATAAGTGGAGATATGATAGTAGGAAAGTTGTTGAGTGGCCACTAAATAGTCTCCTGACAGACGCCTCCGACGAAGTAACTTTAATGGAACATTGTCTTATCCGGAATAACTAAAAGGCGGTGATATTTGAAATATACGACGTGACAGCTCAATAATACACCCGCGATTATTTCATCATATAACTCCGTGATAAGGCGCTGTTACATTTGTGCGCTCTGCGCCGACTTCTCCTCCTACGTTAGGCTGTCTCTAGGATAAGTTCCGGTCACTGCTGACCTCACACCGGGAAAGCGTGCTGTCAGCAGCTGTTTATTTTTATCAAGCGCCCTTCCTCATTTGTTCTGCTGCTTATTCGACGAAATTCCAGTTCACGGAGATTAGCTCCTTGAGAGATGCAGAGTTATTCTCACCTCCCGTCTGGTAGAAGCTGCAGCTTAGAGGCAGTAATTTTCTATGCATAGTTGCAGTGATGTATTAAAGCGAGTACAGCACCCAGTGTTTCATTCACTTTGCAGCCTAACGTTTTCCCGCTACAACGATTCGCTCGCAGTGTACCAAGGTTAAACAGTAGATGTTGGCCACTAATAACAATGCGGAAACGTTAACGCCCTCAGAACGCCCACAGAGTTTTTAGAGCACAGCTCTTTGGCGCCCGTTCCTGCATGGGTTTGTTTGTGGCTGTAGGAAGAAAAAAAGGAATATCCACGGGCCTGCTTTTGGCTATGTAGCTGAGCCACCTCCGCTGCCTCGTGCGGACAGAAGACAAAATAGCCAAGGAAGAAAAAAAGAAGAGGGAGAGAAAGACGCGCGCCGCAACAGCCGTCGTCCACCACCACCGAAGCAATGACTGGTGCAATGACGGCCTATAACAGATAAAAAAATGGGTCTGGCTTAGCTTATGGTTAAGCCTAGGATGCGAAGCATACTAGGATAAAAAATTAAACATTACCTGGCTATACCTGGTTAGCCATTTCATAGACAAGAACAACTCATGTGTTACTCTGCTTGTTCCTTTATTTTTCTCAAACTAATAAACACACTATGATGATCAGTAAAGTAATTGCTCTTTTCTTCTCCCGTTTCCGTGGCTGTTTGTAACTTGCGCTTTGCGGTCTGGCGAGCTGCCCTCGCCATGGCCGACCTCGCGCTGCTCAACTGACTCAACGAGTGCGTCGCCTTTTATACTATTGCGTGACGTCAGTATCTCCTAGCGGTAGGAGCGGGAGTTAGGCCGCCGGCGGAGGCTGCGCGTCCGCAAGCGAGCGCACGAGTTGAGCCCCAGCTTTCACAGCTGTTGTGACGTCATATCACGTGGTGCGCCGATGTAGGTCAAGTGGTAGCTACGCGGCCGCGCGCGGCGCAGCAAGGAAGAGCTCGGTTGTGCGGCTAGTATGCTTCGCATAAAATTCAGTGGCAGGCCAGCCCTGCCGCAAACGGCGGCGACCCACCACATCCCTCCTAAGTTTGGCGTCGTCGTCGCCGTTGGCGTTGCGTTGTCCCTCATAACCAGCTCCACTTTCCCTCCCACCTTCATTCCTATCCTTACGGCGTGATTCAAGTGTCCACAGAAACAAGTGTGACAGATACTGCGCATTTCTATTCCTATGAACCAATTATGGAAGGCACGCTTCAGGGCTCAAGTGGAAGTGTGACCACACACTGGAAAATATAACAAATCATGTAAATGCGAGCACCAATACCAAACTGCAGGGTAACATGTGCAGTAACGGAGAATGTATCTGTCTCGCCTGCCTACACGTCCCGTCCGTTTGAGCTATTCCTTCCTTCCATTCAACATGAACCAACCAGCCCGACAAAGCCCTCTTCTTCAATTCACACACACTCACAAAAAAAAGCATCATGTTTTGACACATGTACAGCTAGTTTAATAGTCCGGATCTCTAGACGGTCGCCCCTTGGCTTTCGAGGAAGGCTTGGCCCGGATCTAGCCTCCAATCATTTTTGTTTAAAATAGACTTTTAGAGATTCGATGAGACCCTTGCTAACTTTGGTTACAGCATTTTCACGTCAGTTTAAGATATTTTCGAATGTTCTTTCTTCTCATCTGCAGCTTGTGGCACTAGTCTCTTCAAGTGGTGCAGCGCAGCGGCACGAAGCCTAGACAAGAGAATGGGACCGAAACAGCGCTGAACGCCAACACTTCAGGGGGAAGTATACGCTTGCGAATACAGAAACCCAACATTCGTGATTTGCACATGGCATTTGCAATAACAGGAATGAAACGGGATGGCTGGTCGACACAAGACGAATACATAGATCCCCTTGTACTCAAAATAAAGCTATACAACATGAACTGGAGGGCTAGTTGGTCTGACATCTTCAAGTGGTGCAGCGCAACGGCACGAAGCCTAGACAAGAGAATGGGAGAGACACAGCGCTGAACGCCAACACTTCAGGGGGAAGGATGTGCTTGCGAATGCAGAAACCCAGCATTCGTGACATGTGCAGCATGTGCAAATCCCGAATTCTGGGTTTCTGCATTCACAAGCGCATCCTTCGCAGTGAGGAGGACAGGATTGCAGCCATTAATGGCTGCAATCCTGTCCTCATCACTGCGACCGCTTACTCTAGTTTTCGAACCGCTGGCAGTCGTTTTTTTTACGACTGAGCTCGGGAAGACAGCGGTTTGTCGTCGTGCTTCTGATGCTAGGTGAGAAACGAGTACTAAAACACAATTTTGATCAGGTCCATTCATTGCTAACCTGCCTTCAATCTGATGAACAGTGTAAAAGCTGAAGCTCTGAGTGACTTCTGGGCGTGCGTGGAAAAACAATATACCGAGATAACCGCAAAAAGAGCTTGACCTTTGTTTACCGGCAAACGCGCATATAGCATTAAAAAGATAAGATGTACTGCAGCGTTAAAGTAGCCGAGATGCTTGTTTTTGGTCTACAAAAAGCCGGGTAAATGACCTCATTCCAGATGCTGCAGCGGTTTTAAAGGATAAGCAACCTATCCGGAGGATAGTCGTTTTAGGCCTTTTTTTTCTTATATTTCGGCTTCTTTGCCCATAAAACCGTGGATAAAATCCGCACTGCGCCTGTATTGAGTTGCATCTGAGAACATGTCCATCAGAACTATCTGAAGGCACTATCCGCGTACAGGCACTGCTGAAGATGCTGCGCTTCAGGAATGCTGATACCATAGATCAAGGTTTATTTATTATTAACAGTAGCGCTCTTATTTTTCTCTCTTGTCTTCCTGTAAAAGAATGGTGACCTCAGTTGCGTGAACCTCAATGCAGCAGTATTGTGGTGTCATTGGGAAGATGGTAACATAATTTGCCCCATCTCTTTTTTGCATATGCGTTTATTTATGCATGCTTGTGGCATGTGTCCGCAGTTTGCATGCATAGGTCCAGTTTCACGAAACAGTTTCAGAAAACGTGTAACGGAAACTTATCAAGACCAGTTTTGATGATTTGTTAAGAAAATACTTTGCCATCGAAGCTTTTTTCCCTGCGTATACGCAAATGTTTGTCAATAAGCACAAAGTGTACTTAGAAGGGCAAAGTATTTCAATATCCGGCTTCACCTGGAGCGACTAGTCTTCCTTTTAACCCATTTTTCATTGTGGCTGTGGTGGCTACTATTGTCAAATCTGCGTAGAAAAAGGCCCTTCCGGATGAATGCTTGGAGGCCTCACACGCAGAATAAACGGACCTATGATGTCCGTCCACAGTCAGTAAGTAAAGAAATCGTCACAATAATAATTCAGTCAATGCAAAAAAAAAACGTTATTTAAATGAATATTTTACTAAATGATGTCTCATACTGCGCCGCTGTGTCATGATCCATTAGAGCATACAAGGAACACAGTTGTAAAACCTTACATCACATAGAAACACTGAAACTATGGTGCCGAAAGAATGAAGTAAACAAGAATAAAGCAAGACAAAAGTAAACCTAATTTAAATCAAAGTAAGATTCGAATAATGCTCGGCTTTACGTAGCATATTCGCGCAATTTAGAGCATAGTTTTGGATTTTACTAGTTTCTCAGTGATATATGAGGATGTTTCCTATAGTTCACTTCCTAATCACCACTTAACTAGTTAAATGTTATTAACTAATTGTGCTAAATACGATAATGCAGTCTTACTTAACGTAAGCTGCGCAGCGATATGTGTCTTGAGGTTGTATTGTAAAGATAAAATTTTTAACCACAAATATTAAATATAAAAAAATTATTACACCTTCAATTATTTCAGTGAAATTATACTCGACATAAGCCATTCAACGATATATAACGATATATCCAGCGGACATCCTTGTTTAATCACAGTAAACTCATAACGGTAATTACTTTAGACTACAAGAAGTGCAGTGCAATTATATTCGCAATAAGCTACAATACCACTATAGACAATTTCTCTGCACTCATTCCCTCCACACACCCCGGTACAGCGCACGTGAACCAAGTAACGCTGCGCATTATTACACATCTTTCTGCACGCGCATCTTTGTAGACGAATGCACTATGCATATTAAATTTACAAATAGCATTCCAGAGGTTTCTTCCCTTATCATAGACGTGTGTAAATGGCCGTAGACAGCTAATAACGGGTAATATAATCCAAGTCACATAATTCCGTCTGAAGTGTAATATCAATATGGAACGTTCTTGATGATAGCGAAAACGCTCATAGCGAAACTCCTACAAGCCTAACGAGAGGGGATTTGCGGTTATATTAATAGCCATGGTAAAACTTAGTGCTACATAGAAACATTGGGTTCTTAAAAAGCTCCTGATTAAGACTACCACTAGTCAAGAATTCTTCTGCATATTTGCGTCGGCACCATGAGCGAGGTACCTCTAATTTTTCTGTGTAGGATAATTATTGCAGGATAATTATTGTTGGAAAATCCCTAATGTCCGTAGGTTTACATAGTTATAAGAACATAATTCACCCTACGCATGTTCTTCCATTTACTCACTAGATGGTTCTTCAAAGCTTTCATCTAAGACGTCTGCATGTGGTCGGTTTTAGACAACGAAGAGTTTCTCATTGTTGGAGATAGTTATTCACCCACTCTGCCAGTTGTGTCGACGCACCGTGAAAGTTCTTATCTAACTGCATTCCCCGCAAGAAATAATTGTGTGGATGCAGGTAAGCTGTCACACCTCCCAGAGCAGTGCGCAAGGCATGCTGTAAGGTAACAATATCAAGTGTTTAGCAGTTGAAGAGGCCATCTCAAAGCAAGAATTCGCGCGTTTCAGAGGCCATTTATTCTTAATAATACCTAATATAAATATGCAGTAAATAAATGGTCGTCGTCTTCAGCTGAAAATACATGCTTTCTATGGCATACAATATATGTCACTAATTAGTTCAACCCTTTCAAAAAGATACCGTGTGGTCGACGAGATCAACGGACGCACACAAAGGACAGGACGAGCGCCTCCTTTGTCCTCATCAGTCACAGATTATTCGTTTGTAATTCATATACCATCTAGCTAAAAATAGATTTCTTAGGTCAACCAAACTAGTCACAATTATACCTTTTCGGTACAATCGGGTTTAGAGATCACTATGGCCTAGACGAGCTACACTGTGGTTATATATTGTGACTTGGTATTTTTGTTGGTTTGAAATTTATATTTTCCTGGTGTCACAATGGGTGCAAAAAATCGCGAAAGACGCTTTCCTAGTCTGCTCGCCTCCAAAGCAATCGCTCTTTAATGTTTGTTTGGCCGACATTGATGAAATAAACTCTTTTAGGGTGTGTTTGGGTCTTCAACAATAGCAAAACGAGGCTCGACAAGAAACATTAGCGAACCGTAGTCCTGTCTCGATCGCTGTCATAGCCTTTTGTTTCCTCCTTGTTTCTATCACAAGAGGTTTAATGGAAAGGGATTTAAGGTAGTCTCTCAAGTGAGGCACCAATAGTAAAGTATGGGCGAAGGTGAGGTGTACACAGATGAAAGAAATGTAGAACATTCGTCACAGGCCTGGACCGGAGAGCCGGCAGCAGCTTTCTGTAAAATGAGGGGAGACTGGACAACGTACAATGCATATCATAATAACGAAGCGATCGAGTAGTTATCGCTTAAGCCACTCGAGTTGCTTGGAAAACAGGATGATCATCCGGTTTTACGAGTGAGTTCTTTATTCTTAAGCCTACAGACAAAGATGGATGTATATATATTTTATGCAAAGATGTCTATATTCAAGAGGGTAACCACCAACGCAATATTCCAATATTCTGTAAAACAACTCTACTCAGAACCGACCGCTGAACACAACATGATAATTAAAGCTCTCACTAAACTCACCCACGATGGCGAATTACCACTATGAGTTAAAAAGGCGATATTGCCGAATAATCCATCCGGGGACGCTTCTACATGCTGAAGATAATACACAAGAAGAATCATCAAGGCCGCTTAGTGTTTCTGGCATCGCCACACTCACAAAACCAATCTCATCTCAAATCGATCTTTTCATGAAACATATACCTCCGAAACACCCATCTTAAATACGGGGCATCAATCAATTCCTAAAAGAATTATCCAATATCAACTTTCGTCGCGGAGTTTTGCTAGTTACCCTGGACGTAGCATCGCTTCACACTAACTTTCCACATGGTGGCAGAGCACAGGGGATGTTCGGATCTTATAGAGAACATAGAACTAAATTCTAGCACAAGTGCCGTCAAGAGATTCGTTAATCTGGTTTTATACCTTTTAATTCGACAACCCATACTACCTTAAAACGAGAGGTACAGCTATGGGCACAACGGTGGTTCCAAATTACGCCTTCGTGAAAAAAGCCGAATAAGGCTAGCTCCTGATATCCGGCCAAATCAGCTTTTTACAAGCGCTTTCTGGGAGACATATGTTGCAGATTCGCGCCGGCATCTGTAAACGTAACGAGGAGGATGAATATGAGGTCTGGGACCGGGGGACGCGGTTGGGACTGAGCCCCATATTGTGGTGTTGATAGCTGAGACCAGCCGGGAATTAAAAACATTCAGAGGCGACCTGGGGTATGCCCCCCTGCTATGAAATATTTAAGAGATCCGAAATTTGGACAGAAATTGAATACGATCTGATTCAGTTTATCACCTTATTCAACAACAAACCCAAAGATCTCTTTCAAGAATTATTTTTCAAATAAAAAATTAACTTCCTGGATACCTAATCCAAATTGAATGAAGGATATTATTCAGTAACGTTTGTAAAATACCCACGGACATTAATATCTTCATTTCAACAGTTGCCATCAATGTCACTGTAAAACTTACCCCCTAAAACAGATATAAATTCGGGGGCTGGCTAGCCCCCGCCGCAAGCGCCGTTGACCTACCATCCCAGCCCCGTAAGGCCAGGAACTGCCACCCTACACCACCTGGTAATTTCGACCACGTGGGTATCTACCGTGCGCTGATATCGCTCAAAACCCGGATCCCTGTGCATTTGGTCCATAGAAACTCAATCGCCGGCGGTCGGCTTCGAACACGGATGCTACGGCATAGTAGTCGGCCGTCTTAACCATGGCGCCCCTGCGGCGGGGTTATATATACTTGTTGAAGTAGGCTTTTAGTAGGCGCTTAGTGATAAAAAGACGTACTATCTGTCTCACTTCTTGGTAGACACCTGCTCTTGTAATTACTGGCATACAAATGGAGGTACATCTACCATCGGTTTGAATCTCTATCGCAAACTAGCTTTTAATTTGACGAGCAGATGGATGCTTAATGCGAAGCGAAATGGCTTCACACTACCACTGATTCTCACAACCAACGGTTGTATCATAATTATCATACGAAATCACGCGCGAAGTTTTAGTGCGTAGCTTTCCTGCCCGCAGTCAGAAGTTTCGCTGATGGTAGTCCGATGCCTGCTCCCTCGCTCTCTCTCTCGCTCCGTGAGCTTGAGGCGTGCAGGAGACAGAGGAGGTGGTGAAGGGTGGCAGTTCCTGGCCCTACGGGGCTGGGACAACGCAACTTGCAGCAGGGGCTAGCCAGGCACCGATTTTCATCTGTTGCAGGCCGTCATTGCACTCGCCACTGCTTCGGTGGCGGACGGCGGCTGTTGTTGAGGCACGCGTCTTTCTCTCCGTCTTCTTTTTCTTTCTTCTCTACTTGCTCTCTTCTGTCCGCACGAGGCAGCAGAGGTGGCTCAGCTACAGAGCCAGTAGCAGGCCCGTGCATTTTCTTTTCCTTCTTCCTATAGCCACAACAGATGTTGGCGAGGCCGCGAACCAAGGTGGTGTTGCGCCGCATCGTGCGTTTCAGCTACCTACATATAATATCATCGTGCGACCGATATATAATATCACGCTTCAACTAAGCCGTATGAGCGTGCTTGTGTGGCAGAGGGGTAATGTGAATTCAAGCATCCTGGATTCTGATATAGCCATCGCATATGAAACGAGCCAACCCAGTTGGTAGCTCCTGCCAATCTAGTGTTAAGCAACCCTACGTCCAGTTTGCCCCTGGCCATGTCAGCTTCCGACTACCGCTTTCCAGCGCCATGCTCTTGACTTTTCGCCCTCAACGCAAACGCCGGTGGATGATCGCCGGCGCCGGATTCTTGGCACAAGATACCTTTAACCCTGTAACTTTAAAATTACGAACACACCTCTCTCAAATGGTAGTTAACAGTTGCAAAAAAAAAAACATAAACTGCGGCCTCAGGTCGCCCTGTGGAGGTGGCTTGGGAGTGTCAACTTCTGTGGCCAAGAGGCTATTATTATGACCCCATTGCAATAGAAACCTTCACCTAAAATAAATACCGATGGCTACTGGACATCTCATGTGCTTTACGCCACCCACAATAATGATAGCCTGTGGAACATAAATGATTAACAAGCAACCATTATGGACTGGCATTTATTTACACGGGCAATGGAAAAAAGTATGGTGCGCTCGCTGCAATGAAGCATTGGTCATCGTCGTTCAACAGAACCAAATTAGTGCAATATTCAAGCCATGAGTTTCCAGCTCACAAGTTCTCTTTTGTCTATGCGTTTCTTACAAAGCTCAGCGAACAATGGAAGTTGAGGAAGTCCCGTGCTACAGTCCCTCAGGCGGGTCCTGCCAAGCAACGTGCAGAAATAACGAAGCGCAAGTGAGTCGGCAGAAAACACGAATTATTGTATACAAAGGTTATAACCTCTGATATAAAAAAATCATGAAACCTGAACAGTTATTTGATGCGTATACCCGCAATGTCTTTTTTGCAGAAATTGAAAGTTCTCGCGAATATGCCGCATGAATATCAATTGTTAAGTTTTTATTTCTCAGAAGGGGTAATTATGCATTGGTAAACATTTTTCAGCCATCCTCACAGCCACTTCAGCATCTCATTTGGTTTACAGTGATTTCCCTGCTGTGGCCTGTTCATTCTATTTTCATGTATACCTGTCCTTCGTTTATCCATATCCCGGTATATATCCTGCCAGTTTTGGTTGCTCACTTCCTTGTATTGTAAAGTATAGGGCTTTAAGGTAGGTAGGTATGGTATGGATGGATGGATGGATGGTGGATGGAATATAGGAGCGTCCCCTTTGAAACAGGGTAGTAGCAGATGCTATCACGCTCATATATTTCCCCTATATCTTATTATTGTTTTAGACTGGTTAACTATACCATCATTCTATTTATTAAATTTTTGTTTCTACATTACTAACACTATGTCACTTTTCTCCTTTTAAGCCACGAATCCTTCAATCGTTTATTGCTAGTTTCCAACGCAGGTTCATCCACCCGGCCACTGGTATCTCTAAACCCCAGAGCTTCAGGAAGAGTGACAGCGCCTGCATCGACTTCCAGATGGACACCATTACATTCGAGTATTATATGGTTAATTTTTTCTGTGGATTTACCACATACTGTTGTTCTGTTCTGTTCTGAGAGTCGCTGTTCTGAACAGCGTTACCTAGCAACAGGTGGCGGAAATATTGTCAAAACAATCAAGAGCGCATTTAAGGTCTGCCATTCTCGTCGTTTCCGTTCCTTGAGCCCATGTGTCGGAAAATTCTGCACAGCGATGCAATGCGTGGTTTAGGTTCCGCACTTGTGAGGCCATGTACTTGCCTACGCAGGCAGTGTTGCAGTTTTTTTTAATGTGAAAACGAACGTCTGAGCATCCTGAATATATCCAAGAAAGTTTGTGCCTGAAGCGGAAGTTTAACTTAGACAAAAGTTTTCGTTTATGGAATGGCTCGTGGATCTCCAGACCAGCCGTGTTCTACAATATACACTGGTCCACAACGTCGAACACTCGGTGTGCAATTCGGCAGCTGTCGTGAAAGCGGGTCGGTTTGGGCCAACTTGACGGATTAAATGTGAGAGCTAACCACTCGATGGCGTGGACACGACCTGTCTGTAATCGTGTGCGCTAAAATCTGTAATGTGTTTCTGGCTGCCAAAGTGATGTATTGCTTGCAGGCCCTGTACTATACATGTTCGAATATGCATAACTTCGACCATGTATTTGCGACATTGGGAGTAAACGTCGCGGACGAATCTCTATCGCCGAGTCGATGAAGGGGGCCACATCTTGTTTTATTGGTTTCTGCGTCAAGGGGTCCTAAGATTCATGTTTCTCTGCGACCAAAGACACCCTTTCCTCCAGTGTTTTGTACAGTTTATGTTGTTGGACAACAGGTAGCAATGGCTTGCAGGCAGCGGTGGTGCTGAGGAATATTCGCCCCGCGTGTAAGAGGGCCACGGTTTGAATCCCGGTGCCGCGCAATTCTCCACCGGATAAAAATAAAAACAGCGTTTCCATTGAATTGCGTAAGCAGGATTAGGGTGCGACCTGATACCGGTGAATACATCCGGCAACGCACTCCTCACCAGAACAGGAGTTTGCCACCATGGTGCAGTAATTGGCCACAACCTCCCACGATTAGCCCTATGAAACCCCGGCCCTCAGTCACCAGCGGCTGCGGAGCAACTGATCGCGGCGGCGGTGAGACCTGTGGCGCAGGGGTGGTGCAAAGAATGTC
This sequence comes from Amblyomma maculatum, assembly GCF_055883805.1. Taxonomy (NCBI): domain Eukaryota; kingdom Metazoa; phylum Arthropoda; class Arachnida; order Ixodida; family Ixodidae; genus Amblyomma; species Amblyomma maculatum. The sequence continues at coordinate 131,814,688 of NC_139345.1, read as the reverse complement.
TGGCTCCACAGTACAGGCCGCCATTGAAAACTTACCCTGGCAACGTCTAATGCTAGAACCCTAGCTTGTGACGTCAGTTTAGCAGTGCTATTAGAGGAACTAAAGGGCATGAAATGAGATATCATAGGGCTTAGTGAGGGTGAGAAGAGCATGTTGCAGGGCTAGCTGGGGATCCAATAAGTCAAAACTTTGGAGCAATAATAAAGAAAAGTGGACGGAGGAGGACACAAGACCACTGACGAGCGCTTCGTTAATCGTCTTGTGTTTTCCTTCGTCCATTGTTCTTTATAATGCGCTAAATGTATGACATATTGAGGTTAGGAGACCGAATGAGGCAGATACTGTACTGAAGGTCGGGCATGTAATGTGCTATTGAGGTTAATCGGAGAAGCGACAACTAGGAGTAAGTTATCTGTTCAATAACGGTAGAGCTGGTAATACACAGGAATATTATAGCAGTAATGAGAGGGTGACAGGCAACGAAATTAAGTTTAACATGCGATATAAACTGAAGGTTGTACAAGCCTACGCACCTACATGTGGTCATGATGACCAGGTATTCGAAAACTGCTACGAAAATGTAGAATCGGCAATGCGGAAAGGAGACGCAGTGCATTTACCAATGGCCGAATTCAATGCCAAGGTACAAATCTACGCACCTACATGTAAGTCATGCTGACCAGGTACTCGAAAACTTCTACGAAGATGTAGAATCGGCAATGCGGAAAGGAGACGCAGTACATTGTACTAATGGGCGACTTCAATGCCAAGGTAGGGAAAAAGCAGGCAGGAGATCAGGAAATGAATGAATATGGCTTTGGTTCTAGGAATAGCAGGGAGAGGTATTAGTTGAGTTTGCACAGCCGAATAACTTAAGAATCATGAAAACCTTCGTGAGCAAACAAAAGAACCAAATGTGGACATGGAAACTTATACTGTGTTCTAACCCCGCCATTATGCAGGATGTAGAGTTAATCGGGAAAGTGTGATGCAGTGACGACAGGATGACAAGGTCTCGAATTAGTCTCGATCCGAAGAGGGAACGAAACAGATTAGTAAGAAAGACGCCCATCAACAAATTAGGAGTGAGGAGGAGGGCAGAAGAGGTCAGGATCTCGCTAAAGAATAGATATTGAACTCTAACCGAGGATAGCGACGTTAGCCTAGAAGCAATGAACAATAATTTCGAAGATAACATTACTGAGTGCGCTGTCGAAGTAGGCGGTGGGACAGATAGAGAGGATGCCAGAAAGCTGCCAAGGAGAGGAACTATTTAATTAAGAAAAGTCACATTATGAAAGCTTCCAACCCAGCACACCAGAAAGAACTGGCAGAGATATCAAAGCTAGTCAAAAAGCTTAAAGTGGCCGATATACGGAAGTATAACTTGGAAAAAATTGAGCATGCTGTACAGAACGGAGGAAGCTTTAAACAGGTCAAGAAACAACGGGGCATAGGCGAAAATCAGATGTGTATGCTAAGGGACAAGGCGGGGAAGGTCATAATGAATATAAACAAGATAGACAAAGTAACCCAGGAGTTTTATACTGATCTGTACAGTAACCAAAGTAGTCAGGGCAGTAATGAAATTCGCAGTAGGAGAAAGAAGTCAGACGCTCTGCTAGTGACCAAGGACGAGGTTAACAAAGCTTTAGAAACTATGAAAAGGGGGAAAGCAGCTGGAGAGGTTCAGGTAACTGCAGATTTGTTGAAGAATGGGGGGATATAGTGCCAGAAAAACTGACCACCCTGTATACTCAATGCCTCGTTTCATCGACGGCACGGGAACCACGGAAGAACGCAAACATTATCTTAATTCATAAGAATGGAGACGCTAAGGACTTGACAAATTACAGACAAATCAGCTTACTATCTGTTACGTATAAGCTATTTATAAGGTAATCGGTAATAGAATCAAGACAACCTTAGACTTCAATGAAGCAAAAGATCAGACATGTTTGTCGAATGGGTAGTCTAATATCGATTGCATCCATACCATCAACCAGGTGAGAGAAAAATGTTTGGAATATAACCAGCTCTTATACATAGCATGCATTGATTACGAAAAATCATTTGACTCAGTAGAAATCTCGGCGATCGTGCAGGCATTGCGACATCAGGGTGTAGAAGAGCCGTATAGTACTTAAAGATAGTGGCTGCACAGAAACCATAGTTCTGAATAAAGAAAGTGACAAAATTGCTATAAACAAAGGTGTTAGGCGAAGAGACTAGATCTCCCCAGTGGCCCCACTACTATTCACAGCTTGCCTAAAGGAAGTATTCAGAGGCTTGCATTGAGAGCAGTTAAGGATAAGAGTAGATGGAGAATACGTCAGTAATTTGCGATTCGCTGATGAATTGCCTTGCTGAATAATTCAGGGGATGAACTGCGAAAAATGATTTATGACCTAGACAAGAAAAGCATACAGGTAGGCTTGGAAATCAATATGCAGAAGACTTAGGTAATGCTCAACAGCCTCGGCAAGGAACATCAGTTCGCAAAAGGTAGCGAATCACTGGAAGTGGTATGAGAACATGTCTACTTGAGGACAGGTAGTAACCCGATATCCGGACTAAGTGAGCGGCAAGGAACATCAGTTCGCAAAAGGTAGCGAATCACTGGAAGTGGTATGAGAATATGTCTACTTGAGGACAGGTAGTAACCCGATATCCGGACTAAGTGAGGGAAATACGGGGATAATAAGATTGGGATGGAGCGCATTTGGTCAGTATTTAGATTATGACTAGCAGCTTACCAGTATCGCTGAAGAGGAAAGTTTACAACAGTTACATGTTGCCAGTACTAACCTATGGGGCTGAAACGTGGAGGCTAATGAAAAGGGTCTACTTAAGTTGAGGACCACACAGAAGGTTATGGAAAGAAAACAATATATGTAAGGCTAAGAGATAGGAAGCGTGCAAGCTGTATAAAATAAATTCGAGTTGCTGACATTCCAGTGGAAATCAAGAAGGAGAAATGGGCATCCGCAGGACATGTAGTGCGAAGAAAGGATAATAAATGGTCGCTTAGGGTAATCAACTGGATTCCAAGGGAAGGAAAGCTTAGCAGGGGGCGGCAGAAAGGTGGGCGGATGAGGTTAAGAAGTTTGCTGGGGTCAAGTGCATGTAGCCTGCACAGGACCGGGTTCATTAGGGGAATATGGAAGTCTTCGCCCTGCAGTGGGTATACTCCGGCTGATGGTGACGTCAGTAAATAGTTAAGACATAAAACAGAATGGGGATATGCTTTAGTTTCACATTTGTAGGCACGCGTGACAGCAATTAGTTTGCGGCATGCTTTTCTAGCACATCATATATACGCTACGTGCATGCAGTCGCAATGTAAAAAAAGCACGCAGTCTACCAACAAAAGAAGAAAAAAAAATAATTTCATTATTCTTACATTTATATTCACAATGCTAGCTAGTCACGGAAATGCACTCGTCCTTCTTATTTGCTGGTAATAGCTAGTAAATACTCATAATATATTTTTGCCGTCGCAAATCCTGTAAGTATACGTTTTCCGCGAATCGCGTCGAAACATTTTAATCTTTTCCCCGTAATCACGGCTGCTGACAGCTACTCCTACTCAGCGCCCGTAAAGAGACGGGGTATAGGGCGCCGACCGTCAGTTCTGCGCAACAAGAGCTGCGGCGAAGACGAATTCCTCGGCCGAATTGCACTGCTGCAATCGGCCCTGCCAAGACAATAGCTGCTTGAAGACAGCGCGCTCGCCTCGTGCCCTGGGCTCGGACACCTCGGAGCGAAGCTTGTCCAGCACGCCGTCCAACACCGCGCCCAACCACATCACGTTGCCGTAGAAACGGGGCGACTCGTCGCTGCTGCACACGGCACCGAGGAATACAGAATGCGCGCAAGGTGAGCTGCACTCTAAAGCGAAAAATGAATGAAATGCAATTAACTACATTCCCACTATGGAGGACGGGTCATTCCGGGTGGACTGATGCCCGATTGCAGTTTTTCACTAAGAAATGAACGGTTCTCCGATATGAAGCGGATGCTTCTGGCAAAGAATCGATGCGCTTTGCAGCGCATGCTTTTCTGGCAGCCTCACTGATGAACAATAATGCCCTTCAATATTCTGGCCAAGTTATAAGCTACTACAGAAGCTTCCTTAATAATGTGGCGATTCCGTAGATAGGATAATTTTTTTACTGAGACCTAAATGCGCATTTCATGTCGTCGTGTTCCACTTCCATATGTGCGCGATGGATATAGAACAGCTATGTTGCGCTGCGCTCTAAATGTGTCGACCCCGAGCTTTGACGTGGCTCTCAAAATTGCTTTCGCACGATAGTACGTTGGGTGATGGGGCCAAACCATCCCTGAATTTTATGACTCGCCTAACCTTACATTATTTAAAGCGTAGACAGCGAGCCCGATCATCTAGACGGGATAAATTTATTCTTTTCTCTCTCTTTTTTGTATGACCACAAAAACGGTTATACCTCTGAATATAAAATTGTAGTTTCTTTTGTGTCCGTTGCCATTTCCGGAATTGTATACAAAAGTTAGGATGCTGCTTAAGTTATAAGAAATTGAGAGAGATTTGCTTCATTCATGACCGTTTCTTTGGAGCCAGTGTTCACAGCGGTGGCTATCTCTGTCGCGGCACTGAGTCGTCATTACACTATGATGTCACAACTGCTCCTAATCTTCGAGACGGAAAAACCTTAAAAAATGGGTTGTTCTTACCTACAATCTGATGCCGGGCTGCCAAACGGGGCTTCGTGGGTTTCGAAGTCATCCTCGTCTCGTCCTTCTGAAAAGCAGAACAATCAGGTTTATGACTAAGTGATTCGCATATTAAATCAATGAACTTTAAACATTGTGCCCTGATAAGGTTCTAGAGCAACAACATACTGAAATTGCCAGTAATAGAGACACTATACGCATCCAGGCATAGAATGTATGTCTGATACTGACAGTAGCGGAAGCTTACAAACCATGAAAGCATATATTGAAGACGGTCCTGAATAAGTTACATGCTAGAAACATATGTATATAGCACAGACAACGTATGAAATTCCTTACGGTTTCATTCTTCAAATGATGGCAGAAAATTGGTCATTTTAAGCTTTACAAACTGCCTAAGCAAGAAGGGTGCCTTTCACAGTACACGCATAACAAGAATAAACCTATAAGGGAGTAAAAAGAGATTAATAAGAATAAGTTTATAAGTGAGTAAAAAGGGAGTAGCATGTCCTCTAGCACACTCCATCGTAAAGACATAGTATTCTCTCCAAGGCCTAAGGTAGATTTTCACCTCAAACTATTAGAAATGCTAAAATTTGGTAACAGGATCATATTGCTTCCTAAACAATATTTATTTAATGTAATGAATAATGAAAGCAATTATTTCAGAGCTGCACCAACAGTTTTGCTATTAAAAATTACAGGACACAGAAACCTCACTTAAAATAAATTTTGGGATTTCCGCTTATTCTGAAGTGGGGATTGGCTTCAGTATACAGAGTAATGACAACCTGCCCTAGGATTTGGACATCATGCACAGCATGTCCTGACTTTAATAGGGAGTGCTCTACAGGACAAGCTACTCCATTGTTACCCATGTATGGGTAATTTGTGTTTAGAGTGTAAGAAATTGGTGTAGATAAATGCTTGCAAAATGCGATATATTGCACAGCATGCAACGTTCGTGTGCATTTACATAATAACAGTGTAAGAATACTGGTATCCAATGCTAAACAATTACTGTTATTTCAAGAAATTCTGATATTAAAGAAAGCACGCTTTGGTGCATTGCATAATTATGACTGATATTAATGCTGGTTGGTTGGTTGGTTTGTGGGGTTTAATGTCCCAAAGCGACTCAGGCTATGAGAGACGTCGTAGTGGAGGACTCTGGAAATTTCGACCGCCTGGGGTTCTTTAACGTGCACTGACATCACACAGTACACGGGGGCCTAGCATTTCGCCTCCATCGAAAAGCGGCCGCCGAGGCTGGGATTCGATTCTGCATCCTTGGGAATAGTAGTCGAGCGCCGTAACCACGGCGCCACCCCGGTGGGGTGGAGGTCAGCATTTCTTGTCTCATGAGTGAAGTCATCATGACACTTCACTTTAGTCATGAGTTTATCAGCACAGCTTGTCCGCATTAACTGACCGCTTCAGGAAAAACAAATCATACCCATTTCAAGAATCCAATAACGATCTTTACGTGTCCCAGCCGAGTTCACTAATAATCTACGCCGACTTCCTGCGAGCGTGTCCATAATTGTATTTGTCGAGCGAAAGGACGCTGGGATGACACTTTAGAAAAAAAAACAAAAGACGTCTTGTTCACGGCACATGTTGAACTAAGATACTTCCGAGTGCCAGCTTAGGGGGCTAATTCACTACGCTACGACGAATTCAAGCTAGCATGTCAATAATAACTCTTGTCTAGCATAAGGACGCTGGGCAGCGTTGAAGGAACTCAGCAAATAATAAAAAATAACAGCAAAATAGAAACAAATTTTTTTAAAGAAATAAAAAAAAATATCAATGCATAAATTGGTTGCTTGGTTTGTGGGGTTTAACGTCCCAAAGCAACTCAGGCTATGAGAGACGCCGTAGTGGAGGACTCCGGAAATTTCGACCACCTGGGGTCCTTTAACGTGCACTGACATCGCACAACACACGGACGCCTTGCTTTTCAATTTTCAATGCATAAATTGTTTCCCAATACTGCAATACTGCACCATATCAGACATAAGTGCACCCGTTGAATGTTGCAGTTAGTTTTCCTCTGCACTCATAAAATCATAGGGTATTTTTAATTTGATTTCAAGTTAGCATCCAAACTTTTGTTATGCTTGGTGAAAATTCTTTCCTTTTCATGCTGCACTAGATATATGTACAGGGTGGTCCACTCTAAGTGCGAACACGGCTCCGCATGGCCGCGCTCCGCGGAGCGCCAGCGGATCCGGCGCGTTCGCGCATCGAAACAAAGTCGCGCAGGCGCACAGGGGCCCGGGGGAGGAGCTTCGTGTCGTCTGCTACAGCGCTGGCGCGCACCTCGCTTTCATTGCAATGCAAGCGAGGTGCACGCCAGCACGGTAGCAGACGACACGAAGCTCCTTCCCCGGGCCCCTGTGCGCCTGCGCAGCTTTGTTGCGATGCGCGAACGCGCCGGATCCGCTGGCGCTCCGCGGAGCGCGGCCACGCGGAGCCGTGTTCGCACTTAGACTGGACCACCCTGTACAGTACTCAGCAAAACTGGCACGGCTGCATTGCTGAAAACGCCGTACAGTAGCATTTAATATGGTGATAGAAGAATGTGACGTGGGCACACGTAGAAACCCCAGCCCAGTCACCCCTTACTTTTCTCTCTGCACATGTTTATCTGCGAGCATTCAGTATCCTTGGATAATGCCTTGGTAGAAAGGATGCCGGTGTGAAATTCGATTATGACAAGATCCAGTCGATGATCCAAAAAGTTTTCGAAAATCGCGAACAACAAATTTCTTTAGGATATATTGGGACCTCGCTATTCCAGTCCAATCAGAACTCAGCGTTTTAATTCTAATCGGCCATTCTAAGAGCCCTTCCATTTATTGAAACGAGAAATTGTGTTCCGAAGGAACTCTACACCCATGCTTTACACTACCCTGTGATAATGTCAGCTAAGTGGCTTATAAAATTTTGCGCATGTTTCGATATCATAAAGACAAAAGACGAAATACATGTCAGAGTCAGGACGATAAATCCTGGTTTAAAAGTTGTTGGTAACTTAAGATAAAGCTGCAACAAATGAACGAAAGATTACTAAGGCCAGCTACATGAAATGGCATGCTATCATTCGATAGCGCATGTACCACCGAAACCTGCTTTATCAATATAGTAACTCGTTCACACATATTGTACGAATCGTTTGGTTGATCCCTATCAAGGGGAAAAGTACAGTCTTTCTAAGATTCAGTTGTACGCGTGAAATGTAATGAATTCATTTGCTTACCAGGAGAATCACAAAAAGCAGAACATTCTGATCACGCCAGTGTGGCGCAGTGGTTAGTGCGCTCGACTTCTGTGGCCACGGATGTGTGATCAAATCGCGCCCGCGGTGGGCGCTTTTTGATGCCGGCGAACAGCAAGGCGCCCGTGTGCTGTGCGACGTCAGTGCTCGTTAGAAAACTCCAAGTGGTCGAAATTTCCGGAGCCCTCCATTAAGGCGTCTCTCATGGCTTCAGTCGTTTTGGGACTAAACCTGAACATTCTGATCCCATAGAAGTGTGTTCTCGTTCATATTTCCAGAGAGGAAGAACACCGACGCGTTTATGCGTGATTGTTCACTGTTCGTATACGGTGGCAGCAGGGACTTTCAATGTTCCCCGTCAGACGCGAGAAAATTTAGTACACCACTAAAATGTGGTCAAGTTGTCTTTCACCGCAGTTGTGAACTGTCGTTGAAAGTATGTTCGCACATGAAACTTCACACTGAAATTTAGCTCACTGAATGATTGGGAATAAACACTTAGTGTTATGCCAGGAAATTTTATGTTCGTATTTCATGGTCTCTTTGTGCTGATAGAGGTTCGATTTAGTGGACCTATAGCACCGCACAGAATCTTATTCTGCAGTGAAAGCAGAAGCAGTTGAGGACCCAATCATTTCGTTTATTTAAATTAGTTTCTTATTACAACGGAGCAGGGAAAAGCATAGTGTACCATTTGTGAATGTTTAAGGTCCTAGTTTATGGCCAAATGCCACAACGTAGCAGTGTTTTTCGAACCGCTAGTAAGTGGTTTCACTGGCAAATATGGCAATAAGCATAACAGGAAAGAAAAATGGGAAGAGTTTTGCCCTTTCTCAAGAGGTAAATAAAGCAGCGAAGGAATATAGTGCATTACACTGAGCACTTAGTATACAAAATTTCAGTTAGGATTAGCATTGCCGCTTGAAAGCATATTTGGTGCTCTGGATGAGAATATGATCGCCGATACTAGAAAAATCGTGATGGAGCTGCATGCCTACAAAGCGTAGACTGGGCGTGCTATCATGGTATGGGGCATTGGAACAGGCACGCTTTACAAAGCAGGCCTCAGACAACTATAGCGTGCTATATATACTTCGTGCCAAAACCACGCGAAGGAAAGGTTTGCTTATTGTGGGTTATGAGGTTTAAAGTCTTAAAGCCAGTCAGGCTGTGAGAGATGCCATAGTGGATTGTTTGGGCCATTTCGATCACCTGGGGTTCTTCAACTTATACTGACATCAAAGAACACACGGGCGTTTTGCTGCGCGCATTCAGCGAAAAGTGGTCGCCGTGGCCGGGATTCGACCCTGCATCCTTGAGTACTGTAGTCGTGTACCCCAACCACACTGCCACCGCGTCAAGGCGCGGATAGAAAACGATTCGGGAAGTGAACTGCATATTCGATTCATATCGAGTAATGGTTAATATCGGGTGTTTAATCATTTCCAACAATTAGAGATTAAGATATTTTAAAACTCCAGGCATTGGTAAGCGTCTGGTACGGCGGACAAGTACGCCAATATGTGCCAGACTGGCGGCTGAAGGCATGCCTTTATCGAGGGCGCACGACAGGCATCCGGACAGGTGTCCCATGAGGCCCTCGCTCTCAACCGTCACAGGATCGGTGCCCGGTGCGAAGCGGTATTCAATGTTCTCGGCGTCGATCGGGGCCACCAGCAGCTTGTCGGCATCCACGCCCAGGTGTCGGAAGCCCAGGGCGCACTCGGCCACTGCCACGCAGCACGCGGCCTGCCGTATCAGGCTGCGGCCCTGGACCGCACTGCGAAGCTGGGTCACATGAACTTCCCAGGTGAATAGTTAACGTTCTGCGCATGTATATTAATCTCCAAACGGCAGTCACCTGCTCTCATCTCGAGGGCGGTGATCTTAATCTACGAGCCTATGGCATAACGAAGACAACTCTCACGCAAGCATACGGGTGGGCTGTTAAAATGTGTAACTAGGATTAATCAAAAATCATTCGCTGTCGGTAAAACTCTTGTAGAATGTAACGGTAACAGTTAGCACACCTAAGAAGTATTGAAAAGCACCGTACTGGAAAGAACCCAGCTTACTTCTAAAGCTACGGAACGGCAATATGTGAAGAATGCAGCTTACATTTAAAGCTACGGAGCGACAATACAAAAGCGCCGTAACAAATGCCCTTCTAAATATATGTATGTGTATAATTCACAGACTGGCAGGCCGGAACCTGCAGCCGCCTTCCCGAAGGCTCAACAGCGCTAGCGAGCGCTTTAGGCAAGCAAGTAATATGAAAAAGAGCTACAAAAAAAAATGGCTGCCTGCCTCTGGGTGTACAGAACCCTAGAAATGGGATTAAGGATCGCCACATCATCCCCAGAACGACCTCGTCTTTCGTGTTTACTGGAACTTCTATTGATAGTGATGCAGCGTAGGCTACCAGCCCACATATAAAGACCCGCTTTAACCTAGTCGTATGAACGTGCTTTGCAGGACCAGGGGGTAACGTGAATACAAGTGTCCTGGCAGGCAGATTTTAATATCACCCTCTCATATGAAAAGAGAGATACGTTGTAGCAGCTCCTACCAAGCCTAAAGCCAGGTAACTCTATATCCAGTCGCTACCTCCTGCTATTTTCGTGATTTATCGTTTAGAACACTAACACCAACACCGATTTCCTATTTTTGATGAACGGCGCGTTAAACGCTATCGCGTCAAAATGTACGATAAAATAAGTCTTGTGTATCGGGAATTGAGGTAGCATGTGTAAAATGTTCCCACAGCAGTCGTCGTCTTCTGAAGCAAATTCAAATGCTTTAGCGCGAACCTCCCAAAACGTTCATTGTATACGTGGTGCCACAGTCTTATTCGCCCTTCATTTAACGGTTTGCACAAGTGCCGGAGAAATTGAAAGAAACGCTCATGCTAAGGTGCGTGCGCTTGCAGCAACTTTAAAGCCACGGGCGTGGGCTGCTGGGTAATGGATAATGCTTCTCTCTGTGTTTAAGTTAGTTTAAGATGGATAGAAAACAAGACGAAATCTGTTTTTTCCTTGCGCCGTGGCGCCTGACATGTCCTCACTGGCATGTTCGCAGGCAGCTGCCGAGACGGAATTACTTTGTTCAGTGCCATATCGAGAAATTTAATAACTTCTTCCGCCTTGATGAAACGAGACTACAGCCATTCTGCAACTAAGGCCTCTACTGAGGGAAGCTTCAAGGCTGAGTCGCGCATTACCGCTATCGCTGTCGTGAATGCAGGTTTTTATTGTCATCGTGGTGGCTGATGTTTTCAATGACTTTTGAATATTTACGAAAAAATATTCACAAAAACTTTGAATTACTGCACGTGGCAATTACATAATAACAGTGTAAGAATCCTGGTATCCAATGCTAAACAATTACTGTTATTTCAAGAAATGATTACGCATTTAGGAAGGTGAAAACAAAGTTCTTAACATTTCACCTAGACATAGATATCTATCCCTTTACGCACCAGTTTTCATTCCAGAAAAGGGCCTATTTTACAGAAAACAGCTATAGTTGCCCTTATTTTCGGTGTGAAACCAATAGTAAGCAAATTGCATCCCCCCGCCTTATACATCTATCTTCAGTTCGGCGTTTCTGTTCATTGTGTCTTCCTGATGGGAACGTTGAACACAGCTCACCGTAATCTTTGAGAGCGGTTTCCCTGCATAATTAAGCTCAAAGACGATGAAATGACGAGTCAGGCAACACTGGTTTGTACCTAAAAGAGAAAACAAGGAAGAGGAAAGGAATTAGGCCGATAGGAAAAACCAGTAATGCTAGGTCAGAAACCAGGTTAAAAGCTGCGGCATGGTGACCACATTTTCCTTCCTTTAATTACTTTTATACATGAAAAATTATTATTGTCGCCAGTTATCTCACTACACCTTTATTAAAAAGTCGGCTTAAAGACCAGCACGAAACGCTCCAGTCTTGGAGAGACAGCAGCCCTGCGCATAGCGGTACAAATTTCAGCTCGATTTTTCCCGCGATAACGGTGGAGATGAAATTCATTTTCAAATTTTACCATTCGGAACATAATGTGAAACTTAAAATTTCACACGTTAAAACTAACGAAAGCCACATCCTCCCTGTATGCGAGGCAGCCGTAAAGGTTTGCTATAATTAAAATCCATAAAGCCCATAAAGTCAGCGTTCTCCCCTATATAAATGCTCTTTTTTTTTAAGAAAGTCAAAAAGTAGATTACCTTACCAGAGTGATTTAGCGATAGTCTAATTGATTGAAAATCTTCTTTTTTATTCTTTAGTGTTACTTAAAATGGTCAAAAGCTATTGTCTATGCTGTGAAATCTGCAATTGCTGAGGCCTTCGAGAAAAGACCTTTGTCCAATATGAGATTGTTTTCATAATTTCTTTTCTTTTGTTATTTAATATTCATCCTGTCTTATTTTTACACATGAATTCACACACAGCTTCACCAGCCTAAAACGCTTTGCGTACATTGTTAGAAAATGAATGAGTAAATAACCAAAAAGCTGCTAAGAAGAGCTCTTTCTACATGCATCACGGAGGCACCAATATGCACAGCTACAAGTACTTCAAATGTATTCATTGTGCATACTTTAAGTCTTCCTGGCTTCCAGGCGGATATGTGCCACTGTAGTGCTCTTTTCATCCGTACTTGTTTAACGCAATTCATTTCCTATTAATGCTCGCCCAACTCAAACCACTAACGTGCTCTCTCTGACTCCTGAGCATGACACCCTGAACGCGACGAGAGATGCAGGCCGTTTTTGAACGGACGCAAAAGGCACGATAGCCCTTGTCATGACCGATGTGCTGAAGTTCCGAGCCATTCCTCATCTGCTTTTGCTCTATCTTTTTCTAGTCTATCACACCTTTACGAAGCATTTTTATCCCGGAAGAGCCAAGCGCCAGGCAGGGGAAAGTATTGTACCCATTGAAAACCGGTAGATGTCCGGCGGCGCCAGGGATCGAACCTGGTACCTCCCCAATGCAAGGCGGGTACTATTTCTTTCATGCATTCCAATACTAGGAAGTTTAAGTTCCAGGTGAAAATATTTCGCTCCTTTCTTTTCGATCCAATAAGTGCGCTGACTAGCCCTGCGACGACGGCATACTGGCTCACACGGGCTAATGAGTGGGAGCAAATCAAGAGCAGGGCTTCCTACCCGCCATCTCGGATGCCAGGCTGTCTGCCAGGGACTCGGTCGAGCCGCGTCTCTCATCACTTCGTAAAAGCCATTCCGGGAAGGTGTCGAACACGCAGGCAATCCTGTGCATGCAAGGCGCCATAACTGAATTAGGGTATCACACCGTGTAGCCCAAGAGAGGTATTCGCATCGGCAGCGTATGCTTTTTATTTGTTTCAATTGTACAGTCGCTAGGGCCTTCGTCAATTCAATAGAATTTCGAAGCTATAAATAACCACCCTGGAAGATGCTTTATGAGAGCATCTCACTGCGAAAACGGCACTAAACATGACGTACGTCGTAGCTGGCAGCCATTTTTTTATATGTAAAAATCTCCCAATCGAAAGTAAAATTTAGTGCACGACATAATAAAAAACATGCTTGTTCCCAAGTCATACTAACATGCGCGGCGAGGCCTAATAAAAGGCAGCGCTTATGGGCAGCGACCCGAGGGCTCTTGGTTGAAATCCCGCCCATAACCCGAATTTTTCTTTAAGCGAAAAGGCTCACATTATGGCATTATATCGTTTAAGAGATGCATTGAATGTTAGTTCCCGTTGAATTTCAATAAATTATTTTATTTTAACGCGTGACGAGCTGTGGCCTTTGTAGTTAATACTAGCAACAAGACCTGTGGAGTCAAACGACGTGGCTAGTCGGTATTATTTGCGACTGTTCTATGGCAGTCAACTAAATAGCTGTGATATATATATTACACTCGAAAATTAAAATCTGAGGCTTCAAACCTTTCAGGCGTCACATTTGTGGCTAGGGCACACTAAAGATGTGCAGAGCCGTAGGCGGACAAAAGTTATCCCGAGAAGTAAAAAATCGTGAACAGTAAAAAATTCACGACAATCAAATTAGGTCCTCCTGCTTGATGTTGTAACGAGAAAACAGCAACCTATCCAACCTTTGGACTTCGATGAGGTTAGGCGTCTTGTAGCGCGTTCCATGCCTCAAGGTGTTGAGCTTGCTAGAAAAAAAAAGATAGTGTACCGTGAAGTAGAGTTATTTTTCGCGTATAACCGATCAGTTCACAGCATTATAACGTGGCAAACGAATTTGTATTCATCACCAGCTCAGCATGCAACCCTTTATTGTCTGACGGGACATGTATCGGACCGCACACTTTTCAGAGATCGTGTGCACTATGATTGAGTTGCCTGATTTAAGCGCCATATTGCGCAACCTGGATTCAGTTCTACTTTTAATAAGCCACTGCTATATACAGTAAACTCCTGTTTTAGATAAGGAAAAAATGCTCCCCTGTATTTTATCGGGCACTGCTTCAAATTTAACTTCCTGAACAGGCAGTAGTAGGATCGTTGGGCGCGTCAATCAAATTCTGAAGAGCGCCCTAATAAGGTCCTAGAGTGCTGTGATATAGAGGGATGACTGCGCACAATGTAGTAGGAGTCATTGTGCGATGTTTGTAAGCTAATGCATCAAGTATTTTCTTTTTACAACTTGTGCATATTGTTTTATGAAAAAACCGTGAAAGATGCGCGGCTGCGATGTGCATACACACGTGGATGGCGCAGAGACCCGGACTCATCCTCGCCATTGCCTGCTTATAAAGCTTACTGCATACAAAGGTTTCCTAAGTTTTTGGGTGTGCCTATCCTAAATTAAATACGCGCAGGGTCACCGGCGAATTTGTTTCTTAAGAATTCTCAAGCGGCTTCGTATCAACACATTGCGGTAGTACAACTGTTCAGAGGAAAAACTTTGAAAGAGCGCAAACACACACGACCACTAAGGACAAGAGACGAGACACAAGCGCCGCCCACACCTTGTCCTTAGTGGTCGTGTGTGTTAGCGCTCTTTCAAAGTTTTCCAAATATGAACCAACTCGCCCAAAAAGAAGTGTTTATGTTCAGAGGAAACGAACTGAAATTCAGCTAATTCCAGTGGCCTGCCACCGGGAGTAGTACACTCGATTCACATGCAGGGGAATATATGTTTTGACACACAAAGTTATATACTTTTCTTGTTGCCAGTACTGACTTGCGCAGCTCCATATTAAATGGGTCAACTTTAGAACGGTGGCATAGGATTGTAGGTAATGCATGACGAGCTCCAATCAACCAGCGGCGACTGTAGCGGTTTACATCGCAGAATTTACGCCGCAGCATTGATAAAAGCTCTTCCTTTCGGGTGCAAGCTAGGTGCATACACTTTAGCGAAATTCGGTACCACTACCTAATTTGTGAAGAAACCCCGCCCACACCTTGCTAATGGCTTTAATAGAAAGAATGCACATTTGTATACATGGATTAAGTACCAGAGGTGCGTGCGAAGGCGTGAAATCATGCTATGTCAGCGGCTTTTATCAGTTTACCGCCATATGCTCACAGGTAGCACTCGATGGCGGCGGTGATGACTTCGACGCGCTGCTCGGAGAAGTCACCTAGCACGGGCATCACCTTGAACACTGTGCGTTTGAGAAGTGACGACACCAGGAACACCTCGCTGTGGCGGCCGTGGGCGATCCACTTGGAGCGGCTTCGCTCCCTGCAGCGCCGCGGAGTTACCCGACGGTAAAGGAGCGAGAAAAAAAGATCGTCATGTAACTTCCAGAAGAGGGCAAATACGAGCTGGTTGGTACATGCTTAAGAATCGAGTAAAACAGCGCAAGGGTAGACGAAACACGTGAACGACTGTTGTTGTTCACGTGTTTCGCATATGTCTGTCGCTCACGTGTTTCGTCTCCCCTTGCGCTGTTTTACTCGATTCTTAAGTCATGTAACTTTTTTTCCTCATGTCCTAGGAATTCCGCTGTAATAATATGGTCACATTTCGGCTAGATTTCGCTCAGCATGTGACAGATGTAGTCGGCAGGAGCCTCAAGAATGATTATGCCCGATTGGTTTTGGGAAGCGAGCTACTCATTGAGGAAAGTAGGATGTAGAGTTAGATATAAAGCGATGAGAACATTTATGCGTGATTCCTTGACGTGCGGCATCTGCACAGTGTTTGTAAGATGGGAAGTCCGTGCAGGGGAAAAAGTAGAAGGATCTGGTGGACTGGTAACGTGTTAAATCGCCAGATATAGTTACAGCAGAATCTGTCTTGTGTGCTTGGCTTGGTATAAATGCTTTTTTGAGGGACATACCTCGTTGTAGTGGAGGCTCACCTCTTCTATGTTTAAGATTAGTTAGTTATATTGGGTTTTATGGCTCAAAAGCGAACAAGGCTATGCTGTACCAAACACAAGGCTAAAACTGACGATGCTAAAATGGTATATCTTGATTGCTATAGTTTGTTTAAAATGTTGGCGTCCTTAAAGAATTTAAAAATATGCGCCGAATAAAGAAGTGCTTGTTCATCTAAAAGGAGCATGGGGTGTAATGGGATGTGTTCTTTATAAAATAATGTAAAATATGGTTTCCTTAGATCTGTAGTTCTGAACAGGCAATTAAGATGGGGTTGACTGTGAGTTCAGCGCCGCACCTTTCGCAGAGCGGTTTGTCTTGTTTTGTCAGCAAGAAATTGTGGGTGAGGAGGGTGTGCCCGATGTGTAAGCGACGTAAAATTACTTCTTTAAAACGTTCCTGATGTCTATAGAATTTTTATTCAGATAAAAAAGGGCTTTACAAGATTTAATTTGTTGCTTAATTGCTCGATCCATGTAGTTTGTCATTTACTTCCTAATTTACTGTATACGAGCTTTAAACAATCCCTATGTGGCATGCTCACTTGTGTAATTTGACCAAATCGAGCTTGTGCAGCACAAAGATCCGCTTTCTCATTGCCCACAATTCCAATATGGCTGGGGAGCCAACAGAACTTTGTTATGTTTTTGAGCTGTGATTTTACCAATGTTATGTATTATTGTTCCTAATAAAAGTTCTTCAGCATTTTTGTGTTGTAGGGCTGTAAGTGGGCTCAAGGAATTGGTGTAGATTACGCTTTTTGTCATTTTCTTCTTGGCTACCTCGTCTACAGCGACACATGGGACAAAAGACACATGCTAAAGGAAGACGTTTAACTGCAAGAAACAATGTTTAAGATGTTTTGCAGTTAAACGTCTTCCTTTAGAACTCGTCTTTTGTCCTTGCTGCGCGTACTTGATGTGAGGGGGGAGAGAATCGCAGTCTCGAGGGCAACTGTGGTGCTAAGTCGCCCAGCACATCTTCGTGAGTAGAAATCCTCTGAGTGAGGATTTGGAGAGGTTTATTCTATCGGATACTTAGACAGAGTATGCGCTGTGTATGAAGAGGTAGGTGCTCTTGCTTAAAGGCTCAAGAAAACAAATATGATTTCGCTATTAAGGCTATAGTACCGCGGTGCGCTTGCCACGGTGCTTAGAGGTTAGGATGCTCGAATGCTGAATCTGATAACTCGGGCTCGATGCTGTCGGAGGCTGTGGCTGCTTTGTAATGTCAGTATACGTTAATGAACCCCAGGGGATTGTAGTTGTTGGAGACCCACTACGGCGTCCCTCATAGCTCTGGTCGGTTCGGGATTCTAAACCGTCTGACTATATAATTGTGTACCAGAGCGCTACATTTTATGTCCTCATTTAGTAGTCTGTTAGGCAGTGCAGTTGTATCTGTTAAGAAATAATTGACAGTTGAGAAGCGTGGATACGTAAAACAAACATGACTGACTGACTGGTTGGCCAATTTTCTCTCTCAAATCCCGAAGCTCGCTCGTTTGCTCCCTGTTGATGGTTTATGCTCAAATGCATTCTTCTCGATGTTTTCAATATTATTGTGCGCAATACGCAGCAGTTCTCTGGAGAATATCTCCAATGTTATCCGACTATGCCTGTACTGCGCTATTCGCAAATTAGAGCAATGTGTTGCAGAGAGTAGCCTAAAGGACCGGTTTATCAGAGGCGCCAGTACATCGGTCTTCGGTTTAACCAGGTTTGGCGTTATCCCTCGGCAAGTAAAGTGGTGAAACCAATAAATCCGCAGCGGTATGGATGACCCCAGTTTGCATGATACTGCGAAAACTGTCCTTGCTAGAGCCGTATCTGTAATGCTACCATTTCTGAAGGTAAAATGACGCCAGAATGTGACCTCTACCAGAGGAATGCAGTCGCTAGACAGAAGTATGACATCACCCTGACAGGTGGGCCCCTGCGGGTGCGTCGCCTTGTGCGCAGAATATCAATTGGTATCCTAATTCGGCTATGGCGAACACGATGATCACCTGCAAATTCAGCCCGGGCTACCCACAAAAGATTTCTCGGCATCCCCCTAAATTTTCCCTCGGCTGATCTGGACAGAAGTTGTATTATATCGTGTGTAAAAATCGTTATTATTAAACAATTTAGGCAACCATGTCTTTTCCCGCTATGCAAAGTAACTCAGAGCTAACGCTGGATATTCAGTTTCGGCACTGTCGAACGACTGCTGAATGTTTTACAAGATGTTGAGAGGCTAGCAGATGTTTCCGTGAAATAAGCCGATTTTTCTTTTATTGCGTAAGCAATACTACGCCAGGTTTCAGCCCGTAGCGTAAACCCGGCCGGTAGCCACATTTGACCTTTAGAGCCACAGCAGATGGGGCCCCTCTTCAAGCCGTCGGGTAAACCCGGTTGGTAGCCACGCCGCACCGCAGAAAAAGAAAAAGAAAAAGAGAAAGGAAAAGAAGAAGAAGAATAAGAAAAAGAAGAAGGAAAAGAAAAAGGAGAAGTAAAAGAAAAAGAAAATGAACACGAAGACGAAGAAGAAGAAAGTACATAAGGAGAAGCTGCGTCGGCTTTGCTTCCGCAACCTACCGGGTTTAACTAAAGCTGAACCCCAGCTAATTATTTTTGATCCGTCACACAGAGGCAGAAATGCGCTCATCCTTGGCAGGTAAGCCAACTTGCGTCAGATGAAGATAGAGCGTCGACTCACGGATTCGGCAGGATGTCAGCGAAGGTGATAGGCGCGTCCTGGTTACACATGTCCAGGAGACGGCTTGGGAACACGGTCATGGGCTGTGGGAAGAGCACGGGAAGCGTCAGCTAGTCGTCTTTAAACAAGGTAGCAGGATCAGTGAGTGGGTGAGTGATTGCGATTTTGATACTGTGGTCTTTGTCGCTTGTTCAAGGCGAAGGAGAACGGCGGAAAGATTGCGCGCTTTCGATCAAAGGCTACATTAAAACGGAACAGGCAAATATTAGATATATTTAGACTCTACAAATTCTTACCTTCTTAACGAACGCCTTGCCTCTTTGTAGCGCTTGCAGAGGCCCTGTAAAACATGCAACACTTAATTGGCATGCCCTTTCAGCAAAACATCTGTCATGAGGAGCTGACAGTAACTGTGAAATTAATAGTTCTCTGGTTCTTAAGGAACACAAACGTCAAGAAGAAAATAACAAATATAAATAACGTCACTGCCCCATGTGCAGGGCCGGCGGTACATTGCTTTTGTTAGCACACGCATTCGTTTAGGCAAAATGAAAAAGGAAACATGATGCCTCAAGTCCACATCGCTTTGTGTTCTACGGTTTCGAAATTTACAGGAAGTCGGCGCTTATTACACTGTGAAAGCGCTGTACCTATTAAGTAACTGTATAATGCGACACAAGGACCTAGGCGTCCAAATTTGAGTGACAAAAACCCTGTAATGAAAATGCCTTGCTAAATTTGGAATGTGAGTAGTGCATGGGTGAAGCTTTGCAGAAGCGCAAATAGAGTGTGTTCGTTTATCACGGGAAAAGCCGTCTATACCAAGGCACATGCATAGAAAGTTTAAACAACGCATGACGTAAATATGTTGTTGTTGGTAGAGGACAATGACTGTTCCGCACCGCGTATGCTTGAAGCGGTGATCGAGTAGGCCTTGCGGCTGGTGCTCACGGGCCAGGCACCTGGACGAGGACATGGATGCAAACTCAGCGAGCAGTGTGAGAAGCGTACTTGACGAGAGTGTTTTTAAGCGCGCGGACTAAGTACCATAAATAAAACATAATGTGCCTCACTGCCCTGAAAATGAGTTGTTGCAGCCATACAGGCTAAGATAATGATATCTGGGTCATTAATAACAAAATACGTCTTGGTGAGTTGCTTCAAAAATAATATCTCCAAACCCGGGTCTCAACCACATTTCAAAACCTGGTCCGCAAGGATGAACCTGTCTCCCAAGCTCCTTAATTCGGAAAGTGGAGAGGAGAGATGTAGAAAAGCCGACCGTATCATTTAGAGGGATAGAGGAATTGCAGGGCCAAATGCGCACGCCCAGGATGGTTTACTGAAAGGGCGAAGGATGCGACTCTAGGTATCATTGCTTAAGGCTGGAGAAAGCAAACGTGTGATCTCTCTAATAGTACAGAGATAATACTTTGTCCTTTGATTACAAGCAAAATATGGCAAGCAATCGTCCAGTGTCAAGCAGCAAATGCCCGTGAAGAGATGTACTACTGATCGCTAAACGATTCGCTACAAGCACAGCACTTCCAGCGCATTTAAAGGCAACAGCCTGTGTTTCAGTCCGCTGCTCTGAACAATGAGAAAAAAAAAAAAAACACTCTAGTAACCATTAGCGCCGAATTGTGAGCCTCATGTGGTTGTTTACAGTTAAGTGATCTGTTACAACTAGCCAGCTGAGTGGCACACAAAAACAACATGCAAACTTCGTTTAGCATCACTGACTTTAAGAAGCACGAAGAGAGCGGTTAAAAACCACAACGCCTCGTTTAGCTACGACAAATAATTTGGGACACTGCTTGTTTAGAATATCCGCGGTAATATTAGAAGTGCCTGACTCGAAAACCGCCAATGAAAGACTCAGGTAATGCACTCCTAGTTTGAAATTTCTGCTCTGCAAGACACGGCGAATGAGCCAAACCACATGCGCAACTTTCTTCAGGCCTGAGATAATTCACGAAATAGGTAATCCTTCAGCTTTGCTTAAGAGTTCATAACTGAGTGTCACAGTGCGGTATAAAAAAAAAGAGTCCTTTTCACTTTGGTGCCATGCGGGTTTTTCGAACTATCTCAGAGATTGAAATTTTCAACAAGAAAAAAAAGCAAGGAACGAAGAAACAGAAGCCAAATACATGCTGTGATGCCGGCAGCGAGAGAAGTCAGTCTCCGCTGGGCGAAGTACCTCTGCTACCCCAATGGACAAAGGCAGGGCACGTTACTTGTCCCGTGTCGTCTCCAAAACATGATACTGTATGCAATCCCTATTGCAAAAACCAGTGCCACTGGGTGCCAGCGCCCCAGCGCCATACCTGATTATGGTCCCAGTAAGACGCTGGAAACTGGGCGCACTGGGACGCGGAATACTGGGACGCGGAATACTGGGACGCTCCGCGCTGGCGGCACTGTTCGCCCGGAGAAAAAAGGCGTGGGATAAAAATTAAAAAGTAAAAAGTAACGAAACAAGTTAGATACATTAAAAAAAACCCAAAAAGTAAAAAAAAAAAGAAAAAAAAATTAGTGCACCAGCGGGCTTCGAACTCATTCACTAGGCACATAACAATCACCAGCTATGCACGCTAACCACTCGGCCACGCCGAGAACTGGGTTTTCGGGAAACAGTTTTGCATTTTATGTCAGGACCCGCATTTACAAGGTTGGGACTTCGTGTTTCCCAGTCTACAGGCCATTGCTGCCGCTCTAACAATTGCAACTTCTTGATCATTTTAGCTTGCTGTCTGCTCTCACGACTTGCAACTAATGTTCTGGGTGCCTATGCGCACTATTTTGTACACTGGTATAATTTTAACATGTGGAGTTTGACATCGCTGGCAAATTTACCAACGCCGGCTTTTCGGTGGTGCTCTGCTACCGTGGGCGTAATTTTCGCTGAACACGGAGCTTTACTAGAAGCCTTCAAGGAAAAAGTGCGACCAAGCTTCAATACCGGCAAGCGCCGCAGCGATGACCCTAATTTCGTGTAACTAAACCTTATTTGTATGTAAACATTGCGGGAAGCGTTGCGATGACCGAGGGCTCGGCTGCTTGATACGCAGAGTAAGAAGGAGCGCAAAGGCTTTAGAATCACGCCAAATATTATGTATCACAAGCGCTGTATGTTGTTGCTTTTTCTCTCATGGGCCCATCGCTCGGTAAACTACTCTCTTCCTGGTTTTAGTTTTTCTTTCTGCTGTTTATACTGGACCGTGGTGCAGGCTACGCTCGCCTGCGATCGAGCCCGCATTGAACATTTTGACCGTAATCATTGTGTTAGAGTGCCCTTAAGATCAGCTGTGAAGTTGGGTATGCATGGTAGCCCACATTATTCAATTCCAGCTTTAGTTGTGCGTTAATCGCCAGTGTGTCATGAGATCGAGGCGCGGCGGTCGTTGTCTCTCTTGAAACGCTCGAAACGAACTATTGAAACACGGAAACTCTAGAAAAAAGATACCGCCTTTGTTTTCTTACAAATGCGCAACGACTTCGCAGCAAAAAGCGCTTGCTTGAACCATATTTTTCATATGCCCCCCGATGGTCGATAGAAAGTACGCTCTTGCCGTGTTGGCCCCTGAGGGATGCTACTCCGGCTGACGCCGCAGGCCGCACCGGCTATAGTGGGGAACTGGGCCAGTGCGGCCCCAGCGCACATACAGCGCTTCTCCCAGTGCATCGCGGATGCCAGCGACTCACCCAGCGTCAAAAGGCTAATCCCAGCGTTTTTCTTCCATCGCACCAGTGCAGCCAGTGTCTTCCCGTTACTGCTCCAGTGAATATCGCAGACCTCCAGCGTGCCCAGCAGATCCAGTGCGAAACCAGCGCGAAAATCTTACTGGTTTCGCACTGGAGACGCTGGTTTTTGCAATAGGGATGCGTGGTGAAGTGCAACCCATTTTGGGCGTAGAATTGTTTTTGTACCCTAAAAATATGAAGCATGCTTTGCAGAGCATCTGATGCCGCATTACTGGCCCTGTCGTGTCAGATTAAAGAATAATCTGCACAAATCTCCGCACGGAATTTCAAATCTTTGCAACCAACAATTTCTATTTTTTTTTTGCAACCAAAGCTAATAATGTTCTGTCCCGCTTTGTCTAGTACACCTTGGGCGTCCTTAAATTCATAATTTCAGGTAAAAATAGAGTTTCAGAATTCAATATGCTCACACGCACTTTACATATGATCGCAATGAAGGCATGCTTGCCATGTAATAAATCAATTGTCTTTAAAATAGTTGACATGCGTCATTTTATCAGCACCCCAACGATGAAACACGAAGGGACATCTATTTGTATAGTTAACTTTCTCCAGAAGCCACTTCAGTAAATTATAACACCGTTATCATGAATTTCCAATGTAGTAATTTTTTGAAGGTGTCCTATTGAATGAATTAGTGTGGCTGGCATTAGCACTACAGCCATATAAACCGAATGCCCCGGCCATGGCGCCGTGAATACTGCACGAAGCTCTACTCACACATCATTAGCAATGCGAAACGTGATAACAACAGTAATAACATGGAACTGCTAATATGTGTTGGGTGAGGGAAGGGGTGTTCCGCTTACGAGCTGGGTGCGAGGAAGAGGCTGCCTTCGGCCCCACAGCGACGTCCGATAGGGCGGCGCTGGATGCGTCGGGAGAGTGATCACCGGGAGTTGGTGGGCTGTTGTGCGCGGCATCCAGCTTGTCGCTGCTGCCTGGGCTGGCCTCTCCGCCGGAGTGCATGTCTCCGTCGGAAAGTAGTTGACGCCGGTCTAAAAGCGGGTACGACTCCGAGAGCAGGCGCCCTGAGGTGTCAGTCGTGCGACTGGAGGTCGAACTACCGCTGCTGCCGTATGCTTTCATCAGCGTGCACAGCAGCACCATGCCGGTCAGTACGCAGGAACAGGCTATGTAGAACACCACCTGTTGGCCCGAGTATTAGGTAGATGAGAGAGCTGAAAGTTATAATTTATACTCTTGAATAGGTGTAAAGATAAGCTATAGGATCTGAAGTCGGCCTTAGGTTCTATTCAGGTATGAAATGGTGTAGAGGCATGGTATAGAGTAGTGATGCAGTTTAATGGTATGGAGGCTGAATTCCAGCTATAGTGCTTCGCTGCTAAGCACTGTATGTGACCAGTGCTGCCACTGCCAGGGCTTCAAAGAGAATGTCACATTGGGTTGCGGCTGTAGCTACGAAAACAGGTACATTTACCGGGCTGAATAGCATAATAGACTGAGGCTGATATAGAAGGGAAAAGCTAACCAGTACAACTGATATATCACGGTTTCAATACGTGGACATGCAGCGGGAGGACCGCCATTTAAATAAGTAAAGTGGTGATTGCCTGAGGTGCTCAGCGAGTGAATCAGCATGAAACGATTACCATTTGCCGCTGAAGCCTGCATTTTGGTAGAATGGTCGAAACCTAGGCTGGCAGCGTAGACGGTTGGCTTTACTTTCTACCTCTCCTTTTTCTCACCGCAAAGATGTAGAGCAGTCCGAAAAGTTCTTAGCACCTACGTTAAAATTCTACCTTGCACAAGAGAGTACCTGTGTTACTTGCGCAGAAATAAAAATCGATGAAAACACCTAAGCACAGCGCCAGAGCGGGAGTGTTTAAGAAGTGCATTGCTATGCAGCTGAGATTAGTTGAATAATGCCGTGGCCCCGGAAGCTGACTTGAGCTCTTCATCGTGGTGAATGATGCCACACTGAAACTATGAAAACGTGGCTTCAGTGCCAGGTTCTTACCGAACATGTGCTGGCGTGCTATCTTCCGTTCCCTCATGCAAAAAAATACGAGAATATTTTGCGAAAGAATGATCACAATAAACCTACCGTTTGCGTTCTTATGTTTAGATTTGTTTCGAGTCATAAGCCTAATGGCGAGAACCGGGAGTTGGCACTTTCATACCATTGCGCAAGCGCTAAATAGAAGATCGCGAGCCGCAGAGTGTTATGGGGGATTCAGTGCTTCACTGCTGTTTAAAGCGAAATCTTTACTGGCTTTGCTCCGCGAGTTGCACCGTGGTCAGCCAAGCCCTAAAGTGCGCATGTGCCATCGCTATGGCAGCCAGCTGCGCCGGGCTTCCGCATGGACACGTGACTAGCTGCGCAGCGTAATATAAGGAGAAGCGTGCGCGCTTGCTAGACATATGCGACATGAAGAACTGGAAACTAACCGATGAGGGACCGCAATAGATTTGATTTGGTCTTCCAAAGGGAATCTCTGGTGCCTAGCTACTGTGCAGCCAATGTCGATATGGCAGCCAACTACCTTACTGACCATTGGTAAGTTTTTACAGAAATAAAGGAGCAAAACAAAAAAGTGCTGAACATTAAAACTTGAAGCTCATACTCCGAAAATAAAACTTCTTGCCTCGTTTTTGATATCTTGGCAATGAAACGAGACACTTCATTACCTGATTCTCGTGTAGGAAACCGAGCACTCGCCGGGTAACAGCTGCGCCGAACCTCGCAGGAAATCTGTCGTCGTGACTGGATGTGGCAGCCTCCATGGTGCTGCTCTCGCGGTTGAGTTTGACGCTGCTGGCTTCGACCACAGTTCTTGAGGGTAGTGATGCTGCTTGGCTGCTCTGGTTGTCGCTTCCGTAGTTTCCATCGCTGTTTATGAGCTGCTGCGAGTGCGTAGCATTTTCACCCTTCTGCATGGGATAGGCGTAGGTCGCCGTGAAAACAGGCGGCCACAAGTTAACCTTTAGGGGAAGAGGGACAGTTAATCCCAACAAAGCCGTTAAGATTACCACCCATGGGGCCGTGACTAAACACATCCTTTCTAGTAAGTGAAACCAGTTAAAAGCTTTCAGCAACGCCCAACAGCCATGGGAAACGACGTCGCAGGCTACGATGGCAGCGGCAGCAAAGGCACGATTGCGGATGAATGGCCTCTTTGTCTTCCTCTGAAATTTGTCACGTGCTGAAAGGCGATTAAATGATCTGGTTGCCATTTAAGCACGTGAATATCAGCATAACAGAGCGGAGCACCCGTTTCTTACATCCAGCTGGCAGGTTTAGTTGGTTTTTCACCATGTTTGTGAGACTTTTAAGCAGTTCCCACCCGGCCACCTTGGTAGTCTGATTCTTATTTGGAAACGGAGAAAGAGGAAGTGAAAGTGCGATAAATCTCCCAGTGCTATACGTCATTTCGTGCTTGGAACATCAGCTAGTGGCGTAGGTGCTTGTTGTTACCAAGCCGTCATGAAGACCTCACATAGACGTCCACTGCCACAGATACCAGTAATATGACTACAGAGCGATCGACCACGCCCTAGCGTTGAGACCTCCGGTATTGCGAAACAACCATTGTCATCTTCCCGTTAGCCATTCGCTGAACGCCCTTACCGGACAGACCTCTGCCTGAAAGCCTATGGTAATCACCGCACGCAACGTTTTTCGATGCTGAAAATAGCCCACGGTTTTTGCTCGTCTTCTTATCTATATAAACATCTAAGCATTATACAAAATTAAAAACTCAACACTTTCGATGAAAATGCTTTTTGGTATCTAGATACATAACAAAAGTTGTAGGACTTGCTTAAGACCCTTCAGAGTTACTGTACTGAATGTCGAAAGACAGCTATGTTGTTGCAAGACAAAATGCTAGTCACATTATTTTGTTATTGATTTCTTTCATCTGTAACGATTATAAGATGCTCATAAATGGCACGGGTCTCAACACAACAATTGCTGCATGGGGCCTGGTGCCATAATTAGAATCCATAATTATAGAAACCATGCTGGCAATGCGCCTCCTTTCGTTATGCGCGTCAAATGACATTGTTCGAATACCACGCACCCAACACCCGATGCCCCGTGATTAGGAGCAGCTGGTGCAGTGGCCCGCCAAGTGCAGGTTTTCATTGCCTTCGTTTTACATCTCTGCGATAGCGTCCACACTTGGTACCCTTAGCATGCCTTCTTTCTTCCTCTCCTCAACGCGGTGACGGCGGCGGAGCATTCATCAGCCGGAGGTCTCCGCGGCGCGCGCGCAAAGTATAGTGGCGCCCCTTACGTTTCCATGGGAATGTAGCTTAGACAAGGAGAATTACGACCTGTTTCCCATGAGCAAGGTGTCGCATGGCGCAGCAATCGGTTGCGTATTGGATGGATATTGGTTTGATTCCTAGTGGAAGCGACCGTACCGTGTCTCTCGGAGCTGACATAATAGGACGTCTGTAAACAAAAGCTTCACGACTGCTCTTCGGCAAACCTATTGGACGCCACCTTGCTGCGAAGAAAAACGTGGCATCTCGCGCCCAAACTTCGTCAGAATCCTATATTTCCTTCGTAAACGACGCCATGTAGACGGTCATGACTCAGGAAGATAAAGTAGGCCGGCCACATACTAAAGAGTATAGCCGACGACGCTTGCTGCCTCCTCTTGTGCAAGGACTGTTGTACTGTGGACTCTGCTCTTCAGGTCTGTCGGCGCTTCGAGCAGGCGAAACAAAAACGCATATGTCACAGGTGTCCACAGAACAAGTGTGAAAGATACTGTGCCTTTCCTTTCCTGTGAACTAGTTATTATTATTATATTAATAATATTTCGACCGCCTGCCGAACACACTGCTAGCTCGTCCTGTACTGACCTGCCTACTCTCCGTCAGCCTTTCAACGAGACTAATTTGACCCGCATCATTCGCCGTGAACTCGAGGCCATTGCTCCCTCTGTTTCCTCTTCGCAGCTGACGGACAGCAAACAGCCTGCCTACGCTACCCTTCATCCAGGTTGTTGTTCGCCAGGAAATTGCTATTATGGGCGTCTTACTGGCCACGTCCCACGCACCATCGACTCCAACTTAGCCCCTTATGTGATCGCTGCTGCCTCTAACCCCAGCTTCATGCCTCGATAATGCTACCGCAGATACATGACTGGTGTATCCCTGATGATCGCCCAATATGCTTCACTTGTTCCCGTGTTGGTCATATCTCCCGTCACTGCCGCAGCCGCTGGTACCGGCCGTCACGCCCATTCCACTATGTGAATCGCAGTGGAGTATCTGCACCGCGCCGTTCCTCGCCCCAACCTGACCCACCCCGGGCTGACCTTGTTACACCTGTTCGTGTTTCCAGTCGGTCGCCTTCCCCGCAAACCCGACGTTCCCCGTTCTCCTCTTCCTCGTCGTAATTCTTCACCGTCCTATGCCTGCCGCTTCTCGGATAACTAGATGATGCATTCGCGACCCGGACTGAAAAGCCTCTGTTGACCTTTTGCTCCATAATCTAACCTCATCGAAGTCCTTGTAGATGGTGTTCCTGTCTATGCCCTTATTGACACCGGTGGCCAACTTTCTGTTCTTAGTTCCTCGTTTCGTCGTCGCCTGAAGAATGTCCTGGCACCAGCAGGCTCGCCCACCGTTCGTGTCGCCAACAGCAGCCCTGCTGCCATGCTTGGTATGTGTACCGCCCGTGTAACCATTGCTGGCCGTAACACACCAGTCTTATTCATTGTGCTTCAAGAATTCCCCCATCACCCGATCCTTGGCCTTGACGTCTTGACCGCTCACTCAGCCCTTATTGACTGCTCAACCGGCATTCTACGCCTGGACCTTCCCCTCTGCTCTGAAGAACTCTCCACGCCACTACGCCTCCGCTCAGCAAAATATTCCCGCCTCCCTCCTGAAGCTGTTGCTTACATTACGATGTGCCCTTTTCCGCTCGTGCCCAATGGAGACTACCTGGCGTATCCTACTACAAACGTCGTCCTGCAGCGTAATGTTGTCCTCCCACATCTTATCGTACACGTATCTCAGAATCGCACTATTCTCCCAGTGCTCAACTTCACTTTGTCGGCCCTAGTCCTCTCCGACGGAATTTCTTTCTGTGAACTTTCCCCGCTGACCGACTGTGAAATTTCAGCCCTAACTCCCGACCCTCCCTCTGCCCCTCACACATCCCCTGCCGCTCCTATGTCGCCTCCTTTCCACCGTGATCCTGTTTCCAGCATGATTGCGGCCGGCCTGCAGCCCGATTATGCCGACATGCTCTACAAGCTGTTGGTTTCTTATAGGGACATTTTTGATTTTGGGACCTGGCTTCTTGGTCATACGTCTGTTAAAGCCCACCGCATCGACACCGGTGACGCTGCTCCTATTTACAAACGACCGTACCGTATCTCTTTCCGACCGCCTGGTGATTCAACATGGTCGACAAAATGCTAGCCGACGACATCATTGAGTCTTCGAACAGTCCCTGGGCGTCACCAGTTGTGGTAGTAAGGAAGAAAGATTGGGGCTGGAGATTCTGCGTCGACTATCGCTACCTCAACAATTTGACCAGAAAAGACGTCTACCCTCTTCCGCGCATCGACGATACACTTGATTGCCTTCATGGAGCCAGCTACTTTCCCTTCACTGACCTTCACTCTGGCTACTGGTAAATCTCCGCCGATGAACGATACCGCGAAAAAACAGAATTTATGACTCCCTATGACCTCTACCAATTTGAAGTCATGCCGTTTGGCCTATGCAACGCCCCTGCAGCTTTCGAATGAATGAACACGTTGCTACACGGCTTCAAGTGGACGACTTCTCTCTTTTACGTAGACGCGTTATTGTTGTCTCGTCCACTTTTTACCGCCACCTATGTCGCCTTTCTACCATTCTCGAGCTATTAAGTCGCGCCGGCCTTCAACTCAACTCCAAATATTGCAGTTTCGCTCATTGGGAAATTAAAGTACTTGGCCACTTAGTGAACTCTGCTGGTGTACAGCCTGACCCCGATAAGACTCGGGCCGTACGTACGTTTCCCACACCACATTCATCAGGTGATGTTCGAAGTTATCTCGACTTGTGTTCGTATTTGCGTCATTTCGTCTAGAAGTTTGTAGCACTTGCTCGCCCTCTCACCGTCCTACTGAAAAAAGAAGCACCTTTCTTTTGGGACCCTGACGAAGCTGCAGCTTTTTCCGAACTTATAGCTGTTCTCACCAATACGCCCGTCTTGAGCCATTGTAACCCTTCGGCCCCTACCGAACTCCACACTGACGCAAGTGGTCACGGCATTGGAGGTATCCTCACTCAGCGACACCACGGCAGCACCAGAGTGATTGAGTATGCCAGCCGCCTACTAGCTACGGCAGAACAAATTTACTATATCACAGAGAGCAAGTGTCTAGCTCTTGTTTGGGCTATTGCGAAATTCTGCCCTTATTTGTTTGGGTGACCCTTTACTGTTATCACGGACCACCATGCCTTATGCTGGCTTTCTTCACTCAAGGACCCTATTTGACGTTTAGGAAACTGGGCATTAAGTTTCCAAGGATACACCTTTTCCGTGGTTTATAAGTCTGGTCGGCTGCACCAAGATGCAGACTGCTTGTCCCGCCACTGTCGATCCTCCTAGTTCTACGGACTTTGACATTGACGCATGCATCCAGTCTTTATTGGCCTTTCCCCACATAGCTAATTAATAGCGCTTGGACTCTGCGCTCCTGTCTATCATCAACCGTCTGACTACCGGCCAGTCTCATCCTGCCTTCGGCATGTCCGTACTCCAAGGGGGCGCACTATATCGCCGCAGTATGCGACCTGATGGCGCTGAGCTCTTGCTCTTCGTTCCGAAACATCTGCGCTTAATCATCCTCGAACAATTTCATGATGCTCCCACCGCGGGACATCTTGGCTTGTCCCGCACGTATGACAGCTTGCGCCGATGTTTGTACTTGTCGGGTCTCTATCGCTCAGTCCAGCATTATGTGGCCGCATGTGAGCGGTGCCAGCATCGGAAAAGCCATCCGTATTGCCGTCTGGACACCTGCAGCCAATCTCCATCCCTACTGACCCGTGTTTCCGTGTTGGTGTTGATTTGCTTTGACCATTACCAGGCTCTGCCTCGGGGAACAAATGGATCGTCGTCGCGAACGGTTATGCTACGCGTTACGCCATTACCCGCGCGATCCCGACTAGCTGCGCTACAGACGTCGCTGATTTCTTACTCCACGACGTAATACAACAACACGGTGCTCTTCGTGAACTACTCACGGATCGTGGTCGCTGCTTCATCTCCAGAGTGGGTGACGAGCTGCTTCGTATGTGCGCCGTCCGCCACAAATTTGCTACCGTCTATCAGCCTCTAACCAACGGCCTCACAGAATGCCTCAACCGTATGCTCACAGATATGATATCAATGTATGTCTCCGGCGACCACCGGGATTGGGACATTAATATACACTTTGCAACATTCGCCCATAACTCTTCACCGCATGATACCACTGGATACTCTCCCTTTTATCTGCTCTTTGGCCGACACCCATCACTCCCCTTTGATACATCGCTAGTCGCTACCCGCTACTGATGCCGCCACTACTACTTACGCTTGTGATGCAATCTCCCGCGCTAATGATATCAGCTCGCCACATTGTTCGCGACAGGCTCTTTGCCTCCCTAGGCTCCCAGAAATCCCGTTATAACAGTCGCCACCACGATGTGCACTACGCTCCAGGCTCTATCGGTCTGCGCTGTCTCCCATCCCGCCGGGTGGACTTGTTAGAAAAACGTCTACCACGTTACACAGGCTCCTACCGTATCTTGCGCCGAGTCACCGACGTAACATGCGAAATCGAACCTCTGAACGTGAAGTCCTCTGCACCACGAGCTTCCGAAATTGTGCATGTGACACGCCTCAAGCCGTATTATTCACGCCTTGCTTCGTTTGCCTAGAACGCATCGCAAATGTGCTTTTGCGGCGGGGGAATGTTATCTGGTGTACCATGCTGGCATTGAGCACGTCAGAAACGAAGTGTCTGGTTAGGTTGACGAAGACGACGCTGAGTGTGTAGTTGAGCGGTTAAGCGGTGCCCATTAATGTTGGAGTGTTGCTGCCCACTGGTGCGTGATCTCCACTCGTAAAAGTATTTTTCTCTGCGATGGGCGCTTTATGATGACACTTTCTGTACATGGCGCGCATGAGTCAAGAAAGGCTTTCGCCTTGAATCTGATTTCGTTCAGTCTTCAGCGGAGTGACACACATGCCGCGTGCTATGAACTACATTTAGCAACTGCTTTGTTCCGCCCTACTATATGTAGCCATTCACTGTTCGAAGGCAAACTCTCGATAAATGGTCACAACTGTGGTGGTTGTCAGTGCGTGTTGTGCATACAATTTGGAGCATGGAACCATCGCCGCATGAAGAAAAAGCTTTACTACGGCCACTTCTGTAGCCAGGGTGAAGTATTCAGAAGAGGCGAATTTTATATTAGTCGTATAAAGCAATTATTCAGAAACTCTGCTCTATGTCTCGACGTCCATGTTGTTTTATTCTCGCTTTCAACTCAAAATTATGCAGGAGACAATGTCCACTCACCAAGCGTTAGAAAGAAAATCTTGCGAAAATGTGCACTCAGAGACGTGATGCAAGGTACTGCGCACAAATGTCTGAAGCTTCATGTGACTCTGTGTAACGGGCTTCATTCAAATCATGTACAGGATTCTTGTATACTTGTTAACTGTTGTGCAGCGCGGGATATGAACATATGCTGTTGTGGCTTAAACTTGATATTAAAATGTTTCCCTTGATCCCAGCCACTAATGAAAACTGGCACAAAAAACGAATGCTCTGCGTTATTTAAAAGAATTTTGAAGCAACTGTGGAATATTATCAGACACGTTTAAGAACATACTGATAGCAACGGTGTGTGCTTCCTATGCGTATATTAAGTTGGTTAACTTTGCTTTCAAAAAAGCAATAGGGCATAATTTTGAAATTCAATAAGGAAAGCCTGGGCGCTAATCGAGAGTCGAGCTGCGCATTTATCGTGTGTAACCGCAAATTTATACACGACATGCAAAAAATGGCGTTCGAATATTTTTCGTGAAAAATATCTCAAATTTCTAGGTTGCTCAGCCTTGAAAACAAGGAGGATGAAAGCATTGCGGTGATGCTTAAGGTCCGCGCCTACGTGTAGAACGCGACAGTGTCAATGGATCCCGATTGCAGTCATTTTGCAAGACCTCATTAACATACTTGCACTTTGTTACTCGTTTATTCACTGATCCATTGATCAGTCTATTGTCTCGCACAATTTCAATTACATGACGTCGTAAGCTACTCAGCTATTTTAAAGATCCCGCCAATATGATATCCTTTGTTCACGCCACACAGACTTGCATGCGTGGCATAGGCGTAGCTTGTCTTACTCTTGAAAATTTCATTTGCTGTCTCACCCTTCCATCGCGAATGACAAATGCCATCGAGTTGGCTGCCTGCGAGGCCCCGTGGTATTGTGATGCCACGTAGCCGCCTATCAACTCGGCACCCAGCACTGCCACTGCTCGGCGTCTGTCATAGCCTGAGCCGCTTTGGACTTTAAACATCATTAACCAAACTAAATCTGTCCCGTGCCAACCACCATGGGCCAAATCACTTCCCTTAATTGCTCACTATCAACACAGATATCACCGGCAATGCAAGAGATTTAATTCAGGAATTCATTTAACGGCTACATTTAAATCTCCTTCTGTCTGTCTCGGTTCGGTCTATCAAGGCAAATTGATGTCAACAAGCTGACTACCGACTGCCACAGAAGTGTGCTGAATTGCTCGTGTGTTGTTGGAGTGAGTGACTTCAAAATAAGGTCAAATCAAGGCATACTCACTGTGAATATTTTTCATTTACTATATCTACAGTGTTCTAGAACACTGTAACTACATCCCATAACGACATTGCGATGACACAAGGTTCTTTAGGACAGGTTCTAGTGCGTATGCCCTCACCAACGTTGGCCCTGCTATAACGTTCGCCTGAGTAACGTTGGCCCTGACAGCGTGGTCAGATGCATATTTTACAAGTGTGTCATCTGGCGCACATACAGCACTTCATTTTTGCCATTTTAATCTGTATTGCGGCAATGGCGCCAGATGACGTAGTATGCCTAAAAAGTGATCGTGTACTAAGCTTGTGTTTGAGCAACCATTTTCTCCTTTTGGATATCCCACTCATCAACCGCCACCCGCTATGACTTCTCATAATGGCGTCGTCTTCGGCTACACTTTCATGAGTGCTGCTGCCGATTGCGGAGAACGCGATCAGCTTCGTAAGCGATAGGCGCAAGCTTTGAGGACAGAACAGGCACATGAGCAACGACGCTTTCAGAAACGACAAGGGACAACTTCGAACCTCAAAAGGCAACACTGTCGAGAATGCCTTCGGAAGCAATGAGTGAGAGCGACTGTCGGTGAGAACGAAAACGCCTCCGCAAGGTGCGGGCGAGAGCGCAGTGCACACAAGCACTGCGCATGAACCTGACGCTCCCCTCATCCATTCTGATGTCTCTGACAACTAACGTCGACGCTAAACATTTACGGTGTTTGCCCTGTATTCATGCGCGAACTAGTTGAGGTAAAATTTAATAATAACCCCTTCAAGCCACATACCAGAAGGGCATCTTGCATTGATTACATCGCTGCACGACACGTCGATGAAACTAAGATGAATTATGTGTGTTACTTCAGTTACGCCGTGCCGTTACTCGCTGTCCCGCCCACGACAGCACAGAGCACGCGCGTCATTAAAACTACGTTTCCTCAGAAGCAGTATTTCGTTTGTGGCAATGAAACATGTGTGAACAAACATGCATTCGTGTAGTGGTATAATCTAGGCGTTGCACGGATTTGACCGCCAATTGTTTTGCAGAAAAGGCTTTTAATGCTATCTCGTTAAAGAGCCGTTTGTAGTGTAGGCCCCAAGCATGCGCACGTTAGGCCCAAAGCGTTCATTACTGGTTCCTGAAAATATTCTTGACGTTTCCAATGTGATAGCAATAAAGGTATCGTCCTCAACAAAAGTCGAAGTAAGCGTAGCGGCAGTTAATCATCGCGCTCCGTTCTGCCCACGTCACTTGGAAGTGTCCAATGAGTGGGGCACCAAGTAAGTCCAGATGACATCACCGGGAAGGAAGCATGCGGGGAGTTGTCTCACTAAGCGGTTGGAGCTCTCGCCAGGACCGCTTCAAAATATTTTCGGGAATTATGGAATCAGTGAAAAGCTTTTATATTTTACTCAAATACTCACATAGAAAACCTCTACGAATTGCTTGCATTAGAAAATTTCCTTAAGCATCATTTCATGGAAAAAATTATCAGTAGACCAGATAGCGCGCGCCTTTTTAATCAGCGATTTTTGATATTTTATTTTTTAAAATGGTTTTTGGGGAAAGGAAAGAGCTGCAAATTCTCATTCATCAGTGGACACTTACACTTATAATTAATGGCATACTTGTGGAAGTAAATATGACGTCGGTGAGAATCCCTGTCGGGAACTAGCCTCAGCCTAGGCTAGCAGATGTAGGGTAAATTGCAGGTGAAATGATATTACACCGCACTGAGCATTGAAAAAATAAAGACAGACATGTCACAATTTTGAGACAAAATCATGTGCTTCTTACTGCCTTGATTTGTAAGCTACAGCCGCAACTACAACGCTCGCTCTAGTTTTTCTGCAACGTGGGTTCCTTACGTTATCGCGTAAAAGAACATTTCTTCTTCTATCGTCTTCCGGAAGCTAAGCTGCAACTTTTAACCTCAACATCGTTTACTGCAGTGCAGAGATTCGCAGTTCACACGGCAACATAATATGGACCGAGCGCTGCTTGATCGGTGTGATGTATGACGTCACCGGACCCCGTGACGTCATCAACCACGCGAAGCAATCAGGGAATATTGTGAACGGTAGAGAGGGCATTATATAGACGCACCGCATGCTTGGCTCAAGATCGATTGCAAAGGGCTCCGCCGCGTTGTGACATCGCTATATGGCTGTGACCTCATTAATAAAGCATTAGAATTTTTTTTCGCTGAATAAGAAAAGGTGCCCTAGCGGGA
The DNA here is from genome assembly GCF_055883805.1 of Amblyomma maculatum. Classification (NCBI taxonomy): domain Eukaryota; kingdom Metazoa; phylum Arthropoda; class Arachnida; order Ixodida; family Ixodidae; genus Amblyomma; species Amblyomma maculatum. The sequence goes on along the minus strand of NC_139345.1, from coordinate 131,778,814 downwards.
ACTGAACTGCTCCCCTCTGGAGGGAAAGCTGGCCGCACTATATTTCGACCGCTAGAACGCTCCTTGAGTACTGCAGTTTCAGGGCCATATGCGGCCACTTTATACCACGGAATTTGGAACAACCTCATGTTGCATTACAGTAAACATAATTGAAATCAGGACCAATAAGAACTATTATCTAACCTTCCAAAGTGGCCAATGTAATTAGTACATATAATTATCTACTAATGTAGAGCATTCTGTACCAGTTCACAATGATGCTATCTCATCCATTCTTAAAGATACTGTAGGACCCTTAATATTTTGTCTTTCTGTAAGCGCACAGAGATCGCAAGACCGCAGGAGTGAGAGTAAGTGGGTTCATATTACGCATCATTCTTCTTTAGCAGTGGTGGCCGGGACGTTATATATGCTCTGTCTGTCTACGTCAAAAACTCGAAGCCAGCTGTTAACGAACAAGCGATTCATCATCACAGCATCAACAAGAAAACAAAAAAACAAGTGGCGTTCACTTTCCGAAGGAGGATCACAATGGGTCGAAGTGTTACAGGTTAGAATACAAGAAGGAGACTGAAGTATCATGTGATCGCATTGTGCGCGATTGGTATGTAGTGTCACGTGATGCTGTGACGTGTGTGAATGGCAACGCCGAGAGGGGAGCGTGGCACTTGTTAAGAAGTCAGCGCGCAGATCGCTCGTGCGGGGCTCTTAATCTGTACGGCCCAGCATGCCGAATAAACATGTTGTTTAGTCGCTCTGCCTCTGCTTCGCTCGCCGCGGCTACAACATAATTGGCGACGAGGATGGGATCCCGCTGGACTACGTAAAACGCATCGCGGCATTCGTGATCCCGCAGGACTACGCAAAACGCATCGCGGAGTTCGTGATCCTGCTGTACTGCGTGAAACTCATCGCGGCGTGCGTGGAAGCACCGGCGTTCGTGGAGAGCGTTTGGCGAGGCACAGGGATGGCAACGCTTGGAAGTTTCGACCAGTTCGTCGAGGACGGAGACGAGGATTTTGGGTCATACGTGGAAAGTTTCGAGCACTTCCTGAAGGCCTCCCAGGTGAGCGACGACCTGAAGGTCTCGATGTTTATTACGGCAATAGGCAAGAAGGCTTACAAGACGCTGAAGACTTTGCTGGAGCCTAAAAAGCCAGAGGACAAGACTTATGCGGAACTCGTAGAAGTGCTGGGAAGTCATTTCACCCCAAAGCTCATGGTCATCGCAGAACGATTCAAGTTTAATCGGCGGTACCAGCATCAGGGAGAGTCCATAGCAGCATATGCAGTGGAGTTGAGGCGTTTGGCAGCTTCATGCGAATTCGGGGAATTCCTCGATGAGGCTCTTCGAGACCGCTTTGTAGTGGGCCTCTGCGACAGCGCAACGCAAGCAGAGTTGCTGAAGAGAAGCGAGTTGACGTTTTCGGACGCCTGCGACGTTGCGAAAAGCATCAAGCTAGCGCGGAAGGAAAGTCGGGAATTTCAACCGACCGGGACGCAAGGTACAGTCGACGCCGTACGTCATAAGCCAGGCGGTGGGAAACGCCAGCAGCAGCGTTCAACCGGTGCAGGACTAGCAAGGGACCGAGTGTCTGAATCGCCGGTCTGTTTTCGGTGTGGCTCAGCGCACGAAGCATCGAACTGCAAATTTCGCAAGTATCGTTGTCGTGCATGCAAGCGTTACGGACACTTGGCGAAAATGTGCAAGTTCAAGTCTAGAGACGCGGCTAATTCGGTAGCTGTGGAGGACGCGGATTGTGACCAAGTGTTGTTGTACAATGTCTATTCTTGTGCAGAACGCCCAGGGCATTATGAAATTTGTCTCAAGGTAGCCAAGAAGGATGTTAACATGCAAATAGACACGGGTGCGTCTGTTTCCATTGTGCCAGAAACACTATACAGGAAATTGTGGCCCAGTCTACCTAAAGAGCCTTGCCACATAAAGCTGAGGACATACGGTGGGTCGCCGCTAACAGTCACAGGGAAGTTGACGGTTCCAGTCGAACATAATGGTCAGTGCAAGCAACTTCCGCTCATTGTCGTTAAAACCGACAACAATAGCGACATTGCGTTGCTAGGGCGTGACTGGCTGGAGGCTCTTAAGCTAGACTGGTCAAGTGTGCATGGCGTGTGTTTAGACAAAGTTACGGCGCTACTTGAGAAGTACGCAAAGGTGTTCGAGCCCACTCTGTGGCTGATCAAAGGTAGTCCAGTCAGGCTGGTTTTGAAGGAGGGGAGCAACCCCGTATTTTGCAAAGCGCGACAGGTGCCATTTTCTTTGAGGGAAACCGTGTCACTTGAATTGCAGTCTCTTGTGAACAGGGGAGTGTTAGTCCCTGTACAGAAAAGCGACTGGGCGACGCCCCTAGTTGTTGTGCCTAAGGCGAACAACAAAGTCAGAGTGTGTGGGGACTTCAAGGTTACATTGAATCCGTGCCTGCGAACTGACCATTATCCACTTCCCGTGATGGAAGATTTGTTTGCAAAGTTGTCAGGATGCAAGTATTTCACAGTGCTTGATTTGTCGACAGCGTACCAACAGCTGGAACTGCATCCGGAGGCACAATCAATGGTGGTTGTCAATACACACCTGGGGCTTTTCAAGTACACGCGCTTGCCCTATGGCATCACAAGTGCACCTGCTATTTTCCAGTCTGTCATGGATGATGTGTTAAAAGGGCTTGAGCGGGTAAGCTGCTACTTGGATGATGTGCTTATCGCAGGTTCAACATTTGACGAATGTTTTCATCGAGTGGAAAGGGTGTTGGCACGTTTTCTAGAAAGAGGCATGCGATTGCAAAAGGAAAAGTGTAAATTCTTTCAGACATCTGTCTCTTACCTAGGCCACATTCTGGACGACAAGGGCGTTCGGCCATCAGATGAAAAGGTGAAAGCGATAAAAGAGGCACCAAGTAACCAAAAAATGCGGCACAGTTGCGAGCTTACCTGGGCTTGATTAACTTCTACGGGAAGTTTGTACCGAACATGTCAGCTAAGCTTAAGCCTCTGTATAATGCTCTAAAAAAAGAAAAGGGATTTCAGTGGTCACAGGAAGCTGAGCAAGCGTTTCAAGAAAGTAAGAGCTGGTTGACACAAAGCAATGTGCTCACATACTACGACCAGAAAAAGCCGATAGGACTAGTGTGCGACGCTTCGGCTTACGGCGTAGGAGCCACTCTTTTTCATAAGATTGGAAGCGACGAAAGGCCAATTGCCTATGCTTCCAGAACGTTAAGTAAGGCAGAGCAGGGGTATGCTCACATCGAAAAAGAAGCCTTGGCTGTTGTTTTTGGGCTGAAAAAGTTCCACAAATATCTGTTCGGGCATCGCTTTGAGATTTACTCCGACCATCAGCCATTGGTAGGCTTGCTCGCTCATGGTAAGCCCGTACCAGTGATGACAGCAGCCCGCATGCAGCGCTGGGCTTTACTGCTTGCAGCGTACGATTATCGTTGGGTTTACCGCAAAGGTCGAGAGGTTGGAAATGCTGACGGTTTTTCAAGGTTACCACTTGCAAATCGCAATGATGTCTCGGATTATGCACATTTCTTTTCAGTTGTTGATGAAGTGCCATTGTCTGCTGTTGAAATTCAGAAGTGCACTCGAACTGACAGAGTATTGTCGAAAGTGCTGTGTTATACTATGAGTGGTTGGCCGCCGCATGTTAAAGATGATGAGTTAATGCCTTATTTAATTCGTCGACATGAGCTATCTGTAGATCAGCAGTGTGTTACATGGGGAAATCGAGTGATTATACCTTGTGGGTTGCGCAAACGGGTGTTGCATCTTTTGCACGAAGGACACCCCGGGATGACGCGCATGAAAATGCTCGCCCGTAGCTTTGTGTGGTGGCCTCAGCTCACGGAGGACATTGAGCAGATTGTGAAAAGCTGTGACACGTGTCAGTTAACACAAAATGCTCCGCCACGTATTCCACTGATAACTTGGGGTTGGCCAACTTGCAGATGGCAAAGAATCCATCTGGACTTTGCTTTTACCGATAACCAGTGGCTCCTAGTCCTAGTGGATGTGCATTCCAAGTGGACAGAAGTGTTCGTCATGCCATCCACCCCTACCGAGAAGACCATTGAAAAGCTGCGGAGTGTCTTTGCGTCCTACGGCCTGCCAGAAGAAGTAGTTACGGACAATGGTCCACAGTTCTGTGCCAAGAATTTCGCAGACTTTCTCCGCAGGAATGGGGTGCGGCATACCAGGACGCCACCGTACCACCCCGCATCAAATGGAAGCGCAGAGCGGTACGTACAGACCATTAAGCGGGACCTTTTTGCGACAGGTTCTCGACGAGAGAAGAACAGGGATCAAGAAAACCTTGCAACATCGGGTTGACCAATTTCTGTTCACGTACCGAAACACACCAACCGCAGCCACGGGGCTGACACCCGCGGAATCGTTTCTGTCATGGAAGCCGCGCACACGCCTGGCCTTTCTCCAACCGAACTTGGAAAAACGTATGGACGACAGGTTCTACCAGACGAAAGAGAAGGCTAACGAGAGAGGGCGGTCATGGAGATCATTTGAGGAAGGCGACCATGTGCTCGTCCAAGGACTACGTCCTGGGGAATCGAAGTGGTTGCGAGGCGTTATAGAACAGCGGTGCAGTGCATCCACCTACAATGTTAGAATAGGGCAGGAACAGAGGTTTGTGCATGCTGACAACCTACGTCCGTGTTCGTTTCAAAGTGTGGAATCCGGGCCAACTGTGTATCCTTCTGTGCCTAGTTCAATGCCTGATTCTGTACCGGAAGAGTCGTCTACTAAGAACCCTTCCTTAGATACGTCTGAGCCATAGGATTCCTCAGCACCACAGCCTGCCCAAGCATCTACCTTGCGGGGACAGAACGCCAGTTCGCCTACAAGGTACACGCTGCCTGCACCACCGCTCCGGGAGCATGCGCCACCTCCGGACACGCCACCTCTTCGGCGCAGTGCTCGTTCTCGGAAGCCTCCTGATCGTTATACCCCATAGAGCTGGTGTAAAACAGTTAGGGGAAAAGGGAATGAAGTATCATGTGATCGCATTGCGCGCGATTGGTATGTAGTGTCACATGATGCTGTGACGTGTGTGAATGGCAACGCCGAGAGGGGGAGCGTGGCACTTGAAGTCAGCGTGCAGATCGCTCGTGCGGGGCTCTTAATCTGTACGGCCCAGCATGCCGAATAAACATGTTGTTTAGTCGCTCTGCCTCTGCTTCGCTCACCGCGGCTACAACAGAGACAAGAGGGAAACGTGTTGCGAAAAGATATCAGGAGTGGTTTCGCATTGATTGCTTTTCTAGGGAGGAGCGAAAATGCAACAATACCTTCTCTCTTCCTAGCAAACCAGAAAAGAACGTTCTGTTAATTTTCAGTAAACTATTACAGTATAAGTATTGAAATATGTCAAATAGGCATTTTAACCAACATTCGAGCATTGAAAACCAGTTTTTTAAACTGACACTAACCATTTATAGAGCACAGCATCCCTGCTTCATCAGAGAGAGACCTGGGTGCCGCACAGTGGCGAAGCTATGATGCTGCCGCGGAGTCCTTTTCTTTTGCGCCCAAGACTACGCAAGAAAATATAAGCTGCCGATTTGTGTCATTGCCACCTTGAATGAAGTGCGTATTAAAAATCCGACATCAACGCCTCACTTTCTCTTCGTGAAAAGAAGCTTACACGGAGACGAGCGCACACTTACATTGGAGGAACACTCCCGTGCTTGCCCTGAGGCTCGCGAAAGTTCCATCACTTTTTTCTGCAGCGCTAGCGGCCAGCTTTACGCTTTCGAGAGCGTCATAATATAATCGTCCATAAATTGCTTAGCTGCTGTTGTAACCCTCCCTTGAATTCGGTCCGCCATAGGTATGAAATAGCATCTATACCCCCCAAACAGCTATTGCGGAATGAGTGATCCATCTGAAATTGGACATATCAGATATTTATATGTCTTTAATTAGGAAAATATAATTCATTCAATAGAAACGTCGAAATCTTATTTAACTGAGTTGGATTCTTTCTAAGTGACAACAAAGCACAATTGCTAGTTGGGCTAGTGTACAATATGCCTTAAAAAGGCAAGCCCGAAGTAGACGATTATAAAGAAAAAGCACACACGAAAGCCCCTGCACCATCGTTTTCCTCCCCTTATGTTGTCTTTGATGACGCGCTTCCCAGTTTTTTTATTAACGTTGTTTCTTGCTTCAGGGCATAATGGAATATGTAAAAAAAATTTAAAGGGGTAATAATTGAAAGAAAAAATGGTGGCTGTTCTATTAAAGTTCGAGAGCGATGATAGGGCCCTTGCGTCCATGCAATGTATGAGGGTGAGATAACATAAACGCCAACATATGAAATGAAATACCTAGTGGCGAGACTGAGGTTAGATCGCTTGGCCGCGCGAAGCTATAAGTCCTTATCAGGCTTGTTATGTTCTGGGTCGCTCAACTCAACTCCACGGTTTCGCCATCAGGGACCTCTTCCTTTGGGCTCATCACAGAAATCTTTCGGGTATTCTCTGTTCCTTTGATCAAGAAAATACGTTCGATCTGGTTGCCATCCATACCTATTTCAAGTCCTGGAGGAAGCTGGTATAGAGTCCGATTTCTAGCGCATCATCAGAATTTTGTATCCTAGGCCAGTTTAAGCCGTAACTGTGTTAGGTCGGACCTCAGAGGCTTTCGACGGGGGCCGTGGAGTTCGCCAGGAATGTGCCCTATCCGCTGCTGTTTACGTGCTTGCATTTGAACCTCTTTTACAAAGGCTCTCTCGGGGCAGTCGGTCAGCTCGTCTTCCATGACCCCCAGGTTCTCCGCAAGCTCCCATCTTTGCCTATGCATTAGACGTAACCCTTGTCGTCCCGGATGAGGTGTCCATCTCCACCGATCTGGATGTCATGTAGGTGTGCTGTAAGGTTAGTGGGTCTAAAGTCAATGGGTCGAAGAGTGCCTCCCTCTACTTTAGTTGTGCACCAATCAGTCCTCAGCCTGCTCGCGGTCTCCCCGTGAAAGCTAAGTCCGCCTCCTTGGTTTGTACTTCAATTCAGAAGGTCTTTCAGGCAGAAATCGGTCCTTTGCTCAAGAGAGTATCGAATCTAGGGTAAAAGAGTACGGCAAGCTTTTGTGTCCGCTCACGGCTCGAGAAACTGTCACACGGTCCCTCCTGTACACGGTGCTGACCTATGTCGCTGGCGTAACACCTCTGTCGGCCCGGACGAAGCTCTGTCTGGAGCTTCCGCTTCTCGTGCAGTGGAGCTTCGGACAAGGTCAAAAGACCTGTGGTGAAGCTGCCTAGGGATATGGGAGGCCTTGGCATCCCCGACCTGGCAGCATCGTAGCTCGGCCTTGAACATCAGATGGATCGCAGTGACACTGAGCTCTACCATGCCTCTGACTCGAAACCCAACTTCGTTTTTCCTGAGCACTCGTCTCCGTCTCTTTGCCCAGACCCCGTGTTGTCATTGCGTGCCACTGTCCTTCTCTCCATCGCCCTTTTACGCCCAAGCAGCCAACTGCCTTGAGCGTCTTCTTAAGGTGGAGCCGGACTTCGATGTGTTTTCTGTTCCCCCCCCCCCCAAGAAATTGGTTAGGCTCTTCACTCCAAGTCTTCATCTTCACCTTCGCCAGTATGGTGTCGTCAACGTTATGCCCAGCTGGCGGTACATCCCTGCAGATTTTTGTGAAAGCAAGCAGAGCGTCCTTTATGTTTGCTGGGAGACAGCGCGGAACATACGAGGACAGGAGTGTGCACACAGGCACACAGGGCAAGCTTGTGACCAGCTTGTCCGTTTTGTGGCGGTAAGGAAGACGCTGTGCACATATTCTCGCAGTGTGTTCTTCCTGATGTGTTTCTCCGTCCTGTTATTGTCCTCTTCCAGCTCACGGGTACACCGTATCAGTTGGTCTGGTTCTATTTGCAGCGGGAACGTCGCATTCTCGGCGAGTGGAGGTTCTCGGAGATTTGGTGCCGGTCATCTATGATTTTTAAGTTACTGGTGGAACACTTTCTGCGTCGACATGATTCCATTACACGGAACAGCTGTCCTTGGTGACACCTGTTGATGATCATGACGGTTTGCCTCGTTGGCGCAACCCGATGATGGCGCTGCACACCGTTTTCGCATTTTATGCAACCCACTTCGGTGGGACATCGCGTGGTTGCCACCTTGGGACCACACTTGGTTCTTAGGGGGGGGGGGGTGGGGGGAGGGGAGGCTGCCGGAGGTGTTGAACGGATGATGATGGGCTGGGCTGGTGAGGTATGTGAGACTCTGCAACAAGGCACTTTCGGGTGCCAAGTCCCCCTTCACATCTGACAATTGTAGCTATCAGCTTCACTGGGCCCTTCTTAAGAGTACGACGCCATAGCTTCAGCCTACAAATTCGGCTATTTAATTGCGACGTCTTTACTGTGTGTGTTGAATGTCGTTGTCAATTCCTGGCCAAAAGAGAGCGGCACTTCGCACACACGACGCCAGAGGCTGCGCTCGCGCAGGTAGTTTCACTAGGTGGCCCTGTGAAAATGCATGCATGTATCGCTTCACAGGGGAGTCCTCCCCGTTACCGACTTCTCCCGTTATGACATTTTCCATCGAAAGTGGAAAATGCAGATCACAAAGGAAGCTTTCTTTGATGACTCAAAAGGCAGTGCCCTACTTTTTGAAGCTAGATCAGGGTGCCCTAGAACACGTAGCTACAAAAAGAAATTTTACAATAAAGATGACGCATGTGCTGTATGTGGTAACTCCAGCGAAACAATTGACCATATTATACTCGAATGTAATGGTATCCATCCGGAAGTTGATGCAGGCGCAGTCACTGTTCCTGAAGCTCTGGGGGTTAAAGATACCAGGGGCCGCGTGAATAAACCGGCGGTGGAAGCTAGCAAAAAACGACTGGAAGATTGGTGGCATAAAAGCAGAGAAGTGACGTAATGTTAGTAATGTAGAAGCAAAATTTTAATAAATAGAATGATGGTATAGTTAACCAATCTAAAACAATAATTAAGATATAGGGAGAAAAATGAGCATGATAGCTACTGCTACCACCCCGTTTGAAAGGGGACGCTCCATTATTCCATCCATCCATTTCACGCGGTGGCGCTGTGAAAATATATGCCCCAGTGGAGCACCAAGACAGCGTTCATTGAACGCAATGTTGTGTAGGTGCTGAGAGCTACTGATATGTTGCGACCCACACTATAAATTGGAGGTTCACGTGAGTCAGCTCGAAAGCGAACACAGTCTTCGATCTCACGCCGAGACTACTACTGTTACTTGAGCAGATGGGAATCCCTAACAGAGGGAATGCTTTCTTCGAGTCGGCTCCGAGACAAGGAGTATTGTTCGTGAAATTGAAACGCTTGAACAACCGTTTTATTTATAGCATTCCAGTCTGTAAATCTTGGTGTGGACTGTCCACTTCCTGGGGTCCTGGGGACACGTATGCCCGGAAAGCATCTCGCCGGTCTTTTAGTTCATCAACATCTTTCACGAGACTGTCCTGTGAAAAGACATACCCCAGTGAAGCGCTACGGCAGCGCTCATTGAACGCAAAGATACTAGGTGCTGACAGCTACTGACACTTTTCCACGTGCTCCATAAATTGAAGGTTTGAGTGAATCAGCTACAGAATATAGATTTTATTCTAGACGTAAGAGTAAGAATACTTCTTGTCGAATCTTTCAACGTCTGCCAACTCCACCCCAAACACGTCGATACGAGACGAAGTGAGTGCTTGTACACAGCGGAAAGTCATCACCCAGTAGAGCACAGATGCCACAGCGAGATAGTGTGTGCCGTAAAATAGAGCTGTGCAGCGGCGCGGAAATCTCACTTCCGGTCGGAGATAGTGCATCCTCCGCACTTCCACTGAAACGCATGCTGGATGTAATTTCTTCGTCGAGGCAAGGACCTTCTCCGGGTACCTCGGGAACCTTACAGGGTCATGTTCAGCAATCTACAACCCGTCTCTACGCTTGTCATTTCTAGCAATCATACCGAAACTGCTTATTGGACCTCAACATGACAGTTGCCCAGTTGCGATTTGAGGGCGTTGTTGAAATTCCGCAATCGTAGATGTTGTACGGCATTGATAAATAACGTTTTGTGTTCCAAATTCCGCTGTTTCAAGGTTCGCTGATTTTTCGTGATCAGGGTTATTTTGGGTTTGCCTTGTTTCCCGAATAAGTGCTGCCCGGTCCAAGTCAGTGCACAACCCATGGTTCATGACAGCCGTCACTGAAGTTTCCGGAAGAGCTAAGGGGTGCACATATTGGAGATTGTCGTAGAGGCTACGGGACAGAGCCCGGAAGAACATAGCTGAGGAGGAAAAGCCAATGGTAGAGTGAAGAAGCCTCAATTCTATAATTTACGAGAACAGGCTTGAGCACAGCCTCTGACATTTGGTACCTTATAGCCACTTGTCGAGTGCATATATATACACAAACAAATCCACACGGCCATCAGCTAAATGAAAACAATATATCTGAATAGTATGGGGATACATTAATTTCTTGCACTTTTGGAAAATGAAGAACACTGAGATCAGACACTAGTAGTTAATATACAAGGTGGTATGAGACGGGTCAATCAGTGCGCAACCAGAGGCTGGCTGGATGCAAACGCCCTGGTTGGTGGAACCTGTGTCAGCGCTTTTCGAGCTGAGAAAATAACGGAGAGTACAGCAATGCGCGAGGAAGCACGCGATGTAGTTCTGATTTACCTTAGCGATATAAAGGCTCTAATCTTGCATTGAGTGAATAAATTAGTGCTTGTGAGAAATGCTTTCGCTATATACGTGAGCCAACGTTATAACCACTTACTGATCCGCTGCGGCGACTGTTTTAACTGAACAAATTTCTTCGTCGCTGCTGTACATTGCGAAGACATCGATATCATAATCATCATGTTGACTACAAAGAGAAAAAGAAGAATGAAGTCGAAGCGTACCAGTGCATTTTCAGCTCGCATCCCCCCAAAGAACAAGGAAACCACCGACGAAAGCGTGTACTACACAGCCTTGGACTACACACCGACGGCCGAACAACGTAGTGCAACGTCGGCGAGATGGCACGTAAGCCGCAAGGGGTCTGCTATCCTCAAACTAAAGCAACACGATGGCCCCCGAAAACCTTTGACAATTTCGGGAAAACGCCTTGATCAGGGCACGGATCAAGAAAGACCCAGAAAGCCGGGAACGTTAACTACGCCAGCGGCAACACCAGCACCCATAGTACCGCCATCTAGCGAGGAGGAGAGAGCCTTGAGTAATGGATGTGTAGTCCTCTGCCTCATGTCGGTTTTTATCGTGACTCTGGCGTCGGCGACTTTTCTCATCAACACTACGCGTAAGCGCCAACAGCCGCTGGTAGTCTCCGTGACGCAGAGTACCGTCGTGCCGAGAAAGCAACCGCGTGTTTTGAACGAATCAGTAACCTCGGAAAGTTCCGGCGACGTCCTCGGTGCTAGTGAATTTTGGAAGGACAATGTAACGGCTGCTGGACTGCCGGGTGGCGAGACAGAAGTGGATGAACATCAGGATAAAAAATAAATATGCACGTGTTTGTTTTTGCTTAAATGCATGCGCCTTGTGTACGATGAATGACAAAATAATGTGATGCTTTAAAAACTGCCAGTTACTAAATATCGGTTAGAAAGCTGGAAACACTGAGTTAAGACATGTGTTGAAGCTTAAAACCTTGGGAAAAAGTCTACACGATCAGTGTCACGGCCGCTCGATGGAAGCGCAGTAGGTGCGGCATGCTACGTCGCCTGAAACCGGCGGGAGGCTTCTACTTCCCGTCGCCTCCGCCGCGGCGCCACCGTTCGGGGACAGCCGCGAGCGGAGAGCTGCGCCTGGCTGCGCTTTCAGGAAGGCGTCGGCGTGGTAGAAGCCTTTTGTTTTAAGGATATAAGAGCTCCGCTTCACACAATTTGGAAACACGAATTAGTATATACTGTCACGTCTAGTGTGACCATGTCAACACTTAGCGCTTGCTCGGCAAGGATGTATACTGGAGTGTACCCCGAAAAACTTAATGTGACGGTGGTTCAAGGCCACTCGATTGGAGAGCTCGCATTACCATGATGTTGCATTCGGATCAAGTTGTTTGTCACATGAAAAAGTCACCCGGTTGTGAACAATTCGAAGCTGTTCAGCTGCCATGGTAGCCTAATGCATAACCACTTAATTAACTATGTCGCGAGTTCCGTGTGTCATTTTTATACCATTTACTCATTCCTGCATACAGCTTTTATACACAAATTGATGTCAACCTGTTCTAAGCTGACAGCGCTATCCAATAAAAAAATGTCCTACTATGAGTAACCTCTGTGAAAATGTGACATGTAACCAACCTTTCTATCTCATTCTCACAAATTTTACGGTGGAAATATTTGTGATGTTTATTAGGTTAAATCTGGATGATAACCCGGGACATTCGACTCAGTTGGAGACCTTGAACTTTGTACGCCAGAACGCTATCCGTCATGGCTTCCCGCATTTTGCATGACCGAACTAAGCGCGCTTCATAGAGCCGGTCTGCCTCAAGGTGTGACGTATATGGGCCGAAAGTTTTTATTTATTTTTATTGGCTGCTTGTAAACCCATACAATTTTGCTGGTTTTTAATTTTCAATGGAAGAACGCGCATCGAGTGTTCCTGTTGTGAAACTCTTAGCTGCGATCACAAGAATGTTCACGCTTCAGAGCGCAACTGCAGCCGAGATTCAGCGAGCAGCCGAGTACGCTTATTAAATGACCACACAAAAAAAGGAAGAAAATTACCAATCGCAGATAGAAAACCTTTCTTGAGAGAGGTTTATGCCATAGCCATAAACGTCGCTCTACTGTTGAGTTCACATTTCCAGCCCAGCTCGCTATCAGTGGGTGCAGCAACTTAACGATATCTTGCATAGCGCCTCAGCATGGGCACGATCATTGTTTTCATAGATGAGCTTCAGGTACTGAGGTCAGTGAGAAAAAATGATGAAATCTAAAGTTTACACAGCTTGCTACTTCGCCGGACCTTTTCAGACTTCATCATCCTGTTAATGAAGGTGCTCGTAAGCTGACAAAGCTTGATTACATATTTTGCGGAGTACATCAAGCCTCCATTGTCCTTGGTTTTCATTAACCTGTAACTGGTCCAGTTGACTCATATTTCCTGTAACAGGCTTTTGCACGACTGACATGTCGCCTCAAACCCATTACCAAATATTGCATAAATTAAGCAACCTGGTAGTGATAAACAAAGCTTGGGGTTCTTAAATCTCCTTGTAGAGCCTTGCTGGAGTAGCCGCACTTTGCTACCTGCTTATTCACTGTATTCCGTAATTGCTGCCTCTGTCGCATATCAATAGAATGCAGCCTTACACCACCGCATTATATGAAATAGCACCCTACACATAGCTATATAAAGCCCCTCTTTACCGAAGCCGTACGAACGTGCCCTATAGGAGTATAGTGTGCCTGACTTGGGATCTGAAGGTCCCGCTTTCAATAATTGCCATTTCACCCTTACATCTTATTGACTCTCTCTGGTTTGGCAACTCGATGTGTTCTCATTGCGCCAAAGTTGTCTGGCCATATCACCAACTAAAGTGCCTCTTACCAGAGAGATGTTTTTCCGACTTTCCGCCGCGGGCGCCGGATTTTCTGTGGAACGTGGCTTTTCAGTTTATCGCATCGGCTCAGACAGTCTCAAGAGTATAAACAAATGTTGTATGCACAGGCTCCTTTGCTTGCAAGGCCACTCAGACTAGCGCGGCAAAATGTAGAACAAATTGTATGCTTATATAAAAAGAACCCTTCGTACCTTTTTCTGATATGTCCTCGCAACATAACCTGCGAGAAAAGCTTCTGGTGCTACCTCATCGTGTTTATTTGCTTCACAATACATCGTTAAAAATCCTAGTTCACTGGCCAGCTCCCTGGTAACTAAAGAAGTTAAACAACGTGACGGGAACACAGGAAAAGAGGACGACACAACTAGCGCGGTTGTGCCGACTTCTTCTCCTGTATTCCCGTCACGTTGTTTGCACTGTTAACCTATAATTAATCACCAACAAGTCCAGTCTGATGTCTCTTGTAGCAAATTCAACGGTAGGTGATAGGACGTTGTGCTTCAGCTTCTGGACTTCTTAACCTCAGCGGCGCTTTCATTTCAGAGGAAGCGAGTGGATTTCTACTCCTCGCTGCTGCCTTTGCCTGAAGCGAGCTCAGCAGATAAAATTAGAGGGTCTCTTAGATGTCTCTTAACTGGAGGACGGCGAAAGCCTACCCTTCTCCTATCATAATTGCCTCTCATCGTTTGCACTGTTCGTCATTTCAAGTCGTCGTTTGATATATTGGTCGTTTCCCAGTCAAGATGAGTCTGCCTGCGTAGTCATTGTAGCCCTTACCACTCATAACTAAGCAGTGTACTCCTTGAGAATCAGCAGTGGTCATTACATGTCGTCGTTTCACATATTGGTCATTTCGTAGTCATTAACAGTAATGATGAGTCATGCCTAGCTATTATAGTCATTACCACACATCGCTAAGCACTTTTACTCATTTCTAATCAATTGCGGTCATTACATCTCGTAGTTTGATATACTGGTCATTAGAAATCATTTTAGTCGTTATTAACCATTATTAGTCATTAGCATTAGTCATTACATCTATCAATGTCTATAACCTTTATTGATTACCTATCACCATCAATCATTTTCGTTCTTAATCTCCCTCCTTGAACGCAAGCTTTTGCGAATGACACACCAGTGCACAGATGTGACGCACAGATTACAGGCACAGCTTCTGCGCAAAAATTTTGCGCTCCATGACCCTAGAACGACTTTCGCCTTAAAAAACAAACGCATCCCGTCTCAACGTTAACTTGCTTGCACACGCGCACAGAAAAAAGTTTGCGTTTACCACCAAGACACGAGGCGAATGCGTCCAGAAAGGAAGCAAACCGCGCGCTCAGAGCCGGCGACCCCGGCGGCGACGTGTCCCCAACAGTGGCGCCCTCAGCAGAAATAGCGGGCGCAACTGAAAACTCCCCAAGGACGCGCTTGCCCATTGACGGTAGCGCGACGCAGCAGGCCGCACCCAGTGCGCTTCCATCGAGCGGCCGTGTCAGTGTTAAAGGGACACTAAAGACAGCCAAAGATGGTATGAAAATCTAATAAACTACATTTGGTGACACTGTCGCCGCATATCCGGCAGCAAAAAATCGAATAATTGCTGAGATATTGCGATAAGAAGTTGAGGTTTTTTTCTTGTTCCCGCCGGTCGAATTCAAACTGTGGCCTCCAACTACGTAGTTGGAGTTGAGTGACGCACACTATGACGTAAGCGGAGACTCCGTGATAGCTAGCGAGCCGGCGCGGCCCGCGGCGTCGCATCCCTCAAGGGCCAACTTGGCAACAGCGTACTCGCAATGACGGCCTCAGCCGAAATAAATAAAACGATGAAGAGAGTAATTTACTGAGCGATGGGCCCATAAAGGAAGAAAAAAAAACATAGAGGGCTTGTAATGCCCAATACTTTACATGTTTCTCAAGCTTTTGCGCTCCTTGCACTGTGTATAAACAAACCGAGCCCTCGGTCATCGCAACGCTTCCTGACATGTTTACATACAAATACGATTTAGTTACCAGCAAAATAGTGTCCTCGCTGCTGCGCTTGTCAGTTTTAAAGCTTCGTCGCACTTTTTTCCTTCAAGGTTTGTGCTACAGCTCCGTGTTCAGCGAAAATTACGTCCACGGTAGCAGAACATGACCGAAGTGCCGGCGCCACTACATTTGCCAGCGCTGTGAAATTCCACAAGTTAAAATGGATCCAGTGCACAATATAGCGCGCATAGGAATCCAGAACATTAGTTGCAAGACGTGAGAGCAGGCAGCATGCGCCGATGATCAAGAAATTGTAATTTTTAGGCCGGCAGCAGAAACACTTTATTGTAAATGGGGCCATGACATAAAAACCAGAAATATTTCCAAGGTTCTTGTGGCGCGGCGTAGCCGAGCGGTTAGCGCCGAACATTACGGAGCGAGCAGCAACGCGTTTGAGTCTCACCGCTTCAGGCGGGTTTTTTCTTTTTTTTTTTATTTACGAATCGATTTTTTTTAACCATTTGTAATGTATTTCTGGTGCTTCGTTAATTTTAGTTTTTAATTTTTACCCGAGGCCCTTTTTTTCGCCGGGCGACGAGCGCAATATATCGACGCTCTCCTTGGTATGAGCGGCAAGTATGCCCCTTTTGTTTACGACGCCTGCAAATAGCACGTTGAAGGTCTTGTTGACGCAGTATATGTTGGTCAGATGTGCCATGATTTAGTGAACAATTGAATGATAATGCGTTTTTCCTTCGGTACTTAGCATATGTATGCTTTTCGTGGCGTACGTAGCTGCAGTCAAGCGGTCAGGTCGCAGTCGAAGCGGCAACGGCGGCGATATGTTGGCGCAGAAGTGTGAACGAAGGAGTGTGTCGGCGGTAGCGGATTTCGCTCGCTCGTGCCTCCGAATGCTCAAATGGGAAACATCAAGGCTCATCTGCTGCTCCAAGCTCGTAATTCAGGCACTGCAGGTTCAAACAAACTATCCGAGTGCGCACGAAATGCCTTAGCCGAAACATAACCAAAACTGAAGTGGGCGCCTGTGGCGCCTCCAAGTATATTTTTGTATTTGCCTTGCAACGTTTACGTTGTCTTTTCGCCGTCGTTTACGTATGATAAAAGCGTGTCATCATGTTTGAGAAAAAACGTACTACCGCATTCAAACATTCAACGTAATTCGCATTTGTCAGCCTCCGGGATCCCTAGCGCGTCACGTGATTTGCAGTTGCGAGCCTCGGCCGTTTGGCTGTGGTGGCGATACCTGTATTTCTGTTATTCTTCTTTACTACCTTATAACAGCTCTGTTTTCAGTAAGAGTGGTCATTTTGTAATCAGGAACTGACATTCTATCGATGCAAACCCACTTCCTCTCTCTCTTTAGTGCCCCTTTAACAGATGTAATGGGATCGGCTGCCCCCATTTGTTCCTTTTTTGAACTGCACACAAGAAGCGAAATTAGAGCACCGAGGATGAACGCGACAAGACATCCCCCAGTTGTCACTAAAGCTGCTGCAAAGGGCATAATTGTTGCAAATATATACTTCCTTAAATGTTACCAGCATCTAGGTAAGAAAAGTTTTAAAATAAAGTAAATAATTTATTTCATAAATTGCAATTGTTCATGGAATAATCAAAGGGATAATTGCAAAATATCGACTGGGCAGTCACAACGCTGAATTGTTATATTTTCATGACCTCGAAACACTTTGGCATATAGGTAAGCACACGACTAAAAATTTAGTATTAACAAGGGAGAAGTGCAAGCATTGATTTAGGTTCAAGCAAGATAACTGCGTAACCAAGCAAGAGCCCCCACCAGACAACACTGCCACTTCGTAGACTGCATATGTGTGAAATTCTACTCCGAACAGCTCTAGAATTTTGTCAGGATAAATCTATGGCACTTTAAAAGGTAAACTACGTGGGAATGAACAGGGTCCTTCAAAATATGTGTGAACACGGCGAAGCGTGCCCGCGCTCCGTGAGCGTCAGCGCATCCGGCGCGGTCCCGCATCGAAACAATGTGGCGCATGCGCACGCTATGTGCGCATGCGAACGCTTCGAATATGTGCGAATATGCGAATATGTGCGAACGCTTCGCCGTGTTCGCACATATTTTGAAGGACCCTGAACATCTGTACAAAAGTTTCGAGAAATTAAAAAGTTTAGTTGTTTTGGGGAAACTTCGTGGTTTTTAAATGCGCAAGACAGCAGTTCAAATTTTATTTCTACATTTTTTTTTCGTTTAGGCAGCTAGCCTTGGATTCGCGAATCGAATTTTTTTAAAGAACGTTTTCTTTTAATTTATGAATAGCAGTACAAAGTGTTTTGTGGTCAGAAATATAAATGTAGAGATAACGGATAGCGTTCGTATTCCGCGTCTCATTGCTGAAGGCAGGAGCTCTCGCTCCCCCGATGAGCGCTTGTTGGCCCTGGAGCTCGTAGCTAAATAGGGAGACCTCTGCCCTCTATCGTTGGCTTCGTGTTTATGCCTATGGCGCAATTTTCCTTGCAGGCCCATGCCGTATGGAGCAGGGTTGGCTTCTCCCAGTAATGTGTCCATTGCGCTGAAAAGAATTCTCGGGAGTTCGGCTAGTGTCCTCGGGTGTTTGAACGATGGTGACTAATTGTTTGAGTTGCATCTTTTATCCTTCAGTCAGATATCTTACGGTAGCCGCATGCTTCCTCCGCCATAGCTTATATTCAATTATCTACGTGTATGTCGCGATTCGGCTGTCCGGGTGTATGGTCTAGGGAGGTGTGCTAGCATCTGGGTGGAAAGGACCTCGGGATGTGGCGTGTGCGCAGTTGTTCTTTGCGATGTCCCAGTGATCAGGTATTCGCATCATTTGTCATATAGTGGGGGAGGGCAAAGATCAGCGTTCGCATCTCTATATAACCGGCACTGTTTTCAAGCTTGGAGAGGTTTGGCTGCCGGCGGAGCTGTTGCTTCTCTAGCGCAGTATCTAATCGTTGCTAGCGAGTCCGCAATTATGCAGTGTGCAGAAACGGAGCTGATTGTCGTTAGTGGCTACTAATCGAAAAAAAGGCTACTTTATACCTGTGTCAAACAAAGAAAACTTGTTTGGATCCATGGCTTCTTTCTGCTTCGAACATCTCTTTTGGCAGGTTTGCTAGACACGTGTCAGCAGCAACTGGAGCCCATAAAGACTAAACTCTTTATTTTCAAGAGTTTCCGTAATAACATAGAGAGTGAGTTTGCCTCGTCGCCTCCACTGCAAGTGGTATGCATTGAAGTAAACCTCCTGCTCCACTAAAGAGCCTACATATGCACATGGGAACACATTAAATACGCACTTGTAGGCCCCGTTCTCGAGGGTTACGTGCTACGTCATATGGAGAACATAATGCGCATCAAGTACGTACTCCGTAAGGGTACGCTTTATGCCCAGTGACGACTTTAAGAGGTTGAGAAAACTTTCGTCGATGCAGACATTGATGTACCAAATGCTTTGGTTGTATCCCGATGAGGAAGAACTTGTGCGTCATTTTGCAACGGTCCTTTACCATATCACTAGTCATATCAAGCGGTCCCGACGGCTTTTCGCTAATTCATGTTTACGAACAGCGATTTTTTTTTTAAAAGGCAACGTGGCTTCCCAGCAGCGGTATATGTTTGAGTATGTGAAACGCAGCATCATAGTACAAAGACACAACTGCAATGAACGCCATTTTCCTACCTGGCACCGCATTCACTAAAAATTGTGTACTTTGTCAGTGTACTCCACGAACAGGTGTTCTCTTTTGTGAACTTGATAAAAAGAGACCTGCAAGGTAAAATGACGCTGGACTGCATTACAGCAATGATATGGCTCAAATTCGATCTACTGATCCAGAGAAAATGCCGCTTTAAGGTTTAACACTCCATCTTAGTTATTGGCTGCATGATGCGGAAATGTGTCCGCCAACAAATCCTTCCAGTATGCGGGCTAGACATGTAATTATTTATTTATTTCTATCCTAAACCATTGCTGAAAAACCAATGAGAAGGTCTTGATTTTTCACATTACGAAACGAGATCTCTGTAAAAAAACCGACATTTGATAAACCACGTAGTCAAGAGTACTATGTCCAGTGCCTTTGGCGAGAATAGCGTAACCACGAAGAGTGTATTTTGAGGTGGCTGAGAATACACGACATCAGTTTCGATGTTTTCGGTGGGTAAAAACTAACGTCAGCAGAAAAGCTGCAGCTAAACCACTTTCCTTGTACGTGTGAAAACGTTCGCAAATATGGGGCCATTTAACAAACTAGGTATGCGCACCGTTGAGAGCTGGTGCTATGCTCGCCATTTCTATTGTGGAGACATAATGTTCCTTCTCACGAGCGTTCGAAGGTCGGCTAGGCCTGCAACGGGTAGTTGTAGTCACGCACTTCGGTTTGTTTCCAGTTTCCCTGCGAATTGTTATGCCTACACGCCATATCATCGGCCGTGCGTGTCAGGGGATTGGTAGCATTGGCATTTTTACTGAAAGTTTTGTCTAGATTAAAGGTTTGTCTCTGGCGTAAGTTGTTTCTTGCGCATTGTTCGGCTAATGATTCTACTGACTTGGTCATCCACGCTCCTGAGTTTATTGTTGCCGACCAAGTTTCTGCTCTTTGTGATTGAGCAGTGTTTAGCATTCGTTCTACTCCTACCATGCACTAACCAAGACAAATGGATAGCTCAGTTGAGACCTCGAACCCTCCTGATATGCAGCAAACACCTTCGGCTTCATCTGCGTGCCCAGGCATGAGCGTACTGTGGGATGGCTGCAGCCGATCACGCCTCGTGTAAAATTAAACACGCTCTCGCGCTGGGCAGTAAGCATCGTAGTCTTCAGCAAGTTCGAACTGCAAAACACTCTTGCGCTGTGCAGTGAAGATCGTCGTCTTCATAAAATTCTATCTTCGCGGCTCCTACATTGCACACCAGTCAGTCTTCACTCACTGGAAGCAGAACCATGAGACATTTTTCTTTTTTTTTCCGAGACCCGTGCCAATAACTGCGCCGACGGCATAGGCAGGAAAGTGCTAAGCGCCATTCCGACGTACGTAAAATTACGCACGATTCTTTCATCTCAAAACAAATTGAATCCCCGCTTGTTTCACCAACAAGTGTGCCACTGGTAGCAGTGGGATGAGCGACGGTGATGCACAAACCAAGCAAACTCGCGATCGTCTCTCATAGTCGTTAAAGTAAATAGCAAAGGCACACAGACAAAAAAATCTGCACATTACAAAACTATGACGCTGCGCGGATCGACGAGGGGCCCATGCACGACTCGTAGAGCAGTTTGTAACCGCTACGCCTCGGCTGTCAAAATACGCTTCTTGGCTTCGCTAACAGACACCGCCAGGGACAGAAGATAGGTCCAAGCACAGCACACTAGGCTACAACGTGAAAAGCTCGGACAGAACGGTGGGCGCTGACGGACGGACACGAAGCGAGCCAAAGCGAACGGACGGAGCGAACAAAATATGGCTGCCAGCGCGGGATCAGCGTGCCGCTCATGGTTGCCGGACTTACTTTTGTAAACCCTCTATTACCATTACTCCGAACACCGAACCACATCCAATTTTTTGTATATATGTCGACATGTACAGCATGAAAACAAAAACGTAAAGCAGAACAGCACGAATAAAACTTCCATCGCCCAACTATACAAGGGGCCAAAGTGGTGACCTAAGCACGCTGGTACATGGTGATATTCGATTTAAGGGATGTACGCCCCTAATGCCTTAATTGAACGCAAATTCAACAGCTTCGTCGACTTTCGTATGGAAGTCTTATGGAAGTCGTATTGAAGTAAAAGGCCTGCTAGGCATACTAGTTAATGGCCGGACTGTCGACTGGCACGAGATATCGGCTCTACGGACGCACACTGCCCCGATGGGGATGGTTCTGTAAAACACACAGTACGTACAACCGCCATCTACATGCGCCTCATTTATTTTCAAAGCATCTGCGTGAATGTTGTGGAGTGATTTAGTCACCTGGCAAAGCAGTTTAGTTGGGCAGGAGGCTACTGCATAACGTGGCAACAGGAAAGAGAAGAGGGCATGGATGAAGGAAGGAAAGAAAGGAAGGAGAAATAAACAAAATTTGATAAAAAGATGAAGGTGCTTCGAGCAAATCAGGTGTAGTAATAGTTGCGGACGTCGCCGGCTCCGTGAAGAAGGTGCACAGCTCTCCTAAGCTTCAAGATTGGGGCTGGTTAACCGCAGCTCCCATTTTTCTGAAACCGCACTGGGCGGCTTTTGGTGATGCTATTTACGCTTGCACATCGAAATGTTATGAAGAAAGAACGTTGTGTCTCCGTACCATGTTATACATGCTTATTGTTACAAGGTTTATCAAGCGACACACGAGCGAATGAGCGGTACAGCCTTGAATGCCGAAGGAGACGGTTTGTGTCCAGCAATATACGGTCGTCCTCCTGCGAGCTCAGAAAGGATGAATGTACCAGTCCTAAAACAAGCTTTTTCAAACAATTTTCAGGCCGGAGAGGCTGGATATAAAAGCGTAAGCGATAAGAAATGGGTCCCATAAAAGAGTCATAAACGAAATTCGGGCACCAATAGTGTTAAACCACAGACAAAGATATTTCTGTCTACAAGTTGGGTTGCAAGAAGGATTTGCCGGCTCGACTTTTGCATGAACAGCGAAAGGAAACGGTTGGCATCGCATTTTTCTCGACACGTGGCCCCTCGCGTGGGCCGTCGTCATAATGTGTAGGAAGGCGGCGACCGATAAGCATTTTCGTCTGCTCTCCCGGCACATGTCTGCATCGCATTGTGCTTATACTATCGTGGAATATCCTGTCCATCATCCTTAGCATACTTCGGCCTGCAATGATGCCCGGCCGGTGGTCTGAATTTGTTTTCCAAAGTTTCCCCTTGAGAACTTGTCAGCCCAGCTTCTTTGCTGGACAACGGTCATCTTGAGCACCATATGGCGAAGCACTCGGCTGTTCGCGTGCTAGTCCTAGCGCTCTCTGGCCCTTTCCCTTATTCCTGGAATGTCGTAAGCTTCGTTGTGTGCGCAGGTTGTCAGTCGGTTCGCATCTAGGCGTGCTCGCACCGTTCTCATCGGAACTTACGCAGCGGTGCCGGATCACAGCTCCTTTCCGCAACTTCACGGTCCCTCTCCACGACGGCAGTGGAGATCATGATAACGGGCAAATCATAGCACCCGCCAGTTATGCCCCAGCGCCGTGGACGGATGGAATAACTGCAGCGGGCTCTTGGTGGCCACTATATATTTCTGTGAAGGGCCTCTGAAGGAGGAGCTTTTAGGACCACCTCGCGGTATACCTGCTTGCCATCGTGTTGCCACCCTGCCGCAGCTATAATTTGTGTGTTTTGTATCGGCGTCATCGCCTCAACTTCCCCACCCATGTACCCAGGATTAACTTGGCTTAACGTGCCCAGTATTACTTAACTGTGTTTTGACATTACCTGCCTTGCGCGGTTTGGGTGGGAGGGCGCCGGCTCCTATCTTGAAGACATATCCCTCTTGCTTTACCCTCCGCTAGGATCTAAGAAGCGCCGCCCCATACCCTTCATCAGCAGCACTATACCGAGTTCAGTGTGAAGGCCTCTCCCGTTCTACTCCAATTAACTTTGTCCTATGCTAACTGCATGCACTTGGCCCCTGAAGTATCCTATCATCTTCCGCCCACCTATTTTTCTGCCACTCACTGCTACGCTTTCCTTAACCTTGGAATCCAATTTATTACCTTTAGCGACTATCGGTTATCGTCTCTTAGGACATATCTCCTGCTCATACCTATTTCTTCTTGATTTAGACTAGTAGGCTATTAATTCTTTTTATTTCTCTGACTCACACTCTATGCTTCCTATCCCTAATGTTACACCTCACGTTTAGCGTTCCGTATCTCTCTGCTTTGTCCTCAACTTAAGTAGAAGGCTTTTCTTTAATCTCATTCTCTCGGCCCCATGGAAGAGTGCTGATAGATGTCTTTATTACATATTTTCCTTTTGTGAAATACCGCTAAGCTGCTAGTCATAACCTGTGAGTACTTGCCAAAGGAGCTCCATGCCAATCCGATTCTCTTAGTTATTTCCATGTCATGCTCCAGATCGGCGCTTGCCACATGTCCTAAGTAGATAAGTTCTTCCCCCATTTGTGCTTTGCCTCCTACAGTAAACTGCTGTTCATTTCCGAGGTTGCTGCAGAAGATTGAGGTAATCTTCAATGCAGATTACTTCAGTCTTCTGCATATTAATCGTGGCCTCTCTTTGGCAGAAAACTTGGCATGGCGTTGTACACAGAACATCACGGGCATAACCCTGGAGGCCTTAGTTAGCAAGTGGCATGGCGGACAATATACTGCCAGTGACCTTGAGACGTCACAAGACCACGTCATATAGCAGAGTTGACAGCAGCTCTTTAGGAAGATTGAGAAAGGAATCGAACACAAGATTCATGTTTAAACACGCTACTGCTAGGCTATACAGGACCCATGTATTACGACTTGGTTAAAAGAAGGTTTATATACTACTTCTCCGGTTGTCTTGTCCATGATGAGATAGTTCGATCTTTATGCGGACGTCTTTTCGGGAGGATATATGCACAACCTAAATGGTTAGTAGTTAACCGCACATCATTTAGCGCCAGGGTGAGAGAAGGTCCTTAACCCATGTCGCGTCATAGACCTTAAAGGCGGAGCTTATAATGGCCTGTAGATTCGGAATCATGTGCGAGCTGCGAAACACGGGGAGGTGAAGCGGAATATATTTTTACGTAATGAAGCACATAAATGTTTTGCAGAGCGTATTATGCGTCTACGAAGCCAAATACGGATTATGTTTTCTAACCCTTCTTTTTTACAATTTTTAAGCAAACGAAACAGACTATTCCGGAGTGCGTGTTTCCGGGCTAGTTGGTTCTGGATATGAAGTTAGCGCTAACACTTGGTTGAAGACAGAAGAAAGAAAACACACACGTCAATTGACAAGCGGTACTAACAATTGATTATCCTGGTTGAGATAAAAAAGTGCCTTAATTTATGCGCATACAACCGCTGATGAAACAGATTGAACAAGCTAGAATTGTTGGAAGACCGATGGACTCAAGCTTTGTCCTATATCATCATTCTGAAATGGCGGATGGAGATGATTATCCGGAACTGGGCGTCCATGAAAGCCGACTTCATTTTGCCGAAGTAGCTGATAGTCAAGGGCCCTCTTTCCACCTGAAGCAAGGTAGACAATCCACAATACGTGGCGTTCATGAAGTTGCGTTGGCCCCTGTGTTTTTGTAGTCCGGAGAATTCGTCTTCGGTGAGATAGATATGAACGTGGCATACGTAGCCGATTCGCTCGTAAATGTCGGCCAATGAAAATTTTTCCTGCAATAGCGACGACAATATGTTTAATCCCAGTGCCAGCCCACTTATTGTAGTTTACGTAAATAGGTTTCAAAAACAAAGCGGATTATTTTCGAAACCGCAAAGCGAACAATGGAGCAAATGTATTAATTATATCCTGATCAGGGAAACTTAATTACATGTACCGCGGAGATGGATGAAAGCCTGAGCTAAAATAATTGAGTGGCAGGCATTTGAATCTCGTTTTGGAGTTAAGTACTCACAAAACATTTTTAGGGGGCGTCAACCCCCTCTTTCTCTATTGAAGGATACTAGTTTTAGGAGGAAAAAGACTGTGAAAGATGTTGCCTGATTTTTTTAGGTGTTTTATTTGTGCTACTTGAACATGGAAGCACGTCAGAACCATTTAGAAGTTAATATTGTCTCGCATATAAATTGTGCTTCCCTTTTGTTTTTCGACTATCACTTTTTGCTACTGGCCATGATGATCCGACTCTCACAATAAGTCGAGCGGAAGCTAAATGCAGATGATGATTACTTTTTGCTCACTCCTTCCCCCCCCCCCCCCCCCCCCCCCCCCCAAACCTTTTAGTATTACAGGGTAAGATTCCTGTTGTGAAGACCATTATATTTTTCATTTCTCTCAGCGTATTTTTAGCAACGTACAGCAGTCTAACTTGGCTTTGTAATAAAGATAACGCAATATGAATGTTTTAAATAGTATCCCGTTGGATCAAGGGCGGAGGTTCGGGTGCAATTCAGACAGTAGAGGAGGCCAAATATTTTTACTGGGCCAAACACCACCTCCGACGTGCTCAACCTGGCCGTATCAGTTGACGCATATTGGTGTAGTGTGCTTCAGAAGCGATTTTCAGGGCGATAAAAACGTGGTGCTTGAATTGTAAACAGTAAGACTGGAATCTAATTCCGTTAAGCTTATGACATGCTTTCTTTGTGTTTTTCGCTTATACGAGGCTTTGGATTTGTCCCTAGAGAATTGTAAGAAAAACATTCTTAACAGAATGCAGCTGTTTTTGACTTTGTTCTGAGCAAAAAGAATCGTTTCTACGTACAGCTTCTGGATGGCTGAAGAGAGGACGCTATATACTGAACTCAGTCCGTTTTCGTAGCAAATAAATATTTGCCTAGAAACATTTAAAATTAGTTTTGTTGCACTCAAGCACAGCCGCTTTACTACCACTTCCTGAAATAATTTTTCAGATTCGCTTATGTTGGAAGCTGTGAGGGAATTAAGCCCTCAAATAGTACTGTACGAGTATGTTAAAGAATGAATTTCACAATCCTTTCGTACAAAAATTGTAAAATTTGTAGAAACAAATGAAACTGCAAAATAAGATGGCGCCTGACAAGGTTTACTGAGTGGTTTCCTGTATATAGTGGGCTTTAAAATTCAATCTGGTATCATTATAATTATTATCCAAAAGTGGTAACATGCGCTATCAATGAACTAATATCAAAATACAAATTTCATTTCAAATTTTAAAGCTTACCATACGTGCCCATATTCCTGGTCATTGTCACCATAAGAAATAACAAACCTCTAATGCCAACGGCGGCTTCATTTCTTTCGTGAAATAGCAATTGGCGTACGAAAAAGAGCCGATTACATACGAAGATGCAGTTTGGGATACACGTGGTTTAATGAAAGGACGTGACTGACTCTGTAACACCGAGTGGACAGCTGTCGTCTTGGAGACCACCAAAAGCAGTAAGTACTGCGGATAACTTGAAACTGGAACCTCTGAACGTGGTCATTCGCTGTCCCGAATGTGTGAGGGAAATATATCTACAAGGAACATCAGTGTGCGATATTATGGTAGCGGAACGGAATCCGGAATTTTGTATTTCTATGTCACAGGGAACTACATACTATGAATCGCTTTGGACGTTAACCTCCATGAGCAAAGCATAAAAATTGATAACCAAAACTTATCCAAGAACGTTGTTTTAGAGAACGTTGTGAGGACTAAGGCAAAAATAAAGCAAAGAGCATCTCAGGAAACAAATTTTATAGCATTTTGCAATATACACAATAAAGTAGCATGCATTACTAAAGGAATATAAAAACTATCCCTTGTCTCTCAGGACCTTTAGCGCAAATTCTTCGTCTCGACGACGATCACTTGACAGAAAAGGGGAAGCATTTGTGAACCAGTGATGCGCAGACGCAGAAGAGTTGAAAAATGGGCTGGCGGCACTTTCGTGAGCAGCATTTACACTGGCGAGTCCACTCTGTTTCCCATGGGGTCGTGAGGATGAGAATAGCAACGATACGGAGTTTTGCTTCTCGATGACTGTGACCTCTGACCTATGCCGCCGTCGGTTAGCTGTTGTCTTGGTGTCATTCGAAGAGAGTGCGCCACGATCCCCAGGCAGCATGCTTTTGCCAAGGTGCCTTCGAAGCGACCCTGCTTTAGTACGCTCCTCGTTTGGATGCATATGGTCCGGTGCAAAAGTCAGAGGCGCTTCTGGAGGGACGGGTGATGTTTTCAATGCGCGCTTTCTTGAATGAGATGGCAGCACACGAATACCGGGGGCGTCACCGCTGGTTCTAAAGAGTGCGTCGTTTTGTGGGGTAGTGAGTGTCCGTATTCGGGCTTCGTTTGCTGTATAGACGCTCGGTGTGCGGACTGCATTACTTAAAATACTAGCTGTACGTTTCTCTTTGACAGATGTGGCCTCCTGCCAGTCAACGGTCGGCCCAGACGACAACAGCGTTTTGCGTAACTTCGCCCTCCCTCGCGTCTCTCCCTTTGCTCTCTTGAAACTTTTGTATGGCTCTACAACAATTTCCACTTCCTTTTTGTATTTCCTCATCTCTAGATGGAGCTCGGCTTCTGTCCTGTTGTCATCATCATGGGCGGTGATGGCTGCGGCTCCGTTTAAAACTGACACCCTGTGCACAACCAGCTGCATGCCTACCACGCAACAGACGAGCGTGAAAATGGAAACGCACACAACCTTGGGCGCGCTGACCGACGAACCGCCATGCCGTGAGGGAGAAGCCGCACGGTTGATGTGGACTGGGGCCAGGAATGCCTCCTCATCCTGATCGGGACTGATGAGAAGACTGGCGCTTCTCTTGGGCTCCGGCGATTGCGCAGATTGGGAAAGAGCAGACGTCGATAATGACGGAGGTGGCACCGTTATGCAATGCGAATCACTGTCTTGGATGTCGCTCAGTCGTAGTGCGCAAGTAGATGAGGCTAGTGATGGATATGGCACCGTCCTAGTGTTGGAAGTCGTGGAGGAAAGCTGCGGAGCCGAAAAACTGTAATGCAGGGAGCTCCCTCGCTTCAGCCAGCCTTTCATGTCTGCTCGTCTTCTTCGTCGTTATGCGTAGCGCGTAACCGTCCTGTCCTGCTATTTCGTCTTCTTTTTATATCCGGAGTACATTGAACATTGCGGTCTCCGCATCGCCGCGCTCGCAAATGCTCCCCCAGTCACATATTGACACTTCCATAACATCCCTGCCTTATTTTGATATCGAAGCAATTTTCGGTGCGCCACCCGAAACAGATGAGATTAGCTCCCGCATTCTGTGATTTCGCCGAGGTGGCTCTGAAGCTTCCTTCGAGCAACCGCTTAAAAAAAGAAAGACTTGTTGCCAGTGAAATCGAACTCAAGCTGCAGAAAAGAGACCCGTTTCACTGATGTTGATGGTAAAAGTATTTAATTTGAGTCAGTTGTAGCCATACGTAATGAGTTCAGTTCTTAGTCCAGAATGCCGATGGCTACCACGATCCGGCATTCCATCACAGTAGCTGCTTACTTCACGTGCTAGCCTGACAGTCTTTGTTATTGCTGTGCCCTTGGATAATGCTACACTTCACATGTCGTCGTCTCTATTTCCCCTGACATAGTCTCACTAAATAGTTTACCTTCCTGAGAAGAATGAAAAAAAAAATAAAGTAAAACATTGCGAAATTATGAAAGACGTTTAGCGCAACTGAATATTTCGAACGGAGCATGGAAGAAGGAGTTGACGGGACAAGACTGCTTGCGCTAACCAAAACCAACTACCCCAGCTTCTTGCTAAGAAAAAAAGGCGTGCGAAACCGAAGCGATGCGAAGTAATCACTTGCTGAACGAGTGCCACACAACATGGTTTCTGCATTTTTGTACAAGCATATCTATGCTTAGTCAAGCCATATCAATAGTCTGTTTTTTTTTCTGCGTATGATTTGCTCCACGTATTATTTTTTTTTCAACTATTTCTGTGCCACCAACAAGCACGCGTGCCTATTTTCCGGGAGACATTAGGCAGCACGGAAGATAACGGTTAACATTGAACTCATATATGATCACCTAATGGTAGATGAGCGGCGTGCAAAATGGCGAACGAAGAGACATAAGAGCAAAATATACTTCAGATGAGGCAGGTAGATCGGACTGAAAACAGAAGTCGCAAGAGATAAGATTTCGTGAGCCAGACTACTTCCATACTTGAAAGTTCTGTTTGCAAGCGTTCTGGCGCCGTTCCTTAAAGAGGGTCCAGCTAAAAACTAATAAACAGTGATAGCTCCAAAGGGTAACAGATAACAAACTAGATAACTGAACACGCACTAACCATTGAATGAATTTTAAATTTTGATTACAAGCGTATACAGTTAATTTGAACCAGTGCCCGCGGCACTGCATTAAAGGAAGAAATAAATGCACACATTTCAGCTAGAACCTAGTATTTCATCTCTAGCATGCAGACCAGTCGTGCTTCAATATCTCTGCGAACGCTTTGCACGACGTGGTGTGCTACAATCAAAGCTGATGCTGTTGTCCTCTAAACTAATGGAACACACCGATACATGGGGATCGGCCTAGAATTGGGGTCCATTCTTTCAAAACGTACAGTTACATCGCCAAAAATAAAATGATTGCTAGTCTACGTAGGAGAGAAAGAAATGGAGAGTTGAAACACAGAAATAAAAAGGAGTAATCATAACGCATCCAGGAGACGAACACCGTGAAATTTGTAGCCAGTGAATAAAAGAAGGTAGTACATTAGCAAAGCAGACGTTTACATTCCATTAAAAAGTTTTAAATGGTGGTAAAATCAGATCTATGGCTGCAGCCATGTAGGATGGCATCAAACGACAATAACATCTGGCTGCTCAAACTAAGTCTAAGCTGTTGAAACGGCTCCTCCGCCTCGTTCTCCACTTGGCCGCCATCGCGGGTGACAGCATGAAAGGGAACTCCCCCGAAACATGTGCATAAGGTTTGTTCAGTGACCATGCTCGGTGTGCAGGCATGACAACAGAGAAGTACGTCGTATGCGTGCATTCCAGCGGTTTGGTAGCCCAGGTTTCACTCCAGATAAAGGATAAATTTTACTTATACTGGCATGGTTTAATAAAGAAGCAGCAATTTTCGGATTTTTTCCTGCTTACTCTATATGATGGTAGATGTGCAGCAACCGCACTGAGGGAAGAAGGGCAGGGTTTACGCCGACCGTCGTGTGATAGAAGGCTGATTCGAAGCCGCACACAAGGAACTTTCAAAGTCAAAAACTCGGCGTAATAACAGAACCCACAAGACACTGTTTAGAAAAGGTCCCAGTGGTGCACGCTTGGAAGAGGGGGGGGGGGGGGGGCGGTAGCGGCAACGCATATATGCCAGGAATGCAGACTGCTCGCGTAACAAAAAAATATTTTTGATACAAAACGCCAAGGAAAGAAAATACAAGTGACACAGAAAAAATGCTTGTCTCTCTAGTCATTTGTTCTGATGTTTTATTTATGTTTCTTGCGTGTTTCAACAAAGCAATGTATTACTAGTTGTCTCTGAACCTCACTTTGCTCACAGAAGGGGTGAAAGTTCTCGACAAGGACGCCATATAATGCCGAGCGTTTCAGACACACTCTTCAGGATATTCACTGGTCCCACATCCGGCTCAACACCGGCTACCAGGTTTACAAGTAATGGATAATGCCCTATTGACAATTAGGCTGAATCGTTTGGCTGCCTCGCTCATTAAGGCTATCTTCGTGGGGCCCTCTGCAGCAAATGGATCAGCATTGAGCTGATCAGTGAAAACTGCGACTGAAATGAATCCCGATTACCGTTGCAGAACGAAAGGTGTGCCGCGTGGAGTGGTGTCATGTGTGAACCTACGCGGTACAAAAGCTAAAAAGAACATAACTTCGCTTGCGTTTTATAGTGAAAGAATTTTGATCACGCCTTTCAAAAAAATAAACAGCCCACTTGTGGCCGAAACGTTCCGCCTTATCTTTTATTCAAAAACCCAAAGCCCCGAGAGGGTATTACAAGGGGGTGGGGGGGGGGGGGGGGGGGGGGGGAGGGTTGCAATATATACATATGTCTTCAGCCAGGAATAGAATATTGAACAGCTAGAGCTTCAAACACTCAGAATATAGACCGATGGGAGCAAATATTGAAGTTTCTGGAGAGTAGCGTTTCAACGCGAATGCAAAGAGGATGTGCAAGGGGGAAGGTTACAGCTCTAGGTCACTTTTTAGACCGGTTATAAACGTTTCATGATTGACAGATGCAACGGTGTCAAGGAGTAAAGTTCGTGGACGGATGGCGACGACAGAGAGAATGAAATAAAATAATATTTATAAAGACAGATCAGTAAAGGTAGTGCAAGCAGAATATGCGACGTGGGTTATTCTTCCCGTCGAGCAAAAATAAAATTCTGCAATCAGCGTTTTTCAATGGAAGAGAAAGAAGGGCAGTTAAATGTTGCTAAGACTGAAGCCATAAGCTCAAGTTAAGACATGGGACGACATTTTGACAGAGTGATCTTCGCGCAGAAGACTGCCTTCCAAGAGATAATTGGATCAACCCCTTGGCAGGGTGCCTACGACAACAATCCACGCTGTGCTATCCCAAGTCGCAGACGAGGACAACCTCGACATCGTCGCCTAACTTCAACGGATAGAGGAGGCCCGAAGACTCACCCGACTACGCATTGAAGACGAGACCAACAACGCATCTATGTTCGACGTTACAATTTACGACGAGATGACGCGGACGGAGACCAAGCACAGCTCTGGACGCCGATTGGCAGTCGTAGAGTGACTTTAAAGCTGTTGAGGCTCCACTTAGGCCTATACAACGTCCTTCGCCGCATAGTACAACTGGACTAGACACGAGGTCATCGTAGACCGCGCCATCCTAGCGCCGCCCTGCACGCCCGGAAATGGTGCATGTTCGCCTCTAGCCTTATCACGCGCGCTATAGGCCAGTTAGTATTTAAACTTGTGATTATGTTTAGCCATTGATGTTTCTCTGTTTGTTTTGAAGCTTGCAGCCGAAGTTTCTAAGGGGGAGTAATGACGCGAACTATTGTAAAGCTATTTGTTGCTCTGAAGAGCAGCAGGCATGTATATCCTTATAATTTTACTGCCAACACGCGGAGTGACCTACTCAATGCCGAGAAAATTTTGTTCTGTTTGGTAATGCATGCTCAAGGCTCCCGGCGCTTTTTAGAGCGCAGCTCTTTGGCGTCCGTTCCTGGGTTTCGCGTTGGCGTCGTCGTCGGCCTCGTAACCGGCTCCGCCCCCCTTTCATCCCCCCAGCGCTAGCCGCGACCGACTGATACCGCTGGATGCCGCTGACGCCGCTAGAGAGTCAAGATAACGTGACTCCATAGAACACCGTCGCCGCCATGCAGAAAGAGGAGGGGAGGGTCCCCCCCCCCCACCCCTGTTCCTGTGTGGCGGATAGGGTGCTCTTCAGTTGCCGACGCGCCGGTTATTTCACGTAGGCCCCGGCACGTCGACGAATACGTGACCACCTTTCCACGGCTAGACTTGGTTCTTGGCGCTGCGGAAGCGAGGGTATCATATTGTTTGCGTCGGCATCGGCGGCGTTGTCCCTGAAACCAACTCCGCAGCTGGGGTTGACTCACTATCGGCGTCAGCAGCATCAGTCAGCCGCTGCTATCTCTTCCCTCCTCCCTTTATCGCGTTGTCCGCTTGCTGCGCGCGCTTCGGCCCCCATCGTTTGCCGCTGGGTGTACACGCCGCCCCCCTCCCCCCTCTTCCTGCGAGTCTCCGGTTGTCAAAGCGCCGGCTCGAACTTAATTCCTTTCTTCGCTCCTCCTCCAATGCAACCCCTGTGCGGTGGCAATCAGAGAGCCAGATCGGTGGCGGCGGATCTGTATATGTGCACCGCCCGAGCCGAAATTGCCGCTGCCGTTCGCCACTGCGAAATTATCTGCCAGTTCTTTCTGAGCCATGAGCGAGACGACCGATGGAAGTCCGCCTTCTGCTGCTGCTGCTGCTGCTGCTGCTGCTGCTGCTGCTGCTGCTGCTGCTGCTGCTGCTGCTGCTGCTGCTGCTGCTGCTGCTGCTGCTGCTGCTGCTGCTGCTGCTGCTGCTGCTGCTGCTGCTGCTGCTGCTGCTGCTGCTGCTGCTGCTGCTGCTGCTGCTGCTGCTGCTGCTGCTGCTGCTGCTGCTGCTGCTGCTGCTGCTGCTGCTGCTGCTGCTGCTGCTGCTGCTGCTGCTGCTGCTGCTGCTGCTGCTGCTGCTGCTGCTGCTGCTGCTGCTGCTGCTGCTGCTGCTGCTGCTGCTGCTGCTAAACGAGCTGCCAGAGCAGAGGCCCAGCGCCGTCGCCGCCAGAATCCAGAGCAGTAAGCGAGGCTGAAGCAGAAGCTCATCGCCGCCGTGGAGAAGACCCTGCCGTTCGCACCGCCGAAGCGGATGCTCATCGCCACCGTCGAGAGCAACCAGGTGTAAGCGAGGCTGAAGCAGAAGCTCATCGCCGCCGCCGAAAAGGGAGTCTTTGTTAAAGAAATACGTGTGAAAAATAAAAAAAAATTCTGTGATAGCGCATACATGTGTTGCTCGATTTCTTTGCCTCAATCTATCGAAAAAGTGAAACAGCTTATTTGCTGCGCTAAAATTTCGCATTAGGAAGTAACGTAATCATCGGTAATGTTTTATTACTTTCTTTCAGCCAGGTGTGTCGAAATGTACCTCGAAGTATACTGCCGCTATTAGCGTCTGCTTCCACATTGTTACCAGTTGTTTTAGTCGTCCTTCACAACTTTGACAACGGACATTACATTGAGCACTGATGAGCGCAGCACGTAGGCGTAGTTGCACGACCAGCGAGCACATTTTGCTGTTATCGCCGCCGCCGATGTAGGTATTTGAGGGCACACGGGAGTCCATTAAAGAGTTGTTTTCAGTACCACGCCAGTCACTTTGCTTGTTACCGACAGCGCTGTCACTACCACGCGACATCATTGTCGTAATGAGCACAAGCGCACTGAATGTCACGGAGGTTTCTGCCATGCTAGCAACCACTTCAAAAATAGCAAGAAAAAGCATTCTCCTTAAATATTCACTATTATGCTCATTGTCATTTTCTCGGGCCACTTCGGTGAGTTTTGTGAATTTTCTAGCCACGTAAGGACTGCTACCGGCATACGAAAATCAGTAGAAACTACGAGTGCATATTGTTGCTTTAAGAGAGCTTGGATTGGCTTGTTGAAAAAACAAAAATGTAGGTGTAAATTGTTTATTTGCCTTGTCCTAAATGTGTGAAGGTCGACAGTAATGCTTAATAACGATCACTGCCATCCGATTCACATTACCTGTAGCATTAACGCCTCTAAAAAATATCTGTGATTATAGGGACCATATCCCGCCAAATCTCCAATCCCTTATTCACTCTTAAGTTCGTGAGCGAAGAAATACTTGTGATGCGTATACAGGGACACTCCACAGATGCACTCTACCAACTACCAACATGTTAGATCACACTTGATGCATGTAAGAGGTACGAAACAAAGCTGCTATTCGTGTTCTGAATGCTTAAATTAGTTTAAAAGCGCACTAAAACACGTTTAGCATTCTTATCGCTCCGATTCTGCAGAAAAAGCATCTTTATGGCTTTCTTTCTTTTGTGGTAAAAAATTAGTTTACAGATTATAGTAAGCATGGTTCGTAGAAATCCTGCTGCGTAGAGAGTCAACAGGATGCAGGCGAATCGTGAGGATACAGTGGGAGTATTGCGATGGTTCGCAGGGAGCAGCAGCAGGGAGGAATAAATTCCTCCACGGATAATTAGTGTGTGCAGTATAATTTCTCAGTCGCATGCTTCATAACAAATCAAGTAATAAAGATTCGTCCTTGTTGTCATTGAAGGGAATGAAACGGATAAGTAAACATTTTTAATATGCGAACAGGTGATTTGATAGCTGAGAAAATCATAACTAAGCTTGCCTACTTCTTACCCTTTTTGCACCTTGTGCGGAGTACTTCTCTCTGGACGTCATTCTTGTGACGGCAATAATCCGATGATATTGACGGGTTGATAATTTCGATGTTGCTTACTTGTTACCCGAGCATTGTATTTCAGGCGAATGCAATAAACTAGGCGTCACAGTAGAAATACTGATGTGCCTATAGGCCCTTTCGTCAAAATCAGCGCGGGTTTTCAGCGCACATTTCCCAATAACGTAATTTATATATTATATATGATTTATCGACGCTGGAGATCCGCTGTGAGTAGAACTACCAATTATAAAAATCTGTACTAACGTTTTTTTATAAGTCATATGATTCTTATTCAATATCAATCACACGCAAAAAGGCAGTATGAGCGCAAATAAGACAGTGCCATCTTCGAAAAAATAAAGTGATGTGCTCACTCTTTAACGTATATTGTCATCTTGAAGTAGTGGATGATGATGCGGAGGCGGAATCGACCTCTCAGCACAGCTGACCTCGCAAAGTCATTGTAGTTGATGACCAAAGGCCCTCCTTCCACCTGCAGAACTGTAGACAAGCCAGAGTCCGTGACGTTCAAACAATTACGGCGCCCCCTACGAAGGTTCGCCAATCCGGACAGCTTGCCCTCGGTCAGGGAGATCCTAACGGTGTAGAATCTGCCAAACTTTTCGTACATGTTGTCAAAGGGAAGATTCTTGGGCAGAGGAGAGGAGATAATTTTTTTAATTCCCTGGTCCGCCAACGTGTCGTGATAACCACACAGTGCTCCTGGAAGAGTAATAAAGCAACGCTTACATAAAACTGCATTGTTCGGCCGTATAGAACGAATTGTTCTTAAAATATACTTCCTTTCTCGACCTGACAGCACGGACACAATAGCGATTATTTAGGAAGGCTGTTGTAAAAACTGTCCTTGCTTTCATTGTGACACTTTTTACGGTCTGAAATCTAAATTTCACGAGAATATTCGGTGGCTGCTGCTGTATTGCCGTGCTTTGAAACGAATAAGAGACAAAACTGAGAAATTACAAATTACCCAGGACACTTGAGCAAATCGAAACTGCGCACACCTGTGGGTGATGTAGATGTTAACCGGAAGCATGCCCAGGGTGCCTACCGGATATGCTCCCTGGATATACCATTTCACAAAATATTTCACATATTTGGTTGTGCAAACAAGAGGTCAACAGGTTCAGAGCTATAGCCTTACGCTGAGGTCAAGAAGGAAAAAAGTATCTTTCCATCTGTGATGGCAGCGCATGCAATTATCAGTAGCAACATCCGGAAGATCACGACCCATATATACATTTATCTGGTCGGAACTGACTCAGAATCTGAGGTTCAAAGAACGACAGGCTGCTCAGGCTTGCTTATGGAGGTATAAAAGCAGAGTCAGAAATGCAGGTTTGCAGGTTTCAGTGCCGAATGGCTGCTGTTTTGTAAAAGCCTGAAAACCACACCACCGATAACTTGAAACCTAAGCATAACAATGTGGTGGTTTCTTATCTCGTGTGTTTGCGCGTGACGTGGACGCAAGTACAACAGCCATGAACTTTTAACTCGGAAGAAGAGGGTCACGTGCGAGTATCACTGTTGGCAAAACCACGAAAACTTGAAATTTGGTCCGCTCGCAAAGTTAGAGCCGCGTATATTAAAGAGGCCCTGAAACACCTCCGGTGCTTTTATTGTAATATAGTTCACTTGCTAGAATATGCTGCGATGAACATTGGAGGGAAAAACATACCTCTACGTGTAGCGGAGCCCACAATCGTATTGGAAAGTTGGGGGGCTCTCTACTTCGGCTTTTCTTTCGCTTTTTCTTTCCTGTACAAAGCTACTACGCATTAAAAAAGTGACTTGTTGGGCGAGTCATAATATTACGTAATAATGTTTTTGAATGACCATTAGTCAGCTACCCCTGACGTCACGCATCTGTTATACTGTAGAACTTATCCAAAACAAGTTGTAATAATAATGTTTAGGCAATAGAAATGAAGGTTATGGGTGTGTAGTACATAAGGGTGTTTTTAATGATTTTTGTTTTGCACTGCCGATCTCATGTGGGTGGCATTTGCCACTTCGCGGAAGATCGCCGGTCTCCGTATCCGCGATAGCTGCGTCTTTATGGTTAGAGTGGGCTTTTCGTTTCTGAAAGTTCCCTTTTCTTGCATTTCCTGCGCTGCAACGGTTTCGAAGTCTGCTTGCTTATGAGAAGGATTACGCTTCCAGTGCCTCCGCAATATACGGCGGCGTACCATGCGGTATGTGCAGCCATATCTTGGAGGCATCATCGTCACCGATGACGCAAAAGCGTCAACATGCGCTTGTAAATATCCTCATGGTTCATCATAGTGCTCC
Organism: Amblyomma maculatum; assembly: GCF_055883805.1. NCBI lineage: Eukaryota > Metazoa > Arthropoda > Arachnida > Ixodida > Ixodidae > Amblyomma > Amblyomma maculatum. Next base: position 131,741,270 of record NC_139345.1, on the reverse strand, counting down.
TGGACAAAGAAATATTGCTGGAGAGTGATATGTAAAAATTTCAGATACGAGCATTTGTGTCTCGCACTATTACCGCAGATGGCGTAGAAAATCTTCCCGCCTCAATAGCGCTATCTCCTCTGCTTTGAAACTTGGACGAAGATTTAATCTTGTCAAGTTTAATATTTTTCCAATGTTCTAGTCGAGGAACAAGTTAGACCACATGTAATTACCTGGTTAAGCTGCCCTTAGTACAAGCCTGGAATGGTCTGCGCCGGCATTAACGCATTTAAATTCCTGAATATCAGCGCAGATTCCAAGTTTACATGAAATAATACAGGGTCAGTTAAGTATAGCGCCATGGAACTTACTACAAGTTACATTTCCCAAATTATGCAATCTCCATGCGCTGCTTTACCGCAAATGACCAAGAGCGTCATGAGGAAGAATATTTACAACGCGCGAGAGTAAAAATCAATGAAAATGCCTACAGGTATGTATACAAAATATTGCATATGCGAAATAATAAAAAAAATCATTTGAGGCCGGTGCCAATGAATGTTTCGTTCTCAGCGGTGATCATTAAAAAACATGATTCCAGCTATCCCCCCCTAAGCCAAACAAATATGACTTCGGTGTCACTAGTCAAATTTGTAGAGCTCAATAAGCTGTACTGCCACATTGCTATCGTTTTCTTCAGCGTGCAGTGCGCCTAAAACCGGTTTAAATGTTAGGTTTGTTGACAGCCATTTTCTGATATGTTAATTGAGACTTAGTGTGCTTACTTTGTGTTCTTGATATTGACATTTGTACGGTTTAAGAAGACGTCCAGAGATAATGAAATAGTGAGAGAGTTAATGAATCAATAACCTTCATTTGATACCTGATAAAGAGAAGTTCTCTCCTCTGCAGCACGCCATGTTTCCATAAGAATTAGCTATGGAAATTGTCGCCAAGAATAAGGAAAGTGATATACAAGCACAACGAACACTGTATTGGTGCATATAAACCTATCTGCTTCGCATTGACATCGAGTAAACGGTGCAGTGTACGTATAAATTGAAAGTGGGGATATCAGCAGCTAATTGAATCCCTTAAATATAAAAACAAATTGGGTTTCAATAATTTCTCACTACGACTGGCAATAAATCACCTTACACGGACTTCCTTAATATTCTGTACAGGCAAGTGGTTACTTATATCTGTGGAAAGCACATATTGTAAGCAACGTGGGTTTTGGGAATTCGATAACGCCAGGTCTGGGCTAGTGGGTTTTAAGTGACGGCGAAGCGGTAGAGAAAAGAAGGAAAAAGAAGCAGGACCGTTATTATATTGTTACGGGAAATATTCACAGTAAGGCAGTTGTCCACACCACTGAGGATGATCACAGCACAGCACTCGCACACCACAGCACTCGTCTGCGTCTTCTTCTTCTCGGAGTCTGTCGCACTTCTTTTTCGTCAGCACGGCCAGTGAATACCGCTCAGTAACACTACCCCCCCTCGGGAAAAGCACAGTCCCGGTGCGTTCTACGTTTGTGAAACAGAACGTGCATAATAGGGCTTTAAGCGGGACACATGCACTATTTCAGAGCATGGCGCTCTGGACGAGGATTTCGGAGGCACAGATTCAACTTCGTATGTGACGTCTGTCACGGGCCGCAAAACTCGGTAAGGGCCTGTGTACCGGGGCAAAAGTTTTTCACACAAGCCCACGCGACGGCACGGGAGCCACAGCAAGACGAGTGGTCCAGGACTGTAGTGGACATTACGGTGGCGACTGTCGTACCGGAACTTTTGAGAGTCTTGGGATGCAGAGAGCCTGGCATGAGCTATCCGGCGGGCATCATGAGCGCGGGCTACGGCATCACTGGCGTAAGTACTGGTGGCGTCTGCCGCGGGTAGTGAGGTGTCGAAGGGCAGCAACGGGTGTCGACCAAATAACAGATAAAATGGGGAGTATCCAGCGGTAGAATGGACTGATGAATTGTAGGCGAATGTCACAAAGGGTAAATGAACGTCCCAATTCCGGTGGTCGTCAGACACATACATGGACAGCATGTCTGTGAGGGTACGGTTTAGGCGTTCCGTGAGGCCGTTGGTCTGGGGGTGATAGGCTGTGGTGAATTTGTGACGGACGGAGCACGAACGGAGAATTTCATCAACCACTCGCGACAGAAAGCAGCGGCCACGGTCAATTAGTAGTTCACGAGGGGCACCATGATGTAGAATCACGTTTTCTAGGAGGAAGTCAGCGACGTCTGTGGCGCAGCTGGTCGGGATGGCTCTGGTAATAGCATACCGCGTAGCATAATCGGTGGCGACGGCGATCCATTTGTTCACTGAGGCTGAAGCTGGAAAGGGCCCAAGAAGGTCAACACCTACACGGGAAAACGGGTCAGTGGGTATGGGGATCGGCTGCAAATGGCCTGAAGGCAAAATTGTGGGTTTCTTTCGACGCTGACACAATTCACATGCGGCAATGTATTGTTGGACGGAGCGATAGAGCCCCGGCCAGTAGAAGCGTCGGCGCAGGCTGTCGTATGTGCGAGAGACACCCAGGTGGCCAGCTGTTGGAGCATCATGAAACTGGTCAAGGATGGTGGAACGCAGATGTTGAGGAACGACGAGCAAAAGGTCTGCACCGTCTGGTCGCATATTGCGTCGGTATAGGGTGTTCTCGTGGAGTACATATAAGGCAAGAGATGGGTCAGGTCGGTCGCAGGTCAGACGGAGGATAATGGGATGGAGCAAAGGATCTAAGTGTTGTTCGTCGGCAATGTTAGAAAAGGCCGACACAGACAAGACACATGCTTCATCGTCAGAGTCGGTAGGGTTAGGGGAGTCGACGGGATGACGGGACAAGCAGTCTGCATCTTGGTGAAGCCGGCCGGACTTGTACACGACGGAAAATGTACACTCTTGTAATCGAAGCGCCCAGCGCCCCAAACGGCCTGTAGGATCTTTGAGGGAGGAAAGCCAACACAAGGCATGATGGTCTGATATAACAGTAAAGTGCCGGCCAAACAAATAAGGGCGGAATTTTGTAATAGCCCAAACAAGTGCCAGGCACTCTCGCTCTGTGATAGAGTAATTTTGTTCGGACGTAGATAAGAGGCGGCTGGCATACGCAATCACCCTTGTGTGGCCATGTTGTTGCTGGGCAAGTATAGCTCCAATGCCGTGGCCACTTGCGTCGGTGCGGAGTTCAGTATTGGCAGATGGGTTGAAATGGGCCAAGACGGGTGGAGTTGTGAGAGCAGCAATAAGTTCCGAGAAAGCTGCAACTTGTTCAGGCCCCCAGGAGAATGAAACGTCTTTCTTTAGGAGATTGGTGAGAGGACGAGCTAGCGCTGCGAAAATCGGGATGAATCGTCGGAAATAAGAACATAGGCCAATAAAGCTTCGAACATCGCTGGATGAACGTGGAGTGGGAAACTCTCTGACGGCACGAATCTTGTCGGGGTCAGGCTGAACGCCAGCAGCATTAACCAAGTGACCAAGGACTCTGATTTGTCGCTTACCAAAGCTGCACTTTTTGGAGTTTAGTTGCAGTCCCGCGCTGCGAAAAAACGCTAGGATTGTAGAAAGGCGACGAAGATGGCTTTCAAATGTAGACGAGAAAACTATTACATCGTCAAGATAACACAAACAAGTGGTCCACTTGAAGCCTCGGAGCAAAGAGTCCATCATACGTTCGAAGGTTGCTGGGGCATTGCAAAGGCCAAAAGGCATGACTTTGAATTGATAAAGGCCGTCAGGGATGATGAACGCTGTTTTTTCACGGTCTCTCTCGTCGACAGAGATCTGCCAGTAGCCGGAACGAAGGTCGATGGACGAAAAGTAGCTGGCTCCAAGCAAAGTATCAAGCGCGTCGTCTATACGCGGAAGAGGATACACATATTTTCTGGTTATCTTATTTAGATGACGATAGTCAACGCAGAATCTCTAATTGTTATCTTTCTTTTTGACCAACACAACAGGGGATGCCCAGGGGCTGCTGGACGGCTCAATTATGTCGTTCGCCAACATTTTGCCGACCTTTGTTTGGATGACGCGTCGCTCGGCAAGCGAAACACGATAGGGCCGCCTGTGAATAGGACTGGCGTCACCGGTGTCAATGTGGTGACTGACAACTGTGGTTTGACCCAATGGGCGGGTACCGAAGTCAAAAAGGTCTCTGTAGGTGAGCAAAAGCTGTTTTAACTCTGCGGCGAATTCAGGCTGGAGATCAGCTGCAATCATGCTTTTAACAGGATCAGTGAGCGATGTAGAGGACGAGGGAGGTGTTGCAGGGACGGCATTTGGATTATCGGTAGTCAGAGCTGAAATGGCACAATCGGTCATCGGCGACAGCTCTGCTAGTGAAATTCCCTCGGGCAGAACCTGAGTTGATAAGCTGAAGTTAAGGACCGGGAGGGTGGTACGGTTCTGGGAGATATGCACAATCAGATGAGGAAGGGTGACGTGCCGCTGCAAGATGACATCAGTAATGGGACACGCGAGATAGTCGCCGTCTGGGACGGGTGGGAATGGTGACATAGGGATGTAGACGGCAGCTTCAGGAGGAAGGCAGCAGAACTGTGCTGATCGAAGGCGGGGTGAGCAGGAGGGGTCTTCAGAGCAGAGCGGAAGGTCCAAGCGAAGTAGGCCGGTAAAGCAGTCAATGAGGGCAGAGTGGGCTGTTAAAAAGTCAATGCCAAGGATAACGTCGTGGGGGCATTCTTGGAGGACGGTGAACAACACTGGAGCATGACGACCACCAATGGTAACTCGCGCTGTGCAGATGCCAACCACGGCAGCAGGGCTTTCATTGGCAACGCGAACTGTGGGCGAGACGGCTGGAGTAAGGACTTTTTTGAGGCGACGGCGAAATGAGGAGCTGAGAACGGACAGTTGGGCGCCGGTATCAATGAGAGCAGAAACGGGAACACCATCCACAAGGACGTCGATGCGATTATTTTGTAGGGCAGGGGTCAGCAGAGGTTTTTCAGTCCGGGTCACAAATGCAGCGTCACCTCCGGGAGCTGCATTGGCTAGTTTTCCGGTATGTGGCTGGAATAAGACGGGGAAAAACGGCGGCGAGGAAGAGGACAACGCGAGCGTCGGGTCTGCGGGGATGGTGAACGGTTGGCATCACGAGCAGGGACACCGGTGTCAACAGTGGTCTGGTCGGGGCGAGGTGAGGTATAGCGAGGGGCATAGTCTATCCATACCGTCTATCATACAGGCATAGCCTGTATGATAGACGGTATGGTTTGTTTTGGTTTATTGGGTTTAAGGTCATTAAGCGGCTCTGGCTCTGAGAGACGCTGAAGTAGAGGGCTCCAGAAATTTCGACGATGTAGGGGTTTTAACGTACACTGACAACGCACAGCACATGGCACATTGCTTTTCGATTCCATCGAACAGCAGCCGCCGCACCCGGGATTCTATCCCGCTTCCCTGGCACAGCAGTCGAGCGCTCTAAACACTGCACCCCCGCTACGGGGCGGTGCGGTATGGTATTGTGCAAGGTATGGTATGATATATGGCATGTTTAACACCCGAAATGTGCAGATTGTCTATAAGGGACGCCGCGGTGGAGGGTATCAGGTTGCATGGATAACCATGGGTGTTTCGAAATGGACTAGCGTATACACAGAATACAGGTACTAGTACTGAGCTCAGATGGTGAATGCTATGCCACTGATGACGGTTTCTCTATGCCCCAGCACGTGTCGAATTGAGCAAGATGTGAGGCGAACTAGAGTCAGCGATGATTGCGGTAATCCCTATATGGTGCTCGCAAATACTTTTGTTGACCGACGCCGCATTTCGCATACCAAAGCGTCTCCTCTCTCCTTGCAGCCTGCGCCATACGTATTTGCGAGGATTGGAGAGAACGCGGCGCTCCGCGTTGCATTTGAGGTAAGCTCTTTTGTACGCCATTGAGCTTGCGGTTTTTACGGTGATACAGTATGACTGAAATTTGTCGAAAATGCCAGCGTTATCTGTCTAAGCCAAGGTTCATGATGCTCCACCCTCAAGAAGTACCTACCTATAAAACTAAACAAGTAGCCACACACAAAACCAGCGGTATCTCCAAACCATGTACATCATCGTGCCAACTTCCGCCAACCATCCAAGCATGCTTGGAGAGGACCGCGTCAGAGAGAATGCATGAATGCCAAGACAATTTCACTTCTTTGTTCTTTGGCTTCTTTTTGCTCACAAATCTGAACTGCTGCCATCTTCACCGCAGTTTTTTCAGCTAACCAGCCATCGTTACCTATCTGTACCGTGAGAAGCGAATAACAATAGGCGTGTCAGTAAATATTCTGGTCTTCGATGCGAATTCTTATATAGACTAAAGGGCGTATTTTCCACACTGAGTGCGTTTCATTTTAATAAAGTGTGGTAGCAAGATTGCGCTGCTTGGAAGAACTGATAATCTTGCCACATGGGCTATAGTAGAACTGCACTGGCAGAACCCACTGGCTTTGACTCTAAGACGCTCTCTTCCTTGAAATGTTGCAGTCGTAATGTGCATTTTGTTACTACCATGGGCATCGACTTTACTTCAGTCCGGACGGCTTGTTTAGGGCGGTTATTATATCTTCAAATTTAAACTATTCAGGCAGGCCGCGCCAGCTAAAAGAAATGACATCCGCGTCACCTGGTTGGCTGTGAAACCGTCCGTAGCGGCAGAGCCCGTCCACCTTGGCTAGGATTCTCCTGTGCGTTTATATTGTGCGGTCAGCGTCGTAATGAAATGACATAGTCACAGGTACAGAGAATGTGATCGGAGCAACACACGATTCATTTAAGCATTCCATGGGACTCAGCAATTGCTTATAGGCCATAAACCATTGTAGTAATTCAAGCCTTTCACAGAATCTTGTCGCATCCCTCCGTCTTCATCTTTGCACGCAAAGGAAGGCGGAACATAAAGAGATGACTGACACTGAAGTTTTTACCTTTCAACATGTAGTATAGTGAGTCAACCAAAACGAATGAAAATAAAATTCCCTTGCCTGTGCCAGTCAGTATTTGTCATTGCAACAAACATAATACCGCTTTCTGCCTAGTTGAACGTCACCTTTGCGCGCACTGATAAGAAACGTTGCTTATAATTTCCATTGTTACATGCTTATTTCTTGCAGTGTGAACCTAATTTATTTTTGGGAGTATGTGTACATTATTTCTGTGACAAAAAAGCAAAACAAATTACTCTCCATAAACGGTACCACTCTTATGAGAATGAGTTGAGGTCTGTGAAGATCGCTGGGCACGTGGAGTTTCTTCGCGTTTCCCAATTTAAATGCGGCCGAGGAAGCAGAAATTCAATATTTCAACCCTGTGCTGAACGAAACTCATTTAGACGCAGGCTGAAATCTTAAAATATACTCACTAATACTTCACAAATAGCTTCAAAATTAGCCATTTTCGGGGTATAAATGGCGTAGTAAAGTAGAAGAAAATTTCTTATGTGTGCGTCAACGTATAAGAATAAGCAATCATGGCTCCTTGATTAAGTTTTTATCAGTTCGTCAGTCTAATTATTTCATTAACTATTGGTTCACAGGAACGGAAAGGCGCAGTATCTGTCACACCTGCCGTGTGTTCACCTGAACCGCACCGTAAAGGAAGAGAGGGAGGTGGGAAAGTGGGAAGAGAGAAAAGGGAGCTGTAGTGGAATGCTAAGGAGTAATTTCGACCACCTGGGTTGGTTGGTAAACATTTATTAAAACAGTCAAGGGGCCGAAGGCTAAGACTTCTTGAAATCTGGCAGCCCGTAGAGTGAGACCGATGAGCGCTCGTTGATCGACCAGGGTAGAGCTGCGTAGACGAGCCTTCCAGGTATGTTGTGTGGGTGTTGGCGTGTGTTGTGGACAGGTCCACACCATATGAAGGAGGTCTGTTGGGATATTGCAGTGTTTACACATCAGCATATATCGTTCAGGAAATATATTATGGAATATATTGGGGTTCGAGAAAGTGTCCGCCTGAAGTTGGCGCCATATGACGGCATCTGTCTTTGCAAGGTCTTGGTGCTGACCTGGATAGAGTTGGCGAGAAAGACGATAGTGTTGGAGCAGGTCGCCAGAAGTGAATATGGTATCCTTCCGGACCCAGGCGGGCATGTAGGGGGCGGAATGATAAGCTGGTCGGAAAGGTAGCCCTCGACCTAGCTAATTTGCTCCCTCATTATTCTTGAGATTCATGTGGGCTGGAGCCCATATCAGGAAGGCCAGGTGTTTATAGGAGTATTTGATATGAGTACGCGAAATGCTTCGACTGAACTACGGCCATGTGTAAAATTAAGAATGGCGCACTGTGAGCCACTTTATGACTACTTTAGCTTTGGAAGTGCAGAGCGCGAGAGCAATAGCTACTTCCGCCGCTGTAGTGATATATGAAGTGCGTACGGAGAAGGAGGCATGACGAGTCATGTTCTCATCTGTGGCAACTGCTATTGCAGCATTCCGAGTAGGATGGTCTGCCGCGTCTGTGTAAAGTATGTCAAGTCGGTCAGCATATCGCTGCTGGAGTGACGCGGCACGAGCTCTCTGCGATCTTGATGATGAGTTGGATGCATGTTGAGGAGGAGAGGGAAAATTTTGATGTTGGTCCTGATGGCAGGTAGGAGATTGACCACCGAGGATGGCGGACGGAGAGGAGCGATGCGAAGTTGTTCGAGGATAGAGCGGCCTGCGGAAGTTAGTGAGAGCAGTTGGCGCTAGGCTAGGACGGCCGCCTCAATGAGGCTCACACCGACCACCTGGGGATCTTTAACGTGCGCTGATATCGCACAGCACACGGACGCCACTTAGTTTCAGTAATGCCTTTTATGCTGTTGCGCACATGCAGTTGTCGCGCGACGTGTGGATTGAGCATTTAGGCAGCTCCTGAAAACCAGCGCTTTTTTTGCTCTTTTCAGGACTTCCAACAAAAATTGTACACCAAGCGATATTTAGGGAAAGACTACCGCTGCTCTTCTGTGAACATGACCGCCGACCAGCTTTTTATCGCCTATTACGCAATGGCAAGTCAACATTTTCGTGAATTCCTTGAGAACCTAGGATTTCCTTTTCGTTGTGCTCCTCAGATGCAGTTAATTTCCTTCACTTAATATCACCGACGAAGAATACGGCTCAGAGCTACGCGGGGGGAAGCAAGAAGATACACTCAGTTTGTACCGTTCAGTTTTTAATCCTCTGTCGCGCTAGTATAGCTTCACCACTACGTTCGAGAAAGAATTCACCGCTGTGGCCAGGGAGCTTTACTAGTGAGTCTGGAGATTCGGGTAAGGCCGTGGCCGAAGCTTCCACATTTCTATGGAGTCAAAGCGCAGGGCGGCCCTGTATATGTCATGTCGGAGCATGCTGAAGAAACTAAGAGGTTGTGATTTCCGGAACCCTCAACGACGGCATCCTTCATAGCAATATTTATTATGGACGTTAAGCCCTCAGAAATTGTAAATCACAAGAAAAAGCACGAAATCGTGGTCTACGAAAGAACTTGCAAGACAATCATGTTGAACCGTTCAACCCCCATTGCACCAAATGCGCGAGCACTGACGGCAAATATTTTAATTGCGGAGACTTACGAATATAATAAATTAATAGTTAGTAGATTATGTGTACAAGAGATAGAAAAAATATGGGAGGTTTGTTATTATTAAGACATATTTTTTAGGTTGGCTGAACAACTCAGTCAATTTTATTTCAAGAGAGGAGCGTAACAGTTTGCTGCATTTTGCTCAATCACTAGGTGGCTTTATATTCGTTTTTAAGAGATATTGCAGAGATTCATCCGAGGACAGCGATGACATGAAGACGTTCGCCCAGGACAGATAATTTTATTCTATATTTTTGATGCGTATATTGCACAAAAAGCACTACTGCACATCTCATCTGTTTCTGAAAATTCGAAATGTGGAAGTGACCAGTCGTTCTCATTTCGCATGTAATCAGACATTGTCGAAAAATGTCTGCAACAAACATTTGTGCTTCACCAAATTGGATGCCAACTTTATTATGAAAACAGACCTTTTGTTGGAGGCTTCGTGTTTATGCCATTCGGACACTTCTAAACAGGCAGGCGCAAACGACGTCTTCGTGGCAGCAATATCGCTGGAAGGGAAATACTGGAGCACACCGCGCATTTTGCGATGTGATCCAGAGGCCTTGAAAATGGTGTCCGTCATCAACAAATTAAGTGTTTCACGGCGTTAGGCCTCAGATAATGTCATAAATTGTGCTCACCTGTGGAATATTTTAGTCATTCGCACACGCCAACGCAGTATTTACTGCGCTTTTGTTTTTCACGGAGTTAACGAAAATGACACGTTATTGATTCCATTGTTGATACAATGGCGCACTTAGTATAGCATACGGAGAAGTTTAGGGAAATTCACGTTTGCAATTATGCTCTTCATGAGCGCAATTTATTTCAAATAATAAGACAGCACCGTATGGACCAGTAAATCAACTGTTGTTTCATCGGGATGCCTGTAATTTTGGGCTATTTAGAGCCAAACTCGTAGCCCTTATGTTTTATATAGTGGTGGTAACAACTCGCAAGAAATGCACAAGAAATGTTTAACGCATAAATATTTGTACTCCTTGAAAGATTATTCTGTTCTTGTGCGATCATAGCATCATCTTCAAGTCTCTTAGAGATGTCTAGCGATGATAGCCAAAAGCGTGCCCTATTACTCTTTATTGAAGCTTTTAATCTGTCGGGGCTAGTGGAAAACAAACGTTTGGGACGATTTCGCTGCCCACCAGACATTTAGTGGAATAGTATCAAAATATGTTCCTAATGCTAGTCTATAATATTCGACAATTTCCCCACAATAAAAAGGCGTGCCTAAAAACGACGTACCTGGAAAAGCAATCATTGTTAGTTATGTGCACACAGTGCTGCAGAAGTGCAGCTGTCGAAGGTGGAATGGTCCTCCGACGTTGTACATTTCGCATTAACATAAGTTGACCAACCGTGCCTGATTAAGGTTTTCTGGGTCAATAATCATTAAAAATTGTGAACCATTGAGCCCAGTAGTTAGCAATTCAGTTCAGCTTTCGACTTGGAGCTAATGAATTCTTGGAAGATAGAGCGATATGAGCAAATGCCTCACCACCGCGATTGCGCAACTGCCATAGGCTTCACTCATTGCAGCAATAAGGGCGCGTCAGCTAAGATATTCATGACTAAAACCCTGATAGTTGCTATATTTGTGTGCGTCCTTAACACAGTTTTACAGCGCCAAAATAAACACAAATGCCTGCTGGTAGAAAATTCTTGGCTTTGCAGGTTAGCGTTTTTCTAGAATAGTCAGACAACAAACACTTCTTTGAGAGCTCGCAGACCAGGGCTATAAGGATCGAGCGCTACATGACTGTTATTTCTGTCAATTGCAGGGTGAACGTTCCATTGATGAATATTGAGGAGTTTACAACTGCGTTCAACTGTGCATCCGGAAAGCGCATGAATCCGACTAAGAGATGTGATTTCTGGTATTGAGAGCCATTTTCTGTTCAACCCCTTCAAGCCGTGAACTTGTTCTAACGTGCATTCTACAAAGCTGCATCCTACAAAGCTGGGGAAGTTTTGGGCGGACACTGAATTCAGCTTTGAACGTTATTGCTATATAAGGTTGACAATTTAGACTGTTTTTGAGGATTCGCGATTAAACAATTTTATGAAATTACTCCAGTTGCCGTATCTAGTATAACCGCCAGTCATGTTGGTGTCACGAAATCGGCGCACATTTTCATCAAGCCGGTGCGGCGGCGAGGCCCGCGCGGCGTCGCGTGGAAAGCATGGAGAGAAAAACCTCCTTCCCCGCGCGGGAGAGCACGTAGCTTTGTACGCGTTGCCGTCACCCTCTTTCCCCTTGCCCGTGGAGGACGGTGGTTCATCGGTCTGGAATGCGCCAGAAAAATTGAGAATTTTCTATGGGACCTGGCCAATGACGACGCGCGGCTCGACGGGAGGAGGAGAAAGCGCTATAACCAGCGAAGTTAACCCAAGCAGCACGCCGTCAATGGACCGCCAATGGTCCAATATTGATATATTGGTCCCAATATTGGTCAATATTGGCGTCTGATTGGGGCGCACAAAGAGCCAAGATATATGCCAACCAATTTGATCGGCTCTCCTATCAAAACCAGTATTGGCATACTACCTTGTTTACTGGCATTCAACGGCACTCAATGGCTACTCAATATCTTCCACCCAAGCTCACTCACTGGTTGTTATATCACGGCCATCCCGCCAAGCTCACTGGCCATCCAATATCTTGTATCCATGCTTATTCACTGGATATTCACGACTGGCATCCAGCCAGATTTATCGGCTACCCAATATTTCCAATCCATCCTTGCCCAGTGGTTTTGCATTATTGGCATCCAGCCAGAGCATTTGGCAATCCGGCTAGTTGCTTTTTCGAGCTATGACTAATAGGCACCCGCAAAGCCATCCCCTACTTATGCAGTGCAGATACTTTTCATGCAGCTTTTTGTTTAAATAAAGCATGCTGAGGATATCCATGCACAGAAAATAATACAGCTGAAAGGTTCACTGCATGGTGATTTATTAGGTGTGCACATGTTACAGGTCATGGAAACATTTAGGCAGAACTCTTAGACTTCAGTGCTCCTCCTGTCTTTGCGTCCCTTGGCAAGGTGTTCTCAGGTCCCAGGTTGGAGGAAGGCGCTGCGTTCATCGCAGCTTCTTTTGTGGTCGGTTGTAGGGGCAGCAGCTCCATGCAGCCTTTAAAGATATGGACTTGAGCAGCGTGCATAACAATGTATTTCCTTTCGCAGATAGCACCTGGAAATAAAAGCAACATTCATAAGTCCCATTAGGACAGAAAACATTTGGAAAGTGGAAGTGCAGCTAGACCGTGGAGTAAAAATGCAGAATAAAGCACTACCTGCTGGCCCTCAGGCAACTTTCTTGTCTGATCTACTCAGGTTGAAATAAGCTGCATGCTCAGTGAGGCCGGCCATATTAACTTGGTTACATTGGTTGCAACATCTGGCAGTGCACGGCTTCCCATGTGGATGTGTTGTTGACGCTGGAAACATAAAACAAAATGATATTTGCCGTTATCTATTCGTTAAACGGTAGTCAGTGCTTGCCCCCTCATACTTGTAGTGCCTTTGTGATCGAACACCTGTAGAAGAAAGACGTCGTCATAACTGGAAGCTTCAAATCAATAGCTTTTTTTTGAATAGATTGCCGCAAGAACTAAAAAGAAACTACAAAGGAAAAAACAGACACAAAAAATGGCAGTCGCACTCCGACCGCGGCTGCTAAGTTTAGTGTGCACCGCATCATTACTGCAAACAGAACGTTTTAAAAGTTGTCAAAGCTGCAGCCAAAACAACGTACGACACAGATGCTTTGGGGTTTGTATGATACACTCGAACTGAAAAAATAAAGAAATCCGTAACTTAGCATCACGTTTGTTGTGAGAACAAGTTTGTACGTGTGGTAAAGTATAAGAACTATGGTAGCAACTGTAAATAACCTATTTTAAGCGGCTATTTTATGACACTTCTACTACTCGAAATTAGCGCAAGAGAAAGATTAAGCACGTGAATAAGCTACGCGTCGTCTAGACCATTCCAATAGCGCATTCATAACGACAAATTACAATATTAAATACTCGCTCGCAACTAAAAATCATGTCCCAGAAAGGTAAACTTAACTCTGAGTTTTGAATATAGTTTGTAAAAGAAACTGACCACTTCAGAGACACAACACACGCGCGATGAAGTTGTAACCTGAAAATCACACAAAACACGCGTCATGTTTTATAGGACCACGTTTTTCTTTTGCAATACAAATTGGCCACCTCTGCGCCGTAAATATTGTCATTATGACCAGAGTTTATGCATACAAAATAGTGCGCTGAAGATACAGTTCAGAACTGACTGGCGTGGTGCAGTCGAAATAAATGACTTTCCGTTCTCGCAAGCATATCGGTTATTCACATGATGATCAAGGCTGACAACATACTGCACCAAATAATGCAAAAAAAAAGTATCTTACTATATGGCTAGCGCAGATTTGCAGACCTCATTTGCAAAATACCAAAATGAATGCTGTCACGCAAAGTACATCCCAGGGATCTGATGCTTTATACACCTGGTAAGAAAAAGTAGCGATCTTACAAGGAGACAAAGCAAGAAATAATCTCAGAGAGCTCAGTTATGAACAAACAACTTAAAATGCTGGTTGTACTCACAAATATCCTCTTTCAGGCATGGACATTAAAACGAATCGGAACTTTCACAAGGCTTGGTTTTTCGGTTCTGCTGTCCAAAGCTGCGGGAGCTCGAGCAGCTCGAGCGGGTGGGGATTGTGTGGCCGACCAGACGCCTCTGAATCAGCGGCTTGTGTCGAGTTTTGAGGCACGGTTGGAAGGGGGCAGAAGGATGGTTGTGTTTTCTCTCCCTCTTTTTTTTTTTGCTTGAGATCTGTCGAAAGAGTAGGCATAAAGCTCGAAAGGGGGTGAGAGAAATGAAAGAGGGACCTCTTTCATTTCTAATAATGATAATAATAAGCAGGACCACGTGAGCCCAGAAGGCTGCCGGCCAGGAAAGTTGGGGGAAGGAAGGGAAGAGTGAGGGGGAGTAGAGTGGGGGGCATTGTGAGCAATGCCTGCCTAGCCGGGAGGAAAGAGAGGGCAGTGAAGTTCGCTGCCCTTCCGCGATGACTGCTTTACGGGGAGAAAAGGCTACAAGACGGGATGTTGAAAGCGGTTTGGAGAATTGCTTTAGTCAAGGCCCTCGGGCGGAGAGGCGACAAAAGGACGAGAGAATGGAAACCATATGTTCTTTGCCCCAAGCGTGTAAGGAGGAATGCGCAGAGTTTTGCCCTTGGCTTCGCTAAAACAACGGGGAGTGCGTTCGGAGCTCTTTGGTCGCCTCGACTTTTGGCTCGGTAACATTTTCAGTGGAATGATAATTTCGCTATATTTTTTTTTGTTAATGCAAAATACGTTTTACCTCATAGTTTCAAATAATAATCACATACGTAAAACAATCTTCAGTTTTCATGGAATCGTCCTCGGTTCGAACAAATGGACATATTTTTTTTTATTAAAGATGGCACACAGGTCGCTGTTAATGACGGAGTGCTCTTGAAACGTCATCACGGGCAACTGAGCGATGCAACAGCCCGTGTACTTGCTGTATTCCTATTAAGAAAAAGAAAAGCGAAAACGACCATAACTACGAGTACTTCAAGGTTAAAAATTCCCATGTTATTCATTTTTTTTTCAAATCAGGTGGACATTTAGAGCAAGAAAAAATCCGCGTAGAACTAAGCGTGGGCGTATCAAGAAATACAAAATACTCGACGAGCTAAGATCTGAAGAACTAAATTTGCAGTAAAGAAAAAGTAGAAAGAAAGCAAGGGTCAACATTGAAACTATATCTACGAACTTGGGACAAGGTTGTCCTCAGAAAGAAGCGCGGTATAATCATCTTGCAGCCCGCAGAAGCAGCGCTTGTGAAAGCGGCAGAATATTTCACAAAGGAACCCTAATTCTCAATCATGTGTTAAATTCTTCGAGAGTGGTGTTCTCTAAAAATGCCTCAAAACTGCTAAAGTAACGCACTCGCATTACTTTTAATATATATGAATTGCAATTAGCTGCCTGGTTGACATGATGGGATAGAATTATTTAGTTCTCTGAAGGGAAACGCCTTCGGTGCGGTGGTTATATGGTTGGATAATAAGGCAATGAGTGTTTGAAGAATAGTTTCTGAACAATGCTTAGGAGAGCGCTGTCAAACGCTGTGGTCAAATGCATCATTGTGAGCCATATATTACAGCTTTCGTACAAAAATAACTTCCGTAAAGAACATCGTTATTATGCAATTTCAATTTTGTTACCATATATGCTGGCGACACATGTGCGCGCATTCATTACACTGTAGGTAATTGTTTTAAATTTTTATTTTTTTTCGTTTGCCTTGCCCCATGCAGTGCTGTTGGTTTTTTTAATCTTTTACATGTACACTACTTTTTGGCAGTGTGCGATTTACGACGCATTAGAATACGAACCATTCCAGGACAGTTCAGATTTGTTTTCTCGTCAAGTGAATTAGCTAGACATAACGTAGAATATACGTTGCTTGTATTTTTTCTTTGAGCTGAAATATTTTATGCGCTGCTGCACCGATGGCCAAAGTCGTTCAGTCTTTGTCTGTTGCTGATGCCCACAGCAGAGCGCAAAAGAGCACAGTACAAATTTGTGTTTAGTAGATATTAGAACTCGAAGGCCTTGAAAGCAGCCCAACATATCTGTCTATAAGAACAGCTAGTACTGAGGCGTGGTATACTCGGTGCTGATGCTGAATGCTGGAAACAGCTAGCGTAATGGCGAATCATGCAGTGAGTGTTTGATTGGCTAGCGCGATCGATCTCTCCCACCTCTGCTATCGCTTGAATATATGTAGGGTTTCTCTCTATTGCGTAAAACAAGGCGGCAATAATGATGCTACGCGTGCGTGTTTCCAATCATGGACAAACGTTTACAGGATGTGGATTCACCGGATATATTCGATCGTTTCTGCGTTTACTATCCAAACGTAGCCACTGGTGTTTGTTCAAGCGACTCACGCGTTGTGTTGCGTTCTTTGCATTTGAGTATACCTTGCGTTTCTTGACTGCGCAGGATTTTTTTCGCGGACACGCATCTATTAAACATTTGCTTGTCAGATCAGATGTGTGCTCGAGCGTGCGCGAATGCTTGTACTCGTATGCGTATAAATAGGCCCATGGAACGAAATCCCGTGCGCGAGAGTTGTGCGCGAGATGTGTTCGAGATCTGTGCATGGATATATCTGTGCATCGGATCTGTGCATTGATGTGTCAATCACTTTCAATCTTCCTGATTTGACGAGATCAGAAAAACAAATCGTCTCCACCGGGAATCGAATTCCTAGCCTGGTTAACACTTTAACCAACTGCGCTAAACCCTGGATCGCGAAACTAGCACCATACGTAATTCTCATTGTCTACCGTGAGGATAGCGACGAGAATGACGCTGCAATTAGTGACAATGACAATGATGACAGAATCAATGGTAATGACGCTGCGTTTAGTTGATAACGCTAATGATACGTAATGCACCGTATGCAATAGCATTAATCTCGCCTTCGCTAATTTCTGCAGTGTAGATTCCACGTACTGTCAGAATTTTTTCAACACTTGGCTAAAGTTTGGAACACTATCTGTGTTAGCTACGTCCACGCGTGATCGACATCCGGGCCTCTAGTCTGCAGGAATTGTCTCGAAGATATTATATGCAGAATTTTACATAACAAATAATCGTGCCTAAAGTCGTAAATAAAAGAGTTCTCTACCAAAATTTTCAAGTATAATCGCAGGTCATCCACAACAATTAGCGAATCACGAAAAATGTATTCAGCAAAATATATTCTACATTTTCCGTGATGGGCACTTCTGTTCATTTTGTCTGGTCAGCTGAGTCAAACAAGTTTAGGAGAATCTATACATTAATCCCAATAAACATCATATATATGGTGGCCCAAATTACGTATGGCGTATGAATATCTTCTACAGTTGAACGTAAACTGACGTCCGAGCAGCGAAAAATTTAGTTGCGACGAAATTAGCCCCAACACACTGTCATATTGAGATGCAAGCATTAGAAATGTCTCTGTCGGTCAGAGCTGCTTCTACTGTTTTTTTAGCGCCGTCGCAGCCTGAAATGTGCAAAGGTAGCCAGCCATCAAGGCTCGTTAGACAATATCGACCACTAGAAACCATGATATATACAATGTTGGGATGCCATCAAAGCTGATGGGACAATATTGACCAATCTATGTCAAGATATATGCAATGTTGACAAGCCATCCATATTGGCAGAACATTATTGCCCAACCTATGCCATTAAGGTGCAATGCTGGCTAGCCATCACAGTCCATCGAACAATATTCAACAATATAATGCATATGTATACATTGTTGGCAGGCCGGCATGACAGGCGGGTCACTATTGACCAATATATGCCATGATTTATTTATTGCTGACAAGACAACCATAATGGCCGGACAACATTAACCTATTTATGCCATTATATGTGCAATGCTGGCCAGCCATCAGACCTCATTAGGCAATATTGACCGCTATAATCCAAGATATATACAATGTTAGGATTCCACCAAAGCTGGTGGGGCAATATTGACCAATGTATGCCAAGATATATTCAATGTTGACGAGGCAACCATAATGGCCGGACAATATTAGCCAAGCTATGCCATGATATGTGCAATGCTGGTCAGTCATCAAGGCTCATTAGACAATATCGACCACTAGAAACCAAATATTACAACGTTAGGAAGCCGCCAAAGTTGGTTGGACATTATTGACCACTGTATGCCTAGATATATTCAATATTGAGAAGCCGTTGTTATTGACCGGACAATATTTACCAGGTTATACCATGGTGTGGAAGATATTGGCAAACAATTGCAGCTGGTTGGCCAATGATGACCAGGCTGCCTCATTGTGTATACAATAATGGCAAACTCTTCCATATGAATGGACATTATTGACCGCTCTTAGCTGGTTGAATGCCAATAACGGATATGGGTGAAGTTCACTGGGCCAATAATGATTATGGTATAGCGTGGCTGCACATTATTGGTAGCTCAATGGCACCATTGGGCCACTTGTGGGCCAGTAATCCCCAATCAATCACCATTATCCTGCCGATGAAATGTGCTGCCTGGGCACGTTCTGTTGCGTTCTTTGCATTTGTGTACCTTGCGTTTCTTGACTGCGCAGGATTTTTTTCGCGGACACGCATCTATTAAACATTTGCTTGTCAAATCAGATGTGTGCTCGAGCGTGCGCGTATGCTTGTACTCGTATGCGTATAAATAGGCCCATGGAACGAAATCCCGTGCGCGAGAGTTGTGCGCGAGATGTGTTCGGTATCGGTGCATGCATATATCTGTGCATCGGATCTGTGCATTGATGTGTCAATCACTTTCAATCATCCTGATTTGACGAGATCAGAAAAACAAATCGTCTTCACCGGGAATCGAATTCCTAGCCTAGTTAACGCTTTAACCAACTGCGCTAAACCCTGGATCGCGAAACTAGCACCATACGTAAATCTCATTGTCTACCGTGAGGATAGCGACGAGAATGACGCTGCAATTAGTGATAATGACAATGATGACAGAATCAATGGTAATGACGCTGCGTTTAGTTGATAACGATAATGATACGTAATGCACCGTATGCAGTAGCATTAATCTCGCCTTCGCTAATTTCTGCAGTGTAGATTCCACATGCTGTCACAATTTTTTCAACACTTGGCTAAAGTTTGGAACACTATCTGTGTTAGCTACGTCCACGCGTGATCGACATCCGGGCCTCTAGTCTGCAGGAATTGTCTCGAAGATATGATATGCAGAATTTCACATAACAATTAATCGTGCCTAAAGTCGTAAATAAAAGAGTTCTCTACCAAAATTGTCAAGTATAATCGCAGGTCATCCACAACAATTAGCGAATCACGAAAAATGTATTCAAAAAAATATATTTCACATTTTCCGTGATGGGCACTTCTGTTCATTTTGTCTAGTCAGCTCATTCAAACAATTTCGGGACAATCTATACATTAATCCCAATAAACATTATATATATGGTGGCCCAAATTACGTATGGCGTATGAATATCTTCTACAGTTGAACGTAAACTGACTTCCGGGCCAGCGAAAAATTTAATAGCGACGAAATTAGCCCCAACACACTGTCATATTGAGATGCAAGCATTAGAAATGTCTCTGTCGGTCAGAGCTGCTTCTACTTTTTTTTTGCGCCGCCGCAGCCTGAAATGTGCAAAGGTGGCCAGCCATCAAAGCTCGTTAGATAATATCGACCACTAGAAACCATTATATATACAATGTTGGGATGCCATCAAAGCTGATGGGACAATATTGACCAATCTATGTCAAGATATATGCAATGTTGACAAGCCATCCATATTGGCAGAACATTATTGCCCAACCTATGCCATTAGGGTGCAATGCTGGCTAGCCATCACAGTCCATCGAACAATATTGAACAATATAATGCATATGTATACATTGTTGGCAGGCCGCCATGACAGGCGGGTCACTATTGACCAATATATGCCATGATTTATTTATTGCTGACAAGACAACCATAATGGCCGGACAATATTTACCTATTTATGCCATTATATGAGCAATGCTGGCTAGCCATCAGACCTCATTAGGCAATATTGACCGCTATAATCCAAGATATATACAATGTTAGGATGCCACCAAAGCTGGTGGGGCAATATTGACCGATGTATGCCAAGATATATTCAATGTTGACGAGGCAACCATAATGGCCGGACAATATTAGCCAAGCTATGCCATGATATGTGCAATGTTGGTCAGCCATCAAGGTTCATTAGACAATATCGACCACTAGAAACCAAGATATTACAATGTTAGGAAGCCGCCAAGGTTGGTTGGACATTATTGACCACTGTATGCCTAGATATATTCAATATTGAGAAGCCGTTGTTATTGACCGGACAATATTTACCAGGTTATACCATGGTGTGGAAGATATTGGCACAATTGCAGCTGGTTGGCCAATAATGACCAGGCTGCCTCATTGTGTATACAATAATGGCAAACTGTTCAATATGAATGGGCATTATTGACCGCTCTTAGCCGGTTGAATGCCAATAACGGATATGGGTGAAGTTCACTGGGCCAATAATGATTATGGTATAGCGTGGCTGCACATTATTGGTAGCTCAATGGCACCATTGGGCCACTTGTGGGCCAGTAATCCCCAATCAATCCCCATTATTGGGCCGATGAAATGTGCTGCCTGGGAAGTGTGTATGCTCGCTAGCTTTGGCGCGTGCTAACAGACAGACGCGGCGCGCCCTATTTAAAGAGACCGCGCCGCTTGTGAGTCAGTCAGTCAGTTCGTCAGTGGTTGCGACGTGTTCGCCGGAGTTTCTGCTGGACTCCCGGGGATCACCCGCTGCTGGCAAGCCCACGGACCTGCAAGGGGCGGCGCTCGTCTCGTATGGCGGCCACATCGTGACTCCTGAGGCGTCGGACTGCAACAGTGCCCGGGGAACAATTTGGTGTTTGTTTGTGTAACTCTCTCGTGTTTGATCTGTTGTAAAGCCTCTGAGTTATTGAATCATTCAGTGGTTGCATGCTTAGCGTTTGTATTCTGTGAACCTCTCGTCTGTGCATTTCAAGTGTTCTTGTGCATCCCTTTGTATCGTCTCTTGCTGTGCATAAATTGTGTTTTGTTTGTTACTTCTGACTCCGATCCTTACTCTGGTTTGAACCGGCGACAGCTGGGCACCAAACGACACCCTCCTTCTGTCACTACAAGGTAGTTGAATTCCGGCTGAGCTTGCCACGCAGGTCGAGGGCATCTCCTTTGCGACCGGAACAGCTACCCCCACTCACTCTAAGGGTGTCTGGGAGTGTGCGAACCGTTAAGGGCGCATCGTTAATAATACCCCCTAATTATTTACGGGTGACAGACGCCAGAATGATTGTCACCCGTTAATAATTAGGGGGTATTATTAATGATGCGCCCTTAACGGTGCGCACACTCCCAGACACCCTTAGAGTAAGTGGGGGTAGCTGTTCACCGGGCACTGTTGCAGTCCGACGCCTCAAGAGTCACGATGTGGCCGCCATACGAGACGAGCGCCGCTCCTTTGCAGGTCCGTGGGCTTGCCAGCAGCGGGTGATCCCCGGGAGTGCAGTCGAAGCTCTGGCGAACACGGCGCAACCACTGACGAACTGACTGACTGACTCACAAGCGGCGCGGTCTCTTTAAATAGGGAGCGCCGCGTCTGGCAGCACGCGTCAAAGCTGGCGCGCACACACACTTACCTTCGCTGGTTATAGCGCTCTCTGCTCCTCCCGTCGAGCCGCGCGTCATCATTGGCCAGGTCCCATAGAAGATTCTCGATTTTTCTGGCGCATTCCAGACCGATGAACCACCGTCCTCCCCGGGCAAGGGGAAAGAGGGTGACGGCAAAGCGTACAAAGCTACGCGCTCTCCCGCGCGGAGAAGGAGGTTTTTCTCTCCATGCTTTCCACGCGACGCCGCGCGGGCCTCGCGCCGTACCGGCTTGATGAAAATGTGCGCCGATTTCGTGACAGCTGGCAAGTCAGTGAATATTTAACTAATGATTTTTGGAATAACAAACTTACTGCAATAAATCATGGCCACGTTTTCAGAGTGCCTCATTTGTCTACCCTCTTTCCTAAGTAGTCTTCGGCATCATTATCATATCTTGCGTACCAATATTCCGAACAAGACGCAAGAACATCAGAGAACACGTGCCTAGGCTGTCTAAAAGGTAACTGCGTTTTGCTCTTCATGCAGACTCACCCCCCCCCCTTATTTACATGTTTAAAGCAGAAAGAACTACCAGTAAAATCTGTATGAGTGAAAATGCTGTTTTTTCGTTGAAACGTTTTCTGTACCTTTGCTTCTTCCTTGTTGCTAAACACTAAAGAAACGCAAGCGCAATAAAGTTTGATAGCAGAATTATCATCATCGGTTGTGCCTGCAAAGTGTTATGCACATTACCCGTATATACATATAATCCATATCTGCTAGAGACATAGGATGATGAAAAGTAGGTACAATTACAGGTTCGATGCAGAATGGCCGTAACGCACGTACTCGACTGCGGTGGTGGGTGTGGACGGAGCCGTAGTGTCCGTGGCAAGGGTAGTATTGGAAAGAAATTCATTTTTCACCTATACAAGCGAATACGAGCCTTACGGCAATTACCAAATAAACAAAAATAGCCAGCCGCAGCTTCTCTGGTTTGTTGTTGGAAGACACGTTCAGAAATAATTATGTTACGAACACGAGCAGGTCCTGCTCATAGCCATTTAGTCAAAGACGGTGTATTCGGAAAGCTACAAAGTGACTCTTTATAGAAATACAAATAAAAACTCGCTTTGAATGATGCGAGTAAAGTCAGCTTAGGAGTTAGTAGCGACTGAAGTGATTCCAAACGGGATGGTGTATTTGGGGAGCGAGGGATGTTCGAAGCTCCGTAGGCTGACCCGGTTAACTTCTGAGCTCAATCCTGTATCTGGTCCTGAAGATCAGGCGATGAGCTGCACAGGCAGCCTCCCAGTGCTCATCTGAAGGGAAAGCGGAGGATTTTGTTGGGAGTAGCGAACAGAGCCTCATATAGTGCAGAAGAGGTTGGCTCTGGCAGTGCCAAAATTACAAGTTCACGAGGAATAGGTGCCTGGGTGGATGACGAGTCGAAAGGCTGGAGTGGGAAATATGCGAGCCTGACGATTACGCACTAGAATCTTGTGATTACGAGATATTTTCCGGTGTACAGGGAGACATGTAAGGTGACCAGGGTGGCACTGGTGACATATGTCATGAAAGGAAAGGATGTGATCCCACTTAGCAGCACCCCATCCTCTCCTTTTGCTCCGTCTTGACAGAAAAAATTCGTGCGCAGCATGCGCTACCTCCTTACTAGACCGGCGTGTGTAGGATAACAGCAGCATGATCGAGTATGTTGTAATTTGTTCTAGTAGTAACAGGGCTGCGTGTGATATCTCACCCACACCGAAATTCGGATGGGTGATATAGAATTGCTGACAATAGTAATACTATTGGGAGTGGACCGAACAAGAGCGAGGGCCTTCCCTCTACTGCCTCCTCCTCCGAAGAGGCATTCAGGTGTGGTGGCAGACGTCTAAGTCGGCCGCTCGATTCATCGGCTGAAAAGGCAGAGGAAAAGCAGGATGAATATTCCACGCATCAACAAGAGCATGTCCTTGGCATTGTAGAGGAGTTTTTGAATGGCTTCACTCCTTTTTTGACGTTTAGATGGTGAACTGGGAAGGAGCAAATGGGAGACGTGCAGGCGATAATGAGTACGGTATTTGGTAAAGGACAGTGTGCTTGTTATAAAGTGTACGGTTCGAGACAGAAGTGCATGTCGACCAGTAATGGTCGGGCAAGAAGGGCAAGAAGGGTGTTGAAAATTTAAGCCAGATGTTCGCCTGATGCATGAGAGTAACACCAACGGCGTGTTTGTGAACCCGGCGGGGAAGAACGTCTGAAGCGTTGATTTCTGCACGGGAGAGGTGAACGTAAGGTAGCGAGTAGTCAGTCTGCCAAGTAAAGCTAAATAGGTTAGTTTACTGGGCATTAACACACAAGCACCGGCGGACGAAGCCACAGCTGGTGAACCTACTCTTGAGCGAGCTCCCAGAGGGAAGACGACAGGCGGCGCCTGTAAGTGAATAACATTGCGACAATATGGAATGATTGATAGATATTTAGGACCTGACAGAACAGATGAGTCTTGAAAGGCACTACTTTTCAAACATGGCGAAAGAGGAAACGTGAAGTCATCCGCCTCGTCCCGGCCGCTGCTGACATCCAGGAAATCTGGTCGAGGTATAAGGGGAGGACACGGCAAGGACCGAGCTACGTCTCGGATCCTCGCCAATCTTTTGATGTGTGCTAATAAATTCTATTTCTTTATCTACAGCGTCATTGTTTACTGAAAGCTTCATTCTAGGTTTTGAGTGTTAGTGTTCGTGATTGTTTAGTGTATATTAAATATTTTATTGCACCGTCTTAGCGTCTCCTTGTGTTTTCAGTCTCCCTAAGCCGCTTTCGCTGAGATTTGACACAAATATGCCTTAGTGCAGTTACAGGCGCTAACCACCGATGTGATGTGTTCCCAAGGGCCTCGATGCATAGCTGCTTCGGCTCATGCCATCATCTGCTTTCCTTGTGTCGTGGTTAATTGGGGGTCAATTTTTTATTTATGCGCAGTTCATTATGTTCGTATGGATGAAGCCTAAGCAGCTCTTCGTCACTTGTGTGTATTGGTAGCCACGTAATAGACTGAAAGATGATCCAGAGTAGCTTGTCGGTTTCTGGAGTCGCTATCAGAGAGCTCATGGATGGGTGCCTTGTCCAGAGTTGAGTTGATCGCAACCGCTCCACTTAGGTATAGGGACAATTTTTCTATCTTTCCGCTCAACTTGTCTAATAGCCTGCGAACTTGTCCATCCAGTTAGTTGTACTGTGTAAATTCCTTTGCGCGGCCTCTTACAGCTTGAAATCTAGGCCCCCAAGAGTTTTATATGCTCGATTTCAGTTTTTAATCAAGAAGTTTTTGTTTGTAATGCCGTGTTCACGATTGTGCAGATTTCTTTCTGCCTATTTCTTTTCGTTTCTGATGACAGCTGTATTCCTAAAGCCTCTACAATTTCAGTAAAGTTTAAGACTGCTACTGGCAGCCGGTGCGCATCAGTTTTTGTTTCAGAAATCCAGCACCTCCGACCACATGGCAGCATCACATTCTGTGTTTTTCTTTTTTCCTTTTTTGTTTTTATCTTTCTTTTTTATTTTTATTCTTTGTTTTTATCTCCGGCTGACGAACGTGAAGTTGTCTACTGTTCTGAATTGGAACGGTAGTGCTTGTGACGCAGAAGACCTACAAGTTAAACCAATAAAATTTTTAGCCGACCTTATAGCATCGCCTATCACATATATATTTAACTTGGTCTTATCAACATTAATATTTCCTGAAAGAATGAAAGTTGCTAAAGTGATTTAATACATAAAGGTTCCGACAAAAATAAGAACTACCGACCCATTTCAATCCTTCCAGTTTTTTAAGCCGTTTGAAAAACTTGATACAGACTAGACTGACAAACTGTCTGTCTAAATATTTATTGTTAAATAGCTTTCAACATGGATTTCGAAGAAACTGTTGAACTGAAACAGCGTTATTTAAGAAATAATTTTGCACAATTTTTAGAATAATCTCCTAACATTAGGGGTTTACATAGATCTGTCGAAAGCATTTGACATCCTCTGCCACAAAAAGGTAATTCACAAACTCTTCTCTTACGGCGTACGTGGCATAGCGCATGACCTCTTCACATCATATTTAAGCCACAGCAAGCAGTATGTTTCACTGGGTGAACATTCCTCGGAACTGAAGTGCATTAATAGAGTTGTACTACAGGGAAGTGTCTTGGGACCACTGTTGTTCTCCCTATATGTCAATGATTTGCAAGATTGTATATCTGATCCTCATGCCACTCCCGTATGCTACGCTGACGACACAACACTTCTTATCTCTGGCTATAAAACAGAGGACATTGAAAAAAACCGCTAATAAGATCTTAAACGTGGTTTTAGACTGGATGGATTTGAACTCGCTACTTGTGAACACTGCAAAGATAAAAACGGTACAATTCCGGCCAAAGAACAAAACTGTTGCCTTGCCCAGAATAGCTTATGGTGAAATTTCCATTGACATTGTTGAATGCGTAAAAACACTTGGGATTCACTTCTCCTGCACCTGGGACTCTTATATCAATGAAATACACAAAATATTGTGCAGGATTATTGGTATACCTAATAAAAATAGACATATATTGCCAAAACGAGTAAAACTGTTGATTTATTATTCTTTACTTCTGTCTTAATTAAATTGCGGACAGTTGGCTTGGGGGAAAACAACCAGAACAAATATTAACAGGCTACTCATTCTGCAGAAAAGGGCATTAAGAATAATTGCAAATGTACCCTCCGATTCTCCCTCTGCGAAATTGTTTGACCGTTTCAAAGTAGTTAGAATGAATAATTTGTATAAACATCGTTTAGCCGACTCGTATCTTATGGTCACTAAAGGAAATAATTGCTTCTTTGCTGATCTCTCTGAACTCAGGGCAAACTCATTGCTGTATAATACCCGCCAACCGAGTACTGGTATGTTCCTACAACCCGCAACAACTATTCCCTGTAGTCCTTGACATACACACTTCCATCAATGTTAAATAATTTTTATCACAGAAAAATTAAAGATTAATATCGCTTGTATGTCAAAGAAAGGCCTTCGAAATATCTGTATTTGATTATGATTGTATTCTAGTGTTTTTTTAATGTCTCTCGTGCTTGACTGTTGATTTGGTGTTCGTGTATTATTTTATGTATTTTCCGATTCTCGACTCGTTCTTTCTTCATGATGTCTGTGTATAACAATCGTGTAATTGATTTTGTTAAGCGGGAAATGTATGCAAAACAGAATGTGTATATCATTGTGAACTGAAGTGTTTACCATATGCTTGTTTTTTAACTCCTCGATGTACGCGCCGCTGCTGTCATCTCTTGTAGCGGGGCCACCTCGTCAAGCTGAACCGAATGGTAGCTTTTTGTGGCGGCTCCTTTCTGGCACACAAGGAAAATAAAACTGAATTTGAATTTGAATTTGAACCACATGATATAGGTGGTGGCGCTGGCCAAAGTGCGTAGTTCGAGCAAATTTGCTACGCGGGTGATGACGAAGTTGGAAGTTGGAATGGTCGAGGATAGTAAGCGACACACCGTAATCGGAGATCGAAGACTGTCCCTTTAAGAAAAGCGGCACATGGCATAGGCAGCCAGCACCAACCGCGAAAGTAACAACGGAGACAAAGCGGGCTGCGTAGATTGCCATGTTTACACCAAATCTCATTTAGTAAATGACAAATTGTAACGGCCCAGTTTGCCCCTCGTTCGCCCTACGATCACAGATTAAAGTCTTCGAGGCAAAGAGCACACACACGGTGCATCTCTGCCGAGTGTACTGGTTTTTTCGATTCAGTTTCGAACTGGTCTGGTCTACCTGTATATATTGCAAGCCGAACTGATCTTCCCGGTTAGAGCAGCGAACTAGACCTGTTTGGCTTCAGCTCCATACCGGAGATGTCAGTCCGATTTGAGCTGAAAACTGGAAATGGCACTATGTTAGTCACGGGTTGTGGTTTTCTTGAAAATGAGGAGTTATATATAAAGGCTAGGCTTTCATGGTGGGGGGAGATTGCGTAGATTAGCCTCCATTGTCTGCCGCCGAGAAAAACGGGTCGGGTATTCAATACTGTTTGTTGTGGTTGGGCTAGTTATTTGTGTGTGCCTGGCATACGACAGGATATATCTTTATTCAGTAGCTCTAGTACGCGTATTCTCGCAGAAACTCGATATATGAAGTCGGTTTGACCTTCGACATTAGCAAATGCTTAAGAAAGATAACACAGGAGAGGCGCGCGGTTACGACATGGATAGACAATTCGAGGCGTGCACGATAGCTGTCTTCACAGGCTGCATGCGCTGCGGGTAGCGGGGAATCTAGCCCGAATAGGCATTACCTGCCGGCCGTTTTTGAAGCGAACGGTTTAGTACTCTATGGAAAGCCAAGGCTTCCGTGCATGGTAGAACCCAACTGGGCCTCGTGACGAGAAAATGTCGTGTACGAAAGCGGGAACAGCAAAGCGGACGACGATAATTGCAGCGGGAGTGAACGGATGAGTGTGCCGTGGCGAAGATAAAGAACAGTCAAGTGAGCACAGCAAAAATATATTTTGTTGGAGACAAAAGAAGCACTCAACAACCGATCAACAAAACAAACCAGTATATGTAGTGTATGATATTTCGGGTTTAAGCCAGTAAAACACCGTGCGTGTAGTTTTTGCAACCAACATTATAAGCCCCATACTTACCCGCAGCTGTAACACATACTCTGAAGAGAGAACTAACATTTTCTGTAGTGAAATCGATTCAGACAATGAAGAATATTGGTTCTTAAGAAACACCAAGTGAATAATGATAATAAGAGAATGGTCGCGTCAAAGTATCAATATAAAGGATAAGATGTATGAAAAGAAAACGTTAAGATCTACACACGCAGTGAAAATTATTTTATTATTTTTGTAAAAAGGACGCTGGGGGGGGGGGGGCGGGGGGGGTAATAAAGCGTTGCTATATCAAAGAGTTTGGTAACTAATATTAAAGCCAATATAGAATTGCTGTATATTGTACAAGTGTGGAACTGGCGCAAGCCCAACACCATTACAGCGTTTCTTTTGTATTCGCAGAAGTCATGCCGAGTCCGACTGCAATGGCAAGACTGTAAAATAAATATTCACACTTGAAATTCAGCGGATGTTCGCGTGAATAAGAAAACCATGCAAATAGTGTGTATGTACATGACACAGACATGCATCAGATTCCTGAGCAGGCAATCTCATTTGAGCAGGTATGGGTTTAGAAGATCGAACAACTCTGCTCCGGGTGTAGAGGTGCGTCAATGGAGCAGGCAAATGCTGAACTAAATGCCGCAACGTGTTGAACAGCGGCGCTGCATTCATCGCCAAGACGTTCTGAGTGACCACGACACCGGATGTAGCACCAAGCGACAAAAAGCAGCTGCGTAGCTGTTAGGCCCTTGAGACCTGCAAGAGTCAATTTAGAGCCGTGCGCATCGAACACTTCCCGTAATATTGTTAACGATGCTAGGTCTGACAGAGTGTCCAACATTACCAGTGATGTATTCGGTCTTCTGGCGCAGTCTAGAGCAGCTTCTAGAGCGCTGGCTGTCATGTTACTATGGGCGAAGTGATTAAGAGAGACATACGCGGAAGCCTTCGCCAAGTGAGATCCGAGGGCCCCGTACTTGATGGCGTCTACAACGTACAAGTCATAGAAGGGAAACAAGATGAGATATGGAGCTAGGATAGTAGTCGCCTTTCGTTAGGACATAGGGCAAGAACATGTGAACGGCACTCCAGCCAAACTTCATGGGCAGTGTGACGCGGTTGGATAGACGAGACATTTTCCAGGCAGCCTCCCAATTTCTAGTAAGGGACAGATTCATGTCTGGCAGCAGAGAGTTGATCGCAAATGTGTCGTTTTCTTCCCGGGGTATTGTAACACTCAATGCGCTTAGTACCACCTCTAGCGAGCTCCATTGAACTTCAGGTAGTACATCGGCTGCCTTACGCAGCCGATGTACTACCTGAAGTTCAATGGAGCTCGCTAGAGGTGGAAGGCAGCTTGGTCGAAAGACGATCGCGGAATGCACATCGAATGTTGAGTGCTATTCGTTCCAAGTCTTGACGTACATCGGACTGAAATGCGATGGCGTTGTAAGGAGCGAAGAGAATATCCCCGAAGAATTTGTAGGCTAATTCGTAACACCAGTGGCCATGTACGTATTTTAAGACATCGTCATTTGTTGTGCCATAGTAGTTGGATACCAGCTTGTGGTTCGCGAATAAACTGGCGTATATTGCCGCCATCCACGAGATGAATACGTGAGTCTTGTCTTCTCCGTATTTCTTCCAAAGATGAACAAATGTCATTAGATATTGCGGGTGAAGGTCTTTAACCTTGACACGGCCGTCAAGTTAAAATCTCTGAGCAATGTCAGCCATTTCTCTTCCTCCAGGTCTACCGATGTCGAGGGCAGTTCTTCCGTGTTTATTCTCGCGTTGTCAAGCGGAACAAAAAAGAATTCTTCCAAACCATTAGCCTCTTCGAATGTAATAGACCCCTCTATACTTTCCTCAGAGAAAGATGCCCTGATGGACTCAAAGGCACTGCGCTTACTTTCGAGCTCCTGCCTTCTCTGTTGCTCCTTTGCAGCCAGCACAAAGG
Source organism: Amblyomma maculatum (assembly GCF_055883805.1). Lineage (NCBI taxonomy): Eukaryota > Metazoa > Arthropoda > Arachnida > Ixodida > Ixodidae > Amblyomma > Amblyomma maculatum. The sequence goes on along the minus strand of NC_139345.1, from coordinate 131,710,756 downwards.
AGTACGGTATAAGAATCAACGCGCTGCGTTGCACTGGGAACACTTTAATAACCACGGCCCAGTCAAATTCTATGCTGAGGCTGAACAGCGTTCGAAGAACGTTGGGCGCTGACGACCTGCGCGGCCAGACGATGCCAGCTCGCCGAAAGCACTCACGGATCAAGGGGACTATGTCGCGCTCACCGCGCCATACCATGTCGCAGGAACGGTAAAAGAGGCTTGCTTTCTGAAGGATGCTCTGGCCGCTGGTTGGAAAGCTCGCATGGTTGCTGACGACACTTGTCATCTTGTCCACGGCATTGGCAATAAGCTGCTTGTACACCGAGTGCGGCTGTCTTGCCCGCCAGCCGCCGCAGACGTACGCGTCGAAGTTGGAGCACGGGTTGGCGGACAGGTTGATAGTGTCCGAGATAAGCTTGGCAAACTCCACGCAGCTGGGGTTGGTGCATAGGCCGGTCTTGCGGGGACAACATTGGTGAAAAATACTGAAGAGCAGCAGGAGGCAGGCGGCGATTAAAACAGTGGCAGCGATTGCAGCACTCGCTGTGGTGTGTTTGGCCGAATGGTCGGTCTGGACACGTGAAGAAAATAGGAGGCTAAGCATGGACCAGGGTGACTGCGAGCAAAATAATAGAAAACAGTTTTGCCGAGAATAGAATTAAAACTCGTAGAAGGACATTGAATTAGAAAGTAATAAAACAGCGCGAGGAAGGACGGGACACGTAAAAGAAGACATACGTGCTGACTAGCAACCAAACTAATAACTAAACTGGCCACTGAAACATTTTTTGATAGTCAGCGCAGGTGTTTCTCTTTCATGTGTCCCGTCTTGCCTCAAGCTGTTTTGTTCCCTTCTTTAACATGTACCAACTAGCCTGTATTTGCCATCCTTTATATTTGAACTAGAACTTTAGTTATGTCAGTAATATTATGAAAGAACTTAAACCACTAAAGTTCAAATGTGATTTAACTGCGTTTATAATTTAGTGCATTATTTCTTGCTCCCATCCTGGCATAAGTAACCAGTAGATTACTCGGAAAAAAATTAAAAATGCATTTTTTGACTCGGTGTCGACCTCTTTAAATCGCTACATATAAAAAAAAACCAACTTTACAGGATAGCTAAAAAGAATACACAGATTTATTTTTAAATGGAACGCAAGCCTTTTCCATCTTGAGGATTGTAGTATGACAATATGTGAATATTATATGGTATGACGTATTGAATTATAGCTGCTATTTTTCAGATTATAGCAACCTGAGCTAATGAAAGTACGTAAATATTTGCATATCACAAAAGAAACACTTCGAATATTTGCGAATTAAAACGAGAAAGCTCCTTGAACCCAGAACAGCTGAAGCAGGGCTGAATGTTGGCCCTGTTGGTATGGCATTTTAAAGAATAACTATGCCAACCAGAAAAGATGAACACAAGAGGATAACACGAGAAGACGGCTGAACCAGCAGCTCATTTCTTTATTGAGTACAGATCGCGAGTAAACGACGCATTCGCCAAGGTAAGACGGACACGTAAACATGCTAACTCAAATAATCAAATTCTTTTGGCGAATTACCTAAAGCATCCCCATGTTTAGCTATTTGAAAGGCCTCAAAGATTTCACGATCCTTTCATGTTTTTCCGTAGCCCAGAATAGCGACACCTGCGAAACGTGGTAAACATTTGCTGGGACATATACTGCAAGGAAAACCAAGATTGCGACTTTCACCGACTTCAAATTTTGTTATGCTCTTGCTCACCCGCTCATTCTCACAGTCACCCGTCTGACCTATGAAAAATTTTACAAATTTTACAGGTCAGCGGAATCTTGTAGATCGCTGACCTAGTGTGTCCCCCCTATTGAAAAAATCAGAACGGCCCGATAAGCATGCCTGCGAACCGCAGTGCCACGTGGTGAGATATCACAGGTCTAGTTGCCAGTCATTTGTACTTATACTTTCTACTCGCGACCGTACATAGTTCTGTCTGGTCGTGCGATGCTTGTTGTTGACAAGCATAATTCGTGCAGAAACACCTGAAAGCTTAACGGGAGCAGAAAAAAAAAAACAAAGTTCAAGTCATGTCTTATTTGCACGAAGTGGGGCACAATGGTAACAAATTCGCCGAGCGCCAAGGGTCAATTTGGTCTATTTTACTCTCGCTAAGCTTTGAAGTCTTGTTGCGCCAATTATAACTGGCGGAAATAAGCGTTGCATGACCAAATGCAGAACTGCGTACGCAAAGCGCCAGTCCGAAGTGATATATTGGATTCTGCAGACTCGTGGAAAATTTTACATAGATCCCGGGTCCTGTGTGAACGAGAGGATGCTCAAGCACAGAACAAAATTTGGTGCAGGTAAAGATGGAAATCTTGCTTTACATTCCAGTAGATGTCCGGCAAATATTCCCTACTCTTCGCATATGCCATCATTCTGGTCTACGGAAAAGCAAGGAATGCTCGTAAAATCTGTGAGGCCTTTTAAATAGCTAAACATGGTGATGCTCGCCTCAGTTCGCCATCGACAGCGCTGACGAGAAAGAATTTGATTACTCGAACGATCATGTTGAAGTGCCTGTCTTGTCTTGGTGCATGTGTATTTTACTTGGCTGTCTGTACTCAATAAAAAACTCAGTTGTTAGTCCAGCCGTTGTCCTGTGCTGTTCTCCCCTGTGTATTACAGTACAGCTCCATTGTTACCACTAAATGCTGGATGAACAAGCCACGGTTTATGTACACTATACTAAGTATACCTAAGTAAATGCACGTGAGGCTGTAAAATGTCTGTCCCTGGGGTAGTAAGGATTTAAGCGCAGTCGACAAGCTAGGTTACGTTTGCCAAGGCAAGGCATGACGGAGAAAACAAAAATGGGCCACGTTGAGGCATCATATATTGCGAAGACTTGTTTTCCTTGGAGAAGTTCAAGGAAGTAATTGCAATTATCAACTTGGCAATAGAACTCAAAAGAAAAAAATATATAGTGTCCCACGCAATAAAGATCACTCTGACACTGCGATAAGGAGAGGGCCCTGAGTTGTCTGACACTATGCAAAAAGAGGGATCGAGTTTTAAAGGAAGATGAACCGATGCAATCCAGCGCACGTTATCGACACGGACAATCGCGTATTGAAATGTGGTTCCTTGAAATATGTTTCAACAGGAGTGTGTAAAAAAATACACACGTATAGTGGTAATCTTCAAGAAATCGGTGCCAGGCTGGGACGGCGCCTTGTAATTATTTGAAAATTCAGCAATGCGCGGAAGGTTTTCGTACCTCATTTGAGCTTGTTTTATCAGTGCATCGAGATGTTCTCATACATTCATGTATAACATACTGACGATTTTCACGCCATTGAAGTCATACTGCGGCCGCAACGTGACGCCGTGGACATAGTAATGGAAAGACAGACTCGCGCTGCTTGCTGCGAGTGATGCGTAGCAAGCACTTTCAAGCATTCTCTCAGGAGCTCTGCGGCAGAGGGACAACCCAGCTAATCTCCTGGGTGCCTTTTTGCGCACAAACAGTATTCGGAATGAGGGATATATTGTTCCATTGTTTTCCTGCCGTGCCAAAAGCCCGATGAGGACAGAAGGTTGGATGCAGAAACTGCTGAATTGGAAGCCGGTCACGACATTGTTATATGCGGAATATCTCGGTAGATGCGTTTTTTCGCCTAGGTAAGGAAGGTACACCTTGCCGTAAGCATTATTTGTGTGTAATTTTTATTAGACGGTGCGCGTATTACAGCCTCAATGCAAACGCTATGTTGGAAAAAAATTAGGCGAATGTTTAAGAAACCCAAGTAACCAAAGCAAAAGCGGCACGTTTCGTTAGAAACGCCTCACTACGTCTCCGTGTGGTAGTCTCTCGTCGAGCTACTCCGACCCGATGATCAGATTTGGCTTGAGTCTTCGCACCGCTGAATCGAAGACAGTTCATGACGGGTCTCGCCTGAATCATCCGTAAAGACTGCTGCCGTTAACGCGGTAGCGAAGTCACTTTACGTACCCTTCGGTGAGGCAATGTCGAGAGCTGTTGCAATGCAGCGGCACTAGCGGAGAGAAGGCTGCCCCCGATTCACTGTTAGCGAGTGACGTCATGGTTGCCAGGCGGCTTCAAGGTCAGCATTACTCGATTCTTGCATAAGCAACAGAAGGATATAGTAAATCTTTCGTTTTAAAGTTATACCTCGCCGTAATAGGGGCGTGTAGGCGCTAACTCTGGCGCTCGGATGGAGAGTAATTGGACCCCACGTTTTTCGCAGAGGTGTGGAGATGCGAGGGTGCTAGGGTGTGGACAGTCCTAGTGAGACCGCATTGATGTTTTCGTTCGCTTTCGAACCACGTTGGCCGAATGCGCAACCAAATTTAGCAAGCTAAGGAGTCATTTAAAGCTGGACTTTGACCCGATGTGGATGCAGCGAGGTTTACGGAGATTCTACCAAGCGTACATCCCCGGAGAATACCGGGAATCGATTGAATCTATTTTCACTGATGGGTTGCTCCTAATGAAAGTTGTCTGCATGCTTTTATTTGTTGAAAGGGTCTTTCAACACGCGGGCTACACTGCCGTGATTTCTGTCCAGAACAACATTAAAATCTAAGCAAGGCATCCATTTCCATTTCTGGCTGTGGAGTGGGAGATTAGATTCGGCAGGCCTTTCAGGTGATAGCTAAATCACCTTGAGATGCACGTTAGAATACTTTTTTGCCTACCTGACGTTATATTTAAGGCGTTTAACCAATATCTGAATATCTGATGAGCAAAAATGCACTGGCGATGGTTTGCTTAATTCGAGACTTGGTCGTCCGGTTTTGCGTTATAATCCAGTCTAAGGCTTGTTCATATGACTCTGTTGCGCCCGTTTCTGTAGGCGCTTCTTCATTCTGAAACATGCACCCACTGCTTTCGCAGAGTTCCACTTAAGAGTAGACTGAATACGTCTTCAGTTCAAGCTATAGATAACGTTCATTCCGTTCTGCCTGTGGCGTAAAATGCTTTGCTTCCTTCTGCAGTAACAGTAGAATATTACATGACAACAGATGGAAAGTGTGCCTTGATGGCTGGACGAGATCATCGGACATAATTGTTAGAAAAGGAAAAAATATTGACAAATAGTTAGGAACATGAAAGATTCTCTACTAAATCAGAGTTTATTCTTACAAGGATAAACTAACAAGTCCAATTTGTAAATATTTGGAGAATTTGTACTGTTTCACGTAACATGAGCCTCGCCGCGGTTGTGCAGTGTTAAGACGTCCGACTACTGCACCGGAGTACCCGGGCTTGATCCCGGCTACGGTGGCTGCGCTTCGATGGAGGCGAAACGAAGAGGCGTTCGTGTGCTTTGCGATGTCAGGCAGCCAGTGTCAGCGCACGTTAAAGATCACCAGGTGGTTGAAATTACTCCGCAGCCGTCCACTACGGCTCCTTTTTCTCTCTGTCCACTTTCGCTTCCACCTTCCTTCCTTCCCTTACGGCGCGGTGCAGGTGTCCACAGAAACAATTGTGACAGATACTGCGCCTTACCCTTCCTGTGAACCAGTTATATTTATTATCATTTACTTAACACGAAAGTCACGTTACAAAGAGGCGACTTACGACGCGATGTTACCAGCGTACTTTTGTTTTTGTTTCCGGTGGTAACTTAAGGTACCCCGAATCTTTCTGCAATAAAATATCGAGTGATCTTTCGACAAAAATTATCTTCGACTGCGCGAATGTTAGAGCTGTAGCTTTGAAAATTCTCTCTGAATGTTGTGTGATGTCGGCGCACCATACATGCCCTGCGTAGTCACCCGAACGTCTCAAATTTTCATCTCTCACAGAAAAATTTCTCACCCCCGAGGAGATTCAACCCTCACGAACCATCAATCATCCGCCTCCAGAAAACCTTTATCTCGTATAGACCCACCCTTGCACGCCAGGTACCTTCATCGTTCAGAAGCCGACACCCAGCACGATCGAACCCATCTCCACGGCCTCGAGATTGAGCAGAGTCGCCACCTTGCGGCTCAGCGGCGAAACCTACTCAGTGTGGATACGTTTTCGCGTCGCGTGCCAGCCCGCAGTGATTTACGCGCGCATGCAGTGTGCAGGAGTGTTTTTGTTTGTTTCGCGCTTCCTGTGAGCTTTTGCTTACCTATATGCCTCTTGCAAAATAAATATGAACAGTCTGTAACCCCACGCTTCCTTAAAAAATATATACTTGTCCGTATCGAGCATGTTATGCTTGGATAAGGACATCTTTTATCGCGGTCTTCGGCGCTTGAGATCCTTTGACATGCAATATCTCAAACGAACTGGTACTGTCGTTACCGCCGTGTCAAAGCAAAACAGGTCGCCGCCGTCAATAAAAGGTAATTCAAACGCTCAGAAATTGCATATTCCCGTTTCTGTTTGGAATACCGCAGGTACTAAAACATATGCCACTGAAGACTGCTTCATATAGCAGAATGCAGTTTGAACAGACCACTCTATGCCTACTATGCCTTCTGTATGCACGATAGAGTTTTGTGAGTAACTTTTTTTTTTGCTTTTAAACCTTTGTCGCGGTGTCTCAATGGTAAGGGCGCTCGACTGCTGATTTCGAGATTGGGGGATTCAATCACAATCGTTTCGAAAGGCGCTCCTCTGCTGTGGGATTTAACTGCACAATAAAACCACCCACGTGGTAAATGTGGTGTTAATCCCACATTTACCCAAATAAACCCACATTTTCAATCCCACGTGGTAAATGTGGTGTTAATAATAATAAAAAAAACGACACCGAAACCAGCCTCTGCAATCATCCGCCATAGCCGATGCCGCTTTCATGCGTTAATCCCGGGCCAATATGCATTTCTTTCATCCGTAAAAGTTTTAGTGAGCACTTTTGCTTTAGAGGAATGCTCGAATGTTTGGGAAACATATTCCCTGCACCTAATTGTTACCCTAAATATTACAAATACACCTAGATTAATGTAATTTACTGGTAGCCTATTATAATCATTATAATCCCTTTTCGTCCAAGTGCTGTCTTCCGAGCAAACTCGTCGTTTCTGACAAGGGGAGTAAAACAGCTTCATGCGGGTTTAAATATCAGTGTTTAGTTCAGGAATAAATACATTTTTATAGTCGCATGATAAGATGACCTTCATTTCTTTCGGAATAGTATTATATCCGGTATCTGCTTTGGAAATAACTCCAATATTTTACTTCGCATAAGATTTAGTCACTGCTAAATAATTAGTGATAAAGAAATTTTCAGCCTGTAAAATTGCTTCCCAGAACATGACAGTGCCCATGCGCAGTTTATAACGATGTATTCGCAGCGAGTAATTCGTAGCTTGCACTTTAACGTTACTAAAAATTAATCGCTGATTATTGTAAATTCTGTCAAGTGTGTAAAAGTTCTCTCACACGGTGAAATTTATTGGCATTGCAAACTAAAATAATTACACCACTAATTTACCATTATATATTAACATCACACACATCAGAAATCCTTTATATTTTCCTCGGTTTCAGGAAATCAATTACAGTTAGTGGCGTATGCAGTAATAGACTATCACATTTTATGACAGTGGCCGCAAAAAGCATCTCGGCAAATTCAAGCTACTCAGCGCTGTACTTGTGAACAATCAGCTTTCCTGTGCGGCAAGGTTTCCTGTATAGAGTCGGCGTGATCTCATTTTTGGGGAATACTTGTGCGCCGTTGTCTGACCCAGAGTTGATGTGCATTAAGTTTAAAGCAACTCGCCATGCAGTGCACTGCCAGTGCTATATTTACCAGCTTAATCATCGAGTCAAGAACGATATAATGAACCTGGCTTTCTCGATTCGTCAGAGCACCAACCTTGTATTTGCGTGGGCTTGACACTAAATTCGCCGGTCTCACTCGCATCAGACACGCGCAAACTGTTTAAAAGTCGATAAGAAAAACAAAGCTGTCATTAGGCAGGCCCAAGCATTAGGCGCGTGAGCGCGGTACAGCGCCAGAAACGTGCAAAGTAAATCTAGAAGACTGGTGGTTGTGTGCTTTGTTTTCCTAAAATCCGCTCTTCTTCTGCTGCATTGGCGAAATCCTTGGATTTTTTTCTGCAATATTGCAGAAATACTGCAGAAGACAGAAGAAGCAGGCTGGTAGTTGTATGCAACTGATTTCACTGACCTACTCAAATACAATATTTTGTAACCTTTGGTTCAAGTTAGCTGGGACACCCGGTATACCAAAAGGGTATTGCTACCCTTAAGTTTTCTACAACCGGTGGTTAGGTACGCACCGCAGGGCTCGGAGATTCTGGCGGCGGCACCATGGAGCTCGGCCTCTGCCTCGTTTGGCAGGGTGAATGCAGCCGCTTTACCCCTTGCATTGCTCTGCGGGCAGAATAAGGAAAGGTGGAAAATTGTGAGGAATAACATTCTGCATTTTTTTAAAGCTGCTATCATGGCAGAATTCCGATTCCTATTGGTGCCTTCATTATAGGTATAACAACAGCATGTACTTTCCTAGTAAATGTTGTGATTGAGGTCTCGCTTGAGACCTTCAAAACTGTTTGCTAATATTGTGATATTAAACTGCACTAGGGTTCCAGCTATGTCATTGCTGTGACTTTAATGGTGTGCTACGTGTTATCCGTTGTGTTAAATGTACTCCCATGAAGAACCAATAAGCTGTAGAAGAACTGCAGATTGGTCTAGTTGGTGTTGCTTTATAATGGTGCTTTAACAGCGCAAAAGATACACAGACCAAGAAAGAGACACGACACACGAACCAGCGTTGACATCCATAAAATGACGCCGAGACTCTTAGGTGAGGCAAATAAATGCAGGAAATCTGGTTTTCTGGACTCAGTTCCTTCTTGCGCTAAAATTATCTGCAAGCGCCTCAGGACGGGGAAGAGGTTCGGAGGAAGGCCGTATGTTCACACGCTGTCGCACCGAATTAAGAGAGTGGGGAGCAAGCATGGTGTAAAATTTTTTTCTGCTAATAACAAGCTAGAAAAAGTGGGAGCGGTGGTTCAAAGAAGGCACGAGGGGTGCAGAAGAAATGCGTTCAGCATAAATCATTAAAATAGATATGTTCCCTGTAAGACTGGCATAGTATATCAAATCTATCTGTCCTGTGGCCTTACCTACATAGGCCAGACTGGCCGATATATCAACATGCGGCTCATGGAGCTACTTAATTCGTTGAAAAAGAAACTAACCTAGCGAAGCATTGTTCCACGTGCGAATGCACGCCGTTTCATGATGACACTGATGTTTTGTTCGTTCATTCTGACTAGCGCACTTGAGAAGTAGCCGAAGCTATTCACATTATCAGAAAAAGTAAAGGATGCGTGAGCATGCCTTCTGTCACATATCTCTTCGGGAAATGAATATGCTGCATAGTGGGTAGCCGTTCTGAAGATGCACTTGTGCTCCCAAAGACCTTATTCCTTCCAACCAACACTTTAGGTCGTTGACAATGTGCATGTGCGCTGCTTCTGCGTGTGCGTATATGCGGTGTGATTCTTCCCAATATATAAATCAGTTGTAAGTCAGCGCTGGCTCGTGTGCCTCGTCTCTTTCTTAGTTGTGTATATTCTGCGCTTTTAAACGACTATTGTGAACGAATATACAGTCATAGAAGTTCTGACCCAGGTAAACAATCTCTCTTGACTTTACCCTAATTTTGGTGCGCATACAAACCGCCTTCAAAAGTAATGTCGTTGTATTAAGCCGAAACATATTCCAGGGACAATGCTTTATTCACGCTGTCTGAATACTTCTCACACAGATGTATACGATCTGATAGCAAGAAACAGTAGTGCATGGGTGGTAGGAGCTGGTGATTCAAAGCAATAATTTGGTATACTGACGACGGCTGGCCTATATTTACCACCTTTTCAAAAATTTCTAGAAAATCTGATGAACAGCACTCTTCTTGACAGGGCTTGAGCAAACCTTGAAGTGGAAATTCTCTGCAGAAAAAAAAAAAAAAAAAACCGCCAGCCAATCCTAAGAGTGCGGATGACTGAGAATGCGAAAGCCATATATGCCTGAGTGATGTCTGTTCAAATGATTCATGTAAGGTGTCTCTACATCGATTGTGCTACCTTTTGCCGCTGCGTTCTCTTTGCAACTACACTATACCAATCCAACCATCGTGGCGGTAAGAGATAAGATATACTTGGTTGCGCGCGATGACTGATATAAGACACGTTTATGTTTTAAATTTAAAACTCACAATCGGGAATACTCGGGAAATTTGCCACCCTGTGTATGATACGTATAATTACGTTCAGCGTTAAGAATAACAGAATACAGAAAGAACGCGACGACTAGCTCAATTCTGATAGAATTGGACGTCGAGGGCTGCCTGAACTGCAGACCTATTAGCCACTGACCACTGCTTCAAAATATTTGCTAATGCATTCACTAATGAAATCAGGTTACATTGCGGCATGTATCATCCAAAAGGCAAGCTTCAGGTCGGAGGAGTATTTTCCAAAAGACAATATCCACAGAAGCATGAACGGTTATGAAATATGCCTATTCTATAATAAACTTTGTTGTCCAACATCATATTTTGAAAATTCTTTGGTTGTATTTACACATTTTTTTTCATTCACAATTCCTTTCGTTGTGTCTGCAAAATTCGCTGGTAGAACTAGAGGCTTAGGTATCCACACCACTATGCCTTCTTAACGCACTTGTTGTCGAGCGCTGACCCTCTCCGGGCTCCCGCCTCGCACTCTGCGGGGGACTCAGCTTCGCTGCGAAGCCGCTCTCAGGTTACTCGGTCATTCCGACTTCAGGCATCTGGCGGAAGAGAATGTGTTGAGAAGGACCAAGTGGACCGTGCCGCTGCTGACGCGGACCCTTCTCGGACAGTGTGTGTTTTGTACGCCGTGCGAGCTAGGGCTGTCAAACGAAGGGACGATAAATCTGTTCCGTTGTTTTTGTTTACCGACTATATCGACTACCGTAAATTTCTCAAAAGTGGGATTGAAACGTTCCTCAAAGAGTGCCTGTGAAGTGCTTCGATCACGAAAAGCCGTGATGATGCTATTTTCGAAGACAACGAATGGAGGACCCGAGAGTGAGGTACCACGACCGGCTCACTCGGCGAACGACGGCAACGTACAGAACTAAGACGAGACGCAACCCAACGTCGAAAGAGGAGCCATGAACGCTGCAACGGCAAGCAGTCAGGGCATGCATGGCCCTCAATGAAGCAGTGCCCGCTCCCGCTCTTTGGACTTCCAGGCGCTGATGCAGGCTGCGATCCAGACGGTGGTACGAGAAGCATTGCATGATGCAGCCCAGCAGATGCAATGGGCATAATCGCCACTGCACCACCCGTCGGCAGGTGCATCGGGCGTCGAGGATGGACGATTGACCACAGCGAGCACGCAACTGGTGCCAATAATCGAGCCATCTTCGCACGATCAGCCAACGGTCGACACGTGGCTCAACAAAGCAGACAATCGGCTGCAGCCTGAAGTTGGAGCGATCAGCAGACCACTTTCTTCGCCCTCACGAAGCTCCAGGGCGTCGCATAAATATGATTTATGAAGATCTCACTGACCATTCCGCCCAACTAACTTGGGCCGACTGGAAAACTGAAATGAAGAGGGCGTTTCTTTCGGCAGCCAGTTTTCAACGCCCATTCCGGGACATGGAACCACGAAAGAAGGAGCGCCACGAAAGTGTCGAAGCGTAGCTGTACGACAAGATGCCCAAACGAAGGCCCTGCCACATCAGTGAAGCGGCATGAATCGAAAACGTCATCACTGGACTCAACAACGAAGATCTGGTGCAGACCCTCACAGTTTGAAACTACGCAAGCCTTGATGAGTTTCGCCAGTGCATGAAACGGCTCGATCGAACGGACGCCATGAAGGAGACCGGACCCAATACGCTCAAACAGCCGTTGGATGCTCGACATTCACATTGCGTCCGAGAAGGTAACGACTGTGTAGCAGCAACTGCTGAATGTACACTTCGCATCGGGGGCGACAATGAATCGGCAAGGGCACCCGGACGGAAATACAACGAAAAATTCGAGCCACTCTGTTTTAATTTGTTTTCGTACGGAAATTTTTTGGTGGCATGCCCAAAACCTCAAAGTAAATCGCGTTGCACAAATTGTGAAAAATCAGGCCACGAGAGCAAAGATTTATATTCAAAAAAGGCTCGACAAACAACAACGGGACGAACCTAGCAGTCCTTGCGCAAGAAAGCAATGATACAGTGGGCAGCATGTTGCCAAATCAGTATTTCATGAGTGTTAAATTGAACGGGAAGCCGATTAAGGCATACATCTACATGGGAAGTCAATGTAAATCGACCCGGGAGAGCGAGGCGGAAAAGTTGAAATTCTCATATGAACGTCTAAGCCCTCCTTTTAAGGTGAACGGGTACGGATCGGGGAAAAACGACGCCAATAGGCAGATTTGAAGCGAGATGACGGTTGACCAGGTCACAGCCGATGTCCAGATTCACATTATATGAAACGACGTGCAAGCTGTCCCACTGCTTGTCCGGCAACCATTTACCAAACAGCCGTACATAACGGTGGTGTGCGGCGAAAATACAGTGCGCATTTTCTATCAGCATGACGAGTCGGAGGATGAGAATGGAACTATGGCCAACTTAGCTATACTGGCCCTACCACTGCACCGGGTGAACTTGTGAGCGAAGGAGGCTGCTGTCATACCTCCGAAGTACGTCGGCTTCGTTGCACTGGGCAGTGACAACGTTACTTCCAGTGACATCTTCGTCCATGGAAAGCTGCACGAGCCAAGCGGTCAATACGTACTAATCTGTGTGCTGAGGGAAGACGAAAGGTGCGAACTATGAATACCTGTAGCGAACGTCTCAGGCTCCGCTGATCATCCCGCAAAACCAGAAAATCGCAAGGGAAACGTGGATGGAAGAAAAATATTCTGAACCCTTTATTCTCGTAAGCTGCAACGAAACAAAGCCGAAAAAGGCAATCTTTGGAGATTACGTAATGGTGGGCCCGTAAATGTCTGACACGCAAAGAAGTGACTCATCGCGGTGATTAACGAGTACCGCGACTGCTTCGCAACGTGCCTTTCGGAAACCGGCTGCATACGTGCAACTGAAATGAAGACTGCGGTGACCACGGACAATGCGGTAACGTACCGCCCCTACCACCTTGCTCACTTGGAAAGGCAGGCTGTGAGAACAATGATCGATGAGCTCAAAGAGGCTGGAAAAGTTACGCACTATAACTATGCCTACACGACCTCTATTCTACTTGTAACGAAAAAGAGCGGCGAGAAATAACTTATCGTAGACTTCCAAGCCCTCAACAAAATAACCAGGAAGGATTGATATCCACTGCCCTTAATTGACGATCAACTTAACAGGCTCCGCGACAAATGACTTTTCACGAGCCTGGACCTTGCGTGAGGTTATTATCAGCTGCCTATCGATGAAGATAGTGGAAAGAAGACGGCGTTCGTCACTCCGGCCGGTCATTACGAATTCACCCGCATGCCATTCGGTCTAGTCACCGCACCGAGCATCTTTCAGCGCATGATAAACACGGTGATCTGACCACTCAGACACACAGAAGCCATGACATACATGGGTGACTTGCTGATTCCCTCTGCTTTGCTTGAAGAAGGATTAGACAACTTGGACATAGGTACTTGAAGCCCTGCGGGCTGCTGGCCTTACGTTGCGCTTAAGAAGGTGCACGTTCATCCAAAAGAAAATTAGCTACTTGGGTTACGAGATTTCGGCGTCGGGCATCAACCCCGACAGCCTCAAGCTGAAATGCATCGCTAATTTTCCTACACCTGCAAACGTCCATGATCTCCGACGTTCCTTGGGTCTTTAAAGCAATTTCAGACGTTTTTTGGCTGGATTCGCTAAGATAGCAAAGCCGCCTACGACCCTGATTTGCAAGGGAGAGCGCTAGAGCTGAAATGGCGATCAAGAGGTTGCATTTAGGGAACTACAAAGACAGCTAATGAGCAAGCCAACGCTGGCACTTTACGCACATTGAGTGAAGACGGAAGAGCACACCGATGCGTGCAGGGTTGGTTTTGGAAGCGTGCTGTTGCAGCAACAAGCGGACGGTAAAATGCATCCCGTTATGTATGTCAGCCGTAGCATTACGAGAAATGAGGAATGGTACCACTCGTACGAACTTGAGGCGTTGGCGGTTGCATGGACTATTGAGAAAATTAGGTTATACCTGTAGGGAACCAAGCTCCTCGTTTTTACAGACTGCAACGCTCTCAGGATTGCCTTGTCAAAGCAAGATCTGGTGTCACGTGTGGACAGGTGGTACCTAACGCTACAAGAATACACGTTTGATGTAGAACACCGACCGGGAGCTTCAGTGAGCCATGTTGATGCTTTCTACAGGGCGCGTACCTCAAAAGTTGAAGAGATTGATGTTGCAAGAGGCATTAATATCTGTATAACGGAGCTCCCCAGTGACGACTGGTTGACGGTAGCACAGAAAACGGACTCAATGTTAGTCTATCGCAGACACATTAAGGGGATCGTCGAAGATGAAATAAGCGCAGCGCATAAGAAAGGAGTATGCCCTGGTAGAAGGTGCTCTTCTTAGGAGATCGTGCAACAACGGTGAGGAGCGCTTGCTATGCGTGGTGCCACGAACGGCACGTTGGAAAATCGTGAGATGGTGTCACTGCAATGTGAGACACTTCGCTTTTGTCAAAACCATGGCCTTGCTAGAAAGTAAATATTGGTTTCTGAGGATGCGACGGTACGTAAAACGGCACATCTCATGCTGCTTTGGAATCTATGTATCGAAAAACACCTTCAGAAAAAAAAACCGAGAAGGCTGCACAGCATCGAAAAAGTGGGCGGGCCAGTCGACACGATCCATATGGATCACTTGGGACCATTCTTCCGCAGCAGTAGTGGTAATACATGAGTCGTGGCAGTGGATGGCTTTACGACGTTAGTAATCATTCGGGTTGTGAGAAGCACCGTATCAAATTATGCAAAAGGTTTTCTCAGAGACCTTGTTGCCATCTTCGGGGCGCCACAAAAATTGGTTTGGTTTGGTTTGTAGGGTTTAACGTCCCAAAGCAACTCAGGCTATGAGAGACGCCGTAGTGGAGGACTCCGGAAATTTAGACCACCTGAGGTTCTTTAACGTGCACTGATATCGCACGAAAATTGATCACCGACAAGGGGACCGCTTACATCAGCTGACTGTTAGAAAAGTACTGCATATCGCTAACATAATTCACTTGAAGAATGCAACGTGTACAGCTGGGGCCAACGGACAAGCTGAGAAGTAAACCAGAATAATAACGCCGCCATTTTCAGTCTAACAAAACGAGGCGACAGAAAGGACTGGGACGACGGGCAATGGGTAATCAACAACACAGTAAAACGAGCTACGAGAGCGACGTCATTCAGTCTGCTTTTCAACTTTCGCCCACGAAACGTGACAGGAGACCCAGTTGATGACGCCATCGCACTGCAGCTTGACGCCAGCTTGCTTAGGCTACGGGAGACGGCAATCGGCAGAAAAATTGATCACCGACAAGGGGACCGCTTACATCAGCTGACTGTTAGAAAAGTACTGCATAGCGCTAACATAATTCACTTGAAAAATGCAACGTGTACAGCTGGGGCCAACGGACAAGCTGAGAAGTACACCAGAATAATAACGCCGCCATTTCCAGTCTAACAAAACGAGGCGACAGAAAGGACTGGGACGACGGGCAATGGGTAATCAACAACACAGTAAAACGAGCTACGAGAGCGACGTCATTCAGTCTGCTTTTCAACTTTCGCCCACGAAACGTGACAGGAGACCCAGTTGATGACGCCATCGCACTGGAGCTTGACGCCAGCTTGCTTAGGCTACGGGAGACGGCAATCGGCAATATTTGTCGGGACCAGAAGAAACAGAGAGTTCCAATAACTGACGAATAACAGCGCAGAGCTATCAACCAGGTCATAGTGTTGAGCGAGAGGGAGCCAATTTCGTTGGAAGAGTCGCGCAAGCTGTGTCTGAAGTACAGGAGACGGTACATTGTCGTAGTAATGCTTCCCAACGACAGGTACGAAATGCAAGACTTCTCCGAAGTAGATCGGCCCCGGCGGCGGTGCTGAAAACGTTTTTTAAAAGGAGAGTTGCCCGGTGTTTGCTCTGGGGTCAGGTTTAGTGCCCTTTCACTCACAAACACTAGATGGAGCCTCTAGTACGGAACCCCAGTGGCTTGCTCTACCGCTAATTCTCGTTTAACCAACGCCTTTTGAGCTATCAGGTCGGAGCAGCCAAGTAGGGTTGCCCCCCCCCCCCCTAATCCTCCCGGGTGGGGTTTGTGTTAGGTGCAAAGGCAGAGTTGGAGGGGCACGCCCACACCGTGTGGATGAGGTCCGAGAACATTTCCCCATAGTGTGGAAGCTCCCCGAAGAAGGCATTGTCAAAGTGTTTAATTGACGCCGGGCACATCATGGAGTTGGTAAGCAGGCAAAGAAACACGCGTTGTTGCGCTCTCGTTAACTTTTTACACCGGTGGGGGTAAATATTGTCTCTGTTTTGGTACAGCTGAGTAATTTGTCTGAACGTGTAGGCTGGTGCGAATTGTTCTGAGGAAAAGGAAGGGGACGAGGTTGCCCGGTTTGAAAGCACGCGGGCGGCGTCGTCTGCTGGCTCCTTTCCTCGTAGCCCCCAGTGAGCCAGAACCCAGACTATGAAGCGGTGGGATGGAGTCCCCACGTACGAGCTGTTTTTCAGTAGCCGGTAGCCCATGTACGGGACCCAGCCCTGTTGATCGTTCATACGCGCCCCTCGCGAATTCGTTATGATTGTTTAGGAATCGGAGTGTGTTGTGACAACGCGATGGCGTTCTCTGCTGTGTTACTTCTCGGCCTTTAAATGTGAGCGCGTTTACCATTTTAGACTCGTGGATCACAGCCGCCGTGTACCACCCGCCTTGGTGCGGACCGGACGCGTCCACATAGTACACTCCGGGTTTCGCTCCATAGTGGTGAGCTAAGGCCTCTGCCCTGGCCATTAGCTTACCCTCGTGGTCGTTCTTGGGCATGTTAGTGGGGAGTGGTTTTACTTGCAGGGCGTATCGCCACGCCTGAGGAAGTCGTACTCTTTCCTCAGTTACAGTCGTGGGTTGTATGCTTAGACGGTTATTAGGTGATGCCACGACGGTGTTTGCGATAATCGCGTGAATTGGATCGTAAGATGGGCTTAATCTCTCAGCTCCTCGAACGAGTTCGTCATAAACAGACCTTGGAGCCTCAGGTTCGACGTGGTTATAGGGAGGTCACCGGCCTTATTCTTTATTTTGCGTGTGATCACCTCGATGACTTTCGTCGTGTTTCTTGAGGTGGAGATAGAGGGTCGAATAAAGGATTCTGCGCTTGTTACAAAGGCATTGGCCAGTCGTAGAGCATATTTGCTTCTCAGTCCCCTTTTCTTGTTTGAGACTCTGTGGACCATTCAGCCCTCCTAGCCCCCCACCTGTTTTAGCTTGTCGAGCGGGGTCGTCGCTAGCTTACGCCGCCGAATAAAACAACCCAGGACTCTAATTTCTTCTCTCTTGGGTATCGGTTCTGATCCAAGTCAAAATTCTATCTTATCTGTGCATTTTTTGGAGGGGCGAATACGGCGAAATATGGGAGAAATGGAGGCCAGTTTGCAGGCGGCAGCCACCGCTGTGAATGAGTACGCGAAAAAATGCGGCCTTCATTGCTCACCGAAAAAATTCGAATTCGTCCAGCGGCCCCGGAGATTCTACGAAGGCGTCGTGGCGGCGGACCGTATGAGGCGCTTCGCACTGGGAACCGAGGCGAGAGGCGATTCCTCTCCAGACACCGAAAGCGGTGACGGCCAAGCAGCCTGCATGTAAGAAAAACAGAGAAAACGCAAGACCTCATTCCAACCGAGGGTGGTTGAAAAGGATTGGCCAAATGTTGTCGACAGAGAAGCCATGCACTTTCGGCCCACAAACGGAATGAGCGCAGATCCTCTCAGGGCTCCCGCCTCGCACTCTACGGCGGCTCTGCTCAGCTGCGAAGCCGCCCTCAGGTTACTTGGCCATTCCGGCCTTCGACATCTGGTGGGAGAGAGTATGTTGAGAGGGATCGAGTGGACCGCGCCGCATCCGAAACGGACCATTTTCAGACATAGTGTGTTTTGTATGCCGTGCGAGCGATAGCTCTCAAACGAAGGGACAATAAATCTGTTCCGTGGTTTTTGGTTATCGGCTGTGTCGACTATTACACTGAACATCTAGTAAACATTCTTAGCAAAGAAAATGTGATACACACCAGTGTTATTCGTGGTTATACTAATTAATTTATTTTATTTATTCAGAAACCTTAAGGCCCGCTGGAGGCATTACATGGGGGGGGGGGGGGGGGGGCATAAGCCCATATAAAATTCTTTGTTAAACAAATATTCAAACAAAACAACAACAAAAAAGAACAATATATATTGCCCAGATGGCCCACATCATGACACTTTTTCCGACCAATCGCCTTGTTGGATCTGGTTCCACTTTCGTCATGTGATATACGAATATTTCCTCTTCTAAACAATTCGAGTATATTAGATTGCATTAGTATAACGCGTAATATTTTTGCGGATCGGTTATCAACCTAACCAACACTCCGATTCTCCCTATCGACGTTGCATTTATACGCATTTACGTTGATGAGTGGGCAAATTTAAGCGGAATAATGCTTTCAAATTAGTATGCGGCTCTTGGTCCACCTGTGTCGCATGTATGGGACTTCATGATTTTCAGATATGGCGGCGCCCACTGATCACTTCTGTCTGTGGCAAATGACCTTGATAATATTTTCACTCTCCTCAGCAGTAAGGAAGTTCTTGTGGCGGTCTTCGCATTCTACAATTTGACGGCACCATTAGACCATTTGCAAAAATCTGTAAGTCAGCTTCTCTGTAATGCTTGTTTCAAAACCAAAAGGTCTCGTTCCCAGACGCCACGCTCGCAATATTTGAAGAAGGGAAAAGTAAACTCTGGAATGTGCAGTTGACTTCAAGGTGACTCAGGGAGACACGTCGAAAAGGTACAATGATTGAATGCCACCATTCATATGTAGAAAAGAGGACAAATGAGGTGAAGATTGTCCAACGCCTTGCTGCTCCAGCGTGACTGGTTTCGGCCCATTCGTCAAGCTCCCTCCCTGTCTCACTTTCGCGAATCGCCACCATGAATGCGCCATTGAAAGGCGTCTGCCTCTTTTCGTTTCAACAAAGACTGCGAGAGTGGCGTCCGTGAACGCGACCTTTTGGTTGGAAAACAAGCGTTGCAGAGACGCTGACTTACATTTTCCTGCAAATGGTTGATTGAATAGTTTCTTGCGGTTTGCAGTGACGTGACATTGATTGCGTGTCACCCTCTCGAATAATCAAGACATATCGTGAGTGAAGCTAAGGAATATCGTCAGAAAGAAACAAGACAGCCGTTGTAGAGTAACCGGGTATTGTTGCGAGACCTGGGCCCTCATAATAACAGATGAAGAAAACAAGCACAATACTGTCATCTCTGCTAATTTGCAGGGCGCTTACAAATACAATATATAACATGCTACATGCTGCTCAACTTGGCAGCAGAAGGCTGTAGTACATAGGTTGGAAGTTTTAGCACTTGCGTCGCGACAAGTTGTTTGGCGGCGCCTGCACTAAAGATCAGAAGATGCCGATTTCCTGAGACACCGAAACACTCCGATCCACTGTGAACAGCTTTTTTTTGTCCTAGCTTCAGATGACTCAACATTTCAAGCAAATGCCTGACGCATAACGCTCCGTGATAACATAAATGAATTCGAGATAGAAATCTTGGATATTTTGTGTACGTATAAACGTTTCCTAAGCTTTAAAAAGCCGCTCATTACAGTCTCTTACGCAATGATGGAGCCATACTGATAGCAGGAAGGCTCAGATAGTGTAGGAGGAAAGGTTGCAGGGACACCCTGTTTCGGGCTCATGCTTACGTTAGGCGTCAGGAGGGGAAGAGTACAATCCCGCTCACTTTATCACTGAGTCCAAAAGCCAGCAGTTTGCTATCCGGGAGAGATGGCGAATAGGAGGGTGATGCTCCGAGGACCAATTTCTTCCACTCGCTCTTCTTCATCTCCTTCTTGGCTTCTTGAAACACGGCACCTACGCACATGAAGGATAGACAATGTGTAGTGGCGTAAACAAAGAATTGAATTGCAAAACAATTATTTCGCCAGACAAGGCACAAAAAAATTTCCGTAGGCAACTGCGAAAAAATGATTGGCACCAGGCGCGAACTGCGAAAACTGTAGCGGCAAAGGCCGGCAGAAAAACATTCTCCTTTATTCCGCGCTTCTTTCTTTTCTGATCATTTCTTCAAACGCATTTTAGTGGCCTAACGGCCACCCACACAAGTCCGCTTGAAGACATAGAACGAGGGATTTCGTTGCTTGTGCAACATGCTTTGAAGTATTGATGAAAGTAATGCTCTCAGCACGAAGCAACACGCTATACAGATGTCTAAAAAATCAGATAGAAGTGAAATAGAGTGATATGCGAAAGTTCTGCCTGTTCTTCGGTCCTGTGCATCTTTCGCAGGAATAAGTAGGAATAAACGTCAGACAGAGTCCACATCTATTTCGTCATGAGCTGTCATGACTGACTTTCGGCTGCCTTCGTCAAACAGCAACTGTGTGAATTTATTACAGAATATATGGCAAATTTCATGTCATTCTGCAGTCAAGTAACTATGCTGCTCCGAAAGGTATTTTCAGGAACCGTTTCGTGACGGGAGTGTCCTCTCAAAGAACAATCGAAAGGTTTTTCGTCGAAATGCTCTGAGATCAGTTTTGCGAGTGTCCACAAGCGTTTTACAATATGAGCAAGCCAGCGCGATACTCAAGGATGTTGAACTCCTATGAAGCCGGTGTGACACGTCAGACCTATAGTTAACCTGGTTTACACTCAAAATTCACTTCGACGCAATTTCATTGTCCTTTGCCCACTTGTCGCCAGTTAAAACTTGCTGCGCGAGCACCGTTTCCAGGAGTATACTTGATAGAGTATACGGTATACGGTACAACACTTCGTTAAGATTGTCCGAGATATCTTCCACAACGAAATGTAATGTCATTTTCAAAGCCACAAGAACTCATGAGACCACTGCAGAATCACCGAGATCGTGACTATCACGTAGCAGGAGAAAGAGAAAACCGTGTTGCCGTCACCCTGTGAACCATACGTCATCGGGGTCACGTTTTTGAGACCACGTGCAGATGGGCTGCGTATATTTGTGACACGAAAAGTATGAATTGTTACAAAAGTGTGAGTTCGGCATCCTTAGAAAGTGCGCTCCCTCGTACCAGCACTCCACATCCCCCTCTCTCCAGTTGGCCTAAAACCTACTTGCGCATCGAGAGTACGAATTCCGAGGAGGCATTATGTGGGAAATGGCACCTCGGGACCACGCGAGCAAACCCAGAAACAGGGACCATGTTTTCATAGTGTAAACACCTCGATTTCCGTGCAACTGTCCCTTTTCGACTTTCAATCTGGCCACGGTTACATCGGTGCCATCCCATAAGTAACGAACTGTGCACGGAGGAGCTAAATGTTCGCCTGTTATTGACGAGCTGGCAGGGTCTAAATGGCGGCCAAAATATGATTTTTCTCTAGTTAAGCATTTGGGTTTCTGTCGGGCAGCGCCATTTGCTGAAAACGGAGGAAAAAGGACAATCATGTCTTCATGTGTATACTTCGACCTAGGTTTGCCAGCACAGCGATGAGGTGCACAGGGTAGGCTTGTCAACTGAGTTCGTCGTTACATAGTTGTATTTTAATGGTTAGACTACAGGAGGTTTGCACGCAATTAGGTTGTCCTTTTCGTACCTTGTATTTTCTCGGGCCATGCGATAACAGCGGTGCATGCTGTTTATTGTGATTTGCTCGGTTTGGTGATTACCGGGTCCGTCTATCTAAGCGGATAAAGGCTACTGCTGCGTCAGGAGAAGGGCTGCCCATGAGTGGGCCTACCCAATCAGCGACGAACCGAGGCATTACGAAGATATGTTGTCGAGAATCTAAGGGTTCTCGTCGTCAGCGTCTGTCAGAGAGTGCTCCGGCGGATGCATGTAACTGGCACTCCAAAACTTTGTCCGTCCTCACTCTAACCATGCCATTTTGATATATAAAGTTTTTCATTTCCCAACGTCTGCGTCCTCATCTTCATTCTTCTCGCCCAATGTCAAGCTAGAAGATAAAACAAGTAAAGGACCTCTACTACCACTTACGAGGGCAACAATTACTACTCCAAAAAATGTATTTAACTTAAATTCGTCCCAATCACCAGCATTTCTTGAATGTTTTTCCCTTACAAGGTCAGCTCCCAGGACGAACTCACTGTTACAGATGCGCTTCAATCGGAGCCAGCACCTCAGCGCAAACTTGCTCTGCGCAAGGCAAGACTTGTTTTCTTTGCTGACAATGGGGGTATTTTGCTTCCATGGATCAGCAGGGCGAGAAGTATATGAGAAGAGGCAGCAACAAGATGAAATTCGGCAAGTCAAAGAAGAAATAAAGGCAGGTAGTGTCCATGATAAGCAACTTCTCTATCTGTTCACACGAGCTAACGAGTTGCTTATAAGAAGGGCTAGTATATGGCTTCTAAACAAGAGACAACCATGGAGACGTCCATCGTACAAAGGAATCCAGGAAGCTCGTTTACAGGCAAGAGATATCATCTATTGTAGTTGTTTTTTCTGTTAGAACTCTACTGCAGGCTTAGAGGCACGAAGCAGAAAACGCTGACAGTTTCCTGAAATGCCTGCGCCATCGAACATGTCTACGGACCGAAACCCAACTCATTCTCCTGTTTCACTGATAAATTAAGCGTCTAATGTGGACGTGACTCGTAGTCTGTTCACCACATCTAATCAGCATTTGCCAGAGAATGCTCCGGTGGATGCATGTAACTGGTACTCATAATTTGTCGTGCGGGGCTCTGCAGATAGCACAGCCTGTCAATTCTTTAACAGCACCGCGCGAGCGTCGACTGCCCGGTGCAGCGGCGCCTAGCCGAAGCAGAGCGGAAATCGGGAGAGGGATTGAGCAAGGGGGCGTAATCATGCTGCTTGAGCGAGTGTCGTCTGCTTGGCTGTTCTGCCCCGTCCGAAGAAACCCTTTGAATCAAATTACATACCAGTGTTCTGCGAGCGCTTGTTCTAACTGCTGTATGCTTGTGGATTCAATTTGTGCAAACTTGTAACGTTCCAAATATTGCTTGTCCCTGCTTCCGCCTGCGGGTACTGTCTTGAGAACGTTTCTTTTGGAAGTAATCAATATTCTTAACTATATTTTGGCCAATGTAATAGCTTCAAAGAATTATTGGGCGCATTTGTTTTTTTTTTTTATTGCAAATGTGTATACTTGCAAAATATTTTCTTAATATAGGCGCATATGGCGGAGGAAAACAAGTAGTGACAGCTTCTTTCGGCCCCAATGCCTATCAGCCGATTGTGGCAGGGGTTGCTTCGTACTAATCAGAACAGCCTAGAAGGCGAGGCTCACTGAAGCAGCACGAATTGTGGGCATACCCTTGCCCTCGCTTGTCTTGTCATCTTCTGCATATTCCGGCGCAGTAGCGCCAGGCATTCGACGCTCGCGCAGTACTGTTAAAGAATTGATAGGCTGTACAAAGCTCCCACCAGTGTGTATAAATGTTATTGTACCCTCATTAATAGCGCCATTGCTTTTAATGTGCAGTGTCAAGTATCTCTAAGCACCAAGCTCCAATGCATTGAAAGTAGAAGGATTGACACCCAGCCGACCATTGGAAAAGAGTGCAGATCGTCACTTACCTTTATTAAAGACTCCGCGGTCATGTGCGGCCCTTCTCCTTGAGCACCATCTATTATGTCCTGTTCTGTATTTTGAAGCTTTTTCTGAAGTTATTTCTCATCCCCCTTAGTGTCTGCATATTGCTAGAACTTTGTAGACATCATATATTCTAAAATACAATGTATAAATGATGGGTATGATTGTATAGTGTTTGAAAGCGCAAATGTAAAAAAATATTGTTATTAGGAAACGGAAATTATCCGATGTTTCTACGCTGCCTGGGCTCGACAAAAATGAATAAACAAAATAATAAGAAAACACCTGTCAGTCTTGATATCATGCTTTGTATGTTTTTGTTCTAAGTTAAATATTTCTGAAGCAAAAATTTCCTTTTGCCGTTTGTGCTTTCTGATTGTGCTTTGTTAGAGGAAATGTATCTGTGCAGGGACGACTTCGGATTTACAATGCTTCTGTCATTTTCTGTTCCCCTCAAGGAAGGAAAAATGCTATATCTTGCTTTGTATTTCGTTTAGTTTGATGGATTGGGTTCACATTTACATGTGTTGTGTACTTTTTTTATTTTTGCCCATTTTTTATTCACGTGAGCAGAGCACATAAATACGTTTGCTCCTTCAACAAATGCCAGAGAGAGTGGTTCTCTCGTTCGTCGTGGGTATTCTTTACTGAATCTTGGCTCCCTTCCTCACGGGAGCCCCAGCCAATAGAAGATTTGTTATTACAGTTTTTATTACAGTTTTATTACAGTGCTTCACCTTAACGGAAAGGTGAACTACATTAAGAAGAGGCAATTGAAGGCCAACTAGCGAAAAGTAAATCTTTGCTGACGCCAGTGCTTCACTTTTGTAATGATAGCTTCTCTAAGATGCAAAAAATTATTTTAATATAGGCGCCTTTTCATCTTTAGCGGTCACCATTTCGACAGTTGTGCTAGTGTCTCCAATTTTTCAATGCCCGATATTTCCAGGGAAGGAGCTGCCTGCGCAAGGTTCGGTACGTGATGATAACATCCGAGGGTAGACACTAAGAGAAAAACATTGAGCCAATTATAGCACCGTATCTTGAAAAAAAATGAAAACTGCTTCGCGAGCGGACCGACGAAGCCGATAGGATAGTAACCATTTGTACTCTTTTTCCTTTATACTCATCTGCTCTGATACGTCTCGAACATTAATGCGGACATATTTTTCACCACCTGAAAGTGCATTCGTATTTGCATGGAGAACGTCAGCCACACAATGCTTTCTTTCTTCAAGCTGAATGACAAATATATCTCATTTCACCACATATATCTTTCACACATACAAATCGTCTTTCGTCAATATAGAGACCAGAGAAAGGAGAGAGCGAATATATAAATGCTGGATAGGGCTGGAAACCTGGTATATGTTATTTGGTAAAAAACAAAACAATCTCCCACTATGCGTATCTCTAGTCTCGTGGGTTCACCCTGTCTCATCACTGTTTCAGCTGCCTGAAGCCATAGGCCACGTATGTATTCATTATGGGAGGCAGTTCATTTTTGGCATGTCCTAAAAAGGAGTACAAAATATTTACCTATTGACCCACATGGCACATGGCAAAGCGAAGATGGAGCACCCTTTGACCCCATCATGGTGATGTGCTTCCATTGTATATGACAGTCGAGAATGCCTGGTTGTTACTTCGACGCCGATGGACGCCTGCGCGCATGTATTTTCGGGAGTGTGTGCAGAGGGTTTTGGAGGAAATAAAAGTGGAGTAATGCACACCAGAACGGGATAAATGGCAGGAACCGTTGAAATTGCTTAGAGGATTTTAATGTAACAAAGCCTACGTCATGTGGTCGCTAGGCGGCGTGTGAATGGTTTTCTGTGTGTGTTTTTTTAATTTGTCGAGAACTTAAAATAAAGAAAAAAAAGTACGTGCCATATGCACAGAGGCGAGAAGAAGAAACAAGAATGTCCCTCTGGTCGCACTATGTTTTCCTGTCACTTGTATTCGAGCTTGCCGCGTGCCGCGGTGACTTGTTCACTTCCACATATGATATGCAGAAATCTTTGGACGCAGAAGCCATCGCATATGAAGACGGCGATTTCTTCCGCTGGCTCGAAAAGAGGAGCCTTAAGAGAGCCATACTCAGGTACGAGCAGTATCTGGAAAAAGTTTCGCTATGTACTGAAATCAACGTCTTGAGCACCTTTCTCTCCCTTAGCCGTCTTATAACTTAGTACTCGTATCTACACCTCCGCGCCTCGTCCCAGACACTCCGAAACCTCAGCGCAGCGTTCGGGTCTCCGTCTTTTCAGCAATGGTGGCCAACCATTGGCGACTTAAGTGGAGCTGCGACAGGAATCTGCAAACTGCAGCAAGTCTACAACATCGAGGCTTCCAGGATGGTTGCTATGTTGTCCCCCCTGTTTCCCTGCGCTTAGCCGGAAGAATTAACTGCTGTTGCAAGAGGCTGCTTCATGACAGGGCCGTTCGGCAATGTATCTGAATGGTCGCGAGTAGCACTGGAACGAGCCTTGAGTACGACTGTTGTCCTGTCCAACCGGATGAACGTGGGTTTTCGCTGGCTTCAAAACAACGACTTAAGCGCAGAACATGGGGGCTTTGCGTCGAGGCGTAATATACGGCGGGCTTTGCACCCTCAGCCACCAGCAATTGATGTCAGCGAGTACAAATCTGTGTCTAAAAGGGAAGCCGACTTCAGGCCCTCGTCAAGCCGGCTACTCTGCAAAATGACCACTAGCTTCGGGGACCCGGAATTGCTGCTTCAACCGCTTAAGATAGAAGTTCTTTCGTTGAAACCCCGCGTTGTTCTCTTAGACGGCTTCCTTTCTCAAGCGGAGATAAACTCAATTAGAGAAGCGGCCAGAAATGGGCTTCAACCTGCTGGAGTCTACACAGGCGATGGGCCGCATGGTTCCATCACATGGCAACGCACTAGCAAGGTAAGAGCAAACCAGTTCTTCCATTTATGATATGCTGAAATACTTCCTCATCAATAAGTGCAAGGTTGAAAATGACCATTTGTTTGCACAGCGTGATAGAGCGTACTTCTAAAAATATTGCAATCAGTGTTTTATTTTCGGACGTTCCAAAAATCTGGGGCTCAAGTTTCAAATAATGAAAAATATATTTCTTACGAAATGCAACAAAGTAAAATCTTTTTATTACCCGATTACTACGAATACTTTCATCGGAGCTGACTATTTCTTTCTATGTTGGAGCTCATGAGTTTTCGTGAGAACTTAACTTTCATATTATTAAGCTAATGCGTTACAAGCTGAACACTGTTCAAAAAAATGTCAATATATGAAACGCGTGTGTTCTTCTTTCTAAATATATATAGTTATACAGCCCAACCTACCACATGTGTTGTTAGAATAGAAGATCGCCGCATCATCCTGTGCATTTTGCGAGTAAAATACATCTAAAAGGTCTGCAGCATATCGAAGCTTTTCAACAACTAAAAAATAGATTTTTCTTTGTTGAATCTGGTTTCTATCAAATCGCTGAAATTTTGTGGCTTGCAAAGATCATTCTCAATAAGGCGTCCTCGAAGCGCTTAGTTTTATCCTTGTTAACCTGTTCAGCAGATAGCGTGTTATGACTGTCCCGAAATGCCTCAAAACATTATACCTATGTGAATCATATTACTAATACTAGGCCTTGGAAATCAATTATTGTGTTCGTATTTTGTGTTTATGTTAGAAGTCTTTAAAATGGACTAACAGAGGGGAGTAATAAAGCTGGTAATTCGGTCATCGGAGGATTATCTGGAAAACAGCCATTGTTCGGCAGGGTTAGCTGGTGGATATGAAAGTTCCATGGCTGATACAATATATATTCTTTGTAGAAGCAATAGACAGCCGTTTGCCTTGCCGTGGACACAGTTATGTTGCGGATGATGACACAGACAGATTGCTCAGTTTAAGTATACTTACCGGCCAAATCTTAGAGGGTGGTTAAAGTGACGGTACTGCATTGCTGGAGTGAATTCTAGAATGTACAGGCGTTAAACTTCTAGAGCCAATTACAGACGGCACAAAATTGGTATCGCTTCACACAGGCTTCTTCAAACAAAGCCTCTGCATAATTTCTTTTAAAGGTTGCCTGGATACGGGACATAGACCATACTGTGCTACAGCGCATTAGTCGTCGCATAGAGATGGCGACGGATCTGTCCCTGGAGACTGCAGAAGACTACCAAGTTGTCAACTACGGCCTTGCTGGCCACTACATGCCGCACACGGACGGAATGCCCTTCGACAAGATAGCAGACCGCGTGGACTGCGCGGATGGCAATCGATTGGCCACAATGTTGATGTTCCTCTCGGATGTGGAATCAGGAGGGGCCACAGCTTTTGTGAGGCTGGGCCTCGCCATCAAGCCTCGCGCAGGATCTGCACTTTTCTGGTACAACCTACAACCGTACGAGGGGAATGAGGCTCCGGTGTATTTTTCTTTCTGGCACCAGAAGAAGGCGTCGGACGTGCTGACGGAGCACGTGGGCTGCCCTGTCCTCGTGGGTTCGAAGTGGATAGCAACAAAATGGATTCATGAGCGGACCAATTTTCACGTGTATTACGACCTTCCAGGCTGAAAACGTGTATTTCAGAACGTATGCGCTCCTACATATCTCCACGCTTCTGTTATTTTCAGCTGCTCCTTCATTTAAAAGGTTGTCCAAATATATTAGACGAGCAAAAGGTTTACAAATTTCACACTTCTTTTTCTTAGATTAAACTAACACATCTGATCGTAATTATCATCAGCCGCAACAACTTGACAACACACACATCATTTTTCTATTTAACAGGACTTCTTGTCGGCTCCAAACCCATGTATCTGCAAACATTCTCACCCAGCCACACATCAAACGTTCTGCTCACATATACAACGCTTGAAATTCCTTGGAATCCGATTCGTTGCACTTAACCAGTATGTAATATTTTGTCTTCCTTATAAAGGGTAGAAAACCTCTCTACTGTTACCAATGGGTGCCGTTTCACTAGACCTCTCTGAGACCGGCATGGAAGCGCCACGTAGTGGCACTACGGCTCGCTTGCTAACTGATCCTTCTAACGCGAGCTTATAAGCTAGGCGAGTAGTTATGGGACAACAGGTGAGTTTGTCGAATACAGAGCTTGGCTTTCTGCAATGTCGATTCGCGTAACAAGATTCAATGAGCTAGTTATTCACGCTTATTCTGAACGAATGAAAAAAGACATAGACGCAGTAAAAGACGAGTAATTGTGGCGACATTGGACACTCAGCTTTTCTCCTAGCCATGAATTCAGAAAGAAAACACACTTTACTATTAGACTTTTATTCCATGATTACGGTTTTATCCCCTCTCCGGTCAATATTCGTTACCTAAAGGTGCCGATAACTTCAAATGTGCAACAGTGTGGTAATTAAAAACACAATATTGTAACAATTTTAACACTTGGAATGCGATGCACCAGATAAAAAATCTGTTTTGAATTCCTACGTTCATGACAATTTTAGTCATTGCACCTTCCTGAAACTTTAAGGTGGTGTATAAAAAAACAGCTTAATTATGCTGCATAAGTATAACAGTAATCTTGCAGTTTACATCAAGAGTGAGTGCATCCTGCTGGAGCATATATGTGGAATAACGCAGTAAATAGAAATAACTAAAAAGCTGTTATCATAAGAAATGAAACCGGAAGCTACGAAAAGGAATGAAAATACTGCTTTTCAGAAGCGAAAGAAAGTTTGTTCAGATATTTCATTTCATTCTTCTGAAAATACATTATCTGCGCTTAAGTGGCACAGCAGGCATAGACGTGTGCTGGAATTTTATATATTTTATGTCCTGGCTCAGTTCCGTTCCCAGGCAAATGATCAATAAGAAAAACAAACACCTGCTGGAAATGAGGCGAAATACGCCATTGCGCACCGGCGCAGCATCGCTTACAGCTTATATGCACAGCCTTGGTGAAAAGGTCTAAGGCCAAAGGATTTTCATCTAAGCCACAAAATGAAGCCGTAGCGACAGCAACAAAGGTTAAACGGCATTTTAAACGCTATGAAATAATTTCATATCGTGGAAAGAAATTAAGAATCTATCTCACGTTATTAAACGGCCCTTTAGTCTTGAATGGCTCGTGACGGCTTCATTTTGCGGCTGACAAGAAAAGTTTTTGGCTTGTGGATATTTGACCAAGGTTGTACGTATGTAGTGCTTTTAGTAGATATTCATAATCTTTAAGCCGTGCGACATTTTGTAATATAATGGGTCCTTTCTATGACTGAGCATTTCATCACCCGCCTGATCAAGCGAGCAACCTGATGAGATGTGGTTTGAAGGCTTTGTAGGGTTTGTGTTGCCCTCCTGTCACTTTGGATGCATAGTCCTAGTATACGTTTGAGCGGCACCTCATTGATTTTGGTGCCCTCGAGTAGGACCTCGATGGTTCCCGGGGACTTGTAGGCATATTCCTGTATGCGAAGTATTTGTGACTTCTCCGGCACGCAGCGGAGACCGCACTTGGCGACTTGAGATTATACGCACGTCGCCGCTGCTTGCAGGGTTCCCTCTTTAGTGGCAAGGGTGCCTCGAGTCGTCCAGATGGTGATATCATCTACGTAGATCGTGCATCCAATTCTTGGGGTTTCCTCAAGATTTCTGGCCATACTGATCATGACGATGTTGAAAAGTAGTGGGGAAATAATTGAGCCTTGGGGGGGTGGCTTTGTTTGGCCTCTGTTCTGTCCCGGAGCGCACTTCGCCTATACCAATTTTTGCTCTACGGCCAGTAAGAAAAGCCTTTATGTAGTTGAAATTCTTTGTACCGCATCACATAACGCTTAGTTCCCTAAGAATGGGGTCATGGGAGACATTGTCGAAGGCAACTTTTAAATCTAGAGAAATGGTACAGTGTTCCCTGCCTCGTGGAATGTCCTGGAGGACTTCTTCTTTGAAGAGAAAAAAGGCGTCTTGAGTGGAGATGCTCTTCCGGAAACTTATCATTGTGGGGGGAAGAGGTCGTTATCTTCTATGAAATTTTGGAGGCCCGTTTGTATGACGCGTTCGTACAGTTTTCCCAGACAGGAGGTGAGAGGGATGGGTCTTAAAGCCTCCATGCTAGGCGGTTTTCCTGGTTTCGGAATGACTTTATCTCAGAGTGTTTCCATTCTGCTGGTATTTAACGTTTTTCCCACAGGGTGACATTTATGTATGCCGTGAGTGCTCGAATCTGTGCCTTGCTCAGGTTATGAATCATTCCGTTTGTAATCTTGTCTGCTCCAGCTGCTGTATTGTGTGTGGCTGATCTTGCAGCGGCGTAGACTTCGGCGGTGGTGATCGGTGTGTCTAGGTTTTTCTTATTTGCGCGCCTGTGTACTGCAGCATGTTCAGCGGGACATAGAAACTGATGTGTGTGACTTTTAGGGTGTCTTGCAGGGCTTCATCATATCCGAGGAAAAGATATGTTATCTTTTTGAGTGTTCGATTTGAGACAGATTTGGAGGTTGTGGGATCAACTAGGCTGCGGAGAATCGCCCAAGGGCTGGAGGTTCCCACCCAATGTGCCCCTTAAGGATTCACAGAAGTCCTGCCAGTTTCGTTGGGAGAACTTGTCGGCGTACTTTTGGGCTTCTGCCGCAGTTGCGGCGATGCGTAGTCTCAAAACGTGGTTTAGGCGCCGTATTTTCTATCTGCGGACTGACAGTCGCCTCCCAGAGTTTGAGGAGGTGTATTTCCATGGCTGGCACCTCTGGGTTGCATTGTACTACCGTTGTGGCTTCCTTGTGGGCTTGCCGCACGGCGTCACACCATTCACTGATGGAGTGAATGGGTGCTTGTGATGTGGCTTGCTGTCGATATTTGGGCCAGTTCGTGATTGGGCTGTTGCGAGTTTCGGTTAGACTTTGGCGGTTGAAATAGAGGTGCTCAGTATTTAGTGATCACTGTCCAGATTTTCGCCAAGATTTGTCCATGTGGCAGTGTGAATGTTCTTGATAATGGTGAGGTCTGTCAGGAGTCCCGACTTACACTGTTGCCCTCTCTTGTTGGATACAGCGGGTCTGTAATGATTTCTAAGCCGAAATTGCCTCTTGTCCGAGCCATTGCAGCTCCCCGTGGTGAGCTTCTGATGCAGCCCTAGTCCCAGTGTGGAGCGTTCAAATCTCCTAAGATGACCTTTTCGTGTGAATGGGCGAAAGTGTCTGTGTCTTGGAGAATCTTGAAAAAGTCTGCTGTAGACTTTCGAGGCCGATGATAGACGTTTAATACGAAGGTGCTTTTCCGGCCCGTCTTGTTGGGAATCAATGCTATGAAATTATAGTCAATGTTTACTTCTTTAAGGCAGTGTTCCACTACCGTAATAGCTTTGGATACGAAAGTGGCAACCGCTGCCGCCGCCGCCGCCGCCGCCGCCGCCGCCGCCGCTGCCGCTGCTGCCGCTGCTGGCTCCGCTGCCTCCGCTGCCACCGCGGCTGCTGCTGCTCTGGCTTCGGTTGGGCGATTCGTGGTCCTTGATAAAAGCAGCGTCACGTCCATGTTTTGTGTTTCTTCTCATCTATCCTGGATTGGTGTTGTGGTTTCCAGAAGGTATAGGGAGCCGGCTGTAGTGCCTGTTTGGCCAGTGTAAATTGGTTTTGGCTCGCTCTATTTCCGGTTTCGTGTTTCCGCCGCACAGGGTACTCTTCGGTTGGCACGGATGTCCGTCTGCAGGGTTATGTGTACCGCATGTTCTGCTGCAGGCCGCCAGTTCTGGCATTGGGCACACATCGGAGCGATGACCCGACTGCATGCATACATAACAGAACTGCCTTGCTAGTTAGTAAAGTCGGCAGAGCAATTCAGCGCCCTCAAGGTATACGAATTTGGGGATCGTCGGCCCGCAGAAGGTAATCAACATCGACGATGTTTTTCCCATTCGTCTCTCTTCGAGTACCTCAACTCCACGTGTACGGGTGTGTAAACCGGTCTGTAGTTCTGCCGGGGTGACGTCGTCTGGTATGCCATGAATGACACTGAATGACACCATGATCTGGCGGATGCTGGGAGCTGTCGCTTCCCTGCGTTAGGCTGTTCTTCTTGATCCGGGCTTTTTTCCGGAGCTTCCGTGCTTGATGCCTGCTTAGAGCAGTTTTCCATCCGCTGGAGTCTAATGAGGAGTTCGCCGATGGCAGGGGAAGTTCGTTTTCTGCAATGTAGACTTGCGTGTCCTCGCCGGGCTCCAAGTTTTCGTTTGGTGGTAAAGATAGATGGCCTTGCGCTCCGCTGGGGCCCGCGACAGGCTCCTCCGAGGCCATTTCGCGTAAACGCAATCCTCGAGCGGTTGTGGCCTAGCGGATTGCGTGGCTCCGGCGATGCCCCAGCCGCACAAAGGCAAGGTGTGATGCCAAGGCCAAAACAATTCAACCTATCACTGCACCAGTGGGAACAAAAAGTCAGATCACACTCCGCAGATGTTGGGCGGAGATGGGCAGTTGGAGTGGGCCTGGGCGACCCGTGCCGCACTGAAGGTGGGGCGGGAGAAAAGCGGGGGCTCATGCGAACGCGTCCGTACCCTCCAAAACACAGACGGACGGAAGCAGCGAGTATCAGAACGGACCGACGGACGCCGTGAGAATGAGCCATTAAAGGCTTTCGTTTTACAATGCCAATGGGGGCAGAACATGAAAATTTCTCGTTTTCGTCTGTCGAAGGAAGAAGGATGCGCTCAGTTTTTTGCGACAGAAGAAGCTGATATGCCCATATTAACCAATGACAATGAAAGGGAATTATATGTTTTATTTTCAAAATGAAGTGCTGTTTCGCATAATACTTCATTGAGCGTATCAATTTTACAAATGTTTTATATCGCAATATATTCCGCTATAGCTACAGAGTTTTTTAATCGATATTTATTGCCTCAGGATAACAGAGTTCGTGTCACAAGCTCTGATGACACTCTATAATGTTGCAAATTATCTTCAGGAATGAAACAGTGAATACATTCTCTGCAACCTTTAATGAACACTGTTCCGCAAGTCTGATTGTCCGTCTTATTTATTTCCGCTTTATCATAGTAATTATGAAGGTCAGCAAGGAAGCTATTTAAGTGTGCGGTGTAGGTGTTCCCAGGCGGTCTCGAGGAGGGTCCGGTCACAAAGCAAGTCATAGGCTGTGAGTGCCAGTGCCTTCCCGACGACCAGAGCTCTCTCCTGGGAATGCCTCGTGCCGGCGATGCGGCTGTATTCGGCAGTGTGATTCATAGCTGTAGACTCTACACGGTACATAGGATGGATGGTAGGCACTCGGTGTGACACGTTGCCAATGTCCGACGTGGCGCCGGTCGGAACAGGGCGACCATCCACAGCGTCAACGAACGACATCCCTGCATAGACAAGGGGCATTATGTCGATTTTTTGTCAACTTGGACATGACGCTTTACCAAGAAATTACGAGTACACAGTCGGAAGCTGATAATACGCACTCACACGTATCGTAGATATGCTATATTTCTTTATATATTTTCTTCCACAGCACAATATATATACGAGATCTTCGAAGTAAGTTAGAGATTGCTTGATTGTTTTCTTTCAGCAAATGCTACTGAAAACAGAACACTGCCACTACGACCATTAAAAATGCCATAGCACATCACTAGCCTGCTTACAACTCCTTCGAGATCGAAAAAGTTAACAAGTACTGTTTTAATGCCAAGTTGTTTACTGAAACGTCACATGTTCAGAGGGCGTCTTCATTGGATTCAATATTCCTTGCTCAGAGCTTCGTTATTGCTTTTGCAGAACCGTTATCACTGTGACACACACACACACACACACACACACACACACACACACACACACACACACACACACACACACACACACACACACACACACACACACACACACACACACACACACACACACACACACACACACACACACACACACACACACACACACACACACACACACACACACACACACACACACACACACACACACACACACACACACACACACACACACACACACACACACACACACACACACACACACACACACACATATATATATATATATATATATATATATATATATATTTCGAAAGTAGTCATTGCTCGCTTTGCAGCCTTAAGTTGCAATAAATACCCTAGTACTAGACATGGCAACAATTGCATTACAGAAAACTTCAGGGGGCACTTAAGCTCAATTTTTAGAGTATAACTCAAGAGCGTTGATGCCTCGCGTACATCCTTGCTCGCGTGCGTGCATCTTGCTTCTGGAATAAGCATCAATTCTTTGATTTGTGTCTTTTCCATTCCACACATCACCACTGGCATGCAGCTGTAGGGAAACAACATTATGTGAAAGACCACATAAAATTATATTTATTGTCACGCTTTAATTAAATATTGCAAACGTGCTCGTGTTTAGGAGCAGCGTCCTGAAGAGTTTTCTTCCCATCTCAAAGGAGACACAAGGTTGACAGCTCCTGCCAATGCTGCCAGGCCTTGTGATCTCGTGTAGTTGCACTACTGACAAGCAACCAATAAATACATGGCCACGCCACTTGGAAACTATCAACTACCAGAGGCATGCGTTGTGGTTTAGCGTTCTCAGCGACGCAATATTTTCCCGACGACAGGGCCTTCAAAGCAATAGTGTTAAAAAGACGATATGGCCACATGAGCCTCCATAAGGAGGAATACGAAACAATTCGGGTTTGAAGCTGCAATTTAGCACGATAGCGTTTAAAGCGTTGTTCTTCTGAAAATCTGTCGTCAGGTTTGGAAGCGAAAAATCACGGTCATGGCTAAGGCAGGTAGGGGGAAGTAGTTGGCGGCTAGAGTGGCATATGGTTGTCGTCATGTGACCACATGACATGGGCGATTTAGCAGGAGCTGCCTGCTCGTTCCTCCTTTTTCAAATGCGAGGGTGAGATCAGAATCCAGCCTTTCATGACACTCCATTTTCAGTCAAACGTCCTACTCCTAGGCGGCGGAGATATTTTTGTACGGCTCGGTTAAGCAGCGCTTAATATATATGTGGGGCGGGCTTTCACATACGGACAGGACAAAAAGTCGCTAAGCATGTGCCGCAAATGCATGACCAGCTTCCACAAGTTCCTGCAAATTAGAACGCCTTAATTAATGTCGCGTTGCATTGGCAGAAGAGGAGCATTTAAAAGCATCCTAAATTTGCTTTTTTTAAAGTAGCTGCATTTAAATTGGGCGAGCAGGAACAGGAGCACTTTGATACAAAGGCTGAACTGAAGTTTGGCGACTCCGAGCGCATCGAGAGCAGTTAGAGCTGCACCCGCGCGAAAGGCCGAGTACGAAGGAAGTCACATGACGCAAACGCGTCTTATCCTCCTTTCCCAATCGCCGTGTGTACAGCAGCAATCGCAACTGATGACCGATGTTGTTGTCATAGTCAGCGCAAAATTGTCGCCGATGAAAAAGGCGAGAGCCTCAGCGATTCGGCATAGAAATCTCAGCCTCTGTTCTGGAGCGAGTGCGAAATGGCGGCGTCGAATACCGAGTGCACATGGCGTTCGATTTCCACAGAAGATGCCGGAAAGGTGAACGATCCGGTCACTGGTGCACCTTCGCCGCAGCGCCTGCTCTCAGAGAGCAGGGTCGTTTCATTGGGAAAGCAGACAGTTACACTCCCGTTGTGTGACTGCTCTGCCTCTCATGAGCTCTGCCTCTCAGTGCTCGTTACTTTCGCTCCCGTGCTGCCAATGGAGTGCCCCATAGGCCTACCTTGTTGCTCGGCGCGCCGTTGGAATACTTTTATCAAAGGCTCGTTGTGGTGCATGTGTTTGCAGAAGATGCCTTTTTCTGCGATGCTGACCGTGCAGCCGGTGGCCATGGCAGCTGCTTCCATGCACGCCTCCACATCGCGCTGAACCTTCTGCAGCACATCGCTGGTATGCGCCCGCACGCAGAAGTGAAGATGGCTTCGGTAAGCTTTGGTACTTGACGCTGCCTCCGAACGCAGCAAAACGCCTGAGGAAAAGCAAAATATTCGTACTATATACGAAACGAGCACTGCAACAATCAGTACTGAATCTCTTCAGCATTACTTGTCTTAAGAAAGAGGTTTCTCTGATACCTAGATGGAGCTAATAAATGTTAGAGTTTAGGTATCTATGTAGTTCCTTGACGTGCCTGACATTGTTCTGAGCTCAAGATATCTATAGCCATAATTTCAGTCAATTTGTAATTTATGAGTTGAGGACACGCCGGCCAAATTTAATTGATTAGTAGTCCATGAATAGTTCATATAATTAATAACGGATACCGAGAATAGAACGTGTTGGCCACTGTACATCAGCTTAAGTTGGAAGTGAGTACTCGACTAGGTAGATTTGCGAATGGGCCGCTGGCTAGACAACACAATGCGGTGTCAAGCATGCTCAGTAGTTCTTCTCGGTAAAGAAACTAACCAGAGTTGTACAGGTCTGTTTATGCGGTATGAGACTGAACAAAATTCTAACTCAAAATTAGGCACCTGCAATTCTTTTCTGCTAACGGCCCTTCATAAACGAGGTCTTAGATTGAGGCGGCTATGGCAATACATTCTACAAAATGTTTGTAAACAATTTATTTTAGGTGTATGCTTTTCTATTAAGCACTACCATTTATAGCATATTGGACAAGAAATCCTATTGGGCAAGTGTTACCGTGCACTTTGCAGTTTGTGTCCAGACGGGCCCGCAGTACAGAGATGTTGCAGTAGGCGAGAACGGCGGCATCCAAGGCACTGGGTTGCTCCCCAGGATCAAGGTCGTCGGTACGCTCGAAGACAGCGTTGATCTGCCCAAAAATTTCAATTGCACGTAATTACCATTTGTTCGACATCAACAATTTGCTTTTTTGTTTTGCAGTCTGCGCTCATTTGCTGTTTGTTGCTGCTTTCCTAGAAAATGGTGCTAGAGCTATCGTTCTGCTGCTGCGGCTTCTGGAGAAGGAATCGCATATAATTGTAATACCTTCTCTTGTGTGGGAAATAAATACCGGAAAGTGGGTAACAAAGATTGCAGAAGGTGAACATCGGCAAAACTGCAATGCAGGACTTGAGCTGGAAAAAAAAAACACCGCTATCGCGCCTAATATTAATTCTAATCCAGATTGCTAGCCAAAGGCCGATTTTCCGAGGCTTCCCCAGAAACTCCCACTCTTTGGTAGATTCTCCAGCGTAAGAATGCAGAACTCACGCCGTATCTGGCTGACAATGCAATTCGGAGGACGTTCTTCCTCTCAGGATGTGCCATCAGGGCTGCGTCTGCATCATCGAAGCAGCCTGCTCGCAGGAGAAGTTCCTTGCCCATGCCGCCTTCCTCGGCGGGCGTGCCCAGCACCACAATCTGTGTCATGCGATTGTAGTGCAAATAAGTTCTTGGTTGGCTTAGTAATACTGTTTCATTTTCTTTGGGCTTCTCAAAAACTGAAGATATATTTAAAATTCACGTTCTTAGTGTCTGAATAAAAAAGCAAAAGCAAACACGAATACTTATATACCAGGGGATTCTGCAGATGGTCATGTTTGAACGTCAAATAGTGCATCAACACATTTTATTGGCGGAGTTTGTAAGAATGCACCATAAGTTCGCAACAGTGAGTGTATCCACTGACCTTTCCCTCCACGAGAATACAGTTTTCTACAGTATATTTTTTATGACAGTTTTAACTACGCGTGGGGAAAGAACAGCACCATTTAAAGCGAGTATTTTGCTAAACGTCGTACATTTAGTTGATTCCTCTTATATTTTGATAGCAGTAGCGTAAAATATTCCACAGTTACCTCCCGTTTAAAAGTGCGCTGCCCATGAAAGCTGGACTGGTCATTGTGTGTCGGCAGGTAA
The DNA here is from genome assembly GCF_055883805.1 of Amblyomma maculatum. Lineage (NCBI taxonomy): Eukaryota > Metazoa > Arthropoda > Arachnida > Ixodida > Ixodidae > Amblyomma > Amblyomma maculatum. The sequence continues at coordinate 131,672,089 of NC_139345.1, read as the reverse complement.
ATGTGCATACCCTATTTTATTCAACTGTTACCGAATGAAAGCTCATACGAGATACTAAGTCCGAAACTATGAAAACTTAACTCTTTATAGAGAGCTTATTAGTACCTTATCGCCAGAGTATTCATACCGGCATGGTCAAGCATGGCAAAGGTTCAGAAAGACTCCATAGCTAGCATATTTATATAACCAACTGACTTGTGGATATTTTGATACTATATTGCGCGAATTATCTATGTAGTATATTAGCATTTTGAAAGATTTAAATTTGAACGAAAGTGTAGCGTATGGAGTTTCTGCGGTGCAAACTAAAATGCAGAGCGTATATGAGAGACACGTCCTCGCTGTCTCAAGCGAATAACTGTTGTAACGCCAATCTACAAGGAGGCGATGGCCTACTCACTTTGCCTTGCAGTTTTGTACCACACGACCGGCTGTGAGCCTCCATAAGATCCCGAACTGCGACGGCTGCGGCGAGCGCACTCTCGGCAATTAGGTTGTGTCCGCATGCATGGCCCACGCCGGGAAGAGCGTCGTATTCGCACAAGAGGGCTACGACGGGAGAGGGTCCCACTGCAATTCGTCGATGTGCACAAGTATAATGACGCTTCTCTAAAGCCACTGGCTCTCTTTATTCAAGCATTTTTAGGCGTAACACAGTATTTGTACGATCAATACACAAATGCATATGTACAGGCTGGCACAATGCGAATAGGAACAAAGATTGAGCATACGAAAAATGATTACTTCGTAATCGAGAGGGATCGCCACAATATTCTCCCTTTGCCAACTGGATTCCTCCCTCACGTATAATAATGTAAGCTCATTTCAAAGTCAAGATCAAGGTCAATGCCTCATAATAATTGTCAGAATAACCATTACGAATTAATTTGTCTCTATGTGCGAACTCACCACTCCCTTCCATAAGAAAGCTGCAAAATATCTGCCTGGGGCAATATTTTTGAAACATGCGATATGCGTAAAACTGCATGCCTAAAACACGCCTAGGGCGGTGTTTTAGCTGGTGATTAGCTTCGAGTCTACCAGAAACAATATCGAGCATCCTTATACCTTATGTATACCTAATTTAAATACATATGATCAACATTTCAAAAATGGACGAAGCGCTAACAAGATATTCACAAGAAAGGGGACACGGACAAGCGCTTACTGACAACTGATCTTTCAGCGATCCGCCCAAAGTGCTATATTAGAGTGAGTTCCCTTTTTTAGAAGGGCGCAGTTGAATTTCGTGCATGAATTTAGAACTGCAAAAATGCGCATACCTGATGAGTTGAAACCCAAGATATGTTTTTGGTGAGGTGCTTGAAGTACTTTTCAATTTAGTAGTTTGTCTGATAAGCTTTTGTGATTGTCAGTTTATTATTATTTTTTTTTGTGGCGGTCTTCATGTTCATCTGACCCTATACACAACGTGCCATAGATCTGTGTGTTTTCCGAACCATCGTTTTTAACCTTTTCATGTGATCATAAAGATATTATCAGTTTTATGCTCGTTTTCCTTTATCGGTTTTATGGTCTTCTCACATTGCCAAGTTTGCTGCCTCTGACTAGCGTCGCCACCGTGTGCCTATATATTGTGTGCTTCCCTTCAATAAAGGATCCGTTGTCAGTAAGAACTTTTCCCTGTCCCCGTTCTTGTGAATGTCTTGCTAGCGCTTCGTCAATGTTTGAAACATATGATCACGTCTGCATTCTTCTGATTACCTCCGTATTCAGCCCGGAAGGCCGTCTCTAGGCCACAGTGCCTCTTCACCTTGAAGTTTTGAGTTTCGAGGAAATCGTAAATGGCATCGTGCGCCTTGTGCTCTTCAAAGCAAGTCTCGGGGTTCTCCCATAAAAAGCGGCCAACAGCATGCAATGCATCCCTTCTGCTCGCCAGTGCTGTATCGACGACTTCCTGGGCGTCCATCTGTGGGGCGAAACGCATCGCTTTAAAGAAAAACAGGAGAACATTTAAGTCACGTTAATTTCAATACGCGCTGTATATCAGTAAATTCTCAAAAATCTACTCCCTGGTCTTGTTATGCTCGGTCATTGCTCTCAGCCGTATGGCCGCCAGACCTCGATCTTTAGTGATATACTTCCCGATCATTCACTCACTTTAGGGGTGATTTTCCCCTAGTGCAACCACGAGCAGAGTGGATCGTGATTCTATTCCAACCTGATAATTGGAGCGATGTAGATACGTCGACACACAACCAAGCGAAGCTGCCATTTTCAGCCATTACTTCACGACGTCATCATTCAGTGATAACATACCTAACACTCTCATACAATACTTCAACTATGCCGCACACTGCATTTTTGCTGCGTTGGGGCCTCTAATCCTGTAGCACAAGATTGGCATTTTAGGTTTAACGTCCCAAAAGCCACTCAGGATATGAGAGTCGCCATAGGGAAGAGCTACGGAAATTTCGTGCACCTGGATTCTCTCACGTGCACTGATGTCGCACAGCACACGGCCTCCTTACTTTTCGTTGTTGTTGTTGCTATAGGAAGAAGTAAAAAAATATTCGGGCCTGCTACTGGTTCTGTAGCTGAGCCACCTGGTGATTGATTGATTTATATGAAGGAAAAGGCGCGGTAACTGTCTCACTTGTTTTCTGTGGACACCTCAACCACGCCGTAAGGGAAGGGAGCAAGATGGGAGTGAAAGGGGAAATAGAGAAAGAGAAGCCGTAGTGGAGGGCTACGGAGTAATTTCGACCACCTGGGGATCTTTAACGTGCGCTGACATTGCACAGCACACGGACGCCTCTTCGTTTCGCCTCCATCGAAACGCAGCCGCCGAAGTCGGGTCGGAACCCGGGTACTCCGGCACAGTAGTCGGGCGTCTTACCACTGCACCACCCCGACGGGGCTAGCTGAGCCACCTCCGCTGCCTCTGATTAAAATAAAATTATGCTGCCTCGTGCGGACAGAAGAGAGAAAGTAGAGAAGAAAAAGAAGAAGGAGAGAAGACGCGCGCCGCAACAACCATCGTCCACCACCGAAACGGTGACGGGTGCAATGACGGCCTCATCAGGGCCAGGATCAACCACTATTTCTCCATCGAAAAGCGGTCGGAGTGGACACAATTTTATTCCACGCCCTCGGGTTCACCAATCGAAGGCTCCAACCACAAAGCCACAGCAGCAGCGATTCGAGCCCGCGTCTTTGGGTACAGCAGTCGAACGCCCTAACCTCTGAGCCACTGGAACAGGTTGCTATTGCATAAGAAACGAACCGTTCTTCCGATTACAATTTATGTGAAAATTGTAAAGAAGGATATAAATACCGGCTAGTATTTTAGGGCGCTAACCCTAAAGATTACTTTCGCCAAGGTACCTTATTCCGCAAACCGTAAACAAGAATCTATCGCATAGGAACAGCACCTACCATGTCTAGGGAGGTTGCGGTATCGTAACACTGATGCATGGACACTTGCCGACGCGGTATGTGAAGGGAGGAAACGGAAGTGGAACAGCATCCTTGATCACCTGCATCGGTGCACACCTTCGTCCTCGATCAACACCATCGGTATGGCCCCGCACCCTGCCATTGTATATTTAAGAGCATAAGCTCTTACCCCTTACGTTTTGCGAATTTCTGCCGGTTTGTCCGTGGCTCCAAATTTCTCCACGTCCGAAGCAGTGTTCATCGTGGTGGTGTGCACCCTTAGCAATCTAAAATGACATGCACTTTTAGGCCCGGGGCGGAAACTTCTTATACCTTCCAAGGCCACGAATCACAGCGTTAGCGCTAATTCCTCCTTCAGTTACGCCATACAGTTTGGAGGCCCAACTATGGAGCGAACCAATTTTTGGCGCGGGGGGAGGGGTCGTTCGCACAGCCGTGCGCCTCCAAATACACTCTGGAAGGGGTGAAGGTTCATGTGGGCTCCCCGGAGATCGCACGCCGTACGCGCGTATGTTGCGAGTGAGCTACCATTAATGTAATATTTCGCCTACTTTGCCATTGCTGCTGAAAACTGGTCGCAGAGACGTCTAGAGCGACCAGCTCATAACAGTAATGGCAAAGTAGGCGAAGTGCGTTAAAGGAAGCTTGCTCGCCGGCATACGCGTGCATGGAGTGCGATCTCCGGAGAGACCAAGCATCACGTTCATCGGGACCTGCTCGCAGCAGCAATGGCGAATTATTAGGCAAAAAAGTAAACTAACGGATGCTTGAGAGAGCTCTCACGCATAATCATGCAATGAACATTCGGCCTCGCTTGTAATCAGTTAGGGTTCACCCAAGCGATAAGAAAGTGTGTAAATGCCCGACTGCATTTTTTGCGCGTCTTTTATTCGAAATTTGCGCGTGAACTGAAGTTCTCTTCTTGAAATGAGGCGACGTAAAATACATACTACGTCACGTACGGGTGAAAGGTCACTATGTGCCTTGCTGTGCTCGTCCACCTGTGTCCAAGCACGTACCGGCTCTTCGGCGTGTTTATCCAAGTTTTAATCGAACAATTTGTAATCACCATGGCAAATGTGGTAGGTCGACACGCAAAGCATTCACGGCGTTATACGATCGGCGCAATACACACAAACGAAACCGAACTAGGGCGGTGTTACGAGATGTAGACAGATTTCAAACTTTCCGAGCAAAAACCTAAACACTGCTGTAGCTATCATTGGACTGACATGGAGAAATTACGAGCACATGAAAAAACAATACGACAAAGCGACCGACGATAAAAAGCGCGCGCACCAAAGGCAGCACCGGCAAAACGGCTGGCGAAGCTCCCGAAACACACGCACTCACACCATTCAAATGACGCCGGTGACGGGCGGTGCATCGGGTGCGGCAGTCAAACATTCGAGACAGAAGAGACGGAAAAGAGATAGACAGACCGAGAGAAAATAAGCGGAGGCTGTCCTTGCGCCTACAGCTGGGCCTCCAAGACTGATGACGTTCGTCGGACTAGCCGGGAGTGAAGCGGGCCGCGCTTTCGTCCCCGTACCTGATGTCTGAGGCTCGGACAAGGTGCTAAATGATTCCTTGTGTTAATGCGGACAAAAGTGCTAGTCGAGAAAAGCTCTCAAATTTGTGACATAGTCGTACCGACAACTTCTTTCTTGTCATTGCAACCGTAGTGGGGGTGTAAATTCCAAGGGCCTTGCCAATAGGTTGTTAAATTGGTTGGTGGTTGCTCCTGGTGGTTGGTGGTTGGTGGGGTTTGCTCCTGGCCCTGTGGGGCTGGGCCAGGAGCAGCAGGTGTCTGCCGCTTGTGACGGGGGCTAGACTGCCATTATAATTGTATCTGTTGTAGGCAGTCATTGCATCCGTTACCGTTTCGGTGGCGGACGACCGCTGTTGCGACGCGCGTCTTTCTCCTCTTTTTCTATTTCTTTCTTCTCTGTTTTCTCTTCTGTCCGCACGAGGCAGCGGGGGTGGCTCAGCTAGAGAGCCAGTAGCAGGCAGGGAATAATTATGATGAAGGTGATTATTTAGTGTAACCGTTCTCATACCGATTGTTACTGAAATGTGTCAGTGAACGCAACCTAAAGGTAACATACACTCACTGAAGGCAGGAAATACGGTGGAGGCAAGTGAAAAAGAAATCACAACACAAGAGTCGAACAGATGTTTCAGTGGCATCGGTGCAGAGGGTGGTGTCAATCCAGTGCGCCACAAAAGCGCTAATATTCGTTCAGATAATGTATCCGCAATTTGTCAGCAGGTGGCGTCGCTCAGAGGTATCACGCGCCAGAGCGTCGTCTGCTCGAGTGCTCCGACGGGATATGGCTTGGTAATAAGCGGCGCGCACGTGCATTTTCTTTTCCTTCTTCCTGCAGTCGCAAGAATCTGCAATCCCACACTTGGCCCCGCCGTGGTGGTGCAGTAAGACGCCCTTTTGTTTTTGTACCAATTCATGCAATAAATTTTTTTTTGACAATAAGTTGGCGCTCCTCACGTTCACTCCCACCTTCCTCCCTTTCCTTACGGCGTGGTTGAGGTGTCCACAGAAAACAAGTGAGACAGTTACCGCGCCTTTCCCTTCCTATAAATCAATCAATCAATCAATCAATCAATCAATCAATCAAGTGGGCACTCCAGAAGAGAGACGGCTCTAATGGACGCCCCCGCGGACTAAGTTTTGTATATAGTATAATCGCTACTCTAGTACACCGTAATTTTGTACTTGATGGCAGCCCTGCCGCGTGGTACAGTGGTTAAGAAGTCCGACTATTGTGCCGGTGCACCCGGTTTTAATCTGGACCGCTGGCGGCTGCGTTTCGATGGAGGAGAGACGAAGAGGCATCCGTGTGCTGTGCGATGTCAGTGCACGGTAAAGATCCCCAGGCGGCCGGAATTACTAAGGAGCCCTCCACCATGGTGCCCCGTTCCCTCTTTCTGCTTTCGCTCCCAGCTCCCTGCCTCCCCTTTTCAGGTGTTCACTGAACAGTTGCGACAGATACTGCAAATTTTTTTCTGGGAGCCAATTAATATTACTATAATAATAATATTATTATTATAAATATTACTTGATGCAAGCTCTTCTCGGGCTGCCACCGCCACAGAACCGAAGATAGGGAGCTGGTTTCTGGGTACAGCCAGAGCCCGGGAATCAATGATGCTATGCGAGAAACAGGTGCTGTAGTGGAGGAATTCGGAATGATTTCGACCATCTGGCGGAAGAGAAGGGTGGCTACTCATGGCCGTACGGGGCTGGGAATGGTACGCCCCCACCGTTTTCGGGGGGGGGGGGGGGGATTCGTCTGGTTGGTTGGTTCACAGGAAGGGAAAGGCGCAGTATCTGTCACACTTGCTCTGTGGACACCTGAACCGCGCCGTAAGGGAAGGGAGGAAGATGGGAGTGAAAGTGGGAAGAGAGAAAGGGGAGCGCTAGTGGAGGGCTACGGAGTAATTTCGACCACCTGGGGATCTTTACCGGTGGTTGTACCTGTTGTAGGCCGTCATTGCTCACGGCCACGTTTGGGTAACGAACGACGGCTGTTGCAACACTTGTCTTTGTTTCTCCTCCTTCTTTTTCGTTTCGTTTCTAATTTCTTCTTTGTCTGCGCGAGGCAGTGGAAGTGGCTCAGCTACAAAAAGGAAGGAAGGAAAAAGTTTATTTAGCCCTTTATTTTGGCGGTTTTTGGGGCGTGTTCAGAGGTGTCTCCTTGTTGCATCCACAAGAGTCTTAATTCTCTTTCGACCTTGTCCACTTCTACCCAATGGTTGGTTGTCCTCACTCCAGGGCTCCGCTGGCAACTGCTGGCTGTTGAGCTCGCTGTACCAGACCTTGCTGGTCTTCACAGTGCTCGCTGGGAAGCGGTCTTCTCATTGCTTTGCACTCGGGTTTCGAATTTCAGGAAGGCCCATGTGATGTGATATAGCGCGAGTTTTTCGTCGCACCACACACCTGTCAGCGTAAATGGTCGGGCACATTTTGTTTACTATGGGTATAGGTTTGGGTATGAACCCGTCTGTGTCTCCAAATCACAGTTTTCTCTCTGTTGAGAGAACTTTGCGGTGAAGGATATCGCATTTTTCTGCCTCTATAGTTTTCTAGTATGGCCGAGTATACCTTCGGTGCTGGAAAAGAAAATGCACGGGCATGCTACTGTCTCTGTAGCTATTCGTGTCAGCTACAGAGACAGTAGCACGCCCGTACATTTTCTTTTGCTTCTTTCTTCAGTCGCAACAACCATCTGGGGATCTTTAACCTGCACTGGCATCACTTCACTGCAGCACCCGAGTTCGATCTCTACCGCTGCTGCAGCGTTTCGATGGAGAAACGCATATGTACTAGTGTGCATTGCGATGACTGGTTCGGGTATGTGGCATTTAACCAACACCTCATCCAACGTCCCCAATGAATTCCTGCTCAGAATATGAGGAATGTTGTAGTGGAGAGTTCCGGAAATGTCCTACTCCTGGGTGGAATCCATCTTATCTCCCTTTCCTTCAACCCTCCCTACGACTACTGTTGCTTTCGTTACGGCACGATCAGGTGTCCACTCACAAGTGTTACAGATACTGCGTCTTTCCTTTCGTCTATACCCATTTACAATTTTAAGATTGAACAGAAGGTGCGTCAATTTCAGACACAATGAATGAAATCAGTGAGGCATAGCTATGAATCCACATTCGGTTCAGCAGCATTTCACCTCGCGATTTTTTCCGTACCTACTTTTATGCTCAGACCACTCTACTCACCACTTACACGGACATACTCCAGCACTACCGACTCCAAAGGTGCACATATCCTCCCGCACACCGCGATCTAACAAGAGGCGAGGCCGTCCAATGGCGCAAATTACAAACTGGCAGCTTTCCACACCCCCTCTTATACAGCAGGATCTTTCCGGATCAGATAGCCCCCATGTGTAAACACTGCTCAACTCCGGCCACACTCATACACATGGTGTGGACTTGTACACATTACAGCACAGACAACACAAACACCCCAGAGACGTGGGAGTCTCTCCTGTGTACTTCCGAGCCAGCAGACCAACGCTGGCTTATCCAACGCGCGGTGGAGGCCGCGGCATCCCAAAGGATCCCCGCCGACCTCCTCTAAGTCAGCGCAACCGGCCCTTTGGCTGGTCCCCTGTTTTTGGGCGCAATAAAAGAGTTCACCACCACCACCACCCAGGCACTGTGGTTCAATATCTAGGGCTCTCGACGGGCGCAACCTTCAAAGCGGATTAAATCTCGGCCGCGGCGGCAACTTTTCGTGGAGGTGAAAAGCAGAGCGAATGTAGAATGTGTAAGGTGGGCACTGTGGTTCAATATCTAGGGCTCTCGACGGGCGCACCCTTCAAAGCGGATTAAATCTCGGCCGCGGCGGCAACTTTTCGTGAAGGTGAAAAGAAGAGCGAATGTAGTATGTGTAAGGTGCGATGTCAGCACACGTTAAAGAATATAAATATAAATTGGTTTACGGGAAAGAAAAAGAGCAGTATCGATCACACCTTTTCTGTGGACACCTGACCTGCGCCTTCAGGGAAGAGAGAAAGGTGGTAACGAAAGCCAAAAGAGAGAAAAGGGTGCCGTTGTGGAGGGCTGCGTAGTAATTGCGTCACATGGGGATCTTTAACGTGCACTACACCGCACAGCACATGGACGCATCTCCGTTACGCCTCAATAGAAATGCGGCCACTGGCAGTCAGGTTCGAAATCGGGTACTCCGGCATAGTAGTCGGGCGTCTTAACCACGTCAGCGGAGTTGGACATTACAGAACCGCATGCCGTAGAATGTTCCAAAGTCCTTCACGGCGGCGTCTCTCAATTATATTGGGAAGTTAAAAGCCGTAACACAATCCCTCTTATACTGAGTCGTTTATGGTTAATTTTTAAAGATTATAAGTGGAGATATGATAGTAGGAAAGTTGTTGAGTGGCCACTAAATAGTCTCCTGACAGACGCCTCCGAAGAAGTAACTTTAATGGAACATTGTCTTATCCGGAATAACTAAAAGGCGGTGATATTTGAAATATACGACGTGACAGCTCAATAATACACCCGCGATTATTTCATCATATAACTCCGTGATAAGGCGCTGTTACATTTGTGCGCTCTGCGCCGACTTCTCCTCCTACGTTAGGCTGTCTCTAGGATAAGTTCCGGTCACTGCTGACCTCACACCGGGAAAGCGTGCTGTCAACAGCTGTTTATTTTTATCAAGAGCCCTTCCTCATTTGTTCTGCTGCTTATTCGACGAAATTCCAGTTCACGGAGATTAGCTCCTTGAGAGATGCAGAGTTATTCTCACCTCCTGTCTGGTAGAAGCTGCAGCTTAGAGGCAGTAATTTTTTATGCATAGTTGCAGTGATGTATTAAAGCGAGTACAGCACCCAGTGTTTCATTCACTTTGCAGCCTAACGTTTTCCCGCTACAACGATTCGCTCGCAGTGTACCAAGGTTAAACAGTAGATGTTGGCCACTAATAACAATGCGGAAACGTTAACGCCCTCAGAATGCCCACAGAGTTTTTAGAGCACAGCTCTTTGGCGCCCGTTCCTGCATGGGTTTGTTTGTGGCTGTAGGAAGAAAAAAAAGAATATCCACGGGCCGGCTTTTGGCTATGTAGCTGAGCCACCTCCGCTGCCTCGTGCGGACAGAAGACAAAAAGGAAGAAAAAAAGAAGAGGGAGAGAAAGACGCGCGCCGCAACAGCCGTCGTCCACCACCACCGAAGCAATGACTGATGCAATGACGGCCTATAACAGATAAAAAAATGGGTCTGGCTTAGCTTATGGTTAAGCCTAGGATGCGAAGCATACTAGGCTAAAAAATTAAACATTACCTGGCTATACCTGGTTAGCCATTTCATAGACAAGAACAACTCATGTGTTACTCTGCTTGTTCCTTTATTTTTCTCAAACTAATAAACACACTATGATGATCAGTAAAGTAATTGCTCTTTTCTTCTCCCGTTTCCGTGGCTGTTTGTAACTTGCGCTTTGCGGTCTGGCGAGCTGCCCTCGCCATGGCCGACCTCGCGCTGCTCAACTGACTCAACGAGTGCGTCGCCTTTTATACTATTGCGTGACGTCAGTATCTCCTAGCGGTAGGAGCGGGAGTTAGGCCGCCGGCGGAGGCTGCGCGTCCGCAAGCGAGCGCACGAGTTGAGCCCCAGCTTTCACAGCTGTTGTGACGTCATATCACGTGGTGCGCCGATGTAGGTCAAGTGGTAGCTACGCGGCCGCGCGCGGCGCAGCAAGGAAGAGCTCGGTTGTGCGGCTAGTATGCTTCGCATAAAATTCAGTGGCAGGCCAGCCCTGCCGCAAACGGCGGCGACCCACCACATCCCTCCTAAGTTTGGCGTCGTCGTCGCCGTTGGCGTTGCGTTGTCCCTCATAACCAGCTCCACTTTCCCTCCCACCTTCATTCCTATCCTTACGGCGTGATTCAAGTGTCCACAGAAACAAGTGTGACAGATACTGCGCATTTCTATTCCTATGAACCAATTATGGAAGGCACGCTTCAGGGCTCAAGTGGAAGTGTGACCACACACTGGAAAATATAACAAATCATGTATAATGCGAGCACCAATACCAAACTGCAGGGTAACATGTGCAGTAACGGAGAATGTGTCTGTCTCGCCTGCCTACACGTCCCGTCCGTTTGAGCTATTCCTTCCTTCCATTCAACATGAACCAACCAGCCCGACAAAGCCCTCTTCTTGAATTCACACACACTCACAAAAAAAAGCATCATGTTTTGACACATGTACAGCTAGTTTAATAGTCCGGATCTCTAGACGGTCGCCCCTTGGCTTTCGAGGAAGGCTTGGCCCGGATCTAGCCTCCAATCATTTTTGTTTAAAATAGACTTTTAGAGATTCGATGAGACCCTTGCTAACTTTGGTTACAGCATTTTCACGTCAGTTTAAGATATTTTCGAATGTTCTTTCTTCTCATCTGCAGCTTGTGGCACTAGTCTCTTCAAGTGGTGCAGCGCAGCGGCACGAAGCCTAGACAAGAGAATGGGACCGACACAGCGCTGAACGCCAACACTTCAGGGGGAAGTATACGCTTGCGAATACAGAAACCCAACATTCGTGATTTGCACATGGCATTTGCAATAACAGGAATGAAACGGGATGGCTGGTCAACACAAGACGAATACATAGATCCCCTTGTACTCAAAATAAAGCTATATAACATGAACTGGAGGGCTAGTTGGTCTGACATCTTCAAGTGGTGCAGCGCAACGGCACGAAGCCTAGACAAGAGAATGGGAGAGACACAGCGCTGAACGCCAACACTTCAGGGGGAAGGATGTGCTTGCGAATGCAGAAACCCAGCATTCGTGACATGTGCAGCATGTGCAAATCACGAATGCTGGGTTTCTGCATTCACAAGCGCATCCTTCGCAGTGAGGAGGACAGGATTGCAGCCATTAATGGCTGCAATCCTGTCCTCCTCACTGCGACCGCTTACTCCAGTTTTCGAACCGCTGGCAGTCGTTTTTTTTACGACTGAGCTCGGGAAGACAGCGGTTTGTCGTCGTGCTTCTGATGCTAGGTGAGAAACGAGTACTAAAACACAATTTTGATAAGGTCCATTCATTGCTAATCTGCCTTCAATCTGATGAACAGTGTAAAAGCTGAAGCTCTGAGTGACTTCTGGGCGTGCGTGGAAAAACAATATACCGAGGTAACCGCAAAAAGAGCTTGACCTTTGTTTACTGACAAACGCGCATATAGCATTAAAAAGATAAGATGTACTGCAGCGTTAAAGTAGCCGAGATGCATGTTTTTGGTCTACAAAAAGCCGGGTAAATGACCTCATTCCAGATGCTGCAGCGGTTTTAAAGGATAAGCAACCTATCCGGAGGATAGTCGTTTTAGGCCTTTTTTTCTTATATTTCGGCTTCTTTGCCCATAAAACCGTGGATAAAATCCGCACTGCGCCTGTATTGAGTTGCATCTGAGAACATGTCCATCAGAACTATCTGAAGGCACTATCCGCGTACAGGCACTGCTGAAGATGCTGCGCTTCAGGAATGCTGATACCATAGATCAAGGTTTATTTATTATTAACAGTAGCGCTCTTATTTTTCTCTCTTGTCTTCCTGTAAAAGAATGGTGACCTCAGTTGCGTGAACCTCAATGCAGCAGTATTGTGGTGTCATTGGGAAGATGGTAACATAATTTGCCCCATCTCTTTTTTGCATATGCGTTTATTTATGCATGCTTGTGGCATGTGTCCTCAGTTAGCATGCATAGGTCCAGTTTCACGAAACAGTTTCAGAAAACGTGTAACGGAAACTTATCAAGACCAGTTTTGATTATTTGTTAAGAAAATACTTTGCCATCGAAGCTTTTTTCCCTGCGTATACGCAAATGTTTGTCAATAAGCACAAAGTGTACTTAGAAGGGCAAAGTATTTCAATATCCGGCTTCACCTGGAGCGACTAGTCTTCCTTTTAACCCATTTTTCATTGTGGCTGTGGTGGCTACTATTGTCAAATCTGCGTAGAAAAAGGCCCTTCCGGATGAATGCTTGGAGGCCTCACACGCAGAATAAACGGACCTATGATGTCCGTCCACAGTCAGTAAGTAAAGAAATCGTCACAATAATAATTCAGTGAATGCAAAAAAAACGTTATTTAAATGAATATTTTACTAAATGATGTCTCATACTGCGCCGCTGTGTCATGATCCATTAGAGCATACAAGGAACACAGTTGTAAAACCTTACATCACATAGAAACACTGAAACTATGGTGCCGAAAGAATGAAGTAAACAAGAATAAAGCAAGACAAAAGTAAACCTAATTTAAATCAAAGTAAGATTCGAATAATGCTCGGCTTTACGTAGCATATTCGTGCAATTTAGAGCATAGTTTTGGATTCTACTAGTTTCTCAGTGATATATGAGGATGTTTCCTATAGTTCACTTCCTAATCACCACTTAACTAGTTAAATGTTATTAACTAATTGTGCTAAATACGATAATGCAGTCTTACTTAACGTAAGCTGCGCAGCGATATGTGTCTTGAGGTTGTATTGTAAAGTTAAAATTTTTAACCACAAATATTAAATATAAAAAAATTATTGCACCTTCAATTATTTCAGTGAAATTATACTCGACATAAGCCATTCAACGATATATAACGATATATCCAGCGGACATCCTTGTTTAATCACAGTAAACTCATAACGGTAATTACTTTAGACTACAAGAAGTGCAGTGCAATTATATTCGCAATAAGCTACAATACCACTATAGACAATTTCTCTGCACTCATTCCCTCCACACACCCCGGTACAGCGCACGTGAACCAAGTAACGCTGCGCATTATTACACATCTTACTGCACGCGCATCTTTGTAGACGAATGCACTATGCATATTAAATTTACAAATAGCATTCCAGAGGTTTCTTCCCTTATCATAGATGTGTGTAAATGGCCGTAGACAGCTAATAACGGGTAATATAATCCAAGTCACATAATTCCGTCTGAAGTGTAATATCAATATGGAACGTTCTTGATGATAGCGAAAACGCTCATAGCGAAACTCCTACAAGCCTAACGAGAGGGGATTTGCGGTTATATTAATAGCCATGGTAAAACTTAGTGCTACATAGAAATATTGGGTTCTTAAAAAGCTCCTGATGAAGACTACCACTAGTCAAGAATTCTTCTGCATATTTGCGTCGGCACCATGAGCGAGGTACCTCTAATTTTTCTGTGTAGGATAATTATTGCAGGATAATTATTGTTGGAAAATCCCTAATGTCCGTAGGTTTACATAGTTATAAGAACATAATTCACCCTACGCATGTTCTTCCATTTACTCACTAGATGGTTCTTCAAAGCTTTCATCTAAGACGTCTGCATGTGGTCGGTTTTAGAGAACGAAGAGTTTCTCATTGTTGGAGATAGTTATTCGCCCACTCTGCCAGTTGTGTCGACGCACCGTGATAGTTCTTATCTAACTGCATTCCCCGCAAGAAATAATTGTGTGGATGCAGGTAAGCTGTCACACCTCCCAGAGCAGTGCGCAAGACATGCTGTAAGGTAACAATATCAAGTGTTTAGCAGTTGAAGAGGCCATCTCAAAGCAAGAATTCGCGCGTTTCAGACGCCATTTATTCTTGATAATACCTAATATAAATATGCAGTAAATAAATGGTCGTCGTCTTCAGCTGAAAATACATGCTTTCTATGGCATACAATATATGTCACTAATTAGTTCAACCCTTTCAAAAAGATACCGTGTGGTCGACGAGATCAACGAACGCACACAAAGGACAGGACGAGCGCCTCCTTTGTCCTCATCAGTCATACATTATTCGTTTGTGATTCATATACCATCTAGCTGAAAATAGATTTCTTAGGTCAACCAAACTAGTCACAATTATACCTTTTCGGTACAATCGGGTTTAGAGATCACTATGGCCTAGACGAGCTACACTGTGGTTATATATTGTGACTTGGTATTTTTGTTGGTTTGAAATTTATATTTTCCTGGTGTCACAATGGGTGCAAAAAATCGCGAAAGACGCTTTCCTAGTCTGCTCGCCTCCAAAGCAATCGCTCTTTAATGTTTGTTTGGCCGACATTGATGAAATAAACTCTTTTAAGGTGTGTTTGGGTCTTCAACAATAGCAAAACGAGGCTCGACAAGAAACATTAGCGAACCGTAGTCCTGTCTCGATCGCTGTCATCGCCTTTTGTTTCCTCCTTGTTTCTATCACAAGAGGTTTAATGGAAAGGGATTTAAGGTAGTCTCTCAAGTGAGGCACCAATAGTAAAGTATGGGCGAAGGTGAGGTGTACACAGATGAAAGAAATGTAGAACATTCGTCACAGGCCTGGACCGGAGAGCCGGCAGCAGCTTTCTGTAAAATGAGGGGAGACTGGACAACGTACAATGCATATCATAATAACGAAGCGATCGAGTAGTTATCGCTTAAGCAACTCGAGTTGCTTGGAAAACAGGATGATCATCCGGTTTTACGAGTGAGTTCTTTATTCTTAAGCCTACAGACAAAGATGGATGTATATATATTTTATGCAAAGATGTCTATATTCAAGAGGGTAACCACCAACGCAATATTCCAATATTCTGTAAAACAACTCTACTCAGAACCGACCGCTGAACACAACATGATAATTAAAGCTCTCACTAAACTCACCCACGATGGCGAATTACCACTATGAGTTAAAAAGGCGATATTGCCGAATAATCCATCCGGGGACGCTTCTACATGCCGAAGAAAATACACAAGAAGAATCATCAAGGCCGCTTAGTGTTTCTGGCATCGGCACACTCACAAAACCAATCTCATCTCAAATCGATCTTTTCATGAAACATATACCTCCGAAACACCCATCTTAAATACGGGGCATCAATCAATTCCTAAAAGAATTATCCAATATCAACTTTCGTCGCGGAGTTTTGCTAGTTACCCTGGACGTAGCATCGCTTCACACTAACTTTCCACATGGTGGCAGAGCACAGGGGATGTTCGGATCTTATAGAGAACATAAAACTAAATTCTAGCACAAGTGCCGTCAAGAGATTCGTTAATCTGGTTTTATACCTTTTAATTCGACAACCCATACTACCTTAAAACGAGAGGTACAGCTATGGGCACAACGGTGGTTCCAAATTACGCCTTCGTGAAAAAAGCTGAATAAGACTAGCTCCTGATATCCGGCCAAATCAGCTTTTTACAAGCGCTTTCTGGGAGACATATGTTGCAGATTCGCGCCGGCATCTGTAAACGTAACGAGGAGGATGAATATGAGGTCTGGGACTGGGGGACGCGGTTGGAACTGAGCCCCATATTGTGGTGTTGATAGCTGAGACCAGCCGGGAATTAAAAACATTCAGAGGCGACCTGGGGTATGCCCCGCTGCTATGAAATATTTAAGAGATTCAAAATTTGGACAGAAATTGAATACGATCTCATTCAGTTTATCACCTTATTCAACAACAAACCGAAAGATCTCTTTCAAGAATTATTTCTCAAATAAAAAATTAACTTCCTAGATACCTAATCCGAATTGAATCAGAATCAGAATCAGAATCAGAATTTATTGATTCAATGCAAAGAATGAATACAAATATTGGTAAGTACAGGAGGAGGTCCCAAAGCCAATGGCTGCACAGGGGACCTCCTGTTACAAGTATACAAAACAAAAATAATTAAGTGCAAACAACAGCGGATGAAAACTAACTGTTATATAATATAAATGTGGAACACGCAGAAATACATGATAGCGTAATATAAACAGAATATAAATTGAGAACATGTTATATAAATGCAAAACAGTGGAAAACAATTGTATGTGGCATAAGTATTTTTATCAATTAATAATTTTTTTTTTAATTTTTTTTTTAGCCCGATAGCAGAAAAGTACGAAAATTATGCTTGAAGGCATGAATATTAGAAGATTGCTTAATTCTAAATGGTAATGAATTCCACAGAAATGAGCCAGAGAAATTAACTGTAGATTTGCCGTAATTAGTTCTGGGTTTTGGCAGTAAAATATTATTTTGGCATGAAAACCGAGTGAAGCTATGTCTCGGGAGCTGGGTACTATTAATTATTGAGATTGGAAGTGATCCATTCATGAATTTAAATACGAGGATGCCAATAGAATAATGAAACATGGATGAGACTTCAAGGATGTTATGAGCTTGCAGCAAGGGCGCAGCACTGCACAAATGGCTGTTAGAAGTAATGATGCGTATGGCTTGATTTTGTATGTGTTGTAGCGGAGCTATGTGTGTTCTGTATGTGTTTCCCCAAGACGAAATACAATAGTTCATATGGCTATGGATGAAAGCATAGTAGAGAGAAATGCGCGTATGTAAACTGAAGTAGTTTCGCACCTTGATGAGCACCCTTATGCCGTATGCTAATTTTTTTAAAAGGGAGGATATATGTCTGTTAAATTTTAAGTGACAGTCAAGATCTATGCCAAGGAACATCGCATGATCAGTGGCAAAGAGTATGTGAGAGTTAAGGGAAATATGTAAAGATGCAGGAATAGCCTTGAGAGGAGACGAAAAGATGACAAAGCTAGATTTGGATGCATTAATTGTAAGCATGTTATTTCGACACCAGGTTGCTATGTTTGCTGCATCGGTATTCAATTTGCGTGTTAAAGAATCTATGCACGAGTCAGATGCTAGTACGGTAGTATCATCAGCGTATAATATACATTCAGAAGATGTAAGGCACCAGGGAAGATCATTAATAAATAAAACAAAAAGAAGTGGTCCAAGGATGGAACCCTGAGGAACGCCAACATTAGTAGTCTTAGGTGTAGAGTAAGTATCAGATATGCAAACTGCTTGGATTCGGTTTAGTAGGTAGCTACGGATAAATGAAAGTGCAGGACCAGATACTCCAAGGGCATTTAATTTATCTAAAAGTATGTTGTGATTAATTGAGTCAAATGCCTTCGAAAGATCAATGAATAATGCGCCAGCTAATTGACCACGATCAATAATATCTTTAATCATATCAGTTAAAGAAATTAAGGCTAATTCAGTTGAAAAACCAGACCTGAAGCCGAACTGATTAGAAGATATGATGTTAAATTTTGTGAGGTATTTTGTCAGACGGACGACAAACAGCTTTTCAATTATTTTGCTAAAAAAGGAAAGAATAGCAATGGGACGATAGTTACTTGTTAGGCGCCTGTCACCTTTTTTGAAGACGGGTATTAGTTTGGCTTTTTTTAGTGCGCTAGGGAAGATACCGGTCTTGAAGATTAAGTTGACGATGTAAGAGAACACATTGCAAATCAGAGAAGATATTAGCTTGATATGGAAAGAATGGAAGTTGTCAAGGCCTGGGCTTGCATCTTTCTGATTCATAATGACAGTGCGCACCTCATCAGGAGAAACCGGGAAAAGGAAGAAGCTATGAGGTAGACGGGGGTACATGTGAATGGGGTGAGTAACGTGAGGTTGATCGATGACAAATGAATCAATGAAAGCATTCGCAATGTCACTAGTATCACGATAAACATGTGTGTCTGTCTGGATTTCCTTTATAGGAGCCGTAGTAGGAGTTCTATTTAATAATGAATTGATCACTTTCCATTGTTTTTTAGAATCACTACCAGCTTGGTTTATTTCAGATTCATAATATTTTTTCTTCGCAGTTTTGAGTAGCCTGCCAAGTATATTGCTATAAGTTTTATATCGTGTCCGTAAATTAATATTAAATGGCTGCTTCTTAGTCTTTTTATACAGATTATCCTTTTTCCGTAGACATTTCAAGAGACCGGTAGTTAACCATGGGTTGTAAGGGTTGTGATACCTTTTTCTGCAATATGTCACTGTTGTAGATGATGTATCAAGAGCTTTAGCAAGTACAGCAGTGAATGCTTCGTAAGCAATTTCAGGGTCATCAATCGAAGTAATTGGTAGCCAATCTATGTTAGCAATTGTTTCATAAAATAGTGAGGAATTCAAGCGTTTCTTAGTAACCTGCACATGATTATCAACGGGGATAGATTTTATTCGTACAAAAATAGGGTGGTGATCTGTTAATTCAACTTCGACTACGCCAGCATCGGGGGAAGTAATTAAGTTAGAAAGCGCATGATCAATAAGTGAACTGTTTCCGTTATTAGGGCATCTTGTAGGTACTTTTAATAGGCATTCAAAGCCATGGCCATTAATGCAGTTGTTGTATTCATGATATGAAGGCGTTGAAGCATCTAGAAGGTTGATGTTAATGTCACCCATGATAATTACATTTTTTTGTTCCAGTGAAAGCTTATTTAAAATTTCTTCAAAAGCCAAGCAGAATTCACTAACAGATGATGAAGGAGATCGATATAAGCAACCGATGATAATGTTTCTTGAATCTTGTGACACAAACGACTTATCAAGCTCAATCCATACAGACTCACAATTAGTCGTGTTGATTGACAAGTCCGAACGTCTGAGGTAATGGAACTGAGATGATATAAAAATAGCAGCGCCACCATGGTTACTATCCCCTCGATGACAGTATTCGGCTGAGTAAGACGGAAAAGAGTGTAAGTATTGGTCGTGGGAGCTTAGCCATGTTTCACTGATACAGATAAGCGAAAAATTGTGATGAATCGATGATAGGAAATTAGAAATGTCATCGGAATGTTTGCGAAGGCTACGCGCATTGAAATGAATAAATGAATGACATGGGACAGAAAGAAAGGCTTCAAGCTGAGAAGGTGAAAAGTAAGTCGTCGTTGCAAAAAAAAAAAAAAAAAAAAAAAAAAAAAGAAATACGATTACTTATTATGAATGGGCAAGCTTATGAAAAGATGGAAAGATCAGATTCGCTGCAGATACGGAACACGTCACTGTCGTCGGTTTGGCGCGCTTTGATACGGCAATTGTCGGTCCACAGAAACTTCCACTTTTTTTCTTTCTTAAGCTTTAGGGCTTTTGCAAACAGTTTTTTGTTATCTGGCGAAAGATGATCATTAACAAAGACTGGGTTCTTGACTTCTCCTTGAAAGCCAAGACTGCTAGTGTTCAGTCTGGCCTTTCGTGCCTTTCTCACAAACTCGCTTTTGTGTGACCGAGAGTAGAAACGGGCTACGATGTTTTGTTCGTTCGTTTTTGTTGGTACACGATGAACGATCTCTAGATCAGTGGCCAACACAGGACATTCAATTTTTTCGCCAATTGCCGACACGATGGCCGTGCAATCCTCGCTTTGTGTGTAAGGCACTCCCTTGATCTCAATGTTGTTGAGTCGGGAGTATTGCTCGAGATCAATTACTCTTTTTCGAAGAGCATCGTTCTCAGCTTTAAGCGCTTTATTAGAGGCGGCGAGATCAATCTGCCGGTCACGCACGTCTTCAACCAGTTTGTTGAATATCTGGAGGCTCGCCGTCATTCCCTCAACCTTTGTGTTAAGGCCACCGAAGTCGAGTCCCTCATCAGTCAATTTTTCCTTGATGTTCGTTATAAGCTCGTCAACAAGTTCATGCAACTTTTCATTGAACCTAGCTTCGAGGCTTTCGATTTGCTTAGCAAGCTCAGCATTCGTCGGCATTGTGATTAAAGCAGTCAGATTACAGATCACTGGACAAAATATTCAAAAATGCCTATGCAGAGGAGCAGCAGCAGCAGCTGTGGTGAAATACCTAAATACACTAATATGACAAGAGGATGCCAACAGCACCAACCTGAGGAATGGATGAAGAATTAACAGTGTTCTTGCTTGACCACAGCCGCTGCTGCTATGAATCCGGAGCCATGTCGGCGGCGACTTTTATAAGGAACGCCGGCAGTCCGCGCAGACGCAGGAGGTCCCGTCCAAGCAGCCTTGACTGGCAGGAAGATATGAAGATGGCACGTAGGCGGACGGCACGTGCGGTAATATTCTGGACCACTGAAGAGGACAGCAGCCCAGCAGAAACCTGAGGAATGGATGAAGAATTAACAGTGTTCTTGCTTGACCACAGCCGCTGCTGCTATGAATCCGGAGCCATGTCGGCGGCGACTTTTATAAGGAACGCCGGCAGTCCGCGCAGACGCAGGAGGTCCCGTCCAAGCAGCCTTGACTGGCAGGAAGATATGAAGATGGCACGTAGGCGGACGGCACGTGCGGTAATATTCTGGACCACTGAAGAGGACAGCAGCCCAGCAGAAACCTGAGGAATGGATGAAGAATTAACAGTGTTCTTGCTTGACCACAGCCGCTGCTGCTATGAAGGATATTATTCAGTAACGTTTGTAAAATACCCACAGACATTAATATCTTCATTTCAACAGTTGCCATCAATGTCACTGTAAAACTTACCCCCTAAAACACATATAAATTCGGGGGCTGGCTAGCCCCCGCCGCAAGCGGCGTTGACCTACCATCCCTGCCCCGTAAGGCCAGGAACTGCCACCCTACACCACCTGGTAATTTCGACCACGTGGGTATCTACCGTGCGCTGATATCGCTCAAAATCCGGATCCCTGTGCATTTGGTCCATAGAAACTCAATCGCCGGCGGTCGGCTTCGAACACGGATGCTACGGCATAGTAGTCGGCCATCTTAACCATGGCGCCCCTGCGGCAGGGTTATATATACTTGTTGAAGTAGGCTTTTAGTAGGCGCTTAGTGATAAAAAGACGTACTATCTGTCTCACTTCTTGGTAGACACCTGCTCTTGTAATTACTGGCATACAAATGGAGGTACATATATCATCGGTTTGAATCTCTATCGCAAACTAGCTTTTAATTTGACGAGCAGATGGATGCTTAATGCGAAGCGAAATGGCTTCACACTACCACTGATTCTCACAACCAACGGTTGTATCATAATATTCATACGAAATCACGCGCGAAGTTTTAGTGCGTAGCTTTCCTGCCCGCAGTCAGAAGTTTCGCTGATGGTAGTCCGATGCCTGCTCCCTCGCTCTCTCTCTCTCGCTCCGTGAGCTTGAGGCGTGCAGGAGACAGAGGAGGTGGTGAAGGGTGGCAGGTCCTGGCCCTACGGGGCTGGGACAACGCAACTTGCAGCGGGGGCTAGCCAGGCACCGATTTTCATCTGTTGCAGGCCGTCATTGCACTCGCCACTGCTTCGGTGGCGGACGGCGGCTGTTGTTGCGGCCCGCGTCTTTCTCTCCGTCTTCTTTTTCTTTCTTCTCTACTTGCTCTCTTCTGTCCGCACGAGGCAGCAGAGGTGGCTCAATACAGAGCCAGTAGCAGGCCCGTGCATTTTCTTTTCCTTCTTCCTATAGCCACAACAGACGGTGGCGAGGCCGCGAACCAAGGTGGTGTTGCGCCGCATCGTGCGTTTCAGCTACCTACATATAATATCATCGTGCGGCCGATATATAATATCACGCTTCAACTAAGCCGTATGAGCGTGCTTGTGTGGCAGAGGGGTAATGTGAATTCAAGCATCCTGGATTCTGATATAGCCATCGCACATGAAACGAGCCAACCCAGTTGGTAGCTCCTGCCAATCTAGTGTTAAGCAACCCTACGTCCAGTTTGCCCCTGGCCATGTCAGCTTCCGACTACTGCTTTCCAGCGCCATGCTCTTGACTTTTCGCCCTCAACGCAAACGCCGGTGGATGATCGCCGGCGCCGGATTCTTGGCACAAGATACCTTTAACCCTGTAGCGTTAAAATTACGAACACACCTCTCTCAAATGGTAGTTAACAGTTGCAAAAAAAAAAAAAAACATAAACTGCGGCCTCAGGCCGCCCTGTGGAGGTGGCTTGGGAGTGTCAACTTCTGTGACCAAGAGGCTATTATTATGACCCCATTGCAATAGAAACCTTCACCTAAAATAAATACCGATGGCTACTGGACATCTCATGTGCTTTACGCCACCCAAAATGATAGCCTGTGGAACATAAATGATTAACAAGCAACCATTATGGACTGGAATTTATTTACACGGGCAATGGAAAAAAGTATGGTGCGCTCGCTGCAATGAAGCATTGGTCATCGTCGTTCAACAGAACCAAATTAGTGCAATATTCAAGCCATGAGTTTCCAGCTCGCAAGTTCTCTTTTGTCTATGCGTTTCTTACAAAGCTCAGCGAACAATGGAAGTTGAGGAAGTCCCGTGCTACAGTCCCTCAGGCGGGTCCTGCCAAGCAACGTGCAGAAATAACGAAGCGCAAGTGAGTCGGCAGAAAACACGAATTATTGTATACAAAGGTTATAACCTCTGATATAAAAAAATCATGAAACCTGAACAGTTATTTGATGCGTATACCCGCAATGTCTTTTTTGCAGAAATTTAAAGTTCTCGCGAATATGCCGCATGAATATCAATCGTTAAGTTTTTATTTCTCAGAAGGGGTAATTATGCATTGGTAAACATTTTTCTGCCATCCTCACAGCCACTTCAGCATCTCATTTGGTGTACAGTGATTTCCCTGCTCTGGCCTGTTCATTCTATTTTCATGTATACCTGTCCTTCGTTTATCCATATCCCGATATATATCCTGCCAGGTTTGGTTGCTCACTTCCTTGTATTGTAAAGTATAGGGCTTTAAGGTAGGTAGGTATGGTATGGATGGATGGATGGATGGTGGATGGAATATAGGAGCGTCCCCTTTGAAACAGGGTAGTAGCAGATGCTATCACGCTCATATATTTCCCCTATATCTAAATTGTTTTAGACTGGTTAACTATACCATCATTCTATTTATTAAATTTTTGTTTCTACATTACTAACACTATGTCACTTTTCTCCTTTTAAGCCACGAATCCTTCAATCGTTTATTGCTAGTTTCCAACGCAGGTTCATCCACCCGGCCACTGGTATCTCTAAACCCCAGAGCTTCAGGAAGAGTGACAGCGCCTGCATCGACTTCCAGATGGACACCATTACATTCGAGTATAATATGGTTAATTTTTTCTGTGGATTTACCACATACTGTTGTTCTGTTCTGTTCTGAGAGTCGCTGTTCTGAACAGCGTTACCTAGCAACAGGTGGTGGAAATATTGTCAAAACAATCAAGAGCGCATTTAAGGGCTGCCATTCTCGTCGTTTCCGTTCCTTGAGCCCATGCGTCGGAAAATTCTGCACAGCGATGCAATGCGTGGTTTAGGTTCCGCACTTGTGAGGCCATGTACGTGCCTACGCAGGCAGTGTTGCAGTTTTCTTTTAATGTGAAAACGAACGTCTGAGCATCCTGAATATATCCAAGAAAGTTTGTGCCTGAAGCGGAAGTTTAACTTAGACAAAAGTTTTCGTTTATGGAATGGCTCGTGGATCTCCAGACCAACCGTGTTCTAGAATATACACTGGTCCACAACGTCGAACACTCGGTGTGCAATTCGGCAGCTGTCGTGAAAGCGGGTCGGTTTGGGCCAACTTGACGGATTAAATGTGAGAGCTAACCACTCGATGGCGTGGACACGACCTGTCTGTAATCGTGTGCGCTAAAATCTGTAATGTGTTTCTGGCTGCCAAAGTGATGTATTGCTTGCAGGCCCTGTACTATACATGTTCGAATATGCATAACTTCGACCATGTATTTGCGACATTGGGAGTAAACGTCGCGGACGAATCTCTATCGCCGAGTCGATGAAGGGGGCCACATCTTGTTTTATTGGTTTCTGCGTCAAGGGGTCCTAAGATTCATGTTTCTCTGCGACCAAAGACACCCTTTCCTCCAGTGTTTTGTACAGTTTATGTTGTTGGACAACAGGTAGCAATGGCTTGCAGGCAGCGGTGGTGCCGAGGAATATTCGCCCCGCGTGTAAGAGGGCCATGGTTTGAATCCCGGTGCCGCGCAATTCTCCACCGGATAAAAATAAAAACAGCGTTTCCATTGAATTGCGTAAGCAGGATTAGGGTGCGACCTGATACCGGTGAATACATCCGGCAACGCACTCCTCACCAGAACAGGAGTTTGCCACCATGGTGCAGTAATTGGCCACAACCTCCCACGATTAGCCCTATGAAACCCCGGCCCTCAGTCACCAGCGGCTGCGGAGCAACTGATCGCGGCGGTGGTGAGACCTGTGACGCAGGGGTGGTGCAAAGAATGTCTGGCTCCACAGTACAGGCCGCCATTGAAAACTTACCCTGGCAACGCCTAATGCTAGAACCCTAGCTTGTGACGTCAGTTTAGCAGTGCTATTAGAGGAACTAAAGGGCATGAAATGAGATATCATAGGGCTTAGTGAGGGTGAGAAGAGCATGTTGCAGGGCTAGCTGGGGATCCAATAAGTCAAAACTTTGGCGCAATAATAAAGAAAAGTGGACGGAGGAGGACACAAGACCATTTACGAGCGCTTCGTTAATCGTCTTGTGTTTTCCTTCGTCCATTGTTCTTTATAATGCGCTAAACGTTTGACATATTGAGGTTAGGAGACCGAATGAGGCATATACTGTACTGAAGGTCGGGCATGTAATGTGCTATTGAGGTTAATCGGAGAAGCGACAACTAGGAGTAAGTTATCTGTTCAATAACGGTAGAGCTGGTAATACACAGGAATATTATAGCAGTAATGAGAGGGTGACAGGCAACGAAATTAAGTTTAACATGCGATATAAACTGAAGGTTGTACAAGCCTACGCACCTACATGTGGTCATGATGACCAGGTATTCGAAAACTGCTACGAAAATGTAGAATCGGCAATGCGGAAAGGAGATGCAGTGCATTTACCAATGGCCGAATTCAATGCCAAGGTACAAATCTACGCACCTACATGTAAGTCATGCTGACCAGGTACTCGAAAACTTCTACGAAGATGTAGAATCGGCAATGCGGAAAGGAGACGCAGTACATTGTACTAATGGGCGACTTCAATGCCAAGGTAGGGAAAAAGCAGGCAGGAGATCAGGAAATGAATGAATATGGCTTTGGTTCTAGGAATAGCAGGGAGAGGTATTAGTTGAGTTTGCACAGCCGAATAACTTAAGAATCATGAAAACCTTCGTGAGCAAACAAAAGAACCAAATGTGGACATGGAAACTTATACTGTGTTCTAACCCCGCCATTATGCAGTATGTAGAGTTAATCGGGAAAGTGTGATGCAGTGACGACAGGATGACAAGGTCTCGAATTAGTCTTGATCCGAAGAGGGAACGTAACAGATTAGTAAGAAAGACGCCCATCAACAAATTAGGAGTGAGGAGGAGGGCAGAAGAGGTCAGGATCTCGCTAAAGAATAGATATTGAACTCTAACCGAGGATAGCGACGTTAGCCTAGAAGCAATGAACAATAATTTCGAAGATAACTTTACTGAGTGCGCTGTCGAAGTAGGCGGTGGGACAGATAGGATACCGGATACCAGAAAGCTGCCAAGGAGAGGAACTATTTAATTAAGAAAAGTCACATTATGAAAGCTTCCAACCCAGCACACCAGAAAGAACTGGCAGAGATATCAAAGCTAGTCAAAAAGCTTAAAGTGGCCGATATACGGAAGTATAACTTGGAAAAAATTGAGCATGCTGTACAGAACGGAGGAAACCTTAAACAGGTCAAGAAACAATGGGGCATAGGCGAAAATCAGATGTGTATGCTAAGGGACAAGGCGGGGAAGGTCATAATGAATATAAACAAGATAAAGTAACCCAGGAGTTTTATACTGATCTGTACAGTAACCAAAGTAGTCAGGGCAGTAATGAAATTCGCAGTAGGAGAAAGAAGTCAGACGCTCCGCTAGTGACCAAGGACGAGGTTAACAAAGCTTTAGAAACTATGAAAAGGGGGAAAGCAGCTGGAGAGGTTCAGGTAACTGCAGATTTGTTGAAGAATGGGGGGATATAGTGCCAGAAAAACTGACCACCCTGTATACTCAATGCCTCGTTTCATCGACGGCACGGGAACCACGGAAGAACGCAAACATTATCTTAATTCATAGGAATGGAGACGCTAAGGACTTGACAAATTACAGACAAATCAGCTTACTATCTGTTACGTATAAGCTATTTATAAGGTAATCGGTAATAGAATCAAGACAACCTTAGACTTCAATGAAGCAAAAGATCAGACATGTTTGTCGAATAGGTAGTCTAATATCGATTGCATCCATACCATCAACCAGGTGAGAGAAAAATGTTTGGAATATAACCAGCTCTTATACATAGCATGCATTGATTACGAAAAATCATTTGACTCAGTAGAAATCTCGGCGATCGTGCAGGCATTGCGACATCAGGGTGTAGAAGAGCCGTATAGTACTTAAAGATAGTGGCTGCACAGAAACCATAGTTCTGATTAAAGAAAGTGACAAAATTGCTATAAACAAAGGTGTTAGGCGAAGAGACGCGATCTCCCCAGTGGCCCCACTACTATTCACAGCTTGCCTAAAGGAAGTATTCAGAGGCTTGCATTGAGAGCAGTTAAGGATAAGAGTAGATGGAGAATACGTCAGTAATTTGCGATTCGCTGATAAATTGCCTTGCTGAGTAATTCAGGGGATGAACTGCGAAAAATGATTTATGACCTAGACAAGAAAAGCATACAGGTAGGCTTGGAAATCAATATGCAGAAGACTTAGGTAATGCTCAACAGCCTCGGCAAGGAACATCAGTTCGCAAAAGGTAGCGAATCACTGGAAGTGGTATGAGAATATGTCTACTTGAGGACAGGTAGTAACCCGATATCCGGACTAAGTGAGGGAAATACGGGGATAATAAGATTGGGATGGAGCGCATTTGGTCAGTATTTAGATTATGACTAGCAGCTTACCGGTATCGCTGAAGAGGAAAGTTTACAACAGTTACATGTTGCCAGTACTCACCTATGGGGCTGAAACGTGGAGGCTAATGAAAAGGGTCTACTTAAGTTGAGGACCACACAGAAGGTTATGGAAAGAAAACAATAGATGTAAGGCTAAGAGATAGGAAGCGTGCAAGCTGTATAAAATAAATTCGAGTTGTTGACATTCTGGTGGAAATCAAGAAGGAGAAATGGGCATCGGCAGGACATGTAGTGCGAAGAAAGGATAATAAATGGTCACTTAAGGTAATCAACTGGATTCCAAGGGAAGGAAAGTTTAGCAGGGGGCGGCAGAAAGGTGGGCGGATGAGGTTAAGAAGTTTGCTGGGGTCAAGTGCATGTAGCCTGCACAGGACCGGGTTCATTAGGGGAATATGGAAGTCTTCGCCCTGCAGTGGGTATACTCCGGCTGATGGTGACGTCAGTAAATAGTTAAGACATAAAACAGAATGGGGATATGCTTTAGTTTCACATTTGTAGGCACGCGTGACAGCAATTAGTTTGCGGCATGCTTTTCTAGCACATCATATATACGCTACGTGCATGCAGTCGCAATGTAAAAAAAGCACGCAGTCTACCAACAAAAGAAGAAAAAAAAAACTAATTTCATTATTCTTACATTTATATTCACAATGCTAGCTAGTCACGGAAATGCACTCGTCCTTCTTATTTGCTGGTAATAGCTAGTACATACTCATAATATATTTTTGCCGCTGCAAATCTTGTAAGTATACGTTTTCCGCGAATCGCGTCGAAACATTTTAATCTTTTCCCCGTAATCACGGCTGCTGACAGCTACTCCTACTCAGCGCCCGTAAAGAGACGGGGTATAGGACGCCGACCGTCAGTTCTGCGCAACAAGAGCTGCGGCGAAGACGAATTCCTCGGCCGAATTGCACTGCTGCAATCGGCCCTGCCAAGAGAGTAGCTGCTTGAAGACAGCGCGCTCGCCTCGTGCCCTGGGCTCGGACACCTCGGAACGAAGCTTGTCCAGCACGCCGTCCAACACCGCGCCCAACCACATCACGTTGCCGTAGAAACGGGGCGACTCGTCGCTGCTGCACACGGCACCGAGGAATACAGAATGCGCGCAAGGTGAGCTGCACTCTAAAGCGAAAAATGAATGAAATGCAATTAACTACATTCCCACTATGGAGGACGGGTCATTCCGGGTGGACTGATGCCCGATTGCAGTTTTTCACTAAGAAATGAACGGTTCTCCGAAATGAAGCGGCTGCTTATGGCAAAGAATCGATGCGCATTGCAGCGCGTGCTTTTCTGGCAGCCTCACTGATGAACTACAATAATGCCCTTCAATATTCTGGCCAAATAATAAGCTACTACAGAAGCTTCCTTAGTAATGTGGCGATTCCGTAGATAGGATAATTTTTTTACTGAGACCTAAATGCGCATTCCATGTCGTCGTGTTCCACTTCCATATGTGCGCGATGGATATAGAAAACAGCTATGTTGCGCTGCGCTCTAAATGTGTCGGCCCCGAGCTTTGACGTGGCTCTCAAAATTGCTTTCGCACGATAGTACGTTGGGTGATGGGGCCAAACCATCCCTGAATTTTATGACTCGCCTAACCTTACATTATTTAAAGCGTAGACAGCGAGCCCGATCATCTAGACGGGATAAATTTATTCTTTGCTCTCTCTTTTCTTGTATGAGCACAAAAACGATTATACCTCTGAATATAAAATTGTAGTTCCTTTTGTATCCGTTGCCATTTCCGGAATTGTATACAAAAGTTAGGATGCTGATTAAGTTATAAGAAATTGAGAGAGATTTGCTTCATTCATGACAGTTTCTTTGGAGCCAGTGTTCACAGCGGTGGCTATCTCTGTCGCGGCACTGAGTCATCATTACGCTATGATGTCACAACTGCTCCTAATCTTCGAGACTGAAAAACCTTAAAAATGGGTTGTTCTTACCTACAATCTGATGCCGGGCTGCCAAACGGGGCTTCGTGGGTTTCGAAGTCATCTTCGTCTCGTCCTTCTGAAAAGCAGAACACTCAGGTTTGACTAAGTGATTCGCATAATAAATCAATGAACTTTAAACATTGTGCCCAGATAAGGTTCTAGAGCAACAACATACTGAAATTTCCAGTAATAGAGACACTATACACATCCACGCATAAAATGTATGTCTGATACTGAGAGTAGCGGAAGCTTACGAACCATGAAAGCATATATTGAAGGCGGTCCTGAATAAGTTACTTGCCAGAAAAATATGTATATAGCACAGACAACGTATGAAATTCCTTACGGTTTCATTCTTCAAATGATGGCAGAAAAGTGGTCATTTTGAGCCTTACAAACTGCCTAAGCAAGAAGGGTGCCATTCACAGTACACACATAACAAGAATAAGCCTATAAGGGAGTAAAAAGAGAGTAATAAGAATAAGTTTATAAGTGAGTAAAAAGGGAGTAGCATGTCCTCTAGCACACTCCATCGTAAAGACATATAGCATTCTCTCCAAGGCCTACGGTAGATTTTCACCTCAAACTATTAGCCGCACCAACAGTTTTGCTATTAAAAATTACAGGACACAGAAACCTCACTTAAAATAAATTTTGGGATTTCCGCTTATTCTGAAGTGGGGATTGGCTTCAGTATACAGAGTGATGACAACCTGCCCTAGGATTTGGACATCATGCACAGCATGTCCTGACTTTAATAGGGAGTGTTCTACAGGACAAGCTACTCCCTTGTTACCCATGTATAGGGTAATTTGTGTTTAGAGTGTAAGAAATTGGTGTAGATAAATACTTGCAAAATGCGATATATTGCACAGCATGCAACGTTCGTGTGCCGTTGGGCCCGCGTAAAGAAAATTCTGATAATAAAGAAAGCGCTCTGTGGTGCATTTCATAATTATGACTGATTTTAATGCTGGTTAATTGGTTGGTTTGTTGGGTTTAACGTCCCAAAGCGACTCAGACTATGAGAGACGCCGTAGTGGAGGACTCTGGAAATTTCGACCGCCTGAGGTTCTTTAACGTGCACTGACATCGCACAGTACACGGACGCCTAGCATTTCGCCGCCATCGAAAAGCGGCCGCCGAGGCTGGGATTCGATCCTGCATCCTTGGGAATGTTAGTCGAGCGCCGTAACCACGGCGCCACCCCGGCGGAGTGGAGGTCAGCATTTCTTGTCTCATGAGTGAAGTCATCATGACACTTCACTTTAGTCATGAGTTTGTATCAGCACAGCTTATCCGCATTAACTGACCACTTCAGGAAAAACAAATCATACCCATTTCAAGAATCCAATAACGATCTTTACGTGTCCCAGCCGAGTTCACTAATAATCTACGCCGACTTCCTGCGAGCGTGTCCATAATTGTATTTGTCTAGCGTAAGGACGCTGGGATGACACTTTAGAAAAAAAAAAACGTCTTGTTCACGGCACATGTTGAACTAAGATACTTCCGAGTCCCAGCTTAGGGAGCTAATTCACTACCCTACGACTAATTCAAGTGAGCATGTCAATAATAGTTCTTGTCTAGTATAAGGACGCTGGACAGCGTTGAAGGAACTCAGCAAATAATAAAAATTAACAGTAAAATAGAAACAAATTTTTTAAAGAAATAAAAAAAATGTCAATGCATAAATTGGTTGTCTTTTTTGTGGGGTTTAACGTCCCAAAGCAACTCTGGCTATGAGAGACGCCGTAGTGGAGGACTCCAGAAATTTCGACCACCTGGGGTCCTTTAACGTGCACTGACATCGCACAACACACGGACGCCTTGCTTTTCAATTTTCAATGCATAAATTGTTTCCTAATACTGCAATACTGCACCATGTCAGACTTAAGTGCACCCGTTGAATGTTGCAGTTAGTTTTCCTCTGCACTCATAAAATCATAGGGTATTTTTAATTTGATTTCAAGTTAGCATTCAAATTTTTGTTATGCTTGGTGAAAATTCTTTCCCTTTCATGTTGCACTAGATATGTGTACAGTACTCAGCAAAACTGGTACGGCTGCATTGCTGAAAACGCCGTACAGTACCATTTAATATGCTGATAGACGCATGTGACGTGGGCACACGTAGACACCCAAGCCCAGTCACCCCTTACTTTTCTCTCTGCACATGTTTATCGGCGAGCATTCAGTATCTTTGGATGATGCCTTGGTAGCAAGGATGCCGGTGCGAAATTCGGTTATGACAAGATCCAGTCGATGATCCAAAAAGTTTTCGAAAATCGCGAACAACAAATTTCTTTAGGATATATTGGGACCTCGCTATTCCAGTCCAATCGGAACTCAGCGTTTTAATTCTAATCGGCCATTCTAAAAGCCCTTCCATTTATTGAAACGAGAAATTGTGTTCCAAAGGAACTCTACACCCATGCTCTACACTACCCTGTGATAATGTCAGCTAAGTGGCTTATAAAAGTTTGCGCATGTCTCGATATTATAAAGATAAAAGACAAAATACATGTTAGAGTCAGGACGATAAATCCTGGTTTAAAAGTTTTTGGTATCTTGAGACAAAGCTGGAACAAATGAACGAAAGATTACTAAGGCCAGCTACATGAAATGGCATACTATCGTTCGATAGCGCATGTACCACCGAAACCTGCTTTATCAATATAGTAGCTCGTTCACACATATTGTACGAATCGTTTGGTTGATCCCTATCAAGAGGAAAAGTACTGTCTTTCTAAGATTCAGTTGTACGCATGAAATGTAATGAATTCATTTGCTTACCAGGAGAATCACAAAAAGCAGAACATTCTGATCTCGCCAGTGTGGCGTAGTGGTTAGTGCGCTCGACTTCTGTGGCCAGGGATTGTGTTCAAATCGCGCCCGCGGTGGCCGCTTTTTGATGCCGGCGAACAACAAGGCGCCCGTGTGCTGTGCGACGTCAGTGCACGTTAGAGAACTCCAAGTGGTCGAAATTTCCGGAGCCCTCCATTAAGGCGTCTCTCATGGCTTCAGTCGTTTTGGGATTAAACCTGAACATTCTGATCCAATAGAAGTGTGTTCCCGTTCATATTTCCAGAGAGGAAGAACACCGACGCGTTTACGTGTGATTGTTCACTGTTCGTATACAGTGGCAGCAGGGACATTAAATGTGCCCCGTCAGATGCGAGAAAACTTAGTACATCACTAAAATGTGGTCAGGTTGTCTTTCACCGCAGTTGCGAACTGTCGCTGAAAGTATTTTCGCACATGAAACTTCAGACTGAAGTTTAACTCACTGAATGATTGGGAATAAACACTTAGTGTTATGCCAGGAAATTTTATGTTCGTATTTCATGGTCTCTTTGTGCTGATAGAGGTTCGATTTAGTGGACCTATAGCACCGCACAGAATCTTATTCTGCAGTGAAAACAGAAGCAGTTAAGGACCCAATCACTCTGTTTATTTACATTAGTTTCGTATTACAACGGAGCAGGGAAAATCACAGCGTACCATTTGCGCACGTTTAAGGTCCTAGTTTAAGGCCCAAATGTCACGAGCCAGCAGTGTTTTTCGAAGCGCTCGTAAGGGCTTTAACTGGCAGATTAGGCAATAAGTATAACAGGAAAGAAAAGGGAAAAGAGTTTCGCCATTTCTCAAAGAGGTAAATAAACCACCGAAGAAATATGATAAATTTCACTGAACCCTTAGCATACAGAATTTCAGTTAGGATTAGCATTGCCGCTTGAAAGCATATTTGGTGCGCTGGATGAAAATATGATCGCCGATACTAGAATAATCCTGATAGAGCTGCACGCTTACAAAGCGCAGACTGAGCGTGCTAACATGCTACGGGGCATTGGAACAGGCACGCTTTACGAAGCAGGCCTAAAAAAAACTATAGCATGCTATACTTCGCGCCAAATACACGTGAAGGAAAGGTTTGCTTGGTATGTATGGGTTATCAAGTTTAAAGTCCAAAAGCCAGTCAGGCTGTGAGAGATGTCATAATGGATTGTTTGGGCCATGTCGATCACCTGCGGGGCTTCAACTTACACTGACATCAAAGAACACACGGGCGTTTTGCTGTGCGCATTCAGCAATACGTGGTCGCTGCGGCCGGGATTCGACGCTGCATCCTTGAGTACTGTAGTCGTATACCTTAACCACACTGCCACCGCGGCAAGGCGCGGATAGAAAAGAATTCGGGAAGTGAACTGCATATTCGATTCATATCGAGTAATGGTTTATATCGGGTGTTTAATCATTTCCAACAGTTAAAGATGAAGATAGTTTAAAACTCCAGGTATTCGTAAGCGTCTGGTACTGAGGACTAGTACGCCAATATGCGCCAGACTGGCGGCTGAAGGCATGCCTTTATCGAGGGCGCACGACAGGCATCCGGACAGGTGTGCCATGAGGCCCTCGCTCTCAACCGTCACAGGATCGGTGCCCGGGGCGAAGCGGTATTCAATGTTCTCGGCGTCGGTCGGGGCCACCAGCAGCTTGTCGGCATCCGCGCCCAGGTGTCGGAAGCCCAGGGCGCGCTCGACCACCGCCACGCAGCACGCGGCCTGCCGTACCAGGCTGCGGCCCTGGACCGCACTGCGAAGCTGGGTCACATGAAGGTTCCCAGGTGAACAGTTAACGTTCTGCGCAAGTATGTTCATCTCCAAACGGCAGCCACCTGCTCTCATCTCGAAGGTGGTGATCTTAATCTACGAGCCTGTCCCATAACGAAGAAAACTCTCACGCAAGCATACGGGTGGGCTGATAAAATGTGTAACTATAGAATAATCAAAATCATTCGCTGTCGGTAAAACTCTTGTAGAATGTAACGGTAACAGTTAGCACACCTAAGAAGTATTGCAAAGCATCGTACTGTGAAGAACCCAGCCTACTGCGAAAGCTACGGAACGGCAATATGTGAAGAACGCAGCTTACATTTAAAGCTACGGAGCGACAATAGAAAAGCACCGTAACAAATGCCCTTCTAAATATATTTATGTGCATAATTCACAGACTGGTGGGCGGGAACCTGCAACCGCCTTCCCGAAGGCTCGACAGCGCTAGCGGGCGCTTTAGGCAAGCAAGTAATGTGAAAAAGAGCTACAAAGAAAAAAAAAAGGCTGCCTGCCTCTGGGTGTACAGAACCTTACAAATGGGATTCCAGATCGCCACATCATCCCGAGAGCTACCTCGTCTTTCGTGTTTACTGGAACGTCTATTGATAGTGATGCAGCGTAGGCTACCAGACCGCATATAAAGACCCGCTTTAACCTAGTCGTATGAACGTGCTTTCCATGACCAAGGGGTAACATGAATACAAGTGTCCTGGCAGGCAGATTTTGATATCACCCTCTCATATGAAAGGAGACATGGTGTAGCAGCTCCTACCTAGCCTAAAGCCAGGCAACTCTACATCCAGTCGCTACCTCCTGCTATTCTCGTGACTTCTCGTTTAGAACACGAACACCGGCGCTGATTTCCTATTTCCGACGAACGGCGCGGCGCGTTTAACGCTATCGTTTCAAAATGTACGAAACAATAAGTCTTGTGTACCGGGAATTGAGGTAGCATGTGTAAAATGTTCCCACAGCAGTCGTCGTCTTCTGAAGCAAATTCAAATGCTTTAGCGCAAACCTCTCAAAACGTTCATTGTATACGCGGTGCCGCAGTCTTATTCACCCTTCATTTACCGGTTGCACTAGCATCGGAGAAATTGAAACAAAAGCTCATGCTAAGGTACGTGCGCTTGCAGCAACGTTAAAGCCACGGGCATGGGCTGCTGGGTAATGGCTAATGCTTCTCTTGGTGTTTATAGTTAGTTTAAGATGGATAGAAAACAAGACGAAATCTGTTTGTTCCTCGCGCCGTGGCGCCTGACATGTCCTCACTGGCATGTTTGCAGGCAGGTGCGAGACGGAATTACTTTGTTCAGTGCCATATCGAGGAATTTAATAACTTCTTCCACCTTGATGAAACGAGACTACAGCCATTCTGTAACTAAGGCCTCTACTGAGGGAAGCTTCGAAGCTCAGTCGCGCATTACCGCTATCGCTGTCGTGAATGCAGGTTTTTATTGTCATCGTGGTGGCTGATGTTTTCAATGACTTCAAATATTTACGAAAGAAAATTCACCAAAATTACGAATTATTACACGCGGCAATTAAATAATGACAATGTAAGAGTCCTGGTATCCAATGCTAAACAATTACCGGTATTTTAAGAAATGATCACCCATTTAGGAAGGTGAAAACAAAGTTCTTAACATTTCACCTAGACGTAGCTATCTATCCCTTTACGCACCAGTTTGCATTCCAGAAAAGAGCCTATTTTACAGAAAACAGCTATAGTTGCAATTATTGTTTGTGCGAGACCAATATTAAGCCAATCATATTCCCCCGTCTTATACAATCTTTTTTCATTTCGACGTTTCTGTTCCGTGTGTCTGCCTGAAGGGAACGTTGAACACCGCTCACCATAATCTTTGAGAGCGGCTTCCCTGCGTAAGACAGCTCAAAGACGATGAAATGCCGAGTCAGGCAACACTGGTTTGTACCTAAAGGAGAAACAGGGAAGAACAGAGGAAAGTAATTAGGCCGATATGAAAACCCTGCTGCTTCCCCAGTAATGCTAGGTCAGAAACCAGGTTAAAACCTGCGGCATCGCGTCCACATTTCCCACCCCTTAATAAGTTTCTATATATAAAAAAATCATTATTGTCGCCAGTTATCTTACTAAACCTTTATAGAAAAGTCGGTCTAAAGAGCAGCACGAAGCGCTCCAGTCTCAGAGAGACAACAGCCCTGCGCATAGCGGCACACATTTCGGCTCGATTTTTCACTCGATAACGGTGAAGACGAAATTCACTTTCAAATTTTACTATGCGGAACATAATGTGAAAATTAAGATTACTTCACACTTTACACTAAAGAAAGCCACACCCTCCCTGTATGCGATGCAATCGTTAGGTATGCCATAATTAAAATCCTTAAAAGCCCATAAAGTCAGCGTTCTCCCGAATCTAAATGCTCTTTTTCTTAAAGAAAATCAAAAAAGTGGATTACCTTACCAGAGTGATTAGAGTAATTGAATGAAAATCTTCTTTTAATTCTTTATTGTTACTTAAAATGGTCAAAAGCTATTGTCTATGCTGTGAAATCTGCAGTCGCTAAGGCCTTGGCGAGAAAAGGCCTTTGTCCAATATGAGATTGTTTTTATTAGTTTTTTTCTTTTGTTATTTAATATTCATCCTGCCTTATTTTTACACATGACTTCACATACAGCTTCACTAGCCTAAAACGCTTTGCGTACATTGTTAAAAAATGAATGAGTAAATAACCAAAAAGCTGCTAAGAAGAGTTCTTCCTACATGCATCACGTACGCACCAATATGCACAGCTACAAGTACTTCAAAGTTCTACATTGTGCATACTTTAAGTTTTCCTGACTTCCAGGCGGATATGCGCCAATGTAGTGCCCTTTTATCCGTATTTGTTTACCGCAGTTCATTTCCTATTTATGCTCGCCCAAACTGAACCGCCAACGTGCTCTCTCTGACGCCTGAGCATGACACCCGAACACGACAAGAGATGCAGGCCGTTTTTGAACGGACGCGAAAGGCACGATAGCCCTTGTCATTACCGAGCTGCTGAAGTCCCGAGCCATTTCTCATGTGCTTTTGTTCTTTCTTTTTTGTCCATCACACCTTTTCCAAGTATGTTATCCCAGAAGAGCCAAGTGCCAGATCAGGGAAAGTCTTGTACCCATTGAAAACTGGTGGGTACCCGGCGGCGCCAGGGATCGAACCTGGTACCTCCCGATTGTAGGGCGGGTGCTCTTTCTTCCATGCATTCCAATACTACGAAAATGTTTTGTTCCTGTCTTTTTGATCCATTAAGTGCACTGACCAGCACTTCGTCGAAGTTATACGGGCTCACATGGGCTAATAAGTGGGAGCAAATCAAAAGCAGGGCTTCCTACCGGCCATCTCGGATGCCAGGCTGTCTGCCAGGGACTCGGTCGAGCCGCGTCTCTCATCATTTCGCAAAAGCCATTCCGGAAAGGTGTCGAACACGCAGGCAATCCTGTGCATGCAAGGCGCCATAACTGAATCAGGGTATCGCACCGTGGAACCCAAGAGAGGTATTCACGCCAGCAGCGTATGCTTATTATTAGTTTCAATTGTACAGTCACTCTGGCCTTCGCCAATTCGATAAAATGTCGAAGGTATAAATAACTACCCCGGATGATGCATTAAGAGAGCGTCTCACTGCGAAAATGACACTAAATATGGCGTACGTTGCAGTTGGCAGCAATTTTCCTGATATGCAAAAAATCTCCCAGTCGAAAAAAACAATTAATACACGGCATATTAAACCTGCTTGTACCCAAGTCATACTAACATGCGCGTCGAGGCCTAAAAGGTAGCGTTAATGGGTCGCGACCCGAGCTCTCTTGGATGAAATCCTGCCCATAACGAATTTTTCTTTAAGCGAGCTGGCTCACATTATGACATTATATCATTTGAAAGATGCGCTGAACATTAGTTCACGCTGCATTTCTCGCACTATATTACTTTATTTTAAAGTGTGATGCGCTGTGGCCTTTGTAGCTAATACTAGCAACATTCCCTGTGTAGTTAAGCGATGTGGCTAGCCGGTATTATTTTGAGACTGTTCTATGACAGTCGACTAAATAGCTAATATGCATAGGACACTCGAAAATAAAATCTGCGGCTCCAGAGGTTTCAGGCTTCACATTTGTGGCTAGGGAGCATTAAAGAAGTGCAGAGCCGTAGGCGGACGAAAGTTATCGAGAAGTAAAATATCGTGAACAGTAAAACATTTGCGGCAATGAAATAAGGTCCTGCTGATTGATGTTGAAACGAGGAAACAGCAACCTATCCAACCTTTGGACTTCGATGAGGTTAGGCGTCTTGTAGCGCGTTCCATGCCTCAAGGTGTCGAGCTTGCTAGAAAACAAACAAGAGAGTGTCCCGTGAAGTAGAGTTGTTTTCCCTGTATAACCGATCAGTTCACAACCTTATCACGTGGCAAATGAATTTGTATTCATCACCAGCTCAGCATGCAACCCTTTATTGACTGATGGGACATGTATCGGACCGCCCACTTTTCAGAGACCGTGGGCACTATGATTGAGTTGCCCGATTTAGGCGCCATATTGCGCTAGCTGGATTCAGTTCTACTTTCAATAAGCCATTCCTATATACAGTGAAAGCCTGTTTTAGATAAGGAAAAAAATGCTCCCCTGTATTTTATCGGGCACTGATGCAATTTAACTTCCTGAGCAGGCAGGAGCAGGATCGTTGGGCGCGCCAACCAAATTCTGAAGAGCGCCCTAAAGAGTTCCTAGAGTGCTGGGATATAGAGGAATGACTGCGCACAATGTAGTGGGAGTCATTGTGCGATGTTTGTAAGCTAACATATCAAGTATTTTGATTTATAACCCGCGCATATTTTTTCATGGAAAAACCGTGAAAGATGCGCGGCTCGACGTTCATACACACGTGGATGGCGCAGAGACCCGGACTCGTTCTCGCGAATGACTACTTATAAATCTTACTGCATGCGAACGTTTCCTATGTTGTAGGGTGCACGGCCCTATCCTAAATTAAATACACTCAATGCCACCGGCGAATTTATTTCTTAAAAATTCTCAAGCGGCGTCGTATCAACACATTGCGGTAGTAGAAATATTTAGAGGAAACGAGCTGAAATCCAGCTAGTACCAGTGGCCTGCCACCGGGAGTAGTATACTCGATCACATGCAAGAGAGGATGTGTTTTGACACACAAGGTTATATACTTTTCTTGTTGCCAGTACTGACTTGCGCAGCTCCACATTAAAGGGGCCAACTTTAGAACGGTGGCATAGGCGAGCTCCAATCAACCAGTGGCGACTGTAGCGATTTACACCGCAGAATTTACGATGCAGCATTGTAAAAAGGTTCTTCCTTTCGGGTGCAAGCTAGGTGCATACATTTTAGCGAAATTCGGTACCACTACCTAATTTGTGAGGACACCCCACCCAGACTTTGCTAATTGCTTTAATAGGAAAGAATGCACATTTGTATACATGGCTTAAGTACCAGACGTCGCGCGATGGCGTGAAATCATGCTATGTCAGCGGCTTTTATCAGTTTACCGCTATATGCTCACAGGTAGCACTCGATGGCGGCGGTGATGACTTCGACGCGCTGCTCGGAAAAGTCGCCCAGCACGGGCATCACCTTGAACACTGTGCGCTTGAGAAGTGACGACACCAGGAACACCTCGCTGTGGCGGCCGTGGGCGATCCACTTGGAGCGGCTTCGCTCCCTGCAGCGCCGCCGAGTTGCACGATGGTCAAGGAGCGAGAAAAAAAAGATCGTCATGTAACTTCCAGAAGAGGGCAAATACGGGCTGGTTGGTACATGCTTAAGAATCGAGTAAAACAGCGCAAGGGGAGACGAAACACGTGAACGACCGTTGTTGTTCACGTGTTTCGTCTCCCATTGCGCTGTTTTACTTGATTCTTAAGTCACGTAACTCTTTTTCCTAATGTCCTAGGAATTCCGCTATAATAATATGGTCATTTTGCAGCTAGATTTCGCTCAGCATGTGACAGATGTGGTCGGCAGGAGCCTCAAGAATGATTATGCCCGATTGGTTTTGGGAAGCGAGCTACTCATTGAGGAAAGTAGGATGTAGAGTTAGATATAAAGCGATGAGAACATTTATGCGTGATTCCTTGACGTGCGGCATCTGCACAGTGTTTGTAAGATGGGAAGTCCGTGCAGGGGAAAAAATAGAAGGATGTGGTGGACTGGTAACGTGTTAAATCGCCAGATATAGTTACAGCAGAATCTGTCTTGTGTGCTTGGCTTGGTATAAATGCTTTTTTTGAGGGCCATACCTCGTTGTAGGGGGGGCTCACCTCTTCTGATGTTTAAGATTAGCTAGTTATATTGGGTTTTATGGCTCAAAAGCGAACAAGGCTATGCTGTGCCAAACACAAGGCTAAAACTGACGATGCTAAAATGGTATATCTTGATTGCTGTAGTTTGTTTAAAATTTTGGCCTCCTTAAGGAATTTAAAAATATGCGCCGAATAAAGAAGTGCTTGTTCACCTAAAAGAAGCATGGGGTGTAGTGGGATGTGTTCTTTATAAAATAATGTAAAATATGTTTTCCTTAGATCATCTAGTTCTGAAGAGGCAATTAAATAGGGTTAACTGTGAGTTCAGCGCCGCACCTTTCGCAGAGCGGTTTGTCTTGTTTTGTCAGTAAGAAACTGTGGGTGAGGAGGGTGTGTCCGATGTGTAAGCGACATAAAATTACTTCTTTAAAACGTTCCTGACGTCTATAGAATTTTCATTCATATAAAAAAAGGGCTTTACAAGATTTAATTTATTGCTTAATGGCTCGTTCCATGTAGTTTGCCATTTACTTCCTAATTTACTGTTTACGAGCTTTAAACAATCCCTATGTGGCATGCTCACTTGTGTAATTTGACCAAATCGGGCTTGTGCAGCACATAGATCCGCTTTCTCATTGCCCACAATTCCAACATGGCTAGGGAGCCAGCAGAACTTTGTTATGTTTTTGAGCTGTGATTTTACCAATGTTATGTATTATTGTTCCTAATAAAAGTTCTTGAGCATTTTTGTGTTGTAGGACTGTAAGTGGGCTCAAGGAATTGGTGTAGATTACGCTTTTTGTAATTTTTTTCTTGGCTACCTCCTCTACAGCGACACATGGGACAAAAGACACATGCTAAAGGAAGACGTTTAACTGCAAGAAACAATGTTTAAGATGTTTTGCAGTTAAACGTCTTCCTTTAGCACTCGTCCTTTGTCCCTGCTGCGCGTACTTGATGTGAGGGGGGAGAGAATCGCAGTCTCGAGTGCGACTGCGGTGCTAAGTCGCCCAGCACATCTTCGTGAGTAGAAATCCTTTGAGTGAGCATTTGGAGAGGTTTGTTCTATCGGATACTTAGGCAGAGTATGCGCTGTGTATGAAGAGGTAGGTGCTCTTGCTTAAAGGCTCAAGAAAACAAATATGATTGCGCTATTATATAGTACCACGGTGCGCTTGCCGCGGTGCTTAGAGGTTAGGATGCTCGAATGCTGAATCCGATAACTCGGACTCGATGCTGTCGGGGGCTGTGGCTGCTTTGTGATGTCAGTATACGTTAATGAAGCTCAGAGGATTGTAGTTGTTGGAGTCCCACTACGGCGTCCCTCATAGCTCTGGTCGGTTCGGGATTCTAAACCGTCTGACTAT
This sequence comes from Amblyomma maculatum, assembly GCF_055883805.1. Lineage (NCBI taxonomy): Eukaryota > Metazoa > Arthropoda > Arachnida > Ixodida > Ixodidae > Amblyomma > Amblyomma maculatum. Next base: position 131,630,244 of record NC_139345.1, on the reverse strand, counting down.
ATAATTGTGTACCAGAGCGCTACATTTGATGTCCTCATTTAATAGTCTGTTTTGCAGTGCAGTTGTATCTGTTAAGAAATAATTGACAGTCGAGAAGGATGGATACGTAAAACAAACATGACTGACTAACTGGTTGGCCAATTTTCTCTTTGAAATCCCAAAGCTCGCTCGTTTGCTCCCTGTTGATAGTTTATGCACAAATGCATTCTTCTCGATGTTTTCAATATAATTGTGCGCAATATGTAGCAGTTCTCTGGAGGATATCTCCAAACTTATCCGACTATGCCTGTACTGCGCTATTCGCAAATTAGAGCAATGTGTTGCAGAGAGTACCTCAAAGGACCGGTTTATCAGAGGCTCCAGTACATCGGCCTTCGGTTTACCCAGGTTTGGCGTTATTCCTCGGCCCAATAAATCCGCAACGGTATGGATGACCCCAGTTTGCATGACACTGCGAAAACTGTCCTTGCTAGAGCCTTATCTGTAATGCTACCATTTCTGAAGGTAAAATGACGCCAGAATGTGACCTCTATCAGAGGAATGCAGTCGCTAGACAGAAGTATGCCAACACCCTGACAGGTGGGCCACTTCGGGTGCGTCGCCTTGTGCGTAGAATATCAATGGGTATCCTAATTCGGCTATGGCGAACACAATGATCACCTGCAAATTCAGCCCGGGCTACCCACAAAAGTTTTCCCGGCATCCCCCTAAATTTTCCCTCGGGATCTGGACAGAAGTTGTATTATATCGTGTGTAAAAATCGTTATTATTAAACAATTTAGGCAACCATGTCTTTTCCCGCTATGCGAAGTAACTCAGAGCTAACGCTGCATAATCAGTTTCGGCACTGTCGAACGACTGCTGAATGTTTTACAAGAGGTTGAGAGGCTAGCAGATGTTTCCATGAATTAGGCCGAGTTTTCTTTTATTGCGTAAGCAATACTACGCCAGGTTTCAGCCCGTAGCTTAAACCCGGCCGGTAGCCACATTTGACCTTTAGAGCCACATCAGATGGGGCCCCTCTTCAAGCCGATGGGTAAACCCGGTTGGTAGCCACGCCGCACCGCAGAAGAAGAAAAAGAAAAAGAGAACGGAAAAGAAGAAGTAGAAAAAGAAGAAGAAGGAAAAGAAGAAGGAAAGAAGAAGATAAAGAAAGAGAAGAAAAAGAAGAAGTGAAAGAAAAAGAAAAAGAACACGAAGACGAAGAAGAGGAAGAAGAAAGAATATAAAGAGAAGCTGCGTCGGCTTTGTTTCCGCTACCTACCGGGTTTAACTAAAGCTGAACCCAAGCTAATCATTTTTGACCCGTCACACAGAGGCAGAAATGCGCTCATCCTCGGCAGGTAAGCCAACTTGCGTCAGATGAAGATAGAGCGTCGACTCACGGATTCGGCAGGATGTCAGCGAAGGTGATAGGCGCGTCCTGGTTACACATGTCCAGGAGACGGCTTGGGAACACGGTCATGGGCTGTGGGAAGAGCACGGGAAGCGTCAGCTATTCGTCTTTAAACATGGTAGCAGGATCAGTGAGTGGGTGAGAGATTGCGGTTTTGATACTGTGGTCGTTGTCGCTTGTTCAAGGCGAAGGAGAACGGCGGAAAGATCGTGCTGTCGATCAAAGGCTACATTAAAACGGAACAGGCAAATATTAGATATATTTAGACTCTACAAATTCTTACCTTCTTAACGAGCGCCTTGCCTCTTTGTAGCGCTTGCAGAGGCCCTGTAAAACATGCAACATTTTATTGACATGCCCTTTCAGCAAAGCATCTGTTACTAACTGTGAAATATAATAGCTCTCTGGTTCTTAAGGAACACACACGTCAAGACGAAAATAACGAAGATAAATAACGTGACTGCCCCATGTGCAGGGCCGGTGTTACAATGCTTTTGTTAGCACACGCATTCTTTTAGGCGAAATGAAAAAGGAAACATGATGCCTCAAGTCCACATCGCTTTGTGTTCTACGGTTTCGAAATTTACAGGAAGTCGGCGCTTATTACACTGTGAAAGCGCTGTACCCATAAGTAAATGTATAATGCGACACCAGGACCCAGGCTTCCAAATTTGAGTGACAAAATAACTGTAATGAAAATGCCTTGCTAAATTCTGAATGCGAGTAGTGCATGGGTGAAGCTTTGCAGAAGCGCAAATAGAGTGTGTTCGTTTATCACGGGAAAAGCCGTCTATACCAAGGCACATGCATAGAAAGTTTAAACGACGCATGACGTAAATATGTTGCTGTTGGTAGAGGACAATGACTGTTCCGCACCGCGTATGCTTGAAGCGGTGATCGAGTAGGCCTTGCGGCTGGTGCTCACGGGCCAGGCACCTGGACGAGGACATGGATGCAAACTCAGCCAGCAGTGTGAGAAGAGTACTTGACGAGAGTCTTTTTAAGCGCGCGGACTAAGTATCATAAATAAAACATAATGTGCCTCACTGCCTTTTTGCAGCCACAAAGGCTAAGATAATGATATCTGGGTCATTAATAACAAAATACGTCTTGTTGGTTTGCTTCAAAAATAATTTCTCCAAACCCCGGTTCTCAACCACATTTCAAAACCTGGTCCGCACGGATGAACCTGTCCCCCAAGCTCCTTAATTCGGAAAGTGGAGAGGAGAGATGTAGAAAAGCCGACCGTATCATTTAGAGGGATAGAGGAATTGCAAGGATGGTTTACTGAAAGGGCGAAGGATGCGACTCTAGGTATCATTGCTTAAGGCTGGAGAAAGCAAACGTGTGATCTCTCTAATAGCACAGAGATAATACTTTGTCCTTTGATTACAAGTAAAATATGGCAAGCAATCGTCCAGTGTCAAGCAGCAAACGCCCGTGAAGAGATGTACTACTGATCGATAAACGATTCGCTACAAGCACAGCACTTCCAGCGCATATAAAGGCAACAGCCTGTGTTTGAGTCCGCTGCTCTGAATAATGAGAAAAAAAAAATACTCTAGTAACCATCAGCGCCGAATTGTGAGCCTCATGTGGTTGTTTACAGTTAAGTGATCTGTTACAACTAGCCAGCTGAGTGGCACATAAAAACTCAACATGCAAACTTCGTTTAGCATCACAGACTTTAAGAAGCACGAAGAGAGCGGTTAAAAAACCACAACGCCTCATTTAGTTACGACAAATAATTTGGGACACTGCTCGTTTAGAATATCCGAGGTAATATTAGAAGTGTCTCACTCGAAAACCGCCAATGAAAGACTCAGGTAATGCACTCCTAGTTTGAAATTTCTGCTCTGCAAGACACGACGAATGAGCCAAACCAGATGCGCAACTTTCTTCAGGCCTGAGATAATTCACGAAATAGGTAATCCTTTAGCTTTACTTATGAGTTCATAACTGAGTGTCACAGTGCGGTAAAGAAAAGAAGAGTCCTTTTCACTTTGGTGCCATGCGGGTTTTTCGAACTATCTCAGAGATTGAAATTTTCAACAAGAAAAAAAAAAAAAACAAGGGAGGAAGAAACAGAAGTCAAATACATGCTGTGATGCCGGCAGCGAGAGAAGTCAAAGTCTCCGCTGGGCGGAGTACCTCTGCTACCCCAATGGACAATGGCAGGGCACGTTACTTGTCCCGTGTCGTCTCCATAACATGATATTGAATTCAATGCGTGGTGAAGTGCAACACATTTTGGGCGTAGAATTGTTTTTGTACCTTGAGAAACATGAAGCATGCTTTGCAGAACATCTGATGCCGCATTACTGGCCCTGCCGTGTCAAATTCAAGAATATACTGCACAAATCTCCGCACAGGATTTCAAATCTTTGCAACCAACAATTTTTTTTTTTGCAACCAAAGCTAATAATGTTCTGTGCCGCTTTGTCTAGTATACCTTGGGCGTCCTTAAATTCATAATTTCAGGTGAAAATAGAGTTTCAGAATTCAATGTGCTCACACGCACTTTACATCTGATCGCAATGAAGGCATGCTTGCCATGTAATAAATCAATTTTCTTTAAAATAGTTGACATGCGTCATTTTATCAGCACCCTAACGATGAAACACGAAGGGACATCTATTTGTATAGTTAACTTTCTCCGGAAGCCACTTCAGTAAATTATAACACCGTTATCATAAATTTCCAATGTAATTTTTTGAAGGTGTCCTATAGAATGAATTAGTGTGGCTGGCCTTAGCACTACAGCCATATAAACCGAATGCCCCGGCCATGGCGCCGTGAGTACTGCACGAAGCTCTACTCACACATCATTAGCAATGCGAAACGTGGTAACAACTAACATGGAACTGCTAATATGTGTTGGGTGAGGGAAGGGGTGTTCCGCTTACGAGCTGGGTGCGAGGAAGAGGCTGCCTTCGGCCCCACAGCGACGTCCGATAGGGCGGCGCTGGATGCGTCGGGAGAGTGGTCACCGGGAGTTCGTGGGCTGTTGTGCGCGGCATCCAGCTTGTCGCTACTGCCTGGGCTGGCCTCTCCGCCGGAGTGAATGTCTCCGTCGGAAAGTAGTTGACGCCGGTCTAAAAGCGGGTACGACTCCGAGAGCAGGCGCCCTGAGGTGTCAGTCGTGCGACTGGAGGTCGAACTACCGCTGCTGGCGTATGCTTTCATGAGCGTGCACAGCAGCACCATGCCGGTCAGTACGCAGGAACAGGCTATGTAGAACACCACCTGTTGGCCCGAATATTAGGTAAATGAGAGAGCTGAAAGTTATAATTTATACTCTTGAATAGGTGTAAAGATAAGCTATAGGATCTGAAGTCGGCCTTAGGTTCTATTCAGGTATGAAATGGTATAGAGGCATGGTATAGAGTAGTGATGCAAGTAAATGGTATGGAGGCTGAATTCCAGCTATAGTGCTAGGCTGCTAAGCACTGTATTGACCAGTGCCTCTACTGCCAGGGCTACAAAGAGAATGTCACATTGGGTTGCGGCTGTAGCTACGAAAACAGGTAAATTTACCGGGCTGAATAACATTATAGACTGAGGCTGATATAGAAGGGTAGAGCTAACCAGGACAACTGATATATCACGGTTTCAATACGTGGACATGCAGCGGGAGGACCGCCATTTAAATAAGTAAAGTGGTGATTGCCTGAGGTGCTCAGCGAGTCAATCAGCATGAAATGATTGCCATTTGCCGCTGAAGCCTGCATTTTGGTAGAATGATCGAAACCTAGGCTGGCAGCGTAGACTGTTGGCTTTACTTTCTACCTCTCCTTTTTCTCACCGCAAAGATGTAGAGCAGTCCGAAAAGTTTTTAGCACCTGCGTTAAAATTCTAGTTTGCACAAGAGAGTACCTGTGTTACTTGCGAAGAAATGAAAATCAATGAAAACACCTAAGCCCAGCGCCAGAGCGGGAGTGTTTAAGAAGTGTATTGCTATGCAGCTGAGATGATTAGTTGAATAATGCCGTATCCCAGGAAGCTGACTTGAGCTCTTCATCGTGGTAAATGATGCCACACTGGAACTATGAAAACGTGGCTTCAGTGCCAGGTTCTTACCGAACATGCGCTGGCGTGCTATCTTTCGTTCCCTCATGCAAAAAAATACGAGAATATTTTGGCGAAAGAATGATCACAATAAACCTACCGTTTGCGTTCTTATGTTTAGATTTGTTTCGAGTCATAAGCCTAATAGCGAGAACCGGGAGTTGGCACTTTCATACCATTGCGCAAGCGCTAAATACAAGATCGCGAGCCGCCGAGTGTTATGGGGGATTCAGTGCTTCACTGCTGTTTAAAGCGAAAGCTTTACTGCCTTTGCTCCGCGAGTTGCACCGTGGTCAGCCAAGCCCTAAAGTGCGCATGTGCCATCGCTATGGCAGGCAGCTGAGCCCGGCTTCCGCATGGACACGTGACTAGCTGCGCAGCGTAATATAAGCAGGCGCGTGCGCGCTTGCTAGACAGATGCGACATGAAGAACTGGAAACGAACCGATGAGGGACTGCAACAGATTTGATTTCGTCTTCCAAAGGGAATCTCTGGTGCCTAGCTACTGTGCAGCCAATGTCGATATGGCAGCCAACTACCTTACTGACCATTGGTAAGTTTTTACAGAAATAAAGGAGCAAAACAAAAAGTGCTGAACATTGAAACTTGAAGCTCATACTCCGAAAATAAAACTTCTTGCCTCGTTTTTGATATCTTGGCAACGAAACGAGACACTTAATTACCTGATTCTCGTGTAGGAAACTGAGCACTCGCCGGGTAACAGCTGCGCCGAACCTCGCAGGAAATCTGTCGTCGTGACTGGATGTGGCAGCCTCCATGGTGCTGCTCTCGCGGTTGAGTTTGACGCTGCTGGCTTCGACCACAGTTCTTGAGGGTAGTGATGCTGCTTGGCTGCTCTGGTTGTCGCTTCCGTAGTTTCCATCGCTGTTTATGAGCTGCTGCGAACGCGTAGCATTTTCACCCTTCTGCATAGGATAGGCGTAGGTCGCCGTGAAAACAGGCGGCCACAGGTTAACCCTTAGAGGAAGAGGGACAGTTAATCCCAACAAAGCCGTTAAGATTACCACCCATGGGGCCGTGACTGAACACATCCTTTCTAGTAAGTGAAACCAATTAAAATCTTTCAGCAACGCCCAACAGCCATGGGAAACGACGTCGCAGGCTACGATGGCAGCGGCAGCAAAGGCACGATTGCGGATGAATTGCCTCTTTGTCTTCTTCTGAAATTTGTCACGTGCTGAAAAGCGATTAAATGATCTGGTTGCCATTTAAGCACGTGAATATCAGCATAACAGAGCGGAGCACCCGTTTCTTACATCCAGCTGGCAGGTTTAGTTGGTTTTTCACCATGTTTGTGAGACTTTTAAGCAGTTCCCACCCGGCCACCTTGGTAGTCTGATTCTTCGCAGTGACACTGAGCTCTACCATGCCTCTGACCCGAAACCCAACTTCGTTTTTCCTGAGCACTCGTCTCCGTCTCTTTGCCCAGACCCCGTGTTGTCATTGCGTGCCACTGTCCTTCGCTCCATCGCCCTTTTACGCCCAAGCAGCCAATTGCCTTCAGCGTCTTCTTAAGGTGGAGCCGGACTTCGATGTGTTTTCTGTTCCCCCCCCAAGAAATTGGTTAGGCTCTTCACTCCAAGTCTTCATCTTCACCTTCGCCAGTATGGTGTCGTCAACGTTATGCCCAGCTGGCGGTACATCCCTGCAGATTTTTGTGAAAGCAAGCAGAGCGTCCTTTATGTTTGCTGGGAGACAGGGTGGAACATACGAGGACAGGAGTGTGCACACAGGCACACAGGGCCAGCCTGTGACCAACTTGTCCGTTTTGTGGCGGTAAGGAAGACGCTGTGCACATATTCTCGCAGTGTGTTCTTCCTGATGTGCTTCCCCGTCCTGTTATTGTCCTCTTCCAGCTCACGGGTACACCGTATCAGTTGGTCTGGTTCTATTTGCAGCGGGAACGTCGCATTCTCGGCGAGCGGAGGTTCTCGGAGATTTGGTGCCGGTCATCTATGATTTTTTAATTTACTGGTGGAACACTTTCTGCGTCGACATGATTCCATTACACGGAACAGCTGTCCTTGGTGACACCTGTCGGTGATCATGACGGTTTGCCTCGTTGGCGCAACCCGATGATGGCGCTGCACACCGTTTTCGCATTTTATGCAACCCACTTCGGTGAGACATCGCGTGGTTGCCACCTTGGCCGAGTAGGGGCCGCATCTCGAACCAAAAACGCTCCCCCAGACCACACTTGGTCCTTAGGGGGGGGGGGGGGGAGGCTGCCGGAGGTGTTGAACGGGTGATGATGGGCTGGGCTGGAGAGTTATGTGAGACTCTGCAACAAGGCACTTTCGGGTGCCAAGTCTCCCTTCCCATCTGACAATTGTAGCTATCAGCTTCACTGGGCACTGCTTAAGAGTACGACGCCATAGCCTCAGCCTACAAATTCGGCTATTTAATTGCGACGTTTTTACTGTGTGTGTTGAATGTCGTTGTCAATTCCTAGCCAAAAGAGAGCGGCACTTCGCACACACGACGCCAGAGGCCGCGCTCGCGCAGGTAGTTTCACTAGGTGGCCCTGTGAAAATGCATGCATGTATCGCTTCACAGGGGAGTCGTCCCCGTTACTGACTTCTCCCGTTATGACATTTTCCATCGAAAATGGAAAATGCAGATCACGAAGGAAGCTTTCTTTGATAACTCAAAAGGCAGTGCCCTACTTTTTGAAGCTAGATCAGGGTGCCCTAGAACACGTAGCTACAAAAAGAAATTTTACAATGAAGATGACGCATGTGCTGTATGTGGTAACTCCAGCGAAACAATTGACCATATTATACTCGAATGTAATGGTATCCATCCGGAAGTTGATGTAGGCGCAGTCACTGTTCCTGAAGCTCTGGGGGTTAAAGACACCAGTGGCCGCGTGAATAAACCGGTGGTGGAAGCTAGCAAAAAACGACTGGAAGATTGGTGGCATAAAAGCAGAGAAGTGACGTAATGTTAGTAATGTAGAAGCAAAATTTTAATAAATAGAATGATGGTATAGTTAACCAATCTAAAGCAATAATTAAGATATAGGGAGAAGAATGAGCATAATAGCTACTGCTACCAACCAGTTTCAAAGGGGACGCTCCTATATTCCATCCATCCATTTCAGGAGGTGGCGCTGTGACAATATATGCCCCAGGGGAGCACAAATACAGCGTTCATTGAACGCATTTTGGTTAGGTGCTGAGAGCTACTGATATGTTGCGACCCGCACTATAAATTGGAGGTTTACGTGAGTCAGCTCGAAAGGGAACACAGTCTTCGATCTCACGCCGAGACCACTACTGTTACTCGAGCAGATGGGAATCCCTAACAGAGGGAATGCTTTCTTCGAGTCGGCTCCGAGACAAGGAGTATTGTTCGTGAAATTGAAACGCTTGAACAACCGTTTTATTTATAGCATTCCAGTCTGTAAATCTTGGTGTGGACTGTCCACTTCCTGGGGTCCTGGGGACACGTATGCCCGAACAGCATCTCGCCGGTCTTTTAGTTCATCAACATCTTTCACGAGACTGTCCTGTGAAAAGACATACTCCAGTGAAGCGCTACGGCAGCGCTCATTGAACGCAAAGATACTAGGTGCTGGCAGCTACTGACACTTTTCCACGTGCTCCATAAATTGAAGGTTTGAGTGAATCAGCTACAGAATATAGATTTTATTCTAGACGTAAGAGTAAGAATACTTCTTGTCGAATCTTTCAACGTCTGCCAACTCCACCCCAAACACGTCGATACGAGACGAAGTGAGTGCTTGTACACAGCGGAAAGTCATCACCCAGTTGAGCACAGATGCCACAGCGAGATAGTGTGTGCTGTGAAATAGAGCTGTGCAGCGGCGCGGAACTCTCACTTCCGGTCGGAGATAGTGCATCGTCCGCGCTTCCACTGAAACGCATGCTGGATGTAATTTCTTCGTCGAGGCAAGGACCTTCTCCGGGTACCTCGGGAACCTTACAGGGTCATGTTCAGCAATCTACAACCCGTCTCTACGCTTGTCATTCCTAGCAATCATACCGAAACTGCTTATTGGACCTCAACATGACAGTTGTCCAGTCGCGATTTGAGGGCGTTGTTGAAATTCCGCAATTGTAGATGTTGTACGGCATTTATAAATAACGTTTTGTGTTCCAAATTCCGCTGTTTCAAGGTTCGCTGATTTTTCTGTTCAGGGTTCTTTTGGGCTTGCCTTGTTTCCCGAATAAGTGCTGCCCGGTCCAAGTCAGTGCACAACCCATGGTTCATGACAGCAGTCACTGATGTTTCCGGAAGAGCTAAGGGGTGCACATATTGGAGATTGTCGTAGAGGCTACGGGACAGAGCCCGGAAGAACATAGCTCAGGAGGAAAAGCCAATGGTAGAGTGAAGAAGCCCCAATTCTATAATTTACGAGAACAGGCTTGAGCACAGCCTCTGACATTTGGTACCTTATAGCCACTTGTCGAGTGCATATATATACACAAACAAATCCACACGGCCATCAGCTAAATGAAAACAATATATCTGAATAGTATGGGGATATATTAATTTCTTGCACTTTTGGAAAATCAAGAACACTGAGATCAGACACTAGTAGTTAATATACAAGGTGGTATCAGACGGTTCAATCAGTTCGAAACCAGAGGCTGGCTGCATGCAAACGCCCTGGTTGGTGGAACCTGTGTTAGCGCTCTTCGAGCTGAGAAAATAACGGAGAGTACAGCAATGCGTGAGAAAGCACGCGATGTAGTTCTGATTTACCTTAGCGATTTAAGGGCTCTAATCTTGCATTGAGTGAATAAATTAGTGCTTGTGAGAAATGCTTTCGCTATATATGTGAATGAACGTTATAACCACTTACTGATCCGCTGCGGCGACTGTTTTAACTGAACGAATTTCTTCGTCGCTGCTGTACATTGCGAAGACATCGGTATCATAATCATCATGTTGACTACAAAGAGAAAAGAGAAGAATGAAGTCGAAGCGTACCAGTGCATTTTCAGCTCGCATCCCCCCAAAGAACAAGGAAACCACCGACGAAAGCGTGTACTACACAGCCTTGGACTACACACCGACGGCCGAACAACGTAGTGCAACGTCGGCGAGATGGCACGTAAGCCGCAAGGGGTCTGCTATCCTCAAATTAAAGCAAAACGATGGCCCCCGAAATTATTTGACAATTTCGGGAAAACGCCTTGATCAGGGCACGGATCAAGAAAGACCCAGAAAGCCGGGAACGTCAACTACGCCAGCGGCAACACCAGCACCTATAGTACCGCCATCTAGCGAGAAGGAGAGAGCCTTGAGTAATGGATGTGTAGTCCTCTGCCTCATGTCGGTTTTTATCGTGACTCTGGCGTCGGCGACTTTTCTCATCAACACTACGCGTAAGCGCCAACAGCCGCTGGTAGTCTCCGTGACGCAGAGTACCGTCGTGCCGAGAAAGCAACCGCGTGTTTTGAACGAATCAGTAACCTGGGAAAGTTCCGGCGACGTCCTCGGTGCTAGTGAATTTTGGAAGAACAATGTAACGGCTGCTGGACTTCCGGGTGGCGAGACAGAAGTGGACGAACAACAGGATAAAAAATAAATATGCACGTGTTTGTTTTTGCTTAAATGCATGCGCCTTGTGTACGATGAATGACAAAATAATGTGATGCTTTACGAAACTGCCAGTTACTAAATATTGGTTAGAAAGCTGGAAACACTGAGTTAAGACATGTGTTGAAGTTTAAAACCTTGGGAAAAAGTCTACACGATCAGTGTCACGGCCGCTCGATGGAAGCGCACTAGGTGCGGCCTGCTACGTCGCCTGAAACCGGCGGGAGGCTCCTACTTCCCGTCGCCTCCGCCGCGGCGCCACCGTTCGGGGACAGCCGCGAGTGGAGAGCTGCGCCTGGCTGCGCTTTCAGGAAGGCGTCGGCGTGGTAGAAGCCTTTTATTTTAAGGATATAAGAGCTCCGCTTCACACAATTTGGCAACACGAATTAGTATATACTGTCACGTCTAGTGTGACCATGTCAACACTTAGCGCTTGCTCGGCAAGGATGTATACTGGAGTGTACCCCGAAAAACTTAATGTGACGGTGGTTCAAGGCCACTCGATTGGAGAGCTCGCATTACCATGGTGTTGCATTCGGATCAAGTTGTTTGTTACATGAAAAAGTCACCCGGCTATGAACAATTCGAAGCTGTTCAGCTGCCATGGTAGCCTAATGCATAACCACTTAATTAACTATGTCGCGAGTTCCGTGTGTCATTTTTATACCATTTACTCATTCCTGCATACAGCTTTTATACACAAATTGATGTCAACCTGTTCTAAGCTGACAGCGCTATCCAATAAAAAAATGTCCTACTATGAGTAACCTCTGTGAAAATGCGACATGTAACCAACTTTTCTATCTCATTCTCAGAAATGTTACGGTGGAAATATTTGTGATGTTTATTAGGTTAAATCTGGATGATAACCTGAGACCTTCAACTCAGTTGGAGACCTTGAACTTTGTACGCCAGAACGCTATCCGTCATGGCTTCCCGCATTTTGCATGACCGAACTAAGTGCGCTTCATAGAACCGGTCTGCCTCAAGGTGCTACGTATATGGGCCGAAAGTTTTTATTTATTTTTATTGGCTGCTTGTAAACCCATACAATTTTGCTGGTTTTTAATTTTCAATGGAAGAACGCGCATCGAGTGTTGCTGTTGTGAAACTCTTAGCTGCGATCACAAGAATGTTCACGCTTCAGAGCGCAACTGCAGCCGAGATTCAGCGAGCAGCCGAGTACGCTTATTAAATGGCCACACAAAAAAAGGAAGAAAATTACCAATCGCAGATGGAAAACCTTTCTTGAGAGAGGTTTATGCCATAGCCATAAACGTCGCTCTACTGTTGAGTTCACATTTCCAGCCCAGCTCGCTATCAGTGGGTGCAGCAACTTAACGATATCTTGCATAGCGCCTCAGCATGGGCACGATCATTGTTTTCATAGATGAGCGGCAGGTACTGAGTTCAGTGAGAAAAAATGATGAAATCTAAAGTTTACACAGCTTGCTACTTCGCCGGACCTTTTCAGGCTTCATCATCCTGTTAATGAAGGTGCTCGTAAGCTGACAAAGCTTGATTACATATTTTGCGGAATACATCAAGCCTCCATTGTCCTTGGTTTTCATTAACCTGTAACTGGTCCAGTTGACTCATATTTCCTGTAACAGGCTCTTGCACGACTGACATGTCGCCTCAAACCCATTACCAAATATTGCATAAATTAAGCAACCTGGTAGTGATAAACAAAACTTGGAGTTCTTAAATCTCCTTGCAGAGCCTTGCTGGAGTAGCCGCACTTTGCTACCTGCTTATTCACTGTATTCCGTAATTGCTGCCTCTGTCGCATATCAATAGAATGCAGCCTTACACCACCGCATTATATGAAATAGCACCCTACACATAGCTATATAAAGCCCCTCTTTACCGAAGCCGTACGAACGTGCCCTATAGGAGTATAGTGTGCCTGACTTGGGATCTGAAGGTCCCGCTTTCAATAATTACCATTTCACCCTTACATCTTATTGACTCTCTCTGGTTTGGCAACTCGATGTGTTCTCATTGCGCCAAAGCTGTCTGGCCATATCACCAACTAAAGTGCCTCTTACCAGAGAGATGTTTTTCCGACTTTCCGCCGCGGGCGCCGGATTTTCTGTGGAACGTGGCTTTTCAGTTTATCGCATCGGCTCAGACAGTCTCAAGAGTGTAAACAAATGTTGTATGCACAGGCTCCTTTGCTTGCAAGGCCACTCAGACTAGCGCGGCAAAATGTAGAACAAATTGTATGCTTATATAAAGAAAATCTCTTCGTGCCTTTTTCTGATATGTCCTCGCAACATAACCTGCGAGAAAAGCTTCTGGTGCTACCTCATCGTGTTTATTTGCTTCACAACACATCGTTAAAAATCCTAGTTCACTGGCCAGCTCACTGGTAACTAAAACAGTTAAGCAACGTGACGGGAAAACAGGAAAAGAGGACGACACAACTAGCGCGGTTGTGCCGACCTCTTCTGCTGTATTCCCGTCACGTTGTTTGCACTGTTAACCTATAATTAATCACCAACAAGTCCAATCTGATGTCTCTTGTAGCAAATTCAACGGTAGCTGATAGGACGTTGTGCTTCAGCTTGTGGACTTCTTAACCTCAGCGGCACTTTCATTTCAGAGGAAGCGAGTGGATTTCTACTCCTCGCTGCTGCCTTTGCCTGAAGCGAGCTCAGCAGATAAAATTAGAGGGTCTCTTAGATGTCTCTTAACCGGAAGACGGCGAAAGCCTACCCTTCTCCTATCATAATTGCCTCTCATCGTTTGCACTGTTCGTCATTTCAAGTCATCGTTTGATATATTGGTCGTTTCCCAGTCAAGATGAGTCTGCCTGCGTAGTCATTGTAGCCCTTACCACTCATAACTAAGCAGTGCACTCCTTTAGAATCAGCAGTGGTCATTACATGTCGTCGTTCCACATATTCGTCCTTTCGTAGTCATTAACAGTAATGATGAGTCATGCCTAGCTATTATAGTCATTACCACACATCGCTAAGCACTTTTACTCATTTCTAATCAATTGCGGTCATTACATCTCGTAGTTTGATATACTGGTCATTACAAATCATTTTAGTCATTATTAACCATTATTAGTCATTAGCATTAGTCATTACATCTATCAATGTCTATAACCTTTATTGATTACTTATCACCATCAATCATGTTCGTTCTTAATCTCCCTCCTTGCACGCAAGCTTTTGCGAATGACACACCAGTGCACAGATGTGACGCACAGATTACAGGCACAGCTTCTGCGCACAAATTTTGTGCTCCATGACCCTAGAACGGCTTTCGCCTTAAAAAACAAACGCATCCCGTCTCAACGTTAACGTGCTTGCACACGCGCACAGAAAAAAGTTTGCGTTTACCACGCAGACACGAGGCGAATGCGTCCAGAAAGGAAGCAAACCGCGCGCTCAGAGCCGGCGACCCCGGCGGCGACGTGTCCGCGAACAGTGGCGCCCTCAGCAGAAATAGCGGGCGCAACTGAAAACTCCCCAAGGACGCGCTTGCCCATTGACGGTAGCGCGACGCAGCAGGCCGCACCCAGTGCGCTTCCATCGAGCGGCCGTGTCAGTGTTAAAAGATGTAATGGGATCGGCTGCCCCTATTTGTTCCTTTTTTGAACTGCACACAAGAAGCGAAATTAGAGCACCGAGGATGAACGCGACAAGACATCCCCCAGTTGTCAGTAAAGCTGCTGCACAGGGCATAATTGTTGCAAATATATACTTCCTTAAATGTTACCAGCATCTAGGTAAGAAAAGTTTTAAAATAAAGTAAATAATTTATTTCATAAATTGCAATTGTTCGTGGAATAATCAAAGGGATAATTGCAAAATATCGACTGGGCAGTCACAACGCTGAATTGTTATATTTTCATGACCTCGAAACACTTTGGGATATAGGTAAGCACAAGACAAAAAATTTAGTATTAACAAGGGAGAAGTGCAAGCATTGATTTAGGTTCAAGCAAGATAACTTCGTAACCAAGCAAGAGCCCCCACCAGACAACACTGCCACTTCGTAGACTGCATATGTGTGAAATTCTACTCCGAACAGCTCTATAAATTTGTCAGGATAAATCTGTCACTTTAAAAGGTAAACTACGTGGGAATGAACACCAGTACAAAAGTTTCGAGAAATTAAAAAGTTTAGTTGTTTTGGGGAAACTTCATGGTTTTTAAATGCGCAAGACAGCAGTTCAAATTTTATTTCAACATTTTTTTTTTGTTTAGGCAGCTAGCCTTGGATTCGCGAATCGAATTTTTTTTAAAGAACGTTTTCTTTTAATTTATGAATAGCAGTACAAAGTGTTTTGTGGTCACAAATATAAATGTAGAGATAACGGATAGCGTTCGTATTCCGCGTCTCATTGCTGAAGACAGGAGCTCTCGCTCCCCCGATGAGCGCTTGTTGGCCCTGGAGCTCTGAGCTAAATAGGGAGACCTCTGCCCTCCATCGTTGGCTTCGTGTTTATGCCTATGGCGCAATTTTCCTTGCAGGCCTATGCCGTATGGAGCAGGGTTGGCTTCTCCCAGTAATGTGTTCATTGCGCTGAAAAGAATTCTGGGGAGTTCGGCTAGTGTCCTCGGGTGTTTGAACGATGGTGACTAATGTTTTGAGTTGCATCTTTTATCCTTCAGTCAGATATCTTACGGTAGCCGCATGCTTCCTCCGCCATAGCTCATATTCAATTATCTGTGCGTATGTCGCGATTGGGCTGTCTGGGTGTATGGTCTAGGGAGGTGTGCTAGAATCTGGGTGGAAAGGACCTCGGGATGTGGCGTGTGCGCACTTGTTCGTTGCGATGTCCTAGTGATCAGGTATTCGCATCATATGTCATATAGTGGGGGAGAGCAAATATCAGCGTTCGCATCTCTATATAACCGGCACTGTTTTCAAGCTTGGAGAGGTTTGGCTGCCGGTGGAGCTGTTGCTTCTCTAGTGCAGTATCGAATCGTTGCAAGCGAGTACGAAATTATGCAGTGTGCAGAAACGGAGCTGATTGTCGTTAGTGGCTACCAATCGCCAAAGAGGTTACTTTATACCCGTGTCAAACAAAGAAAATTTGTTTGGATCCATGGCTTCTTTCTGCTTCGAACATCTCTTTTGGCAGGTTTGCTAGACACGTGTCAGCAGCAACTGAAGCAAATAAAGACTAAACTCTATTTTCAAGAGTTTCCGTAATATTATAGAGAGTGAGTTCGCCTCGTCCCCTCCACTGCAAGTGATATGCATTGAAGTGGAACCTACTAGGTTCACTTCCACTAAAGAGCCTACATATGCACATGGGAACACATTAAATACGCACTTGTAGGCCCCGTTCTCGAGGCGTATGTGCTACGTCATATAGAAAACATAATGCGCATCAAGTACGTACTCCGTAAGGGTCGCTTTATGCCCAGTGACGACTCTAAGAGGTTGAGAAAACTTTCGTCGATGTGGACATAGATGTACCAAATGCTTTGGTTGTATCCCGATAAGGATGAACTTGTGCGTCAATTTGCAACGCTCCTTTACCATATCGCTAGTCATATCAAGCGGTCCCGACGGCTTTTCGCTAATTCATATTTACGAACAGCAATTTTTTTTAATAAAGGCAACGTGACTTCCCAGCAGCGGTATATGTTTGAGTATGTGGAACGCAGCATCATAGTACAAAGACACAACTGCAATGAACGCCATTTTCCTACCTGGCACCGCATTCACTGAAAATTGTGTACTTTGTCAGTGTTCTCCACGAACAGGTGTTCTCTTTTGTGAACTAGATAAAAAGAGACCTGCAAGGTAAAATGACGCTGGACTGGATTACAGCAATGATATGGCCCAAATTCGATCTACTGATCCAGAGAAAATGCCGTTTTAAGGTTCAACACTCCTTCTTAGTTATTGGCTGCATTATGCGGAAATGTGTCCGCCAACAAATCCTTCCGGTATGTGGGCTAAACATTTAATTATTTATTTATTTCTATCCTAAACCATTGGTGAAAAACCAATGAGAAGGTATTGAGTTTTCACATTACGAAACGAGATCTCTGTAAAAAAAAAACCGTCATTGGATAAACCACGTAGCCAAGAGTACTATGTCTAGTGCCTTTAGCGAGAATAGCGTAACCACGAAGAGTGTATTGTGAGGTGGCTGAGAATGAATACACGACATCAGTTTCGATGTTTTCGGTGGGTAAAAACTAACGTCAGCAGAAAAGCTGCAGCTAAAACACTTTTCTTGTACGTGTGAAAAAGTTCGCAAATATGAGGCCATTTAGCAAACTAGGTATGCGCACCGTTGAGAGCTAGTGCTATGCTTGCCATTTCTATTGTGGAGACATATTGTTCCTTCTCACGAGCGTTCGAAGGTCGGCTAGGCCTGTCACGGGTAGTTGTAGTCGCGCACTTGGGTTTGTACACATCTATAAAGTGCCGGTATATAGGTCCCTGTTTCCCTGCGAATTGCTATGACTACATGCCATATCATCGGCCGTGCGTGCCAGGGGATTAGTAGCATTGGCATTTTTACTGAAAGTTTTTGTCTAGATTAAAGGTGTGTCGCTGGGGTAAGTTGTTTCTTGCGCATTGTTCGGCTAATGATTCTACTGACTTGGTCATCCACGCTCCTGAGTTTATTGTTGCCGACCAAGTTTCTGCTCTTTGTGATTTAGCAGTGTTTAGAGCCTTCGTTCTACTCCTACCACGCACTAATCAAGGCAAATGGATAGCTCAGTTGAGACCTTGAGCACTCCCGATACGCAGCAAACACCTTCAGCTTCATCTACGTGCCCAGGCATGAGCGTACTGTGCTATGGCTGCAGCCGATCACGCTTCGTGTAAAACTGGAATACACTCTCGCGCTGGGCAGTAAGCATCGTAGTCTTCGGCAAGTTCGAACTGCAAAACACTCTTGCGCTGTAGAGTGAAGATCGTCTTCTTCATAAAATTCTGTCTGCGCGGCTCCTACATTTATTCTAGGTAAATGCGCCATACACATAACCCACATTGCTAAAGGCGGAGATCTAGGCGTGTCAGACAGGTAGCTGGGACCATCGAGTAACGAGATGCGAGACCAGCACGTTCCCGAGAAGCCTACAAAACGCAGAAATGAGCATAGACAGGAGCGGAATCAAGGAACTATGGCTGCTGCTTTGAATATAACGCTCGTGAAACATGGTTCAAGGATAGATAAATCTGTACAATTTGCTCACTTTGCTGAATTGTACTTTTTTATTATCCACTGTTACAACAAAATTTTAGTGCAATTTTCTGGTGAACTCGTTGTGAGAATAGACATTTTTGTATAACTGCAGAATAGTTTTTTCTGTTTTTGTGTAGCTATAGCAGGAAATAATGAGAAACCTAGAGAATACAGAAATGCACTACAAAAATAATGAATTGTCGTCCGTGTGCTGTGCGATGTCACCGCACGTTAAAGATCCCCAGGTGATGATGATGATGGTGTCTTTGGGGTATTCTTGGGGCGGAGATACTGGACGAGGGTTATGCCGGCCTACGTCGTGGCGGCACTCTTGGCGTCCATAGGGGAAATAGGATGACGGGAGGGGGAGGGGGGAATGTCATCGTCTTGGAGCCGCTCTCGATGCCTTCCACGGTGGAAGAAAGAGAGGTGCTCCGACGGCGCGGCCGCGCTACAGCGAGCGCTCGCCAGCTTGGTGTGACCGGAAGAGAGGGCAGCCGCCAGGGGCAGCACATGTTCTGGGGGCCATCCTCTCCACCGGTTCTGCTGGCGTGCTTTAGAGCACCGGCGCTCGCGCTGACAATTTCCCACTTAAATCAGCATTAAAAGGCCCCAACCCTTAGACATTTCTTTATAGATATTTGCATCCCGACTTCTGAGCAGGTAGAAACTTTCGTAACGCTGACTAAAATAACTCCATTTCCGAGCAAACAGAGGCGCGTCGTCTGCTCGAGCAGACGACACGCTGCGCTCGTAGCTCGGAAGCGCGCACCGGGCGCGCTTCTGGCGGATTATTGCCACGTATTGCCAACTAAAGAGCAGCTTCATGACATCTTGCCACCGGTGCAATGACACTTGGGTAGCTTTTTAACGCATGTGCAACGGAGCGTCGCTATTCTATCCGTCCCTTGTTCGCACCGCAACCAGACGCCGATAATATGGCGGTGAAGGAAGCAGGATCAAACCGCTGTCGGGGAGGTTTGAGCGCCCGCTTCACCCTCGCGGGCGCGACAACCTTTGCCACATGAAAAACTGCGCTGCGTCAGATGATATCAGAATGAACGTGGGGCTCGCGTGGCAAAGCGAAGTATCGAACACGCAAAGAAAGCAAGGCTATCTATCGCCGGATGCGCGTGCCTATCTCAGACGACGGCATCCACACGGTCAGACTGTGTCTTTTGTCGCGCGTTCGATCTGCGGTTCACACTTCATGCCGGCACGCATAGCCTGGACTGCGTGAAAGAAACAAAGCCTACTGTGCGCAGGAATGAAGGTAATGTGCGTCGTCGAATGATAAAAAAAAACGATTGCAGCCAAAAAACATTCTTTTTTAATGAGGCAGTTCTCCATGACCTTCCCAATTTCTTCATTTCACTAATAATATTTGGAGTACCTTGCTTGCTCATTGCACTTTATCGCATTTTTGTGCAATCCGTTTTGGTGAAGGTAAAATTGGAAAAACTTCTCTGTGCTGCCCGCAGCCACAAGCGCATCAGAAACGCCACACGTACAAATTTCCGAATCGTTCACTACGGTGTCTGCAAGCGAATTTGCAACGTGGAGACATAAATGACTAAATACAATATTATGCCACAGTTGGAAAATAGTGTGCGATTCACAAATCGCAGAAATCGCGTCGTACGCTGAGACTTGCGCAAGGGCGTTATCGGAGTGGCCCGCAATTACTAGCACAACGAAATTATGCAATATGTTTTCAATGAATTTGAAAGCTGAAGTAAAAGAGTAGGGGGACAAAGTTGACTTCAGAAATTTTCATTGTTCGCTGTTTTCTTGAAATTAGTGCGTTCGTACGTCTGTATTGAAACGTTATATAAATATAAGCTTTCGCAGCTCGATAGATGAATATGCTGATAACATAGTGGGGAAGTATTGCCGCTCTACCACAAACTTTCTTTTCAGACAAAGGACTGCAAAATTGGCAAAATTTCATTTCCTGGGCCGAATTCGCCCCGCCGCAGTGGTGCAGTGGTTAAGATGCCCGACTACTGTGCCCAAGTACCAGGGTTTGATCTCGACCGCCGGCGGCTGCGGTTCGATGGAGGCGAAAAAAAGAGGCATTCTCTTGCTGTGCGATGTCAGTGCACGTTAAAATAAAAATTCAGTGGCCGGTTAGCCCCCGCCGCAAGCGGCGTTGACCTCCCGGTCGCAGCCCCGTAGGGCCAGGAACAGCCAATAAAGATCCCCGGCTAGTCGAAATTACTCCTTAGCCCTCCACTACCGGCACCCCTTTCTCTCATTCCGCTTTCACTCCCAACTTCCTCCCTTCCCTTAAGGAGCGGTTAAGGTGTCCACAGAAGATTTATGACAGATACTGCGCCTTTCCTTTCCTGTGAACCAATTATTATACTTTAAGAAATATTATAAAAACAGGCCAGGTGTTTCTTATAAAGTTGGTGGGAAGCAGTAGCCGGATCCGCTCTGCGGCACCAACCTCCCTATTGTTCATGCAAATGAAAAACCTACAATTCACAAAAAGGTAAAATTAGTTGAAAACAAACAAAAACTTTCATATTTTTAGGGAGACCATTTTTAGCTTCCTAACTTTATTATACTTTCTGTAATCAATAACGAAAATTCTCAAAAACAGCAGATAACATAACCGCGTCACTCCATTCGTTATTATTAATTTCCGGTGCCCCGAAAACAAAATCGCAGCAAAGCCAATTGCAGATAACTTCTTTCCAGTCATCGGTCAACAATATATGAAATTTCATAAGGTCGGCCGACCATCCTTCGTTTGATCTTACATGGAATCGCACTATAGCATCACACCTTCAAATTTAGCTTTAATGCACGACATGCACATTTGCATGCTAATAAAAAGAAATGCGAGCAAAGGCGCGCCTACGGGTTGCGCTGCTTAAATATCTTGCGTCATGTTTGCATTCGGGTTGCAGCAAACGCCTTCTGCAATTGTCCGTAATTAAATAATTCAGTACATTAGCGTTTTTTGTTATCAACTGGAAAATAACGGCTAAAAGAATTTCAAACATTGGAGTGCGCGAAAGTAACTGTTATCTTTTTTTTTTCGGCGCGACAGTACCTGAAACTTTGCAGATGTTGGCAGCTGTGAGGGCTCACATGGTCGTCTTGCACTCCTTTGGATGCTTTTTACACGACGCTCACAGGAGTACTTTCAGTAAATATTCTATTACTCGTGTTTGTCGTAAACCGCAAAGCTGCGTATCAGTTCAGAAATCATTCATGCGACCCCGAGTCGAATTATAATCCAGAAAAATGGCAGAAATATAAAGGTGCATAATTTCCACCAAAAAAAATCAAGCCGGGGAACGTCCCTATGTGTCAAAATCACGCGCCCGTCCCAGGCGCGCCCATAGAAACGCAAGCGAAACGAGCGACGAGATAGGCCCCTAGTACCGGTGCTGCCCCTGGCGGCCGCATCATGCGTAAACGTAACACTAAGCGGCCGCTCCTCAAGCAGCAGCAGCAGCAGCAGCAGCAGCAGCAGCAGCAGCAGCAGCAGCAGCAGCAGCAGCAGCAGCAGCAGCAGCAGCAGCAGCAGCAGCAGCAGCAGCAGCAGCAGCAGCAGCAGCAGCAGCAGCAGCAGCAGCAGCAGCAGCAGCAGCAGCAGCAGCAGCAGCAGCAGCAGCAGCAGCAGCAGCAGCAGCAGCAGCAGCAGCAGCAGCAGCAGCAGCAGCAGCAGCAGCAGCAGCAGCAGCAGCAGCAGCAGCAGCAGCAGCAGCAGCAGCAGCAGCAGCAGCAGCAGCAGCAGCAGCAGCAGCAGCAGCAGCAGCAGCAGCAGCAGCAGCAGCAGCAGCAGCAGCAGCAGCAGCAGCAGCAGCAGCAGCAGCAGCAGCAGCAGCAGCAGCAGCAGCAGCAGCAGCAGCAGCAGCAGCAGCAGCAGCAGCAGCAGCAGCAGCAGCAGCAGCAGCAGCAGCAGCAGCAGCAGCAGCAGCAGCAGCAGCAGCAGCAGCAGCAGCAGCAGCAGCAGCAGCAGCAGCAGCAGCAGCAGCAGCAGCAGCAGCAGCAGCAGCAGCAGCAGCAGCAGCAGCAGCAGCAGCAGCAGCAGCAGCAGCAGCAGCAGCAGCAGCAGCAGCAGCAGCAGCAGCAGCAGCAGCAGCAGCAGCAGCAGCAGCAGCAGCAGCAGCAGCAGCAGCAGCAGCAGCAGCAGCAGCAGCAGCAGCAGCAGCAGCAGCAGCAGCAGCAGCAGCAGCAGCAGCAGCAGCAGCAGCAGCAGCAGCAGCAGCAGCAGCAGCAGCAGCAGCAGCAGCAGCAGCAGCAGCAGCAGCAGCAGCAGCAGCAGCAGCAGCAGCAGCAGCAGCAGCAGCAGCAGCAGCAGCAGCAGCAGCAGCAGCAGCAGCAGCAGCAGCAGCAGCAGCAGCAGCAGCAGCAGCAGCAGCAGCAGCAGCAGCAGCAGCAGCAGCAGCAGCAGCAGCAGCAGCAGCAGCAGCAGCAGCAGCAGCAGCAGCAGCAGCAGCAGCAGCAGCAGCAGCAGCAGCAGCAGCAGCAGCAGCAGCAGCAGCAGCAGCAGCAGCAGCAGCAGCAGCAGCAGCAGCAGCAGCAGCAGCAGCAGCAGCAGCAGCAGCAGCAGCAGCAGCAGCAGCAGCAGCAGCAGCAGCAGCAGCAGCAGCAGCAGCAGCAGCAGCAGCAGCAGCAGCAGCAGCAGCAGCAGCAGCAGCAGCAGCAGCAGCAGCAGCAGCAGCAGCAGCAGCAGCAGCAGCAGCAGCAGCAGCAGCAGCAGCAGCAGCAGCAGCAGCAGCAGCAGCAGCAGCAGCAGCAGCAGCAGCAGCAGCAGCAGCAGCAGCAGCAGCAGCAGCAGCAGCAGCAGCAGCAGCAGCAGCAGCAGCAGCAGCAGCAGCAGCAGCAGCAGCAGCAGCAGCAGCAGCAGCAGCAGCAGCAGCAGCAGCAGCAGCAGCAGCAGCAGCAGCAGCAGCAGCAGCAGCAGCAGCAGCAGCAGCAGCAGCAGCAGCAGCAGCAGCAGCAGCAGCAGCAGCAGCAGCAGCAGCAGCAGCAGCAGCAGCAGCAGCAGCAGCAGCAGCAGCAGCAGCAGCAGCAGCAGCAGCAGCAGCAGCAGCAGCAGCAGCAGCAGCAGCAGCAGCAGCAGCAGCAGCAGCAGCAGCAGCAGCAGCAGCAGCAGCAGCAGCAGCAGCAGCAGCAGCAGCAGCAGCAGCAGCAGCAGCAGCAGCAGCAGCAGCAGCAGCAGCAGCAGCAGCAGCAGCAGCAGCAGCAGCAGCAGCAGCAGCAGCAGCAGCAGCAGCAGCAGCAGCAGCAGCAGCAGCAGCAGCAGCAGCAGCAGCAGCAGCAGCAGCAGCAGCAGCAGCAGCAGCAGCAGCAGCAGCAGCAGCAGCAGCAGCAGCAGCAGCAGCAGCAGCAGCAGCAGCAGCAGCAGCAGCAGCAGCAGCAGCAGCAGCAGCAGCAGCAGCAGCAGCAGCAGCAGCAGCAGCAGCAGCAGCAGCAGCAGCAGCAGCAGCAGCAGCAGCAGCAGCAGCAGCAGCAGCAGCAGCAGCAGCAGCAGCAGCAGCAGCAGCAGCAGCAGCAGCAGCAGCAGCAGCAGCAGCAGCAGCAGCAGCAGCAGCAGCAGCAGCAGCAGCAGCAGCAGCAGCAGCAGCAGCAGCAGCAGCAGCAGCAGCAGCAGCAGCAGCAGCAGCAGCAGCAGCAGCAGCAGCAGCAGCAGCAGCAGCAGCAGCAGCAGCAGCAGCAGCAGCAGCAGCAGCAGCAGCAGCAGCAGCAGCAGCAGCAGCAGCAGGCAGCAGCAGCAGCAGCAGCAGCAGCAGCAGCAGCAGCAGCAGCAGCAGCAGCAGCAGCAGCAGCAGCAGCAGCAGCAGCAGCAGCAGCAGCAGCCAGCAGCAGCAGCAGCAGCCAGCAGCAGCAGCAGCAGCCAGCAGCAGCAGCAGCAGCAGCAGCAGCAGCAGCAGCAGCAGCAGCAGCAGCAGCAGCAGCAGCAGCAGCAGCAGCAGCAGCAGCAGCAGCAGCAGCAGCAGCAGCAGCAGCAGCAGCAGCAGCAGCAGCAGCAGCAGCAGCAGCAGCAGCAGCAGCAGCAGCAGCAGCAGCAGCAGCAGCAGCAGCAGCAGCAGCAGCAGCAGCAGCAGCAGCAGCAGCAGCAGCAGCAGCAGCAGCAGCAGCAGCAGCAGCAGCAGCAGCAGCAGCAGCAGCAGCAGCAGCAGCAGCAGCAGCAGCAGCAGCAGCAGCAGCAGCAGCAGCAGCAGCAGCAGCAGCAGCAGCAGCAGCAGCAGCAGCAGCAGCAGCAGCAGCAGCAGCAGCAGCAGCAGCAGCAGCAGCAGCAGCAGCAGCAGCAGCAGCAGCAGCAGCAGCAGCAGCAGCAGCAGCAGCAGCAGCAGCAGCAGCAGCAGCAGCAGCAGCAGCAGCAGCAGCAGCAGCAGCAGCAGCAGCAACAGCAGCAAGCAGCAGCAGCAGCAGCAAAATTTCGGCTCGGGCGGTGCACATATACAGATCCGTCGTCACCGATCTGGCTCTCTGATTGCCTTCGCAACCGCACAGGGGTTGCATAGGAATTAAGTTCGAGCCGGCGCTTTGACAACCGGAGACTCGCAGGAAGAGGGGGGAGGCGGGCGGCGTGTACACCCAGTGGCAAACGATGGGGGCAGAAGTGCGCGCAGCAAGCGGACAACGCGATAAAGGGAGGAGGGAAGAGATAGCAGCGACTGACTGATGCTGCTGACGCCGATAGTGAGTCAACCCCAGCTGCGGAGTTGGTTTCAGGGACAACGCCGCCGATGCCGGCGCAAAAAATATGATACCCTCGCTTCCGCAGCGCCAAGAACCAGGTCTAGCCGTGGGAAGGTAGTCACGTATTCGTCGACGTGCCGGGGCCTACGTGAAATAACCGGCGGGTCGGCAACTGAAGAGCACCCTATCCGCCACACAGGAACAGGGAGGGGGGGACTCTCCCCTCCTCTTTCTGCATGGCGGCGACGGTGTTCTATGCAGTCACGTTATCTTGACTCTAGCGGCGTCAGCGGCATCCAGCGGTATCAGTCGGTCGCTGCTAGCGCTGGGGGGATGAAAGGGGGGCGGAGCTGGTTACGAGGCCGACGCCGACGTCGACGCGAAACCCAGGAACGGACGCCAAAGAGCTGCGCTCTAAAACAAAAACGTAAAGCAGAACAGCACGAATAAAACTTCCATCGCCCAAATTCAAGGGGCCAAAGTGTTGATCATCTCAGCACGCTGGTGCACGGTGATATCCGATTTAAGGGATGTACGCGCCTAATGCCTTAATTGAACGCAAATTCAACAGCTTTGTCGACTTTCGTATGAAAGTCTTATGGAAGTCGTATGGAAGTAAAAGGCCTGCTAGGCATACTAGTTAATGGCCGGACTGTGGACTGGCGCGAGATATCGGCTCTACGGACACACACTGCTCCGATGGGGATTGTTCTGTAAAACCACAGTACATACAACCGCCATCTACATGCTCCTGTATTTTCACAGCATCCGCGTGAATGCTGTGGAATGATTTAGTCTCCTGGCAAAGCAGTTTAGTTGGGCAGGAGGCTACTGCATAACGTGGCAACAGGAAAGAGAAGAGGGTAGGAAGGAAGGAAGGAAAGAAAGGAAGGAGAAATTAACAAAATTTGATAACAAGATGAAGGTGCTTCGAGCAAATCAGGTGTTGTAATAATTGCAGATGTTGCCGGCTCCGTGAAGAAGGTGTACAGCTCTCCCAAGCTTCAAGATTGGGGCTGGGTAACCGCAGCTCCCATTCTCCTGAAACCGCACTGGGAGGCTTTTGGTGATGCTATTTACGCTTGCATATCGAAATGGTATGAAGAAAGAAGGGGGTGTCTCCGTATCATGTCATGCATTCTTATTGTTACACGGTTTACCCAGCTATACACGAGCGAATGAGCGGTACAGCCTTGAATGTCGAAGGAGACGGTTTATGTCCAGCAATATACGGACGTCCTCCTGTGGGCTCAGAAAGGATGAATGTGCAGGCCGGAGAGGCTGGACATAAAAGCGCAAGCGATAAGAAATGGGTCCCATAAAGGAGTCATAAACGAAACTCGGGCAGACAAAGATATTTGTGTCTACAAGTAGGGTGGCTAGAAGGCTTTGCCCTAAAACTTGCCAGTTAGAGTTTTGCATGAACAGGGAAAGGAAACGGTTGGCATCGCATTTTTCTCGACACGTGGCGCCTCGCGTGGGCAGTCATCATAATGTGTAGGAAGGCGGCGACCGATAAGCATTTTCGTCTGCTCTCCCGCCACATGCCTGCCTCGCATTGTGCTTATACTATCGTGGAATATCCTCTCCAGCATCCTTAGCATACTTCGGCCTGCAATGATGCCCGGCCCGTGGTCTGAATTTGTTCTCCAAAGCGGCCACCCCATGAGAACTTGTCAGCCCAGCTTCTTTGCTGGACAAAGATCATTTTGGGCTCCATATGGCGAAGCACTCGGCTGTTCGTGTGCTAGTCCTAGCGCTCTCTGGCCGTTGCTCTTATTCCTGGAATGTCGTAAGCTTCATTGTATGCGCAGGTTGTGAGTCGGTTCGCATCTAGGCGTGTTCGCACCGTTCTCATCGGAACTTACGCAGCGGTGCCGGATCACAGCTCCTTTCCGCAACTTCACGGTCTCTCTCCATGGCGGCAGTGGAGATCATGGTAACGGGCAAATCATAGCATCCGCCAGTTATGTCCCAGCGCCGTGGACGGATGGAATAACTGCAGCGGGCTCTTGGTGGCCACTATATATTTCTGTGAAGGGCCTCTGAAGGAGGAGTTTTTAGAACCACCTCGCGGTATACCTGCTTGCCATCGTGTCACCCTGCCGCAGCTATAATTTGTGTGTTTTGTATCGGCGTCATCGCCTCAACACCCCACCCATGTACCCAGGATTAACTTGGCTCAACGTGCTCAGTATTACCTAACTGTGTTTTGACATTACATGCCTCGCGCGGTTGGGTGGGAGGGCTCTGGCTCCTATCTTGAAGATATATCCTTCTTGCTTTACCCTCCCTTAGGATCTAAGAAGCGCCGCCCCATACCCTTCATCAGCAGCACTATACCAAGTGCAGTGTGAAGGCCTCTCCCGTTCTCCTCCAATTACATTTGTCCTATGCTAGCTGCATGGACTTGTCTCCTGAAGCATCCTATCATCCTCCGCCCACCTATTTTGCTGCCACTCACTGCTACGCTTTCCTTCACCTTGGAATCCATTTTATTACCTTTAGCGACTATCGGTTAACCTCTCTTCGGACGTATCTCCTGCTCATACCTATTTCTTCTTGATTTAGACTAGTAGGCTATTAATTCTTTTCATTTCTCTGACTCACTCTCTATGCTTCATATCCCCTAATGTTACACTTAACGTTTACCGTTCCGCATCTCTGCTTTGTCCTCAACTTATGTAGAAGGCTTTTCTTTAATCTCATTCTTTCGGCCCCATGAGAGAGTGCTGATATATGTATTTATTACATATTTTGCTCTTGAAAAATACCGGTAAACTGCTAGTCATAGCCTGTGAGTACTTCCCGAAGGAGCTCCATGCCAATCCGATTCTCTTAGTTATTTTTATGTCATGCACCAGATCGGCGCTTGCTACATGTCATAAGTAGATATGTTCTTCCCCCATTTGTGCTTCGCCTCCTACAGTAAATTGCTGTTCATTTTCGAGGTTGCTGCAGAAGATTGAGGTAATCGGCATGTGGCCTCTCTTTGGCAGAAAACTTGGCATGGCGTTGTACACAGAACATCACGGGCATAACCCTGGAGGCCTTAGTTAGCAAGTGGCATGGCGGAAAATATACTGCCAGTGACCTTGAGACGTCACAGGACCACGTCATATAGCAGAGTTGACAGCAATACTTTAGGAAGATTGAGAAAGGAATCGAACACAAGATTCAGGTTTAGACACACTACTGCTAGGCTATACAGGACCCATTTACTACGACGTGATTTAAAGAAGGTTTATATACTTCTCCGGTTAGCTTGTCCATGATGAGATGGTTTGATCTTTATGCGGACGTCTTTTCGGGAAGATATATGCACAACTTAAATGGTTAGTAGTTAACCACACATCATTTAGCGCCAGGGTGAGAGAAGATCCTGACAGAAGCCTTAACCCATGTCGCGTCATAGACCTTAAAGGCGGAGCTTATAATGGCCTGTAGATTCGGAATCATGTGCGAGCTGCGAAACACGGGGAGGTGAAGCGGAATATATTTTTACGTAATGAAGCACATAAATGTTTTGC
This sequence comes from Amblyomma maculatum, assembly GCF_055883805.1. Classification (NCBI taxonomy): domain Eukaryota; kingdom Metazoa; phylum Arthropoda; class Arachnida; order Ixodida; family Ixodidae; genus Amblyomma; species Amblyomma maculatum. Next base: position 131,601,809 of record NC_139345.1, on the reverse strand, counting down.
AGAGCGTATTATGCATCTACGAAGCCAAATACAGATTACGTTTTCTGATCTTTCTTTTTTTACAATCATTAAGCAAACGAAACAGACTATTCCGGAGTGCGTGTTTCCGAGTTAGTTGGTTCTGGATATGAAGTTAGCGCTAACACTTGGTCGAAGACAGAAGAAAGAAAACACACACGTCAATTAACAAGCGCTACTAATTGATTATCCTGGTTGAGATAAAAAAGTGCCTTAATTTATGCGCATACAACCGCTGATGAAACAGATTGAACAAGCTAGAATTGTTGGAAGACCGATGGACTCACGCTTTGTCCTATATCATCATCCTGAAATGGCGGATGGGGATGAGGATCCGGAAATGGGCGTTCATGAAAGCCGACTTCATTTTGCCGAAGTAGCTGATAGCCAAGGGCCCTCTTTCCACCTGAAGCAAGGTAGACAAGCCACAATACGTGACGTTCATGAAGTTGCGTTGGCCCCTGTGATTTTGTAGTCCGGAGAATTCATCTAAGGTGAGATAGATATGAACGCGGCAGACGTCGCCGATTCGCTCGTAAATGTCGGGCAATGAAAGTTTTTTTTGCAAGAGCGACGACAATATGTTTAATCCCAGTGCCAGCCCACTTATTGTAGTTTACGTAAATAGGTTTCAAAAACAAAGCGGATTATTTTCGAAACCGCAAAGCGAACAATGGAGCAAATGTATTAATTATATCCTGACCAGGGAAACTTGATTACATGTACCGCGGAGATGTTGGATGAAAGCCTGAGCTAAAATAATTGAGTGGCAGGCATTTGAATCACGTTTTGGAGTTAAGTACTCACAAAACATTTTTAGGGGGCGTCAACCCCCTCTTTCTCTATTGCAGGATACTTGTTTCAGGAGGAAAAAGACTGTGAAAGATGTTGCCTGATTTTTTTAGGTGTTTTATTTGTGCACGTCAGAACCATTTAGAAGTTAATATTGTCTCGCATATAAATTGTGCTTCCCTTTTGTTTTTCGACTATCACTTTTTGCTACTGGCCATGATGATCCGACTCTCACAATAAGTCGAGCGGAAGCTAAATGCAGATGATGATTACTTTTTTCTCACTCCTTCCCCCCTCCCCCCCCCCCAACCTTTTAGTAATACAGGGTAAGATTCCTGTTGTGAAGACCATTATATTTTTCATTTCTCTTAGCGTATTTTTAGCAACGTACAGCAGTCTAACTTGGCTTTGTAATAAAGATAACGCAATATGAGTGTTTTAAATAGTATCCCGTTTGATCAAGGGCGGAGGTTCGGGTGCCATTCAGACAGTAGAGGAGGCCAAATATTGTTACTGGGCCAAACACCACCTCCGACGTGCTCAACTCGGCCGTATAAGTTGACGCATATTGGTGTAGTGTGCTTCAGAAGCGATTTTCAGGGCGATAAAAATGTGGTGCTTGAATTGTAAACAGTAAGACTGGAATCTAATTCTGTTAAGCTTATGACATGCTTTCTTTGTGTTTTTCGCTTATACGAGGCTTTGGATTTGTCCCTAGAGAATTGTAAGAAAAACATTCTTAACAGAATGCAGCTGTTTTTGACTTTGTTCTGAGCAAAAAGAATCGTTTCTACGTACAGCTTCTGGATGGCTGAAGAGAGGACACTGTATACTGAACTCAGTCCGTTTTCGTAGCAAATAAATATTTGCCTAGAAACATTTAAAATTAGTTTTGTTGCACTCAAGCACAACCGCTTTACTGCCACTTCCTGAAATAATTTTTCAGATTCGCTTATGTTGGAAGCTGTGAGGGAATTAAGCCCTCAAATAGTACTGTACGAGTATGTTAAAGAATGAATTTCACAATCCTTTCGTACAAAAATTGTAAAATTTGAAGAAACAAATGAAACTGCAAAATAAGATGGCGCCTGTTAAGGTTTACTGAGTGGTTTCCTGTATATAGTGGGCTTTAAAATTCAATCTGGTATCATTATAATTATTATCCAAAAGTGGTAACATGCGCTATCAATGCACTAAAATCAAAATAGAAATTTCATTTCAAATTTTAAAGCTTACCATACGTGCCCATATTCCTGGTCATTGTCACCATAAGAAATAACCTCTAATGCCAACGGCGGCTTCATTTCTTTCGTGAAATAGCAATTGGCGTACGAAAAAGAGCAGATTACATACGAAGATGCAGTTTGGGATACACGTGGTTGAATGAAAGGACGTGACTGACTCTGTAACACCGAGTGGACAGCTGTCGTCTTGGAGACCACCAAAAGCAGTAAGTACTGCGGATAACTTGAAACTGGAACCTCTGAACGTGGCCATTCGCTGTCCCGAATGTGCGAGGGAAATATATCTGCAAGGAACATCAGTGTGCGATATTATGGTAGCGGAACGGAATCCGGAATTTTGTATTTCTATGTCATAGGGAACATACTATGAATCGCTTTGGACGTTAACCTCCATGAGCAAAGCATAAAAATTGATAACCAAAACTTATCCAAGAACGTTGTTTTAGAGAACGTTGTGAGGACTAAGGCAAAAATAAAGCAACGAGCGTCTCAGGAAACAAATTTTATAGCATTTTGCAATATACACAATAAAGTAGCATGCATTACTAAAGGAATATAAAAACTATCCCTTGTCTCTCAGGACCTTTAGCGCAAATTCTTCGTCTCGACGACGATCACTTGACAGGAAAGGGGAAGCATTTGTGAACCAGTGATGCGCAGACGCAGAAGAGTTGAAAAATGGGCTGACGGCACTTTCGTGAGCAGCATTTACACTGGCGAGTCCACTCTGTTTCCCATGGGGTCGTGAGGATGAGAATAGCAGCGATACGGAGTTTTGCTTCTCGATGACTGGAACCTCTGACCTATGTCGCCGTCGGTTAGCTGTTGTCTTGGTGTCATTCGAAGTGAGTGCGCCACGATCCCGAGGCAGCATGCTTTTGCCAAGGTGCCTTCGAAGCGACCCTGCTTCAGTACGCTTCTCGTTTGGATGCATATGGTCCTGTGCAAAAGTCAGAGGTGCTTCTGGAGGGACGGGTGACACTTTCAATGCGCGCTTTCTTGAATGAGATGGCAGCACACGAATACCGGGGGCGTCACCGCTGGTTCTAAAGAGTGCGTCGTTTTGTGGGGTAGTGAGTGTCCGTATTCGGGCTTCGTTTGCTGTATAGACGCTCGGTGTGTGGACTGCATTACTTACAATACTAGCTTCACCTTTCTCTTTGACAGATGTGGCCCCCTGCCAGTCAACGGTCGGCCCAGACGGCAACAGCGTTGTGCGTACCTTCGCTCTCCCTCGCGTCTCTCCCTTTGCTCTCTTTAAACTTTTGTATGGCTCTACAACAATTTCCACTTCCTTTTTGTATTTCCTCATCTCTAGATGGAGCGCGGCTTCTGTCCTGTTGTCATCATCATGGACGGTGATGGCTGCGGCTCCGTTTAAAACTGACACCCTGTGCACAACCAGCTGCATGCCTACCACGCAGCAGATGAGCGTGAAAATGGAAACGCACACAACCTTGGGCGCGCTGACCGACGAACCGTCATGCCGAGAGGGAGAAGCCGCACGGTTGATGTGGACTGGGGCCAGGAATGCCTCCTCATCCTGATCGGGACTGATGAGAAGACTGGCGCTTCTCTTGGGCTCCGGCGATTGCGCAGATTGGGAAGGAGCAGACGTCGATAATGACGGAGGTGGTACCGTTATGCAATGCGAATCACTGTCTTGGATGTCGCTCAGTCGTAGTGCGCAAGTAGATGAGGCTAGTGATGGATATGGCACCGTCCTAGTGTTGGAAGTCGTGGAGGAAAGCTGTGGAGCCGAAAAACTGTAATGCAGGGAGCTCCCTCGCTTCAGCCAGCCTTTCATATCTGCTCGTCTTCTTCGTCGTTATGCGTAGCGCGTAACTGTCCTGTTCTGCTATTTCGTCTTTTTTTTATATCCGGAGTACATTGAAAATTGCGGTCTTCGCATCGCCGTGCTCGCAAATCTTCTTCCAATCACACATTGACACTTCCATAAAATCCCTGCCTTATTTTGATGAAGCAATTTTCGGTGCGCCACCCGAAACTGATGAGATTAGCTCCCGCATTATGGGATTTCGCCGTGGTGGCTCTGAAGCTTCCTTCGAGCAACCGCCTGAAAAAAAAAAGACGTTGCCAGGGAAATCGAATTGAGGCTAGAGAAGAAGAAGAAGAAGAAAAGAGATCCGCTTCGCTGAGGTTGGTGATAAAAATATTTAATTTGGGTCAGTTGTAGCCGTACGTGATGAGTTGAGTTCTTATTCCAGAATGCCGATGGCTGCACCGATCCGGCATTCCATCACAGTAGCTGCTTACTTCACGTGCTAGCCTGAGAGTCTTTGTTATTGCTGTGCCCTTGGATAATGCTACACTTCAGATGTCGTCGTCTCTATTTCCCCTGACAAAGTTTCACTAAATAGTTTACATTCCTGAGCAGAATTAAAAAAATATTAAATAAAGTAAAACTCTGCGAAATTATGAAGGACGTTTAGCGCAACTGAATATTTCGAACAGAGCATGGCAGAAGGAGTAGACGCGACAAGACTGCTTGTGCTAACCAAAACCAACTAACGCAGCTTCTTGCTCTGAAAAAAGGCGCGCCAAACCGAAGTGAAGCGAAGTAATCACTTGCTGAACGAGTGCCAAACAACATGACTTCTGCATTTTCATGCAAGCATATCTGTGCTTAGCCAAGCTATATCGATACTCTGTTTTTTTTTCTGCGTATGATTTGCTCCACGTATGTATTTTTTTCCAACCATTTCTGCGCCCCCGACACGCACGCGTGCCTATTTTCCAGGAGGCATAAGGCAGCACGAAAGATAACGGTTAACATTGAACTCATATATGATCATCAAATGGTAGATGAGCGGAGTGCAAAATGGCAAACGAAGAGACATAAGAGCAAAATATACTTGATATGAAGTAGGTAGATGATACTGAAAAAATAAGTCGCAAGAGATAAGATTTCGTGAGCCAGACTACTCACATACTTGAAAGTTAAGTTTGCAAGCATCCTGGCGCCGTTCCTTAAGGAGGGGCTTGCTAAAAACTGCATATTAACATGTAATAAACAGTGATCGCTCCTGAGGGTAACAGATAACAAACTAGATAAATGAACACGCACTAAGACCAAAGGCGCATATCGTTTATTTGAACCACTGCCCGATGCACTGCATAAAAGGAAGAAATAAATACACACATTTCAGGTATAGAACCTAGTATTGCATCTCTAGCATGCAGATCAGCCGTACTTCAATATCTCTGCAGACGCTTTGTACGACGTGCTGTGCTACAATGAAAGCTGATATTGTTGTTGCCCTCTAAACTGATGGAACACAGCGATACAGGGGGATCGGCCTAGAATATCTTTAAAGACGTATATTTACATCGCCAAAAATAAAATGATTGCTAGTTTACGTAGAAGAGAAAGAAATGGAGAGTTGAAACACAGAAATAAAAAAGGACCAATCATAACGCATGCAGGAGATAAACACTGTGAAATTTGTAGCCAGTGAATAAAAGAAGGTGAATTAGCAAGACAGACATTTACATTCTATTAAAAAGTGTTAAATGGTGGTAAAATCAGACTATGGCTGTAGCCATGTATGATGGTACCAAACGACAATAACATCTGGCTACTCAAACTATGTCTAAGCTGTTGAAACTGCTGCTCCGCCTCGTTCTCCACTTGATCGCCATCCTGGGTGACAGCATGAAAGGCAACTCCCACGAAACTTGTGCATAAGATTTGTTCACTGACCAAGCTCAGTGTGCACGCTTGACAACAGAAACCTACGTCGTACGCGTGCATTCCAGCGGTTTGGTAGCCGATGTTTCACTCCAGTCGAAGGATAAATTGTACTCATACTGGCGTGGTTTAAAGAAAAAGCCGCAATTTTCGGATTTTTTCCTACTTACTCAATATATATGATGGCAGATATGCAGCAACCGCATTGAGGGAAGAAGAGCAGGCTTTACGCCGACCGTTGTGTGATAGAAGGATGATTCGAAGCCGCACACAAGGCACTTTCTCAGTCCAAAACTCAGCGTAACCACAGAACCCACAAGACACTGTTTAGAAAAGGTCCCAGTGGTGCACTCTTGGAACAAGGGGGGAGGGGGGGGTGGTAGCGGCAACGGCTATATGCCAAGAATGCAGACTGCTCACGCAACAGAAAATATTTTTGATACTGAGCGCAAAGGAAAGAAAATACAAGTGACGCAGTGAAAAATGCGTGTCTCTCAAGCCATTTGTTCTTATGTTTTATTTATGTTTTTTGCGTGTTTCAACAAGGCAAGGGATTGCTAGTTAGTTGTCTCTGATCCTCAATTTGCTCACACAAGGAGTGGAAGTTCTCGACAAGGGCGACATTTAATGCCGAGGGCTTCAGACATACTTTCTTCAGGATATTCACTGGTCCCACATCCGGCTCAACACCGGTTTACAAGTACTGGGTAATGCCCTATTAACAACTAAGCGGAATCACTTGGCTGCCTCGCTCACTAAGGCCACCTTCGTGGGGCCCTCTGCGCCAATTGGATCAACATTGAGCAGATCTGTGAAAACTACGACTAAAACGAATCCCGATAACCATTTGCGGAACGAAAAGTGTGCCGCGTGGTGTGGTGTCATTTGCGAAACTACGTGATACAAAAGCGAAAGAAAACATAACTGCGCTAGCATTTATTACTGAAACAATTTTAATCACACCTTTCAAAAAAAAAAATAATAAACAGCCCAGTTGCGGCCGAAACGTTCCGCTTTATCTTTTATTCAAAAATACAAAGCTCCGAGAGGGCATTTGAAGTGGGTTGGGGGGGGGGGGGGTGCGATATATAGTTCAGCCAGGAATACAATCTTGAACCGCTAGAGCTTCAAGCACTCAGAATATAGACCGACGACAACAAACATTGATGATTTCTGAGAGTAGCGTTTCAACACGAATACAAAGAGGATGTGTAAGGGCGAAGGTCAAAGCTCGAAGTGACTTTTTAGACCGGTTATAAACGTTTCATAACGATTGGCAGACGCAACGGTGCCAAGGAGTAGAATTCGTGGATAGATGGCGATAACGAGGGGAGAATGAAATAAAATAATATTTATAAAGACAGATCAGTAAAGCAAAACATGCGACGTGGGGTGATTCCTCCCAGCGAGCAAAAAGAAAATTCTGCAATCAGCGTTTTAAGATGGAAGAGAAAGGAGGGCAGTTAAAGTTTGATAAGACTGAAGCCATAGGCTCAGGTTAAGACATGGGACGACATTTTGACACAGTGATCTTCGCGCATAAAACTGCCTTCCAAGAGATAATTGGATCAACCCCTTGGCAGGGTGCCTACGACAACAATCCACGCTGTGCTACCCCTAGTCGAAGACGAGGACAACCTCGACATCGTCGCCTACCTTCAACGGATAGAGGAGGCCCGGAGACTCACCCGACTACGCATTGAAGACGAGACCAACAACGAATTTATGTTCGACGTTACAATATACGACGAGATGACGCAGACGGAGACCAACCACAGCTCTGGACGCCGATTGGCCGCCGTAGAGTGACTTTAAAGCTGTTGGGGCTCCACTTAGGCCGATACAACGTCCTTCGCCGCATAGTACAACTGGACTAGACACGAAGTCATCGTAGACCGCGCCATCTTAGCGTCGCCCTGCACGCCCGGAAATGGTGCATGTTCGCCCCTAGCCCTATCACGCGCATTATAGGCCAGTTATTATTTAAACTTCTGATTATGTTTAGCCATTCATGTTTCTCTGTTTGTTTTGAAACTTGGAGCCGAAGTTTTTAAGGGAGGAGTAATGACGCGAACTATTGTAATCCTACTTGTTGCTCTGAAGAGCAGCAGGCATGTAGCCTTATAATTTCACTGGTAACACGCGGAGTGACCTACGCAACGCCGAGAGTATTTTGTTCTGTTTGGTTATGCACGCTCAAGACTTCCGGTGCTTTTTTATTACTTTCTTTCAGCCAGGTGCCTCGAGATGTACCTCGAATTATTTTGCCGCTATTAAGGCGCGTTCACACTACACCAAATTTTCGGCGAGCGAAGCGGATTCGGCCGCTTTTGACGCCGACGAGGGCGGAAAGCGGCGCGGCGAGGGCGATCGGTCCGAGACCGAATTTCCCGCGTTCGCCGCGGAAGCGAGGATGGGTCGTTGACGTCACGTCCGCCCAAAATCCAGTATGGCGGCAAGCACTGCAGCGGAGCGGGCCGGCGCTGTTTCTGCGGAGGTGCTGCCTGATGCCATAAAGGAGGCTCCAATCCAAGCGACATTTAAATTTTAAGGTCCTGATTTACAACTAGGACCTGTGGGAACATATTGGCCAAGAACTGGGAGTGAGAGGTAAGCACAATTGCTTATATATATTGCATCACGCCGATGCTCGCGAGAACTTTTCGGATGCCGGTACAAGTACGTTTCGCTCTGTTCTCGCGCTACTGCTAGCTTTATCCTATGCATGCGTATCTCGCGCGATCGTGCGCGACGCATGTATTACGTACTTCGAAACCAGCGCATTGATGACCATTTGGCTCATGCCGCTGTTTGAGAACTGTTTTTTTCTTCGAGTGCCAGTGCGGTATGCTTCGCGTATCCAGCCTTTGTTGTGTTCACGCTGCTGCTAACTTTCTTTTGTCCCATGCAAGCAGACCTCGCGCGATCGTGTACGACACATGTGTGCTGCGAAGCGATAACACTGATCATTTCGCTCATTCCCGCTATTTGCACCTATCGCATGCATGCGCAGCTAGAGTGAGCATGCACTATTACTTTACTTGTGCCGTTGCGGGTCCCTGTGCCGTGAATATTCACCTCGTACGAATATTTTGGAGCGTATAGCATCACGGTAGCGGCGCTGTGTGCTCCGTGACAAGCTTTAGGGCGGACCGCGAGCGTGATGCGTTTTTAGAGACTTATTTCGTGTGGAAAAAGGCTAATCCCGAGTTTTTCACCTTCTACAATAGTGGCCTTCAGATTTCGTGCATTTAAAAACTAATATTTGAGTGGTCGTGCTGTGCTGGAGTCCTGTGCAGTTCAGATGAAATAATTTACTGTGGCAACGCTGAAGAGACCGTTAGAACATGTGAACAGAAAATAAGCAAACGCCAATCTTGTTTACTGTGCTTGATAACCAGTCTTTTTTTTTTCTTGTAGGGGCCATCAGTCAGAAAAATATTTTAAGAACTTAAAAGACACATTCTTTTTTTCAAAATTGAAAACCAAATTAGGTCTAGTAAGAGGGGTGGAGCTGGAGCTGACAACGTTCCTACTGTGAAGTGGAAACACTTGAAGCAAATGCAGCCCATAATAGAGCATGTGTCAAGAGAACCAATGTAAGTTGCATATTTTCTCAGTATGCATTAGTGTGCGCTCTTAGGGTGCTCATTTCATGATTGTAGTATCAAGCAAAATATAAAAATTTAGGTGTACTATTATAAATGTGATATAGTGTTGTGTTTGTTATATGTGGCTGAATATTTTGCAGATTGTTTAAGCGTTCATTTCACCCGGTCTCAAGAGTAAGTTTTAAAACAGTGTGCAGCTTTTCATTCTTCACAGATTGTAACTTCATTGCCCATGACTCATGCCTAGAAATCCTATTCAAAGGATTCATGTGTGGATTGAGTTAAAATTATAAAAAATCCTGTTCAATTCATGGTATTGGTTATTTATTGTTTGGAAATAGATCTGAAGATCAGCCAGATCCCTTCATTCAAGTCGCCGTTCCAGAGCATGCAGCGCCAGGAATATCTGGCTTGTCCTTTTGAGTCAGATGGGCCATCCACTCCACACACAGCTACAACTGAAAGGTAACCATCTGAGAAAGTAAGGTGTGCACTTGAAGTCACTGAAATTTAGTGCACTTCATCTGCCCTAATATTTGCAGCCAACTGGAAAGCAGTGTAGAGGACTGCGATTTAGATGTGGAAAGATAAATCTGCAATATGACATCCCGTCGTTCATCTCTCTTGTAATGCATGCTTGCTTAAACCTAACTAGTGACTGCGGTGCTCGCGTCTGAAGTGAATTTAATTTTCTCTTCACAAGCATTCCATTTTATAGAAGGCCGATGCCAAAGAAGGGCTCCTACAAATTGACGACATTGTCATGTATTTTCAAATTACTGACAGGAAATACCTAAGGCATATACTAATGACATATATCATGCCTATTTCTTTTTGTTTCTTCTCTGCATACAGGACAGAAAGCAGGTTATCAGGGCAATATTAGCTGTGAACTACAAAGTATGCTGTAAGTACAAAGTAAAATTAAATGTTACCATTGTCTTCATTTGGCTGCCTCTGATCATTTTCTCCTGCCACGAAACTTTGCTTGGCTGCTTCTGATGAAGTATTCGCACAGCTTTTCCCTGATAGCATGTGCAAGCCTGAAAGGAGAGAACATGGAACATTAGAGAAAAAGGGCTCTCTTTCCAAATTATCAAACTGACAGCTTTAACTCCTAGTTATAAACTCATTTCGATGAGGTAAAAGTAACCAGTAATTCAGTCTCTCTAAGCTTATTTGCCAACAGAATGATTACATGGCTGGGTGACAACCTAAGGCTGGAAGAGGAGTTAGCCTTCAGTTTCCCTCTGTCTCCTACCTCCAGGTTCCCTCGATCAGTCGCCCTTGCCAATAGTATGTGGTGCTGGGGGGGGGGGGGGTAGTAGACTGCACGGGAATCTGGTTTCTCCTCAGACACCATGAAGTGCAGTGACATGCAGGAAGTGATAATGCGACTAATTTTCTCTTCCTTTGTCTTGAATGGCTGACGTAAGATGAGCCATTGTTGGGCGAGAATCCAAAGAACGGAATGCCTCACTCATCTCATCGGTAACTAAATACTCGTTTTGCATGGATTTGAGAGAATTGGCTGGATGTTCCTGCAGCTGACTGGTCATCTAGTTCCTCAGGACTAGAAAACTAGAAAGGGAGACTTGCAGAACAACAAATTAAGTTTAATTTGAAAATAAAAATCAAATGCAGTTTAATCATACATTAGTTTTGGCATACTCAGTGTTCAGTGTATATTGTTTTGATCTGTGACAATCCCAGGCTGAATGTTTAATTCCAATCAGAAGAGTGAGGCAGATACTGCCTTTCATTTGTAACAAATAAGCGTATAGTGGCTGGGTTGGCTGAAGTAAAAGATCTTTAAGCCTTTGACATGATGCCTCATTTTACGTTCATAACTTTGGCTGGTGAACATTGAACAGCTTGTCATATCAAATGGCGCTGAAGGTGTTATGACACCAGTTAATCTCAGTTCTAACAAATTGAATAGCTTACTTTTCTTGTGTACGGTCACATGAAGATTTCCAGAAGGAAGGCCTCATCTCTCACAAAGAAAGAAGGCATTTTGCTATTATCCTTCAAAGGTGCATCTTCTGAGATGCCTACCTGGCCTAGCTACATTTTTTAAAAATGTGCTTCGGCCATATTTTCCACCATCAGACTCGCTCCAATTGTGGTCCATCTCCACCAACAAGAACCTAAATGAGCAAATTAAAATTAACTTGTATCTTTTGGTTAATATTAGCCTGAAGGGCACACATTTGCATAAACATTTCACCTGCATGCATAAACATTTTGCCTCATTTATTCATAGGCATGTGTAGCTTTGTAGTAATTTAGTTTACACAAGGATATCAAATGACATTACCATTACATTAGACAACCGAGGACTAACTATAAAAAAAAAGCTTGCACTTGATAGGAAATCAAATTTAAAGGTGTTCAGAGGATACAAAGGAAATATACTTGAATACCTGTAGCAAGCATCAATGACTGCCAGCATAGACTTGCTAAATGCATTCTTGTAATTTCGGTCAATACTTCCTGAGTTGGCTGGACACTCAATGTGGACATGTTTGCCAGACTCTATGCATTGAGGTATCTGCCAGATTTATTGAAATTCTTTGACAACCTTGGTTTGGAGCTGAATAAGACAAATACTATTTGTTGTTCTTTACATTATAATTATTATGCTTAAAACAAGCTTGTCAGATAACCACATTCAAAACGTTCCATTTAAAATGAACAAACTTAGCATATTTGTTGTTGATATGGTAATGACTGGTGTGGTAACAAAAACAGTTTTGACAGTTTTGTATTCTGTATATGTTGCCCTTCATATTTACTGCACTGGTGTAGGACATTCTTTCCTGAATTTTTTTTTATTAACACTGTCCCTTAGCATGCTGTGTAAAACATGTGCAAGAAGTCAAGGACTTCACACGATGGCTTTACATCACGCTACCGGAGGACTGGGGCAGCATAACTGTAGATAACTCAGCTCCCAAAATAAAAGAGCTCACAAGTGGGCGGACAGACCAAAAAAAAACGACTTAATCTGCGCAAAATTGGTTTATAATTTTATCACTCCACAATTTATATGCATGTTATTATAACTGCTCAGACAAGACAATCGAATTCTTGACAATCTCAATAAAAATGGCAATCCAAACCTAAGTATCACGTACCAGAGTCGCTTTGGGACGTTAAACCCCATAAATCAATTAATAATAAAAAATGAAACCAAAAATACAGAAACTTCACCTTACCTGATAACCTGCGCCTGGCGTTGATCTGAAAGTATCGCCTTCGAAATTGCATGTCTTTTTTTCTGGATACGAGGACGAAGGAGCTCTACATGTGCGCCGAAGCTGCTGGGTGACATATGCAGGCAGCTGCCGAGAACAGAACATGCCAGTGAGGTGATAGCGCTTGGCATAATAAAGTCACTACGAAGTTCACATTAACTTACTCTCTGTAATACTCCACGTCCTAGTTATGCAGCAGCGGCAAGAGGTTGTAGCCTTGGCCCAACCGGGCGCGTTCCTGCGAAGATCGGTGCACCCACCACCGCCTCCGCCGTGAACCTGATTTTCCATCTGCCTTTCGAAACTCTTCCAGCATGACCATTATATAGTTGCAGAGGAGAATCGAAACGATCTCTTCGTTGTCTGAAATGTTCGTCATTACTTATCCGCTACCAGCGCGCAACTGGAAAATAAACGAGAACTGCAATAAAACAACGCAAGACAGTATGCAGCCACGCAACAGACGACAGAAAAGCGCGCGAACTGTCTCCGGGGCTCACGCGCGCTCTCGCTTCATTCGCGAACTCCCGATACAGGAAAAGAAACTGCCGTGAGATCTCGCTGCTTTCGTGAAAAAGCGAGAAGCAGCCGAAGTTCCGCTATGGTTCCGCGTCGGTTCCGCCGCCGCGGGAGGGGTAGATGAGAACAGGCCACTCTTTTCCGGCGAAGCGAATCCGCTTCGCTCGCCGAAAATTTGGTGTAGTGTGAATGCGGCTTTAGAGTCTGCTTCCACATTATTACCAGTTGTTTTAGTCGTCGTTGGCATCTTTGACAACGGACATTACATTGAGCACTGATGAGCGCAGCGCGCAGGCGTAGTTGCACGACCAGCGAGCACATTTTGCTGTTATCGCCCCCGCCGTTGTAGGTATTTGAGGGCACACGTGAGTGCATTAAAGAGTTCTTTTCAGTACCACGCCAGTCACTTTGCTGGTTACTGACAGCGCTGTCACTACTACGCGACATTATTGTCGTAATGAGCACAAGCACACTGAATGCCACGGAGGTTTCTGCCATGCTAGCAACCACTTGAAAAATAGCAAGAAAAAGCATTCTCCTTAAATGTTCACTATTATGCCCATTGTCATTTCCTCGGCCCACTTCGGTGAGTTTTGTGAATTTTCTAGCCACGTAAAGACTGCTACCGGCATACGAAAATCAGTAGAAACTACGAGTGCATATTGTTGCTTTAAGAGAGCTTGGATTGGCTTGTTGAAAAAACATAAATGTAGGTGTAAATTGTTTATTTGCCTTGTCCTAAAGGTGTGAGGGTCGACAGTAAGGCTTAATAACGACCACTGCCATCCGATTCACATTACCTGTAAAATTAACGCCTCTAAAAAATATCTGCGATTATAGGGACCATATCCCTCCAATCTCCAATCCCTTATTCACTCTTAAGTTCGTGAGCGAAGAAATACTTGTGATGCGTATACAGGGACACTCCACAGATGCACTCTACCAACTACCAACATGTTAGATCACACTTGATGCATGTAAGAGGTACGAAACAAAGCTGCTATTCGTGTTCTGAATGCTTCAATTAGTTTAAAAGCGCACTAAAACACGTTTAGCATTCTTATCGCTCCGATTCTGCAGATAAAGTATCTTTACGGCTTTCTTTCTTTTGTGGTAAAAGATCAGTTTACAGATTATAGTAAGCATGGTTCGTAGAAATCCTGCTGCGTAGAGAGTCAACAGGATGCAGGCGAATTGTGAGGATACAGTGGGAGTATTGCGATGGTTCGCAGGGAGCAGCAGCAGGGAGGAATAAGTTCCTCCACGGATAATTAGCGTGTGCAGTATAATTTCACAGTCGTATGCTTCATAACAAATCAAGTAATAAAGATTCGTCCTTGTTGTCATTGAAGGGAATGAAATGGATAATTAAACATTTTTAATATGCGAACAGGTTATTTGATAGCTGATAAAACCATAATTAAGCTTGCCTACTTCTTCCCCTTTTTGCAACTTGTACGGAGTACTTCTCTCTGGACGTCATTTTTGTGACTGCAATAATCCGATGATATTGACGGGTTGATAATTTCGATGTTGCTTACTTGTTACCCGAGCATTGTATTTCAGGTGAATGCAATAAACTAGGCGTCACAGTAGAAATACTGATGTGCCTATAGGCCCTTTCATCAAAATCAGCGCGGGTTTTCAGCACACATTTCCCAATAACGTAATTTATATATTATATATGATTTATCGAGGCTCGAGATCCGCTGTGAGTAGAACTAACAATTATAAAAATTCTGTACTAACGTTTTTTATGATAGAAGCCATATGATTCCTATTCAGTATCAATCATACGTCAAAAGGCAGTATGAGCTCAAATAAGACAGTGCCATCATCAATAAATAAAAGTGGTGTGCTCACTCTTTAACGTATATTGTCATCTTGAAGTAGTGGATGACGATGCGGATGCGGAATCGACCTCTCAGCACAGCTGACCTCGGAAAGCCATTGTAGTTGATGACCAAAGGCCCTCCTTCCACCTGCAGAACTGTAGACAAGCCAGAGTCCGTGACGTTCATACAATTACGGCGCCCCCTACGAAGGTTCGCCAATCCGGACAGCTTGCCCTCGGTCAGGGAGATCCGAACGGTGTAGAATCTGCCAAACTTTTCGTACATGTTGTCAAGGGGAAGATTCTTGAGCAGAGGAGAGGAGATAATTTTTTTAATTCCCTTGTCCGCCAACGTGTCGTGATAACCACACAGTGCTAATGGAAGAGTAATAAAGCAACACTTACATAAAACTGCATTGCTCGGCCATATAAAACCAATTGTTCTTAAAATATACTTCCTTTCTCGACCTGACAGCACGGACACAATAGCGATTATTTAGAAAGGCTGTTGTAAAAATTGTCCTTGCTTTCATAGTGACACTTTTTACTGTCTGAAATCTGAATTGCACGGGAATATTCGGCGGCTGCTGCTGTATTGCCGTGCTTTGAAACAAGAAAGAGACAAAACTGAGAGATTACAAATTATCTGGGACACTTGAGCAGATCGAAACTGCTCACGCCTGTGGGTGATGTAGATGTTAACTGGAAGGATGCCCAGAGTACCCACCGGATATGCTCCCTGGATATATATTTCCCAAGATATTTCACAGATTTGGCTGTGCAAACAAAACCTCAACAAGTTTCAGAGCTATAGGCTTACGCACGCTGAGGTCAAGAAGGAAAGAAGTATCTTACCATCTGTGATGGCAGCCCATGCAATTATCAGTAGCAACATCCGGAAGATCACGACCCCTATATTCATTTATCTGGTCGGAACTGGCTCAGAATACGAAGTTCAAAGAACGGCAGGCTGCTCAGGCTTGCTTATGAAGGTATAGAAGTAGAGTCCGGAATGCAGGTTTGCAGGTTTCAGTGCCGAATGGCTGCCTGAAGACCACACCACCGATAACTTGAAACCCAATCACATCAGTGTGGTGGTTTATTATGGCGTTTATTTGCGCGTGACGCGAACGCAAGTACAACAGCCATGAACTTTTAAATCGGAAGAAGAGGGCCACGTGCGAGTATCACTGTTGGCAAAACCCCGAAAACTTGAAATTTGGTCTGCTCGCAAAGTTCGAGCCACGTATGTTTAAGAGGTCCTAAAACAACTTCGGTGCCTGTCTTGTATTATAACTCACTTGCTAGATTATACTGTGATGAATATTGGAGGGAAAAACATACCTCTACGTATACTGCAGCCCACAATCGTATTGGAAAGTTGGTTGGCTCTCTACTTCGACTTTTAATTCGCTCTTTCTTTCCTGTGCAAAGCTACTACGTTTTAACAGTGACTTGTTGGGCGAGTCATATTATTACGTAATAAGGTTTTGGATGACCATTGGTCAGCTACCCTTACGTCACACATCTGTTATACACTATGATGTATTCAAGACAAGTTGTTATAATAACGTTCAGTCCATACAAATGAACGTTATGGGTGGGTAGTACATAAGGTTGTTTTTAATGATTTTTGTTTTGCGCTGACGGTCTCATGCGGGTGGCATTTGCCTATTCGCGGAAGATTGCCGGTCGCTGTATCCGCGATAGCTGCGTCTTTATTGGTTGGAGTGGGCTTTTCGTTGTTAAACGTTCCCTTTCCTTGTATTTCTTGCGCAGCAACGGTTTCGAAGTCCGCTTGCTTGTGAGAAGGACTGCAGTTCCAGTGCCTCCGCAATATACGCCGAAGTACCATGCTGTATGTGCAGCAATTTCTTGGAGGCACCATCGTCACCGATCACACAAATGCGTAAACATGCGCTTGTATATATCCTCATGGCTCATCATAGTGCTTCTGGGGAAAGAAATATTGTTGGAGAGTGATGGGTCATGAAATTAGGAGACGCCTGCTTCTGGGAAAGAGAGACATGGTTAGCCCTGGCCGCCTAGTAAATAGCAGAGACATTAGTCTGCCAACCAAGATCCGTATAACTCGTGCTTGGTCTTTCCAGTTGTGATGTATGGATGCGAGAGTTGGACTGTGAAGAAGGCTGACCGCCGAAGAATTGACGCGTTTGAATTGTGGTGCTGGCGGAGACTCTTGAGAGTTCCTTGGACTGCCAGAAGATCAAATCAGTCGATATTGTCGGGCATAAACCCTGACTGCTCATTGGAGAGTCAGCTACTTTCGTCATCTGATGAGAAGAGAGGAGTCGCTGGAGAAAGATTTGATGTTGGGAAAGGTTGAGGATCACCGGAGAAGGGGTAGGCAGCGAACGCGATGGTTAGAAGGCATCCTCGAGGCGCCGCTGATGAAGTTATGTGATGTTAGGAAGATAGTGAGAGACCGGAAAGCCTGGCGTGACGTGGTCCATAGGGTCACGAAGAGTCAGACACGACTGAACGACTGAACTGAACTGATGGATAGAAATCTCAGATACGAGCATCTTGTCTTGCACTATTACCGCAAATGGAGTAGAAAATCTTCCCGCCTCAATAGCGCTATCTCCTCTGCTTTGAAACTGTGGAAGAAGGTTTAATATTGTCTCGTTTAATATTTTTTTCAATGTTCTGTCGCGTAATAAGGTGGACCATATGTAATAACCTCGTTAAGCTGCGCTTAGTACAGGGCCTGGAATTGTCTGCGCCGGCTTAACGCATTTCAACTCCTGAATGTCAGTTCAGATTCCAAGTTTACATGAAATATTACAGGGTCAGTTTAGCAGATCGCTGTGGAACTTGCTACAAGATACATTTACCGAATTATGCAAGCTCCATGCGCGGTTTCAACGCAAATGCTCGAGAGGTTCATGAGGGAAAATGTTTACAAAGCGTGACAGTAAAATGAATGAAAATGCCTGCAGGTACGTACAAAAAAACATTGCAGACGCAAAATGAAAAAAAAAAAAATCTTTTGAGGCCGGTGCCAATGGGCGATGTCGTTCTCAGCGGTGATCATTAAAAAACATGATTCCAGCTATCCCCCTCTAAGCCGAAAAATATGACTCCGGTGTCACTAGTACAATTTCTAGAGCTGCATTAAGCTGCAATGCCAAATTGCTATCGTTGTCGTTAGCTTGCAGTGCTCCTAAAACAGGCTTAAATGTTAGGTTTGTTGACAGCCATTTTCTAACATGTTGAGATTTAGTATGCTTACTTTGTGTTGTTGATATTGGCACTTGTAAGGTTTAAGAAGACGTTCAGAGATAATGAAATAGTGAACGAAATGATGAATCAATAACGATTTATTTGATACCCGATAAAGAGAGTTCTCTGCTCACCAGCACGCCATGTTTCCATAACAATTAGCTATGAAAATTGTCGCCAAGAATAAGGAAAGTGACATACAAGCAGAGCGAATACTGTATTGGAGATATCAACTTATATGCTTCGCACTGACATCGGGTAAACGGTGCAGGGTATGTATAAACTGCAAGTGGGGACATAGGCAGCTAATTGAATCCCTTAAATATAAAAACACACTGGGCTTTAATACTTTCGCACTACCGCTGGCAATAAATCGTTTTACACGGACTTCCTTAATATTCTGTATACGAAAGTGGTTACTTATATCTGGGGAAAGTGCACATTTTATGCTACTTGGGTTTAAGGGAATTCGATGATGTCATGTTTAGGCTGGTAGATTTTAAATTGACGGCGAAGCGCTAAAGAAAAGAAGAAGAAAGAACTAGGACCGTTAATATATGATGAGAAGTTGCGTTTTCGAACTTACCCGAATAGCATGGCACAGACGTACGGCGATATTGCTCTAGTACGAATTTTAATTTTCTTATCGTGTTTCAGGGGCTCTACTATCGTTGATTTAACTATGCTAGTGAAGAACTGGTCTTGACCGTATGATGTGTTTGTGCGAAATTGTTTTAATTGCCGGGAACCATAAATTAACCAATTAACCGCGTTCGAAAATTGTAGGTATTGTTGAGAGAACCTATTATATTTACCAACAGATTTATATGGTATCTATTACATTCACGATGCTTTACATATAAGTTAATACTGCTTAACGTTTTGAAGGCGTGTGTATATTGTAAGCGGGAACAGGAGAAAGCAAAAACCTATTCTGGTACATTTCGCCTCCGTGAGTGAAACACCAAGTGTGCTTGAAGAAACTAAATCCAGTATCTGCACTATCTACACTATCTACACAAAAGTAAGAGGTGTTATCGAAACTGGAAATGGCCAGTGTTGCAGGCTGATGGGAAATTTGTTATGCACGTAAACGTGCACGTGTGCGCGCGTACACACACACACACACACACACACACACACACACACACACACACACACACACACACACACACACACACACACACACACACACACACACACACACACACACACACACACACACACACACACACACGCGCACACACATACACTCACGGACACACGCACGCACACGCACAAACACACACACGCACACGCACGCACGCACGCACACATACATACACACACACGCACACACACACACACACGCACACACACACACACACACACACACGCACGCACGCACGCACACACACACACACACACACACACACACACACACACACACACACACACACACACACACACACACACACACACACACACACACACACACACACACACACACACACACACACACACACACTGTCGTGACGCTGGGGCTAAGTCGACCCGGCCTTCACTTGGTAGCGTGCAGAGACTCGGGGTTGAAGAAGGACTGAATCTTCGAAGTTGGTGAAATATGTACAAGCAGGTTTAATGGCACTTTGAGAAAACTTATTTACAAGATTATTTACAAGAAAAAGAAGGGTACATCAGCAAAATGGCAAGCGTTAAGAGTTCATAGCGAGAAGCGACTGGATGAGCCGTTTACCCAGGGCTCAGAGCGACATTTCGTGCTCTGCAGCGTCCTTAAAACCCCCCCTATGTCCAGCCCCTCTCTGAAGATGCTGACCAACCAAATCCAGGGCACGCCCCTCAGATATCGGCATCCAATCGAACACATCACTGCACTGATGGTCTGAAGCACTGACTGGTCCGGCATTGTTTCGTTGGGCGTGATCACTTGTTGGCGGGAAAAGCTTGGGAACGGCGAGGAGAGGAGGTACATTTCTATTCTTCAGCCAAGAATCGATAGGCAGCTGGTTCCGGCAAGAGGATTTACTTCTCAGAAACCCAAGTACACGTGCGCGCCGCATAGGGCTCCCAACATTGTCCCTTTTCGACAATTGCAAATCTTTCCTGCATTCCCGGGAAATCACTTAATGGCTGTATGCGTCATGCTCCTTTCTTCTCCTGCACGTAAGCGGACATGTCACTCTGTCGTCTCCTTTGGAAAGTAGACATTCCTCACTGGACGATAGGGCTTATCGACTGGAAGGGTGAACAAAAGAAAGAAAGCACTTCCTGCATTTCCCGCAGGGGGACGTTTCTTTGTGTTTTTCCAGACGTTCTCTTGGCAGGGTCAATTTGGCATTTGCAGAGTGTCCACAAAGCAAAACAGGCTTACAAAACAGGATTCCTGGAAACAGGCTCACTTAGAGCCACTGGACCATCACCACATATTCACAGCACTTATCCATGCCCACAGGCGAACAATAGAGCGCGCAAATGCGGATGCTTGGTCGTAACAGCCTCCTCCCCCGCCAGAAGAGTCTCGGAGGGCAGCAGTCCCAGCTGCTGCATGAAGAGACGACTTAATGGCCTGCACGTGAACGCTTGAAGCTCGCTGTTGCTTGTCGCGTTCTCTTGATTGTTGTAGGCCAAATTGCTCGAGCTGTCTGAAACTCAACCACATGTCGAAGCAAGCACTCGGCTCCCGTCTGAAGAGACCAGGTTAAAAGAAAACTGCCATTGTTGTTCGAGAAAAGCCCACTCTCAAGACGTTCAGGACCCACGTATTCCTAGAAAACCAAACGTGCTGCTTTACATAGTCACACATGTACAAGTGCACGAGAAAAAAAAAAAAAAAACCTGATTATCAATTTGGATACATGGTGAGGAACACCTCGAACCGCTTAGAAAGAGCGGCTAAGCGCGTCCGCATTCCCATTTAACTTCCCCTTTTTGTATCTTATTTCAAAATTGTACTGCTGTAAAATCAAGCTCCACCTAAGAAGGCGACTGTTCTTCGATGTCGCAGTTTGCAGCCAAGCCAGATACAGACCGATATCCCCTGTTATCACATATGGCTGCATGTACTTTGACATCTTGAAATCTGCCTCCTTGTTGAGATGAGGTACCGCTAGCTGGGGACAATCGCCCGACCTCTTGCTCAACTCTAGTTCTAATTTCCGGAGCTCAATTTCTTGGTCCAGCTTTTTTTGCTTCTCTTTCAAGCTTCTCACGTTCGTGCTCCCTTTCCTCTTTTTCCCTCTGACGTTCGCGCTCCCTTTCCTCTTTTTCCCTCTGACGTTCGCGCTCCCTTTCCTCTTTTTCCCTCTCAAGTTCACGCTCACGCCTCTTTTCCTCTTTTTCCCGCTCTTTCTGCTGTCTGAGCTGCTCCTCCTTTTTTTGGGCGATGAGGTTCCATGCTTCACTGAGCTCCTCATCATCGGCTCCCAAATCTGTGATTGCCTTTATAATCAAAGGTTTTCGTGCCAAACCTCTTGTATCAATTCCCAATTCCTCACACAATTGCAACAGTTCCGGTTTCTGCAGTTTTTGTAGGTCCATGATCACTCCGAGTGTCGGCTACTTCCAAAACAACAGTGCAAACTACCAAACCTAAAGGCGTTTCAACACTTTTTACCAGTTCTAAAATCTAACCCTGTTCTAGAACCTGGTCCACATCAGAAGAAAAGCCAAGCACTCACCCACACATGCGATCGATGTTCCGAGCTGCTCTCTTGTTGGCCGATTGTTGCGCCTGCTTGTTGCTTGAGATGCCACCTCCGATCACAAGACGTGGCTTGTAGATTCTGATCCACCTCGAATCACCAGATGTTGTAGCTTGTAGATCCAGATCCCACCTCCAGTCATCAGATGTTGTGGCTTGTAGATTCAGATCCCAACGCTGGTCACCAGTTGTCGTGACGCTGGGGCTAAGTCGACCCGGCCTTCACTTGGTAGCGTGCAGAGACTCGGGGTTGAAGAAGGACTGAATCTTCGAAGTTGGTGAAATATGTACAAGCAGGTTTAATGGCACTTTGAGAAAACTTATTTACAAGATTATTTACAAGAAAAAGAAGGGTACATCAGCAAAATGGCAAGCGTTAAGAGTTCATAGCGAGAAGCGACTGGATGAGCCGTTTACCCAGGGCTCAGAGCGACATTTCGTGCTCTGCAGCGTCCTTAAAACCCCCCCTATGTCCAGCCCCTCTCTGAAGATGCTGACCAACCAAATCCAGGGCACGCCCCTCAGATATCGGCATCCAATCGAACACATCACTGCACTGATGGTCTGAAGCACTGACTGGTCCGGCATTGTTTCGTTGGGCGTGATCACTTGTTGGCGGGAAAAGCTTGGGAACGGCGAGGAGAGGAGGTACATTTCTATTCTTCAGCCAAGAATCGATAGGCAGCTGGTTCCGGCAAGAGGATTTACTTCTCAGAAACCCAAGTACACGTGCGCGCCGCATAGGGCTCCCAACATTGTCCCTTTTCGACAATTGCAAATCTTTCCTGCATTCCCGGGAAATCACTTAATGGCTGTATGCGTCATGCTCCTTTCTTCTCCTGCACGTAAGCGGACATGTCACTCTGTCGTCTCCTTTGGAAAGTAGACATTCCTCACTGGACGATAGGGCTTATCGACTGGAAGGGTGAACAAAAGAAAGAAAGCACTTCCTGCATTTCCCGCAGGGGGACGTTTCTTTGTGTTTTTCCAGACGTTCTCTTGGCAGGGTCAATTTGGCATTTGCAGAGTGTCCACAAAGCAAAACAGGCTTACAAAACAGGATTCCTGGAAACAGGCTCACTTAGAGCCACTGGACCATCACCACATATTCACAGCACTTATCCATGCCCACAGGCGAACAATAGAGCGCGCAAATGCGGATGCTTGGTCGTAACAACACACACACACACACACACACACACACACACACACACACACACACACACACACACACACACACACACACACACACACACACACACACACACACACACACACACACACGCACACACGCACGCACGCACGCACGCACGCACGCACGCACGCACGCACGCACGCACGCACGCACGCACGCACGCACGCACGCACGCACGCACGCACGCACACACACACACACACACACACACACACACACACACACACACACACACACACACACACACACACACACACACACACACACACACACACACACACACACACACACACACACACACACACACACACACACACACACACACACACACACACACACACACACACACACACACACACACACACACACACACACACACACACACACACACACACACACACACACACACACACACACACACACACACACACACACACACACACACACACACACACACACACACACACACACACACACACACACACACACACACACACACACACACACACACACACACACACACACACACACACACACACACACACACACACACACACACACACACACACACACACACACACACACAATGTGCGTCCTCACGTAAGCAAGCACTAACAAGTGCACTTTATCAAGATGCAACATTAGTTTACGAACATCTGTTAAACAATTTTAGTCCCTGTACTTCAATGCTTTCAATGCATGTTCTGCTTCACGACGGCCGTCCTCAGAAACAGTGGCGGTAGCCTGCTTCAACTGGACCGGCGCATCTTGCAATACTGAAAAGTTATTTGCAGTATGGGGTGTGTTTTCACGAAGGTATAGACGGGAGTGCTTCCCGCTGAGTTCCGCGCGTACTCCTGAAGATGACATTGCAAAGAAAGTGGGGTTATGCTTCTCTGTAACTGCAAAAATAGAAGCACGGCGACCGCGACTGGCCAGTACTCTATTATTCATGGAAACTGTGCTAATATTGAGGGGCATGATGCTTCCCCGATGACGTTCCCTAGGTAATAAATTCCAAAGTGGACTAACTTTAGAGCGGAGAAACAAACGCGCACTTCGGTCTGTTGGCAGCTCTGGGTACTTCTCTGGATTGGAAGGTCCAAGAATGCCAATGATGGCATTGGAAGTATTGCGCCAATGACTTCTTGGCGTCCCTTTTGGTGCCCGTTGGAACACTAATGAGCTTGACTGTACGAGAGATGTGAGACCAGTTCCGTCATTAAAAGCACTGACATTAAGCCCTTTTCGCTCCTCCTTGATATCTTGGCCATTCGTTCTTTCTGACGATGCCAGCACCGTGATCA
Source organism: Amblyomma maculatum (assembly GCF_055883805.1). Lineage (NCBI taxonomy): Eukaryota > Metazoa > Arthropoda > Arachnida > Ixodida > Ixodidae > Amblyomma > Amblyomma maculatum. The sequence continues at coordinate 131,577,371 of NC_139345.1, read as the reverse complement.
ACTTCGACCGCAATAGCGTCTCATTATCCGCTCCCTCCAGTATCTTGAAGCTTCTTACCACGACTTCTTGTTCATAGGCTTTGCTCTGCTGAAGATCGAGCACGGCTTCCGTCATTTGGTCTTCGTCAACGGCTGTGTCAGTGGCGGTCTCCTTTATACCTGAGATCTTGTACACAACCAGCTGCATTCCCAGTACGCAACAGGCCAGCGTGAAGATGGAAATGCACACAACCTTGGGTACACTGACATCCGACACGGCGTCGCGCCGCGGAGGCGAAGCAGCACGGTTGAAGTCGACCAGCGCCAGGATTGCTTCCACATCCTGCGTGGGCTTATCGACGGGACTTTCGCTGTACTGAGGCGGCTTTGGCGATCGTTCAGGAGTGGCGAGAGCAGTCGTTGGTGATGACGAAGGGGGCGTCGTTACGCCATATATATCGCCCTCTTCGAAGTCGCTCAGGCGGAGTGCGTAAGTTGATGATGCAGTGGACGGATACCGCACCTTCCTGGTATTCGATGCTGTCGTGGAAGAAAGCTGCGGTGCCGAAGAGCTATAGTGCAGGGAGTGAACTCGGTTCATTCGTCCGGCTTCCATATTGTTTATTCTACTTCTTCATTATTCTCCTCTGCCAGAAACGCAGCATGTCCTGCTACTTCAATATATTCGCTTCTAATTATCACCACGTAGGGGCCAGATGAAACATATGTTTTCTGTAACTTTACTTTCGCTGATTAGAACAGCTGGAAATTTCTTCGCGCCAGAAAAAATGGTCAAGAAAGCTCTAACCGGCAAGCAAGTGTCCTGGAAATTTTATTACAGGTCTCCTTACACAGTAATTAACAAACTCACGTTATGTAGTGTATGGTCGTTATAAATAACGATGTTAAGTAACATACAAACCTTTGCATTGTAACAAAAGCTCTGAATGGGTGTTTTCTAGAAATAAAGAATTTTCGAAAATAATATCGTGTATGAAAAAAACAAATGCACCTTATATTGAATAGACATCGCATTTATTGAAATATAAGCCGATAGCGTTTGAAGAACATGGGATACAAAACGCTAAAATCTGCTTTTATTCAAGGAATCATATAATAACCCATTATAAATGACGGTGATCCATAACAACAGCGCAACAGACGGGACGTGGAAGAAAGGACGACAACCCAGAGCGCTCTGTGTTGTCGTCCTTTCTTCCACGTCCCGTCTGTTGCGCTGCTGTTATGGATCACTGTGCACACCAACTCGCCTAACAACTGGTATTGTATAAATGACGACAACCCAATGAAACTAGAAACATGGCGCGTAGGTAGTTTCCCTACAAAACTTCGCTATACCCGCTTTGTATACATATACAGTTATTGCTATTTTGAGTTATAGTCGAGAAAGTACTTTAGAATATTATTGGGACTCATGAGTGATGGTGCTTGGTCCTGCACTTTATGTGAACTTCCCTGGGACATCTACGGTCTATAGAGTTAAACAGAATAACTTCGTCCTTCTTCGTTTAAGTAAAAAAAAAACTTCCGTTTAAATTTCTCTATATACGTGATGACTGAATATCCCGTAGTCTAGGTCGGCGAATTTAAATATCTGGGTGTCACGATTACTATAGCCGCTTGAACTGGACTAGCCACTTTAGCAACATTTGTGCAACAGCCTTTAGAAAACCAGGTTTTCTTCATTACACATTGAAGACATCCCCTTCACATGAACAACTGCTTGTGTATGATGCCCGTATCAGGCCTAAATTATAATATGGTTGCATAGCATGAAATCCCGGTTTAAAAAAGACGTCAATAAACATGAAATGGTGCAGCGAAAAGCCACGGGTTTTATATTAAACGCACAACGCAGAACACAGACACCATCGTTTGTGATGTCAACAAGCAACATATCGACATTAGAAAACAGAACATTGCTTGCCAGACTGCGTTTCCTGTATCTCCTCTACAGTCACCAACTAGGTATTGATTGAAGATTCTGCATTCATCAACGCGTGGGTCAACCTACTCGGTACTCTCAGCCTGGAGCCATTCTTTGCTCTTTCTAACTGTTTTAAAAACTCTTTTCCCCCGCACCGTCTCCCAATGAAATGAACTTCCAATATGCGTCTTTATGCCGACAATACTACTGTTTGAGAAGATTGTGGGCGAAAAGCAGTGTGTTGATATCGCGCTTCGCTGTTTACTGACTCTTCTTTGTTTCATGTTTTTTTTTTTCAATACATTGCTGTTTGCTTCCTCCTTATTAATGCTTGTTAATAGTGATGCTGAGTTTGCATTTCTTTTGACTTGTATTGCTCTCCTTCTTGATGCTTATGGACTTTAGTATATTTAAATAAATAAATAAATAAATAAATAAATAAATAAATAAATAAATAAATGAATAAATAAATAAATAAATAAATAAATAATGAAAGTAAATAAGAATTTGGGGTGAGAATCAGAGTTTTGGCAGAATAAACTTCCCCGTTTTTTCTACTTGCTGTAGTGCTAAATTTTCTCGTCTTATCTGCTTTCATTCCAGCAATATTTTATTCTCTTGGCCATCAACTTTGAAAAGCAGGCTTTGAATCGATGCCGCGCAGATTTCAGTCAGTAAGGTGTACCGTGAAAACCAGCATAACATTTGGACTAGACTACAAGTCGTATCAGCAATCTCTGCTTATAAAACGAGGCATTGAATCGCAGACGCTTTGGAAAGCACGCTTACATAGAAACAAATCGTTCTCCATTGGCTCTTAATGCTGGTCTCACTGTTTATTTTTGTTTTCTTTAAATGCTGCTTGAATACACGTTACACGCTATACTGCCAAGAACTGTGCGCATGCGTTACTCGGAGTCTTTAGAAATCAACGAGTGCTTCACGCAGCCCAAGTATCCCCAGCAATTTGCATCATCTTGTAGGCCAGCGAGCGCGTTGTGGATGCTGCATTTCCGAAAATACTTCGGCGTTATCTGATAAGTAAAAGACTTCCATGTCGACGACACGAAATGACAAGCACTCGGAAGTGCTGCATGCCGCACGTTTCCAGCTCAAGGTGGCTTGTCAACCAGCATGAAGTATGAAAAACATAGCGCACTCGATCATTTGAATGGCTTATTGAACCATTTATTTCGTGTCGCCGCACAGTCGTAGCAACAGATATCACGAAAGCCAACGACAACATCCTCCGCACAGCGATCCTCAATACTATGTCATCACTTGGAATGCACTTACAGCTATGTCGTGCAATTCACGCGTTCCTCTCTCACCGAACGTTTGCTATCCGTGTAAATGGAAAACCAACAGGACATTTCATTTCGAATCGCGGAGTACCGCCGGGCTCAGTTTTAGCCCCAACCTTGTTTAATATTGCATTTATTCCTCTCATACATGCACTTGCCTAAATTCTTAATATTAAAGTGCTAGCCTACGCAGATGACATTACTATGTGGTCTACAAACCGCTCAGTGCAGCAAGACTTCCTGCAAAATGCCATTAATCTCCTTCAGAAATTTCTCAATAACACAGGCCTATCCCTCAACCTCACCAAAACATGTTATGTCCATGTGAGCAATAAGGCCGGACGCAGAAGTTTCAAAGCTAATCCATTCGCGTTGACAATTGACAATACACCCCTCCCTGAAGTGGAATATACCAAGGTGTTGGGCCTCCATGTACATTCTTCAGGAAAAGGTATAGTTTGGTTATCAGATGTACGCAAAAGTGCCATGAACACACTGGGACTAATTTGAAGAATAGCAAATCGTTCTGGTGATGCCCGATCAGATACCGCTCGCCGACTTGTTCGTAGTGTCTTTCAACCGCGGCTTCTATACCAGGCAAAGTTTCAGAAACTGACAAAACGGCAATGGTCCCCACTCGAGGCACTCAACCACGAGGCCATGCAGTCATTACGGGACTGCCTCGATCAGCACCTATCCGCCTACTCTAGGAGTACGCCCATCTTAACACGCTGGCAGAATGAACGGCCCAAAGACAGACAAACAGAGAAAGAAAAGCTTCCCTTCGTCCTGAATTAGAGAACCAGCCACCTCAATGGGACTACTACCACCTTACTTCTAATAAGCCTCTACTCACCAAGAAGTCGCAGCTCTCATCATCATTCCCCATAACTTCTTGCGCAACACATGATGACTGTATTATTTACACAGATGCAGCCGTAACCCTAACATATGGTTGAGTTGCTTTCATAAGCTAGACCCACCTTCACCTGAACACCACTCGAACTTACCTTACCGATACCAAATCAACTCTTGCCTTCGAAGTGCAAGCTATCTTAAACGCCATAGAAGCGTTACCTGCCGACCCTACGTTTAGACAAGTTTACATAATGACTCACTCCAAAGAAGCCCTAAAGCATTTAAAGAAAGTCCATGGCACTCTTAGGGTCGCACAGACTATACATGCTGCTTGTCACCGTTACCCAGGGACGATAATCATTCACTGGGTTCAAGACAACACAAATTTGAATACCATAGCAGCAGACGTGCTTCCTCATGCACTAGATGTGTCGCAACCTATTCATGATTCCTTGCCACCGGATCCACTCCTGACCAATTTGACATCATCAGCATCCCTCAGACAGCTTACACGTGTCCTAATTCCCCCGTGTACGTACCCCCTTCCCCCCAATCTAACAAGGGTGGAGGAGGTATCTCTGAGACGGCTGAGAGTCGGAGTGGCCCTTGCACCCGCCGTTCGACACCAGTGGGAAAGTCCTACTATTTCAGTTCCCGACAAATGCCCACACTGCGAAGAACCAGCTTGCGACACCACTGTCCGGCATCTAATATGGACATGCCCAGGAACTTCGCATATACGCAAGACCATTTTGCAAGAATCTGGGCTATCACCAACTAATTACTCTCATTTCCACTTATGGATAACAAACAACATTTATGCACGCAGTTTATGTGACTTCTTGCACATGGCTCCACTCCACACATTTCTGTGACTCTACCACCACCTTTTATGCCGTGTGGCAAACTCAGCGCCATAACTAAATAAATTTCGTGTCGCCATGAAGATTTATATGGTGATAAAGGGTACTTACTTCAGCAGTCCATTGCTGCATGTTGTCTTAGTTGTACCGCCGCTGATTGTTAAATCGGACGAGAGTCGATTTTTCGCAAGCTCTTTTTTAATAAACACTTTAAATGTGTTGCTGTCTTTACGGCAGTTAATTGAAAAAATTTGCTTTATTTTCCCTAATAAGAGGCCCAATTATGTCGAAGTTAAGAATGTCATGGCATCGGCATCCACATCACTGGCTTTGGTAGATATATGAGCAGCGTAAGTCCACTGTGGAGTCCAAGTGTAGCTGTGTATTTCCGCCGTGACTTTTGGGACGAGTGGCCACTGTAGAGAAGCTCGTAAGCATATATAAATAATTAATAAAGCAGTTGTGATGACTTGGAATTCCATTTCAGCAGTTTAATGCGAGAACTTAGCATGAAAGAAAAGCAATATGTCGAATATGCGTTGTGGTATGGCCATTAGATTATTTTTCGCCGATTAGAACTCTCGCTTGACCGATTGTATGTTTACGCGCCTATGACTGTGCAAGGGGAGACAAATCTTTGCACGTTTTAATTATTCCTGCGTTCCACGTTTTATCTTTGCTAATGCGGAAGGCAGGCTGTTTCTCTTAATACTCTTGCTTGAAACAGTTAACTTGCAGCGCAGCATGCCCCTCTTGCTGAGGCGAAAACCTGATGCCCCTTTATAAGCACTACCAGGCATTGATAGACACTGAAAAGTCGTTCTTAAAAAATTAAGATTGGTCTGCAGAACTATGACATCATCACATTGGAGCACACCTAAGCATGTTATTAAAGCACGGCTATTCGCAATGAAAATATACGTTCGCCCAGACCATCACAGCTAAAGGGCACACAAAAGCTTCGAACAATGGTTCACAGATAAATAAGTTGATTATTTTGTTCTCAGCCGCGCAGGTTATAGAAAAGCGTCAGAAAACTGAAGTATAAGGGGTATAAGGGGAAAACTACGGCGCCTATTCGACTAGTGACAGGACTTTAGGTGCTTTTCCTTTAAGTTACGCTGGTGTGATGCAGAAAATGCAGCCACAGCTTAGTAAACATACCATCCGCTTCATATTTCTTTTATTTGTTCTCAACTTTGAACCAACTGTGAGCTAACTGTGAACCAACTGGAAATCATCTCCTGTTAACTGGGGATTGTTCCTTAAACCAGTTAGGCCCATTAAGAGTTTCACATGGAAAAAGTATGACTTGCGGCACCTTTTTATACGAAGGAGTTGATTTATGGTGCTGTGCTCCGCTGCAAAATGAGAAAATGTTTGCTTACACTGTTAGGAGGTAATAAGCAAAAATAATTTTTAAAAGGCAGGTTTTTTTATGACAAGCATAAAAACCGCAACAAGGGTCGTCGAGAGGACCTGAGCATTTTGTTCTTTTGCCACATTATTTTAGGCACTCTACGCTTCCTTCTTTCTGAAAATGGGCATATGGGAGGACAACTGGATTAAAATTAAATATTAACGTGACACCTCCTGTTGGAAAAATAAGAAAGCAGTTACCTCACCTCTTATAGTTCCGGAGTTGCAATGACTGAGTTACTAAGTTACCGAAAAACTAACGCGTTACCGCCAACGCTGCTGCTATTGAATTCATCAGACAGCGAGGCTGACCTTGAATACATTCTTATAAACACTCAGTTTTTTTTTGCGCTCAATAAAAAGGCTGAAGTAAAAAAAAAATGTTTATGTGCTGAAAAATATTTTTCCGAAAATATTTCATTTAAGCGTGTCTTTATTGCTACACAATTTGTACGTCTATTTTGTTAGAAGACACATCTTTCATTTTGGAACATTAGGTTCTTTAGTAGTACGTTAATGTCTTCTAGAGTTCAGCGATGGTTTTTTAGTGAAGTTAAAATTTATGATGAGGTCTCATATCGGGTTTAACGTCCCATTCAGAAAAGGGCTTCACCCTGTGCCCAAGTGCTAGAAGCCATTAACTGTTACTGTACAGGCAACGTAGCACTGGGCAATAACAGTAATATATTCCTGTACATTAGCACAAAGTATCTACGTTAAATCAAGATATCGGGTAAAATCAGTATTTGAGTAGAATTTTCATGTGAAATATGAGATTTATAATGCCGTTATCGTGAGTTCTTGCAGCAGATACACTAATGGAAATTTAGGGCCATGAAGTAAGTATGAAATGACGTGTGGAACTTTCTTCCGGTAACGGTAACACGTTACCACGTTACCTTTTTTGTAGATAACGTAGCACGGTAACGCATTCTTTCTTCAGCTTAAAGAGTAAAGTGTTTAGTTACGTTTTTTAGTAACGCCTGCAACACTGATTTTTACGCACAGGCTCCACGTCTTGTTACTTTGGCTTACGTAAGGGTGTGTTGACAACTGTACAAGTATTGGTTTTTCCAATATAGTAAAGGTACCTATATAATAAATATAATATAAACAATTATACTAGGGGTACTCCGTTTTGCTTAGGTATCCCAATATTTCTCCAGTACGCAGTTTCAGTTTCCTGATAGGCAGGGTGCGCTGAAAAGAAGAAATCGAAGCGAGCGGCATGTAGGAGCTTGTTGGAGTAAACCGCAAACATAAATTACTCCGTCAGAGCGCCTAGCGCATAAAGGATTTTCATCCACTTTTTATAACATCTAAACAAATCCAAACGAACATTTTTTATTTAAACATCACGGATTCCAGCAGTCCAGGGCCTTACGGCTCTAGAAGCGGAGGGTCAGAAATAAACCGCTGAAAGGCTTGGATCAGTCTTTCAAGGTATCTGCGCGAGGACGTCTTCAGTTGCTGCAAGTCTTCTTCGCTGAGCGTAACTTCTGACAGGCCGCTGGAAAACGGCTCCGCAGAAGCATGCCGTACAGGAGGTAATGGGGTGACTGCGACTGGAGCCATAAAGGACATACGGTAGGTGAGAATGTGTAGCTGGCTGTTGTTCCTGCAAAAAATGAGAGCAATGTAGTGAAGAATTCAATTTCGGCGCCCGGGAACTAAGTTAACTTTATGTTTTAAGCAGCAGCGGTACGCGCCGGACACAGTGGCCATTATAAGAACCGCGAAACTATGGAACAAGCTTGTAACTTCATTCTCTAAAGGATCTAATAATCCGCCCCTGACAATCCGCGCTGCTGCTGAACTCAGGCTCTTGAACAATGTAAGCAGTGACGTGTCGCATAGTCGTCTTATGTCCCCTGAGAAGTAGTTACCTAGCTGGTATTCGTTCTTCATAAAGCTGGTGTTCAACACAATACTTAATCGTGGATCTCAAGTTTAAAATGCGGACGCCATCACATTTCACAGCAACTGCACATTTTGATCTGCGTTGCACAGATCTAGGTATTATGAGTTGCACAGGTATTGTGACTTGTCAACTCATAATACCGGCGGCTACCTAAGAAAGATGCTGCTAGTAACATTAACCACAACTTCGGTGTCAATGTAGGCGGTTTGTTCGTAGTTCGGGTCAGTTTAGAATTATTTTCGAATTTGCTCTCAGAGGCAATGAACAACTTGCCGGAGAGGAAACCAACTCCTGTACCACAGACACAATTGGAGTGGAGCTGCTCGTTTATTCTGGCAACAGATAATTAATAATTATCTTGATCAAGTGGCTCTCCATCAGACGCTCGAGGCGCCGAAGATACAAGACGTTGATGTTCCGACGGGGGAGGCATGGGCCCGATCGCTGTAAACCCTGCCGGTCACTAAATAAAACGGTTACTCACTCACTCTGGACATCTTTTGAAGTAGTTTTTATAACAAAGTCATCCTATTGTGACCCTTGCGTCACAATGGGCTTTGCCATCTTGACCCTTGCAAGATGTGTGCACACACCTGAACTGAAATATGGCTAAATATTGAAATGAAGATATATCAGAATTTTGAAATCTCAAGAGCGCTATCAATGATAGCGGCTCAACTCCAGCCATCCATAAGAAACGCGTTTGCCTTCTGACCTACTCATTATTGACCTCAAATGCATTTTTCAGAAACTCCGGCAGCTGACTGAAATTTAATCTAGGTGCCATTTCTGTGTGTTCTAGCATCCATGTCATAGAAATGCACCGATGATTTAGCGACACAGTTTTTGCATTAGGCACCGGCTGGCCTTCTGTGGTGGCAATTGCATCCGTCCTCATATTTATTGCAGAGAAAAATGTAGCCCCCTCCCGGCGATGGGATACCCATTCTTTCAGCCGGTTCGCATGTTTGTGAATGCTTGGACTTACTAGTTCATTCTCAATTAGAATGTATGACATGACGAGGTTCTCCTAGAGATATGGCAATATGCTTAGACTTGACTCACGTCTCAGCTACGCTTTGTGCAGATTTTTCTCACCTCTTAAGCATGATTATTACCTATCATACTGAAAATTCTGCGGGAATCAGTTTATGTCATAGGTAGGCTCTGCTTCAGATAAAAGTACTTTTTAGTTAGTTACCTGTGTGAATGGCGATTGTAGACTATATCTGAAAATTAAGGTGTCATTTCGCGACTTTGGTATTATGGTTGCCCTTAGAAAAGCAGGATAGCTGAGAACAAAAAAGTGACACTACTCTGGATTTTTAAGGCTTGATGTAATTGCTAGCAAAGACACTACGCCCGAAATCATTGCAAATATGTGGCACTAACCGACAGAAAAATGACTGCTTGCATGTCAGGAAAAGCCTAGAATCATTCATGAGTAGCTAAACTACAACGATATTAGTCAGAAGAATGTGTAGAGTGGCATGGAAAATCAATACTTTCAAATCATCAAATTGAAAAGTATGACGAAGTAAACAGCCAGAAGGAATTGTCTCTGTAAGACTGCTATAAAATATTTACAGCAATACACTTGTAATGCTATCACCTAAACAGAACCAGCTTGCAACCTAAATGATCATCTGGTTACTTCGGCTGCTCAGTCTCGGCTGACATATGTTGCACTTATTACAGCACTCCGGAATCGAACTCCATCGAATTGTTTCCAAACCTTCCTGCTTTTTGAAACGTGGTGCTCATTATGTTTGCATGCGACGTCCGGGACAACGCATTTGAAGGCAAAATAAATCAATAGGTGCTATATATCGTTCTGCGCCCTGTTACTTTCCAGTGGCACTCACTTTCCTCCACTTTACTCCAATAGCGCATTTTTTTATAATAGGCCATCTTGTAGTACAGCTTCTAAAATATATATTTGAACAGATTAGAAATGGTTCCGACGTAATGTTAGGCCACCATGCCCTGCCTTGTAGATCGGGCACCTGGGCCTTGTCATGCTGACATAACAGTGTTTAGCCCAGGTGACCCTTCAGAAGCTTTCTGAAAAATACAATTAAATTGAATTAAATTGAATTGAACCTCTACTTACTCTGTGATGTCGAGAGCCACTTCCACAGCAGGAATACGCACATCCAAGACTGCACGCCGGGCGCTGTGGCCGTCGGCAATAAAGGCCACAGCCTTAATCACAAGGTCCTCGAATCCCAGATCCATCCGAATGGCGGCGCCGCACTCGCCGAACATTACGGTACAGTCGCCGTTCCTGTAGACACTGGACAGGCCGGTCAAATTCCCACCGGACACCATTACCCGGCCGAAAGAAAAAGTGAATTCCTCAAAGTCCGACGGAAGCGGCGCCGGGTCGTAGCCTGCAGACTGGACGAGCGTCCGAAGACAGCTGTCGAACACTCCGCGCTCACGCTCTACCTCTGCGTTGCGAGGCTCTCGCTGCCGTTCTGGAAACGGCCTCCTTGGCGTTGAGTCGTCGTCAGTACCGCCACCGCCACTGTTGCCACCGGGATGCTGACCCCGTATCAGGGCCAAATAGCTGGAAGCGCTTCCAAGAGCCTTCCTCCAGGCACGGGTTAACTGCGACTCTGATGAAAGAGGCGTCATAAACTCCTAATGTTGGTTCGATTTTAAAACTTATAAATACAGCGACTCCCCACCGCCACTAGGCCGGACCCCAGTGATACCACTGGAAGCCATGCATGATTAGCAGATACATGGCTGTCATGAATTATATTTAAGTACCAATTAATTTAACGAAAATCGCGAAAGAAACCATGCGGCGGTGCTTGAGCACGCGAACAATTGCTCTAAAAACTTCATACGTTGAGAGCAATGATTAAAAGTACAAACCACGCCTTTGAAGAGGAAGGTGAAAGTGGGTACAGTAAAAAGCATTGTTTCAGTCGGGGGATTTCATACTGCCATGTTTGACGTAGTCTATACCTGACGAAACGCAATCTAACAGTAGAAATTAGAAAATTGAAAAACGGTTACTTTGGAGGGATAGTTTATGTAAAACAAATATCGTATAGTACGGACGAAGCAAAATGGCAGGCTTTTAACGCAGTCAAATGAATAGGATGGGCGAAAATTTATGCGACCAGAAGGAAGTCAATTCGTGGAGCCGACGGTGTGCACAGCGCGGCAATTTGCTGCAATTTGAATGGCGGGGTGATAGGCTGCGGCCAAAGCTACGGCTTCAGTTCGCTCTTGCAGCAAATGCCTTAGTTCGAAGCCGCTCCGCTCCGGATGTATTTGTGTTTTCGTCGAAACTCGCCGCATACAAGCGATCACTTTCTTGATTCTGCTTGACTATGGTTCTCGCAGCAAAATTTTTCCACCTGGGGATAGAAGACGGCAGTGGCTGGCAGTTTTACTTCCTAGCTGATGCTCTCATTAAACAGTCACTCATCATGTTCTCGCTGCCATTGTTAGGCTACCAAAGACACGTATCATGCGTCACCCTCGAACGTCTTCATTGCAGATGATTTCGCGTGTTAAAGGAAACGCATCATAGAGAATTTGTTTATGTATTGAATATACCTTATTTTGACCGTAATTACGAGACATTTCTAGCTTTGAAATTCTGCCTGGTAAAAATAGATTCTTCTTTTTGCGGCTGGAGTCACGGTTCTATTTGCGTTGATGTCCACAAAAGAATGTGAAGAAAGTATCGCCTTGAATTTTGAGTGTACTTTACACAATTTCCTTAACTCCTGCTTGCTTTTAACCCCATCATTTATTTATGAAATTAAAAAAGGTATATTAGACTCAGTGAAAAAAAGATGAATACGTTGTTTCTATCAAATGTGTTTATGCGCAAATTTTCTGAAAAACTTCTGTTGTATCTAATCGCAAACGTTATGTCACGCGTTTTCGATGTTAGCAACTGCCGAAGCGGGTTGCGCTCGCTACTTGTATACTAATATGACCATTTTTCTCTACCCCATAGATGCTTTGCTTGATTAGACCTTCGTTCTATGAAATGCTGCCACCGTAGAATGCTTGAGAAAGAAAAATAATATGTTTATGAAGCGGACTTTATTGTTTCTCACATTGTTCTTCTTGCTTTTTGTAGCACGAACCAAAACATTGATTACAATGATCTGCAGCCTTCCCAGAGGTAAGTAAAATTACTCTAATTGGTAGAACGCTTTCACGACTTAGTACTGTGATAGTGGCAGTATATAAATGTAGTTCATTCAATCGCATAACATTCTCAAACAGCACTGTTCAAAGCCTGAATATTGCACGTGTTGAGTGGACTGATACTCTTATCAAAGATCAGTATTTCCCAACATTCTTATCTTTCATGCCAAGCTTATCTGCAGCGTGGTGCTGTGCATACCTTCTGCGAAGATGTCGTTTTCCTCGCTGCTTGCGGCGTAAACTTTGACTGCCTTGAGAGTCTGGAGAGCCAAATTTCGAAGCTCCCTGGCTATCAACTGGCCAACCTTCTTTTCAATGTGCGGTCTCAGGTAGTCAACAACGTAGTCGTAGACACCGCCACTGAAGGTGAAATTGTTGAGAAACAGACGAATCCTCGACATCCGTAGACCATGGACCTCGAGTCTGAGGTGGTTTGGAGAAGGCCTACAAATAAAAAATTGTCAATTATGTTGCTTCAGTCTTCTTTGTGAATCTCTGTAAGCTACGTTATTCATCTGGTTTGTAGTTAGGAAGCAAAACGCCCTTCCATGTGGGACACATGAAATGAAGGCGGAGTAGGAAATGTATCGCGAAATGAGTGCTTTACTTTTTTCATAAAAAAGAGTTGGAATCATGAATCACGTGGTACTTTATTTTTTTACAATTCACATGGAACGTTTTATGATCGATTCTTTTATAAACGGCTGGGTGATTGAATACATCATTCCACTGAACTCCTCTAGAATAACCGCCAGAAGTATACTTACTGCAAAAGACGAATAAACTATTCAGAGTATACCATTCCGAAGAATATTCTCAGCTCTTCATACCTGAGGCTTATTTTTCAGCAGGCGGTAGCATTTTACTCTCGGACACATTTTCTTTTAAGTTAATAAAGGACGAGCACAAGAAAGGTAAACTGTGGCAATCTTCATACTGCGTATTAAAAAAAAACACATCTAATCAAGAAAACACCTTTATGCATGAAAACAAAAACTACAAACGAAATGCAGTACACGAAGAGCTCTTTTCTGCTTGCAGGAATCATGGATAGGACGGGGAGCAAATTGAAGGGAGTGAATACGCATGCTGACAAATTCTAATGTACCAATATGTCATTGAGTAGGCTTCTGGATTATCTTTCCCAAATTTGTATATTTTGTGCTCTTAATTTAAATGAAGGTCTTCCGAGTCCATTCTTAAAGGGCACCGCTTTAATTTCTTAGGCAACTGTAGATTATTGCAGGATTGTACGTGATATGTACACACAGATGACAAATGGTCTAGCATTGCAACGGCTACCAAAAGCTTTCGCATTGTCCTGCGTAGGCGCTGTGCCCAACATCTAATGCGTTTAAGGCAATGATCATAAGTCAAATACTAAGTATTTTTTGAGTGGTGTCCAAAACATAATGCCGTTTTTTCTCCACATTGTTCAATGGAAAATTACGAAGTACACACATATATCCGCATATTAACAGGGGCTGTTTAATTTTTAATGTAACCTTGCTCAATTTTTGTTAATGTGCGCCACTGTTGAATAAAGTCGTTTGTGATAATTTGTACCACCTTTTAGTTCCCTTAACAGCACCAGCACACGTGAGAAAATCCTCGCTCACAGCAGTCTGACATAAAAGTAGCAGTTGCAAAACTGTCTGAATATACTCCGTTCCAAACATGAAGTGCAACGTTGTGAAGGCTACGGAAGTAGTCCGCAAAACAATAAAGAGAGGTGTATTACTCCGCGCTGTTCTGTGGCCTTAAGGTCGTGATGTGCTAAAGAGGGTGCGCAAAATGCAGATTTCTCCGTGCACGAAAACATATTTCTTTAAATTACAAACTGAAGCTCTACCTGTTAACACATGGCTCCATAGGAAAACTATTTTGTATCTTCTGTAATCTTCTGTCTGTGTGATGTGCCTGAAACAATTGAGCACTGATTCAATAATTGCAAAGACGCAATTATTTTTTCGGACATGCTGCAAAGAACTCTAACGAAATACTTTGTTCTAAATTCGTGCAGTTTGCGGTATCTTGCTGTTACACAATCTGATTACGAACCATATAACATGTTTTTCCTTATTGGGCTTCATAGCTTGTGGAAGACACACATGTTGGATCGCAACGCTGAACCTGTTGTTCCACCTAGACTTCATTCTAGCAGAATGATGCTGCAACTGAAGGACATTTATGATGAAAAGGACTTTCAACTTGATTGGTTTCCGCTGGTGACATGGTGCTTATCTTTGCCTGCCTTTTAGTTGTGTTTTCCGTTGTGCATCACAGCAACTGCTGAGTGCATTGTAAATAGTCTGTGTACATAATCCTTTCTGTACATAACCACGTGTATTAACTACCATGTTTGAAGAAAAGGAGCTGTTCTGTGGCCGAGTGGTCTAATGCGTCGCTCCAGGAAGTCGACAGGCAACGGGGGTATATGGGTTGAAATCCCGCATGGTGAACCTTTCTTTTTCACATTATTTTTTCATCGCAAGTTGCATTTTCCGTCACTTGAATGAGAGATCTCTCTTTGTTCAGAATCGCTTTAATTTTATGCATTGTTCTGTGCATTTCTGCATTTTATGCACTGCGTTAATATGAGCCGCGCAAAATATGTTGTCAATGAGTCTCATCAGCTTTTTGTCAGCAGTGCCACTTTTCTTACCGACTCTGCAGCATTGTGACTATACTTTTAGATGCAAGCGATAGATTTGTGTGAAAAGATGATGTTCATTCGTCGGGTTTAATTAGCACAGTGGCGAGTGCTCCGCCGAGGCCCGATTAACAAGTGGCCTGCAACTTTTGATTTGGCCGTTGCTGAAGAACACGCTATTTTGTGGGTCTCTCTTAAGGTGCCTGGCATGTTATGAATTGCTTTGTGGAACCGGTTAACGGCGGATCTAGTCGTCGCCAAAAGTGTCTGAGACCAACTTTGCCCCTGTGCTGTAGAGTAGCCCAAAGGACTTGACGAGTACAATTATTTTTAATAATCGTCAAGTTAGAAGGAAGATGTCTGTTCATTTAGAAAGCTGGTTCATTACACTGGAGCGCAGAAAACGTATTCTAGACTCCTTAATCACCTATTTTCTGTCTGTATATAGGTAACATTTTGTACATATCTGCAATTCACTTTTGTTAAGATAATTTTCTTTCTTGAGCAAAGTGCGTTTTACTTTGTCGTTGAAAAGAGAGCTCTTTAGCTGGGCTATTATATGCAACAAAATACCAGTATATTTTAACTGATAGGTCAAATTATTTTTACACACACCTTCACGAAATGGCCTGTTTTCCCATTTTAAGTGCTAAATTTATAACAGCCTTGATTTACATAGTGACAAAAATAGTACTGCCTCAAGAGTAACTGATTTGTTGTCATGCACAAATATATAGAAAGGTAACACAGAGGCAAGTCAGCTTGTCTCGATTTTCCTGCTCTCCAAGAAGCGCAGAGGCAGCTCAGGCAGGATTTTAATGCAGCCAGGCAAAAGAAGTTCCAAGCTGTGGGAGCATCAAGAATGCAGAAAAAGTTGTGCTATGAAGAAATATTTCGAAAGAGCAAAAATTAAATGAGAGAGGACAACCAAGAATGCTGACCCTGCAGTGTTTGCGAGAAATTGTTTATTCTGGGAACAGCCAGTGGCATGGATCACAGTGCATACGAATTAAAGGACGCGTTCAGTGAAGGTACAGCAACGCACAATCAGCCAAGTGCTTCAAAATTGAAACAAAATGTGCAGGCCATCGAACAACGTTATTTATTACGAGAATCTGGGCAATATCTGGAAAGGGTTCAAAAAGAAGTGCATTTTCAGTAAACAAAATCAAATTCCTGGGACACGTAATAACGAAGACATGACTCGAACAACCAAATTCACACTGAACTGAGCAATAGCCAAAAGTGATCACAGCATGCCGATGAGTCTTCTCTTTCACCCATATATTTTCACCTTTCCATCCACACACGCACAAAAGTGATCACAGCATGCCAATGAGTCCTCTCTTTCCTCGGTATACTCATTAACACCCCACACTCCCACATATTTTCACCTTTCCACTCCCACACGTGCAAACGTGATCACAGAATACTGATAAGTCCTCTCTATTTCCTCGGTAGACTCAACACACACAACCGCATGGACGGACATTTTCACCTTTCCACCCAAACACGCGCAAACGTGATCCCAGCATATTGATGAGTCCTCTCTATTTCCTCGGTAGATTCAACCCACACAACCGCATAGACGTACATTTTCACCTTTCCACCCACACACGCGCAAACGTGATCCCAGCATATTGATGAGTCCTCTCTATTTCCTCGGTAGATTCAACACACACAACCGCATAGACGTACATTTTCACCTTTCCACCCACACACGCGCAAACGTGATCCCAGCATATTGATGAGTCCTCTCTATTTCCTCGGTAGATTCAACACACACAACCGCATAGACGTACATTTTCACCTTTCCACCCACACACGCGCAAACGTGATCCCAGCATATTGATGAGTCCTCTCTATTTCCTCGGTAGATTCAACACACACAACCGCATGGACGTACATTTTCACCTTTCCACCCACACACGCGCAAACGTGATCCCAGCATATTGATGAGTCCTCTCTATTTCCTCGGTAGATTCAACACACACAACCGCATGGACGTACATTTTCACCTTTCCACCCACACACGCGCAAACGTGATCCCAGCATATTGATGAGTCCTCTCTATTTCCTCGGTAGATTCAACACACACAACCGCATGGACGTACATTTTCACCTTTCCACCCACACACGCGCAAACGTGATCCCAGCATATTGATGAGTCCTCTCTATTTCCTCGGTAGATTCAACACACACAACCGCATAGACGTACATTTTCACCTTTCCACCCACACACGCACGACAGTGATCACAGCATGCCGATGAGTCCTCTCTTTTTCCTCGGTAGACTCATGAACACATACACCCACATGCACACGTATTTTCACCTTTCCACACACACACGCACAACGGGATCACAGCATGCCGATGCGTCCTCTCTCTTTCCTCGGTAGATTCATCAACACCGCACACATCCACATATTTTCACCTTTCCATCCACACACGCACAAACGTGATCACAGCATGCCGATGGGTCCTCTCTTTCCTCAGTAGACTCATCAACACCACACACTCACATATTTTCACCTTTCTATCCTCACACGCAAAAAAGTGATCACAGCATGCCGATGAGTCCTCTGTTTCCTCGGTAGACTCATCAACACCACACACACCCACACATTTTCACCTTTTCATCCACACACGCACAAAAGTGATCATAGTATGCGGAGGAGTCCTCTGTTTCCTCGGTAGACTGATCAACGCGCACACCCACATGCACACACATTTTTAGCTTTACACTACACACGCACAAAAGGGATCCCAGCATGCCGATAAGTCCTCTCTCTTTCAAACAAGTTCCTCAATACCACTTGAATCTTCATCACTGAAACGAGTGCTCGACTCATCAGAAGAGGAGCTGGACGAGTTACTAATGCTGAAGACAACCGGTTCAATTTCAGCGTTAAGAATTATATCGCGTTACTATGCTTCACCCTCAACTTTCGCCATATGCATACGACAGTTTTGCCAGTTTTCCTGGGTTACAGACGCCAGTGCTTCGGGCAGGAGCTTTTCCACTTCAGCCAAAGTCAAACATTTGTTGTGACTTGCGATGTATCCCTTCATCTGAGTCCAAACAAGTTCAATGGGGTTGAACTCGCAGTGGTACGGTGGTAAATGAAGCACTTCGTGGCCATGGGCAGCCGCCAGGGTGTCGAAGATGCGGTGCACAAGGGGGGGGTGTGTTTACCTTTTTAGAAAGGTCCAGCATTTCTGCCCTCACCATTTCCTTTTACCACGAAACACTTTTCTTTGTGAGCGAAAGCTGAATATCAGCTTTGCGCGTTGACTTGGTAGGTGCTTTTTCTAGAACCACACTATGATATGGCGCATTGTCCATGACGACAACGCTATTGGCCGGAATGTTTGGTAAAAGCTTGTCGGTGAACCACTCCTTAAAACAGTTGCCAGTCATCTCAGAGTGGTAGCTAGCGCGGTTGCCCTTTTTTGCTCTGAAGAAGTCAGCAGCGTCTTGCACGAATCCTGTTTCACTGCTCTTAGCATCTACAAAGATCAAACGGGCCCCTTTGCCCGAAGGTGCAGCCAAGCCTTTTGTTAATCCTTTCAAGAAAGCATCCTGAGATTACGTGACAGTCTTGTCCTACCGGAAGAATTCTTTCGTGTGCCCTGCGTTGACCCAAGTTTCATCTAGGTAGATGATGCACCTGTAAATGCGAAGAAACCGAGGGCACGAGTTAATGCTTGTAAGTAAACAAACACACTACAGCATGTAAGTAGCATGCACTGCAACAAACACAATGCTGACCTATGTCTCACAAGCCGCCGCTTAAAGAAACTCGAGAAGGAAAATTATCTCGGCCTTATTGCTCCCTTGTACGGGCTTACATTTCGCGCCAGACGGCCTTTTGTAGCCAGTTTATATTCACTGCATGTTTTCATAGGGTGCTTAATTGATTGCTCAGCATTTGAAATCTTTTCACTTGCATCGACTGCGAACAAAAATCGCCAACGTTAGCAGCAGAAACAGTACCTCGCACCACCAGAGCAATGGGCAGTGTAAAGCGGATGTTCATTCCTTCCTACGGTAACGACGAGATGACATTACCCATTGCAGTGGTACGAAAGTTTTGGCAGTTTTGTTGTTTTTGTTTGCCGCGCCAATTCGGATTTAACGAATAAATCTGACCCATGCAGATACGTGCCCCGCCTAAACGTAGCGCGAAATTGGCCGTGAAACATCACCTGTACAAAAAGTCGGCTGCAACGTCAGTAAGGTGATTTCTTTTAAATATGTTATTCTGAAACAACACTCACTGTCGCTACTACGAGGTTGCAACGCTAAAATCAGGCTCTCAGTCTAAACATGCTGCGTAAGAAAATAAGCAAGGAAAGACTCGGACTTGCCTTGTCCTCGGAATTCCTTGATCGCCCGCAGGTACTTGCAGCGCCAGACAATGATGCCATTTCGCTCGATCAGCGCAAGGTTCCATTTTCTTTTTGCAGATGTGAATCCGATGTCCTTCATCAACCTCCGCAAAGTCGTTTGCTTGAAATCCGGCAGGTCGTCGTCCTCATTGACAGCATTTAGCGGACTGTCTATTGTTGGGATTATTTTCTTCGCGTACATACTGTCACTTTCAGACGAATGGCGTGGACTGTGAAGCTGTCATGCTTAGCTGTTAGCGAGCTTGAAATCTTCACGTCGCGAGGCCTTTTCTTTGGAGACGCCAAAGGCCCACGCAGACTCTCCGCCTTGATTTTGGCAACTGTACGGGGAGATACTCCGGCGTCCTCGATCGCATCACTCAGTACTTCCCGAACAGACTTCTCCAGAAAATGGATCCTGGTACGGGAGTACACATTTGCAATTACTTGCTTGGCGTGCCTTGACAGCTTGGATGTACAAACTCTCGAGAAAAAGCGTACAGGAGAGATGGCCGAGGCCGCTGAGCTGGACGCCATTTTCTCAAATGTGAAAGGAAGCCGGAAAGAGTAAACACGGCGGCCAGAGTTGCGGGAACAGCCAAAAACGTGACATAGAAAAAGACGACAAACGCAAAATACAAAATCACAGATCTCGACCTGTTCGCTCGCAATAAGAGCGTATTTTGTCACGCTAATGACAAATGTATTATTCACGAAGCCTGCCGGCAAAGTATTTGTTATTTTACGCTCGCTACATGCAACACACTAGTTTGTGTCGCGGATGGAGGGCGCGCAAAAAAGAGTGCCAGCTTTGGCAGCGTTGCACTTGATGTTTAAAACGGAGTATAGCACTTCGCTGCCCTACTCATAGTCCCGACTAGGTGCCTTTGGTTTTTATTCTTGCATGTGGTGGATCTATATTTCAGACCCGTGAGAGCATCATTCAGGCAGAGAGAGAAGGGCGTTATCAAAAGGGGAAAGAAAACCGGGTACAATTTGACCTTGAGGGTTTGACGCCATATATACATGGAATCCGCACTGTCGCTTCGGGGTACCATGGCGTACCCTGAATTCAACATGCTTGTTGCCTTACTAAACACAGTGTTTTATCCCATTCGAATAAATGTGTCTCGCTGGCACAGGGGTATACGTATCTGACTCGTGCGGAAGGATCAGATGTTTGATTTCAACACTTCAACACCAATTTCTTTCTTTTACGCACCGTCAACGAGTGTAACGTCATGACTATTCTTGGAACAATTTCAACCAATCAGTGGTTCCTAGAGAAGCTAATGCGCTTTTTCCAACAAATGGTAGCTTTAATGCTGATAAGCTGGTACAAAGGACTCATGCATGCATTTTTCTAGCGGCGGGTCAAAGCCTTATGACCCCACGAGACCACATTAAAATAAAAAAATTTAGTACCCGCATACACGCGGTTGTGTGGTATTTTTGAATTGCATAAGTTCTCAAAGGCCTTCAAGAAAAAAAGCTCAGAAGCATTACGTTTTGAACACTCCTCGTAAAATACCGTTCTGATCATGCCGATTGCAATGGTCTAATATTCGGGTACATGACAAATTACGCTTTTAAATTTTTGCATGGACTCTCACCGAGCAGTAAAGAACTCAAATGGAAATGTAACTCAGAGCTTTGTGAAATAGGTACCAGAAAACTTCAAGTATAACCGAGTAAAGATCTAGCGGATGTAACGACTTCTTTCTTGCCCTCATGCGATATGACTAAATTCTCTGTCATAAACAGCTTCCCTGACTGTAATGTTCGCGCTAACGCCTGAAGTTTTGGCGTTCATTCCTCGCGTGCACTCACGTATAGTCTTGAATTGCGCACCTCAACAAGACTTCAGAACACGTACACTGTGAAACTGTAAGCATTTGGGGGGGGGGGGGGGGGAGCATCAGAAATAAAATATGAAATCCCATGAACAGTACTGAAGTAACGTGTGCCGTGCGCTTCATTTACCGAATTGGACATTGATTGGTCTAGGCCAGAAATGCAGTACTTTCCGCCAATTGATTAAAACTCAGAGTAAATTCCACTCGCAAACGGTATGTGTTTTCTCGCATGTTCAAATATCAGACGCTACGCTGTCGCTGGCATATGCCATCGACCGCGCAAGAGGCGAGCGCTAGAGGCAAGCTAGAGTTTAAATTTCATAGTGGACTTAATTCGTTATCATTTCGGACCAGGAAACCAGAATGAAATTTATAAGTAAACATTAAAGAAGAAGGTAGTCATTACAGAAAGCAAATATAGTTCCTTACTCAAAACAAAAACTTGCGCACTTACTCTTCGGCGGAGAAAGAAGCCCGGAATTGAACCACCTTTGCAACAACACCGAATTTGTATCGCAGAAACGATGAGTTGAAGCCTGCCACATAACGAACTTCGACAGGTCCCCCTTGAACGTGAAGGCTGAGATGGCTGCCAGAGTTATCAACGTTCAGGAAAGCGTGACCCCGCCTTCGAATTGTGTTCAGGCCGCGCAGCGTGCCATCGGAGAAGCCTATGCTAAAGCCGTGCTGTTCTGGTTCACTATTCAAGAAGTCGGGTAAAGATATTTCCGCAAATCGGTTGGATTGCAGCACTTTGCTCAGACCTTTATCAAATATCGGGTCAAGGGAAGCGCAGGATTCTGAAAAGAAGAAAAAAAAACAGCATATAAAAATTCAAGTATCCGCATGGTAACACGCTCTCGTCTATATAGTTAGCATCATTTTGAAACAGGTTATCTTTACTTGAATTAAGAGTAGTAAAAAATACTTTTTTCGTATAAACTGTCAAGTGCTGCAATGCGCAAAAAGTATTTTGACAGCTACAAACAAGCATTCGTACCATACCAGCAGAGGAATACCTAGAGCTTAAAATGTGTTGCATTCTGTTTCTTCTTGTATCATTACAGCACTTATATCGTGAAGTGATACTCGTAATTGTAGGCAAGCAGCCTTAACTACAGTATGTATCTACAGTCAAAAATATTTGACGGAAAGACCGCGAAAGTCGCCCCTTCGGCTTCATCGTAGCGCCTATACCCTGTGCGAATCAGGGAATGAAGGGACGCGTGAATGCTAAATATTGTTTGCACACACTTGCGCACTAGGCGAACGCGCACACCTCGTAAATAACACGAAATAGAAGTGTCCTTTCGCTAAGGCCGTTTTGGCAAAACTGCTCGCAGCTTACGTGGTTTTACGAAATGTTTTAAAGAGGGACAAAAAAATTGAACCGCTTGTTTTATACTTGTATCAGGTATGATACTCCAGAAAGAAGACCACGTTACGTTTGCTGCCAGTCATTCTCAGGAGAAATAAATGCCTGATAACATTTGAAGCTGGCGGTGCGTTCGTTTGGAATAAGTTAAGAAATAGGTTTCTTATGCAACCGTGCTCGAATAGGAGCAAAGTGTTCTGACTCTGCATAGCTAGTGGATTTTCTGACTTCATCAAAGATGTAACTCAAGGCTTGTGTCAGCACTCTCTTATATAACTGACCCAATTCCTATAGCTATATAAAATGTTTAATACCGGCAAATATTGTTTTTTAAGCTCAATACAAGTTCGTCACCCGCGTCAATGGTAGCTAGATAAAAAGTTTAAAATTATTTATTCAATTGTTAACATAAAAATCTAGCTAAAATTTCAAAAGGAACGGGTAGAGAACAGTAGTGGATGCCTAATGCGACTCTCAAATATTATTAATCAATACTGGACTGCTGAATATGGGACAATGTTCAGAACATGTAAATGAACTTCGCCTCCCATATTAGCTCTGACAGTGGAATCTGCGGCTGAAAATATTTTTATCCTTAACGCAGAGCTCGTGGGTTCGGATTTGACCGCCGTAGGTACGTAATTGGTACCCTTCAGTTACCTAACAAATTGCACTTTAGGTGCGAGGTGGTTACACAAGTAATTTCCGTGATGAACACTACAAATTGAGAAAACAAATGAGAAGATATTGCCTTCTGCGTTCCTCACTTTATGCGACTACTGACGTTTTATATGGGTCATTATCAGCTTCGCAATTTGCTATATTTCCGGCAAAATATAACGTAAGCTTGTCGTGTAGTCATAAAGCGGATATGTGGTTTCAAAAGCCTTTTCCACCTTCACACTATCACAAACGAGGAACGAAAACATTCCGCATTAACTTAAACGCAAAAAAAGGTGAAAAAAATCTCACCGCTTCTGGTTTCCATCATCTTAAGGAGTAGCACTAGCAGTATTCCAAAAATCATATTTTTGCCTTGAGTGCAGCTTATTGCGAATTATTTATATCGGGCATCACAGAAGCTAAGACACATGAACTCCACGTCGAAACTGAGCGGCAAACTGGGTCTAGGCGCTTGAGCTAATCTCATGCTGTCTGAGCGGAAGGAAGATAGCAATGCTAGAGCTTGCGGTCTAACGTTTTCGGAGATTACGCGCGGGCGGCGTTATGTAACACGCGGATGCGACTTCTACAGTTACAAGCGTTGTCATCAGCTCGAGCAGTCTGTCATATGAACGATAAAAGGACGGCTAGAATCAGTGCAAAAAGTGAACAGAGATTTGAAAAACATCACACGTGTCACCAGGAAATATTTACTTGCGTGTTGAGTGTCAAATGACGTCTGGCCGAAGAGGCAAAAAGCAAAAACGTGCGCCCATATCTTATTCGATGCTTACTTTACTTAGCCTCGTACAGTAATTCGATGGCAGGAAATTTATGTGCAGGAAGCAATTCTGCAGGTTGAAATTCTTCATTTTTAAAAGCTGAGCTGACATGTTATATAACGAAATAGTATTAATTAATTCGGTAAAAAATGTGAGTACTAGAAATGCTAATTATGTGGACGGTTAATAAGATAACGTGCGAAGAATATGATGGTATTAAAATTCATTTGTTGTGCATTTGCGTCTGCATATTCGTTCTTTCATGCATACATTTCTGTTAGACCCTGTACTATGGTCTAATACCTGTTAGACCCTGTATTATGTTTAAGAAGGTGCAGCGTATTCCTGTACTCAGAGATTCCCACATCCAGTTGGTCGAAGTATAAATTAGCTGGGGCTCGGTGGTAGCGGATGATTGGTCTTGCGGCGTGCCCTAACTTCAGTAAATTCATCAAGGCAGTGTTTTTTGCCACCGCTCCTGCCGAGCCCACGATCATTGGTTTTTGAGAAGGACACGCCAGGGACCAGGCCATGCAAAACATTTGAGCATTAATGCGTGGTAAAAGGTCTGTAATGGACAACCCCGGACAGCTAATGTTTCTTATTAGCGGGTGGCATAATTCAAGCCCGCCATAGCTCACGAAATTCCACTATCACAAATGTCAAAATGCTGGGAGATGGACACAAGCAAGCAGGTACGGTAGCCAACAAGGCGGCTCTCTGAGGGCTCCATATCGCACAGCTCTGGGAACAGAGTCTGAAAAAAATGAACTTTGCAGAACGGGAACAATACGACACACTCGGGTACGTGACTGTCAACAGCCCTAAGCTTGTTTCGATAGGCTAGAACGCGCCCCCATTTTTACCGCATTAATTAAATTTTGTTCAGACATCTATATATTGTCTCTCTACTTAGGCATTTCTACGACAGATATAGATGGGAAGGTATGCCAAAATACTGAATTTTCTTACTGAAAAATCGCAACATCTGAAACAGGACATTTCATTTAACATTTAGCAGACCATTTTTTAAGTTCTTAAGCGCTTCTATTTTGAAAGACAGAGAGAAGTTTTGTGGTGCTTTACACAGTCTGAAATCCCAGCTATTACTTCGATGAATTTTCTGCACTCATTTTTTGTGAACTGAAATAGATGACAATCGGATTTAACGAGGCCTGCGTTTCTCCCAACTGTATGTTTTCGAGCGTATTGAACAATAAAACTGCTCTTCTCTTGAAGTCCATGAGTGCGGTTGTCTCGTCTGTTTTACTATTTTCTTTCAATCCTCGCAAGTATTTTGCTTGTTACTTGCTTATGAAGTGATGACATTTAGGGGCTGCAGCATCTCCGCAATTTTTACAGAAGCTTTCCCTATTTCAAACTGCCTCTAACAGACAGTGTTTTGATCCACTGTTGTGCATGCATAGGTACTTCTACGCTTGTGAGCCGAAGTGTAGTGCAGCTGCTCAGACCGGAAACGCCCGTCCCATTACGAGCCGGCTCGGTAGTGCTTAGATTGAGGAATAGCAGATACTCTGCTCGAGCTCGAAAGAATAGTGACACCACCAAACGATTGCACGTCCTGCTGCGGGATGATGACAGCTAGCACAGCAGCCATGGCCCGCATATAACTATTAACATAGATGGTATCCTGATCCTCCTGCCACGCTGTGGCTTCAGTTTTAGTGTATCCGTGAGCTTTAGCAGATTTCGCGGTTGCGGAAGAGGACAGCGATGATGTGGGCATAGTTCAGTAGTGGGGAGCTGAGGTAACAATATCGCAGGTAGTAGGAAGTGTGCTGCAGTGAAGATCAAACATGATGCAGCTCAAGGCTTGAATTTACAGAAATATATATTTTTTGCTTATTTATTATTTAAAATTATTCGAATTCAATATTTAGGCATAAATGCCATTGAACGATATTGGGCAACTTACTATATTTGATATATTTACTGAATATGGCTCAGAACTACGTTATACATGTTTTCGTACAAACTTTATAATTATTTTGTGTGTGGCATGTTTTATAGGCCTCTATGTTTTCTGAATAAGTAAACAAAATGGGACAAATTCTGTGAGAAAATAATATTCCACAAAAGAAGGTATTGCCTTCTTTTCGAAGTTTCTTATTTTCGTGAAGCACTCAGTGATGCCAGCTGGCATCACTGCGTGCTGCACGGAAGATCTATTCTGCTCATTTTTACCGAATATGTGACAAGCCGCCCAGTTCTCTTGCACCGGTTTTCTTCATTACTTGTCTGATGTTTGTGGCACACGGTTATCCCCTTCGGTGCATGTTTTTCATTCTTCATTGTCACCTGTGTCCGATATTTTATGTTTAGATTTTTGTTGTACTTTTGGCCTTGCAAGGAAATTATATTTTTCATCCTCCCTCCCGCCTTGCATCCTGCAATTGGAAGCTGCAAGGCTCTGTATTAAATAAATCTTGTTCCTAGTGGTATTCGCGACTAGTGGTTTTTTTTCCTCTACTTTTGACAGCCACCTCAATCATGTTTCTACAACTCTTGCGCTTTTTCGTTGAGCCGGACTTCAACTAAACTACAACAAGTGCAGGTTCGGTAACCGAGAAATCAAAAGACCTTGGTCAACTGGTTAATGCTGCCAGTGTTCAGTCTGGCCCTGACATGATTCGCGCTGTCAGAGATTTTCCCACTTCGCGTTCATCCAGCGATGTTCGAAGCTTTATTGCTTTATGTTCCTATTTCTAACGCTTCGTTACGAACTTCGCAGCCCTTGCTCGTCCTCTCACTCAGCTCCTGAAGAAAGATGTTTCATTCTCTCGAGGGCTGGAACAAGTTGCAGCTTTCTCGGCGGTTATCGCTGCTCTCACTACTCCACCCGTCTCGGCCCACTTCAACCCTCCCCCCTTCCCCCCCTACTGAACTCCCCACCGACGCAAGTGGCAATGGCATTGGAGCTATACTCGCTAAGCGACAACACGGCCGCGCAAGGGTGATTGCATATGTCAGCCACCTTCTATCTACGCCCGAATAAAATTATTCCATAACAGAGCGAGAGTGTCTGGCGTTTGTTTAGGCTATTACGAAATTCCGCCCATATTTGTTTGACCGCCCCCTTACTATTATAACAGACCATCATTCCTTGTGTTGGCTTTCCGCCCTCAAAGATCCTACTGGCCGTTTGGGACGCTAGTCGCTCGGATTACAAGAATATAAATTTTCCGTCATCTGCAGGTCCGACCGGCTTCACCAAGATGCAGGCTGCTTGTTCCGTCATCTCGTCGACACCCCTAGCCCTTCCGATTCCGACGATGAAGCCTGCGTTTTGTCTGTTGCGGCGCAGACCTTTTGCTCAGACTCAGCATCTTCGTTCCATCATTTTTGAACAGTTCCATGATGCCCCATACGGGTGGGCCCATGGGTGGCTCCCGCACATATGACAGCCTGCGCCGACGTTTCAAATCGTTGGGGCTCTACCGCTCCGTTCAGCACTATGTTGCCGCATGGGAACTGTGTCAGCCTCGGAAAAAGCTCACAATGTTGCCTTCAGGTCACTTGCAACCGATCCCTATACCGACTGGTCCGTTTTCCCGTCTTGGTGTTGATCCTCTTCGGCCTTTCCTAGTTTCCGCCTCGGAGAATAGATTAATCGCCGTCGCCACCGATTACGCTGCGTGGTACGGTATTACCCAAGCCATCCGGACTAGCTGCACCACAGATGTCGCTGACTTCTGTCTGAAAAGTAGTCCACGTGGACTACTAATTGACCATGACCGCTGCTTCGTCTCGCGAGTAGTTGACAAAATTCTCCGTTCGTGCTCCGTCCGCAACAAATTCACTACCGCTAATCCTCCCCAGACCAACGCCCTCAAGGATCATCTAAATTGTACATGCTTTCCATGTATGTGACTGACGACCACCGGGATTGAGACGCTCATCTGCCCCTTCTGACGTTCGCCTACAACTTGTCTGCTACCTGCTAATTGGCCGACACTTATTACTGCCCTTCGACACCTCACTACCCGTGGCAGACGCCAGCAGTACTTACGCCAGTGATACCGTAGGCCGCGCTCATGATACCCGTCGGATTGCTCATGCCAGGTTGTCTGCATCCCAAGACTCAAAAATGCCGGTACATCAGTTGCTACCGGGATGTGCACTATACTGCAGGATCTTTAGTCTTGCCGTGGCTCCCGTACCGTTTGAGTGGGGTTGTGTGAAAAAGTTTGCCCCGTTACACGGGCCCTTAGTGTGTTTTGCACCCCGTGACCGACGTCACATACGAAGTTCAACCTGTGCATCCGAAGTAGTCATCCGCAGTGCCATCCTCCGAAATTGTGGATGCGTCACGTATCAAGCCTTATAATTCACTTTCTATTTATTAACGCAGAAAGTATCAGAACAGTGCTTTTAGCGAAGGGGAGAGGGGGGGGGGGGGTGTTACTAGCGGTAATCGCTGGTCATGCTGCTGAGGACGAGGAAGTGCGACAGCTGCCTAAAGACGACGACGCTGAGGGTGTACTGATCTGGTCGCCCATCAACGCTAGTGGTATGAACTGCCATCGCAGTGGATCTTCACCGCAGCAATATATAAATAATAAATAGATAAACCTTCTTATACACCTGATATAAAAAAAATATATTGTTAGGGTTCAGCATACCAATGAACATAGGCAGAACGAACGGAGAGAAGGTGACCGATGACCGCGAGATTTTAATTGCGGCGGATCTAGCGCGAGCGCTCCTGCCCACGCCACTGCTCACTTCTTCCTCATCGGCAACATTACCCAGGGCCACCGAAAGAGCGTCCCGGTCGTGGACGAGGAAGTTTGTTGATGTCGACGAGACCGTGGCAAGACAATGGGCGTGGCTGGATCGTTTAAGACAAAAAAGAAAGAAGGAAGAAGACAACGGCTTCTCGCCATGATGATTCCCGATGAATCCTTGTTGAGGACACTTTCGGGCAACTGGTCGCCAAGATGCAATGGCCGAGGCCCAGGCATGCACCGAATGGCATGGGCGGAGGGATGTGCTTATGTGTGGTGGCGTCGTATGTCGTTGGGGCCTTTAGTCGCTGTCTTGGGTCATATGGTCTTTGGTCGTTGGCACATCGGGTCAGTGGAGTTATAGGGTCATTCGGCTCTCTCTTGTGGTCGTGTGGTTGGCGTTTTTGAGTCGTGTCTTCTTGTCGGGGCTAGGGAACGGGGTGGTGGAACGGCGAGGTCGCGTCCGGTCCAGCACGCTTGAGTCCAGCCAAGAGATGCTTCCGAGCAACGTGCTTTATACGGCGAAAGCAGACGCGGGGCGCCAAAGCTCCGGGCCAGAATGACGAGAGATAAAAACACCCAGAACCTCCACCAAAATATTAGGGACGGCAAGCCTACCTATAAAAAAATTCTATGGTCTGTTATAAAAATTTGTGTAGGGTCGGCTATATTTATTGGTCGAAATATCTTTAGCCGGTCCTATGGCAGTCTTATGAGTTTGCTCAAGTCATTTCTACAGAAGTCTTTAACCTATTCCAAAGGCTTATGGCTGCCTATTTACCACAGTGTTTAGAATTTTCTATAGTTAGGTATAAACGTTTATGGGCCGCTTTAGAAAATCCCTTGTATGGCCGAATATATATATTTAGCCCAAAAAGCTATCGCTGTTCTTAAGGCAGTCTTCAGCTATTGCTATAGTCTGTGCTACAGAAGTCTTTAACATATTCTACAGTATTATGGTTGCCTATGTACTGCAGTTTTTAGCGTTTTTATGCTCAACTATATACTTGTTATGATGGTGAGGCATACAACATTGTTAGTATAAGAGTTTGGCCCGAATGGCTTTAGCAATTTCTAGGGGAGTCTGGTTTTTTTATAGTTCATACGATAAAAATGTTTAACCTTTCTTATGTACAGTGGGTTGCCTATGTACGACAGTCTAGGATTTTCTATGATCAGCTATAAAGTTTTTAAGATTAAGGGTGTGTCATACAACTTCTCATTGCATATAGCCCACAACCCTTAGTCAAGTTGAAAGTTAAGTCGTACGAAAGATTCGAACCGATGATATGTACATGGATATGTATGAATTCCTGACTTCATATAGGCTGCTAAAGAAGAGTGTATGACTGCTGGTCTATAGCTTTTCGTGTATAGAATATTCTACAGCCAGCTAAAATATTTATATGGCTTGTAGTCCTTAGCTTTAGATGCATCACATTGCTATAGACAGCTAAGATTTCTGTATTACTTACTACTGGTCTAGCTTCAGGTACATACACTTTTCCATAGCCAGCTAAAACAGCTTATATGGAATTCAGGCTGGAATTTTAGAGCCATTAAAATTTTTATAGACAAATAAAGGTAACTGTATTACTACCGGTTTATAGTTTCAGGATCATAAGTCTTTTGTAGCTAAGACTGTTTAGATGGCTTAAAGTATTTAGATATAGAAGCATTTATCTGTCTATACGCAGCGAAGATAACTGTGTGACTATTGGTCTATAAGAACATGGCTTTTTCTATAGCTTGCTTGAACTGATTATATGGCTAGCAGTCCACAGCCTTAGAGGCATTTCCATCTCTATTGATAGCTAAATATGTCTGTATGACTATTAATCTATACCTTCACAAACATACATTTTTCAATAGCTAGCTAAACAGATTTTGTACGGCTCAGAAGCTATAGCCAAAGTGGTATTGAACTTTCTACTGCAGCCTATAGGTATTCAAATGGCACATTTTGGCTTAGTATAAAAGTTCATAGATAGACATAGTTGACCATAAGCGCTTCCATTAAGTTCATATATCATTTTTGTACAGGGATGAGCATAGGCAGACAGAACAGAGAAAATTTGGCCAATGACAGTAAGATGATTTGAATATATCGCAGCGCGACTAGCACGAGCGCTCCTGCCAGCGCCACTGTCCGCTTCTTCGTTGTCAGTAACAATATTAAGTTATTTACTTCATATGAAATCAGTATGTTTTTGTCGCACAAATACGGATCGTAGCCACGCAAAAAAATGTAGTTTTCTACAATAGTTTTTGTGTGACTAGATTTTGCTACGCTTTCAAATTTAAAGTAGCAGTAACGACATGAAAACAAAATTTTCCTCAAAATCAAGCTGGGATAATGTTTGCTATGAAGTAATGCAATAAAATATGATTTCGCTGACATAAACCGAAGGTGGTCGAGAACAAAAATTGTAGCAGCTGGCGGGACTTCCGGTTCCGCCTTGCGTGGAGTGCGGAAGCGCTTCACGTCGGCTCTGTGCGAAGACGGCGAAATTCGCCAGTAGCCCGAACCACTGGCCTATTTTTCACCTACGAGAGCCCTGTGAAGGTGAGCGCCACGCCCATACTAATTTTCGGTCCAATCTGGCCAGTTTTTGGGCCCCCACGGCCCATTTCGCCTTGAGCCGCCGCGTCGCCCGAGCTAGGCCTCGCTCCGCTGGGAGCTAGGCCTACTCCGAACGCGACCTCCAAGCACAAAGCCATTATGAAGGTGCATGTGCCAGGCGAAGTTATTTGACATTCGGGACTTCAATCCGCGGGACTGGACTCACATCCTCAGCGTTCCCGCTCGCACCCAGGAGCAACAGCAGTTTCACCAGATCTTCGCCATGCAGACCGATCAGGCAGACAAGCCTACCACAGAGGCTGGAGCGGCATCTGCCGCCCCAAATACTACCAAGGCCCAGGCATCCGAGTAGCTGCGCGCCGCCCGCGCTGCCGCACAAAGGTCTCGACAGCAGCCGCCACTACCGATTGAAGATTACAAGGTGATTTTCCGCTCCCGTGGAGGGCTTCACCTCACCTCAGTACCGCCACGACAGCTGCGCGTCTCAATCTTGAACGCCACCGCTTCACTCGAGGAGCCCACCCGCCCCCAGCGACGCGTTCAACCCACCATAACACGTGTACAATGAGCACGCCACACTACACCGACGCACTTATGCTGGTACAAATCACCAAAATTAATTACCAAGACACCGACTACGCCGTAGCAGCCTACATCGTTCCCCTGGACGGCGCAGTGAGAGGAGTAATCTCGAACGCTTACTGGAATGAAACCTCCAGGGAGCTATTGGAGGATCTCGTGAACAGCAATCCCCGTGCTCCAATAGTGGACGCTCGACGCATGGGTGCCACTCGATCAATATTAATTACGTTTAGAGAAAGACCGGTTCCTCGCACAGTTCTTTACGGCGAGGGACTCCACAGGTGCACCCCTGACAGAGGCCACATGGACGCTTGTATCAACTGCAGACAGCCAGGCCACAGGACAGATTTGTGCACGCTGCCACGTACGAATAACTGCCCCAGGTGCGGGAAACTACATTGCAAGGAGACTATCCCTTCCTGCACTCCGGAATGTATTTTATGCGGAGAAGCACACATGACGGGCACGGGGAGACGCAAGGCTAAAGGGTGAAGACCTGCACCCAACCCTGCAACTCAACACCTCTCTTGTAAGGACAAGCCGCCCGGAGACACTACTCGGAAGATAGCACTCAACGCCACTCGCTCCACGTCGCTTCGCAAGGGAGAACGCGCAAAGGACCCACAAAAGATGTCATGGGCCGACCGAGCAGCTGAAGTCATCTCTAAACAAACCCCGCCACTCCAGCCACATCAGGAGGATTCACGCGACAAGGAGCTCAAGGCCCTGCGGGAAGAGGTAAGCCGCCTTTCCTCCCTTATACAGATCCCACACCAACCCTCCTCATCCACCCTCCCTTCCCAAGCTGTACCTCCCGCCTTTTCTCTAACATCCCCAGCCACGCAACCACCGCCCAAAAAGAAAGGTACATCAGAACCCCCAACTGTCACACATGATGTTCTTGAGCAAGTTGAGGCAAAATTTGAATCAAAGCTAAAGGCTTTAGAAGCCCGGATAGATTCCAAAATCGTCTCCCTCTTCACCCAACTCGAGAACAAAATTGACTCGATGTTCTCACGCTTGGTTCATACGGTCGACATGAGAATGACCAGCATAGACACCCGCATTCAAACCTTAGAGCACACACAAACCGTTATCCTGAAGCACATCAATCTCCAACTACCTCCTCTTCATCCCTCGTAACCACCACCCTCTTCAACGCCTAACGCACTTGGCTCCCAATCTCTCCACTATGGCGGGGCAGCAACTTAATTTACCCATTCTCTAGTGGAATTGCCGCGGCTTCCAGGGCAAGCGTGCGCCTTTCCAATTACTCGTTCCCACCCTCATCCCGCCACCCCAAATCATTCTTCTCCAGGATATGGCTACTAGAGCATCACTGTCTAGTTTTATGCCCTGCACTCAGATACCACGGACAAACCCAGGGCGTCTACTCTTATTCACCGTTCGATCACCCATCAAACACACACTATTACGTCAGAGACACCCTGTGTTATCACGGAAATAATGCACCACCCACACACAGTGCCCTCCATCTTCATTGCTAATATATACCCCCCCCCCCCCCTCTCATCCAATGTCTTCCCTGGAGATGCTCTTGCGGGAACTCCGCCGACTCGCTGGCAAGCACCCTCTCCTCATCGGAGGGGACTTCAACTGCCAACACATTGACTGGGGGTACATATACCACAGGCCGTGGTCGACGCCTGTGGTCCTTAGTCCAGGGTCTGCGCCGCACTACACACAACAATTTCCACACACCCATGCGTATCGGCACCAGCGTCAGCATGGACACCAGTCCGGACCTGACGCGCAGTCGCTTCCTCGGTGGCATCACCTGGACAAGAACACAACACACACTGGGAAGCGATCATTGCATCATTAACATGTCGCTCCCCTTTAAACAATCCCGCCACACACACATCACCCACAAACTGGGGAACTGGGACGTCATCCGCCCATTGCGGAAGGACGACACAAACACAACTATCACAGACATTGACGAGTGGGTAGAATCCCTTATGACCGATGTCCAACACAATACCCGGCTAATTACAACCATACAGGACACCCCCACTCTAGATTCCCGCCTCGCCCACCTCTAGGAGGCGTACCACAGCTTACTCGAGCGTTGGAACAGTTAAACAGAACACTTAAAAAGTGACTGGCGGCACTGCAGACGCCGATACAACACGCAGAGGAAGTCTGCCGCTCTAATTCGAGGCAAGTTAGCGACGGACTCGCCGGAAAACTGTCCACCAAGCAAGCGTGGCAACTTCTGAGACATCTCATAGATCCAACACAGTCCAAATCCGCTACACAACACCATGTTACACGCCTCGTACACACACACAACAGCGACCCGGACGCTCTCATTGACACACTTCAGCGAACATACACCTCACCCGGCACATCCGACTCCATGCCCCCCTACTCAGGAAAACCTAACCCGGAATTAGACGCTGATATTTCGGAAACGGATGTAAGAGCGGCCCTCCTGAAGCTACGCACAAATTCAGCACTGGGACTGGAAAAATCTCCAAATCTAAACTCCGCAACCTTGATGACAAATCAATCCCACAGAACAGACTACTTCAACAAATTTTGGGCGGAGGGCACCCTTCCCCAGTCCTGGCGACACGCCAAGGTAATATTTATACCAAAACCGAACAAGCCTCTTAAACTAGAAAACCCTAGAAAAAACTTAAACTAGAAAACTAGAAAAGCCCAATCTCGCTCACCTCGTGTCTCGGGAAACGTTTCGAGCACGTGGCACTTGCGAGATTGATACTTCACATGGCGGACAACGACCTTTACCCACACAGCATGGTGGGATTCCATTCCCATCTCTCCGCTCAGGACGTCATGCTGCAGCTCACTCACGATATCTTCGACCCGGCTATCCCGAGCCACACAAAGGCAGTCCTGGCTTTGGAACTGTCCAAAGCTTTTGATCGCGTCGAACATCAGGCGATCATGACTGCCCTCTCTCCTCTGAACATAGGTGTACGGATATACACTTATATCCAGGCTTTTTTAACGGACAGCATGGCTGAGGTTCATTTCGGCCCGCTTATCTCCCAACCCTACACCCTCAGGAGCGTCGGTACTCCACAGCGTTCAGTCCTCTCTCCTTTCCTATTCAACGCCATGCTCATTCCACTCGCCCGGAAACTGTCCACGATACCTCATCTCAGACATACCCTTTATGCGGACGACATCACACTATGGACCACACACGGTAGTGATGGCGACATAGAGGGTACCTTGCAAAGCGCCGCATCCCTCACACAAGAACACGCCCAGAGCATCGGACTCTCATGCTCCCCAGAGAAGTCTGAGCTACTTATACTTCGCCCCACGACCCGCGGATGCCCCACCTCACCGATTGTCATCGAAGTCGATGGCCGTCCCGTCCCAGAGGTGAATACGCTCCGGGTTCTGGGACTTCACATCCAGAACAATGGCAAAAACACCTTAACTCTCAAGAAACTAAAGCGGGTGACAGGCGCGATATCGCACCTCATCCGACGAGATTCGGGCCATCACAGAGGCATGAAGGAGAACGACATATGTCGTCTAATTCACGCCTTCCTCCTCAGCCGTTTCTTATACACAGTCCCCTATCTCCGACTCAACAGGCAGGAAACGGACGCCTTGGGCGTCATGTTGCGCACGGCGTTCAAGACGGCCCTACATCTCCCAATTAATACTTCCACAGAACGTCTTGTACAGCTTGGCCTCCACAACACAATTGGGGAGCTTGTGGAGGCCCATCGGCAAGCCCAATACTTGCGTCTCACCAAGGCCTCCGCCGGTCGCCATATCCTGGAGACTTTAGACATTCGAGTCCCAGCGAATGACCCTACCCTCCTTCTCATACCTCGCCCCCTCCACCA
The DNA here is from genome assembly GCF_055883805.1 of Amblyomma maculatum. Lineage (NCBI taxonomy): Eukaryota > Metazoa > Arthropoda > Arachnida > Ixodida > Ixodidae > Amblyomma > Amblyomma maculatum. The sequence goes on along the minus strand of NC_139345.1, from coordinate 131,541,399 downwards.
AAATCTTCTCATCAAGACTCTCCCTCGCAACATGCACCCCCAGTATCACGAGCAACGCCGCCGAGCCCGAGTAGCGGCGCTCCACAAGCACTACGGCTCCGAAACGGACGCCGCATGGGTGGACGCCGCATGCACGAATGAGGGAACGGTGTTGGCCGTCACAAATTCCTTCCTGCCGCCTGTTGCTACTGTCCCCCTCCCATCGGTCACCTCCTCGGAGGCAGCCGAGGAAGCAGCCATCGCCTACGCGCTTGCACAACACGGAAGCACGCTACATAATTTCCGACTCGAAAACTGCGCTACTAAATTTTGCGCGTGGTAGAGTTCACATTTCCACGTTCAGCATACTGAGATCGCCCGCCGCTAACCCACCCCGCTATGTGGAGCTGATATGGGTGCCTGCGCACTCCGGGAATCCCGGTAACGAGGCCGCCAATGCGTTAGCCCGAGGTTATTTAAACCGGGTGCCGGTGGCCTCCGATTCGGGATTCACGCGCGATCGCATGCACTCCTTCAGTGAGCTAACGCAGGCCTATCGGGCCGAGCGACTAATCTATCCTCCACCTCATCCATCTTTAGACAACTACCACCAGACGCTCTGGCGACGACTAAAAACGCGCAACCTCCCGCCCCCTTATAGTGTGTCTCGCTACCACCACACACCTTCACCAATCCCTCCTGCCCCTTTGCAACAACCCCATCGCCACCCTCGTCCACATCCTGTTCCAATGCCCGGCGGATCCTCCCCCGCGGGGTCTAGAGCACCTTACCACCTGGGAGGGCTAGGAGACCCTGCTGCACTCTGAGGACCCGGTTCGGCAGAAGATCGCCACAGACTGGGCTGCCGACATCATGGACCACAGGAACATGAACGTTTGAGTGTAGTGGGGCCGTGCGGGTGCCCAGGGGCATGCATTCCCCAAACTCCTCTGTTTTAATAAAGTTATTACCACCACCTAGCAGCTGGCGCGGAATGATCCCGCTATATTTAGGAGCGGTCGAGTCGCCGCGCGTCTGGCGTAGACAGAGGGGGCCACTCCAGGAGAAATCCTCCTCCGTTTTCTACAGCGGCGAAGGCCGCAGGGAACAGCGCACTCTCCTCAATATCAGCCGTGTTGCTTAAAGGGACGCTGCAGGAATGTTGTTAATGGGGCAGAGAGGGTGGGCTGGGTCTTTTACCGGCGCCCTGAGAAAACCGGAGTTTGGCCTTTAGGGTTGCCCGCCATACTTCCTACGTTGTAGTAAAATACATTTACTCCTATCAGGGAGCCTACGCTATGTGGTAAACGTTTCATGAGCCTTTGTCATCAGTATATGGCACATGGTATTTCGGTATGGTATTTCGGGAAGGAACAGCAGTTTACGTTAGGTAGCGAAGCACTGGAAGTAGTAGGCGAATAGGTCTACTTAGGACAGGTAGTAACCGCAGATCCGGACCATGAAAAGGAAATAACAAGAATAAGATTGGGATGCAGCGCGTTTGGCAAGCACTCTGAGATTATGACCAGTAGCTTACCGGTATCGCTCAAGAGGAAAGTATACATCAGTTACATCTTACCTGTACTCACCTATGGGGCTGAAACGTGGAGGCTAACCAAGAGGGTTCTACTTAGGTTGAGGACAACGCAGAGGACTATGGAACGAAAAATGGTAGGGGTAACATTAAGATATAGGAGCGTGCAGATTGGACCAGAGAAATAACTCAAGTTACTGACATTCTAGTGGAAATTAAGAAGAAGAAAGGGGCATGGGCGGGACACGTAGTGCGAAGAAAGCATAACCAATGGTCGCTTAAGGTAACAAACCGGACTCAAAGGGAAGGAAAGCGTAACGGGCCGGCAGAAAGTTAGGTGAGCGGATGAGGTTAAGAAGTTCCAGGGATCAAGTGGATGCAGCTAGCACAGAACCGGGTTAAGCGGAGAAAAATGGGAGAGGCCTGCGCCCTGCAGTGGGTATAGTCAGGCTGAATATGACGACGACGATGATGATAATGATAATGATGATTTCAGTATTGAATTCGAATTCCCAGCTAAGAAAGACGAAATGTGTGGTTTTCACCACTCGTACTATAGGGGGGGGGGGGGGGTCACTTTTGGACATGTGACCCGCTGCGGTGGCTTCAGCGGCTTTGCGTTCGCCTGCAGTTTACAAATCCAGGGGCTGGAGCCCAGCCGCAGCTGCCGAAATTAGTCGAAGGCTAAGTGCCAAAACACCCGTGGGGTGCGCTACCTCAGCCGGCGCCAAACTGGTACGGCGTCCTCTCTTAAAGTGCTTGTCATACCATCGAGACCCTTCCGAACGCACTAAAGCATTAAAACATTATTTGCGGGCACCCCCACGTTCGGTTTAGCCGCCAAATTGGAGTTATGAGTCAAACTGTTGAGGGCATGTAAAGGGTGCAAACTGTGGAAGATGAGAGACAAGTGCTGCTCATTCGCTTTGATTCTGGCTCCTTGTATAGGCTAGCGAGATTTTAAGCCCTTTAAAATGGCAAAAACGTAATTGCGGCAACTGCTTCATCACCACTCGACCGTAACTCCTTAGAAGTGCATTAAGCGACGCGCAGCGATATAGAACTCCATCTTTGCTGATGTAGGCTGTAGGGAAGACGACGTAGCCTTCCCTAAATAGCTTAGTTTTTACACGTCTGTCCTCAACATGCGCTACGTATCAGATCCCAAGCAATAAGATTTATGTATTGTCGATTCGCATTGCAAATATAATTTTATGCTTTTGTTATTGTTTAAGTCTACATCTTGTTTGTTGCACCTGTTGCCTCATTGTTGGGGTACTATGAAGGTTTCTGATTTGTTTTCATTCTTTTAGTTTTTCTTGGTGGGGGCAGATAAAACTTCGTTTTTTATGCGTTGGTCTTATGGGTATACTTGGTGTCGTAGAGAATACGTCGCTCACAGCCCAGCTTATTGTTCTTTCAGTCCTCTTGCCATTCAAGATGATTGGCTATTACTGGCCGTTCATGCATAGTTATTTCTTTTTTACTCTCAGGGAAGAGATTAAACTGCAGAGAGGAAGAATGTGGCCGCAAGTATAAAATCCAGGGCGAATCGTAATAAGCCTTGTCAGAAAGTATTTTTGAAGTTTTTTTGTGTCACCGTAGATTGATATATAACTGCGTTTCTTTCCCACACTGTGATAAGCACAATATTGAGCTTTTGCACTCTATATATTTTGCTTCTGTCTGCAAACCACACCCATCTGTAATGCTTGGGTGATTGAATATTTTTGTAGGAAATAAATATTTTCCTTTCGGAGACAGCCCACATTTGAAAAACGAAATGAATACGAGCAGCTCATTTTATTGCTTTATTCCAAGAAATTCCTGCCTTTTCTTGAATTAGGTCATAACTAGCACTATTCATAAGGGAAACGTCTCTCAGGTATTAAGTTCAAAATCATAAAGGACGAATTGAAAAAGCCATCGAGTCAGGATTTTCATGAAATTTTGATGAACCAGTGGTCGTGAGCTAGGCATGTACCTGAAAAAGAGAAAAGACAAATCTTTTAGTAGAGCACAGGGTCTGTACTTGTATTCTTGAAGCTAGTGCAAAGCTCCAGCAAAACCTTTGCACTGAGAGATCATCGTACAGCTTTCCTGAGAGCCTGATCTATGTCTTTGATGAGGTCGTCGCAGTTTTCGATCCCAACGGAGAGCCTTATCAAGTTGTCTGTGATGCCCAGTTTCTTTCGATGCTCCTCCGGCACACCTGCGGACGCCATGAGTGCACTGCAAAGGAAATATGTTCAGGCCGTGAGCTCTACTTCGTTAACTTGGAAGTTTGCCGTAATTGCGGGATCCAGTAACTAATGCGTTAGAAAAATGGCGCCGCGTACTCAGGTTTCACATGTTGTTTCATCACGTGCTTTGCAGTAAATATCGCAGTCGTCATCGTCGTGAGAGAACTATTCTATCGCAGCAGCCGATCGCGCCTTGTGTTAAACTGCAAATGTTAAACGCCTCATGTTAATCCGCTATGGCGGGCACAGAAAGCCGCGCCCAAAGATACCATCAGTCTTTCCGGTGCATCGGGCTCAGAGGAGCGCACTGGAAAAAGTGCTGTACGCAGAATTAAAGCGTAGGAATGAAAAGAATTATCAATTAATATACAAATGTGATGGTCTCCTAAAGTGTTCACATCAGCACACTGCAAAGCGAACGCACTTACATGGGTGACATGGGTGCGATTACTGATAGAATTACCGAGTATACCGCAGTCGGTATGTTGTTCGGTACCTTGTTACACTGATATATTTTGAGCCCAGCTTACATTACTGAGTACCAAGTAGACATCGGCGCAGCAAATAATCGAGCTTTCGGGCAGAATTACAGGTTATATTCCTAGGAAAAATACATTCACGTGCTTAGAAGCTGATTTTCAATCACCGAAATGTGTGGCCTTTGGAGCTAGCACAGTATTCTAACCCAGCCAGCCGCAAGGAGCTAGCTTAATTGCGGAGAGTGTATCAGGCGCATTCTGCGCATTTGCGTTGGTTTTCAGCAATTCTATAGGCCTTTTAATGTTACGAGCAAAACGTTGAACGCCCAGGAGTCGTTTCTATATGAATATACGAGAGTTTGATTTAAATAACTGAAGAACAAGTGCTCAGTGTTCATCGAAAGGTCTTTTAATAGTTAAGTAGCCTGAAAACACAAACATTACCGTGATTACTTGTTGAAAGATAGTTCCTACTTATGTCTGCTTTTCCTATTTGAATAGGTCACGTGGAAAGCTGGGCAATAGCAATATTGAAGCTGCACGGGTGCAGTGGCAATATTACGGTGGCTTTGCAGCACTGGGCGACCCACGCTAACGGCGGTATTGAACCGCTGTCAGGCTATCAATAATAAAATCACGTGCTGCTGTTGTGAGCGTATTTTTGGGAACCTAGGAAAAAATATTAGCCCCACGTTTTGCTTACTCGCAATAAGCAAGAAATTTATTCGAATGCTGTTTTTATTTCTGGCAATCGGTTTCTGAAACCTTTGGTTCTCTGCGACTGAGACACCTTATATGGTATAGGCTTAATTAGCATACAGCGCGCCACACACGTTTGAAGACTGTAGCTCTTTTCGACACTTTAATCAGTTTAGGGAACTCGCTGGCACTCCAAAGGCTTTGAAGTCTGTGATTCTTTTCTCTACTTAGCCAAGCCCTCAATGTGGGGAGTGTCTTGCTTTGGATGCGCACGTGTCCTACGTTTCTGAAGCCGTCGGGAGAATAGCTGTGGCAAAAAAGGAGTGGGTAGACATAAAGTTAGGCTTGATTTAATCAGGAATAGAAGCGTAGGGCGATCGCAGTAGATGACGCTCAAGGTTTTCTCTTCACGCTGAAGGAAATCAAGTGTCGATCAAGTTGTTTTATGTCCCGCTAGAAGGAAGTCTGCGAAGCGATAAAAAGCATGAAAGAAATCTCATGTGACTGCTATTCGAACTGTGTTTGTAGTTTTCATAGGATTTTTAACAGTAGAAAAGGACCATGCGGAAAGTCTGGTGAGTACACTCAAACTCAGACACTCAGACACACTCACGGCACTTGAGCGATGCTCTCCGTCGAACCGAGACTCTCGGCCAGGGTGACGATTCTAAGATTCTTTAGAAAAAGGGAGGACTCCTTGAGGCCACCCTTGACGAGGAACGCGATCATGCCGCTGAAGCCGGAGCATTGACGCTTGGCCACCTCATGCTGCGGGTGGCTTGGTAGACCTGTGCGTTAGAATGGTACCGTAATGTTAGAAATAAGGTGCTTTGATTCTCTCGTGCTTTCCTTGTCTAATTAAAAAATATATATATGTTTGTTCTCAACTGTTCGGGATGGCACTTGATAAGTGACAAAGCTTTTAGGCTTTGCTGACTGCAGTTTAAGTACAAATGAAAAAAAAAAAGACTGAACACTCAAAGTGCTCTTCTCTTGTTCTTAGCGTTTTAAAGCTTTATGGTCGCCTGTAGTCAAGCATAAACACTTACTAGCAATGCAAACGATAGTTTATTTATACCGTAGCCGCTACACCTCTGACGCTGTTATGGCCCAACAATTACACAATAAAAATCGTATGAAAAAAAAAAGTAAACACTTTAAATGTCCGCTTTTCAAAATAGAGTTACTTGAGGCATAGCCAGCACTCTACAGGATAGTTGGCCGCTTGTCTTCATATTGTTAGAGACTCTTAGGAGGCTGGCTTCATGCAGGTATTATGGAACGATTCAGCACCTGCAAAAAGTACGTTTAGCAATTAACCGGCACTCTCACCTGGGTGAAATACTCTCTCCACGAGAGGATGCTCTTCAAGGAACTTCGCTACCTTGAGGCCATTATCCATGTGCCGCTCCATGCGAACGTGAAGGGTCCTGAGCCCGCGGTTTACAAGAAAACAGTCGAAAGGCGAGGGAACGGTTCCGACAGCTGCATGTAAATATCGCAGAGATAATGCAATTACTCAACTTTTTTCTTGCTGCTTTTTTTCACGCTCGTGTTACTATCGAAAGAAGGGCTGGTGCTACTTAACTGTCATTAATATGTTTTTTAAAATGTAATAGCCCTAAAGTTCCCGTTATCCAGAAAATAAGGCGTCTATGTTGTTCGCGTTGTGAGCTAGAAGCTTCCAGTATGTGTCTGGCAGGTCGTTGTTGTTGGCAAGTCACAAGCCCGCACAGTGATGGGTTGGCGTGTTTTGTGACTCGAGAAGACTGAGTGGAGTTTGCAGGAGCTCACAAGTTGGTAAGGTTATTTTAAGATTGAATGTAACATTGGAATCGAACCCAAGACAATTCAATCACAAGTCAGACATTTTACCCTTGGGCCCCGCACGCCTTTAGGCCCTTTGACAAAGCGTGATGGGTCAAGTGATCTTTTTCATAATGTGATAGGTCGAGACTGTATGGTAATGAGCATGCGTGAAACATTAGAAGCACTAAGAAAGAAATAGTACTTAGGCGAACAGGAAAGTTAATTTGCATAAACATTTATCAGGTCTGAAGCCAGGAACGAGAGTCAGTAACACCGCCATGTCGTAGGTGTCCCTAACTGTCCCCCAGCCTCCAAATGTTTTGCTGATACAGTTTAATTTATTGAGGAGAGCTTGTTGTAAATATTCCTTTTGTTCATTAGGGCTCACATATTTGCTATTTCTAATTGTGCCTAAATTCACAACATAATTTTAATAGAACATATTTCGCGAATGGAGCTATATTACAGTGCGTGCAACACAAAAAGAAGAAATTCTTGTACACAATTTCTACTCACCCTTAAGTTGCCCGACTGCATCAAAAGCGATTGGGTGGGAAGAATTGTAATGTACATAGCTTTGCAGTGTCGGATCAGCGTAATATAATGTTGGGAAGCAGAAGCTGTAACGCCATTGCTTAATTTACATTGTCATTATGGCATTCTTACCTTCTTGAAGGAACCGCAGTCTGTCGCTGATTTCTTTGTTGTTTGTACATATAGCACCCATGACAACGTCGGCGTGCCCTGTAATTTTAAACAAAAAATGTTTGTACTTTCTAGTAGTAGTAAAAATTGGGGCTAAAAATAATGCCCGCATGCCAATTATTCCAATCGGTGAGTAGAGGGCAGCTTGAGACTTCGTTGGGCGCTTTTAGAAGCACGACAGGCATAATCAACTATAAAACGAACTTAATATATCGCTCCATGAGTACTATCAACTTGTAAGAACCTAAGGTATGTGGTCTTCCTTCAATAGAGCTGCTCGAATGAATGGTAGAAACAAAAATACGCACAGTTAAGACTGCCCTACAAATTTTGTGTAATGAATATGCGGTATTTGCTTTATGTTAGTACCCTCAAGAAAACAGCGAAACGCGGGGACACGCAAGAAAGGTTAATGTATCAAAAAAGAACTACTGAGCACTTATTTTCAGGCCCTTCTCTCAACGTGAAAAGAATTCTTACCGTTCATATATTTCGTCAGAGAGTGGACGGAAACATCAGCTCCTAAGAGGAGAGGTTTCTGGGAACGCAGAATAAAAGTATTAATTTAATATTTTCTTTCTGTTTGGGCAAGTTGTAAGAGGAAATAGATTATGCGTCCTCTTTATTCATGTTTTGGGGGAGGAGAACGCTTACCTGAAAATAGGCAGACATGAAAGTGTTGTCAACGCCGACAATTGCCTTGCATTTCCTGTGTACTATCTCGCAGACGGCTTTGATGTCGACCACTTTCAATGTCGGGTTGCTAGGCGTTTCTAACCACACAAGCTTCATAACGGGAAGGCAGCCATGAAAGGAGAGAGACCGGTAAGCAGAAAGAAAAAAGTCAGCCTTCTATAATGTTCCTTTGCCTGCTCCACATATTGAATGAAGAAACGAAAGTAAGAGGCAAAATGGTGAAGATATTTACGTTTTAGTTGTTTGTTGCCATAGTCAAATGTTTGCTGTTGCCTTATTAAAAATTTAAATTTGTTTTCCCTCTAAAGGACACTTGAACACATGTTCTTATTTTCTTAGTTTTAAAACAAGGCTTTGTTCTGCGGCGATGCTGATGGTTTGAAAACGCAGTACCGGCGTTAAGCTTTCCTGTACAGAACGAATTGAATCATTGCCAGCCTCTCTTATGACATACTTGCGGAGTGTCTAAGAATGAACACTGACGAAGTGGCGCAGAGTTTCTCTTTTTTGCCTGCATTTATATCACGATAGGGAGCTATCTGTACCAATTTGCTACAGTTGGTGGTAATTGCGATTTCGAACAGAAGGTAGCAAAAAAAAAAAGCTCCGCTCCACTACGGCCGGCAAAAATGCAATCAGTTTGGTATGCTTTCTACCACTTATTTGTTTGTTTAAGGACAAATTGTACTCGCATAAGAAAACACTGTTCTTTTTACCGTCCTTGTGTCACGAATAGCATGTTTCATAACTTAAAACACTCTCATATGCCCATTTCTCAATGGTCAAGATTTCTGGTTCACCATTCTAGCAGTTAGTGAAATCAAAATGTCTATTTATCTTCTTATTTTTGTACTGCTTAGGCTCATGTAATAAAATTCCAAAGAAAATATTCCACTTTTAGGGGAAAATATTTATCTGCACTGGTATTTTCTTTACACCGTGTTAGTGTTACTGCCCTGCGGAAATACTAAAATGAAGAATAGGTGTACAGCAAAGATAATCGTTGAATTGAAATTTGTGTTCAGCTTTGGCAGGCTGTCCTTCTCGTGAAAAAAAGTTGTCTTGTCCCTGGCGTTCGTAGATAACCTCTAAAGAAGATATAGACAAGAATTGCCGCCTGCGTTGAATTTTGAAGTACAAAGGTTTTTACCTCCTGATGCGACATTTCCAAGTATTCAGGTAAATACAGTCGGTTCTTATTATAGAGCCATTTCTGAGAATAATAAATTTCTTTTCCATGCAAGACTCTAGTACGATGAGGCATGTGCCATACCTTGGTGTTAGGTTTTATTGCAGCCTCAACATTCTTGAGATCAGTAGCGTCGACAAACGTCACTTCAAATCCCCGAGGCATGAGCCAGCTTCTGAACAACGTGTCTGTACCTGAAAAAAGTGTTTGTATATACTGGTGTCCAAATTGTAAGGAAATCAGCGTTGTCCATCGAACAAGCTGTCGCAAGCGTTCAACCATGACAGGCGTATCGAATTACATTACCTCCGTACACGCCGTCGACGCTGACCACATGGTCGCCCGTACTTAGCAGATGTGTTACATTGTGTATAGCTGCTAGGCCTGAAGAATACGTCAGAGCTGCGAAAAACAAAGGGTTAAGTAGAAAAAGGATTTGAATGCATCTAGGTTTCACGATTCTAAGCAACAAATAGACCAGCTATACTATTGTGCGTCGTGTTTGTGTGGTGTGCCGGTCGCAGCATAGGGCGTTTCCACTAGTGCAAATACAAAAGATGGTCTTCGCATCCACTAAAATTGTGCAAGACTTTTCTGGCCTTGAGGGTGTCACTTCAACAGCGCAGAGAGCACTACGAAACTAAAGAAGTGTTTTTCTCGTCGGATATGCTCCCGATAGTGGCAGGTATTTCTTCCTTGAAGGGCACATTTGACAAGTGTTCGGGACAGTAATAGCACACCTTTATCTATTATCGCCTCAACTCTTGGGACTGCTTAGCACATGGCTTATTCTTGGCCGGTGGACGGTGAACATTGACGTTTATCTTAATTATCACAATTGATTCAACGCTAATGTGCAACCGAGAATCTTAGTATGGCACGGGCACGGTAAAGCAAAATTTGCATGTATTCGGATCTGAAGTTTGAACTCAAGCACTTTCACTCACTTACCGGTGCTGATAACTTACAAAAACGTTAGGAAAAAACTCCACCCACTGCTTCCAATTACTTAGTGATAAGAATGCAATATCATGTAGTAATAAAACTACGCCAATGTCTCCTGCACTAACATCTGAAGGAAATAATTTATTTCATGGCGTGCCAATTACATTCGCACCCTACAGTCAAAGACTTCCCCAATTATTCCTTTCAGCGATCATTAGCAACAACGAGAATAGAGCTGTGCGCACATATCTTCCCGAGAACATGATATCTGCGATTGTAGACCAGTTGGTGACACCTGCAAGGGCCTAGTTAGTCACGTACATCTCCAGGAATTGAGATCGCAGGGATCAACCGGCAAGGAAAATGGCGAATCCGCTCTTTAAGGAGTTCAGTATTAAAGCACTGGAAACAATATTTCACACATGGCCTAATGAGGCGTAACTACACCACTGCAGCCAAATAAAGAAACAAAAACGATACGTGGAGGCAAGCTGATACTCATGCCATGACAAGCGCTGTCATCGTCTGTACGTCAACATGGCTCCGCTTGTTTCTTTTCCCCTGTACTGGGCTGCAATACTGAAGCTATGTGCCTAATCCAAGGTGCATATTCCTAGTTTGCGGCGTTTTCAGAAGTGTCGTTATTTGGCTCACCTCAAGCCATCTGCTTGGTGAAAACGCTGGAACCAGAAGTAAGGACTAGATCTGGTTCTGGCGTTTTTACCAGTCACATGCTTCAAGATCAGAGAGATGCCGATACTTCTGAACAAAACGCAAACTCATAATACGGACTGTAGTGATGCTCAGCAAGTCATACTGCTGTCGAGACGCAAGGCAGAATATACGAACATACGTATGTCGGGGTTGAGGACCCTACAGGGTTCCGCACAATGCGGCGAACCTCTTTCCAGAGCTCTCAGTGCCCAATGCGGTAGTTCCTTTCAAGAGCCTCCTTTTCATCTTAGGTCAATTAATGGGTTTTGTTTCTTAACTCTTGGCTTGGACTTTTCGCAGAGATTCATCAGGTGCGGCTGATCCGAATAGCAGGCCACTCTGCACAGGCTGGTTATAGTTCGGCTACCTAACTAAGGATGCTGGTTAAAAAGACCAAGGAGATTTTTTTCGTTGAGTACGTCGTTCCTCGTTTCAAAGATCCACTCAGTTTAGGAATCAACGGAGTACAGAAGTGTGGGAGCTCTCATGCAGTGAGCACCATGACAATATGCACGTTTCTTGGATGGCTGCGAGTTTACATGAATTGGTGACTTCCAATGGTAAGCTATTCGAATGAACGAGCTCATAAAAATTTACCTCAGTGTTTAGTATTACCACAAACCACAGAATTTTTGTGGTGGGCAGTACGCATTCTTTAACCCTCAGAGGTTGCGTCAGGGCCATGAAAGGAGCGATAAGGAGCAGCAATTACGTGTACCACGAACCGCTTATGCGCACTGGACTTACGGCTTTTACAGCTATTAAAAGTGCTTCGCAGGATGCGCATTTACAATGGTCACTGTTAACACAATGAAGGATGTTAGCAGGCATAAATTATCGATTCAGCTGACCGGGCAGTTTCAAGCGAGATCTTTGCAAGCGGGGATAGTAGTGACTGCTCACCGAACTGATTTGTTGACAGTACAGTACATAGCCCAATCCAGAACCGAATCCGTGGGTTCGGACAGGCCAAGGCGGTGTATTGCTGAAGTGTACCCAAGTATAAAAGTAATGTCCATGGCCAGTAGACAGCTTCTACGTACCGTACTTTGCGTGCTCCAGGCTCGCCAGACATTCTTCAAGGCATTTACGCGTCGGGTTGCCGCACCTTGAGTAAAAGAATTGCTGAAATATGGAATGTTCGTGTATACAATCGACTCTATCAAATCCATCCGCAGAATGGTCTCTTCTCGCAAAGCTTGTCAATACGATGTCTTTGATAAGCGGCCTCCCAGCACTTTCAATAAAATCGATTGCCAAAACGTATATCGAGTGAGCATGATTCATGCATGTACTCTGATATATCGATAACATAGAAGAAGAGCTCCTTACGCCTCACAACCAGCGAGTTTGTTGTATTTTAAATGTTTCCTCTCAATATTCAATACCCCTTTAGGATAACACGTGCCTAATAAGACAGGCGAAACAACCAGAGAAAGGGCGCCAAGTATTTGGTTAATTTAATGCAGGGAGAATATATGCGCTGTCGTCAAGGTCTCCACATGTTGCAGCTAGCTATTTTATTACCAGCGCATATGAGCTTCTCACAAAATGGCTTTTGGGCACGTGGTTATAAACGGAGACCGAGAGATAGATGAGGACGTGAAACAATGGTTCAGTATTTCGACATCCGCACTCACTCGCAAGAATGCAAAAAAAAAAAAAAAGATTGGAGGGTGCTTAAGCTTCGCCTTTAAGAATGGAACGCGTTTAGAGGTATCGCGCCCCGTTCGCACAGTCTACTCATTTGCTTGTCGCGAGTTTGAGTGACGCAAAGACATAGTTCACATAATACAACACTCGTTAACGACGGCGGCCGCCGACGACGACACCGATTTTCTGCGACACTGGGCCCTTAACGCTACCGCGTTAAAATGTTTGAGAGAAAGATGCGAATGCAAAACAAACCACGTAAAAGGCAGGTTTGGCAATTTTGATTCCTTCATTTTAGAGGACTATGTAGGATTAGCTCGATGCATGAACAGCTGCAACAAAAGTTCCCTCACTAAAGCTCTGTATAGAGCTTGCAGAGCGGTTCGAGCACTGTTGAAGTGTGCTGCGTTGCAATACGCACTATTAGCCGCGAAATGAGCATTCTGAAATATGCTTTGCCTGTATGTCTTGGCTTAAGCAGCATCGCCAGCGGGTGCATCTTTCTTTATCGCAGAAATTCTTCTCTCTTTTTATTTCGTGTCGCATTTTTTTGCAGCATTTTACTTTTGTTATCAGTGTCCTTTAGCCTTCTGCATGTCTTTTTTTTTCCTTTTCTATTTCCCGTTTTTTGTTCTTTTGCAACCGCTCGATCATTCATTGAATGCCTTACAAATTTCAAAAGAATAAATGTGCGGCTAGCCCAGAACACCAAGTGTGTTAGGAGGTTGACCGGTGCTGATCAAGCCTCGTCCTGTGTATATTGTTACTTACTTTTTGATATTAATCGTGGACAAAGTGTCGCGCCTTTGCGGCGGCTGTCGCGTGGCGTTCCTTGGTGCGCGTTCAAGTGTGGGATTGACTGCAGGAACTCTAGACAAGATGAGACTTCTGGAGGAAAGGCGCAGTATCTGTCACACTTTCTCCGACAAGTGTGCGTTTGGATGGTACGCCATCACTTCTGTCGCGTGGTGTTTATTGGCGCGTGTTCAAGTGGGGGATTGCAGATGGCAGGAACGTTAGACAAGGTGAGACTTCTCAAGCTTTCGCCTTTCACTACTTTAGTCGCTAAAGTCCCTTGTAATTTTTTCTGTATGCATCGTTGAAATAAATAGCCACCTTGTTTAGCTTTTCGTACAGTGCAACCAGTTCATTTAGTAGGCACGGGGATTAAGGGCGTAATTTATAACATTGCGCCGTATTTCTAATTTATCAACCACACGAGTCGGTTAAGTTTTGCTGAGCTATGAACAGACGTTTACTATTGCGCAACATTTGATCTTAGATTCTCAATGGGCAAATTATGCATTCGAAAATCGCTCACCAAAGGTTCAGCAGGTGCCGGTTGCTTGAACGTGGTGGCCAAAGAGATGGGCGGCACGACCGCTCGGCTGTTCCATTGTTCCGGCTCCTGACCGGCGTGGATGGCGTTGGTGTCGAAGTGGAGCTGGGCGTAGTTCAATAGAAAACTGTCGAAGCTTTCGATGGCATCCTTTTTGTTGTCTTTGCTACCCAATGCGTGCACAGGGCTGGTCATGTTTACCGGTCTCCCTGCTGACTTCCTCCGACCTTTCTTCTTTAACTGCGAGCACTGGTTTCTCCGTGCTGCAACGCCGCTTGCAGCGCGCAGGCTTGTTTTATCTAGAGCAACGTCGAAGTGCTGGAGGGTCAGAGAACACAAAAGGACAAGATCGGTGTACAGAAGAGTGTGGAGGAGTGGTTGTTATCGAATGAGATATGGGAGCTATACTGGAAGTGTGTTAAAGGGCACGCGCACTCCACCTTGAATCGGCCATTTACTTTGTTTTTTGTATATTTATTGTTTCAGTGCAGCCATTAGCGAAAATGTATTCACTCTGTGTACGTCGTAGCCATTGTTTTCTTTCCTGCTCTGTGTCTGTTAAGCGGGAATCTGAAAACGATGTGTCTACAATGCCTCGCACTAAAATATCACTCATTTGTTTTGTTACCTAAGTTACATGTCTTGTAATAAAGGGTGAATTGATACGTGATTGGTTTCCTGATCGCATCAAGTTGCATTCATTGCCTTGATGGAAAGATATTGACCTTAATGTGCTCTAGATGTTTGTAACTATCATGAAGGTGTTTGCTGAACGCCTGTAGTTCAGATGTGTTCTTTCTGTGCAGTGCAAGCGTACGCCTCGGCTTCCCTGAAATGCGATAGAAGAAACTTTACTCGTGATCTCAAGGTGCAACAAGGGATCGTAATTCTCTACGCTTTCGGTGTCGGTAAATCTCGCTGCTATGAAGAGTGAGTTCAATATCGACAGCCTCCAGCCGAACGTGAAAGTAGAGCATTTTGAAGTTCAATATGGCCGCTTACACCAAAGCCCCCTCAAAACCACAAATGCATGAAATTGGGCCATGTGCGCAATGCCTACCTTAACGTGTATATGTGCTCCCATTGTGCCAAATCTTGCAACATTGCGTCCTGTAACACACTCGCGTTTCCTAATCCTGCGCCACTTTATTTTTGTGTTCCGTAAGTGTCCGAAGTGCAACCGGCCCGATGACACAATTACACACTGCCTGCGTATGTACGAAAGGTGTGCGCCCTGGAGGAAATGACCAGTGCCATCGTGGCGTACTCTAATGTCTATGCGTTTGAATAGGACATGCTGTTAGGCTAGTTGGTGCTCATCATTGAGGTTGACAGCACTCGGAGACATGGACAGAGCGCAGAAAACAGAAAATACGACGTCACAAGCCCTGAACTTCAAATTTATCCCATTTCGCCGAGACACTGTTTTTTAGATACCCTAAAAACAGCCCCGACTAACGGCGATTTTCAATGGTCATGGCAACAAATAGTTGTATGACAAATGGAAAAGGAAAAATTAAAAAAAAATACAAGCGGAAGAGACAAAACACTAACAAGGCTAGAACAATAGGGAAGTCATTTTTAAGCCGCCTGTATCGTCGTCACTGTAAGCGCCTGTGTCGTCGTCATTTCTGTTTTCGGTGCTCTGTCCGTGCGTGCAAGCGCTGCCAACTACAAATTCTCAGTGTTTTTTATAATAATTCGGACTTTCGTATTGCCGGAGGAATTTCAGAAATGCTGCTGGAAACGGCAGCCACGCTGATGCACTTACAGCAGCTCTTTTTACACGCCTCCCATGGCAGCAAACACGAGTACGACTTATCGGGCAGTAAGGACAAGGACGTTTCAACTTCGTTGCTTGCCACTGTTTTACCAGCGCTCGCGCCTTTGCGTCCTCCTGAATCGCCGTCCACGCTCAGGAGTCTACTGAGCAAGTCGAACCCATCATCGAGCAGACACGTTTTTACTGACGGACTTTAAGCTTCAAGCTTCCGGAAAGCTCCACCAAGGGAAGTGCCGGTTACGCCCGTAAAATATAAAGTACAACGTAAAGCAAATCAACAAAGCATATTTCGTTGCTCGAGTAACAATGCAGTAAATCAACTTACATGAAGTGGGTATAAAATACTTTGCTGGATTAACAATTAGTTTCCTTAATCCGCTTACCACGTCACTTATAGCCGTCGCCCCATCTATGGTGCATTGATTAAGTTGGGATATGGGCAGCATGTGCTAGTGACTGGAACTTATCGCCTTAAGGTGCATTGCTGGTTATTTTGGTTATGTTTTGTGTAGAATTGTCGCGTTTTTAATGGTTTGGTTAGCACTTCATTTTGACATGCTCCAAGTGCACCAGAGTCTATCCGACCGCAGGCAGGTCTCCAGTGTTGCTGGAGGTCGTCGGGAAATCACGGTATATCCAACGAACGCTTTTACAAAATCTACTGCGGAAAAAAGACGTGTTCTTGTGCCACCAATGTTTCTCTACTACGAAGCACATCGGCACCTTGTTTACAAATTACAAGTAAGGATCTTAGCGAATGCCGCTAACTGTTTGCTAGCAATCACCAGCAAATCAGCCGTCAT
Organism: Amblyomma maculatum; assembly: GCF_055883805.1. Lineage (NCBI taxonomy): Eukaryota > Metazoa > Arthropoda > Arachnida > Ixodida > Ixodidae > Amblyomma > Amblyomma maculatum. The sequence goes on along the minus strand of NC_139345.1, from coordinate 131,524,829 downwards.
TCCTTTTGTTCTTGACTATTGTTATTTTTTCGTCTCTGAATATAATGTGAAAAGCTGTTCAATGCAAGAAACTTTCAGTAAATAGTGTGAGGGATTAAACCAGTAACGTAAATTAAAGTAAATTGAAGGATTAAACCAAAAACCATAGGGTACAGATAAAAGTGCTAAAAATGCAGGCAGGAAATTTCATCCTAATACGCTTTCCGTTGTTCTGTATGCTGCGTCGGCATCAGCAAAGTGATTCAACAACTCAACTGGAAGTGAAGTTATTATGGCACGTTCGGCTCTCCTACTGCGGCCTTTGCACCGTAGTTAACCGTTGTAGCAATACACATACCATAAAACGCAAATAAGTGGGGCCATAAATGTGTTACATGGCACCTCACCTGCTACATTTGCTACTCACATGATTTCAAGCTAAAGGAGCGTGTTCCGAGGGGTGGCAAGGAAAATACCTTTCTGTCAGCTTCTAGGTTTGAAATATTTCTGCTTGAATTGTTTATAACCAGTTATGTATAGGCCACAAAATCCTCCCAGGGAGATATTTCAGAGGGAGAAAAATATTATTTTAGAAAAAAAAAACATTTCTGTGCACATTTTTGCACTAATAACACTAGCATTGGTATCGGAAAAGCCATCTGCCCTTTCTTGAAAGCGGGAGACGTGTTTATTGGACCTTTGAACAATATATGGTTGTTATTTTTATTCTGCTTTTTTTAAGCAGTTTCTTAAATGTCACATAAGTTGGTTAAACGAATTGTATCAGTTTTCTTTTTATTTCACTTGCTGACTCCGTTGTGAAGATATTTTATTTGTGTGCAGTTTGTAGAGGCTTTCTTTCCTATAGTTTTATGTTGATGCAGTTTCTATGAACACAGAGTTCGTTCATTAAGTGCAAGTAATTTTCATTGTTCTGATTGTGTGTTTTCTACAATGGAGCCACAAAATCATGGCGCCTATCTCTACATACTTCGCGGGAACCTAAAAGGCTTGTGAAGAAGGCGACAAGGAGAGCGCCGAATACATCCGAGTGGAACAAGCGAAACAAAGGGAGAAAAAAAAACCAAGTCTGTTATTCTCAACATTCTCTGCAGTTGCTGATGTATTAAACGGACTCCTTTACTGCATTATTGCACATGCAATCTTTACCAGCAACAAGATTTAATTGTGAGCCTTGTAGGGGATCCCAAATGGCTACGCCTAAATACTACAACGTCATAGAATGTGAGGCAAAGGGTGCTTTCAACCTTATGCAAGTTAAGAGCTCGAATATAGCATAGTGCTGTGTCGCCTGACTAAGATGTAAACCTTGCTTCTTAGTTAGGGTTTGCAAGGTATGCGTCTGTAGTCTGTCCAAATACATTTCATGCAAGATTCACACGAAACATTTTTAATGGCATACTCGTATCCTGCAAAGTATATCTCTCCGTACCCTAGCTATAATAATTGAGTCCCCTAAAAATTGTGCATAATTTGACTAAAAAAACAGATAGGACAGGGTCTGTCCGCTCTGGTGTGCTAATCTCCAGCGCATCTTAACATCTGTGTAAATAAACCTCGTAACAAGTGCGGTGGAGGTGTGGGGTAACGGTCCTAGAAGGTCAATTGCAATGTAATGGAATGTAACGCTCCAGCCACGTTCGAAAGATTCATGGATAGTTTTGCGCGGACTCAAGTAGCACATCTGTATGTGTTATTTGGACGACGTAGTAATAATCGGGACTACGTTTCTGGAACACAATAGTCGATTGGAGATTGTTTTGATGTGTATTGAGAAAGGTGATCTGGTACTCAATTCCAAGAAATGTCGTTTTGGAGAACGCCAGATTAGCCAGACCATTATACAGTAGGTAGTGCGCCAGAAAGTGGTAATTAGACATCTTGTAGACAAGGTTGGGGTCAGGCCTGATCCGAAAAAATTGAAGCTGTCACTCGTTTTAAACACCCGAAATCGTTAAAACAGCTCAGGAGTTTTTTGGGGCTTTGCTCCTATTTCCGGCGTTTCGTTCCGAAGTTTGCTGACCTAGCATATCCCCTTACTTGTCTCTGCAAAAAAATGTGCCTTTCAAGTGGACTCCCGATTGCGAGTCCGCCTTTCGTCAGTTAAAATTTTTTTTGACCATCACAACCTGTGCAGCGCCACTTTTGTTCATCAGCTCCGACAGAACTTCACACTGATGCCAGCGCAAGTGGAGGTGGTGCTGTATTCATACAGCGCCACAATGGCGATGAACATGTCGTTGCGTATGCAAGCCGTTCTTTGAGCAAGGCTGAGCGTAATTACACTGTAGCTGAACAGGAATGCTTAACCATTGTTTTTGGTGTGCAGCGGTTTAGGCCATATCTTCATGGATGTGCATTTAAAATTGCGACGGACCATCATTCCTTATGTTGGCTTGTAAACCTTCGTGACCTCTGTGAACGCCTTGCGCGGTGGGCTTTGCGCCTTCAGGAATTCAATTTTACTGTGTCTTTTCAGAGTGGTCGTAAGCACAGAGATGCTGATTGTCTCTCACGGTTGCCACTTGAAACTATTGATTGCGACAATGAGATCTTGGATGAATATATAGCTGCTATCTCTCCAAGCTTCCTCAATGTTGATGAATTCAAGATTGCGCAGCGGAACGCAAAGAGTTGGCGCCGCTTTTTGATGCCGCAAGTTCCCGGAACCCTACGACATCATTCTGCATTCGTGACGGCACAGGAAGAACTACTCGTCAGTAGGTGCGCGGTTTCTTCTGGAAGTTCTTACAAGTCTTAGGTGTCAGGTTCTTCGGGTAATGCACGACGATGCCACAGCTGGACACTTGGGTTTCGCCAGGACATTGCACAGGACTAAGGAACGTTTTTATTGGCCGAAGATGCGTCAAACTACTCAACGTTATGTGGCCAGCTGCCTACAGTGCTAGCGTTTTAAGAACCCAAACTGCTCTCCACGAGGTCATCTTTAGCCTATAACGCCACCACGAACCCCATTCGAACAGGCGGGAATTGATCCTCTAGGACAGTTTCCCCGTTCCTCCAACGGAAACTGCTGGGTCACAGTGTGCGTAAACTACCTTACACGGTACTGTGAAACTGCTGCCATACCGTCAGCCACTGCTTCTGATTTCTCGGCTTTCCTCCTACGGTCCATCATTCTTCGACATGGGCCTCCTCGCGTGTTAATAAGCGACCGTGGGCGACAGTTTACGGCAGAAGTTGTAGAAGAACTTCGTCGCCTCTGCTCATCCCATTTTCGCCATTCAACTCCTTACCACCCACAAACAAACGGTCTTACTGAACGCACCAATCGTACGCTTAGCAATATGCCCGCAGTGTGTGTTGACTCCCGCCACAAAAACTGGGATGAAGTCCTTCCGTTTATAACATACACATTTAACACTGCTAAGAACGAAACGACAGGCTACAGTCCGTTTTTTTTTCTTTACGCACGACCTCCACGAAGTACTCTGGACACGTTTTTGCCTTTCTCACTCCCTGCTGAAACTTCAGTAGCGCATACTGTCTTTTTGGCTGAAGAAGCTCGTCGACTCGCTAGACTTCGCACTCTAGCCTCCCAGGAACGCTACAAGCAACGCTACGACAAGCGTCATCAAGATGCCAGTTATGCCCCCGGTGACTTGGTGTGGCTGGACGCCGTTACGTAAGCGCGGTTTGTCCCAGAAACTGTTGCACCATTATACTGGCACTTTCGTTGTACTGGAACACCTCAGCGCAGTAAACTTTGTAGTCTCATGGCTGACCACCCAAGGTCGCTGTTCTCGGATGACTCAAGTAGTCTACGTGGCCCGCATGAAGCCCTTCTATCAACGTCACGAACCTTGACTCGCCCAGCGGTCATCGTCTGCGAAGGGAGCAGTGTCACGCACTTCTCGTGGTCCAGTATTAAAGGAAGATGAGGTTTGACGGGATAAGCAGAAGAGGAAGAGGAAGCCGGGTGTGCCCGCTCTGGTGTACTAATCTCCAGCGCATCCTAACATCTGTGTAAATAAACATCGTAACAATATTAATCATAGTGTATATATAAAAGACACTCCAGAAATCCTACCGGATGCGGATAACAGCATTTTCTTCTCTACCTCCAGTTTATCAACTGCAGTCACTTCTATGGCTGCAGAATTTGCCGCTATGGCTTTTGGCAAATTAACTAGATGTGAATGAAAATAAAACAAAAAAACATTTCATTCTTTTAGCAAGATACCTGTTCATCTCTCCAATTGAACAAATTTTCAGTTTCGACCTTTAAAGAATGTTAAAAAAATAAAACTGTTAGACTTCTGATTCTACAAATAATCTGCACTGGACACCACATATTCAGAGCATAAGGCATGCCGTAGTGAAATGCATAGAATGTTGAACATATTTAGAGCAATCTTACCAGTCTGCCTAAGACGGCAGCTAGCTTTACTTCAGTGTAGCTCAGTCTAGGCTATATTATTGCCGGCTTGTCTACGGGGTCACAGGGAAACATATTCTTGAGTCTTTTGTTACTGTATAAGAAATTTGTTTTATAGAAAAGTTAAGATATAACTGCACGTCTTTCTACTTCAGACACAACCGCATGTTATCGGTACAGACGACAGTCTCACGTAACGTTCTTGGATTTCAGAGCCAATCAGCAATATTTTTTCTCTAAATACATGACACATAACACAATATGAGTTTATATACTCCAAATTACAGAAACGAGAAAAACAGGTCAAATTACAGTACACAGTCGTTGAGTTGGCATATTCCGAACCTTTTGATCTGCCTCCCCGAGTTGTTGGACATAATGGAGCAATCTTCCTCTGTCTTCGCTTTTCATAAGCTGTTTTGTAGAGAATGCATAATAAACGTTCCTTTCATTCTTATTTCGTTCAAGAGATGAAACATTGATTTTGTTCACATATAGATAGATAGGGATGACAATGGAAAGCAGGGATGTTAACCAGAAAGGCCTCCGGTTGACTACCCTACACCGGGGAAAAGGCATAAGGGGATTAAGAGGGGAAGAGAAAGGGGACGTGAGCACAGGGCTTGTTACACAACCCGGTGGGTGTTAGAAAACTAAACAATGCCCTGCATGCCTTAAAGGCGGTCGACTGCCGTCGACATTGACCAAAGACTTTATCCGCCATTAAAGGGTGAGGATCGAGGCGGTCCAGCGCGCAACACAGCATATGTCTTTCACTCACAGTTAAGAGATGCTCGATTGTCTCTTCACAGCCACAATTTTCGCATGCAGGGCTGTTGGCCATTTTAATCCTGAAAGCTTGCTTGTTGGTGAATGCAACATCGAGCTATACACGGCACAGCAATGTTGCTTCTCGACGAGCAATCTGATGGGGAAGGCGGAGGCGCAGTTCAGGATCCAGTGTCCTTAGGCGGTGGTTGCAAAACTCCCCCGTGTTTCACGCAGAAATTGTGATCGCCAGGGACAAAGAGCGAAGCGCACATGCTGCATCAACCCTCAAAATAACGGCTTGAGGGGCTAGTGTTTGTGTCTGTAGCGCCACATTTTTGAATACTATGCATCAACCCTAAAAATAGGGATTTTAACTGGAACGCCGTCCCTGTGAGCAGAACGGGCAGCCTCAACTGCCTGGTGGTTTTCATGGATGCCTCAGTGTCTTGCCAGCCACTGAAAAATAATATTGTGACCTTTCAATGGTACGTCGTGGTACAGCTGGCGGATCTTTCCAACGAGTTGTGTATGTGACCCGCTGCGTAGTGCTGCTTGCAGGGCATGAAGGGCTGCTTTAGAATCTGTACCTTGAAGTAGCAATGAATGCTAAGCGAAATCTACCTATCTTGTACCTCAAGCAGAGTCGAGTGGGGGAACCTGGCTTGGGGGACGGGAAAACTCAAACGCGGCTTCATGAAGAGAACCATCTCAGACGCCGGAAACCCAGCAAGCGCCTTGTGGTGGTGGAATGATCTTGGTGCCGAGGGCCGCAAATTCGGCTAAGAGCGAGTGCTCGCCCTCTAAGGAGGCCCGAAAAATAGCTCGACTCATATTCTCAATCAAACCCCTAAGCTGCCTACATTCTCCTCCGAATTCCCATAACCCTATTCTCATTCCTACTTCGCCTTCCCCTAAAACCCATCCATTCCGCTACTTCCCAGAGGAGATACGTGGCGTCTCCCCGGACCCGCACCCACGGCTGTGGGTCGCTGAGTATCATTCGCCCTTTCATTTAACAACTTCGAAACAAAAACATTTGTCCGAATGGACCTGTTGATTTATATCGTCCATTCCGGAACTTTCTCTACCCGCGATACATTAGTGGTGCGGGACGAGTCTGACTTCGGACTCCATCTTACTCAATGTCCAGTAATGTGGAAGTTCTTTGCAAATGAATGCAACTGCCGCGCGTAGGGTAGCTAGTTTAGCACCAGTTGAAGGAGTCAGGTATGATGTTTTAACCTTTGTCAGGATTGGCTTGGCCGATATGACCACAGACCCCGCGGAACTGGTTAGATTAACTAAGCCACCTGTGTATACATGTATGGGAGTTTGATGCTTTAAGTGCCGATAATCCAGTGTCAAATGTTAAGAGCAGGTGATGACATTCCGGCTTTCTTCGTACTTCCAGGAATATTAATTTGTATCCTCGGTTCTTGCAGACTCCATAAGAGGGAGCATGGCCTTACAATGGCGGTGAACTGCGAAAGAATGCAGGTGCGATGGGCTTCTACAACGTTGGCGAATGTAGTGCTTGGCCTAATTATTAGAAGTGTTGCTAGATGATAACTAGGAGCCCTTGTTAGATGAAGAATATGTGTTCTCATTGTGTCAACAGCAACATGTGTGGTAACATGAGGTTCCCGGGCGACAAAAACAGTCGCTGCTGTTGAGACACGTTTATAAAGTCCTAATCATATACGAAGAGCTTGACCTTGCAGACTTTGAAGGGTTCTGAGGTTTGTTTTTTTTAATGGTATTATATATGGGTAAGCTGCACCGCATGTAGCCCAGGAACAGTGACCGGTAAAGTTGGAGCATTGAGTGCACTGTTGTGCCCCAGGACTTACCCCGAGGAAGGAGAGAACTTGGACAATCGCTACAATTTGCTTCTTATTTCTCTGAGATAAGAACCTCACAAAATATTTCTGTCAATGACAACTCCAAGGAATCGGTTGCTTTCCTCGTAGGAAATCGATTTGCCATTGATGCGATAACGCGACATTGTTTTGCGAGTGAATACCGCAAGGCAACACTTCTCAGACGAAATATCTAGGCCTTGCAGACGAAGGTACGACGTCAATATCGTTGAAGCCTTTTGCAGCTCGCATGATGCAAGGTGCCGAGTCGCACTGGATGCCCAAATACCTATATTATCTACATAGACGGATATTTGAGCAGTTAGTGGTAATAAGCCTACTAGGCCGACGTGAGTAAGGTTGAATAGTTGGGCTTAGCACTCCACCGTGTTGGAACTCCGCGCAAAATTAGATATAAAGACGTTAGTTTACCTTCAATGTGGACGTAAAGGGACCTCTCTGGCAGGTAGCTGTGTATCTAGCTGAACATGCGGCCTCCGATCTCAGCAGCTACCAAGGCGTCCAAAAGGGCCTGATGTGTTACGTTGTCGAAGGCGCCCTTGATGTCCAAAAACAATGCTACTGTCAATCTTTCCAAAGCCTTTTGGTGCTGCACAGATGTCACGCGGTGAACCACATTGTCGTAGAAGAGCGGCCACGGTGAAACCCGGACATAAAATCTGGATCAATTTGGTATCGCTCATTGTACCAATCGACGCTTGTTAGTAACATTCTTTCCATGACTTTGCCGACGCAGCTGGCCAGTAAGATTGGGCCGTATGACGCAAGGTTGAGTGATGATTTTCCCGGTTTCAGAAGTGGAGCCAGATGACTGGTCTTCCATTCCTTAGGAAGTGTGCCATCACATCATGGCTTATTGTAATTATTCAAAAGATGCCGTCGAGCCTCCTCAACAAGGTTAGATAGTGCGGTTAGATAGTCGCACCATCGGGCCCTGGCGATGATCACCTTCTACAACATGCTAGCGCAGCATCAAGTTCCTTCATGGAGGAGGGAAGATCCACCTGTGAATCCCGCGAAGGTGGAACGTCGCAGCAATGCAGCGTTGTGAATGGGTTCTGAACTACTGTTATTTTTGCGCTGAAATCTTCGGCGACTTCTACCTCGCTACGTCTTTAGTGGAGCGCGAGAGGTGTTAACGCGAGATCCTGTTGAGGGGAAGTGCGAAGGCCACGAATGACACTCCAAACGCGTGACAAAGGCTTGCGTAGATCTAGATTTTCACAAAAACACTTCCATCGTTGTGTCGGCGGGGCTTGAATTCTGCGCGGAATCTTCTGCGCGCGCCTTGCTTCTCTGATATTTATGTGCAACTTTGTGCCAGGGCTGGGCAAGATATTTCGAAAATTATCTTCGATACTGATACTCGATACCCTGAAAAATTGTATTTTTGATGCTGATACAAGATAGAGGATCGAAATCGAGTTTCTATACAGATACTCGTCACTGTATCATCGATACTTCGATACATCGCTGAAATCTTAACATAATGAATTTGGTACTACGATTAGCGACATCAGGACATTTTACCGTGATTTCAGGAATATTTGTAGTATTCCTATAGCATAGTTTTTCTGAAAGGGCTTAAAAGAATACGCCAGCCCGTAGTTATTTTTTGGGCAGCTGTCCTTGTCAGGACATCACATTGGATTGAAGTCATGATTAAAGTTAAGCGATTGCTTCCACAAGCAGCCTAGCGAAATATTTCTTTAAGCTAATGTTCTTCATGCGCACCGACCTGTGAGCACTGGCTGTACATACAAACGCAAAGCGGCAACCTGCATGTGTTTGGGTAACAGAGTAGTTATATTTCCATTAGTGCGATAACAAACTTTAGAAGCTCTGCGTGTTGATAAAAGGTAGAAGGCGAACAAGAAAAATAAAATGGTTGAACTTTTAATCCGTAAAGAGCGCGATGTGGGCGTGCTGGAAGCGACGCAAATGAGAAACTCCTCTCTACATAAGCACACTGGCATCCTGCAGCGTTGTATTAGATGAATATGCCTTTTTCAGCGTGCAAAAGTGAACCATATACGCGTTGACTCAAGCATCCTGGTGGTAGTTCGGAAACTCGAGGTTCCCTAGCGTCGCTGGAAAACTACGGTTGGTTGTAGATAAAAGATAGAAGTATCTTTTTTTAACAGAAAGTGACTAATACGGTGTTACTCAATTCGCATATTACAGAAATTAAAGTCTTGTCTTTGAGATAGATATATCTTTACAAGATTTCTTCAAGGTTTGCTCAAATGTTTTTCGCAAAAACATTGTTTCACAAGGCATAATTTGTTATTCGAACTGTGGTGGAAAATTGCATTCATAGCTTTCTGACGTGCATTTCATAATATTTTAGACGTAATTAAAAAACATGGTCTGGTGGAAGCGTGTTTCCTGTCCAGTTATAAAGAATGCGTTCGTTTTCCGCCAGACGCCGTAACTACAAGAACGTGGTTAACCGACGGCATCGTGGTGTACTGAGGCCTTAGAAGCTTGTGTTCTTGCTGCCAAGCAGAGCCGGCACGTTGAGCCCAGGAGTTTTGGGAAGGGTTGTGCATAAGTTACTGCGTCCGACAGCACATTGAGGTGACTGCTTGACGAGAATGAAATGCCGCGGAGACGGACAGGGGATGGATGGCAAAGGGTGGGAAGAGCGGCTAGGGGTACAGCAGTGTGCGTGATGCCTACTGCATGTTCGCCTTGCGTTTCCGCTTTGTTCATATCTCTTTGTCAGGATTGACACCTCTCTGACTCCATAGGCTTGACATCTTCGTGGTACGCACTCGGGGCTCAAAAGTAAAGCACCTCGTGAGCACCTTAGTTACCATTGCCTCCTTCATTTTTAGTTAAACAAAAGGAAAGGAAATGTGGCTGCCGCTGAAGGGTCGGCACATTTGTAGGGAACCCAGGCGGTACTACAAGCCGAGTTGTCTCAGGGCCTGTACTACCATCTGAGCGAACGCCGTTAACCCAAAATCTCACAGCGGTTTTAATATTTGATGTTTTCTTGAGTATTGAGCACCTTAAAATACACAATACTTTCAAAATGTATTTTCAATACCGATACTTCGATACTTTCATTTTCAGCACACTACACCTAATACTGATACTATAAATGTATCTTAAGATAGTATCGAAGATACATGTATCGTCAATACTGCTTATGACTGCTTTGTGCATCTTTATATATGCTCTGCCCTCCGGCGAAGTGATCTCAGCCGTTGTAACTCAATGTAGAAATCAGTACAGTTTGCAGCTGGGTTAAATGAACAACTTGCGCTTTCCATGGAATCCTTAAATTTTTCATCAAAACATGTGGAGAATTCTCCTGTGCAGCAATGCTCCATTCATGCATTTAAAACTGTCCAATAAATGCGCTGCATACGTTTGGCTAAGGAGGATGTGGCCGGCAATGATCAGGTAAGTTGGAATATGGTCGCTGCCATGAGTTTCTGCACCTGAAAACCACTGGACGCTGCTGATATGACATTCTGAAACAAATGTCAAGTCTAAGCGGCTGCTATAAGTCCCTCCGCGAATAAAAGTTGGAGTTCCATTGGTAAGTGACTGAAGGCCATGGTCAGAGGCGAAGGACACAAATTTTATTCCCGTTAAATTCATCCTAACACTTCCCCGCAGGGTGTGGTGAGCATTGAAATCAACTATATTTATCCATGGACTTGAAGTGACTACCATCAAAGCACTCAACTTTTCGGCGTCAATGCGGCTTGAGGGTGCCAAGTACACAGCCAAAAGAGTAAAAGTGAAGTCCCGGCTCTTCACAGTCAAGCAACATATTGATTCTCGATGTTAGGTGGAACCGAATGAAGCAGATAAGTTCACGCCGAATGTAAACAATGACCTTGCTAGTTCTGTTGCGTGTTGGCGATGCAAATGCCTCATAACTGGATATCCACATAATATTTGTTACATTCAGCTCACAAATAACATAAATTGGAAGGGATATTTCTAAGCATAATGCCGAATATCAGAAATTCTGGACAGGAGTTCAGGGGCATTCCGCTGAAAAATAATAGTTTGCTTGACTTTCTTTCGAAAAGACGTATTCAGTGGAGCCATGATGCCTTCTACTGGAAAGACGCAGGAACCGGATACAGTGCGTCCAGTAGTGGCAGTGCCTTGTGTGCTGCTGGCGTGCGTGGTCGTAAAGAAGAGCACGCATGACATTCATCAGTGACATGAGCATTGCGATCACTTGCAGGTCTTGATCACGATCAGGAGCATGCATTTTTGCTGGATCAGTCCTAGGCATTGGACGCTCGGAGTGCGACAATATTCTAGGACCGGTGGTTCTAGAAGACATTGGTAGTAGTAGCCAAGTTTTTTCTGGTGCAGCAGGTCCCTCGTCATCAGACATCGGGTTCCCTTGGTTTAGTATGATTGTTGGTCGATTGGGAGCAGTTGCAGTGGGATTTAGGAGTTTAGCTTCAAAGGTTGCTTGTTTCTTCAACAACCTTCGGCGGCGAGAACGACTTCGCCGTACCTTAACAGCGGCTTCTTTGTGCGTGGATTGATCCTGCATAATTTGCTTCAGTACCGCTTGCTCAGTCTTCATACGGGGGCAATCTATAGATGTAGAATCATGAGGGCCACGTCAGTTTGCTCACTTTGGGGTAATGGCGCGGCAGATGTCACCGCTGTGTGGCTCGGAGCATCTCGGGCACACGATGGAGTTGTTACACACAGCACTCACATGGCCGATCATCATACACTCCCTGCACTGTAAACTCCTAGGTACAAAAGGGCCGACTGGGTGTCGAAAGTGCCCAGCGTTCACGTATGATGGTATGCAGTCCCCCTTGAAAGCCAGCTTGATGCATGTAGAGCTTCCTAGGCTCTGAACTCAGGTTATTGAGATGCCATTGGTCACCGGCTTGATTAACATAGGCAAGTCGGCGTCAATGATGGCGATATCAACCTTTTAAATTACTCCAGCCGTAAACCCGCTCTCTTGAAGAGCGAGAGGGCGTACGTTAATACTGGCGATTTTAGTGATGCCAGACAGACTGTCTAGTTCATTTCCCTCCTTGACATGAATGGCAATGACTTTCTTATAGGGGCTTATCCTCATGTATTTGATCTCTCCCAGTACTAGGCTTTCCAAATATATTGAGATGCCTGCCTGATCAAGAAACAAAGCTGTATGTGCCGAGCGACTTCGCGCCGTGATGATAGTTGACGTGCTCGACGAGGATCACTCCGCTTGTCTGCGCATCCTACGCTTGGCTTTTTTACTGACAACCGGTACGAACCCCTCGTCGATCGGGGAGTCATCACTTGGCGCCGAGTACACATCAGTGTCCTGGCTTCATGAGTCGCTTGGGTAGTAGATGCGCTTTCTCTGGGTGGCCGCTGCCGACCCACCAGGTACCAAAAGAGGTTCAGCAGACACACCTTCCATCGCCGTAACGAAAAGGGACCGGTGGCTCCCTGATATGGCACAAATTATCAAAAACTACAGAGACGTGAATGCAGCGATCTGATACAGAACAACTTCTCCGTTGTCCAACAACCTATTTTTAACTACCCTGCTTTCACCTATATTCACCTATGTTTAATGTTGATGTCTGTAGGAAAACTTCGTTTGTCTTTTGTAGCACTGCACTGTTCTGAAATTTTTACTGTTAATGTTTGTAGGTAAACGTCATTTGTGTCTTTTGTTTCGCTGCACTGTTCTAGAATTTTTTTCGGCGTGCTTATCGTGTAGCATCGAGCTTGCCTAGCGCAGTCATTTATATTGTGATATTTATATTGTTTCTGTATGCATATATAAGTGGTCCTTGCTGTTGTGTTCGAGTTGTGCTTAGGGCCCAGAAGGCGGACTTATTTTCGACTTGTGCCCTCCACATAACGGCAGTCTGCTCTCTGAATTTCCTGACTAAAAACAACTCTCCTGATAGCCGCCTAAAAAAGGTAGCGTTGTCGGTTTCACTGATGAGTTTTATATGGTGTTAATATGTCATATGGTGGGACTGTATTCCGAGAATCTTAAGATTTGCTTGTGTTCGTTTGTCTTAGCTTCTTTCCCTATTTTTTCGTGACGTAACCTTGAACCAACTAGCCCATGAAAAAGTCTTGATTCAACCCACCTAAAGGCTTGTTTGTACAAATGTGCTAGATACGATATCGTCCAAGGTTTTTCACAAAATAGCTGGGCACTCCCAATTGTCAATAGGAGGAGGAAAGCGTATCGATTCTGGCACTGGGTGTTTATTAAGGTACTTAAAAAACTGTGGAACGGTTAAACTAGCCGCCCAAAAGCTCAGTACAATGCTTATCAACGTTTGAAATACTGCATAATGTGAACATTATTACCCTGCTCCCCGTAACAGTTGAATCTGTAGGACATACACTAATGATTTTGCAGTTAAGCATTTTCTAGAACCTCATGTTCACCATACATTGTATCTGATGGTCTTAAGCTTTGTTTAACGTAAAAAATAATATGCCGACGAAGAGGCTTCCTGCCACTTTATAAAAGCCCAGCATTTATTACGAAGCCCTCAGTTTGAGCGAGAGCATACTTTCCTGGCTGCTACACTCCTCCGCTTGAACTCTCGCGCTCTTAGTGAAGGAACGATTTGGGCCCATGGATGACTCCTTCATCACAAAGGAAATTAGTGAAGGCGCTACATATGTTTTTAAAGGTCTCGGGGTAGAATTGAAGATTTTAAGGGTACGCTCTCCATCCCCGTGCACTATAGATCTATGGACATGTGAAAGAATTGTTTTCTAGCCGCCCTTTATTTCCCTTTTCTCCCTTTGTTTCCCTCCCCACGTGTAGGGTAGCCTTCTGGGAATCGCCTATTTAACCTTCCTGCCTTTCTAAACTATTTCTATATCTCTCTTTTCCGTAATTTTATTATCTGGCTCAGATAATGATTAGCTCGATTCCTTCAAACCTTTTCAGTTTATTTTTTTGAGCTCGGTAAAGATTCGCTCGATTGAAGTTCTTACGCTGCATTGTAGTCACTGAGGTTTGCTTGTGTTTGGATGTTCGCATGTGTTGCGTGGCTACTGCTGTTGTAGATTGGTGCTCAATTGTATTACTGGACTTTGATGAGTGCAATAATATTTTATCATTACTTACGTATGTAATAATTTGCGTTAAGGACTTTGTGAGGCAGCCAGTCACTTACAGGTGCGTGCCTTTCCCTACCTCCGGCACGCGCCTGAGCTGCTTTCTCTAGTTTAGAGAGATAGCGCGCCTTGTTTTTAACGCACGTCGTGCACTTGTGAAAACGAGTTTATTTCCGACCTCAGTCACCATCTTCTCAGATTCGCCTCTACCGGAGGCAATCTTGGGAAGGCGCTCAGCCACCCGCATCGCCATATCGCCTAACATGGGCAGCGTTGAGGGATGACAATCACGAACATTCTGACAGCACGTCGGGTGCCATTGTGACACCGTGACTGAGGGGCCGTGGAAAATGGAGATTTGGTTTACTTTCTCTGCTGAGGCGGCAAAGAGAGCCAAAAGAAGCAATAAGGGGTCATTTTGGCATGCAACCAAGCGTGGGAACTAAAATTGCCCCTTTTCGCTTGCTCCGCGCCCCAGGACGCCTTCGATATAGCGGCTTCGCAGGCTTTTTCTTTCCATATTGTTGGCAGAAGAGAAACATGAATGACATGACATGAATGAAGAAACATGCGTGGGTGCGCACATCAGTTGAAAAGTATGACCAGCAAAGTGAGCGTTGATAGGGCGGTAGTGGGCAAGAGGCAAGTGCGAAAACAACCTCCCGGCGGGAAAGTTTTTGGTACGCTTGCCGGAGGGAGTGTCGCAAGGCTTAGATTGTACTTTGTACTATTAGCGACATCCTAGGCTGAAGGCTGAGCCCAACCCACGCGGCAGTGCCCCTTAGCTTACCATGTTTGATTGGCGAAGTGACGCGTGGGGTCGGCCACTGAAAACGGCCGGCCCTAATTCTTTCTGAACAGTTGTGCAAAGAAGGCACGTCATCGAAGAGAGGACATTTCAGTCCATTCTGAGCTATGACGTTATCTTTAGTCATGCAGGGCAGTTATACTTAGGCTCTAACTAATTCGGTCGATGAGCAGTGCAGCGAAAAGTACCGCTTTAATTTCTGCTCCTTTCAGTTTTACACTGTATGTATGTATATATATATATATATATATATATATATATATATATATATATATATATATATATATATATATATATAATATTCTGTAAATTTATGATGTGCTGTCATCTTCAAGCACGCTTAGTCTTCTACGCCGAACTACATGCCCGAAATCTATTCTGGTGTTTGGTGAGGATAATATCTTTGCCAACTCTTATGACCATGTGCTCTCTACTGAAAGCTAGGAAAGGACCACTTAATATTTCGCATACTAGTCAAAGTTTAGGACAGACAAGAACAGTGTAAAGCTGTAATGAGATAACTAGCGTACCATTGTCTGGTTCCTAATAAAAATAATTTATACATATGTCGGTGCCTACATGCTCATGGAAAATCAGCGCAGTGTCTGCTGTCTGCAAGCTAATATTACAATGTCGGAGTTGTAGGGGAAAAGCCGTGCTCGAAAATTAAACATTCAAAAGTAATATTGATGCGCCAACTGCCAGCGAATGCATAATGTAGGAAGAGTGGCTACACGGACTGAGGAAGCGCCACGTACCAGCCAACGGCCGTGTTTATTAGCTTGTCGGTGCATGGTAAGCAGTTTGCCTTTCATGTAATATCCAGTGTAGAGCGATCACGATGCCACTGACTGGCATGTTCCTCGTGCACTTCTTCCTCTTCACAATACTTATGCTCTTCACAATACGACTACCAGGTCCGATATTCTTTTGCTAATACAATTTATGGTTTTGCACAATTGGAAGAATGCCACAGATGTTGCCGGTTTCCACTTAGTGTAGAAAGGTGCAAATTGGAAAAAGTATGAATGGAGCAGAAAGCACTGTTCTTTTAAGAAAAGTATCAGATTATTGCGCGTAATAATTTATAGAATGTCTCCACCATTTTAAAACCGACGCATTAGTGCCTTGTTCACGAAGCATGCAAGTGTACTGAAAATAATTTGCCACACCTTTCTAAGATGTTGCTGAGCCTGTGTAGCTTATTATTTAGCGCTTCGCAGGACGCAATACCATGTACGGTTAAGCGTAAATGTGTAATAAATTACAAGGGTTCAACGCTGCTGAACCAAATATTGAGTGCAAGCATTAGCTGTGGGTGACCAAGCGTTCCTATTCTCTTTTTATTCTTCCTCAGCCCACATATAAGGTCCCCTTTAACCAAGCCGTGTGAACGTGTCTTAGTGGCCCATAGGGGTAACGTGAATGCCAGGGTCCTAGCAGGCTGATTCTGACATTACCGTCCCACATGAGATGAGATACCCAAGTTGGCAGCTCCTACCAGCCTCAAGCTGCAGCTTGAGTTGGTAGCCCAGCTCTCACCTTAGTGTCACGTGGGATGTGACGTCCCAGCGTCACGTGGGTAAGACGTGGCTACTGGCCACGCTACGCTGAAGACTCGAAACATAGAGTAGTATTGCTTTCGCAGTAAAAACGCTCTGCTCTAAGGAAGAAAAAATATCAGATACCAGAGGCAGAAGGCACACTGCAAATAGTGCTTGTGCCAGCTACTGTGCCTTTAACAATTTTCGTATTTATTGGTGTGAAAATAGAGCAATATAAATGTGAGAAACAATATCGTTTTTTATACAGTGTCAAATAAAATTGAAGAAGGGTTAAGGGGAAGCCTCTGATTGCAAAGAATAGTTTTCACAAGAGACTTGTCTCCTTTCCAGAGTGAGGCTACTGAGAACTGAGGCTACCGGTCAAGCCTGGTTCCTTTTCTTTGATACTGTGGAGCCATTGCTCCCTTGTTCTACGCTGGTCACCGAGCGAACGCTCGTGTACACTTTGCAATATTATTATGCGCTCGACGCAGAGAAAAAAAAAATCTTTCCAGGTGTGGAATTAAAGAGCTGCTGCGCGAAAGGTATCACATTTAGAAGTGTGTCGTGAAACACGAAACATTCATTAATGTGTTGGATGTCTTGTGTAGCTGATAGTTCTCATCCTACAAAATTACTCGGATGTTGCAAAACGAAAATTTACTGCAGGATTGTTTACTGGAGGATTTGAGCCTGTGCTGTGACAAAAAAAAAAAATGTGAGATGACCTTCATTGATCTTTGCTCGTTAAATTGTATGCGGTTTGTTTTATTAATCCGAAAGGCACGTATGTATTCCAGGCACATTTTATGTGCTATTCATTCCAGAGAAAGCATGCAGAAAATGAACAGCCTGCTTGCGGGTTACATCTGGGTTTTGGGTCAGGAGAGACGTACGTCATACGATTTGCTTCGCTGAGTGGAAAGTAAAAGTTGGCGTGATTTATTTATTTTTGCGACAAATTGCGTGTAGGGTAATATTATTAAGGGAGAAAATTGATGTTTTTATTCGCATGGTTTTCCAAATTTGACTGTGTCATCACTGGAGGTCGGATTGTCGGCAAATGTATAATTTGTTCACATCGCAGGCACATCATTCTATATATCTGCAAGGATATAAATTCTCACAATATGTTCTTTATGGGGCCTACTACAGGTACACCATGTTACACTGCAGACATCTGAACTCTCTTCTTGCAACCATGCAGAAGGTTAGCACGTAACAGGCGTGTTTAATTAAAAAGTATTGCTGCTACCCTAAAATTATGGAGCGTTTCATTTCATCCCTTCAGCATTAATTTATTTTAAACTGGACAGCTGCCAAAGTTTCTTAAATTTTTCGTAGTGTACGTGTTGCTGAGGTTTCGTTCTATTCTCATATCTCATTGAATATTTTGACAGTTATGTTTAAGTACTATGTAACATGTATCTGTTTCATATTTGAAGATCGTTAGCCATAACAGGTATTATCAGGACTGGCACAGAAACACTGCATGACATTATGTAGACGTGCAAGCGAGAAGCCTCAACTTCAAGGTAATTTTTCTTGACATGACACATCATGAATAATAGGAAGAATGCTTTGTACACTCACTTCTGCGAGATTTTAGTGGCTGCAAATTTTAGAAGGAAACACTTGAAAATCGGATATTTAAACCTTTGCCTACAACTATTTTATTTACCGCGCTACGGGTACCTACACCACAAAACATTGCCTCCAACCTATACATAAACCCTTGGAAGGATAAGATATGAGCTTGGCAAATTTTAGTTTTGGACCTCAGTAGATTAAACAGATGTGAAGAGACCGTTTGCGGTAGAGAGGTTGCTTTGTGATCTCACTTCTCTGAGGTCTTAGTGGCTCCAAACAATGGGTACAAAAATACAAGTATCCACTAAAGTCAACTTATGTGCATAGATGCGAAAGCATCGCGAGTTCAGTGCCTAGTTTTGTTAGGTCTTCATTCTTTTCTTGTTTAAAAGGTTGCTTAGTTGCCCTCCGCATTGGTAAAATTCGTAAGAAGTAAAATTTGGGGCGTCAAGCGACCAAATGTCTGAGGTTGCCCAGGGACATCTCGAAGGCAGTACTCCAGACTGAAATTCTGGCCGTACTGAAATTAGGCTAGACGCAAATGTTGGTCATATTCGAAGCTTAGCAAATTTTTGGCCAATCAGGGAGGCCAAATTCTCAGGATGAACCACTTAAATTTCCTGGTCACGACCAGTGACTTCCCTACTCACCCCCTTGGGAGTGGGGGTGAGTAGGGAATTTTTGCTTTAAGAACAAAAACTACATTACCACGGTCGAAATAATATTAGAGTATAATACAAGGGCTTCATATTTTGTGAATAATTATGTAATAATAAACTAGTCGTTCAGAAAACGAAATTGCGCAGTAAGTGTCTTATAGCTCGGTGGACACCCGAAGCACGTGAATTGGCCAGTACGTGCATTTGTTAATTTCTGACGGAAGTAAATATTATGGAATTTTCTGGCCAATATTTTCTATCAGCATGATATATTGTTACGGACGACAAAGAAGAAGCAGCGGGCAGTGGCGCGGGAAGGAGCGCTCGCGCTAGGCCCGCGCACATTCATTAAACGTCATCTACCATCGCCATCGGTCATGTTCTGTCTCCTGTCTTCATCGGCTTACCGCTTCGTAACATTTGGTTGGAGGTGCGGCGTACGATATCCCCATCCTCGCCTTGGAGCATCGAGGCCATCTTCATGCTGGGACCATCACCGAGGGCTCAGGGACATCGCCGAGCAGCTTCGCCCCAGCCCTTCAAGCCCAGACCTGAACAACCACCACCGCCCAGCCCCCAGCCCGGACCTGAAGACAAGGAGAATAGACATACGAATCAGAACCGAGACGAAGGACCCGAAAGACCCGAATGACCCGAAGGAACCGATGGACACGAACACGCAACCCCCGCCCAAGCTGCCCGACGTGACCTCGAGCCATCGGTCCCATGGACTCTGGTGACGGATGGTTGACAGCTCCAGGGGAGGCGGATCACCCACGCATCAGACATCGTAGCGGCAAGCCGTTTTATTCTTCCTTCTTCCTCTTCTTCTTCAAGCATCCAGACACGCCCATCATCAGGCCATAAAATCATTAACATCGCTAAACTTCCCCGTCTGTCACGAAATCGGCGCCCATTTTCATCAAGCCGGTACGGCGCGAGGCCCGCACGGCGTCGCGTGGAAGGCATGGAGAGAAAAGCCCCCTTCCCCGCGCGGGAGAGCGCGTAGCTTTGTACGCGTTGCCGTGACCCTCTTCCCCATTGCCCGGGGAGGACGGTGGTTCATCGGCCTGGAATGTGCCAGGCCTTTCGAGAAGGTTCTATGGGACCTGGCCAATGACGACGCGCGGCTCGACGGGAGGAGAAGAGGGAGCTATAACCAGCGAAGCTATGTGTGTGTGCGCGCTAGCTTTGGCGCGTGTTAACAAACAGACGCGGCGTGCCCTATTTAAAGTGACCGCGCCGCTTGTTGAGTCAGACAGTCAGTCAGTTCGTCAGTGTTTTGCGACGTGTTAGCCTGTGCTTCGGCTGGACTCCGGGGATCACCCGCTGCTGGCAAGCCCACGGACTTTCAAGGGAGCGGCGCTCGTCTCGTATGGCGGCCACATCGTGACTCTTGAGGCGTCGGACTGCAACAGTGCCCGGTGAACAATTTGGTGTTTGTTTATGTACTCTCTCGTGTTTCATCTGTTGTAAAGCCTCTACGTTATTGGATACCTGTGTAATTGCATGCTTAGCGTTTGTATTCTGTGAACCTCTCGTCTATGTATTTCAAGTGATCTTGTGTATTCCTCTGTATCGTCTCTTGCTGTGCATAAATTGTGTTTTGTTTGTTACTTCTGACTCCGAACCTTTCTCTGGTTTGAACCGGCGACCGCTGGGCACCAAACGACCACCCCCTTCTGTCACTACAAGGTAGTTGAATTCCGGCTGAGCTTGCCACGCAGGTCGAGGGCATCTCCTTCGCGACGGGAACAGCTACCCCCACTCACTCTAAGGTTGTCTGGGAGTGTGCGCACCGTTGAGGGCGCATCGTTAATAATACCCCCCATAATTATTAACGGGTGACACCGTCCACGATCGGGACGATCGCTCGGTGGCCCTGGGTCATGTTACGAACGACAAGGAAGAAGAAGCGGGCAGTGGCGCGGGAAGGAGCGCTCGCGCTAGGCCCGCGCACATTCAATAACCGTGATCTACCATCGCCATCGGTCATGTTCTGTCTCCTGTCTTCATCGGCTTACCGCTTCGTAACAATATTTACATAACCATCATTTGTGCCATCGCTTTTGATTCGGAGTGCTTAAACAACCGAGGTATGCGGCGTGCCTAAATTATGTAAACGCGGATTTGTATCAGCACGGTCGATAACAATCACGCCATCCACTGGCGGTATAATGCTAATCTCTGTTCATAGTATTATTGCGAAAGCAATACTGCTCGCAGTTTGAGCCGTCAGCGTAGCCCGGCGGTGACCACCATTGACGTTCGGCCTTTAGACGACCCCCGTAGACGACCCCAAGCTGGCAGGAGCTGCCAACTTGGGTCTCTCGATTACATAGGACAGTTATGATAGAAGCAGCCGGCCAGGACCCTGGCATTCACGTTACCCCCATAGGCCATTAAGGCACGTTCATGCGGCTTGGTTAAAGCGGGGCTTTAAATGTGGGCTGGCAGGAGCTGCCAACTTGGGTCTCTCGTTTCACATAGGACGTTGACGTTAGAAATGCCAGGACCTTGGCATTTTGTTACCGCTCTAGGCCACTAAGTCACATTCATACGGCTTGGTTAATGCGGGGCTTTATGTGTGGGCTGGGGAAGAAGAAGAAGAAGAATTAGAAGAATGCTCGGTCACCCGCAACTATTGTTTCGCTCAATATTCGGTTCAGCAGTTTTGAACTCTTCTGATTTTAATATCCCTGGCATGCTATATTTAAGGTAAATTCCCAGATATATCTTATACTACTGAGACATTTGTAGAGATGTAACCTTTATTTTGGCCATTTATTAGGGCGAAACATCAGTTCGGACACCACAGTAGAGCATTGGAATTGTCGGTCTTGTGCTGTTGCCGTTGCAACAGCGAAGACTATGCTTGATATCGGCCATAGTGGGATAGTTTTAATACTAGTGTAATAGGGCGTTTATTGACGCTCAGATGGAGAGCTGTGAGGACAGGACCTTGCAACGGCGAGCCCAGCGTACTTCTTCTTCGTCGCACAACGCACAGGTGCATGTCGATGGCGATGACTATCACAGTACATTTTCCCCCCGGGTAAAAAAAGGAGCCATCCTGGCGACTTATGGCGCGGAAAGCACAGCGGGGTCATAGAATGGCTTCAATCGGTTCACGTGAACTGTTTCACGACCACGGCGACGCAAGTCCGCAGAGGGCGTGACGGGCTCAACTACGTAGTTGACTGCAGATGTTTGCTGGAGGACCCTATATGGCCCGTGGTAGCGAGCAAGAAACTTCTTTGAAAGGCCAGGGGTTGTGGAGGGCACCCAGAGCCACACCATTGTGTCCGGGAGATATGACGAAGCTTCGCCGGTATCACGGAGGTATTTTTGTTGCCACTGATTTTCTGTTGTGAGAGAGCGGGCGAGCTGACGGCATTCTTCTGCGTACGTGACGGCATCGGATAGCGGGGAAGATTCGGAAACGTCAGGGCGGTAGGGAAAAAGTGTGTCCATAGTACAGGGTGGCTCGCGCCCGTAAAGGAGAAAGAATGGAGAGAATCCAGTAGTGGCCTGTGTCGCGGTGTTATATGCGTAAGTAACAAACGGTAGAACTTGGTCCCAATTGGAATGGTCGGTGTTCACGTACATAGCCAGCATGTCACCGAGAGTGCGGTTAAAACGTTCTGTCAGTCCATTCGTCTGAGGGTGGTACGAGGTAGCGGTGCGGTGTATGATGCGGCATTCTTTCAGGAGAGCCTCAAGAGCGTCTGATAAGAAAACGCGTCCGCGGTCACTGAGCAGTTCGCGAGGGGCACCATGGCGAAGAACCAGGTTTTTCAGAATAAAGGCAGCCACGTCGCGTGCGGAAGCAGAGGGCAATGATGATGTCTCAGTGTAGCGGGTTAGATGATCCACTGCCACGATAATCCAGCGGTTGCCAGCTGAAGTTGTAGGAAGGGGACCGTATAGATCTATGCCGACACGATCAAACGGACGGGCAGGACAGGGCAACGGCTGCAACGAAGCAGAGGACTTGAGAGGAGTTTTTCGGCGTTGACAAGACTGGCAGGAGCGGACAAAATGGCGGACGAAGCGGTACATTCCACGCCAGAAGAAGCGTAGACGCAAGCGCGTGTAGGTTTTCAACACTCCGCCGTGGGCGCACTGGGGATCAGTATGGAAAGCAGCACAAATTTCGGCGCGGAGATGACGGGGGATGACTAAAAGCCACTTCCTTCCGTCGTGAAGATAATTGCGGCGATAGAGCAGCCCGTCACGAATTGAAAAATGGTGAGCTTGGCGGGCAAGCGCCCGAGACAGACGACCTGGAGAGTGACTTGAAAGAAAGTCCAGAAGTGTAGATATCCACGGGTCGCGCCGCTGTTCCGTGGCCATGTCAATAGTGGCAAGCGAAGACAAATCGTAGGCGCAGATCTCATCAGGCAACGAAGAGGGAGGCAGCGGTGAGCGCGAAAGAGCGTCCGCGTCAGTATGCTTGAGGCCTGAGCGATATATGACACGAATGTCATACTCTTGGAGGCGAAGAGCCCAGCGAGCAAGGCGGCCGGACGGGTCCTTGAGGGACGCCAGCCAGCACAGAGCGTGATGATCAGTGACCACATAAAATGGTCGGCCATAGACATACGGACGGAATTTGCCGATGGCCCAAATAATGGCCAAGCATTCTCTTTCCGTAACAAAATAATTGGACTCTGCCTTGGTCAAGGTGCGGCTTGCGTACGCCACCACATATTCTCGGATACCAGGTTTGCGTTGGGTGAGAACGGCGCCTATCCCAATACCGCTAGCGTCAGTGTGAATCTCAGTTGGCGCATTCGGGTCGAAGTGGCGGAGGATGGGAGGCGAAACTAAAAGACGGCGTAAAGTGTTGAAGGCGTCATCACAAGCAGGTGTCCATGCGCAGAGGTCGGAGCTGCCGGAGAGGAGCTGGATGAGAGGAGCAATAATACAGGCGAAATTTAAGATGAAGCGGCGAAAGTAGGAGCATAGGCCAATGAAACTTCGTAGCTGCTTCAGTGATTTTGGGCGTGGGAATTCGGCAACTGCACGAAGTTTGGTGGGATCGGGAAGAATGCCATCCTTAGAAACGACATGACCTAGAATTGTTAGTCGGCGAGCAGCAAAGCGGCACTTCTTCAGATTCAGTTGGAGGCCGGCGGTAGCGAGACAAGTGAGAACGTCCTTCAGTCGGAGCAGGTGGGATTGAAAATCGGTAGAAAAGACTACGATATCATCGAGATAGCAAAGACAGGTTCGCCACTTGAATCCACGAAGCACAGTGTCCATGAGGCGTTCAAATGTGGCCGGGGCGTTGCAAAGCCGAAAGGGCATGACGTTGAATTCATATAATCCATCTGGTGTGATGAAGGCAGTTTTAGAGCGGTCAGCGTCAGCCATTGGCACCTGCCAGTAGCCAGATCGTAAATCCAACGAGGAGAAAAACTCGGCGCCCTGCAAGCAGTCTAGTGCGTCATCGATGCGTGGCAGAGGATAGACGTCCTTGCGCGTGATCTTGTTGAGCCGGCGGTAGTCGACACAAAACCGGAAGGAGCCATCTTTCTTAGGTACCAACACAACTGGAGACGCCCAGGGACTGTGGGATGGCCGAATGACACCCCGACGGAGCATGTCGTCCACATGATCAGCAATTACTTGGCGCTCCGAAGCCGACAGGCGATAGGGGCGCTGGCGCAAAGGTGCAGTTTTACCGGTGTCGATGGTGTGCTCTACGACAGACGTGCGGCCCAAGTCAGTTTGAGGAAAGTCGAATGAAGAAGCGAAGTTCTGCAAGAGGGCGACAAGTTGATCACGTTGCGCAAGTGGAAGATCAGCATCAATAGCATGTTGGAAAACGTCGGAGGGCGTCGAAGCGGTCGCAACATCGCAAGAGCACAGACTGACGTCGAAGGAGGGGGTTGAGTCAGCAAGAGTGGTGATATGACTGGGATCAAGCTCTTCAAGACGTCCAATGCATTCGCCACGGAGCAGGACTGCTGGGCAAGAAAATGGGTTCGAGGCGTAAAGTGCACTCTTGCCTTCTTGAATTTCGAGAACAGCGAACGGAAAAAGGAGGCAGGGATGACGGGAGGTGGCTTCGGAAGGTGTAAAAATCGCAGTCAAAGGAGTTACCAACTCACAAGACAGTGGTACGAGGGCAGCAGAGAACGGAGGAATGTCGGTGTCATGGGTGACGAGAAGTTTTGCAGTGCGGGGAGGGGTATCACAGAAGGGGGCATCACAGAGGGGGGCGAAGGCAATTTGTGCACGAACACAGTCAATAACGGCTTGATGAGTCGATAGAAAATCGTATCCGAGGATGATATCATGCGAGCAGTTCGGCAGAACAATAAACTCGATGGGGTACAAGACGTCATGAATGAGCACACGGGCTGTGCAAGATGCGGAGGGGTGAATGTGCTGTGATGAGGCGGTGCGGAGCGAAAAGTCGGAAATCGGAGTGGTCACTTTGCGAATTCGACGGCAGAGCGCTTCACTGATGACGGAGACGGCTGCACCGGTATCGACGAGAGCG
Organism: Amblyomma maculatum; assembly: GCF_055883805.1. Lineage (NCBI taxonomy): Eukaryota > Metazoa > Arthropoda > Arachnida > Ixodida > Ixodidae > Amblyomma > Amblyomma maculatum. The sequence continues at coordinate 131,499,569 of NC_139345.1, read as the reverse complement.
AGAACTGTGGCGCCTTCTACAGAAACTTTGATAACATTAGCGGGACGGCATGGAGGACTTGAGGAATTCGAAACAAGCGCAGTTCTTGCCCCCGGAACTGCGACTGTTAGTTTCCCTCAACGGTGCTGGCAGAACGTCGCAGCATTGGAGAAAGCGATCGGCGCCGAGGAGAATGTGATCGACGAGTGGTATAGGTTTGGCGATCTTGTGGGACAAATTGAGAACCGGGCGGAATCATTTGCGAGCATGAGTCGGTATCGTACGGGTAAAATCGAATGTCAGGCTGTGAAGGTTGGAGGCGCTGGCGACAAAGGCGCGCAACATGGCCCGGCCGGCCGCAGGCATAGCAAATCGGAAGGTTGTCCGTAGTACGCCAAGGTTTCATAGGATGTGGGCGGAACCTTGAGGGTGGGGCTTGAAACGAAGGCTCAGCATGCGGCGGTGAACGGTAGGCAGGGACCTGCACATAGGAGCCAGACGTGGGCGAAGGTGGTGGCCTAGCCGTTACTTGGGCATACGTGAGAGGTGCCGTCACAGGCGGCACCACGGGGTTGGACGGCAAGGCATCAGCGACGTGTTCTTGCACGACACGGCGTATAGCAGGGGCCAAAGATGGAGCCAGTTCAGGAACGAGGCGGCCCGAGTCTTGAAAATGGGGTTGGTTGGTTGGTTCATAGGAAGGGAAAGGCGCAGTAACTGTCACACTTGCTCTGTGGACACCTGAACCGCGCCGTAAGGGAAGGGATGAAGGTGGGAGTGAAAGTGGATAGAGAGAAAGGGGGGGGGGGGGGGGGGGGCGTAGTGGAGGGCTACGGAGTAATTTCGACCACCTGGGGATCTTTAACGTGCGCTGACATCGCACAGCACACGGACGCCACTTCGTTTCGCCTCCATCGAAACGCAGCCGCCGAGGCCGGGATTCGATCCCGGGAACTCCGGCACAGTAGTCGGGCGTCTTACCACTGCACCACCCCGGTGAAAATGGGGAAGGAGTGAGATTTGACGTGCGACCTCTTCACGAATAAAATCTTTGATCTTTTGATTCAGCGGGCTCCCTTCAGAAGTTGGCGAACCACCCAGGGCTAATGCGGATACGCCTTCGTCGCACACACTGGAGCGGCGCCTAGAAGCGCGCCGCTTGCGGAGCTCGTCGTAGCTCTGGCAAAGCTTCACGAGTTCACTAACGCTGGTGGGATCTTTCGCTACCAGCATCTGGAAGGCGTCCTCAGAAATGCCCTCGAGGATGTAGCGGATTTTGTTTGCTTCCGGCATGGCCGGGTCGACTCGTTTGCAGAGATCAACGACGTCTTCTATGTAGCTGGTAAAGGTCTCATCAGCGCGCTGAACACGATCGTGTAAACGTTGTTCGGCACGAAGCTTACGCACTGCCGGGCGGCCGAACACTTCCGCGAAATTCTTTTTAAATGTCGACCAAGATGACAGGTCAGCCTCATGGTTGCGAAACCAGAGGTTCGCCACGTCCGTCAGATAGAATATGACGTTACTGAGCTTGTATGAGTCATCCCACTTGTTGTAGGTGCTTACTCTTTCATAGGATGACAGCCAGTCGTCGACATCTTGATCGGCCGTGCCGCTGAACAGGCAAGGGTCACGCTGGCGCACGACGCCAGCACACATGATCGTGGGTGGAACGGCCGGCAGCGTCGAAGTGTCTTGCATGGCGGTCGTAGAGGGTAGTGTACGGCTTCGCAGTTCCAGTTTGGGTGGGATCGTTTCCGGCACCTCCGCCAATTGTAATAGGGCGTTTATTGACGCTCAGATGGAGAGCTGTGAGGACAGGACCTTGCAACGGCGTGCCCAGCGTACTTCTTCTTCGTCTTCGTCGCACAACGCACAGGTGCATGTCGATGGCGATGACTATCACAGTACACTAGTGATAATTAGTGGCAGCGATGGTTAATGATAGCACAGGCACTACATGCTAAAATCCTAGTGATAGTTTGTACAAGTCAGTTTAGCAACAGTGATAATGTCATCTAAACTATGACCTAAAAAGTCTTTTTCGAGCGGGATCATCGGTCTAAGCAGGCCAAAAAAAAGCTACTGTTTATTTCCATGGTCGCGCGAATACGCCCATGTTTACCGTGCCTTTTCTGAAGCGTAGAATGAAGACCGATACGTGTTGTTGAAACATTTATTTAGTCTAATAACGAAAGCTATATAAGCAACAAACGCGTATACACGTTTTATTTTCAATGAAGAAGTCTCTCGGCGCAAGGAAAAAAACTTTCCAAAGCAGCAAGGTATTCTACCCTAGAAAACCAGAGTGTGTGAAATTTGTTATGGCGCGATGCAAGCTTGTTACTGTAGATCATACAGTAAATAGTAACAAGCTTTGCACAAGAGAATTCAGTAATCAGGCTTACTATATTTGTTGTATAGGTTACGCCAGAAACGAAGAAACAACCTATACAGAACTTCTTCCTTCCTTTGAAAACTTCGAAGCAAGATCAAAGTGCAAAACCGTGCGACCTTTCTCCCCGAGAGACCTGGACCCAACCGCGGAAGCGTGCACACAGTCGATGGGACATTCCCTATATTTATCGGTCACGAGATTCCCCTTGATTGAGTTTACCAAAGACGGCTCCTGGTGCACAATTTGCAAGATGGCATATATTGAAGGGAAGCTTCTTGTTGACAGAAAAACGGGTGGTGCATGGATTGGCAAACCAGTCAGCAAGTCTAACGCATCTAAGATTGGTGAAAAGGCCGCGAAACACTACGCCTCAGAACACCACAAACATGCTGTAAACAATTTCAGCCAGCCGCAGACAATTTCAGAGGCCATAAATGAGGTTGAAAAAAGCGCCGATGCTCAAACTAAGCTCAAGAAAAAAAAACATGGCTGGGACATCCTGTTTTCTTTGCAAGCAGGAAGTAGCCCACACTACAAACTTGTGAATCTTGAAATCGAGCAATGGTTCAGCGGAAGACCCGTAAATGCGTATTATCTTTCTGCTAGGAATTCAACCGAGTGATTGAAAGCATGCGGGGCGGCGGTGAAAAAATTAACTCTTGTAAAGGAGAGAACCTCCTTTTCCACGTTCAAGGAGTTCTCCTACATAACCGACGAGTGGACAGACATCAATGGACGCTAACTCCTATCTCACTACCAGCGCTATCTTCATTTTAATAGTCAACCGACGGAGGCATTCCTCGACGTCGAAGTTATATCTGACGGCTCAGCTTCTTTTGTGACCACACATATCCTGAACGAGTTGAGCACGACTCAATTCGATGCCATCATGATGACTTCTTTTTCATTTGATGGAGCAGGAAACTTCTCTGGTCGGCAGGGAGGGGTGCCAGTTTACTTTAGCAGAAATGCAATCCTCATCTGTGGTATACATTTACTGCAAAGGTCACCACCTCCAGCTTGCCCCTGCGCGTGCTGCAAACCCGTCAAAGAAAATCGAAATGACCATTAATCCTGTCTCGTCACTTTACTCTTTCTACAGTAAGAGTACTATAAACACTTTAGTGTCTTTGAAAAAATTGAAGATGCTCTCGAATTGAAGAAGAGACTCGTACAGCCAGGCAAGACTCGGTGGCTCTCTCATGAGCGATAGTTGACTGTGATTTTGAAAGTACTGGAGCCGCTTGGAAAGCATTCGCTTTGGAAAGCATTTATCAAGGTGGTGCTGGCATGAGCATTGAAGCTGGTGGACTACTGTTACTGCTAAATTCTAAAAAAAAAAAGATTGCTAATATTACACTTGTGGATCGTTTCCTGGGACCATTGGCCTCTCCAAGCAATGCTATCCAGGCAACTACAACGACAGCTGTGGATCTTTGTCCTTTGATTGAAGAAACCATGGAGGCAATCGCGAAGATTTCTGCGGAAGCAGTTCTCAAAGAAGTGCGAACGTTAGCAGAGAAGCTTCTTGAATATGCCACTTTTATTGAGGTGTTAACAGACGACAAGAGCAACCTCAGGGGTGAGGTGAACAAGTACAGAGACTTAATTTTCGACAACCTTCGGCGGCAACCTGTCAACCCCACCAGAACCATGATATCTTTCAACGCGTGCCTGTCGCAAAAGAAAGTAAATTGGAGGGAGGCCTTTCTTGCCATCGGCTTGCCATACAACGAAGAAAGGAAGAATATAGATGCGAAGTGAAACATCTTCCGACGTCTGAAAGAGGATTTGACATCCAAAACATTTCGATCTTCGCTTCTTGTAGTTCCCAACTTCGTCGCTATGTTCCCCCATTTGCAAGATGTTGTAGGTAACCTTTTGCTGCTACCAATCACTACAGCCACCGTCGAGCGCTTCTTTTCAGTCCTCAATCGGGTTTCGTCGTCAGAAAGAAGCCGCCTGCTTCCTAACCATGTAAAGGAGCTGCTAAGCATCATCATGGAAGGCCCGGAAGTGCCAGACGTCCGAAATGGCACTGAAAATTATTGACGTGTTTTTAAAGATTTTATCGAAAAACTGGTGGGGTGTTACAGCAAGAAACTCAGGCGGGTTTAACTTTTCGAATGGTTGGGAATGCGCACATATATTGTTTTTTGTTTCTTTTGGCGTTTAGTTATTAGTTCATAATTTTTTCATAGTGAAGTTATGTAGTGAATGGTCGGGACGTGCAAGGTTTCTGTGCTCGAGCATATGTATGTACATATTGAACCGTGTATAGCAGAATTAAATTGAAATATTGATATGTAAGTGTCACTCAAATCTTCTGGCCGATATCACAGCTCCGTTATACACCTTTGTGTTTCTGTAAGGTGTTGTCTGTGTTGAATTATAAGCTCATACTTTACGCCTAGTGCACAGGCGCGCGACTTTTACAGCGTTTTCCATGATTGCGTTATGCGAGTTGTCTTGAACTGCTAAATATCATAAAGTTTATTGCTTGTATTCTGAATTGTCGTATAGTTTCTCAACAAGTTTTATGTAATCCTTCTTCAGTTTTAATTTACCGCTTTGTGAATGTCTTTTGTCCTTGTGTAAGGTTCGGAGTGAGTTTCGTCTTGAGTGTTGGAGCAAGGTCACAAATAAAAAAATTAAAAATGACTACTGCTTTTAGCTCATCTGTCTTAATCCCCCCCCCCCTCCTGCAAATTTAGACACCCCCTAAGTTCAGTTCCTTGGGAAACTTCTGGTAGTGACTAAACTAGACGCCTTAGGTAATATGTTAATCATCAATTTTTTTTTCCAATGCTGATGAGTTCAAATTTCGGGAGTTCAATTTCTGACTTTTTGGATGTGGCACAAGGCAAGTTTGTGGTCACTGCGTAACAGCCAGTACCTTCGATTGTAATCTAACCATGTAAGGTTTTGATGGTCCGGGAGCCAAGGAAATGTGGGCGGGATTGTCCTCGCATGCTTTCTCCTCTCCCTCGCCTTCCGACTCTGCAGGATAGTACAGTTGGCGATTGCGCAATGTCTTTGAAAATGGGGCCGACTGTGCCTCATTGAGCTTATGAGTCAAATCTAGTAAAGCCAGTCTGCAGACCAGCAGCACTCGAGACCAAAACAGCCGTGGAGGAGAGCTTATGACAGACGGATAGAGAAGCTCCATTTGAGGTGAAGGTATTTGCCGCTGAGATAGTTGGGCAGTGCTTTCAGAACTTTTAAAGCCCATGGTATAAGGAACTACTTCATGTGTTTCAGGAGTTAGGATGAATGTCGGCTTTGGAGGTGCGTCATAAAGCGGAGCTGTTGCAATTTTCTGTTGCATAAGGCTGCTTTCTCGAGAGTGAAATATCTGACTGTGCCGTATTACGCAGATACATTTCTCATTGTCAAATGCCACGAATTCTGTTTGGCACATCTCTGGGCAGGGATGCAAGCTGGGAGGCATAACGTGGCAGTTCAGACTTCATGTCCACGGCCCGAAGGTAGGTACCCATGCTCAGTTTGGCAGCGGTGTGCGAACGAAAAGCAAGCCTTTTATCCATTCGGCTTTTTGCAGGTGAGTGATTGAACATTTTCTTGCTTAGCCCATATTTTCGTTGCGCACTGCTACCTAACTTGAATTTTTGTGTAGTGGTTTTTGTCACTCTTGTGCCATGTCAAAAGATAAATAAATAGCGAAAGCATTGGACGATTTCAAACGTGAAATGAGAGCTGAGCTGCGCTCTGTCAAGGATAGCCTAAAGTTCTGCAGCGACACTTGTGACGAGACGAAAGTCATCAGCTCTGAAATAAAGACACTAAGAAAAAAGCTTAGCGAGCTGGTAAGCTGCAATGACAATTTGAGAGCCGAAAACAAATGCTTGGCTCTAAGAGTTGAAGAATTTGAGCAGTATGGTCGCCTAAACAACCTAGAAATCAAGGATGTAAAGTGAGATGTTGAACCCATCGAAGTGGTAGAGAAAATCTGCGAGGTCATAAATGAAGAAATTTCTGCCGTTGACATTGACGCGTGTCATAGAATCCCCACTAGCCGTAAAGATGAAACCAACATCATAGTCCGGTTTGTGCGCCGAGATAAGCGCAATGCATTTCTTTCCAAGGCCAGAAAGCATGGGCTGTCTAATAAGGAACTTGGCTTCACAGACACAGACAGCGGGCGTATCTACGTCAACGAACACTTCACCTATGCCAACAAAAAACTACTAGGAGCGAGCATTGCTCGAAAAAAGGAACTCGGCTGGAAATTTCTGTGGACGAATGGCTGCAAAATTTTCGCACGCAGGGATGAATCATCTGACAAAATAAAAACCTCTGCAGGATCTGATCTGGTTAAAATGGCTAATTAGGTGTTGACTTATCTAATAACTGGATTGATACCGTCATCATGGCCTCATTCGCCCGAACATAACAGGTGGTGGTATTGTCTTGTACGTGAAAAAATGTTATCCGCAATCTGTACTAGAAGAGATTTCGATGATAGATCCCAATGCCGAGTTTTTAGCTATATCATTGTCCGACATCATTGTGGTAGTGATATACACACCTCCTACTGGGAAAAACTGCATTTTGCAAAGTTTTCTGAAAGTTTACTGCTCTATCTTGCCAATTTCCGGTTGCCTTTTGTAATAATGGGTGATGTTAATATTAATCTAATGCATGATGATTTTAACACACATGAATTCAATAACATTATAGCACCTTATGGTTGTATAAATGCTATATCTATACCAACTAGAGTTACCGTTGATACAGCTTCTCTTTTGGATGTTTGTGTCACAAATACGACATCTCCTCAAACGGAGGCTGGCCTGTTATCATCTGAAATTAGCGACCACATCCTGATTTTTTGTTTTCTTCCTATGAACCACAATAAAATAGTATCCAAAAGCACCGAGAAGGTAACTAGGGATATTTGTAAGACAAGCCTTTTTAAATTTCGAACTCTTATCGAAAACACCAGTTGGGACAATATATATTACTTATCTGATGTCAACTTGCCGTATACTACATTTCTTGCAAAGTTCACTGAATGGTATAATGCTGCATTTCCTTTAATACACGTAAAACTGAGCTTCCGAAAGTACAGAAAGCCATGGGCCAATAAGCAGCTATATAAACGAATACAGGTTAAAAACAAAATGTACCATAACTTCGTATGCACTCGTGATGCAAACCTTTTTACTGAGTTCAAGAAATTTCGAAATAAATTAGGCAAAGACCCCAAGGCAGCAAAAACGGCTTACCATATAGAACGCTTCTCGAGCATATATAACGACCGCAAGAAAGTTTGGCATGAGATAAACGAATTACTAAATAAGCACAAATGCAGAGATAATGCAGAAATTCTTATATCTCATTCCAAGACCAGTGGAACTGATATAGTAAGCACCATAAACCAATTTTTCATTGAAGCTGGTAAACCCACTTTTGACCAATCTTTATCAAACCCCTCCATGCGGGACCTCATTGAACCTTTACCTAATTTTATTGTGCTGTTGCCTGTGGTTCCACAAGAAGTAGCTCTTTATATTGGTAAAATAAAAAACGTTTCCGCCGGCCATGACGGCATCAAAGCCATACCGTTAAAGTATGTATCGGCATCAGTTTGCGACATTTTAGCTTATCTTATAAATCTAACTTTCGCCAGCGGCGTGTTTCCAGACCAACTAAAAATAGCCCGAGTATGCCCAGTATATAAAGAAAGAAATAGAAATGATGTTACGAATTATCGACCAATTTCCCTATTATCTTATTTTCTAAGGTATTCGAAGGAGCCATTCACAGCAGAAGGGAAAAGTTCTTCAGTGCTCATAATATAATTAACCCGTCCCAGTATGGTTTCTTAAAAATTCGTCGACCGAACAAGCCTTACTCGCTGTTAAAGAGAAAGTTATTGACAACATTGAGTCCCGATCATATACACTTGGTTTGTTTTTTGACCTCCGAAAGGCTTTTGATTGCGTGCAGCACGAAATTCGTTTAAGCAAACTAACTGGGTATGGAATACGAGGTACCCCCTTGAGCCTGCTTAGAAGTTACTTGACCTCAATATGTTAAATGCAATAATTTTGTTTCAGATTTCTTGTGTGTTACTCAAGGTTTGCCGCAGGGATCTATTTTAGGCCCACTTTTATTTTTAGTTTACATAAATGATGTTTGTAACATACTTGATTCACCTGATTTGGTCATGTATGTTGTTGATACAAATATATTTTTCCAAGCCCGAACTCTGCCAGATTTAGAAACTACTGTAAATGACTACATTGTAAAATTGCACGCTTGGATGCTGGCAAATCAATTTAGCTTAAACTTGTTCAAGACTAGTTATATTATTTTCAGACCTATCAACGCCCCAATCTATTACTCACTTGATATAAGGTATGCTAACAAACAAATACAGCAGGTAACCATTCAGAAGTTTCTGTGTGTCTGGTTCAATCAACTTATCCTGGAATACACATATTTCTAAACTTGCCACAGATCTTAGCAGAACTGTTGGCTGTCTCTACAGGACCAGTGCCCTTTTACCTGTTTCATTAAAAGTATCTGTATTATGCTCTATTTTTTACTAAGTTATCTTATTGTGCACTGGATTGGGGCCCCACAACAAATAGCAATTACCAGACGCTTTTGATTCTGCAAAAAAGGCACTCCGGGCTATTGAGGGTTATCATGGAAGACAGGAACACTTACCAACATCACCTCTATACCAAAAACATAATCTACTCCAAGCTAACCGAGTCTACACATACCGCTTGTTACAACATATTTATAGCAATAGGCTTTTCTCCGTCTCTCCTAACCGATTTCCTACTAAATACCCTCTCAGGCAACACAGGCGCCCCAAAAACAAAGACAAATTACGGTAAACAGAAGCTTAATTACCAGATTCCAATATTCCCAAACACCCATCCCTATGTTCAATGTTCCATCTCTCTAAACGCAGATTAAAAGAGACATAAAAAAGCAGTTGATACTCTCCGAAGTGGAATAATTGTTCTAGTCTGGTTTTGTATTTCGCAAATGCAAATTTTTATCATGTTATGTTACTGTACAAATTTTTTTTTCCGTGTTTTGTGTGCCATATGCGGTTTTTTTTTTTTTTTTTAGTGTATAGTGTACACTGTTTCTTTTTCTAGGTTTTACTCCAGTATGTTTAATTACCACGTTTGCTGTAATGCTCTGTTATCGTTTGTTTTCCGTGTTGCGCGCTGCTATGAACTGTATGGAGAACTGTGACCCCGTCAGGCCTAACCGCCTTTTGTCCCAGTTCTTTCTTTCATTTTTTTGAAAGAGAAATAAAAGAAATCAAATCAAATCAAATAAAAAGTAACTAGTACGACGGCGCCCTGACGGCGTAGAAGTCCAGCGAACGAAGAGGTGACTGACGGAGAGGCGGCCTACGACCGGTCTTAGGCAGTGTCGGTTGATACACTAGATTTCATTGTCAAGTGCCAGAAGTACCGCAAGGGAGTACAGCCCTATTTGAAGGCAAGAAATTGTTATACTCGATTATCTTTTGCCCACTGCCTGCACCGGAGTGTCCTGCGATGCTTTCTTTGTGATCATCTGGCGCCTTGTAGTAGCAAGTACGACGTCTAAATGCAAACGCGCATTTGACAGAAAACTTGTGTTAAAAGCAAGTTGAATTACTTTTAACATGCTTTCGTTGAATATCTGCGGAAATAGTGCTTATCTTTTTTACACAAGAGTACAGTTGGAATGCGTATCACGAAATATTTTGGAGCTATGTTAGACAAACAAAAATTGATTTCGCTATAGCTATGTGCTGGTCAATAAACAAGGTTATGGCATCATCATCCAAGCATGCTAAGCAGTGTCGCTTCGAGCAGCGTGCCTCCTTACAACATTACAGCAGCCTACAATAGCAACCTGTCATCCTGTCTCATGTCGCATTCCGCGTAACGCTGCGCAATCATCATTTGTATATACCTGAGCGACAGCTATCCCCTCTTTAGTGTCGAACCATAAGCGAGTGCAGTCTCTCCTAAAACCCACAAGCCTCAACCTGTGCGGAGCATCTCATTCCCCGACGTAAAACCGGAACGCTGAGAATATCCATGCAGCACCAAATGCAACCACCCTGTCTGAAAATGCTTACTGTGCCCCGCTAATGCTTGATTTTCAACAAAGCACCTAACTTGATAGATCGCTCTTAGATTGTGCTCTCTTACATACGCAATGCGTCACACAGTCTCCCCAATGGAGGAAGGAAAAAACTTAGAAGAGGCCCTAACGTCACGTTTTTGATGCCGGCATCGCTCGCGTGCCTCGGACCCTTAGCAATGTTGTTGCTAGTGGCCCGAGTTCGCATAGCAACAGCGATGCAGTTGCTAATGGCTCGACTTGACTAACCCTAAATTTTGACTTCACGTCCGCCACACTTTCTCCAATATATTAGGAATGGTAACGGCCTCTTCTTAGTTGTTTCCTTCCTCCGTGGTCTCACCTATCTATCCTCCATGTCCTACCACACAAATTGCAGCCGTTGGCTGCTCTAACACACTCAGCGAAATGTTCTTAGCAGTGTATAGAGAACCGAATATACCGCGTATAGAGGTGCGGCTTAAATGCAAGAGATCCAGCACACCTATCCACACATGGTTAGCTTCATAATCGGCGCTGTTATTTCGCGCCTGCCTAAGCAGCTGTTATAGTTTGCCTAAATGCAGGATACATGTTCGATACATTTTATGCAGCCCAATTACTACACACTGGCATATTATGGAGCAGAAGGAAAGTGATTTTATTATGATCCGAAGATTGTGGGCTGCTGATCGGTATATATCTCCGAGAGTTTTCTTGCAGAACATCTTGCAGAAAAACTCAGAAATGTCACTTATCTAGCAGCCGTATACAGGTAGCCGCGGACACGACTCTTTGTCCTCTGGTTCTTCCAGACAGTTGCCTCTGTAGCTGCCTATAGTCTTTGGCCCACATAAGGTCTTAAATTGATCCACACAATCTTCTGTCATTTCCTTTATAAGAGATTCAGGCACCAGAAGCTCGCAGGAATTTCTCACTGAAACAAAAAATTCATTTCGGCACAATGAAAGCAGTAATACACATATCCGCGTATCCGAAGTTTTGATTTCGTTATTCAAGTCAGTGAAATGCTTCATTAAGAAATGAAATGAAAGGTGTTTTTCAGGATTTGGTGAAACTGAAGCAATTTAAATTTGCAACGCATGAATGTCTACTGATAGCTGCATCTCAGCAGCAACAGTGCACAAAATAGCAATGACAATAACTGCTTTCTTATAACGGCCAAGTGAAAAGAGTGCTGCAAAAATAGCAGCAGGGAATAAAATATGCAGTATGAAAACTAAAACGAGCAAAGTGCGTGTGCTCAATTTAGCCCGCTTTCTTCACTGTTGCTGGTCCGAACAATAAACAAGCAAGTTGTCTTGCGTACAACGCTTTCATGCAAATTCACATATTTCATATTCGTAGTCGGACATCAATTATATTTGACGCTGCTTCCCTGGGTGCATGCGAAACTGAACGATGCAGTATGCTATATTACCGCGCCTAATATTTGAATAAGTGAAAGACTCAATTTCATTCTAATACGATGGCGAAACATTAAGGAGCGGTGGAGCCCAAATGCAGCGTCCAAGGATGCGGAATGAAACCCCGCCTGCGGAGGGCCGGTTTGCATAGAGGTGAAAAGCAAGACGCCCGTGTGCTGTGCGATGTCTCTGCACATTAAATAATTCCTGGTGGTTGAAATTGCTGGAGCCGTCCACTATTGTGTCTTTTATAGCCTGAGTTGCTTTGGGAAGTTAAACCCAGGAAACGAAACGAACAAAACCAAATTTTGAGATGCGGGTAAATATAACGATGCGTAATGAAGATGCAGGACATTGATGGGATCCCGTGCTAGGCAGCAAAAAAGAAAACAAAGATGCACGGTGATTAGAGAGTAGTTTGCCAACCTAACCAAAGTTTCTATACTTTTGAAGAGGACGCAAAGTTCGAAATAAAGCAATTATGCTAAGCATGGAAGAAAATATTTTGCCGCACATGGATACCTCTTAATCTGTGGTAACATGACAGCTCGAGCTGGCGTGTGTTTGTCGCGTAATATTCGTTATGTGTAAAATCTGCTTTTGAAGTTGGCAATAAATAAAAGTACCTCTTAGTACCCAACTGGACGGTTGACCTCATTTGTTTCTTTTCCATCCATTTGTTTCCTTTCGGCTTGTGTTGTTTTCGGCTGATCTTCTTTTTCATGGCTTTTTTTTATCCAATTCGACACAAACACGGCGTTTTTTACTCATTTTATGCGATCTCAGACTGCTTCGACATGTTTCCGCTGGACGTCGAGGCAGTGTGTCATCATTTATTTCTGCGTCCCTTTGGCCCAAGCTAAAAGCCCTTCGCTTATTTCAAGTATTAGTAACTCTTAATTCAGTTCAGTTCGGTCGTTCAGTCGTGTCCGACTTTTTGTGACCCTATGGACCATATCACGCCACGCTTTCCGGTCTCTCACTATCTTCCTAACATTACATAACTTCAGCTGCACCGCCTCAAGGATGCCATCTAACCATCGCGTTCACTGTCTACCCCTTCTCCGGTGACCCTCAATCTTTCCCAACATCAAATATTTCTCCAGCGACTCCTCTCTTCTCATCAATTACATGTTTTTAATTTAATTTGGCACAAATCAGGCCTTCCTAACTAATATTTGGACATCCAAGCTGTTTTCACGTCCGCTGACTATACCACCTTTTGGCGCTATTTTAAATCAAAGTTGACATTTGTGGCTCCAATGAATTAAATAATGATTTTACAGTAACAAAACCTGGCTTCTAAATTTTGTTTTAGCTCCTCTCTCATACAATTATTTACTTTCTCTTACCTTTATTTGTTCAAGTGTTATGAGATGTTGACAGCTCGCTCGGATGCACACTTTCTGCACACACACAAGAGCCTAGAAGGGCTATTGCCTTAATATCTGGTTCTTATCCACTTGTGGGTATACAGTAGTGGTTAGGGGGCTCAGATGGTGTTGCGAAACATGGTGGCTGGGGTCGTAGCACAGGTGAAGTTTTAAGGCGAAGGCATTTAATGCCTCATCGTTGTCGACAGAAGGTTGTCAGCAGAAGCTTGTCAGCAGAGGTGTCACACTTTAGAGAGTGAGAGTAAAAAATAAATTAATAAACCTTAATCAAATCTCCATCGCTTGGATCCTCAGCCGAGCGGTTTATCAACTGCGCCACGCCCCGGATCATGAACCGCTCTTCGTTCTTCCGCTTTTCTACCGTGAGGATAACAGCCATATTCCGTGAGTGACAGAAACTGCACCTTTCCTTTCCTGTAAACGAATTTTATAAACGCCTGTGAACTGTGATGCGTTCAATAAAATGCTGGGCGTGTTCAACAAGGCGCGCGACATAGCGTCACGACCGGTCATGACGTCACCAGGCAATTCATGCATATGCAAAGCTGACCACTCTGGGCGTCCTATCCAGGCGTCCAAGCCGCACCTTTCATTTGCCGCTTCCTCGAACGCAGCGCCCCATATGTCTACGAGGCGTTAATACAGCAGGCATCAGGGGCGTTTGAATTTGATTTACAGGACCGAAAAGGCGCAGTATCGGTCACAATTCTCCGCGAACTTTAACAATAATTAGTTGACCGAAAGGGAAAGGCGCAGTATCTGTCACGGTTCAGGTGCACAGGGGAGTGCGCTTGGAAGAGGCTCCGCAAACCCCGCTGCGCTCCTTCTGGGGCAAAATGGTTTCGAACATTTAAGCCTGCAAAGGTGGTTCTAGCTACTATGTTTCACGGGGTTAAAAACTGAAAACGAGTTGTGTCCTGCACACGCGAAAACTCAGAAAAGCTTTGAAGTTTCTAGTGCGAAACGCTCTAAACAAGCCTGTCGAAAGAAGTAAAAGTTCACTGTCATTGATGAAATTCACTTCTCAGAGAGAATCACTGCAGTCCTGGGCAATTCCGGATTTCCTGCCAGTATAAATCTGTGGACACCTGACCCGCGCTGTAAAGGAAGAGAAAAGGGTGGCAGTGAAAGTGGAGCCGTAGTGGAGGCCTAGCTACGGCGTAATTTCGACAACCTGGGGATCTTTTACGGGCGATCACATCGCACAGCACACGGACGCCTCTTCCTTTCACCTCCATCGAAATGCAGCCGCCGCGGTCGGGATCGAACCCGGGCACCCCTTCACAGTAGTTGGGCGTCTTACCACTGCACAACTACTGCGGGGCTTCTCCGCAGACCATGTACCACGCCGAAAAGGAAGGGAGGAAGGTAGGAGTAAAAGAAGAGAGGAGGGCGATAGATGTGGCCTAGTAGAGGCCTACGATCCACCGCACAATAATGGCTTTCGCCTTATGAGTGGTCCGATGGAGGGAGGGGGTGAAAGGTGGCTGTTGCTTGCCCTACAGGGCTGGGACTTGTAGGTCAACGCCGCTTGCGGGGGGGGGGGGGGGGAGGGGGGGCTAACCTTTCGACGAATTTTTGTTTGTTGTAGGCTGTCAATGCACCTGCCACCGCTTAGGTGGTGGATGACGGCTGGTGCGGCGCGTGTCTTTTTCTTTCTCTCCCTCTTCTTTTTATTGGGAAAGCAATACTACTCTAGGTTTCAAGCCTTCAGGGTAGCGCGGCCGGTAGCCACGTCTTACTCACGTGACGCTGTGACGTCACACACCACGTGACACTAGGGTGAGAGCTGGACTACCAACTCAAGTGGTCGGCAGGAGCTGCCAACTTGGGTCTCTCGCTTCACATGGAACGATTATGACAGAATCAGCCTGCTAGGACCCTGGCATTCACGTTACCCCTATAAGCCACTAAGGCACGCTCACATCGGTTGGTTAAAGCGGGGCTTTATATGCGGGCTGAGGAAGAAGAAAAAGAGAAGAAGAACGCTCGGTCACCAGCAGCTAATGCTTTCGCTCATTATTTTGTTCACAGTGTTGAACCCTTGTAATTTTTTCGTCTCTACTTTCTCTCAGCGTAGGTGCCTCAGCTACAGAGCCAGCAGCAGGGCCGTGCATTTTCTTTTCTTTTTTCCTACAGCCACAGCAACAACTTGAGTGGTCCAAAGTGCCCTATAGAATTTTGTTCTGCATCGTTGGCGTTTTTCAACACTGAACATATCTACCTCTTCACCGCTTTCAAGCTGCCACCTTCCATTACGGCATGCTCAATTTTCTTCACATTATATTTACTTTCTTGCGTCTGACGCTTTACGCCTAATTTAGCTTTGATAACTCTGTCAGGTATATAATGCTTGTTGGGCTGGACACTTTTATATTTTGGAGTTTCTGGGTCGAATCGTTTGTCTGTCTAGATATGTTAACACAATATTCTTTAACTATACTACCCCTACTTCTACTGCACACTTAGCAATATTTTTTTAAATTAACGTAAGGAACTTTGAATCTAAGGCCATCTTCCTCGGTTAGAGCTGAATATCTGTTCTGTAGGGAGATCGTGAATTTTTCTTGTTTCCCTACCTCCCTCTCACATTTATTTCGTTGGTGGACTTCTTACTACTCTGTTCTGTTCGCTCCTCAAATTTAGACTAATTCGTGAGCTTATCATCCTGTGGTGACTGCATTGCACCTTTCCGATTGCCTCTACATCGTGCACTAGGCTACGGGTAGAACATGGTATTAAGCCAATTTAATATTTAGTCTCCCCATTGGGGGTTTTCATGTCCCCTCCAACTGTTTCCTTTGCTGAAGAAGGCATCCGTGATTTGTAAGGTATTGCATTCTGTCAACCCAATTACTAGTTAATCCCGTTCTGATCTTGGAGCAATGCTATAGCCACCCACTTCCTGGTCTCTAGGTCGCTTTTTGGGTATTTGAAGTCTCCAATATATGCGGTATTGCGCATCTTTACTTTCCACTATTGCCGATTGTATATCTTTATAGAAACTTTCTACGCCTCCATCGCCATGGCTACATCTAGGTGCATACGTCTGTACAACCTGTAGTTTATACCACATATTAAGCTTAATTATGATTCCTGCCACCATTTCATTAACGCTACAGACCTTATCTGTGTTACCAGTTATATGCGTATTGAGAAGGAGCCTTACTCCTATATATCGTCTATTGGCAAACTTCAATACCACAAGAGATAACAGGTCTTTTGTATAGTGTGTATGCTTCATTTAGCATCCTAACCTCCCTAAGCCTATGACATCCCATTTCATGTCCGCTAGTTCTTCAAAGAACACTACTAACCTAGCCTTACTAGCTAGGGTTACAGCGTCAAACGTTCCCTTGGTCTGTTTCCAATGCTGGCCTGTCCGGAGTCAGAGATTCTTAGAACCATGCGCTGCGTCACAGGTCTGACCGCTGCCGCGGTAAGTTTCTCTGCATCCGCTGGGGATTGAGGGCTGGTGGTGGATTGGACTATTCGTAGAAGGTTGTGGCCAATTACTACACCAGCGTGACCAAAATCTACATGATCTGGTGATGAATCGCGGAGCCTGTAGGGGCGGTAGAAATTCCCCGCTAAACCTTGACTCCACCTTGCTACGCGTATACTGCTGATGTTTTTAATAATGCCGTGCCGTGCGGTAGCAGGTTAAACCTTCAGCAAAATGCACAGGGCTGGCTACGGGACCGAATAGCTGCTGCTTATTCTGAAATTTAAATGCAAGTCCTGCTCTCTTCGCGCATATAATTCTTGAAACGCGTTAAATTATGGCACAAAACGCCTTACGTGACACGTAATGTAGCTATGAAGTTGGCTTGCGAAGTAATGTCTCATAAATGTCCGAAGCGAGTAGATTATATTATTGTAAACATACTCCGATCGAAGCGAAGGGAGATCAGTAACTCTATAGAGCTATAGTACCTATATAATCGCTTATTCAAAGGGTAATTGTAGTGTGTTTTAACAGGGATAATAGCCCTTTCTAAGGTGCATGGCGAATCGTACAAGAACATATCCAGTCAAGGCATACACAAGCGAGCTCGAGTAGCGCAGCAGCTCTTCGTCGTTCTCATCCTCGTCCTCGTGATATCCTCGCATAGTTCATCCTCGTCTTCGTGATGTCATCGCATAGTTCACTACACTATTATTATTATTTCCTTTTTATTGTTGTACAGTTGATCTTGAACAGAATTAGGCCTATGATAACGTTAGGGAGAAAAAACATAAATGCGAAACGGAAGGAAAAGCAACGAGCCACCATCGACACGTTCTTTTTCCTTCTTCGCGTTCAATTTCTATCTCCCTAAAATCCTCACAGGACTAATTCTAGTGAAGGTCAACTACAAAATACTAAAGAAAATAAATATATATAAAGAACCCCATACGTTTACCTATGACTGTTGGCTCCTTTAAATGTTTGTATATATATATATATATATATATATATATATATATATATATATATATATATATATATATATATATATATATATATATATATATATATATATATAATGTTATAATGTTTGCACTGAACGCTGACGCCATCGACGAGAGAGCGAGTTTTAGTACTGCGTACGGGAGTATGCGCAAGATCCTTGCGTACGCTGGTGGCCTGCGTGCTTCCAACTGCGCATTCGTCGTACGCAGCGTGATTCCTGCGTGTTGCGTATTTGTGGCAGACGTACGCAAGAGTCCCGCCATCTCCGTGAGTACTTCAAATTGTCTGAATGTTGCTCTCGAATCGCCGCCGCGCAGTCGGTTTTAGTCACGAATCATATGTGTATTATGCAACGCGAAAACTCTTTTCCACTTGCTCATTGCGCGAACGGTGCGACCTGTTGCAAGAGTACTTCGTCGCCCAGAATTGCGCTAACCTCAGGAGGTAATAAACAAGCTTCTGATGTCATCAGGAATGGTGTCCATGTTGAGCGTGCCGTTGCTTGATGCATACAGCCTGCTTCACTGTTAATGTCGACGGGGCGCCTCGATATATGCCCAGTCGAACTAGAGCTAACAGTACGGGTCCCAGAGAATACTAGAGTAGGCCATGGCGAAATATTCAACGTCCATACAGCACTTCTAACGCACATCGCACTCAACAATAAAAGTAGGTTGCATGAAAATATTTTCCTGAACACAGCACAGACGACGTTCACTTCAAACGTTCAAGAGTGGCGGTAGGACGCCGGATATACTTATTTCAAGCTAAACGCAGCAGCAGACGATCCCATTCATTCACAATCGCCAACACTATGATAGGAAAAAAAAACAATGCCAGGAACACTGCGATGATGCAGGCAATGCGATAGAGTGAAAGTGAGCTAGCAACAAAACGGTCTCGATGTTGGATTGACTTGATCTCGCCTGAATTCCTACGTCCTTGCAAAAAGTAAAAAGGAAGGATTTTGATCATGCATATAGATGGCGTGGTATTACTTTTTTGAAATCTCGCGTACGTGTCGGCTTCCGTACAACTAAAACTCTCTCAGCGGCAAATAAGCAACGCAAGCCCTTGCGTTCCGCAGGGAACGCAGGTTATGCGTACGTAACACGCACTGCCCAGTCCTAAAACTCTAACCTATTTATTCCGTGGCTGATCAAGCAAGGACTCGACTACCGACACTCGGCAGACTGGGTTTGCAGGCGGCCCGACCTCAACACCAGTCAGGCTGGGAAGACATCTGGTTTTCGGTTGTGTTGGTGTCCTTGTCGGCGTAGTGTGACAGCTTGGTCTGCCGATGAACTTCCCGTCCGTCAGTGTCGGCGTCGGTGTCGTGTCGCGCTAGTGTGACAGGACTTTGAGGGAATGCCTTTCGGAGGTGTGCACCTGCATCAGGTCGCATTGCTAACTTGTTTATGTAACTCCATCGACAGGTGTTTTTTTCAATTTGGTGGAGACTCGCGTGGCGCCGCGATTCGAACCACGCTCCTGTTGCATGTGATTCGAATGTTGTGCCTCTACGCCACAGCACAATACCGGGCCGTTAGACCCAAATATAATAGCGATTACACGAAGTTACCCGCTTTTGCAATGCATCTAGCACCAGTTTGGGGGAATGATAACATGACCTGTATAAATTGAAGGCCTGAAGAGTAGCTCTTTGCGGAAGACATACTTTGAAAGCGAACAGCGCATTATTTTTCAGTGCATCATAAGCTACATGTTCCTTTGAGGATAAATTTTCATGGACATTGTGCTGAAAAACGGAAGTCTTGATCACACGTGGAAACAAATAACAACACGCACGACGACCGAACTATACTATCCGTAAGCATTAGAAAATTTGCATCGCTCTTCTTAATGATGTCATTATTATATTGTTATTGAACAGGAATCAGTCGCCTCTAAGCTACGGATGGTAATAAAGGTGCATCACAGCTTAGGAGCTTAAACAAATTTAAGCTTGCTGGTGATTTGGCATACCCTGAAAAGGTTCGGAAGATATGCATGGCTGGATTTTGAATGTAATAAAATGCAGATGCTGTTTACGACTCGATCTCTCGATCTAAGATCTGCACCCGGATTCTACTGCTACCACTGCGGGTACAAATTAAATCGGTGTGTTGCGCTTTCCTTTCGCTGCACGCTAAGCGCTGCTGGGGAAAGAGAGTTGCAGGAAGTGTAGATTTTATTAACAACGTGCTGTGTCAGGCGCACGTGTCGTAAGAGCATGGCTGTTATGTTCTTCTATCCTCAGTTACTGCTAGTCGTCCTTTCAGCTTTGCTACCTAGCCTCTAACTGCATGAGACCTACGGCTCATACCGTGATCGACAGAGGTACCGACAGCCCGTCCAGAGAACAAGGCTCGCATCTTGCCGATGGCACGCCATTAAGGCTTCGTCTTGAAACCTTTTATTCTCAGAATTAGCAAGCTTGTTTCCTATGGAGGAAGGAAAAAAACTTAGAAGAGGCTCTGGCGTCACTTATTTGAAGCCGGCGCGGCCGCGCTGGCCGCGCCGCGACCGGACGCTGAAATGTCTCTCCTCCTCCTTTACCCTCCGCATTTTCTTTCTCTGCAACACTCACATACCTCGGGCCCTTAGTAACGCTGTTGCTAGTGGCCCGAGTTTTCATAGCAACAGCGATGCCGTTGCTATTGGGTGACCCTAATATTTGACGTCACTTCGGCCACACTTTCTCCAATGCATTGGGAATGGCAAGGGTCTCTCCTCAGTTGTTTCCTCCATGTTGTTACCCTATACAGAACGCAGTTCATCCTTGGTCACTTCTTATCGGAAACGAAGCGTGACAACCAAGTCATTTCTATGATTTGCCGTGACGCGCAAAGCTGAGGGGTATTCTTGCCGAGCCTTGCCTGCGCCTCGAGACCAACATGCTAAAAAGAACTATGGTGCCTCAAGAAGTCGCCTGTAGCTGCACTTTACCGTATTTTATCTGCCCTACAGGCCTTTTCCAACTGCTGCACAAGATGCGGCAGCCTCTTGGACATTGTAGCCTCATCATTCTCTCCATGCTCTTCCGAGTTTTTCCATGCAGCGCCTTCTACAGCCACATAGCCATTCCGCAGTGTTCGGCGATATATGATCGCCGACAACGTCACATAGCTGTTCGCTTAGGCTCACAAGGTGGCCTCCTAGCTAACCACGGCTGTCTCGCCGCACGATGATCGGCTGATGTCACACTGATGTCACACTGATGTTTATGAGCTCGCTGCCTCAGTCATCACCCTCTGACGTAGAGATACGGAGGCCGAAAAAGAAACGTGAAGAAAGAAGTGAAAAGAACATAAAAAATTACCTAATAGTATTTCAAGGTTTATTGATACATACTCTCAGTCCATCCTTGATTTCCTTTGAAAAACTTTACAGAGTGCAACTATACAAAAAAGCTCTGAGAAATTTTCATCGCTTGTTCTTGTGCATCTATTGGGTCTATCTTCCAGATCTTACATCGGCTTTGAGAAATGACGTAGAGGCAGGTTCCGAATAATTTCGGTTACATATGGGTTCTACGCGCATTAATATTCGACGGCCCATCTGCGCCTTGCGTTTCGTTTCTATCGAAACGCTGCCGCCACTGCCGGGATTCGATCCTGGGCCTCCCAGCTCAGTAGCCAAGCACCTTTGCAGTCGTCCGAAATTATGAAATGCCGTTATTCACATGATAATAGCTGCTCTCTAGGCTTCTGAGAAGTAGCCACACATTTGCTTTTAATGTCGATCTAAGCTACGTTGCCATCGTAAGTTGGTTTCGTAATTTTTGTATGCTCTCACTGCGTGTGGTTAAGACCGCTTTATGAAATTAATGGGAAACTTTTTGAAATAAATGTGAGGTGAGCGCGGAACATTGCCAAATGCTCCCTCGAACACACTGACTGAAAGGATGTAAGCTTGACATTTACAGCCTATTTTGTATCGAAATTTTGACCATTTCTCTAAAAATAAGTCAGACTTCCACATCAAATCATCCTGGCGTTGTTTTGAAAATAATAACAGAAACCTAGAGGCTCACGGAGGGAATATCTGCAGATATGTTGATTGTTTTCGCCAAGGCATACAATGTGAGAAAAGCTATGTTTAAAATTATTTCGCAGAAAATAGCCTAAATTGATGAGCATGAACTCTACGTTCCTACCGTCTCAGATTCCATGACATGACTCTCCATAAATTTCCCCACACTACGTTTAGCACACTGCGCCGCATTCTGGGGCTTGTAACCTTCTCCAGTCGCTTCGTACCGAAATGCGCATAGATGCTCCCTTCGACTGGCTACCGGCTTCTGAAATTCGAGGTCCATCAACTGCCATATCATAAAAGCACAAGCGCCTTCTGCTGTCGACGTCGTTTTCTAGATACGTTCTAGAAGCAAAGCCTCGGCCCAGTGAGGGCGCGGCTGTTGGTTCGCTGTTGTTCAGCACAATATCACAGTGTGGTAAAGCTTGCACTTTCGCTCTCGGAAGCCGCAGTCTGCAGGCACCTGTTATAACGTGCGACACTTTCCAGAAAGTTGCCAGTACCAGGTGCAGGCCGCAAACAAATTCCTCCGTCGTTCGAGCTCCACCAGCTTGTCTACATCTGACATTAAGAACGATTTGTACTACATAAAGCTAGAAAAAATAAACAGCGCTACAGATGCCATATTTTGGTATAGCTCTGGCTAACTTTGTACCATCAGGCTCAGCCTGAGGGGTATTTTTTTGGGCACAGCAGTGTGACATTGAGCTATAGGCATATGGAAAGGTCATCCTCTCTGGAAAACTGCTGATACCCCGTTCCGGGCACACCTGAATCGCTACAGCGCGATACTTCAGCAATAATACCCTTCAACCATTTTGTTCCAGCCATATTGCTTCTGGACGGTATTTTTGTAGGCCTTCGACAAACAAGCACGTAATACATTGCATCCAGGTCGTCAAAACGTATATAGCAAAGTGTTTTCTTGTTCTTGGTTTATGTCCTCGGTAGCTGCAAAGGAAATGATAAGTGCGAAGCTCGGGTTATGACGTAAAACGTTGGTGTCACTGAGGGGTTAAGCTGGCAAAACCGCGCAAGAGTTTCGAACGAGTTCAGAAAGCCGATTTGGAGCTGAGAAGAGTAGCGAGCCGCCCAGGTCTCTCGCTTGCGGGGAATCTAGCCTGCTACCAAAGCCTAGCGCAGAGACAGCACTGAGCAAAAAATGAACGCACGACTGTCATGTCGCATGGGTGTAGTGCCACATTGCTAGGAGAAGCTTCCATAGCAGAAATGCTCTAGCGCAATGGGCCGCGTCCGAAATGTATGGCATATGTACCTACAATATATACCGTCTAGTAAAATGTTTAACAAATTCCGGCATGCGAACCGAACGAAAGATTGTGGATAAGAAAGTAAATGAAAGATGCGCGTTCCCTGAATGAAAGCGAGAATCTGACCTGGGTGCTACGTTACCGATGTGTTGCTTGTTTGCATGTTCATAAGCAGCAAAAGTAGCCTACCGATTGCGCCGCTTCATATTTGTTCGCTCCACAACACCAATCATACATTTAGGTTTCTCAGTGCCGTTTCTTCTATAAGACAATAATGGTAATCGAAGTCTCACGAGCATTCTTACTTCGAATGAAATTTTTATAGGTGATTGTTAAATTAGTCGACACAAGGGACTGAACCTCAGGTGTACATAATATGCCGTATTTATTTCGAAAAACCAACTCGTATAAGACAATAGGTGCAAAACGCCTTTTCTACCATTTCAAAATGTTGCAAGTTTGAAACATTGTTTCCTAACGCATTGACATTTGTTCGTACATCATATTTTTTTCCAGGAAATTATGAAACGTTTACTCGTAGAAAAATATAATATTGTTTATTAACGCAATGTTTTAGAAAAAAAACGGAAGTTTTGCTTGAGAAGCGATGGAGGGCGAGTGAACAGTAATATAGAGGCAGTAACACATGAGATGATATACTAGACACGAAAAATAAAGGCCAAGAAGACAAGCCACATACAGGGATCATGAGGAGATCTCCGGGTGGGTGATCGCCGCCGCGGCACTGACTCGACAGCGGCCAGCTCGGTGCGATGAAACGTGCTCATCGCCACCGCTTATCGGGCTCCAACGCACCGGCAGATCAATTAAGCAACCTGCGCTGCCCCCTACTTGCCACCGCCTGGACTGACAACGTTCAGGGCACCCTTGAACATACGTTTAATTAGTGACCGGACGGAAAAATACTTTGGTCGCTTCAAGAGCTCCTCCTGGTTTCAGCACGTTGAGCTGGAGTGCCGATCACTTAGCTAACACGTGTATTTGACCATAAGTTTACATAATAAACTTTTCAGTGTTAGTTTGTGACAATATGAGACTTAAAGTTCGTACACAGATCGCACAGGAAAAACAATGTCATCCATTCCTATCGAGCCCATTTCCTCATTCGTTTCAATCGTGTCGTTATGTGTGTCTCGTAACTGTTTGGAATCGTTCTAATCAGGGGCCTCCGCCACAGGCGGGAGTGATGTTTTGCGGTAGCTACTTGACGCCTGGTACCATTCCAAATTTGAAGGCGCCACGCGTGTTGCCGCCGATCACAGATTTTAACCCACTCTATCATCTTCCGGTACAAAGGAACTTCTTTCCTTATTTCTGAGAAGTTCTGTTCGAGGTATTATACCTTCGATCTAGTGAATGCATGCGCAAGATGACCGCGGACGTCCTCGAATTTATGGTGAGGCTTTCCAGGTTATAAGGACGGCGGGTTCCGTTTGAATAGCTTCGCATTTTCTCTGCGCTAGATAGCTTCATTGACAATGGCTGACATCTCAGGTCATTCGTACCACTGCCACCTAAGTGTCAAATTTCGAGAAAATTCGAAACCTGCTAACATTTTGAAACAACTTTTCTCATTGAGATGTGAAATCTTGAAAAAAACGGTAATGCATAGTCACATTCAGCAAACTTATTTTGTTTCACAGAAACATATAAAGAAATATATAAATCTACCAGTGGTTATAATAATTGGTACACAGAAAAGGAAAGGCGCAGTAATTTTTTTAATAACGTTGTTCAGGCATAATGAAATATTTAAAAAAAAATTTAAAGGGGTATAAAATGGCAGAAAAAAGGTTGGCTGTTCTAATAAAGTTCAAGAGAGAGCAATGATAAGGCCCTTGCGTCCAACCAATGTACGAAGGTGAGTTGTTCGGCGAAAGGCCCACTGCCGTCAGGTGCCGAATTCTCGTCGGCACTCGTCAAACTTGCTCTATAACACCTCAACCGCGCCGTAAGGGAAGGGAGGAAGGTGGGAGTGAAAGTGGAAAGAAAGAAAGGGGTGCAGTAGCGGAGGGCTCAGGAGTAATTTCGACCACTTGGTAATCTTTATCCTGCACTGAGCACTCGGACGCTACTTCGTTTCGCCTCCATCGAAACGCGGGCGGCGGCGTCAGCTGCCTCATTTCCCTCACCGGGCATTCCCCTCTGACCCCGATGATCAGAAGCTCGAATTCACTCCAGCCTATTATATCAAAGATATTGTTTTACTATATCAATCTGGCCCCGGCATTTATCCCCGCCCGTGTAAAGGCCTCTCAAAAGCGGAAGAGCGGCTTCTGCTCCGCCTTTAAACAAATACTTTGCTATACCCAGCAGCTCTCAAACACTGCAACCACTTTTTCTCTGGCAGCTGCCCCTACTGTTCGGAGAAGTCTTCGAACATTTACCACTTGGTGTGGGCCTGCCCCTCCAACCCTGCTATCCCCCCTCATCCCAACCCCACCTGGGAGGACTGGGAGGCGACCCTGCTCGGATGCTCTGATCTACAGGCCAAAAAGGCTTTGGTTGAGCGCGCCCGGGCAGAACCCGGGGCCACTGGAGTTCCGTACAAAGGACCCCACTTAGTGCCTGTGAGGACAAGCCTCTTAAGGGGTGGTCTAATCATACCTCCCCGTGAATGCTCTTTTGAACCTATAAATGTCTTTCACCACCACCAGCATCAAAACGCGGCCGACGTTGGCCGAGATCGAACCCGTGTAGAACAGTTGCCATATAAATTTTTCTCATATCTGACAAATGAAATGTAACAGTAACTCGAATGAATACGAAAGAACAAAGAGAAGTTTTACACACACAAATCAAAACGTACAGAAAGGTTGTTGAAAGGGCACAAGCACCCAAAGGTGTTAGATATCGTAGATTAGATTACAAATCACTCCAATTCTGCATTGCCGTGCAATCTTAGTGCGTTGCACAATATAATTCATTATGTCTCCACAACACAATACAAATATAATGCAACACAATGCAGTTCGATCGATCACATTTCAATATAAAGGTGCGGGCATGACCAGCCCGGCTGGCCGGATGACAAAGTACTCAGTGTCCCAGCGCCGCAGAAACTGCGCCTCCCTTCCCAATAAAAAAAGTGTAGCTAAACAGCGGTACCGCCACTGACATTCTTCAAAGAAAATATATGAAAACGCCAATTTATTATCATTAGCCCCACCATTACAACGAAAAACATGTTTATATGCTTTGAGATGCCTTAGTCTATTCTAGGTGATGAATATAACGGCACTCAGTCGCTATTCAAAGAAAGTGCTCCCGTTTCTTTTCATATGATGAAGCCTTAAAGGGCCATTACAGCCCGTTTATTGGAACTAGAAAACGGTCATGAGCAATAGATATTCCATCAATCGTTCGCAACGCAAAACATTTTAAGCTACCTTTAGTAGCACTGAAGATGTGGGCGATCGAGAATGGTTCTTCTCCTCCCCCCCCCCCCCGCAACTCAGCCCCCAGCAGTGGGCAAAAAAAAAAGAAGTAAACAAGTCGCGACGGCCCCCCGTCCCTCCCGCATAACTTCGAAGCGTCCAATGAGCTGACGCGTCCAGCAAGCCCATGTGACTCCACATGTGAGGTTTGCGTACAGTGCGCGCGGAGCTGTGCCGCCCCAATCGGTCGCGATCGATAGCAAGGAGCGCCTTTTAAAATTTTTTAGTAAATTATTCCCTCCACGTAAAGCTTTCAATTTTGACTCAAATATACATGAAGACCATCTATGTGAATTTATTGCATTACAATATGACGCAAGTAGCATATCATGAGCCTTTAAGCCGTTCTATAGAATTACAACAGATGCTCAGTTTTAAAATTGGTTTTTATAATTTAACACAACGAAAAGAAAGACTTTCTATTGCCTGTGTTTTCTGAAGTACTAGAGAATATTGAGAAAGATGTCACTGAAGATTGAAATATTTTTATTGTAATTACGGTTTTTTTTATGAATTTAGGCCGAATTTGAAATGGTGCGGAAGAAAACCAATGTAGAGTAACAATTTTTTCGTGAAAACATTTTGGTCTCATGAGTGGAATGAAAAGGAATTTGGGCCAGAGCCTATCGGCGGAGTCACACAAACCTGTCGCACGAACTGACAATAGATAACAGATTTTCATAGTTGCATTGCGCAGTCAATATTATAGTCTTCACCAAGTTCCAACTGCGATACAATCGCGTTGTGTAGTGATCATTGCAGTGTTCATGAAGGTTCATCTGCGCGCTCTTTTATTTAACCTAGGTAAAATATCATAGACACACAACATCTTGGCGAGTGTGGGTGAGATCCTCCAGGTGGCATCTGAAACTGCCCACCATTTATTCCCTCGCACTGCTGAGACAATACCGGCGCCGCCTTTCTGGGACCCCACACTTACTAGCTGCCTAAATACTGATGCTGCTTCCCCTACATCACCACTGGGCCTTTCGGTGGGGCCTGCACCGGTCACAACACCCGCATTGTATCTTAATAAAACCTCATGAGAAATATAATTCACAATAAATATTTTTGGTTTACGTTTGTTCACTGCATTTTCCAATGTGTTGCACAAAGAGCTCTATGCATGTGCATGCTTCCAAACAACCGATTGGCAAGAAAACATAAAACCAATATATAAATCCCGATAGTAACAATATGCATGCCAGTAGGTATGCTTGGCTAACAAATATTGCGGTTTCAATGAATTTGAGAACACGGAAACAAATTGTAGGGGACACTTTGGATCACTATACTGCGATAAGGCGAAAGCTTATGTCACGCGGTGGTCCTAAGCCCTCCGCTATGGAAATTCTTTCTCTCTGTTTTCACTCCCAACTTCGCGATGACGCGATAGCGTAAGCTACCAGCCAACATATAAAGCTCCGCTTTAACCGAGACGTATGAACGTGCCTGCGTGGACTAGAGATGATGGGAATACAAGGGTCTTGACAGGTTGATTCTGATATCATCCTCCCATATGAAAGGAGAGCCCCGAGTTCGCAACTCCTGTCAAACGTAATATCAGGACGCCCTACGGCCAGGCATTGCTAGTGCTCGGCATGTCAGCTGCCAGCTATCACCTCCCACGACTTCTAGCTTTTGGATGAAACGAACAGACGGTCACCGCAAGTATGAGTGCTTAAGTCTTATTATTTAGAAGCCTGTGAAACATCGGTTTAAAAATGGTAGACTAGCATTGTAGGTACGCTGGGTTTGTCAATGGCTAGATATAGATCCTAAATCTGCTTTTATCGCGGCTATATATTGGCTCGGGTAGCACATTGGTTGAACGCCAATAAAGATACAATATTTGTGCCATTGTTGGCCAATACTGAGCAGGTATTAGTCCAATGGTGCTGTGCTACATGGCGATGTGCGACAAATTAAAGTTTGCATGCAGCAGGGCACGGAACGAAATGGCCCAAACAGCGTTTTCAACCTTCTATAGTATAGGCCGTTTTCCGAGAAAAATGCGGCATATGATGCGAAACCAAGGGTTATTCCTCTTTGCGCAGACAAACTAGTCCATCGCATATAAAACTTTCACTGGGAACAAGAAACTTTCTTGACGTGCACTTCTCTACTTGGGCGGATTAATGCGAAATCGTTGCGAGTGCTGTTGCGCCGCTTGGTGGATTCGCCTGACCCTGACTATAGCGGACATTTGCCGCAATCGGTCAGATGGCGTATGTATATAGCTTATTTAGAAATGTCAAATGAAGGAATGGCGCGGATGAAACTTCATGTAGATGACGATGTTCACTGCACAGCATGAGACTGTGTTGCAGTTGAAACGTTGTGAATTATTAAGTGGAAAACATTTTTTTTTGTACAGGGAAGGAATTACAGCGGTTCCTACAGGGCCGTGCATAACGAACTCTAGGTGGGCTCTCACGTACGGGAGAAAGCCCATTGGTGTTTGCCGCGGCACCAATCCGCTCGAGTAATGCCCGTTGTGCCGCAGGTCAGAGAAGCCGAGCAGGGCCGCCTTCTAGTTCCGTCGGAAGAGTACGGGTAACGGGAATAAATCATTACGAACCGACAATACTCTTTGCAAAGCGCGCGAATGTTGAAGTTTTACATGAGGTATGATCGTATGCGAAGTAGTACAGCGCTGTTGTGCTTGGGCCAGGGAAGATGATCTGTTCGTCCTGGAGTGGGTTCGAAACCCAGTGGGGGCAGTTTTTTCACTACTGACAGTTAGTTCGGACATGGCCTATTGCAGTTGGCGTCCGAAGCTCTTGCTACAAAATCTGTTCACGCCTCAGATGAGCCAGGAAGTGCCTTCGCATTAAAAGTTCAGGTACCTCGAAACCTTTCCTTATCGTACCGCATAAAGTAATGCTTATGGACCTGAGGACAAGCAATTTAAAAAAAAGTGGATGAGGAATTTAAGACTCCTTAAGAAGGTGAAAGCCTTTGTATCTAGTCCTAATATAGTATTTATTTGACAGAACAATGCCGATGACACAGGCCAGGAGAGCGGCGTCTTCGCGCCGGATTCGAAGTGAGTAGCCCGACTCGGCGGCAATGGCACGCGTTCGTTGTGCTGCTTAGTCTTCATAGCTGGCGGCAGATGGTCTACGGCTTGCTCCCTCCTACAAAGGAGGGTGAAGCCGTCGTCTGCGCGCCCCCTACGTTGCCATGGAGATTACACGAACGCTAGAGAAGGAGAATTTAGATGTTTCTCTCTTCCATGTGTGGCGTATTTCGTTAGCGCACTCCGCCAGGGATCGGCGCGGCAGCAGTTCAATTGTCGGTGTAGGATGATTTTTTTTTAAAGACTAAACAAGTGAACACTTTCTTGGCACACATCTTGTTCACACATTGAGGCAAGAAACGATTTCGCCTTAGCAAATATGTCCCACCATGCAAAGACGCCTGGTCTTTTCTCCAGCAAGCCGCCGTTTAGATCATTTGCATCTTACATCATGCACTACGCTCAGTTTATCGGGAACCGCTCATGGTAGCCACAGCATTTCAGATCCCGACCAGAGGTTGTCTTCAGTTCCTGTCTCACTAAAACCACTGCTTCCTGCGCCTTCGTTTTTTGTGATGCGTTACTCACTTTGGTTGTTCCGTCACCATGACAAGAGAACAGACCGCTGAGGCCGTCTTGAAATCCCATTGCTTGCTAGCCTCACCCGCAATCTGAGCATTAAGCACTGTCGAATCAATGCCTACAATTGATTCGCCAACGAAATCGCGAATTTCCTGTCGTCCCTACCAAATGAAGACTAGCGTTGTTTCCAGACTCAGTCGGTTTGATTTGGTTTATTGTCAAGTGTGAAAGCCCCTCACACTATATGGAATGCAGTATTGTAGGATCTGATATTTGCGAGTGTCTGGGGTTCCTGACGTCAAATGAAGCGGCACAAGCGCGTCTTGATTCTGATCTACACAGAAATGGGGCAGCCGATGCAGGGTTCGAAGTCTGGTCAATAGGCAGAGTATTTACCCGCACCATATATCTGAGCCATAGCATAACACTAACACGGTTTAGGGCCCTCTATTAAAATGCGTGATGTTTACTGCGGCTGGGCTCATTTCGATACTTTCCTGCCTTTCCCCGTTGACTTGAGATCAAAAGAGTTGTTATCACAACTGCACAAGTTATTGTGAATTGCGTGAATGCATAGGCGTTGTTACACCACGTCCTTACCGCCGCTACACCACCCTTGAGTACCCTACCTCTTCACTAAGGGCATAATACAATGCGAAAGCATTATATGGATCAACGTTGCCGAGACCATTAGTTGTCAAGAAAAATTGGCGCCTCAAACTTCGGTGACGTGGCAGCCGCAAAAATTTCAAACACTCAAAACGTTTACGATAAACGTGATGTCATGCGTGGGATGAAATTTAATAAGATATGACGTGCTGTTTGATACACATTCCGTCGAACAATAATAATGGCATAACTCTTTCAAGTTAATTTCTGAAATATTTGGGTCATGGGCTTAATTTCAGCCCATGCGCCTTTGGTTGTTTGTCACAGACGTTACCCACTAGAGTATGCCGCGTTGACAAATGCTTATTTGATTCCCAAAGACAAAATAGATGACCTGCGTGCTACCGGTACTCAGGCAAGGGCCAAAAATAAGGAACTAACAAAAGGGCTAAGCTTGAACTGCACACAACGGAGAAAGGAAGATTATGAGTTTAATCTTTTAAGGGACGAGAAACAAAAAGACTTGTTTTCCTTGAGAGGAAACGCAAGTTACTGACATAGTTGTCAAAACCGGAAAGGAGGTGAAATGGGCGAGGGCAGGCCATGAGGAACACAAGCGCTCTGTATACGACAATGAAAGATATCAAAGGAAGCTTCTGTGCTAAGCTGGGCGTGATGAAGGACAAACGAGGCAGGGGCCTCACTGAAGCCTCAGAGATAAAGAAGAGGTCGCAGGAATACACAGAACTGTACAAGAAGGACCCGGATGTGAAAACCCAACATAAGATGGTGGCGATTACTGATCTCAAGCCGGGCATCCTGAAGAGTGAAGTTGAATGGGCCTTAGCCAGCCTTGCTAAGAACAAAGCTAGCGGAATTGATGGCATTCCAGCTGAGTTGCTTCAAAACCTCAACCATGGCGCTGTTAACATTCTGCGTACATTATGTCAGAAGATTTGGTCAACCCTGCAGTGGCTATAGGATTGGAGGAGGCCAGTTTACATCCCCATTCCAAAGAAAGGCAGTGCCAAAGATTGTTCCAACTACCGCACGATCGTGCTTATTTCGCATGCTAGCAAGGTGATGTTGAAAATCCTCCAAGGTAGGCTGCAGCAGTATGTGGATCGGGAGCTTCCGGACGTGCAACCTGAGTTTCGCAAAGGCAGAGGAACTAGAGACCAGATTGCCAACCTTAGGTGGATCATAGAAAAAGCAAGAGATTTCTAGAAACCTATCTACTTCTGCTTTATTAATTATGCGAAAGCATTTGATTGCGCAGATCACAGCAGATTGTGGCAAGCTCTTCAAGAGATGGGAGTTCCAATTCACCTCATCTGTCTCCTCAGGAACCTGTATGAAGGGTAAGAGACCACAGTCAGAACTGGGCATGGTCTTACTGATTGGTTTCCGGTTGAGAAAGGAGTGAGACAAGGCTGCATATTGTCGCCCTCTCTATTTAACCTATATGCAGAATGTATCACGAGGAAGGCCGGTCTGAACGAGTCTTCAGCTGGAGTGAAGATTGCTGGAAAAAGTATCAACAACCTTAGATATGCAGATGATACCACTTTAACGGCAGAACGTGAAGTGGAACTCAAGAGACTTCTGATGCGCGTGCAAGAAGAGAGTGAGAAGTTTGGGCTTAAACATTAAAATGACAAAGAGCATGGCGTCTTGCCCTATCAAGTCCTGGAGCATCAATGGACAAGAAGTGGAAGCTGTGACAGATTTCCTTTTCTTGGGCTCCAAGATTACCCCGGAAGGAGACTGCAGCCATGAAATGAGGAGACGCCTGCTTCTGGGAAAGAGAGCCATGGCTAGCCGTGACAGCCTGATAAAGAGCAGATATATTAGTCTGCCAACCAAGATCGTATAACTCGTGCTATGGTCTTTCCATTTGTGATGTATGGATGCGAGACTTGGACTGTGCAGAAGGCTGGCCGCCAAATAATGTACGCGTTTGAATTGTGAGGCTGGCGGAGACTCTTGAGAGTTTCTTGGACTGCCAGAAGATCAAATCAGTCGATATTGTCGACCATAAACCCTGACTGCTCATTGGAGGGTCAAATTTTGAAGTTAACGCTCAGCTACTTCGGTCATGTGATGAGAAGAGAGAAGTCGCTGGAGAAAGATTTGATGTTGGGAAAGGTGGAGTGTCGCCGGAAAAGGGGTAGGCAGCGAACGCGATGGTTAGATGGCGTCCTCGAGGCGCTGCGGATGAAGTTATGTGGTTATGTGATGTTACTGAGAGACCGAAAGCGTGGCGTGATATGATCCATAGGGTCACGAAGAGTCGGACACGACTGAACGACTGAACTGGACTGAGGCTATGAAATGTGAAGGCAAATTAACCGAAGGTCGCCAAGTGTATTAGATTGGATGTCACTGAAGGCAATCTTGGCAGGGGGCGCCAGAATACTAAGTGGGCGGAAGAGGCTTTCCGCGGATTACTTCGCCGCATTTTGGCACACGACTGAATTATTAGAAAGATATGAGGGCGACCGTTTCCTTCCAGTAATCGTTGTCACGCTGATAACAAATTATTTGCAAGGAAAGTGAATGCTAGTCTTTGCAGAGGCGACAAACTGTGAAAAACATGCCCACTCACCTCCTCCATTTTCTTCAGGGGACCCAAGAATAAAGCACCGGCTGTCTCCACCAGCATAGATGAGCTCTCGTTTATGCTCTTGCTTGTTTTCCTCTAAATAAAAAGTAGAGGTTATGTCACTTCTCAACTCACTTATTCTTTATAAGCCATTAACTTCCAAACTCCATGCACGAATTTGCGAAACGCCAAGCTCTGTTTCCGTCTATACGTATACATTGCGGCTACTTCTCCACATACGACTGCCTTTTTTATCTTATATGTCATTTGACGGTGTTCCTATTGTAAGTTTTTCAATTATTTTCACAATGCTGTGCGGTAGTGCGTTCTTCTATGCCTTATACGAATACATGAATATACTTTACCTTTGATAATTTTCGTTTACTTGCACCGACCTGTTGGAGCGGTGATACTGTGGTATAAAAGGCACATAGGTGCTTGACTTGTGGTCCTTTAGTGCTGCTCTTTCAGCGGTAAAAAGCGATCAGGTAAAAAATAGAGACCTCTTTTTTAACCTGCTGGTTCAGCGCAGTGCAGAACGAACTCAAGCTTGGCTCTATACCATTAGGCATTTCAGAATCAGAATTAATTCAATGCAATGACAAAATACAAAGATTTTGGTAAATCCAGGAGGAGGTCCCAAAGCCAATGGCTGCACAGGGGACCTCCTTTTACAAGCATGCAAAATGAATGAATGAATGAAGCCTTTATTGAAAGGAAGGGATGGCTCTCGGCCGCTGTTTGGGTTCTTGGGGAGTTGGGAGGGATGGGAGTGTAACTTCTTCGTCTTAACGGTTCTTCAAGCTGTTGCTTGTTGCTTGCCATGCGGCCGATCTTCGCGCTGTGAGTCGACCTCTCTCACACTACTCGAAGCAGGCCGCTCTCACTGCCGTATGTAGCAATGGAGTGTTGTATTTCGGTGCTTGATATGACCTGACCTGCTAATGTGGGCATGTCGTCGTGTGGAATATGCGTAATTTTGTTTCTTCCTTGTGAAAACGATGGACATTGCCATATAAGATGTTCTAGGTCTGCTGTACACTGTTCCTGACAGTGCGTGCATATGTTGTGTTTGAGTGTTTCGTGTCTTCGGAGAAACCACTTGTCAAGTATGTGCGGTGTGTAAGCAGCATTTGTTATTACTTTGTTGAGAAATATTTCTTGTGGTCGAGTGAGCCCTTTCGCGTCCTCAAACACCGGCGTTGGTGTCGCTTCATGTAATCTAAGCTTACTGTCGTGTTTTATTTTTGTGCGTACATAGTGCATCATCGATCTGCCAGAGGAGCCTTTAGTGAGCATTGTTTGGTAAGGATTTAAGTCTGTCGGTGTAGGCATGGAGTTGGGGTGTGGGGCATTGTACGTTTCAGCAAGCCCACCCGCTTGCGCGGCGGCCGCTTGCGCGGCTGCGTTTCCCCCGTCCGTGCCAGTATGTCCCGGTGTCCATATAATTTGAATTTCTATTCCAACTTCCCGCATTCCCTTCAGCCTCTTTCTGATGTCCTTGGCCACTGCGTCGTCTGTAGTTGGTGCCGTCAGCTCTGCAATCGCTGCATATGATTTGGTTAAAATTCGATATCCATTGAAGTTATCTTTTCTGGCTGCAGCGGTCGTAATGGTATTTATGGCTCCCCATATGGCAACCTGCGGCGATCGCAGCGCCTCCCATGCAAAACAAAAATGATTGAGTACAAGCAACAGCGGGTGAAAACTGCAACTTTTATGCAATATAAATGTAGAAAACGAAGAAATACAAGATGTCGTAAATATAAACAGAACATAAATTGGGAACATGTTATGTAAAATTTAAAACAGAGGAAAACAATTCAATTATGGATAAGCATTTCTTATCAATGAAAAAAAAATATATATATTTAGCGCAATAGCAGAGAAGTACAAAACCTACGCTTAAAAGCATGAATGCTAGATGATTACTTTATTCTGAATGGTAATGAATTCCACAAAAATGAGGCCGAGAAATTAACGGTGAATTTGCCGTAATTGGTTCAATTTGCCTTAATGGCGGGGTTTAATGGTTTTCACCACTGCCAAACCTTAGAAGGGTTAACCCTTCCTAACCGAATGAGGAGCGAAAGCTTTGGTTGCGAGTGACCGAGCGTTTGCATCTAACACAAGCAGTGTTCCCTTGAATAAATCAGAGTTCACCGGCGCTCTAGGCAGAATTCATTTTCATGTCCTGCGCATGCGAGGCCGGAAGACGCTTTCCTGCTCCACTCGGTCAGCTCTCCGCGGCGCCGCGCGCATGCGCAGTGCGGCAACTACCCTTATCTCTGCGCCGGCACACGCATCTGCTAGGATGCCGCTACCTCCCTTCTCCTTTTTGTTGCTAGCGCAGCGGCGGAACACCTGTGGAATCGCACAGCTGGTTTTTTTTTTTTTTTTCAAGGAACGTTTTTGACAAAACCAAATATTATGTACAAACAGAGTTTGGACCAATAGCTCGGTAGGCTAGTGGCCGGTCCAAATACAACTATTACTGCCAGGTCCAGTCACAGAGAATCAATAATTGAAAGGAACAATAATGACATAAACACAACATTACTGCTATAATTGCATACATCTACAAGAATACAAAACAAAGTGCAAGTAAAATGAAATACCTACATAATGGTTAGCACCAAATAAAATCGATTAGCATAATAGTACTACCATAGTTGCCATGGTTACAGCGCATGCGCTGCAGCGGCTCCGGTTCCACATGACAACTTTGGCTTTACATGCGTAGTGAAGCTTCGGCATCAAAACTACCCCCTTTCCCGTAGGCAGGAAAGTGCTGAGCTGCCTTAGCCCTGAAAGTTACTTTTGTTGGCATATAGCCTGAGCGCACACGTTTTCTGGAACTTTTAACTCTAATAATAAGTAGAGAAATGAATGGTTTATTTCACTAAATGTAGAAGATTATGGGGATACAAGGAAAGAGTTTCAAAAAAGCAGCTTGACTACTCCGTAAATTATCTCGTGGCAACAAGCGAACAAAAACAGGGACATTTATTGGGAGGCAAATTAAAAAAGAGAGGAAAAGAGACGAAAAAAAAAGAACCCCGATTCAAGTATTCATAAAAATATTAGTGAGAAAAAGCTCAAATCAAATTAAGGTAAGACTTTAATAAGCAACAAAATATGTTTTCTGAAACCTTGTGTTTCATGACCTACATCGGTGCTTTTCGTGGGAACTGAAAAGGAATAGTTTTACTTAACGTTAGCATATTCCCTTTGAGCTGGAATCAGGGGCATTTTTCAGGGACCTGAATCTATTCAGATAGCGTAAAAAAGCAAGACCTTTTATAGCGAGCCTGATAAATTTGCAGCAATATTGGATTTAGTTTCCACCCGCTGGAACTGTTGATAAACAC
This sequence comes from Amblyomma maculatum, assembly GCF_055883805.1. NCBI lineage: Eukaryota > Metazoa > Arthropoda > Arachnida > Ixodida > Ixodidae > Amblyomma > Amblyomma maculatum. The sequence goes on along the minus strand of NC_139345.1, from coordinate 131,462,847 downwards.
AGACCCGAGAAGTAGAACTGCGCACATTCCGTTGCTAGAATTTTTGTCCTAGCGCTTGCACCAGGGCAGTAACAGAGCGTCGACAAAAATTCAGGCAGCGCAATATGACGACCCTGCTTAATCCGCATTCTTTTTATCACCCCTGTACGTAATCCTCACATGCAGCCTTGAACGTACAGAAAAGAAGTGCAGTGATTGAATTTTGCAGCAATGCCAGTTGAGCACTCGCAGCTGCACCAGAACTGCTTCATCGGCTCTTGTGGACTGCAGAGGGCAATACTTGAATCGGAGGTATCATTAACCTCTGGGAGAGCGCACTCGAAACAAAAAGCGTTTTTAATCAGCATTGCCGTACAAAGGTTTTATGCTTGACGCGCTTTGATGGCATGTTGATTTTGTTCTACAAGATATATTTTATGGTGATAGGTAAATAACCACTACTACTACAACTACTACTACTGCTACCCACTTCACGTGATACCTGCCGTCTGTTAAAGTGTGCAACACTAAGGAAAAGAAAAACATCAAAATTTTCGAGCTCTAAAAATTATCTGGAAGCTCCAGCAGGCCTTTAACACTGCCTAGCGGGCGAACGCGCCGTTTTCTACGTATCCCGCAGGCTTTCAGAAGCGGTAACGGAATGGCTGCGCCTGGCGGATGGGAGTACCTACAGAACACTAACACTAAAGTCTCGTGTCACCTACCCTCGAACCAAAAGAAAAAAAGTTGGCAGTAGCTTAGCTCGGCTACGCCAGGATATACATAGCGTGAGCTACATATTCCTCTGGCTTCGGCATGTTGCCTAGCCTTTTGAGTTCATATTATATAGCACTGAAGAGACATTGATCGTCACACATTATTTGTTTATTTCATGCACAGAAAGAAAGACGGCCCGGTGATCAGTAGAGTAACACGCGCTTGTTTTGATTGAATATTTGAAGAATATTTAATGTACCGTCCCGGATAGAATAAAATAAAACACGCTTCCGGAATTTAAGGTTGCTGTCCCGTCACCTAAAAGAAATAAGTAAGTGTTCTCTCCGTACGTACAAGTCAAAGGTAAATATTACAAGCGCGCATGCAAAAAGAATGCGTTATGTTTCGGAAATTAACGCTGGAGAAGGCTCTGACTGCCAGAGCGCCGTCCGTGTTCTGGCCGCGACTGTACATCTAGATTCTGTTTGATATATGAGATAAATGGCAGTCCTCCACTAGCTGTGTGGTTGGGACGTTGGGATTTGGTGCCAAATTAAAGTAGAATTTCAATTTCACATGATGAATAAACGAGTCCTCCTCCCTGTTGAAATCCCCAAAGTCACGAACAACTCTCGTGCCGTAAGGTGCATACAGGTGGCAACTACATTATTCTTATGTTCGTAAGATGTTTGCGGCGCCACGGAAACTCCTTGTAGGACAATGCCGCTGTTCACAAGTGTAAAACAGCAAGAATATTTTAACTGCAATAGAGGGCAGATTTCTGACAACAGCGACACCTTGTGTGACGTGGGTGCAGACTTCGGGTTTCTTATTAAGTTCGGACGACTGACATCAGAAATCAGGCCACACGACGTGCCTTTACATCCTCTTCGGTCTCTGTCGCCGGTTCCCCTCGATCTTCCGAGATTCCATCTGAGCTGCTATGAGCCGCCTGTTACGCTCTGCTTCCTGGCTTCTACGCCTGGCGAGACGTTTTTTGTTCAGACGCCTCTGGTTCTCGCTTGGCCTTTCGGTATTCATTCTTTCTCTGCTGAGTGTCCAATTGCCAGGTGACAACTACTGGATCCGAGAAATTGAGCCTCTCATGTCGATACCGCCGCGCAGCAGCGGGCCTCCTTCGTGAAACGACTCTGCTGCCGCCGCCATGTCTCGCCTCCGTTTATACACGCAGTTGAGCATGCGCAGTTATCCGCATAGCTAGCACGTGGTATCCTTCTGAAGAAGCGCTGCGGCACAGCCGTACTCGGCAACGAAGCTCTGCTGCCACAGCCCTCGCCCCTGCTCCTCGTCTCCGAGGCCTATTTAAACATTCCAAGCGGTTCCACGGCGAAATGCTCAACTGGTACCCGAATGCAGCTCTCGTTACAAAAGGAACTTTGTGTTTTGCACACATTTACTTGCACCCAGCGAATCCTCCGGAGACCATGGCAAGAAGAAAAGGGACACTTTAGTGCAAGTTTTTTTGCACTTGGGAATAACGTATGGGAACGCATTCGAGGTCGCAAATTTAAAAGTAAGGATCTTTAAGCCCGACATCGATTCATTTTGGCTGCCAAACTATACGCTGAATGTAAAGTCCAAATATGTTCAGTTCAGTTCAGGCGTTCAGTCGTGTCCGACTCTTCGTGACCCTATGGACCATGTCACGCCACGCTTTCCGGTATCTCACTATCTTCTTAACATCACACAGCTTCATCTGCAATGCCTCGAGAATGCCATCTAACCATCGCGTTCGCTGCCTACCCCTTCTCCGGCGACCCTCAACCTTTCCCAACATCAAATCTTTCTCCAGTGACTACTCTCTTCTCATCAGATGACCAAAGTAGCTGAGCTTTAACTTTAGAATTTGACCCTCCAATGAGCAGTCAGGGTTTATGGTCGACAATATCGACTGATTTGATCTTCTGGCAGTCCAAGGAACTCTTAAGAGTCTTCGCCAGCACCACAATTCAAACGCGTCAATTCTTCGGCGGTCAGCCTTTTTCACAGTCCAACTCTCGCATCCATACATCACAACTGGAAAGACCACAGCACGGGTTATACGGATCTTGGTTGGCAGACTAATGTCTCTGCTCTTTACTAGGCGGTCAAGGCTAACCATTGCTCTCTTTCCCAGAAGCAGGCGTCTCCTAATTTCATGGCTGCAGTCTCCTTCCGAGGTAATCTTGGCGCCCAAGAACAGAAAATCTGTCACAGCTTCCACTTCTTGTCCATTGATGCTCCAGGACTTGATAGGGCAAGACGCCATGATCTTCGTCTTTTTAATGTTCAGTTTAAGCCCAAACTTCTCACTCTCTTCTTGTACGCGCATCAGAAGTCTCTTGAGTTCCACTTCACTTTCTGCCATTAAAGTGGTATCATTCGCATATCTAAGGTTGTTGATACGTTTTCCAGCAATCTTCACTCCAGCTGAAGACTCGTCCAGACCGGCCTTCCTCATGATGCACTCTGCATATAGGTTAAATAGGCAGGGCGACAGTATGCAGCCTTGCCTAACCCCTTTCTCAATCGGAAACCAATCAGTAAGACCATGGGCAGTTCTGACTGTGGCCTCTTGCCCTTCATAAAGGTTCCTGTGGAGACAGATGAGGTGAATTGGAACTCCCATCTCTTGGAGAGCTTGCCACAATCTGCTGTGATCTACGCAGTCAAACGCTTTCGCATAATCAATAAAGCAGAAGTAAATGGGTTTCTGGAACTCTCTTGCTTTTTCCATGATCCAGCGAAGGTTGGCAATTTGGTCTCTAGTTCCTCTGCCCTTGCTAAACCCAGCTTGCACGTCCGGAAGCTCCCGATCCACATACTGCTGCAGTCTACCTTCCAGGATTTTTAACATCACCTTGCTAGCATGCGAAATAAGCGCGATCGTGCGGTAGTTGGAACAATCTTTGGCACTGCCTTTCTTTGGAATGGGGATGTAAAGTGACCTCCTCCAATCCTGTGGCCACTGCAGGGTTGTCCAAATCTTTTGACATAATGTATGCAGTGTGTTAACAGCGTCGTGGTTGAGGTTTTGAAGCAACTCAGCTAGAATACCATCAATTCCGCTAGCTTTGTTCTTAGCAAGGCTGGCTAAGGCCCATTCAACTTCACTCTTCAGGATGCCCGGCTCGAGATCAGTAATCACAACCGTCCTATGTTGGGTTTGCACATCCGGGTCCTTCTTGTACAGTTCTGTGTATTCCTGCCACCTCTTCTTTATCTCTGAGGCTTCAGTGAGGTCCTTGCCTCGTTTGTCCTTTATCACGCCCAGCTTAGCACAGAAGCTTCCTTTGATATCTTTGATTGTCTTATACAGGGCTCTTGTGTTCCTTAATTGTCTGTTGTCCTCAACTGCTTAACACTGTATGTTCAGGAAGGCATTCTTATCTCTCCTTGCTATTTTCTGAAAATCCGCATTGAGAACCTTGTATCTTTCTCTTTCCCCCATACCTTTTGCCATCCTCCTTTCTTCAGCTATTTGCAAAGCCTCTTCAGATAACCAGTTTGCTTTTTTGCATTTCTTTTGCTTTGGAACTACCTTAGTAGCAACTTCTTGTATTATATCACGAACATCAGTCCACATCTCTTCGGGCTCTTTGTCTTCTAGATGTAATTCTTGAAATCGATTCCTCACTTCCACAGCATATTCTAATGGAATCTGATCCAGATCATACCTGAAAGGCCTTCTAGTTTTCTGCGTTTTCCTCAATCGAAGCTTAATTTTGGCAACAAGAAGCTGATGATCGGTGCCACAATCGGCCCCAGGCCTTGTTTTTACTGCTTGTATAGCGCTTCTCCATCTCTGCCGGCAAATAATATAATCGATCTGATTCCTGTAGAGACCTTCCGGTGAAATCCATGTGTACTTGCGCCTCTTGTGCTGTTGAAAATGAGTATTCGCTATGGTCAGGTTGTTTTCTTGACAGAACTCTACTAGCCTCTGCCCAGCTTCATTTGGCTCACCAAGACCGAACTTGCCTGTAATTCCGGATATTTCTTCACTCCCGACCTTAGCATTCCAGTCTCCTATGAGCAAAACGACGTCTGATGATGGGGTGCGGTCTAAAAGGCATTGTAGGTCCGCATAAAATATCTCAACGTCAGCTTCTTCAGCAGCCGTGGTCGGTGCATAGACTTGGATAACTGTTATGTTGAAAGGGTGACCTTGGATCCGAAGTGAAATCATTCGGTCGTTTCTGTGGTTGTACCCTAGCACTGCTTTGCCCATTCTTCTGTTTACTACGAGAGCGACCCCATTCCTTCTCTTGGATTCGTGCCCACAATAAAAGACATAATGGTCGCCGGAGTTAAATTCTCCCATTCCGGTCCACTTGAGCTCGCTGATACCCAAGATATCAATGTGCAATCTGTCCATTTCTCGCTTGACGATATTGAGTTTACCTTGCGTCATAGATCTTACATTCCATGTTGCTATGTGATATATCTCCTTCCAACATCGGACTTTCCGGTCACTTCCCGACACGTCCACAACTGAGCGTCCTTTTGGCTTTAGCCCAGCCGCTTCATTCGTCCTGGAGCTACTAGGAATCGCCCTTTGTTCATCCCCAGTAACATGTGGGACGCCTTCCAACCTGGGGGGCTCATCTTCCGGCGCCATATCGATAATGGTATTGTGACTGGCCATAGGGTTTTCTTGGCAGGAAATACTGGAGTGGGTTGCCATTACCTTCTCCAGTGAATCACATTTTGTCAGAACTCTCTGCCGTGACCTGTCTATCTTGGGTGGCCCTACACAGCAGAGCTCACGACTTCATCGAGTTTCGCAAGCCCCTCCGCCACGACAAGGCAGTGATCCATGAAGGGGTCCAAATATGTATTAGTATATAATGTTCTCACATACGTAGGCAAAGCAGAATGGCCCTCATAATGCTATAGGTTCGGCTTCACAAAACCAGAGAGTTGCTCAAAGAAGTACAAGCAAGAAGAGATAATACCCGAAATGAGGAGACGCTCCAAAGCGTATGATATTCTGCTTAATATGCATTCCCCATTTAAAGGAGAAACGCAGAAGAGAAAGTCCCCCAGAAAAATGGGATGAGAAATCTAACAGACGTGGCGGTAGCAGACCGAGGATTAGAGGGGTGACTATTGTGGTCACAATGGCTTCAGGGTCGCCTGTGAGCAGCGCCTAAAAAGTTCAACCTAACTCACGCAGCAGGAAGTAGACAGCTGTATCGTATGGTCACAATGCCCATGTAGGCACGGGCTCACGGCGCAACTTCAACAGCGAGTTGATTCACGTTTTAGGCTTGTCATTGGTGACTAAGCATTCACCTAGCCAAGGCTAACCTGTCTCGTTCTCCGGTGGAGGAGGAGGAAACGGGCCTTTCTCCCTTGTGACTATGATGAGTGCTATGGTGTAATAGCTTCAGCAGGGTAGGCCGACAGTTTCGTTCCCCATAGAACGGGCCAGGAAAGTGTACCCAACGCCATTTAAATCGCTTAATTAGCTGGAAGAGAACCGTTCAGGTAAATACAAACCAGCTCATGTTCAGCGCCACCCGCACTGTGGAGAGGTATACCTATCTTATATCGCATGGTGTGGTCATAGCAATTCAGTCCCATATTTGACTTCCTTCCAAACCAATTGGAAGTGCGCTTCGCTGCTCCTGACCATCAGCAGAGGCTAATGGGGAGTGTCAACACGGCAGTGGACTACCAGACAAGGCGGCCTACTTACATGATCTAACATGAATCTTTAAATAAAGATATTTTCTATCAACAATCACATTTGATGAAAAGGATGCGTGCTAAAGAAATGTGCGGAGGAGAAGACGAAGGAGATGAGGCAGCTGTCGCTTCTTTACGAAGTTGAGGGCTTTATTGCAGAGCAGTCTGCGAACATGTCTCATAAGAAGATCCTCTACGGGTAAGCTCATGAGTGGGAAGAATGAGTTTATTATTGAGAAAGCACTCACACGATTGTCAAAAAGGATAAAAAATCTTATGTCTTGCTCGTTGCCATCGCAAATGTGATTTCAATCGTTTTGAGGTCACTGAAGCAGCGAGTTTGACGACGCCATGCACAACTGTTATCCTTGTTGCAGCGGCCCTCCCCTATAGCCTCTTTCAAGCCATTTACTTGTATGATATCACAAGCTGACCCCCATATGTAGCGCCAGATTTTCCCCTGACATAGGCAAGTTTTGAACCAGCTGTTTCTAGGCAGCGTATCGGGCCATTTTTATCATTTGGCTTCGCTATTGGCTTGAATTTGCTATCCTATGCGACAGGGTTTCAATTCTCAGCAAATGTATGCTATTCATTTGAAGTTAGAAAAAATATCTAAAGGTCTAAACAGTTTTCCCAACTCGGTGCAAATATCTCAATGCTAATTCAACAAGAAAAACATGTGAAATGATGTTTAGAATGCGTTAAGTTGTTTAAGCAGCACTCAACCCACTGTTTTAGATTAAGAAATAATTGTCAATGTTTATATAATGACACATTTGCACCTCCTATTCATGTAAACAGTGGAAACGAATGCCATTTACAACACGGCGGTGTCAAACTAAATGACCTATATCATCGACCATCAATCCTAGAGTACGTCGAAGAAGGAAAGTCAATAACTTTAAGGGCTGTACAGACATGAACAGGTTTGTCTAAAGCGCAGGGGTGATGCTATGCCGAAGAAAAAAAAATGAAGCATTCATGAAGCTCGTTCTCAAGAAGACGATACTCATGTTTGGTTCCTCATTAAGTCTCGTGCTTCGATTCGGATAAAGCATGCGTTCTCAAAATCGCTCTTTGCTCAAAACATTGCAATTGTTTCCTCTGCAGCGGTCGGTCCATGAGCTCGAGACAAGCTTGCCCACCTGTGTACACGAAATACATGCAGGAATGAAGATCGCAGTCACTGCTAGGGCGTACGGTTATTTCCTGAAGATAAGAGAGACAGCCGCGGGAGAAGTACGACGTCTTCTGACCCTCTTTGCTGCAGTGCGGCCGTTGTGTATGCTCAGGGTCAGCAGAAGTCACAAATCACAAGAAGTCTGTTCGTACTTATTTTGTTTCTTCTGCTTCGTTTCTTCTCCTTCGCACTGCGCTCGGACAGATCACGCCCCCCCCCCTCCATCTCCCCTTCCCATTCAATGGAAAAGACGTTACCGACGAATCACGCTTCTGCTGAAATATCTACCTAACAGCTACATTATGCTGAAATATTCATGTGCCACATGGATATCTGTAATGAATATCATTCAAAATAGGGCTTTGATCGTGAACTGACATCGACATGTATCTCATCCTACTTATCGTTTCCGCATGTTTCAGCTGGGATTTTACTCATCACTCTTCGATCTTTAGCCAGGCACACTATCGACTAGTCTGCGGAGGCAGGCTTCAACTGCTTCGATACTTGTGGATTCATGTATATTTCATGCAGGCGTTCCCGCAAGAAGCGGCTGTTTACACCTGTTCGCCAGTGCGTACGTTTTTAATTTTCTAGACAATTTGTTCATTATTTAGAGAACGATTAATTACAAAATTGCTAATTAAGCGAATAGACATGTTTTTGTTAGCGTTTCTTCATTTCTTGACGAGGCCTACTGCCGCACCTTTGCCGAAGCAGTGAAATCTCTCGCAATCTTACACACCGCTGCCTGAAGAGATGGCGTCCGCGCAGAACATTCGTTTATGAGGTAAGTGTCGTCAGTGAGAAAGCGGATTTCGCTGTATAAAGTGAGTGCCTTAACTCAATCTCACAGTGTTGAAGCTCCTGATGACCACACACCGCTTTTGCTTCGTACCTATGGTAGAACTTGATTTTCCCCATGACTTCTTTGTGTGCTCTAGCCTTTTCAGCCCACATTCAACAGAGAAGCTGATAAAAAGCTCACAATTTGGTGACCCGTCATAGGCGCCCGTGATGAAAGTGTGCAGCTGCCTGGCGCAGAAATAGATTTGCGTTGCCCCGGATACCATGCCCTGCACGAACCACTATACTTTGCAAGCATGCGCGATACCTCTTGTGCACAGAAGTGTTAACTCAGGAACTCGTGAATGATTGGGAAAGAAATTCCGACAGCCCTGTAGTGTTGCAAATGGTGTCTGTCTGAGTAAGTAACCTGTAAAAGATTTCATTATAGAACACTTTTGAATGCTTACCTATCCGAAATCTTCCCCACAACGTTTTTGTCGGCCTTCACCACATGTCATCTCGAAGACGCTTACGTCCAGAAATAATGGATGTATAGTTTCTTTGGAGTCCAAATTTGCCGCACAGAGTTGCGAAGAGTGGTTCTCTGCGTCCTGAGTGTTTGGTATAGCTTTACAAAAAGCCTTAGGTTTTGTAAACTAGATTTTCTAGTTATTGGTGCGCAAGAGTTAATAGCGTAAATATTTTCAGAAGTTTGAGGCAAAACAAACGTTTTTATGCAAAACATTGCAAGTACAACTCCCAAATGGAGAGGAGATACGGTCATTGCTCAAGTATGGCATGGCATCTCGCATGAAGCACTGCAGCATGAATGGTCACGCTTATCTAGTCTGTAAAAAAGAAGTCTATCGACAAGAAATAACTGTCAGTAACAGCCGAGAGAACCCGCACCTAAGAATTATCGAGTATTGGAATGGAGCGTGTTAGTTCAGGGCAAGCACGAAGAAGGTTAAGCGACAGAAGAAGACCTCTCTAGTGAAGTTGCCACTTGCCGCAATTACTACCACAAGAAGGATCTTAACATGGAAGTGATTGCAGGACAGGATGCTCTTCCTGAATTGCTGGGTTCCTTAAGAAAAGCACACAACCGCAAATTTAGAACGATAACAATAATGCCTGGCCAGCAAAGCATTTAGTTTTTCGAAAACACGTCGTTTTCGTAGGCCACCTTACTCTACCTTGTCGTTTTTGTTATGATAGCGTTTTGCGTGCTTAAACAGAAGCAAGAAAAAATTGATATGCTGATAATTATGTACGTAAGGGTAATCAGCTGCAAGGAAGATGGAGAAGAAACATACCTCTTTGTAGTTTGTATGTCAAGAGTTTGTTTCCATTTTCACCATTAGACACTTGTACACTTGTGTCGTAGCATCGCCTTGAGGGAATAAGAAATGGATCACATATTTCTAGATATATAATCGTCGCGTTACTTTAGCAACAGATACATTTTGAAATCAGCCAGTTTTATAGTGTTCACTTACAGTTTTGTGTTGTAATAATGTCGAAAACGTACGCTCCAAGAAGTCTCATATTTAGAAATAAGGGTCACTGACTCGCACTGGTAAAGGCCATCACTGCCGTAGTTCCTAATTTTTACATGGTATGTTTCGTTTGCCTTAATCTAGAGTAGAAAGAGAAAGACCACTGCTTATATTTTCACTGATGCATTAGTTCAGTATAATATAAAAATTTCGCAACGCAAGCTGCAATCCTAGTGGAATACATGGAATTTGTAATAGGCAAAAATGAAAAGAATATTTTTTTTTTCAGAATTATAGGATGTTGAACTCATCAGATACGCTTCATTCATGATTGCTGGTGGCCAGTGTGGACAAATTTGAAGTGAAATGAGGAGTCCAGATTACTCGCTTGCTCCACTAGGCGAGACGTAATGCCCCGTTGCCATGAATTCAATGGACGTCACAGCTGTTATGACCTTCCACTGTCGCCGGAAGCAACAGACAAAGACATGCAGTTTTGCGTGCTAGACCGCAAAACACTGAACGAGATCCTTTCCAGATGTTGTAATTTCGATTATCTTTCACCGATGCTGTAGTTCACTGAACACCTACTGGCCTCTGCGCTTCTTCATATACAGCGTACTCTCGGTGCTCTTATATAAGAACCGATAAATACAGAAGAAAGAAAAGTTAATCGCGTATGATCTCTTCGGTACACTGCGCAACGCTTTTGGTTGGCAGGTAAAAAAACAGAGCATTAAAAAAAGGCAGGTTTTTTATTGTTAAACATAGTGCTATGAGCAGAAGCCGTCAAGCTATATCATCAGGGTGCTGAGACGTTGCCTGTTGGTAACGACAAAGAGTTGATGCGCTCAGATCTGCTCGTGCTGTATCCATGGCAAGACAGAGCGACCCAGCTCCTGGGAAGCAGCTGTTACACTCTCACCTAGTCACGGGATACCAGGGGTAAGGCTCCGAGCAAGCGCAGCTGCAACGCCTCTCCACAGCGGATCAAGTGGAACGATGTCAAGCCTACCATACTTACGATCCGGCTGCTGAAGGTTAAACTTGCTGCGCCACATAAACTTGAGGGCGGCAGTGCGAAGAGTAGAGCTTCCGCACTGACATCTCGTACTATATCTTTTCTACAGAATATTCCAATGCAAAATAAAGATTTATTCATAAAGGGCTTCTAGTATACTGAGAATCACCAACGTATGTGTTACCTCGAGCTAACTGCTCTATAAAGGTCCTGAAATACAGGTGTGGGAAATATTAGAAAAAAACGCTCAGGCAATGCCTTAAGTTGAGGCTACATACTGGGTGCTTTTACGGCACCTTTGAGGAATGATGGCGCTATTCCAAGTCACGGTAACGGCGCCCTATCGACAGAAGGAGCTGTCTCTCATTTACATTGCCGCGGATTAACTCCTCCCATACTGATCGAGACTTGAAAAGCACTCTTTTACATGGTTTGGTACGACTTTGATTCTCGGTATGACAGAGTTGGCCAAAGTGTTAAACAGATATTATGTTGTTTGACTTTGGTGACTAGAGGAAAATAAAGGCGCATATGTTGTCTCTTCACGGTGCACTCCTAAACATGCAATGAACGGCCTGCAATTGTGGGTACATATGTCGTCGGTTATTCCGCACTCTTCCTTTACGGCGCGGTTCACATCTTCAGAGATGCGTGACTGATACTGCGCCTTTCCTTCTCTATGAACCAATATAATTTTTTTTTTTGCGAAATAATAAAAGCACGACACTGGAAGGTTTTATTCAGAAGCTTCAAAACATACACATCACCACCCATCCCGAGTAGTCACGTGTGATCTTATGCGCGGGAAAACGTTACCGCGCGAAATTCGAGAGAGATAGATATTTGGATACACGAATGACGAATGCACGGTAGTTTTCCCGCGCATGGGATATGACACGTGATTGCTCACGGCTGGTGGCGTATTTGTTTGTATTGAAGCTTCCAAATAAAAGCTCTTTAGTAGCAAGTTGGCGCTGTGCCCCCTCGTTGAGTTCTTGTGTGTATAGATGCGAAGAGCAAGGCGCCCGTGTGCTGTACAATCTCTTTGCTGGTTAAAGAACCCCGGGTGGCCGAAATTTGCGGAACCCTCCACTACATCGTTCCTAATAGTCTGATGGCTTGGTGTGGTTTTGGGTAACGTCATAAGCGACTCAGGCTATGGGACGTTAAACCAAACAAAAAAAGCGATTAAGGCTATGAGAGACAGAGTAGTAGAGAACTCCAGAAATTTGAACCACCTGTGGTCAATCACGCGCACTGAAATCGCACCGCACACAGTCGCCTTCATTCTTGCTGGCACCGAAAACCGGTCACTGACGCCGGGTTTCAACCCTCTTAGCCTGGGTTTCATATGGACGTTAAACCCCATAAACTAAGCTAAGTGACTCTCGCATGTTTTCCTGTTAACGTGCAGTTTTATAATAAGCAATTACGAATCCTTTGTGCCCAAATGCGCTATTTTGTTACAAATCCACTTGATTGAGTTCATCCTTCACTTTTGTTTTTCCCTTGTGTGTTTCCTTCTGCAGTAATGCGAAAGTATAATAGTTGATTCCAATAACATTCTGTATTTATTAGAATGGTTGAAAAAAAATATATATACTTTGGTGATTTCTGTGCCAGCGATGTGTTCAAACCTATTTTATGTAAGGATTACTTTTTTGTTCCCTTTTATTCTACATGAAATCACGCACCCGCTACAGTATTGCCTTTTCGAGCGCTGGATGTAGTACACAAACACCTAGTGGAGTCCAGTCTAGCTGCACCTACTTAACAAGCATAGTAGCTCCTGATAAGCGTTACGAGCTTCGGCAAGTCGGGATTCTCGCTGTTCGGGAGTCTGCTGCAAACCTGGCACGACCACATTTCCTATGGCTAGGGTGGTAGGCCTCGCGCTGGGATACATCAGCAAGATTGTCTGATTCGACCTGACTTTTGCCAGAAAGTATTGACATGACAGCCCAGGCCCCAAACCTCTCATGGTCAGACTGAGGAAACGTAGTTTTTGTTGCGACTATAGGAAAGAAGAAATGACTGAGGCTGATAAAAATTCATTCAGAACAAGGGTGGATGAAATGAGGAAGTTAGGTAGTGTACCGCAGATCGTGGAGACCTTTGGCGACGCCGGCTCATTCAACGGCTTTTGCCTGAATGTCCACGTCATTCCTGGACCTTACCATATTCCAAGGTAATTTAAAAGGGTCATACAAAAGTTTTGAGGGAGGTTTCACGGGCCTGCCTACTGGCCCCAGCTTGCTCACTGGCTCAGCAATCGTGCGCTTTCGTAAACCGCCCACTGTCGAAACGTGACAAAGGGCGTTTTTTTTCTGTGCAGATGTGCTATATTGCTTGGCCCTCACAACCAGTGAATTATATTTTGCGACGCAAGAATTATTCTTCTAGTGGGCAGATCTTTTTCCTGATCAAGTTATTCGAGTCATTACTACATTTAAAATGTTCAATAGACAAGCGTTGCACGCATTTCTTTTTCTTAGCGGAGTCAAGTCCGTCTTAGTGTTTAAATCGTAGGAATATGGTTCCGCTTGGAAGCGAGATTTCGTCACCTGTAGCGATATTTCGACGCAGCTAAAGGTTATTTGCTCAAAAGCGTGCATTAATTTGTGCTGCAGAGACAACGCACTTCGGAAGTGTTCCACAGTAAAAAAATAAGTGCAGCAGTTTAACCATAATTGACCCGTGTTAAACGAGCGTTAGCCCCATTTTTCATAGTTTTTTCGTTTATTAGAGTTTAAGTTTCGGTTCTACTCGTCTAGGTGCTTTCTACGATTTATGAAACCAAGCTGTAGCGTAAAATTTGCATTTTAACTAAAAATAACTAGATATTGACATGCAATTAGGAGCTGCAATAAGTGTAGCGCAATCGTAGGCTACACAGCTGTCAAACAACATATTGCCACAGTGCTGTAATGTGATGTTCAATTTTTAATCATAAGCTAACATAGCTATTAATAACTACAATTATTTCCTTGCAGATATATTCAGCACACACGACTCTGAAATATATATTGCCGCATAGAATACGACGCCAAAGATGATGACTGGCCCCACAAGCGTGAGCCTGGAAGAGAAGGAAGTAGGAGCGCCAGACTCGTCCAGGTTTATTATTAAACCCGTCCTATCTTTGGGTCCTCCTTGTCGTTCTATCGAGACGTGACACTGGTGGAGCGCGCTGGGGTATGCATAAGACTCCTTTCGGCAGTCCACAGCGAATCCCAGACATCGACACGCCTGTACATCGCGCTAGCCGCCGCCTTCTAGGCCTAGCCCCGGAGTACAACTATCTGCCAAGCGACTCTTCAAACGACCAAGTCCATCAGGTCTCCCAAGCCATGGCACATCCCAACCCTAGGCCGGTGACTCTTCAGAACACCAAGGTGCCAGAGTGCTTTCGCGGGGAAGCGTTTGAAGATGTCGAGGACTGGCTTGACCAGTTTGAGCGAGTGGCCAAGATTAATCTGTGGAGCGCAGATCACAAACTTTGCAATGTTTATTTTGCCCTTCAGGATAATGCTAGAACGTGGTTTGAAAACCACGAGGCCAGCTTATCCACATGGAATGACTTCCGTCGCCAGCTCGTAGACACCTTTGCGAGACCTGATCGACGCGACAATGCGCTGCGCCTGCTTGAAGTGCGTGTCCAGAAGCCGAATGAGAGCGTGGCTATGTTTGCGGAAGACATGGCTTGCCTTTTTCGCCGTGCCGACCCTGATATGAGTGAGCCAAAGAAGTTACGGCATCTCATGCGCGGTGTCAAAGAACAGGTGTTTGCCGGCTTAGTACGCAACGCACCTAAAACCGTGAGTGAGTTCATTAAGGACGCTACGGCTATAAAGCGAGCCCTCCAAGATCGGTGCCGCCAGTACAACCGACCAGCCAGCTGTGCCCCGACGACTGCGGCGGCGCTGACTGCAACAGATCAGACCACTCATCGAGACATGATTAGAGAAATTGTCCTTGAGGAGTTGCAGCGAATTACGGCTACGAAAGCTCAGTCGCCAGAGGCCCTCGTGCGGGCTGTAAGGAATGAAACTCGGCGCTCCCTATCACCGTCTGCCCACTGCAACGAGCTTCATCCTGTCGACAACGCGGCAGCCATTTCCGAACCACCATACCGCGTTCCACAACCGGTCAACTACACGGCCAACATTCCTGCAACTTATCACGAGCCGCAATCTGAGAGCTACGCCGCGGTCCTACGTCGCCCGCCTCCAGACCACGCCTCACCGAGCTCACCAAGCCGTCAGGAGACGCGATTCTTCCAGGGGCCTCAGTGGGCGCCTTCCAGGCGCTCTCAACCACGCCGAACGGACAGGTGGCGCAGTTATGACAGCCGGCCACTCTGTTTCTACTGCGGACAAGCTGGCCACGTATATCGGTACTGCCGCTACCGCGAAGAGGGGCAGGCCTTTCCCTCTGCTTCTGCTCGCCGCCGCTTCGACGCTGACACTGCCCAAACCGAGGACGGCCTTCCGGTCAGCAGGGAAACCGAATCCCCGGGCTTCCGCCGCCGCTCCTCCCCATCGTCACAGCGTTATTCTCCGCCGATGCGTCGTGGCAATGCTGACGTTGGCGGACGGCGGTCCCCTAGCCCTCACCGGGGAAACTAACAGCCGCAACCTCGCGAGGGGAGGTTGCACACAGTCTAAAAGTGTCAAAACCCTCACCACCGCCGCAACTGCCGACAGCCCGTGCTTCTGACGCTGCCGTTAGTATTGACATTGCCGCACTACCGCCGAAAATGCCGCCTACATTACCACCGAAAATGCCGCACCAGATGAGCAGCCCCGACGACGAAGCTGACACCGCTGACCTTGCCGCACTTCCGCCGAAAATGCCGAAAGAGACGAGCAACCCAGATAACGTTGCCAGCGCTGACCTCGCCGTTTCCATTGATGGGCTGGAGGTACATTCTCTGGTGGATACCGGGGCGGATTTTTCAATTATTAGCCAGAAACTGGCTGACACGCTGCGCAAAGTAAAAACCGAATGGACTGGGCCAGTAATAAGAAGTGCTGGGGGCCAGCTACTGGCACCGACAGGGAAGTGCACTGCCCGGATAGGAATAGGAAACGCGGTGTTTGTTGGCAGCTTCTTTATTCTCCCTGACTGTTGCAAAGATCTCATCTTGCGCATGGACTTTCTGCGTCTTCATGGGGCTGTAATCAGCATTCGTGACAGCGTCGTGTCCTTCACCAACAATCATGAAGACCTTGGTTATGCGGAAGTACCACTGATGCTCTTACGCGTCGCCAGTGAGACAGTGACATTACTTCCGCGATCATGCTCTCTTGTCGAAGTGAAGTGCGACATGGCGCATACCGGCGATGGTATCGCCGAAAGGGCAGTCGCCCTGGTACTAAGCCGAGGTGTTTCTATAGCTCGAGGGCTAGTCAACTTGACCAATGGACAAACCGAAGTGCTGCTGACAAACTTCAGCGACGAGCGTCAGCAAATTCCGAAAGGCACAACTGTGGCTTTTTTCGACAGCCTCCCAAATGCGCAGCACTGCTTCTCACTGCAACAGGAAGGATCAATGTGCAAGACGCCCGTACCCATCGTCGATGTGAGTCTAAATTTGTCTTCTTCAGAACGGGACCGTGTTTTGGATCTCATAGATCAATTTCGAGACTGCTTTGCTTCCAAATCGCGGATCAGCCAAACGCCTTTGACAAAACATCGAATCATCACGGATGACTCGATTCGCCCGATTCGACAAAATCCTTACCGTGTAGCTCCGAAAGAACGTGCAGCCATTCAGCGCCAGGTGGCCGAAATGCTTAGAGACGACGTTATCCAGCCGTCACAGAGCCCCTGGGCTTCCCCCGTGGTACTTGTTAAAAAGAAGGACGGCAGCTTACGATTTTGCATAGATTACCGCAAGCTCAACCAAGTAACTAAAAAAGACGTGTACCCTCTTCCTCGCATCGACGATTCCCTTGATCGCCTACGAAATGCGCGTTACTTCTCATCAATGGACTTGAAAAGTGGATATTGGCAGATAGAAGTAGACGAGAGAGATCGGGAGAAGACAGCATTCGTCACTCCCGACGGATTGCACGAGTTTAAGGTCCTTCCGTTCGGTTTATGCTCAGCACCAGCAACATTTCAGAGGTTGATGGATACTGTGTTCTCGGGACTTAAGTGGCAAACATGCCTGGTGTATCTTGACGACGCGATTGTGTTTTCGGCCACATTTGAAGAGCATCTACGCCGTCTGCTAGCTGTATTTCAGGCCATACGATCTGCGGGCCTCACACTAAAACCCGAGAAGTGCCACTTCGGGTACGAGGAGCTGCAATTCTTAGGTCACGTCGTTAGCCAAGAAGGTGTCCGGCCTGATCCTGAAAAGCTCTCCGCAGTCGCCAAGTTCCCGACACCTACGGACAAAAAGACATTGCGGCGTTTCCTGGGTCTTTGCGCCTATTACCGCCGGTTTATTGCTGGTTTCTCATGAATTGCCTGGCCCTTACCTTCGCGGACGCGTGACAACGCTATCTTTCACTGGGGTGAAGAACAGGAACAAGCGTTTAATGAGCTGCGGAGACGTTTACAGACACCACCTGTCCTAGCGCACTTTGATGACGACGCCCCTACCTACACTGCTTCATACGGATGCCAGCAACGTGGGCTTAGGTGCTGTGCTGGTGCAGCGCAGGATGGTGTGGAAACAGTAATTACTTATGCCAGCAGGACCCTATCTAAAGCAGAAGCGAACTACTCGGCAGCCGAAAAAAATGCCTTGCAGTGGTATGGGTGGTTATGAAGTTCCGCCCTTATTTGTAAGGTCACCCCTTTCAAGTCGTTAGCGACCATCACTCGCTCTGTTGGCTTACGAATCTAAAGGACCCTTCAGGGAGACTCGCGGGTTGGAGCCTTCGATTACAAGAATTCGACATGGCAGTTATTTACAAATCTGGAAAAAAGCACACGGATGCTGACTGCCTTTCGCGAGCGCCGGTCGAACCTTCCACTATGACCGATGAAGACACTGCGTTTTTAGGTGTCATAGATGACGCAACGCTTTCCCAACAGCAGCGAGAAGACCAGGAATTGCTCCCTCTTATTGATTTCTTGGAAAAACAAACTACCGTTGTGCCTAAGATTTTCACCCGAGTAATATCTTCATTCTTTATTCGCAACAACGTACTTTACACGAAGAACTTCCGCCCTGGCGGAAACAGTCGTCCCATCTGCTCTCCGCAGTGAAGTTTTGCAAGCGTGTCACGACGAGCCAACCATCGGTCACCTAGGCTACACCCGCACGTTGGCTAGAGTCCAACACGGATACTACTGGCTTGCCTGCGACAGTGCCTGCGACAGTGAAACAATATGTACGTACGTGCATAGACTGCCAGCGCCGTAAGTCACCCCCTGTAAAACCAGCTGGCCTACTTCATCCTCTTCAAGTGCCAACAACACCTTTTAAGCAAATCGGCATGGACCTCCTGGGACCATTTCCGACGTCGACAGCCGGAAATAAATGGATAATTGTCGCCACCGATTATCTAACCCGCTACGCGGAGACCAAGGCTCTGCCAAGGGGTACCGCCGCCGAAGCAGCTCGGTTCTTCGTGGAGAACATTGTCCTGAGGCATGGCGCTCCGGTGCTCATTATAACTGACCGAGGAACTGCATTTACGGCCGAACTTTTGGAGACCGTTCTCCGCCTCAGTGGTAGCAGTCACCGTAAAACTACAGCCTATCACCCCCAAACCAATGGGTTGACGGAACGCCTCAATAAAACCATCGCAGACATGCTTTGCATGTACGTTGACGTGAACCACAAGAATTGGGACGAAATTCTTCCCTACGTCACGTTCGCCTACAATACGGCACGCCAAGACACCACTCGTATGACACCATTCAGCCTCCTTCACGGGTGACCAGTAACAACTATGCTGGATGCAATGTTGCTTCCGAATGCTGACACCGACGGTCTCGATCAGGACGCCGAGGAAATCGCTCAGCGTGCAAAGGAAGCCCGCCAACTAGCGCGTGTGCGGATAAAGAATCAGCAAGAGCATGATGCACGACGCTACAATCATAGACGCCGACATGTCATGTACGAACCTGGCGACAAAGTGTGGGTCTGGACGCCTATTCGCCGCCGTGGACTCTCCGAAAAACTATTGCGGCGATATTTCGGGCCATATGTTGTTCAGCGACGTTTAACCGACGTCATTTATGAGGTGGTGCCAGACGGGTTGTCGACCTCAAAGCGACGCCAGCAACAAGCCGACGTCGTCCACGTTGTACGCATGAAGCCGTACAACTCGGACTGACCTTGACCTCCTACTCCCTTTTATGCTCATCGGGACAATGCTTCTTGAGGAGGGGGGCAAATGCCGCATAGAAGACGACGCCAAAGATTATGACTGGCCCCACAAGCGCGAGCCTGGAAGGGAAGAAAGTTGGAGCGCCAGACTCGTCCAGGTTGATTAATAAACCCGTCCTATCTTTGGGTCCTCCTTGGCGTTCTATCGAGACGTGACAATATATTTTAGGGGTGCGTTTATTTGGTAAACCCAGATGGATCCAGCCGCTCAGGAGGAACTCGCAGCGGAGCGTCAGGCGTGGCGAATGAGCAAGGCAGCAACCAACTTCTTCGTCCTTGAGAGCGGCAGCACGCGACGCATGTCAGTGGCTATAACGATGAAGATTACCACACTACAGTCTTCCCTCGGGCAGAGAAGGAGCCATCCTGGCGACTCATGGAGCCGAAAAGACAGACGGATCGCAGTAGGGCTTGATTCGGTCCACATGAACTATTTCGCGTCCACGGCGACGCAAGTCCGCAGAGGGCGTAACAGGCTCAACTACATAGTTCACAGCAGATTTTTTTTGAAGGACTCGGTATGGACCGTGATACCGAGAAAGAAACTTCTTTGAAAGGCCGGCGGTTGTGGCAGGAACACAGAGCCACACCAGGGATTTGGGTGCATATGAAGGCGCCTCGCCAGTGTCACGATGGTGTTTTTTTGCCACTGGTGCTCCTTTGTAATCGAAGGAGCGAGCTGACGGCATTCTTCTGCGTACTGGGCGGCGTCCGAGAGTGGCGTCGATTCAGAAACATCAGGGCGGTAGGGAAAAAGCGCATCCATTGTGCAGGTTGGCTCGCGCCCGTAAAGCAAAAAGAAGGGAGAGAATCCAGTGGTGGTCTGTATCGCAGTGTTGTACGCGTAGGTTACGAAGGGAAGAACGGGGTCCCAGTTGGAATGAGCGTCGTTGACGTACATGGCCAGCATGTCACTCAGAGTATGGTTGAAGCGTTCTGTCAGGCCATTCGTCTGAGGGTGGTAAGAAGTAGCGGTGTGATGAATGATGCGACATTCTTTCAGTAGGGCCTCGAGAGCGTCGGACAAGAAAACGCGTCCGCAGACAGTGAGCAGTTCCTTCGGAGTCCCGTGGCGAAGAATCAGTTGTTGAGAATGAAGAAAGCTACGTCTCTTGTGGAGGCAGAGGGTAACGGTGATGTTTCAGTGTAGCGAGTAAGATGGTCTACTGCCACAATAATCCAGCGGTTTCCAGCAGGAGTAGTAGGAAGAGGGCCATAGAGATCTATGCCAACGCGGTCAAACGGACGAGCCGGGTAGGGTAACAGCTGCAACGAAACAGGGGACTTCTGAGTACTTTTTCGGCGTTGACAAGATTCGCAAGCGCGCACGAAATGTAGTACGAAGCGGTGCATTCCACGCCAGTAAAATCGCAAACGTAGACGCGTGTAGGTTTTTAATACGCCACCGTGAGCACATTGTGGGTCACCATGGTACGCAGCACAAATGTCGGCACGGAGATGACGCGGGATGACTAGAAGCCACTCCCGTTTATCAAGCAAATAATTGCGGTGATAGAGAAGACCGTCACGAATGGAGAAGTGGTGGGCTTGGCGGCCGAGCACTTTGTATGAATGAGCGGGAGTAGAACTTGAGAGAAAATCCAAAAGTGGATTGATCCAGGGGTCATTCCGTTGCTCGGTAGCCATGTCGATAGTAGTAAGAGTCAACAAATTGTAGGCGCAGGCGTGGTCAGACGAAGTATCTCTAGGCAATGGCGAGCGGGAAAGAGCAGCTGCGTCCATATGTTTCAGGCCTGATCGATAAATGACATGAATGTCAAACTCCTGGAGACGAACAGCCCAGCGAGCAAGGCGACCGGATGGGTCTTTCAGAGAGGCAAGCCAGCACAAAGCGTGGTGATAGGGCACAACGTAAAACGGTCGACCATACACATAGGGACGAAATTTTCCGGTGGCCCAAGTAATGGCCTCCTTCCCTCTCTGTGACTGAATAGTCAGATTCTGCCTTCGTCAATGTTCGGCTGGCGTATGCCACAACATACTCGCTGTAACCAGGCTTACGTTGGGTAAGGACGGCACCAAGCCCAATACCGCTGGCAGCAGTGTGGATCTCCGTAGGCGCAGTCGGATCAAAGTGGCGTAGAATGGGAGGCGAAACCAAAAGGCGGCGTAAGTGTCGAAGGCTTTATCGCAGGCTGGAGTCCAGGCGAAAGGGTCGGAACTGCCGGCAAGGAGATAGGTCAGAGGAGCGATGATAGAGGCAAAGTTCGAGATGGAACGTCGAAAGTAGGAGCAGAGGCCGATAAAGCTCCGGAGCTGCTTCAGGGAGGTTGGCTTCGGAAACTCTGCAACTGCGCGAAGTTTGGTGGGGTCGGGAAGAATGCCGTCCTTAGAGACTACGTGTCCTAAAATTGTGAGTTTTCGAGCGGCAAAGTTGCACTTCTTCAAATTCAACTGAAGCCCAGCATCGGCGAGACATGTGAGGACATGCTTTAGGCAGAGAGAAGCTGAGATGAAAAGTCAGTAGAAAAAAACTACGATGTCATCCAGGTAACAAACACAGGTCTGCCACTTCAGTCCACGAAGAACAGTGTCCATCAGGCGCTCTAAAGTAGCTGGGGCGTTGCAGAGGCCAAAGGGCATAACGTTGAGCTCGTATAAGCAATCCGGTGTTATAAAGACAGTTTTCGAGTGGTCATCACCAGCCATCGATACCTGCCAGTAGCCGGAGCGCAAATCCAAAGAGAAGAAATACTCGGCTCTCCGTAAACAGTCCAAGGTGTCGTCGATTCGCGGCAGAGGATAGACATCTTAGCGCGTGATTTTGTTAAGCCTACGGTAATCTACGCAAAACCGGATGGAACCATCTTTGTTGGTGACCAAAACAACCGGAGAAGCCCATGGACTGTAAGATGGCTGTATGACGCCCCGGCGAAGCATGTCGTCCACGTTGTCAGCAATGAATTGGCGCTCAGAGGCCGACACGGGATAAAGACGCTGTCGTAAAGGTGCGTTTGTAGCAGTGTCGATAGTGTGCGTAACGACAGACGTGCGACCCAGAGCAGTGTGAGGAAGGTCGAAGGCAGAAGTGAAGTTCTTGAGAAGAGCAGCGAGTTGATCGCGTTGCTTGGGTGGAAGATCTGCGTCAACAGCGTGTTGAAGAACATCGGGTGGTGTCGAAGCGATAGCTATATCGCAAGAGCTGAGCATATTAACGTCTAATAAAGTAGGCGTGGCAGGAAGAGTATTTACAAGCACGGGATCAAGTTCTTCAATACGAACGAGACACTCTCCGCTTAGCAGGACGGACGGGCACGAAAATGGATTTGAGAAGTACATTGCACTAAGGCCAACTTCGAACTTGAGAACAGAAAATGGAAGCAGGAGGCAGGGATGGCGTCAAGCGGTGCCCTAAGGTTTGAAGAAGACAGTCGAAGCAGTAGCGCTTTCACAGGAGAGTGGAACGAGGGCAGCAGAAAAGGGAGGAATGTCTGTGTCATGGGCGACAAGGACTTTTGCAGACCGGGTAGGGACGTCACACAAGACGGTATCACAGAGGTAAAAAGAAAACTTCCGCGCGGGCGCAGTCAATAACGGCACGATGAGTGGAAATGAAATCGTAGCCCAGGATGATGTCGTGTGAGCAGTGAGACAGTACAATAAACTCGATGCTGTATAAGACGTCTTCGATGAGAACACGGGCCGTGCACACCGCTGAGGGCTGAATGCGCTGTGATGAGGCGGTGCCAAGCAATAAGTCGGAAAGTGCAGTGGTCACCTTACGAAGACGACGGCAAAGAGCTTCACTGATGACAGATACGGCAGCGCCCGTGTCGACAAGAGCGAGAACTGCGACGCCGTCGACAAACACTCGTATTACGTTAGCGGGAGAACACGGAGGACTTGAAGAGTTCGAACCAAGAGCAGTTCTTGCCCCGGGAACTGAGACTGTTAGTTTCCCTCAACAGCGACGGTAGAACGTCGGCAAAGCGGGGACGGGGAACGGCGACGAGGGGACGATGATCGGCCAGTTGGAAACGTTTGATTGTCACGAGATACAAAGTCGGAACCGGGCAGAGTTCTCGGCGAGGGCTGGTCTGTATAGTAGGAGTAGTTCCAGAGGTCAGGTCGAGAAGCGGGAAGGCGTTGGCGGCAAAGGCTTGCGACATGGCCCGGCAGCCCGCAAGAGTAGCAGATTGGCCGGTTGTCCGCGGTATGCCAAGGGTTCGTAGGGCGTTGGCGTACCCTTGGAATAGGGTCATGGAATGCAGACCCAGGCAAGGGCGAAAGAAGTTTGTAAGGAGCGGCCTGGTAGGAAAGAGATGCTGATGGCATTAGCTGCCTGGCCGCAACTTGGGCGTAAGTCAGTGGTGCCGTTACTTGCGCCGGCACGGGGCTGGGCGAGAGCATGGAGCTGGGCGGAAGGACATCAGCGATGTGATCTTGCACGGCACGCCGTATGGTAGGGACCAAAGACGGAGCCATGTCAGGAGCAAGGCGGCCAGTATCCTGTAACTGAGGGACCAGTGATAGCTGGCGGGCGACCACTTCTCGAACGAAGGCTTTTATTTATTGACGTAAAGGGCTGTCCTCTGATGTGGTAGAACCGCCCAGCGCTAGTGTAGAGATGACGTCGTCTCTAACACCGGACCGCCGGGTAGAAGCGTGCTTCTTACGGAGCACGTCGTAGCTCTGGCAAAGCTTGATCACGTCACTGACCGTGGCAGGATTTTTCACCCAGAGCATCTGACACGCGTCGTCAGAGATGCCTTTCATGATGTTATCGATCTTATCCGCTTCGGACATTAGCGAGCGACACGCTTGCATAGGTCCACGATGTCTTCTATATAACTAGTGAACTACTCTTCGACATGCTGAGTGCGATCACGCAAGCGTTGTTCTGCCCGGAGCTTTCGAACTGCAGGGCGGCCGAACACTTCCGCAAAATTCTTTTTAAATGCAGACCGAGATGGCAGGTCTGCCTCATGGTTGGGAAACCAGAGGTTCGCCACGTCAGTCAGATAAAAGATTACGTTACTTAGCTTGATAGCGTCGTCCCATCTGTTGTAGCTACTGACGCGCTCATATGCCGGCAACCAATCGTCGACGTCTTGGTCGGCAATGCCACTGAAGAGGCACAGATCACGCTGCCTTAGAGCTCCAGAACACAGCACGGTGGTTGGGAGGGGCGACGATGCCGAGGCAGTTTCGTCCGGCATGCTGGAAGTAGAGGGTAATGTGCGGCTTCTTAGTTCCAGGGTGGACGGGAACGTACCCAGCAGCACCTGCACCAATTGTAGGGGTGTGTCTATTCGGTAAACCCAGATGGATCCAGCCGCTCAGGAGGAACTCGCAGCGGAGCGTCAGGCGTGGCGAATGAGCAAGGCAGCGACCAACTTCTTCGTCCTTGAGAGCGGCAGCACGCGACGCATGGCAGTGGCTATAACAATCAAGAGTACCACACACACACACACACACACACATATATATATATATATATATATATATATATATATATATATATATATATATATATATATATATATATATAATATATATATACGACTGTAAGTGCGGCGCGAAATCATTCGAGCATTAGTAACTCACGTCGTCATACACCAGTTCAGGATAGAAGACTGTATGAAGCGAAATTTGATGGGTCCACTTTCACCTTGTGCTTAATATATGCCAGTTTCACCTTGCCTCAGCTTGAACGTCAAGTAAAAGGAACGAGTTGTTTTCTGGGTTTCTATCTGGATTAGTAGAACTATCGCTTTAGAAAAGAGAACTACGCGACATTTCAATTTGAAACCTGAAGTAGCGACGATATAGTTGCCGCAATACAGCGACAGCCGGATCGTAGCCAAGTTGTTGTAGATCACTGCGGCGGTCAGTCATGGCTTTTAAGCCACTCTCCAAAAACTGCAGTTCATTAGAGCATAGAGCTAAAATAAAAACATTGTGCAACCTATGCCTCGCCGACTTCTCTTCTGCGCCCTACTGCACGCTTGTTCCCTTCAAAACCAGTTGGTTGTCCCTGTCCGAGTTTACGCGTGCACTCCGGGATCCCATGTTCCGTCAAACACGCCAAGCTGCAATCAGCTTAATGTCTGGCTCGATGGTATGCCTACTTGATTACATTTTGACGATGAAGAACGCTGGTACAACGGCACTGAATCTGTATGACTAGCGATAAGGATCCTGTGCTGCAAAAGAATACTGAAGAAGCATCACTCACCAAGTTTTGTACGCGTGCCCTCACTATGGTCTTCCTCACTACGCCCCACATCCCCAAACCATTATAGCCTGGACTGACAGTGAAGTACACGGAATTACTTGTTGTCATATCACAGAATTCAACGCTCTTATCTTCGGTGCGCCAGAAATCCGGGGTTATGCCATAACAGCTCTCTCTACCCACCGCCTGATGTACTTCATCAGCGGTTTTGGTGTGCAACACCTGAATCGTTTAGAGATAGGCAGTTTTAAAGCTCTTGTTAAAATCAGGAAAAGAGTACGTGAAATCAAACGTCACGCTATGTACGCAATATAACGCAATAAACACATTATAAACCGCGGTTTAAACGTGCAACCGCTCAGCTGGAGGAGGGTCCTCATCTTGACCTCCACTCTTGCGGGTACCATTAGACAGAGCCTTGGCATTGAATCAAATAGCTGGAACAAATCGATAAATCCCATATCACAACAGCACGCTATACGGCCATCGATGAACCTGGTGCAGCCAAAACAAAAATCCTCACTAGCAAAGGATTGGAGCGGGAGGCTTCGTCGTCTAGTTAAGCATGTATTAGTGCACAGCAGCTCCACATATTGACAATCTGCCACTTCGGTGATTGCTTGAAACGTCAGCGTTGGCAGCATGTAGCTTGTAGGCAAAAGTTTTTTTTAGAATAATCATTGCCAAATGTGACGGGCTTTTTGGAATTTATTTTGACAAGCAATTCGTTGTTGCACTTTTATAACACTAAAAAGAAACTTTTCTTCTAAGTGGCAGTAGGTCAATGTATGCAATTTTTGAATTATGTTGACTCTGGTCTTTGTGGCTGATGCAGCGAACAGGAAATGGAGCTCTAAGGAATTTTCTCACATGTCATGTCAGAAGACTACAATTTGCATTGCTAACCACGGTCAGTCACTCCAAACAATACGCCCGGTATTTGGCTGCGTAATTCAGCCGTGCCTACGTATGTGTTACTTACCGTGTTGAGCTCATCGACCAGACTGACCGCTTCGCCCGCTTTGCCCGCTTCACCTTCTTCGGCAGTTTTAGCCTGTTCCACCTCCTCGGCAGCTGCTGAGGCTGCTAAGCAGGCAGCAACCAACAAGACTAAGCGGCTCATGGTGCTTACTTTGACGCTAGGAGTTGACTGAGCGCTTATTTTATATCCCCAGAAGGACTGGCTGTTTATGCGTCTTTTTTTTTCGCGAAATGCCTATTTGACGCAATTGGAGAAGACGCGTGTGACGCGGCATGACATATAGAAGAAAAATTGTCAGCCGCTTTTCATTTCGTCAGGCTTGATTTCCGTGCACATGTGTCTTAATTCCATCTGTATGTCTGCACGCAAGAATTGGTGCACGCAACTCAGGGCAAGCACCACAGGGTCTGAATATATTTCAAGACCAGTTACATACGGGACTGGAGCTATAAAATTGCATAAAAATAGTATTGGAATATATAATGAAGAAAATGAAATTTCTTATTTAATTACTTTGAAGAAATCATAGCACACTGTTTAATGTATTAGCTAATGACGTTGCTCTCATTTCAGAGCTATTGTATTCAACAAAAAACATACATTTGTGATAAAGCAAGAACACAGCATGACACAAACGTATACGGGCTGACAACCGTTAACCTTTAATCATTTACTTCACATTCTATGCGATAAATCGGTGCGATATGCTGAGGTCTGTTGTTTAGCAACGTGACTCGTGGCCGAGCTGAATAAATATAACAATAAATGTATTATCAACTAATAAGTTCCTGTTTTGCATTAGGAACGTCAGATTGAACTTTGTAATTTAAGGGTGCAAAACAGTGGTTGTTCTGTGGTTTCGCTAAGGAGCCGGAATACGCGGGTTCAAACTCTACCGTGGCGGCCGCGTTGCGAAGCAGACATAAACAGCAGAATATCCCGCGTGGTGTAAAATATCAGTGGTGATTTCGAAGACACTTATTAAGGGCTAATATATACAGGGAAGCATGCTTGGTGCTGAGATTTAAATTCCCGTGCCTTACAAGCACAGGGTGGAGTCCGCACACAAGGACCCCATTGGCGTTGGTCGTTGCCGGCGCACGCCGAGTTAAAGGGAAACGCCGGCGATTTTTCGACCGTACTGATTTTATGAATTGATTTATATTGCTTAAGGCTTGGTCAGCACAATACGCGATCACAGTTTTTACAATACACAAGCAATAATTTTAAATAAGCAAACTTGATACAACTTCTACGCGGGGCTCAGAAAGCAGTGCCTGGTATGACGTCACATATTGACGACACAGGCGTGCAGCCGCGCCACATGCACCCGCTGCCGTTCTGCCGAGGTGTGCGAACGTTAGTCGCTGTCACGTGCGGCATCATGTGGAACATACTATATGCGGTGTCGGTGAGTCACCCTCAATGTCATCGGACAGGGACGGCTAGGATAGTCATTCAAATGCAACAAAAACATAAGCAGTATTTGGCACGCATGGCCAATGAGGGCAGCACCAGCATGCGATCTTGAATGAAGTAAAATGTTGCTATATGCAGTATTAATTCTTAAGAATTCTTAAGCCATTTATGCACTCGCAAACTTCGATGGAAGTGGCCGGCATAAATGAGAGACTAATCGTAATTACAAATTCCCTTTTTGTTTTCTCAATGCCGACTCTAAATCCATCTCGCTGTGAGTGAGATTGTTTTCCACTCAGTAAGACCGCTGCCACACGGAAATTTTAATGTAATTCACATTGAATGGCATTTGTTCAATTTACTGTTTTGTTCTACACGCTGCTACACGACCAAAACTAATGCCTTTTGCAAATAATGGCACGATGGATAAAAATTGGAGCGTACACAATATTTAGTGGCCTACGATATGTTACGAAAATGATTGCGCTCTGAGCGAAAGCAGCTTTCTAATTCCGTTGACGCCTTACATGTCACACGTAACCAACCTGCTGATCACGACTATCCATTGCGAAGCTCAGTGGCGGTGTCGGCGTTTGTTTACGAAAGGGTACGGAAGGCAACAATTTTAAAGTGCACGGGCTGGCCATGGAGTTTCAGCTACGTGCACTTCACACACTAAAGCAGGTTTCGAGAGCAACAATATAGGCATTGCCTATAGTGTGGCGACCGACGGATAAAACCTTCGAGCGTACGCGCCCGACGGCAAAGCATGTAGCTCCGTTGCGTCCTCGCAGGATGGTTTGCTCGAGCAATAAATGTTAAGTGCACATAAAAATATGACCGTCCCCAGCCGTATGAAGAAAGTAGACGCCAAATTCGCAACATCTGCAGCACTGAATGCAGCGAGCTTACTGCAACGATGCTGCCTGCGAGAGCAGTGGACGACGGCACTGTGGCCGTGTGCTGTATGCGCCCTAGTTGTCGGTAGGCCTAAACAGTTTCACACCGAAGCCGCACTCGGAGCTTCGGAATTGATCAGCGCTATAGTAAATGGTCTCTTCGTGGAACAGCCTTACTGCCAAGCTAACTGTCTCAGAGTAGAAACAAAAGTAATCTCGGCGACGCATTAGCAGCGAAGTCAGTACGAGATCAAATGAGCTGAGCCACATATTGGCAGCTGGGAGCTGCGAGCAGAAATTTGCTTGTATCGCAGTTAGTTCAAGAATATCGTTGCAGAAGAGTGGTCCTCAGTAACGGCTTTTTTAATTAACTTTATCCAGCCTCCTATTATTTACGAGATCAACAGATTTAAGCGTGCTTTTTTTCTGACGGCAGCTCGCAAAAATTCGCCATGCCGGCAACGGCAGGTTGCGGCAGGCGGTTTAGCCAATGTCGTTCACGGAGACATCGTCGACACAACATCCGATTTCAACCGTTGACTTGCACTCGCGAGGCCGAACTCTTGTATCAGAACCAGCCTGTGTTGATAGCTGGCCGGCGTGAAATGTTCCGAGCCTCCTCGCATCCACAGTAACCTTATCGTTACCCGTCTCCCTAAAAAACATGCACTCAGTGCATCATATCGCTCGCCGCAGGGACAGGGCAAAATATCTGTACAAAAAATATTCGACAGATGAGACAGCAGTCTATGTCGACGCGGCCGAATACTCCGACCGTGATGCTTTTTCGCTTGCAGTAGTAAACTACAG
The DNA here is from genome assembly GCF_055883805.1 of Amblyomma maculatum. Lineage (NCBI taxonomy): Eukaryota > Metazoa > Arthropoda > Arachnida > Ixodida > Ixodidae > Amblyomma > Amblyomma maculatum. The sequence continues at coordinate 131,433,300 of NC_139345.1, read as the reverse complement.
TGGACGGTTGTTGGTTGGGTGCTCAATCCCTGTCAGATCATCTGACGAGGCTGAGGAGGCGGCCATAGCCTTGGCAATAGCCTCTACCTTTGCGCAGGCCATTTTCAGCGATTTCAAATCTGCAATTCGTAGCTCTTCAAAGGCCTGGTCTTCCCCGTAGTCCTATCCCTCTTCTATTCCACCAATCTCCAACTCCACAAATCTAAATGATCTGGGTACTGGTGCTCTCATCCGAACCAGGGAACGAGGCGGCCCACAATTACGTCCGATGATTTGTCGACCGGGCTGTGGCGCCACCCGTTCTGCGGACGGTGGGATATCGTATGCTTACATTTCTTACACCACCATGCACTACTCCAAACGAACACTTTACCGAACCCTGCGATTTATGCTCGCATATATCCTAGGGTCTACACATCATAGTGCATTCTATGTGGCGAAAACGCTACCCTCTCACATATACTCTGGGCATGCCCTCGAGACTCCCCTCTCGCAGGTTTGCAGCTTTCGAATCAAGACCAATGGGAAGTCGTGTTGCTTAGCTCCGACTCGGACATACTCATTCGGATTGTGACAAGAACCCTAGAAGTCGCAGAGCGCCACGACCTCATGGCCACTTGATGGGACTTTAACCCCACACTATTTTACTGCTTACAGTCGAAGAAAATGAAGTTCTGCTCATCCCAGCATACATGCGTTCTCAGGTGCAGAGGAGGCGCCAGATCGCACAATTCACTTTTTCGCGAAGCTCTTTCTTCAAGGAAAATTGGTGGTAAATCGCTGTGTGTGAAATGTGGATTTAATAGATAGTTTGAACGTCTAGCACTGGCAGTAAATCGGGCACAGCAGGATCGGGATACCAGCCGCAGGGCACAGCTTCAGCGCGAGAGAGATGGGCGCCGGAGACCAGCGATGGTGATGGCGATGCCGCAGGGTTGTTCCTTCTTCGTCTTCTTTACATTCCCCCCGCGTGAAGAAGTCGCCATCCTGGCGATTCACGGAGAAGAGACAACCAGAGGGTTGTAATACGGCTTGAGGCGGCTAACATGGACAACCTCACGGCCGCGGCGGCGGTGGCCGGAAGGGGTGACTGGCTCGATGACGTAGTTAACAGGGGATGTGCGTTCCAAGACGCGATAAGGTCCGTGGTATTTAGTTTCTAGTTTGCTGGTGGCAGGAACGCATAGCCAAACGAAGCTGTCGGCCAGGAACGTCGGAGTAGGGGTATCGCTATCATGCTGATCTTTGCGATAGCCTTGAGTGTTGGAGGTAAACATGCGAGCTAGCTGATGGCATTCCTCAACCTTCTGTACAATATCGGACAAAGCACTGTACTCAGAGGCATCTGGATGGTATGGCAAAATTGTGTCCAGAGTAAAAGATGGTTCACGGCCGTATAAGAGAAAGAAGGGCGAAAAACCAGTTGTTGCTTGGGTGGCAGTGTTGTACGCGAATGTTACGAATGGCAGTACCTGGTCCCAGTTGGAGCTTCCAGATTCAGATGTAACATACATTGCGAGCATGTCCCCAAGCGTACGGTTGAAACACTCCGTGAGGCCGTTGGTTTGCGGGTGGTACGCGGTTGTAGCCCGATGTATCGATTTGCAAGACGACATGAGCTCTTGGACTACTTCGGAAAGAAAGACACGACCTCTATCACTGAGTAACTCGCGAGGGGCGCCGTATCGAAGAATGAAGTGGTGCAGAAGAAAATGGGCTACCTCTCGGGCTGTCGCCGCGGGAAGTGCAGCAGTCTCGACGCAACGGGTCAGGTGATCGACGGCGACGATCACCCATCGATTACCAGCGGCGCTGCATGGTAGCGGACCATAAAGGTCGATTCCCACGCGATCAAACGGGCGAGCTGGACACGGTAAAGGCTGGAGAGGGCCAGCGGGGTGGCGAAAAGTCTTGCGTTGTTGACAGGCGGTACAAGAGCGAATGTAGCGCCGTACGAAATTGTACATTCCCCGCCAGTAGTACCTCTGACGAATTCGATCATAGGTTTTCAGCACGCCGGCATGAGCGCTTTGCGGGTCAGTGTGATGGTGTGCACAAACCTCGGAGCGTAGGTGGCGCGGAATGACAAGAAGCCACGTTCTGCCGTCTGAGTTGTAGTTCCTTCGGTAGACAAGGCCGTCCCGAATGGTGAAATGGGAGGCCTGTCGGTGGAGTGCCCGAGGATGCGTAGCCGCGGAAGTAGTGCCAAGGATATCTAGCAGGTTAGAGACCCAAGGATCTTGTCGTTGCTCGAAAGGCATATCCTCAATGGTGAGTGCTGACAAGGATGCTTGAGGAGGGGACGATGAGTTAGGCGAGTGCACCGGTGACCGAGAAAGAGCGTCGGCGTCAGAGTGATTGCGGCCAGAGCGGTATACTACACGGATGTCGTATTCCTGTAGCCTGAGAGCCTATCGCCCTAGGCGGCCAGACGGATCCTTGAGAGACGCGAGCCAGCAGAGAGCGTGATGATCTGTAACTACCTCGAAGGAGTGGCCGTATAAATAAGGGCGGAACTTCGTTACAGCCCACACGATTGCTAAGCACTCCTTTTCGGTAACGGAGTAGTTGGACTCGGCTTTGGTGAGAGCACGGCTTGCGTAGGCGACAACGTATTCGGAGAAGCCAGGCTTGCGCTGGGCGAGGACGGCGCCGAGGCCGACACCACTGGCATCGGTGTGAAGTTCTGTAGGTGCAGTAGGGTCGTAATGGCGAAGGATTGGCGGTGACGTCAGAACATTTCGCAGTGTCGCGAATGCATCATCGCAGACTGGCGACCAAGAGGAGAGGTTAGGGGTGCCTTTCAAGAGCTGTGTAAGGGGGGCTATGATGGTTGCGAAATTGCGAATAAAACGACGAAAGTACGAGCAGAGGCCCACGAAGCTTCGCAGTTGTTTCAAAGTGGTCGGTTTCGGAAAGTCAGCAACGGCGCGGAGCTTCTCAGGATCAGGCAGAACTCCATCTTTGCACACAACATGTCCGAGTATTGTGAGCTGGCGGGCACCGAAGCGGCACTTTCTGAGGTTCAGTTGAAGACCGGCGCGGGTTAGGCAGGTGAGGACCTGGCGAAGTCGAGTCAGGTGGGTCGGGAAGTCGGTTGAAAAGACGACGATATCATCGAGGTAGCATAAACAGATGTTCCATTTTAGGCCGCGAAGTACAGTGTCCATCATTCTTTCAAATGTGGCTGGGGCGTTACAGAGTCCGAATGGCATAACATTAAATTCGTATAGTCCGTCTGGAGTAATAAAGGCGGTCTTAGCGCGATGCTCATCTGCCATGGGTACCTGCCAATATCCAGAGCGCAAATCGAGTGAGGAAAAGAATTCTGCGCCTTGCAAGCAGTCTAGGGCATCGTCGATTCGTGGGAGGGGATACACATCACGACGAGTAATTTTGTTGAGGCGGCGATAATCAACATAAAATCGCATGGAGCCATCCTTCTTTTTAACTAGGACCACAGGAGAAGACCATGGGCTACAGGATTCTCTAATTACTCCGCGTTGCAGCATGTCATCGACTTGTTGGGCAATAACACGGCGCTCAGTCGGGGACACACGATATGGCCGCTGATGGAGAGGTGGATGAGCGCCAGTGTCGATGAGGTGGGAAACGGTCGTCGTGCGACCCAAGGAAGACTGCGCGATGTCGAAGGAGGAGCGGAATTGGCGTAGAAGATCAAGAAGTTGCTCGCGGTGGCGCGGCTCTAGAGCGCTGTCTACAGAATGGTCAAAAAGGTCCCGCTGTAGCGGATCGGAAGCCACACGAGTTGGGGTCAAGGCGTCAACTTGGCAAACAGGGAACGACTCATCATCAAAGGCGAACAGAAGGTCGACGGGCTCGATGCGGCCAAGGCACTCCCCTTCGATCAACATAGCGGGAGACGCCAGAGGATTGGCTACCAGCAGTGTGCTAGCGCCGTTGTTCATGTCAAGGACGGCAAACGGCAGCGGTAAGTGGCGGCGGCGGCAGATAACGTTAGAGGGCACAAAGAGGACTGTCGCGGCGGTAGTAAAAGAGGCAGTGAGGGGAACCAGAACAGCGCTAACGGGTGGGATGGTTGTGTCATGAGCTACGAGGAGTTTGGCCGCTAAACGAGGACGCGGCTCGTGGAGCAGGGCATCAGACGGTGCATCCCTCGATTAAATGAGCTCTACTTGAGGACTGACGCAGTCAATGATAGCATGATGCTTGGACAGGAAATCCCAGCCGAGAATGACGTCATGAGAACATGTGGGGAGGACGACGAATTCGATGATGTACAAGGCTGCACCAATGACGACGCGAGCAGTGCAGACAGCTGTCGGCTGTATACTGTGAGCGGATGCGGTACGAAGCGATAGTCCCTCGAGGGGCGTAGTCACTTTTCGGAGGGAGCGGCAGAGTTTTTGGCTGATAACTGATACAGCGGCAGCGGTGTCGACGAGCGCAAGAGTATGAACACCTTCAATGATGACAGGAATAACATTCGCGGCATTAAGACGAGGACTTTGAATTTCTGTCGAATACGCAGTTCGTGCCTCGCGAACTGCGGCATTTAGTTTTCCGGCTGGGTAACGGGTCGTCGGCGCATTGGCGAAATGGAGAGGCGACGTGGTGATGGCGAACGACGAGGGAGGAAGTCCGGAGGATCAGAGGGTGCTGTTGGAGGACCCGATGGGACTGGGAACTGGGGGGCCAAATAAGGTGGCGCAGGCCGTGCAGCAAAGGCCATATTTATTCGGCGCCGGCAGTAGCGTGTAGTGTGTCCAGGGATGCCGCAGTTGTAGCAAATAGGCCTGTTGTCTGCAGTGCGCCATGGAGATGGTGTCTGACGCAAGGAGGGAGCAAAGGCTGTTGGTGCGGACCGCATGGGGGCGAAGCATAGGCATATGCTGGCTCAGGCGGTGGACTTGAAGTAACTTCGGCATACGTGCGACGCCATACTTGAGGAGGAGCCGGCGCGAATGCTGGAGCGTAGCTCAGTGGCGCAACGCCGGACGATGACATTGTGGGCGTGGGGAACGGCATTGAGGGTGCGACCGGAGCTGATTGAGGAACAAGATTAGGGACGACTTCAGACACATGCTGCTGGATTGCACGGCGAAGCTCCGGAACAAGGCCAGTTGGTGTCGACTCCTTAATATATGGCTGCAGAGACAGTTGTCGCGCGACCTCCTGACGTACAAAAGCCTTGATGTCTTCAGAGAGGCTAGATGACTCCCTCTCCGCGGCAAGTTCAGCAAGTGATGCTTGAGACTGGCGAATCAAAACACACTCCTTGCGGAGTTCTTCGTAGCTTTGACAAAGGTCGTATATTTCCTTGACCGTAGTGGGGCCTTTGGCGACGAGCATGTTGAAAGCGCCGTCATTAACTCCTGTGAGGACATGACGTATTTTAACGGCCTCGGTCATGGTCGGGTCAACGCGGCGACACAAATCAACAATGTCCTCAATGTAACTGGTGAACGATTCACCGGGCAGCTGTAGTCGCGATCGAAGACGCTGTTCCGCGCGGAGTTTTCGGACGGTGGGGCGGCCAAAGACATCAGAAAATTTGGTCTTGAAATGCGCCCAGGTGGTAAAGTCGGACTCGTGGTTTCGAAACCACAGATTTGCGACGTCGCTCAAGTAAAAGATGACATTATTAAGCTTACGATTGTCGTCCCAGTTATTGTGGCGGCTGACCCGTTCGTAAGTGGACAGCCAATCGTCGACGTCGTCATCGCTGCTTCCACTGAAGGTAGCGGGGTCCCGTTGGCGAAGGGAACCTGTGCAGGTGACTGGCGGATGTAGGTGCGATGAAGTAGGCTCCGTCATTGGGGTAGTCAACGTTCTGCTTCGATGTTCCAGGGCGAGATGGGTACAGGGAACCTCAGCTTGACCTCCACCAAGTGAAATGTGGATTTAATAGATAGTTTGAACGTCTAGCACTGGCAGTAAATCAGGCACAGCAGGATCGGGATACCAGCCGCAGGGCACAGTTTCAGCGCGAGAGAGATGGGCGCCGGAGACCAGCGATGGTGATGGCGATGCCGCAGGGTTGTTTCTTCTTCGTCTTCTTTACATGTGGTTTATCGCAGAACAACTCGTTCAGCCAACAACAAAACTCTAGCTACACCCATCGCTGCAGAAGAATGCATTAAAGTGTGAGCTGAAACTACAAAATAGTGAGACAGTGATTGCAAGATCTATGCTGTTCGCAAGCATGGCCGTGTCTGCGTCGTGTCAGGCTGTTTCTGATTAGCGCCGCCGTCGTCATGACCCGTACCAACAGCACCTCATAGGATCGTACAGGCGACGCCACACCATACAAGCCGCACCCAGTAGGGCCGTTGCATTGCCGTCGTCATTTGCTCAAAAACTCTTACACGACTGTAACGTCGTGAAACAGTGTTGGCCGTCAAAATGTCCCATCTGGCAGACGATTCGCGGGTCCCTGAGCGCTATCTTTAACATTACTTTGCCTGAAAACTAAAGCGTCCCCAATTGTGGTTTTCATAATGTGTAAGCTTGTCTTTGGAAGAAGGGCTGACGCAAATTTCGTTGATATCTGTTAGCATTAAAAATTTGCTCGAGTTAGCCTTTAAGGTCCATTGGGCCTGTAGGTCATGGCAGGCAAGCAGTGTCGCCTCCCAGTCCTCCCAGAAAAGGTTAGAGAAGGGGGAAAAAGATCGGGCCAGTTGGTGGGCCTATACCATGGGGTAGGTGTCAACAGTCTACCCACAGTACTGGCACTGCTCTATGAACTGGGGGTCGAAGTTTTTAGGCATTGCCGGGCCCACCATCGTGTTGGTGAAGAGGCGCTGGACAGTATATCACTCGCTTGATCTAGTCTTGATAAAATGTTACAATGTTGTTAAATGTGCAGGCCGCATTAGAATCAATGTTCTGAGCCGATTCGAATCCATAGAAAACTGTCCGGAGGGAGAGCGCGTTGGCAGCTGCAGAAGCTACCTGGTTCCCTTCACAACTCTGGTGGTCAGGAGCCCAGACGAGAGATCGGTACTCAGAATTTCTATCCCGACTGCAATTTTTATATATGCTGTAAACTACGTGGGTTTTAGACCCATGCTCAAACTTCCGACAAGCCCCTGGTGAGTCGATGATGATAAATTTTGAGGTGTGATCTGAAGCGGCGTGAGCAATGGCCACATTTAGAGCATGCATTAAAGACTTGGCCTTGAAGGTAAGACCACCGATTGTGTTGACGTTTGAATGACTTCGGCCGAGTACTACACGAATGGGGGCTGAAGGCATCCGCGCAAAATAATCCTGATTAGCCGCCACGATGGCGGGACAAGGCTTCCGACCGGCAGGTGCCGCCTATTATGGTAGTCTCATGACATGTTGAGAGAGAGACGCAGCACTCGCAGAGCACGTCTCCAGAGTTTAGGGACCCAGAACCTGTCCTGTGTGAGCTGTTTGTGCTTAATATTCAGGCGAACAAGAAGGCGGCGACTCACAATGTCTTTGTGAGACGAGTATATTGATTCATGAATTGCGCTTTCGGAAGTTACCTGAAAGTGTTTGCCACGAACAGGGCCATGAGAGGACCCAGAAACTTGGAGATTGCAAGGTTGGAGGCACGTTTCATGATTTTGCGTAAGATGACTTAGGAAATATCCTCCTAGGGCTTCCACAAATTTCACTTTACGTTAAAGACACACGCGTGGTTTAAATTATTTGGAGCTCTCCCCCACGGAGTCCCTAATAGCCTGTTAAATATTAAAGTACACATACATCTTTTCCTGGATGGATTGCACAGTAGCGCACTGTGAAATATGAAAACCATTTGAAAACGTTCGTTTAGGCGAACTAACAATAATGAAGATTGTGCTTCGGTCCCACTCGACACCACTGTCCGCAAGCGCTCCTACAGTTTCTATGTGCAGCCTTGGTCTGTGCACACCACTGCTTACTTCATATCCGAAACATATATAATCCAACTCAACTTCCCTTCTTTATTATGAACAAGGCGCCCGCAGTGAGGCTGAAATGCGTTTGTCTTATCTTTGCGGTTGGTCAGCGCTGAATAATTTCACTAATAAATATGTCCCCACCAAATGGTTTTCCGTCAAACTTTGGAGACCTTTGGTAAATGCAATATTATGTATTTTCGGTGCCGTATGAAGAAATAAAATATATATGTAACCATCGAATTTTCTTTGTTAAAGAAATGCGATTTCTTTAGCCTACCATGTGCCCTTTCAATATAGTAGCACCGAGGGCTAGAACGTATCGCAGCGCATGCCTCGATTGATGCAAGATATATGATTCTTGTTATACGCCCGACAGCTCTACATACGCCTGCCGCGTCGGAACCGATCAGCGAACAAGAATTGGGGCTTGTCCGTTCACGGAACTCGTGTAAAGATACCGGTGCTAAGGTACATGGTAGCCTAAAATGCCATAGCATGCAGCTTTCTTTATTAAAAATTTTTGTTACTTTCTTTACGCAGAACTCTAGCTTTTGTGCATCCACTATTGACATCTTAGTACTTTCTCATATGGCTATCTGCACCGCGTTTTTTCAATGCTTTTATGACTGCAGAGGTTTCGACTGCGTCAAATGCTTTCTCGTTATCAATGTCACCAATTTATAAGCTGGTTATATTCTGAGAATTTATGTATCCTCTACTAATAGTACAAATATGATCGATGGTAGAATACCCGATCCCAGAACCTGCATAATCATTTAATTCATCAGATTCTAGCGTTCCCTTGATTCTACTAGCGTTCACTGTAGTAAATACCTTTTACATAACGGATAATCAGCTTATTAGTCTGTAATTTTTCAAGTCCTCAACAACCTTTTTTATGGATTAAGATAATTTTAGTGCTCTTGCAAGCTTACGATACTGCCGATGTCGTCAAACATTTCGGAAGCAGGATGTGCAGTTTTTGAAGCGAAAGCACCTCCACGCTATGTGCAGCCAAGGTCGCAGTGCGGAGCAGAAGCCGCTACTGCTCATGCGCCGCAATCATATATAGCAACCAGATATGCCGTTCCACATGTATTCCACTGGTACGCTCGCAGTAGAGAGGAGGAGGAGGGTAACGGCGTGGGATAGAGCAGACCAAGTGGAGCAGGAAAGCGTCTGCCGTTATCGCATGCGCAGGGCCAGAAAGTGGATTCTGCATAAAACACCGGTTTGACTTTATGCGTGCAAAGGAATTCTGGTTATGTTTTAAGCAACGCTCGGTTACTCGCAGCCAAGGATTTCGCTACACAATCAGCTCGGGAGCGTTCAACCTCTGTAATTTGGTAACCCCCCCGTCATTCAAGATATCTGTGGTCACGTGATCCTCCGCAACTGATTTCCTCCTTTTGATAGGTTCCAAATCATTCCTCCTTTGTTACTGGAGGAACGTGTTATGGCTTTTCAGTATTGATGACCTCATAATTGTCCCGACTACTTCAGCTACTGTATATGTCAGTATATAGCCCCTCGGCTACTTTGACTATCCTGTTCATATTCGTAATAATATTTTCCGCCATGTCCCTCACTGAATACACCTGACTTTTGCATGTATTTAAATGTCCTTTTCAACCCTTTCGGACTAACATCGCTTTTTAAAGCATGCACGAAGTTTTGCATATTACACCTCCTTATGTAGAACTATACGCTTATTGATAAGGTTTGATATTTTTGACCGCTCTATCGTATCTGTTCGATTGGAGACTTTCATACGTTGCCGTTTCTTGATATAATCCTCCGTCTCGTTGGATAACTTACTGGTATCCTGTCTTACAATCATATCGCCTACTTTTACCGCACACTCAATAATCTTATCTCTGCTAACATTTTTCATTGCTTCTTGACTAAGGTTGCCTTTTTAAGCTACATTTTAATTATCACTTTTTTTTTGCAGCTAGGCAAGGATAAAATATCTACCCATTACTATACCAAGCTTGCTTAGAAGAAGACTTCATAGACTTGTAAGTGGAAAATTTGGTGGATAATACCTAAATAATCTGAGATTCACTGGTTACATTGCCTTGCAAATTTGATTAGGGGACGTATTCTAAATAATTATTAGTGACATCTGCAAAAAAAGCAGATAGGCAGGCCTAAAGAATAGGGTGCAGAAGGGTAAGGTAATGCTCAAAAACCTAGGGAAGAGAAAACTGTTTACAATAGGTAGCGAAGCACTGGAAATAATAGGCGAATATGTCTACTTAACACTGGCAGTAACCGCAAATCCGGGCCATGCAAGTGAAATATTTTGAAAATAAGATGAGAATGGATCAACTTTGGTAACTACTCGCAGACTTTGCCTGGCAGCTTACCGGTATCCTTGAAGAGGAAGGTGTGTAATAATTTCGTGTTACCAGTACTCACTTAAGGGGGCTCAAACGTGGACGCTAACGAAAAGGGTTCTATTTAGGTTGAGGGTGAAGCTGAGAGCTATTGAACGGAAAATGGTAAGTGTAACCTAAAGAGATAAGAAGCGTGCAGGGTGGGCCAGCGAAATAACTCGATTTAATGATTTCATAGCCGAAACCAAGGAGAAGGAATGATCATGAGGAGGACATGTATTGGGAAGAGAGGATTATCGATGTTGGATTAAAGAGGACAAATAAGATAACAAGGGAAGGCAGAAAGTTAGGTGAACGGATAAGATTAGGTTTGCAGGTGTCGAGTGGATTCACCTAGTGCAGGAGCGTGTTTAAAAAAATAATATGAGAGGACCTTCCCCCTGCAGTTGGTATAATACTGTTGATGATGATAATAATGACGAAAGAGCCATGTGTTCCCATGATGTTTCTGCGTGTTGGACTTCATCAACGTAACTGAAAATCCGCAGTAAATTCAGGTTTTTGATAATTTGTGTTTTTTATAATGGGTATAAATCAAAACATTAGGGGAAAAAGAGAGCTCCGTTTTTCATGTATCACGTGACAGCGGTAATCGATTTCATTTGCTGCTCTCCTTGGTGATCTTGTTTTGCGTCTGGCTACCGCGAATTCTCACGTTCCCTCTGGCGAAGGTCACTAAGAATTATTTTTTTCTTTCATATCATGTTATTTAGTGAGCAACATACATGTCGTGCCGAACAGATACATACAGAAGGATAAAAACTGAGAGGTCGTGGGGGGGGGGGGGTCTCAACGGCAATATTTGGTTGTTTTACTTCAAACTTCTAATCGTTTGTTTACATGCTTTCATTTTATTTCACACGTAAGAACACCAAGCACTCCTTACGCTTTCCTTGTCGCCAGTTGCTTTCGCCTGCCTTTGTGTGTCAGCACGCATGACTCATAACGAGCTGTTATCAGAATTTGCATAATAGCCTAACAAGGACAATGAATCTGGCAGTTTTGAGGTCATAGATAGCGTAGGAAACTTTGATCACACAGCCGCCGCCCCGCCTGTTAGATCACGTCCCACTTGACACTCGCACTTAGACGGCTCGTTCCAAGTCATGCACTGCGAATGAGGGCGGCGCTGGCGAACACCCTGAAGAATATGTTATACGCAAAATAAATACCTAAGGCAGCCAACTGAAAACCATCGCCGTAGCTCGAAGCAGCAGAGCACCGAACGAGGAATTCGGAGGACGCATGTGGTTGCCTTTAGTACAAATGCCTAATTTCACGAGGTCTAACCCGTCTTTCGGGATGTGGGCCTCAGATACTGCACCTTTCGTTGCCTGTAAGCCAATTACTAATAAAAGTGTTAGCGCCGCCGAGGTGGTGCAGTGGTTCAGATGCCCGACTACTGTGCCGCTATTCCTGCAATCTCGCCACAAGATGGCGGAAGCAAAAACACAACAGGAAACTAAAGATAGCAGAAGTTACGGCAAAAGCTGAAGAATACGCAGCGCAACTCGCGAGACAAAATTGGGAACAATTCAGCGACTCACTTAAGGGAACCTTAGGTACGGCCAGAACCTGGAATCTCCTAAGAGCACTAATCGATCCGACCAAAACAAAATCAGAAAACAATAAAAGCATCCACAGATTCATCCACTCCTTCGAGGGTTCGGACACCGACCTTTTAGAGAAGGCACGAAAAAATGTTTCGGTGGTCACAACCCCTCACGATACCAAGGAACCTATCGCGGAGCCGAAAACGAGAGACTCGACCGCCCAATAACTGTGGAAGAAGTTTATGCGGCCATAAGGAATACGACCAGAAACACGGCAGCAGGAGCCGACAGAATCGACAACGCCCTAATCCAAAACCTGGGTGACGACCTCGTACAAGAGCTCGTAAGTTTTCTAAACAAACACTGGGAGGCGGAGACGGTTCCCAAAGACTGGAAACACGCCGAAGTAATTGTGATTCCTAAACCTGGCAAAATGCTCCAAATTGAAAATCTCAGGCCCATCTCGCTCACGTCGTGACTCGGCAAGCTTTACGAGCGGGTGGTGATGATCAGACTGCAAAATTTCATGGAAGATAATGACCATGTACCCCATACCATGTTCGGCTTCAGAGCATAACTCTCGACGCAGGCCGTGCTGCTTCAAATACAAGAAAATGTGCTCCGCAACGTACCCCGAACGGGTGAAAATGTCATAATGGCCCTTGACATCAAGAGAGCATTTGATAACGTCAGTCACGAAGCGATCCTTAGAGGCCTAGACGACCTGGATTGCGGACGCAGAATCCACGGGTACGTCAAAGCCTTCCTGTCAGATAGAACTGCGACCATCGGCATGGGAGCCCTTCGATCGAAAAATATTCACGCGCCAAACAAAGGAACACCCAAAGGATCAGTCATCTCACCTATCCTCTTCAATATAGCTATGATAGGTCTAGCACGAAAACTAGAGAAGATCGAAGGCATCAGGCACGCAATGTATGCAGACGACATAACAGTCTGGACGAGCACCGGTTTGCTCAGGGAGAAAGAAGAAAAACTACAGGAAGCGGCCTCCTGTGTACAGAAATATTTCGGAGAAAGAGGACTCGCATGCTCGACCGAGAAATCGGAACTGCTTCGAGTGTGGAGAGGCAAACAAAACCGGACCGTCCCAATCAGTGAGGACCTGAAACCCAACATCTACCTGGAAGGAATGCCCGTCTCGGAAAAGACAACAATAAGAATATTAGGTATGTTGGTTCAATCGAACCAACGCATTAGTCACACTTTTACCATGCTCAAAACAACAACGCTACAAGTAACACGCATGATCACCTGCATCACCAACAGGCGGCAGGGCATGCGCGAAGAGGACACACTAAAACTAGTTAGAAACCTGGTAGTGAGCCGAATTATGTACAGCCTGCCCTACCAGTGCCTCAACAAGAGTGAAATACAACAAGCGGATGCCCTGCTACGCAAAGCGTATAAGACGGCGCTCCGATTACCGCGCAACACGTCTACAGAAAAGCTCATGGCGCTTGGATTGCAAAACACATTCGAAAAAGTGCGCGAGGCGCAGCTTGAGTCGCAAAAACTCAGGCTGCTGCAGACAACGGCTGGAAGAGCGCTTTTACAGAGGCTCGGATACTGTGAGCAGATGCGAGAAACAGCGAGGACGGTAACGATCCCCGACGAACTTCGCAAGTCCCTCAAGGTAGCTCCAATCCCGAGAAACATGGACCCTAACCTCCACCAAGGTAGAAGAGAAGCAAGGGCCGATTTTATTAAAAAAACATACGCTCCTCAAGACACGACCGTGTATGCAGACGCGTCCTCGAGAGGAGGACACAACAAAATTGCAGTGGCCACGGTGGTCCATTCGTCTCTACGCGAAGTGACCAGCACCTCTATCCGACACTGCACAGTAGCAGAGGCCGAGGAAGTAGCCGTTGCTCTAGCGGGGGCGGAGGGCTATAGAGCTGGGCGGTCGCTAACGATACTCACGGACTCTCAAACAGCCTGTCGAAATTTGATGAATGGTAGGATTGGTCGTCACGCACTCCGTATAATCCTCGAAGCGAGCGACAGAATTAAAACCACGAAGAAAACAAGACCAGACACAAAATTATGTGGGTACCGGGGCACATGGGGGTGGCAGGGAACCAAGTGGCTGACAGGATAGCTCGAGCATACACTACTTTCCGAGCATCCGACGAGTCCGCGGAACTTTTGCCAGTACCAAAGGCATACTCGGCCGTACTAGAAAACTATAGAGGAAGAAGAATGCGATATCCCCCACCCCACAGTTTTCTCACCAGAGAGGAAGGTGTCATATGGAGACAATTACAGATGCGTTCATACCCAAACCTACACATACTAAACAAAATGCACCCTACCATATACGCTGACAGATGTCCGTGGTGCGATGAAAAACCAACACGATATTACATCACATGGGCCTGTCAAACCATAGATGTGGTCCCCAAAATTCGAAACCCGAGTGCAAAGCAATGGGAGACTCTGCTGTCCAGCGACCGCTGCGAAGACCAGCAAGGTCTGGTACAGCAAGCCCAACGGGCGGCAGCAGCCAGCGGAGCAACCGACCATTGTGCGAAAGCGGACGAAGTCGACGGAGAAGACTCTTGTAGATTCAACAAGCAGACATCTCTGAAGACGTCCCAAAAACCGCCAAGTAATATAGGGCAAAAATAAAGTTTTTCCTCCCCTCTTCCTCCTCCCGGGTTAGATCCCAAGCGCGAACGGCTTCATTTCGATGGAGGCGAAACGGAGAGGCGTGCGCATGCTGTGCGTTGTTATTGCACGTTAAACATCCCCAGGTTGTCAAAATTTCTCCTAAGGCCTCTATTGCGGCTCATTTTTTCTCTTCTTTCACTCCCATCTTCCGCCCTTCCTTTACGATGCGGTCAGGCGTCCACAGAAATCAGTGTGATAGATATTGCCTTTCGTTTCTTGTGAACGAATTATTATTATTATTATTATTATTATTATTATTATTATTATTATTATTATTATTATTATTATTATTATTATTATTATTATTATTATTATTAATAATGAAAGCATTAGTACGATTTGAAAGAATAATAGTGATGATGGTAGTTATTCACTAATACAAATAAACCAATATTCCGTTATAATTAGTGGGAAAATAATATAACTGAAACAGCAGATAATAGAAGTAAAAAATATAGAAATAGCCAAAGAAAAAGGAAAATAAAGTAGAAATTACAAAAACGTTGCTGTTCTCCCAACGCAGTTTCTGTAATAATTTCTAAATTTTAGTCCGAATGCATTATTTATTCCACGAGGTCTATCCGGGCCTTCTGTATGTGTGTGGGCTTCAGTGTGAGCTTGCCAGACCAAGCAGCAACAGTTCACCCGTTGTCAACTGTCAACTGAGGGGTGCATCGCGGGCTCAAAGAAGGCTGTAAAAAAGAAGGTGGGGAGGGGGCCGTGCACATGGCTTTAATATGTGTGTCGACGGACGCTCAAAAACGTCTGCTCTGTGACGTCTTGGGACAAGAATCATTATCGGAATAGCTAGAAAACAGGATTGTCTCGCTCGTGTGGCACTGACGGTGACTCAGCCCCGATGACGCGATGAGAGTGGTATCTTGGTACATGCCATTGTTGCCCGCATAGGCGCACAGCGCAACTGCTACGGCACGTCAGGCTACGTCAGTATCGCAAGTGAACCGGGTCCTTCTACTGTCTCGACTGAAGAAGTGCGCCATGCCTGCCGAGTTGAGTTGGAACGGGATAAAAGACGCCATAAACGTGCAATGCATTTATGGCCTAGAGCCCAATCAAATCAAAACTTAGAGGAAAAAAAAAAACAATATCAACCAACAGCTCAGCAGAATTAAACCGTGCTTACGTACGTCTACCTCGGTTTAGCCTTATTTGAAATCCTGCTAATTCTATATTTACTTCCTACTCGGCTATATCCGCGATCATTAATATTTCTCATTCATGAATAGGAAACAAACAAATCAATATGTATTCCTTGGTTTAAATTACTTTCAGCTCCTTTTGTATGTGTCTCATATCGAGTGTGTCATTTTGTTACCTTTATTTTCTATGCAATTTATAGGAGTCCTTCGGATAACAAATCTTATAAAGTAGTTGCAGAGCCTTGCGAATAAAAACCGTGTTCAAGCAGCTTAATTCATGGTGAAGCCCTGGTGCGATCATGTTGCTTTTACGGTAGACCGTACACGCAGTTTGACATCATAGTAACCACCAACCCGTTATTAAGCTTAGGCCCCAACCCCTTATTTAGTGTATTTGTGAACTTTCAAATATTGATCAGCATTTTCTCGCAAGCTACCAAATTATGTGAAAGAAGTTCCGGCGTAGACACAAGTTGCAGGCTTAAAGATTTATGTTGGTGGCCTGCGTTTAGCGTGCATAACTTGAGATCCGAGAGTTCGGAATAGATTCCCGTCTCTGGCTACGTCGGCAATGTCATGTTCTCCCGTGATAGTACAAAATCCACTGAGCCTTCAATACGTGGTCATGTCAACTGTCAGGTACCAATTACATGAGCATGTTTGTTATTTTGCGCTCTCAAAGGCAGCCCCCAACAAAGCCAAAACCGGAATTTCTGCTAAACACGGCCTTTACAGTTGTGGCAATAAAACTTCCGACGTTCCTTAGACATTTCTAAGAATCGGAATGCGGAAGCCTAGTTGGACGATTCGTTACATGTTGCTGAGGTTTGCATTTCATTTTGTGCATACCTGCTTTTAAACTTTCTGTTCAAAGATATGCCGTTGAACTTTGTGATGAATGCTCTAGTAATCTGTGTACCTTCCATCTTCACGACAGCTCGTATTGCATGTGCAACAGCAGTGCCTCTCCAGCAAATTCTGCATTCTCAGTACGCATACCACATTTTGGAGGCATATTGCTCTTGTCGGGCCGCTACCGCAGCTTCATCAGTAACAGTTTCCTCCCGACGGTGGTTGAGACCGGCGGCATTTCGATGTTCGCAACTTTTTCCATTCTTGCGCATTTCTTCTTTTTACTGAGCCTGCGAGTAGGGGCTTGGGCGGTGTCAGCTATAGTGGCGTATAATAAAGCACTCAGCCCACACGGCAACGTATACAAGAAACTCATTTGCCGCAGTGCATCCTAATTTCGGCCCGGGCTAGGTGGTTGTTGTTGCAGTGCTTGTTATACTATATATACAAAAGGAAAGAAAAGATGTTTGTCAACATCGGTATCTGCTATCTGATATCTGAAGCACCTGAACTGGTGCGACGGAAATAAAGGGATAGTGAGGAAGGGGTAGAGGAAATCAAAGAGTTGAGCGATATAGGGAGAAAAAAAATGAGGTAAAAATAAACAGACATATATAGACTATGACACAATATACAGTAGTTTGCTCGAGATCCGCCCACAAATGTCTTAGGACACTGAGCATTTGGCACATAGGCCAGGCCTCCGCAATAGCTCTGCGTCCATGTAACTATTTACGACGGCCGCACGCGCACACTGTACAAACATTGACGGCCGACGTTGGGCGATCGGCCGTTATCGTCCGGAATAGTACACGCGGAGCGTTCGGTCACAGCGCGCACTATCTGGCGAGGTGAAATAGGCGGGTCATCAAGCCCGCCTTTCGATATATTCACACTGGCTCACGTGTGTTCGCTCGCGGACGTGCGCACTGCCCGGCGACCACAGGAGCCCAACTACGCTGTCCTGGATTACCCCCTGATCTCTGTAAGCCGCGAGAAACTCACGTCGTGGTTCGGCTAGCGCGGCGCTGTGCCGTAGACGATGTTCGAGAGTTTCTACCGCGGACTGGTGGCAAGCCCATGGCGCATCCGTCGTTCTCCAGGCCACACACATCCAATGCGTGCACGGAGGAACATTGCGCGTTGCAGCCGAGTCAGCGAGCGGCCGCTGACACTGTGAATGCGCTCACCTCTTGCGATGCGTGGGTCGGGGTTCTGCGTCCGGAGGTGGTCGTCGATTACCGCACGCACGTCCTCCAAAGCGTGTTGCTCGCCGCTAGGAGGGAGTTCATGTGCTGTGGTCGCGAGCTCGTCGGCACGTTCGTTGCCCGCGATGCCGCAGTGCTCGGGGATCCACTGTGCCCGTATAGCGCAGCCGCGCTTCGCAAAGCGCTCAAGACGCGCGCGAATCTGACCCAGCAGCGGAGTTCTCCGGCCGGTGGCTCGAAGGCAGCTGAGGGCGGCACGGGAGTCGCTGAGCACGGCACACCTGGACGGCGGTGGAGTCAGTTCAAGCAGTAGACCCAGTCCTAGACATGGCCCAGCAGCTCCGCCGTAGTGGAAGAACCCAGGAATGACAGGTGCAGCTGCCTGTGGTTCAGTTACAGGGCGAGGTGGGCAGCCGCCGCTGCTAGCGAGCAACTATCTCTGGCCATGGAGTCGTCGGTGTAAACGAGGAGGTGGTCTTGGAGTTCCTCGTAGACGACGGCTCTGGTCAGCAACTGCACTGCACAGAACGGTGTGGTGAGTTTTCTTGCGATGTCGACGATCTCTCGTTGAACCTCCGCAGTAGCGGGCTAGGGCGAGCAGAGGTCGTAGGGGGCGTTGCATTGGTGAGCTGCTCGTACTCGAGCAGCGCCGCTCCCATGCGCGAGTGGCGATGTTGTCGCAACCGTTGTAATAGCGGACTGCAATCCGCTGCGCGCTGTAGGCGGTCGATGTGTCGGAGCGCCCGCAGCGTGCCTGAAGTTGTAATGGCCACGCGCTTGCCTCGGCCGAAGTAGCTGCGGTTTGAGAGTTCTGAAGAAGGCCGAGGCAAATGCGGAGCGCCTTGCGATGCTCGACCTCCTGCTTCTTCCAGCATGGCTTGCGCAGTGGTTGAGATTCCCAACTACCGTGCCAGAGTTGTTGTGGCTGTAAACTGATTGTTATAGGAAGGGAAGGGCGCGGTAACTGTCTCGCTTGTTTTCTGTGGACACCTCAATCGCGCCGCAAGGGAAGGATGGAAGGTGGAGTGAAAGTGGAAAGAGAGAAAGGGGAGCCGTAGGGGAGGGCTGCGGAGTAATTTCGACCGCCCGGGGATCTTTAACGTGCGCTGGCATCGCACAGAAAAAAGGAAAAGAAAATGCACGGGTCTGCTATTGGCTCTGTAGCTGAGCCACCTCCGCTGCCTTGTGCGGACAGAAGAGAAAATAGAGAAGAAAGAAAAAGAAGAGGGAGAGAAAGACGCGCGCCGCAACAGCCGTCGTCCACCACCGAAGCGGTGGCGGGTGCAATGCCAGCCTACAACAGACAAACATTCGGTGGCAGGCTAGCACCCATCGCAAGCGGCGGTGACCTACCTGTCCCAGCTCCATTAGGACCAGGATCAGCCACCCTCCGTTCGCTCTCCTACTGTGCCTGAGTACCCGGGTTCGACCGCAGGCGGGTTTGCTTCAATGGAGGCTAAACGGAGAGGCGTCCGTGTATTTTGCGATGTCAGTGCATGTTAAAGACCCCCAGGTGGTTGAAATTACTCCGTAGCCCTCCACTATGGCTAATATTTCTTCTTTCACTGTCACTCCCACCTTCCTCTCTTGTCCTACTGCGCGGTTCAGGCGTCCACAGCGACAAGCGTAAGAGATACTGCGTCTTTGCCGTGCTGTGAACCAATTATTATAATTGGCGTAAATTCCCAGCGAATAAGAAAATGAACTTAAAAGAAGTTTTCGAAGCTGATAAGGCGCAAAACTATAAAATTTACTAGCGGACACGTGACGCTCAGCTTTTTCGTACGTCACGATGCGACCTTGAAACATACAGAAAGAATTCACCTTAAATGGTATATGATCACCAATGCCAGCTGCATCCTCAAAACAGCTTGTAAGACTGTGGTCAGTTAAGTTCTAGTTGTTGGTGCGCAATTTCGGGTACCAAAAATCTCAGCGGCATTCAAGCTGCGTCTTTTATGCATACTTCCTATTAACAGAGCCCTTAGTGATAGCGCTGGAACTGCTGAATCATGGAATGACAGTGAGCAGATAGACTGACATCAGGTCAAGATGGTGCACTGGTTATCTCCTAGCCCTTCACATTGAATTGTCTAGAAATACACCAAGTACTTATGCTATCAAAGCACCGCGTCATTAAGATGACCTCACTTCGTAAGAACCATGCGCAAGAGCACGTTTACAAGACCGGGTCGACAGAGGTTGGTTGTTCCAGACTTACAAATCACTTTCAGAACACTTTGGTACTCATAAAGCAATAATGGCTCAGCGGTACTTAAACCGGTTTCGGTATGTGATGTAACCAATGATTCGGTGACATCGCAGCCACAAAACCCCAAGCGGGATTTTCAAACACCCTGCCATGGTTAAATATTTAATATGATGCAACACATGAACCGAATGCGATTAGAAGATGAAATGGAAAGCCATCGCATGTATCAAGTGATTTACGTAATCGAGTAATTCAGTTCGCCTAAAGCAAAACAATTAGGTTACTGACTGGATTGCAGCCCGGAAACTATGGGTTGCGAACAAGAAAACGTGCCAACATGGCCATGTAACACGCTTTTGTTTTGCTATTGCAGAGAAAAGCTTCTAACAAAATGAGCACGAAGAGCTCATTCCCGAAATTAGAGGGCTGCATAGCGCGAGCCCGCCATATACGAGCTTATTCCTCAGCATTCCCAATGTCACAATTAGTGGGATGCACGCACAGTCATCAAGAGGCGGTAACGAGCTAGGAAGCTTTTCCGGGAAAGCATATACTGCTCGCAGTAAATCGTGCGGGATAATCCTGAACAATCGGGGACAATCCTGAAGATTTGGCATGTCGGTACATAAGATGTCTCTTCCACAGGCTCCCAAACAGTCTCATTACCCTAAATAAATTGCGATGCATAGAGCTATCGAGCAGTTTTTCTCAACAGGCAAGCAATACTATGCGCTCTGATTTCAGTGCTCCTCTTAAGCCTTCGCTGTAACATGTCCCAGAAGGACACGGCATCGCGGAAGAAGGCAAAATATGATCAGTGGTCTCTGTCGTATTACACAGACGATAATTCACTGGTTGCTGGAGAAACAACTCCTTAGAAAAAAGCACTGTTGCCTTGACAGAGGACGTTGAGCTATGCAACTTAAAGAATGTTTTTGCAGCAGCTTGAATGCACGCATAATTAACGTGCTTTAAAGCACTGCTCTAGAAATCCCTGAATAAGCTGCTAATGCAAAGGTATGCAAGAGGGCCATGGAACGGAAAATGGTAGGCGTAACGTCAAGAGAGAGGAAGCGTCTATAGTGGACCAGAGAAACAGCTCAAGTTGATGATAGTCAAAAGTAACAGGAAATCGCACGGGCTCGATATGTAGTTCGAAGAGAGGATAACCAATTGTCTCTAAAAGTAATCAAGTGGATCCCAAGGGAAGGTAAGCGTAGCAGGGGGCGGCACAAAATTATGTCGGTGGATTAGATTAAGAAATTCGCAGGGGTCAAGTGGATGCAGCTAGCACAGAACCGGGTTGATTGGGGGAACATGGGAGAGGCCTTCACCTTGCAGTGGGTATAGTCCGGCTGATGAGAATGCAACGATATAGAAAACTACGAAGGACTTTATTCACCTGCCTCCTTGCGAGGCTTTGCAGTTAATTGAAGAAACAGTGAGCACTGAGGAAATTGAAGGTGTCTGCTACTTAAGGAATCTGCACAGAGCTCCTTCACCCGCCAGTCTATTCGGTCCAGAAATGGCAAATGACCACTGAGTGGCTGAATAAACACACCTGCTAAAATTAGGAAATTTTTTTAATTTCAAAAAGGAAACAAATGTGAATCAATAAGTTGATGCAGAAACTAGTGATTAGGGTTTATTGGGAAGAAACACAGACTGTCACGACGCATGGGCTCCAAATAAGTACACCACACGAAGATTACAAATGTTTTGGTACTCCACCCTCCTTCTCCCACAATACAGAACCGGCAAGAGGTAAGCAGGATTTGCAAAAAGACTGCTTCGCAGTCTTGGACGCGAAAAAAAAAACACAAAGTAACTTTCCTGCCCACTCAAGCCTCTGTTTGTCACCTCAGCCAAGAGTTTTGAGGCCAATATGCTGCCCTGTAGTGAGAGACCTAATTTTTCTAGAATATATTAAGGTCGGCTTATAGCAATCAGCTGTGAACGCTTCAAGCTCTGTTTTAACAATTAATTTCATCTGCCTATGCACCAGGGCTAATTCTCTGTAGTTCATGTAAGTGCCGCCTAGCAAACGAAAGTGATATCTGTCAAGGAGAGCTATTCTTGTTGCGGTCTAAATGGCCACATTCTTCGTCTTCTGTTTACATAAGTTACGACATTGAAAAATCGAGAGATCAATGCGTGGTCAAGTATCTTCCAAATAGGTAGACAAAAGACGCCAATATTTCATATGATAGGCGACAGTTCTTCACTTTCTACGGCAGACATCGAGGGTAGAGTACGCACCGAGTGCACTTCCCTATCTGAACAGACACCAGACACCATGAAGTGAAGCTGAAGATTATGGGCTTCATCATGTAACCAATAATGTTGGCTATATGGTATAGTGAAACGTAAATCCTGTAAAGCCGAGCTGTAGAGAAATAATAGAAATGTGTAAAATGAACATTTTCACTCTTGTGCTGTCCAACAGACACAATACTGAACTGAGGCGCTAAATCAGTACATGAATCAGCCCTAGGGTAATACGCTAACTTAGCACTGGTTGGTGCTCATTCCGCCAAATGCCATTCAAGTCTCTCAACAATATAACTTCGTATACACAGATGGTCGACCAATAAAATGCGTTGAGTTATCGTAAAGCCGTGGTTCTTGGTCCACGCGATCAACGTTTGTATACTTAGGCTAAACGAAGGAAAGAAGCCAACAGTCGGCGAGGCCAAGGAAAGCGTTGGGGATGGTACTTTATGTCATTTTTCTTTTTTTAATGTTTACTTGGATAATCACAGAAATTAGTAATGTAATCTGTTTAGGGGAAGGATAATTAGACACAAAGTAGAAGAAAAAACAACGTGCCGATGGTGGGATCCGAACCCATGACCTCCGAATAACGCGTCCGGTGCTCTTCCAACTGAGCTAAATCGGCCGCTGTCCCCCCTGCTACTTTCTTGGGTATTTATGTTGTCTGTATACGAACCTTGAGAGTGTTCACCAGCGCCACCCTCAGCCATAGCGGCGGACGTGGGACGTCCTTTGTTACCGCCAGCGTCACATAGAACGTGATCAAGAGCGAGGGCGAAAGCTGTGCTAGAACCTTCTTACGCTACCTATGGCTTCAAGACTGCCAGAACCGAGACCCCCGTAAGCTACAAGCAGATCAATCAAGGGGAAATGAGGGTGCTCGTTATAATACATGAAGGAAAGAAGCCAACAGTCGACGAGGCCAAAGAAAGCGTCGGGGATGGTACTTTATGTCATTTTTCTTTTTTTAATGTTTACTTGGATAATCACAGAAATTAGTAATGTAATCTGTTTAGGGGAAAGATAATTAGACTCAAAGTAGAAGAAAAGACAACGTGATGATGGTGGGATCCGAACCCACGACCTCCGAATAACGCGTCCGGTGCTCTTCCAACTGAGCTACATCGGCCGCTGTCCCCCCTGCTACTTTCTTGGGTATTTATGTTGTCTGTATACGAACCTTGAGAGTGTTCACCAGCGCCACCCTCCGCCATAGCGGCGGACGTGGGACGTCCTTTGTTACCGCCAGCGTCACGTAGAACGTGATAAAGAGCGAGGGCGAAAGCTGTGCTAGAACCCTCTTACGCTACCTATGGCTTCAAGACTGCCAGAACTGAGACCCCCGTAAGCAACAAGCAGATCAATCAAGGGGAAATGAGGGTGCTCGTTATAATACATGAAGGAAAGAAGCCAACAGTTGGCGAGGCCAAGGAAAGCGTTTGGGATGGTAAATTTTGTCATTTTTCTTTTTTTTCTTTTTTTTATTGTTTACTTGGATAATCACAGGAATTAGAAATCTGTTTAGGGGAAAGATAATTAGACATAAAGTAGAAGAAAAAACAACGTGCCGATGGTGGGATCCGAACCCCCGACGTCCGAATAACGCGTCCGGTGCTCTTCTAACTGAGCTACATCGGCCGCTGTCCCCCCTGCTACTTTCTTGGGTATTTATGTTGTCTGTATACGAACCTTGAGAATGTTCACCAATGCCACCCTCAGCCATAGCGGCGGACGTGGGACGTCCTTTGTTACCGCCAGCATCACGTAGAACGTGATCAAGAGCGAGGGCGAAAGCTGTGCTAGAACCCTCTTACGCTATATGGCTTCGACTGCCAGAACCGATACCCCCTTAAGCTACAAGCAGATCAATCAAGGGGAAATGAGGGTGCTCGTTATAATACATGAAGGAAAGAAGCAACCAGTCGTCGAGGCCAAGGAAAGCGTTGGGGATGGTACTTTATGTCATTTTTCTTTTTTTCTTTTTTTTAATGTTTACTTGGATAATCACAGAAATTAGTAATGTAATCTGTTTAGGGGAAAGATAGACACAAAGTAGAAGAAAAAACAACGTGCCGAGAGTGGGATCCGAACCCTACTCTTCTACTTTGTGTCTTATTATCTTTCCCCAAAACAGATTACATTACTAATTTCTCAAGGTTCGTCTACAGACAACATAAATACCCAAGAAAGTAGCAGGGGGGACAGCGGCCGATGTAGATCAGTTGGAAGAGCACCGGACGCGTTATTCGGAGGTCTTGGGTTCGGATTCCATCATCGGCACGTTGTTTTTTCTTCTACTTTGTGGCTAATTATCTTTCCCCTAAACAGATTACATTACTAATTTCTGTGATTATCCAAGTAAACATTAAAAACAAGAAAAAAAGAAAAATGACATAAAGTACCATCCCCAACGCTTTCCTTGGCCTCGCCGACAGTTGGCTTCTTTCCTTCATGTATTATAACGAGCACCCTCATTTCCCCTTGATCGATCTTCTTGTAGCTTACGGGGGTCTCGGTTCTGGCAGTCTTGAAGCCATAGGTAGCGTAAGAGGGTTCTAGCACAGCTTTCGCCCTCGCTCTTGATCACGTTCTACATGACGCTGGCGGTAACAAAGGACGTCCCACTGTCACCCGTTAATAATTAGGGGGGTATTATTAACGATGCGCCCTTAACGGTGCGCACACTCCAGACACCCTTAGAGGGGGTAGCTGTTCCGGTCGCAAAGGAGATGCCCTCGACTTGCGTGGCAAGCTCAGCCGGAATTCATCTACCTTGTAGTGACAGAAGGGGGTGGTCGTTTGGTGCCCAGCTATCGCCGGTTCAAACCAGAGTAAAGATAGGAGTCAGAAGTAACAAACAAAACACAATTTATGCACAGCAAGAGACGATACAGAGGAATACACAAGATCACTTGAAACACATAGACGAGAGGTTCACAGAATAACGAACGCTAAGCATGCAACTACAGAATGATTCATTAACACAGGCTTTACAACAGATCAAACACAAGAGAGTGACATAAACAAACACCAAATTGTTCACCGGGCACTGTTGCAGTCCGACGCCTCAAGAGTCGCGATGTGGCCGCCATACGAGACGAGCGCCGCTCCCTTGCAGGTCCATGGGTTTGCCAGCAGCGGGTGATCCCCGGGAGTTCAGTCGAAGCACAGGCGAGCACGTCGCAAAACACTGACGAACTGACTGACTGACTCAACAAACGGCGCGGTCGCTTTAAATAGGGCGATCACAGTTTTTACAATACACAAGCAATAATTTTAAATAAGCAAACTTGATACAACTTCTACGCGGGGCTCAGAAAGCAGTGCCTGGTATGACGTCACATATTGACGACACAGGCGTGCAGCCGCGCCACATGCACCCGCTGCCGTTCTGCCGAGGTGTGCGAACGTTAGTCGCTGTCACGTGCGGCATCATGTGGAACATACTATATGCGGTGTCGGTGAGTCACCCTCAATGTCATCGGACAGGGACGGCTAGGATAGTCATTCAAATGCAACAAAAACATAAGCAGTATTTGGCACGCATGGCCAATGAGGGCAGCACCAGCATGCGATCTTGAATGAAGTAAAATGTTGCTATATGCAGTATTAATTCTTAAGAATTCTTAAGCCATTTATGCACTCGCAAACTTCGATGGAAGTGGCCGGCATAAATGAGAGACTAATCGTAATTACAAATTCCCTTTTTGTTTTCTCAATGCCGACTCTAAATCCATCTCGCTGTGAGTGAGATTGTTTTCCACTCAGTAAGACCGCTGCCACACGGAAATTTTAATGTAATTCACATTGAATGGCATTTGTTCAATTTACTGTTTTGTTCTACACGCTGCTACACGACCAAAACTAATGCCTTTTGCAAATAATGGCACGATGGATAAAAATTGGAGCGTACACAATATTTAGTGGCCTACGATATGTTACGAAAATGATTGCGCTCTGAGCGAAAGCAGCTTTCTAATTCCGTTGACGCCTTACATGTCACACGTAACCAACCTGCTGATCACGACTATCCATTGCGAAGCTCAGTGGCGGTGTCGGCGTTTGTTTACGAAAGGGTACGGAAGGCAACAATTTTAAAGTGCACGGGCTGGCCATGGAGTTTCAGCTACGTGCACTTCACACACTAAAGCAGGTTTCGAGAGCAACAATATAGGCATTGCCTATAGTGTGGCGACCGACGGATAAAACCTTCGAGCGTACGCGCCCGACGGCAAAGCATGTAGCTCCGTTGCGTCCTCGCAGGATGGTTTGCTCGAGCAATAAATGTTAAGTGCACATAAAAATATGACCGTCCCCAGCCGTATGAAGAAAGTAGACGCCAAATTCGCAACATCTGCAGCACTGAATGCAGCGAGCTTACTGCAACGATGCTGCCTGCGAGAGCAGTGGACAACGGCACTGTGGCCGTGTGCTGTATGCGCCCTAGTTGTCGGTAGGCCTAAACAGTTTCACACCGAAGCCGCACTCGGAGCTTCGGAATTGATCAGCGCTATAGTAAATGGTCTCTTCGTGGAACAGCCTTACTGCCAAGCTAACTGTCTCAGAGTAGAAACAAAAGTAATCTCGGCGACGCATTAGCAGCGAAGTCAGTACGAGATGAAATGAGCTGAGCCACATATTGGCAGCTGGGAGCTGCGAGCAGAAATTTGCTTGTATCGCAGTTAGTTCAAGAATATCGTTGCAGAAGAGTGGTCCTCAGTAACGGCTTTTTTAATTAACTTTATCCAGCCTCCTATTATTTACGAGATCAACAGATTTAAGCGTGCTTTTTTTCTGACGGCAGCTCGCAAAAATTCGCCATGCCGGCAACGGCAGGTTGCGGCAGGCGGTTTAGCCAATGTCGTTGACGGAGACATCGTCGACACAACATCCGATTTCAACCGTTGACTTGCACTCGCGAGGCCGAACTCTTGTATCAGAACCAGCCTGTGTTGATAGCTGGCCGGCGTGAAATGTTCCGAGCCTCCTCGCATCCACAGTAACCTTATCGTTACCCGTCTCCCTAAAAAACATGCACTCAGTGCATCATATCGCTCGCCGCAGGGACAGGGCAAAATATCTGTACAAAAAATATTCGACAGATGAGACAGCAGTCTATGTCGACGCGGCCGAATACTCCGACCGTGATGCTTTTTCGCTTGCAGTAGTAAACTACAGTGGACGGTTGTTGGTTGGGTGCTCAATCCCTGTCAGATCATCTGACGAGGCTGAGGAGGCGGCCATAGCCTTGGCAATAGCCTCTACCTTTGCGCAGGCCATTTTCAGCGATTTCAAATCTGCAATTCGTAGCTCTTCAAAGGCCTGGTCTTCCCCGTAGTCCTATCCCTCTTCTATTCCACCAATCTCCAACTCCACAAATCTAAATGATCTGGGTACTGGTGCTCTCATCCGAACCAGGGAACGAGGCGGCCCACAATTACGTCCGATGATTTGTCGACCGGGCTGTGGCGCCACCCGTTCTGCGGACGGTGGGATATCGTATGCTTACATTTCTTACACCACCATGCACTACTCCAAACGAACACTTTACCGAACCCTGCGATTTATGCTCGCATATATCCTAGGGTCTACACATCATAGTGCATTCTATGTGGCGAAAACGCTACCCTCTCACATATACTCTGGGCATGCCCTCGAGACTCCCCTCTCGCAGGTTTGCAGCTTTCGAATCAAGACCAATGGGAAGTCGTGTTGCTTAGCTCCGACTCGGACATACTCATTCGGATTGTGACAAGAACCCTAGAAGTCGCAGAGCGCCACGACCTCATGGCCACTTGATGGGACTTTAACCCCACACTATTTTACTGCTTACAGTCGAAGAAAATGAAGTTCTGCTCATCCCAGCATACATGCGTTCTCAGGTGCAGAGGAGGCGCCAGATCGCACAATTCACTTTTTCGCGAAGCTCTTTCTTCAAGGAAAATTGGTGGTAAATCGCTGTGTGTGAAATGTGGATTTAATAGATAGTTTGAACGTCTAGCACTGGCAGTAAATCGGGCACAGCAGGATCGGGATACCAGCCGCAGGGCACAGCTTCAGCGCGAGAGAGATGGGCGCCGGAGACCAGCGATGGTGATGGCGATGCCGCAGGGTTGTTCCTTCTTCGTCTTCTTTACATTCCCCCCGCGTGAAGAAGTCGCCATCCTGGCGATTCACGGAGAAGAGACAACCAGAGGGTTGTAATACGGCTTGAGGCGGCTAACATGGACAACCTCACGGCCGCGGCGGCGGTGGCCGGAAGGGGTGACTGGCTCGATGACGTAGTTAACAGGGGATGTGCGTTCCAAGACGCGATAAGGTCCGTGGTATTTAGTTTCTAGTTTGCTGGTGGCAGGAACGCATAGCCAAACGAAGCTGTCGGCCAGGAACGTCGGAGTAGGGGTATCGCTATCATGCTGATCTTTGCGATAGCCTTGAGTGTTGGAGGTAAACGTGCGAGCTAGCTGATGGCATTCCTCAACCTTCTGTACAATATCGGACAAAGCACTGTACTCAGAGGCATCTGGATGGTATGGCAAAATTGTGTCCAGAGTAAAAGATGGTTCACGGCCGTATAAGAGAAAGAAGGGCGAAAAACCAGTTGTTGCTTGGGTGGCAGTGTTGTACGCGAATGTTACGAATGGCAGTACCTGGTCCCAGTTGGAGCTTCCAGATTCAGATGTAACATACATTGCGAGCATGTCCCCAAGCGTACGGTTGAAACACTCCGTGAGGCCGTTGGTTTGCGGGTGGTACGCGGTTGTAGCCCGATGTATCGATTTGCAAGACGACATGAGCTCTTGGACTACTTCGGAAAGAAAGACACGACCTCTATCACTGAGTAACTCGCGAGGGGCGCCGTATCGAAGAATGAAGTGGTGCAGAAGAAAATGGGCTACCTCTCGGGCTGTCGCCGCGGGAAGTGCAGCAGTCTCGACGCAACGGGTCAGGTGATCGACGGCGACGATCACCCATCGATTACCAGCGGCGCTGCATGGTAGCGGACCATAAAGGTCGATTCCCACGCGATCAAACGGGCGAGCTGGACACGGTAAAGGCTGGAGAGGGCCAGCGGGGTGGCGAAAAGTCTTGCGTTGTTGACAGGCGGTACAAGAGCGAATGTAGCGCCGTACGAAATTGTACATTCCCCGCCAGTAGTACCTCTGACGAATTCGATCATAGGTTTTCAGCACGCCGGCATGAGCGCTTTGCGGGTCAGTGTGATGGTGTGCACAAACCTCGGAGCGTAGGTGGCGCGGAATGACAAGAAGCCACGTTCTGCCGTCTGAGTTGTAGTTCCTTCGGTAGACAAGGCCGTCCCGAATGGTGAAATGGGAGGCCTGTCGGTGGAGTGCCCGAGGATGCGTAGCCGCGGAAGTAGTGCCAAGGATATCTAGCAGGTTAGAGACCCAAGGATCTTGTCGTTGCTCGAAAGGCATATCCTCAATGGTGAGTGCTGACAAGGATGCTTGAGGAGGGGACGATGAGTTAGGCGAGTGCACCGGTGACCGAGAAAGAGCGTCGGCGTCAGAGTGATTGCGGCCAGAGCGGTATACTACACGGATGTCGTATTCCTGTAGCCTGAGAGCCTATCGCCCTAGGCGGCCAGACGGATCCTTGAGAGACGCGAGCCAGCAGAGAGCGTGATGATCTGTAACTACCTCGAAGGAGTGGCCGCATAAATAAGGGCGGAACTTCGTTACAGCCCACACGATTGCTAAGCACTCCTTTTCGGTAACGGAGTAGTTGGACTCGGCTTTGGTGAGAGCACGGCTTGCGTAGGCGACAACGTATTCGGAGAAGCCAGGCTTGCGCTGGGCGAGGACGGCGCCGAGGCCGACACCACTGGCATCGGTGTGAAGTTCTGTAGGTGCAGTAGGGTCGTAATGGCGAAGGATTGGCGGTGACGTCAGAACATTTCGCAGTGTCGCGAATGCATCATCGCAGACTGGCGACCAAGAGGAGAGGTTAGGGGTGCCTTTCAAGAGCTGTGTAAGGGGGGCTATGATGGTTGCGAAATTGCGAATAAAACGACGAAAGTACGAGCAGAGGCCCACGAAGCTTCGCAGTTGTTTCAAAGTGGTCGGTTTCGGAAAGTCAGCAACGGCGCGGAGCTTCTCAGGATCAGGCAGAACTCCATCTTTGCACACAACATGTCCGAGTATTGTGAGCTGGCGGGCACCGAAGCGGCACTTTCTGAGGTTCAGTTGAAGACCGGCGCGGGTTAGGCAGGTGAGGACCTGGCGAAGTCGAGTCAGGTGGGTCGGGAAGTCGGTTGAAAAGACGACGATATCATCGAGGTAGCATAAACAGATGTTCCATTTTAGGCCGCGAAGTACAGTGTCCATCATTCTTTCAAATGTGGCTGGGGCGTTACAGAGTCCGAATGGCATAACATTAAATTCGTATAGTCCGTCTGGAGTAATAAAGGCGGTCTTAGCGCGATGCTCATCTGCCATGGGTACCTGCCAATATCCAGAGCGCAAATCGAGTGAGGAAAAGAATTCTGCGCCTTGCAAGCAGTCTAGGGCATCGTCGATTCGTGGGAGGGGATACACATCACGACGAGTAATTTTGTTGAGGCGGCGATAATCGACATAAAATCGCATGGAGCCATCCTTCTTTTTAACTAGGACCACAGGAGAAGACCATGGGCTACAGGATTCTCTAATTACTCCGCGTTGCAGCATGTCATCGACTTGTTGGGCAATAACACGGCGCTCAGTCGGGGACACACGATATGGCCGCTGATGGAGAGGTGGATGAGCGCCAGTGTCGATGAGGTGGGAAACGGTCGTCGTGCGACCCAAGGAAGACTGCGCGATGTCGAAGGAGGAGCGGAATTGGCGTAGAAGATCAAGAAGTTGCTCGCGGTGGCGCGGCTCTAGAGCGCTGTCTACAGAATGGTCAAAAAGGTCCCGCTGTAGCGGATCGGAAGCCACACGAGTTGGGGTCAAGGCGTCAACTTGGCAAACAGGGAACGACTCATCATCAAAGGCGAACAGAAGGTCGACGGGCTCGATGCGGCCAAGGCACTCCCCTTCGATCAACATAGCGGGAGACGCCAGAGGATTGGCTACCAGCAGTGTGCTAGCGCCGTTGTTCATGTCAAGGACGGCAAACGGCAGCGGTAAGTGGCGGCGGCGGCAGATAACGTTAGAGGGCACAAAGAGGACTGTCGCGGCGGTAGTAAAAGAGGCAGTGAGGGGAACCAGAACAGCGCTAACGGGTGGGATGGTTGTGTCATGAGCTACGAGGAGTTTGGCCGCTAAACGAGGACGCGGCTCGTGGAGCAGGGCATCAGACGGTGCATCCCTCGATTAAATGAGCTCTACTTGAGGACTGACGCAGTCAATGATAGCATGATGCTTGGACAGGAAATCCCAGCCGAGAATGACGTCATGAGAACATGTGGGGAGGACGACGAATTCGATGATGTACAAGGCTGCACCAATGACGACGCGAGCAGTGCAGACAGCTGTCGGCTGTATACTGTGAGCGGATGCGGTACGAAGCGATAGTCCCTCGAGGGGCGTAGTCACTTTTCGGAGGGAGCGGCAGAGTTTTTGGCTGATAACTGATACAGCGGCAGCGGTGTCGACGAGCGCAAGAGTATGAACACCTTCAATGATGACAGGAATAACATTCGCGGGATTAAGACGAGGACTTTGAATTTCTGTCGAATACGCAGTTCGTGCCTCGCGAACTGCGGCATTTAGTTTTCCGGCTGGGTAACGGGTCGTCGGCGCATTGGCGAAATGGAGAGGCGACGTGGTGATGGCGAACGACGAGGGAGGAAGTCCGGAGGATCAGAGGGTGCTGTTGGAGGACCCGATGGGACTGGGAACTGGGGGGCCAAATAAGGTGGCGCAGGCCGTGCAGCAAAGGCCATATTTATTCGGCGCCGGCAGTAGCGTGTAGTGTGTCCAGGGATGCCGCAGTGGTAGCAAATAGGCCTGTTGTCTGCAGTGCGCCATGGAGATGGTGTCTGACGCAAGGAGGGAGCAAAGGCTGTTGGTGCGGACCGCATGGGGGCGAAGCATAGGCATATGCTGGCTCAGGCGGTGGACTTGAAGTAACTTCGGCATACGTGCGACGCCATACTTGAGGAGGAGCCGGCGCGAATGCTGGAGCGTAGCTCAGTGGCGCAACGCCGGACGATGACATTGTGGGCGTGGGGAACGGCATTGAGGGTGCGACCGGAGCTGATTGAGGAACAAGATTAGGGACGACTTCAGACACATGCTGCTGGATTGCACGGCGAAGCTCCGGAACAAGGCCAGTTGGTGTCGACTCCTTAATATATGGCTGCAGAGACAGTTGTCGCGCGACCTCCTGACGTACAAAAGCCTTGATGTCTTCAGAGAGGCTAGATGACTCCCTCTCCGCGGCAAGTTCAGCAAGTGATGCTTGAGACTGGCGAATCAAAACACACTCCTTGCGGAGTTCTTCGTAGCTTTGACAAAGGTCGTATATTTCCTTGACCGTAGTGGGGCCTTTGGCGACGAGCATGTTGAAAGCGCCGTCATTAACTCCTGTGAGGACATGACGTATTTTAACGGCCTCGGTCATGGTCGGGTCAACGCGGCGACACAAATCAACAATGTCCTCAATGTAACTGGTGAACGATTCACCGGGCAGCTGTAGTCGCGATCGAAGACGCTGTTCCGCGCGGAGTTTTCGGACGGTGGGGCGGCCAAAGACATCAGAAAATTTGGTCTTGAAATGCGCCCAGGTGGTAAAGTCGGACTCGTGGTTTCGAAACCACAGATTTGCGACGTCGCTCAAGTAAAAGATGACATTATTAAGCTTACGATTGTCGTCCCAGTTATTGTGGCGGCTGACCCGTTCGTAAGTGGACAGCCAATCGTCGACGTCGTCATCGCTGCTTCCACTGAAGGTAGCGGGGTCCCGTTGGCGAAGGGAACCTGTGCAGGTGACTGGCGGATGTAGGTGCGATGAAGTAGGCTCCGTCATTGGGGTAGTCAACGTTCTGCTTCGATGTTCCAGGGCGAGATGGGTACAGGGAACCTCAGCTTGACCTCCACCAAGTGAAATGTGGATTTAATAGATAGTTTGAACGTCTAGCACTGGCAGTAAATCAGGCACAGCAGGATCGGGATACCAGCCGCAGGGCACAGTTTCAGCGCGAGAGAGATGGGCGCCGGAGACCAGCGATGGTGATGGCGATGCCGCAGGGTTGTTTCTTCTTCGTCTTCTTTACATGTGGTTTATCGCAGAACAACTCGTTCAGCCAACAACAAAACTCTAGCTACACCCATCGCTGCAGAAGAATGCATTAAAGTGTGAGCTGAAACTACAAAATAGTGAGACAGTGATTGCAAGATCTATGCTGTTCGCAAGCATGGCCGTGTCTGCGTCGTGTCAGGCTGTTTCTGATTAGCGCCGCCGTCGTCATGACCCGTACCAACAGCACCTCATAGGATCGTACAGGCGACGCCACACCATACAAGCCGCACCCAGTAGGGCCGTTGCATTGCCGTCGTCATTTGCTCAAAAACTCTTGCACGACTGTAACGTCGTGAAACAGTGTTGGCCGTCAAAATGTCCCATCTGGCAGACGATTCGCGGGTCCCTGAGCGCTATCTTTAACATTACTTTGCCTGAAAACTAAAGCGTCCCCAATTGTGGTTTTCATAATGTGTAAGCTTGTCTTTGGAAGAAGGGCTGACGCAAATTTCGTTGATATCTGTTAGCATTAAAAATTTGCTGGAGTTAGCCTTTTAGGTCCATTGGGCCTGTAGGTCATGGCAGGCAAGCAGTGTCGCCTCCCAGTCCTCCCAGAAAAGGTTAGAGAAGGGGGAAAAAGATCGGGCCAGTTGGTGGGCCTATACCATGGGGTAGGTGTCAACAGTCTACCCACAGTACTGGCACTGCTCTGTGAACTGGGGGTCGAAGTTTTTAGGCATTGCCGGGCCCACCATCGTGTTGGTGAAGAGGCGCTGGACAGTATATCACTCGCTTGATCTAGTCTTGATAAAATGTTACAATGTTGTTAAATGTGCAGGCCGCATTAGAATCAATGTTCTGAGCCGATTCGAATCCATAGAAAACTGTCCGGAGGGAGAGCGCGTTGGCAGCTGCAGAAGCTACCTGGTTCCCTTCACAACTCTGGTGGTCAGGAGCCCAGACGAGAGATCGGTACTCAGAATTTCTATCCCGACTGCAATTTTTATATATGCTGTAAACTACGTGGGTTTTAGACCCATGCTCAAACTTCCGACAAGCCCCTGGTGAGTCGATGATGATAAATTTTGAGGTGTGATCTGAAGCGGCGTGAGCAATGGCCACATTTAGAGCATGCATTAAAGACTTGGCCTTGAAGGTAAGACCACCGATTGTGTTGACGTTTGAATGACTTCGGCCGAGTACTACACGAATGGGGGCTGAAGGCATCCGCGCAAAATAATCCTGATTAGCCGCCACGATGGCGGGACAAGGCTTCCGACCGGCAGGTGCCGCCTATTATGGTAGTCTCATGACATGTTGAGAGAGAGACGCAGCACTCGCAGAGCACGTCTCCAGAGTTTAGGGACCCAGAACCTGTCCTGTGTGAGCTGTTTGTGCTTAATATTCAGGCGAACAAGAAGGCGGCGACTCACAATGTCTTTGTGAGACGAGTATATTGATTCATGAATTGCGCTTTCGGAAGTTACCTGAAAGTGTTTGCCACGAACAGGGCCATGAGAGGACCCAGAAACTTGGAGATTGCAAGGTTGGAGGCACGTTTCATGATTTTGCGTAAGATGACTTAGGAAATATCCTCCTAGGGCTTCCACAAATTTCACTTTACGTTAAAGACACACGCGTGGTTTAAATTATTTGGAGCTCTCCCCCACGGAGTCCCTAATAGCCTGTTAAATATTAAAGTACACATACATCTTTTCCTGGATGGATTGCACAGTAGCGCACTGTGAAATATGAAAACCATTTGAAAACGTTCGTTTAGGCGAACTAACAATAATGAAGATTGTGCTTCGGTCCCACTCGACACCACTGTCCGCAAGCGCTCCTACAGTTTCTATGTGCAGCCTTGGTCTGTGCACACCACTGCTTACTTCATATCCGAAACATATATAATCCAACTCAACTTCCCTTCTTTATTATGAACAAGGCGCCCGCAGTGAGGCTGAAATGCGTTTGTCTTATCTTTGCGGTTGGTCAGCGCTGAATAATTTCACTAATAAATATGTCCCCACCAAATGGTTTTCCGTCAAACTTTGGAGACCTTTGGTAAATGCAATATTATGTATTTTCGGTGCCGTATGAAGAAATAAAATATATATGTAACCATCGAATTTTCTTTGTTAAAGAAATGCGATTTCTTTAGCCTACCATGTGCCCTTTCAATATAGTAGCACCGAGGGCTAGAACGTATCGCAGCGCATGCCCCGATTGATGCAAGATATATGATTCTTGTTATACGCCCGACAGCTCTACATACGCCTGCCGCGTCGGAACCGATCAGCGAACAAGAATTGGGGCTTGTCCGTTCACGGAACTCGTGTAAAGATACCGGTGCTAAGGTACATGGTAGCCTAAAATGCCATAGCATGCAGCTTTCTTTATTAAAAATTTTTGTTACTTTCTTTACGCAGAACTCTAGCTTTTGTGCATCCACTATTGACATCTTAGTACTTTCTCATATGGCTATCTGCACCGCGTTTTTTCAATGCTTTTATGACTGCAGAGGTTTCGACTGCGTCAAATGCTTTCTCGTTATCAATGTCACCAATTTATAAGCTGGTTATATTCTGAGAATTTATGTATCCTCTACTAATAGTACAAATATGATCGATGGTAGAATACCCGATCCCAGAACCTGCATAATCATTTGATTCATCAGATTCTAGCGTTCCCTTGATTCTACTAGCGTTCACTGTAGTAAATACCTTTTACATAACGGATAATCAGCTTATTAGTCTGTAATTTTTCAAGTCCTCAACAACCTTTTTTATGGATTAAGATAATTTTAGTGCTCTTGCAAGCTTACGATACTGCCGATGTCGTCAAACATTTCGGAAGCAGGATGTGCAGTTTTTGAAGCGAAAGCACCTCCACGCTATGTGCAGCCAAGGTCGCAGTGCGGAGCAGAAGCCGCTACTGCTCATGCGCCGCAATCATATATAGCAACCAGATATGCCGTTCCACATGTATTCCACTGGTACGCTCGCAGTAGAGAGGAGGAGGAGGGTAACGGCGTGGGATAGAGCAGACCAAGTGGAGCAGGAAAGCGTCTGCCGTTATCGCATGCGCAGGGCCAGAAAGTGGATTCTGCATAAAACACCGGTTTGACTTTATGCGTGCAAAGGAATTCTGGTTATGTTTTAAGCAACGCTCGGTTACTCGCAGCCAAGGATTTCGCTACACAATCAGCTCGGGAGCGTTCAACCTCTGTAATTTGGTAACCCCCCCGTCATTCAAGATATCTGTGGTCACGTGATCCTCCGCAACTGATTTCCTCCTTTTGATAGGTTCCAAATCATTCGTCCTTTGTTACTGGAGGAACGTGTTATGGCTTTTCAGTATTGATGACCTCATAATTGTCCCGACTACTTCAGCTACTGTATATGTCAGTATATAGCCCCTCGGCTACTTTGACTATCCTGTTCATATTCGTAATAATATTTTCCGCCATGTCCCTCACTGAATACACCTGACTTTTGCATGTATTTAAATGTCCTTTTCAACCCTTTCGGACTAACATCGCTTTTTAAAGCATGCACGAAGTTTTGCATATTACACCTCCTTATGTAGAACTATACGCTTATTGATAAGGTTTGATATTTTTGACCGCTCTATCGTATCTGTTCGATTGGAGACTTTCATACGTTGCCGTTTCTTGATATAATCCTCCGTCTCGTTGGATAACTTACTGGTATCCTGTCTTACAATCATATCGCCTACTTTTACCGCACACTCAATAATCTTATCTCTGCTAACATTTTTCATTGCTTCTTGACTAAGGTTGCCTTTTTAAGCTACATTTTAATTATCACTTTTTTTTTGCAGCTAGGCAAGGATAAAATATCTACCCATTACTATACCAAGCTTGCTTAGAAGAAGACTTCATAGACTTGTAAGTGGAAAATTTGGTGGATAATACCTAAATAATCTGAGATTCACTGGTTACATTGCCTTGCAAATTTGATTAGGGGACGTATTCTAAATAATTATTAGTGACATCTGCAAAAAAAGCAGATAGGCAGGCCTAAAGAATAGGGTGCAGGAGGGTAAGGTAATGCTCAAAAACCTAGGGAAGAGAAAACTGTTTACAATAGGTAGCGAAGCACTGGAAATAATAGGCGAATATGTCTACTTAACACTGGCAGTAACCGCAAATCCGGGCCATGCAAGTGAAATATTTTGAAAATAAGATGAGAATGGATCAACTTTGGTAAGTACTCGCAGACTTTGCCTGGCAGCTTACCGGTATCCCTGAAGAGGAAGGTGTGTAATAATTTCGTGTTACCAGTACTCACTTAAGGGGGCTCAAACGTGGACGCTAACGAAAAGGGTTCTATTTAGGTTGAGGGTGAAGCTGAGAGCTATTGAACGGAAAATGGTAAGTGTAACCTAAAGAGATAAGAAGCGTGCAGGGTGGGCCAGCGAAATAACTCGATTTAATGATTTCATAGCCGAAACCAAGGAGAAGGAATGATCATGAGGAGGACATGTATTGGGAAGAGAGGATTATCGATGTTGGATTAAAGAGGACAAATAAGATAACAAGGGAAGGCAGAAAGTTAGGTGAACGGATAAGATTAGGTTTGCAGGTGTCGAGTGGATTCACCTAGTGCAGGAGCGTGTTTAAAAAAATAATATGAGAGGACCTTCCCCCTGCAGTTGGTATAATACGGTTGATGATGATAATAATGACGAAAGAGCCATGTGTTCCCATGATGTTTCTGCGTGTTGGACTTCATCAACGTAACTGAAAATCCGCAGTAAATTCAGGTTTTTGATAATTTGTGTTTTTTATAATGGGTATAAATCAAAACATTAGGGGAAAAAGAGAGCTCCGTTTTTCATGTATCACGTGACAGCGGTAATCGATTTCATTTGCTGCTCTCCTTGGTGATCTTGTTTTGCGTCTGGCTACCGCGAATTCTCACGTTCCCTCTGGCGAAGGTCACTAAGAATTATTTTTTTCTTTCATATCATGTTATTTAGTGAGCAACATACATGTCGTGCCGAACAGATACATACAGAAGGATAAAAACTGAGAGGTCGTGGGGGGGGGGGGTCTCAACGGCAATATTTGGTTGTTTTACTTCAAACTTCTAATCGTTTGTTTACATGCTTTCATTTTATTTCACACGTAAGAACACCAAGCACTCCTTACGCTTTCCTTGTCGCCAGTTGCTTTCGCCTGCCTTTGTGTGTCAGCACGCATGACTCATAACGAGCTGTTATCAGAATTTGCATAATAGCCTAACAAGGACAATGAATCTGGCAGTTTTGAGGTCATAGATAGCGTAGGAAACTTTGATCACACAGCCGCCGCCCCGCCTGTTAGATCACGTCCCACTTGACACTCGCACTTAGACGGCTCGTTCCAAGTCATGCACTGCGAATGAGGGCGGCGCTGGCGAACACCCTGAAGAATATGTTATACGCAAAATAAATACCTAAGGCAGCCAACTGAAAACCATCGCCGTAGCTCGAAGCAGCAGAGCACCGAACGAGGAATTCGGAGGACGCATGTGGTTGCCTTTAGTACAAATGCCTAATTT
Source organism: Amblyomma maculatum (assembly GCF_055883805.1). Lineage (NCBI taxonomy): Eukaryota > Metazoa > Arthropoda > Arachnida > Ixodida > Ixodidae > Amblyomma > Amblyomma maculatum. Next base: position 131,394,284 of record NC_139345.1, on the reverse strand, counting down.
CACGAGGTCTAACCCGTCTTTCGGGATGTGGGCCTCAGATACTGCACCTTTCGTTGCCTGTAAGCCAATTACTAATAAAAGTGTTAGCGCCGCCGTGGTGGTGCAGTGGTTCAGATGCCCGACTACTGTGCCGCTATTCCTGCAATCTCGCCACAAGATGGCGGAAGCAAAAACACAACAGGAAGCTAAAGATAGCAGAAGTTAAGGCAAAAGCTGAAGAATACGCAGCGCAACTCGCGAGACAAAATTGGGAACAATTCAGCGACTCACTTAAGGGAACCTTAGGTACGGCCAGAACCTGGAATCTCCTAAGAGCACTAATCGATCCGACCAAAACAAAATCAGAAAACAATAAAAGCATCCACAGATTCATCCACTCCTTCGAGGGTTCGGACACCGACCTTTTAGAGAAGGCACGAAAAAATGTTTCGGTGGTCACAACCCCTCACGATACCAAGGAACCTATCGCGGAGCCGAAAACGAGAGACTCGACCGCCCAATAACTGTGGAAGAAGTTTATGCGGCCATAAGGAATACGACCAGAAACACGGCAGCAGGAGCCGACAGAATCGACAACGCCCTAATCCAAAACCTGGGTGACGACCTCGTACAAGAGCTCGTAAGTTTTCTAAACAAACACTGGGAGGCGGAGACGGTTCCCAAAGACTGGAAACACGCCGAAGTAATTGTGATTCCTAAACCTGGCAAAATGCTCCAAATTGAAAATCTCAGGCCCATCTCGCTCACGTCGTGACTCGGCAAGCTTTACGAGCGGGTGGTGATGATCAGACTGCAAAATTTCATGGAAGATAATGACCATGTACCCCATACCATGTTCGGCTTCAGAGCATAACTCTCGACGCAGGCCGTGCTGCTTCAAATACAAGAAAATGTGCTCCGCAACGTACCCCGAACGGGTGAAAATGTCATAATGGCCCTTGACATCAAGAGAGCATTTGATAACGTCAGTCACGAAGCGATCCTTAGAGGCCTAGACGACCTGGATTGCGGACGCAGAATCCACGGGTACGTCAAAGCCTTCCTGTCAGATAGAACTGCGACCATCGGCATGGGAGCCCTTCGATCGAAAAATATTCACGCGCCAAACAAAGGAACACCCAAAGGATCAGTCATCTCACCTATCCTCTTCAATATAGCTATGATAGGTCTAGCACGAAAACTAGAGAAGATCGAAGGCATCAGGCACGCAATGTATGCAGACGACATAACAGTCTGGACGAGCACCGGTTTGCTCAGGGAGAAAGAAGAAAAACTACAGGAAGCGGCCTCCTGTGTACAGAAATATTTCGGAGAAAGAGGACTCGCATGCTCGACCGAGAAATCGGAACTGCTTCGAGTGTGGAGAGGCAAACAAAACCGGACCGTCCCAATCAGTGAGGACCTGAAACCCAACATCTACCTGGAAGGAATGCCCGTCTCGGAAAAGACAACAATAAGAATATTAGGTATGTTGGTTCAATCGAACCAACGCATTAGTCACACTTTTACCATGCTCAAAACAACAACGCTACAAGTAACACGCATGATCACCTGCATCACCAACAGGCGGCAGGGCATGCGCGAAGAGGACACACTAAAACTAGTTAGAAACCTGGTAGTGAGCCGAATTATGTACAGCCTGCCCTACCAGTGCCTCAACAAGAGTGAAATACAACAAGCGGATGCCCTGCTACGCAAAGCGTATAAGACGGCGCTCCGATTACCGCGCAACACGTCTACAGAAAAGCTCATGGCGCTTGGATTGCAAAACACATTCGAAAAAGTGCGCGAGGCGCAGCTTGAGTCGCAAAAACTCAGGCTGCTGCAGACAACGGCTGGAAGAGCGCTTTTACAGAGGCTCGGATACTGTGAGCAGATGCGAGAAACAGCGAGGACGGTAACGATCCCCGACGAACTTCGCAAGTCCCTCAAGGTAGCTCCAATCCCGAGAAACATGGACCCTAACCTCCACCAAGGTAGAAGAGAAGCAAGGGCCGATTTTATTAAAAAAACATACGCTCCTCAAGACACGACCGTGTATGCAGACGCGTCCTCGAGAGGAGGACACAACAAAATTGCAGTGGCCACGGTGGTCCATTCGTCTCTACGCGAAGTGACCAGCACCTCTATCCGACACTGCACAGTAGCAGAGGCCGAGGAAGTAGCCGTTGCTCTAGCGGGGGCGGAGGGCTATAGAGCTGGGCGGTCGCTAACGATACTCACGGACTCTCAAACAGCCTGTCGAAATTTGATGAATGGTAGGATTGGTCGTCACGCACTCCGTATAATCCTCGAAGCGAGCGACAGAATTAAAACCACGAAGAAAACAAGACCAGACACAAAATTATGTGGGTACCGGGGCACAGTACCATCCCCAACGCTTTCCTTGGCCTCGCCGACAGTTGGCTTCTTTCCTTCATGTATTATAACGAGCACCCTCATTTCCCCTTGATCGATCTTCTTGTAGCTTACGGGGGTCTCGGTTCTGGCAGTCTTGAAGCCATAGGTAGCGTAAGAGGGTTCTAGCACAGCTTTCGCCCTCGCTCTTGATCACGTTCTACATGACGCTGGCGGTAACAAAGGACGTCCCACTGTCACCCGTTAATAATTAGGGGGGTATTATTAACGATGCGCCCTTAACGGTGCGCACACTCCAGACACCCTTAGAGGGGGTAGCTGTTCCGGTCGCAAAGGAGATGCCCTCGACTTGCGTGGCAAGCTCAGCCGGAATTCATCTACCTTGTAGTGACAGAAGGGGGTGGTCGTTTGGTGCCCAGCTATCGCCGGTTCAAACCAGAGTAAAGATAGGAGTCAGAAGTAACAAACAAAACACAATTTATGCACAGCAAGAGACGATACAGAGGCATACACAAGATCACTTGAAACACATAGACGAGAGGTTCACAGAATAACGAACGCTAAGCATGCAACTACAGAATGATTCATTAACACAGGCTTTACAACAGATCAAACACAAGAGAGTGACATAAACAAACACCAAATTGTTCACCGGGCACTGTTGCAGTCCGACGCCTCAAGAGTCGCGATGTGGCCGCCATACGAGACGAGCGCCGCTCCCTTGCAGGTCCATGGGTTTGCCAGCAGCGGGTGATCCCCGGGAGTTCAGTCGAAGCACAGGCGAGCACGTCGCAAAACACTGACGAACTGACTGACTGACTCAACAAACGGCGCGGTCGCTTTAAATAGGGCGATCACAGTTTTTACAATACACAAGCAATAATTTTAAATATGCAAACTTGATACAACTTCTACGCGGGGCTCAGAAAGCAGTGCCTGGTATGACGTCACATATTGACGACACAGGCGTGCAGCCGCGCCACATGCACCCGCTGCCGTTCTGCCGAGGTGTGCGAACGTTAGTCGCTGTCACGTGCGGCATCATGTGGAACATACTATATGCGGTGTCGGTGAGTCACCCTCAATGTCATCGGACAGGGACGGCTAGGATAGTCATTCAAATGCAACAAAAACATAAGCAGTATTTGGCACGTATGGCCAATGAGGGCAGCACCAGCATGCGATCTTGAATGAAGTAAAATGTTGCTATATGCAGTATTAATTCTTAAGAATTCTTAAGCCATTTATGCACTCGCAAACTTCGATGGAAGTGGCCGGCATAAATGAGACTAATCGTAATTACAAATTCCCTTTTTGTTTTCTCAATGCCGACTCTAAATCCATCTCGCTGTGAGTGAGATTGTTTTCCACTCAGTAAGACCGCTGCCACACGGAAATTTTAATGTAATTCACATTGAATGGCATTTGTTCAATTTACTGTTTTGTTCTACACGCTGCTACACGACCAAAACTAATGCCTTTTGCAAATAATGGCACGATGGATAAAAATTGGAGCGTACACAATATTTAGTGGCCTACGATATGTTACGAAAATGATTGCGCTCTGAGCGAAAGCAGCTTTCTAATTCCGTTGACGCCTTACATGTCACACGTAACCAACCTGCTGATCACGACTATCCATTGCGAAGCTCAGTGGCGGTGTCGGCGTTTGTTTACGAAAGGGTACGGAAGGCAACAATTTTAAAGTGCACGGGCTGGCCATGGAGTTTCAGCTACGTGCACTTCACACACTAAAGCAGGTTTCGAGAGCAACAATATAGGCATTGCCTATAGTGTGGCGACCGACGGATAAATCCTTCGAGCGTACGCGCCCGACGGCAAAGCATGTAGCTCCGTTGCGTCCTCGCAGGATGGTTTGCTCGAGCAATAAATGTTAAGTGCACATAAAAATATGACCGTCCCCAGCCGTATGAAGAAAGTAGACGCCAAATTCGCAACATCTGCAGCACTGAATGCAGCGAGCTTACTGCAACGATGCTGCCTGCGAGAGCAGTGGACAACGGCACTGTGGCCGTGTGCTGTATGCGCCCTAGTTGTCGGTAGGCCTAAACAGTTTCACACCGAAGCCGCACTCGGAGCTTCGGAATTGATCAGCGCTATAGTAAATGGTCTCTTCGTGGAACAGCCTTACTGCCAAGCTAACTGTCTCAGAGTAGAAACAAAAGTAATCTCGGCGACGCATTAGCAGCGAAGTCAGTACGAGATCAAATGAGCTGAGCCACATATTGGCAGCTGGGAGCTGCGAGCAGAAATTTGCTTGTATCGCAGTTAGTTCAAGAATATCAATGCAGAAGAGTGGTCCTCAGTAACGGCTTTTTTAATTAACTTTATCCAGCCTCCTATTATTTACGAGATCAACAGATTTAAGCGTGCTTTTTTTCTGACGGCAGCTCGCAAAAATTCGCCATGCCGGCAACGGCAGGTTGCGGCAGGCGGTTTAGCCAATGTCGTTCACGGAGACATCGTCGACACAACATCCGATTTCAACCGTTGACTTGCACTCGCGAGGCCGAACTCTTGTATCAGAACCAGCCTGTGTTGATAGCTGGCCGGCGTGAAATGTTCCGAGCCTCCTCGCATCCACAGTAACCTTATCGTTACCCGTCTCCCTAAAAAACATGCACTCAGTGCATCATATCGCTCGCCGCAGGGACAGGGCAAAATATCTGTACAAAAAATATTCGACAGATGAGACAGCAGTCTATGTCGACGCGGCCGAATACTCCGACCGTGATGCTTTTTCGCTTGCAGTAGTAAACTACAGTGGACGGTTGTTGGTTGGGTGCTCAATCCCTGTCAGATCATCTGACGAGGCTGAGGAGGCGGCCATAGCCTTGGCAATAGCCTCTACCTTTGCGCAGGCCATTTTCAGCGATTTCAAATCTGCAATTCGTAGCTCTTCAAAGGCCTGGTCTTCCCCGTAGTCCTATCCCTCTTCTATTCCACCAATCTCCAACTCCACAAATCTAAATGATCTGGGTACTGGTGCTCTCATCCGAACCAGGGAACGAGGCGGCCCACAATTACGTCCGATGATTTGTCGACCGGGCTGTGGCGCCACCCGTTCTGCGGACGGTGGGATATCGTATGCTTACATTTCTTACACCACCATGCACTACTCCAAACGAACACTTTACCGAACCCTGCGATTTATGCTCGCATATATCCTAGGGTCTACACATCATAGTGCATTCTATGTGGCGAAAACGCTACCCTCTCACATATACTCTGGGCATGCCCTCGAGACTCCCCTCTCGCAGGTTTGCAGCTTTCGAATCAAGACCAATGGGAAGTCGTGTTGCTTAGCTCCGACTCGGACATACTCATTCGGATTGTGACAAGAACCCTAGAAGTCGCAGAGCGCCACGACCTCATGGCCACTTGATGGGACTTTAACCCCACACTATTTTACTGCTTACAGTCGAAGAAAATGAAGTTCTGCTCATCCCAGCATACATGCGTTCTCAGGTGCAGAGGAGGCGCCAGATCGCACAATTCACTTTTTCGCGAAGCTCTTTCTTCAAGGAAAATTGGTGGTAAATCGCTGTGTGTGAAATGTGGATTTAATAGATAGTTTGAACGTCTAGCACTGGCAGTAAATCGGGCACAGCAGGATCGGGATACCAGCCGCAGGGCACAGCTTCAGCGCGAGAGAGATGGGCGCCGGAGACCAGCGATGGTGATGGCGATGCCGCAGGGTTGTTCCTTCTTCGTCTTCTTTACATTCCCCCCGCGTGAAGAAGTCGCCATCCTGGCGATTCACGGAGAAGAGACAACCAGAGGGTTGTAATACGGCTTGAGGCGGCTAACATGGACAACCTCACGGCCGCGGCGGCGGTGGCCGGAAGGGGTGACTGGCTCGATGACGTAGTTAACAGGGGATGTGTGTTCCAAGACGCGATAAGGTCCGTAGTATTTAGTTTCTAGTTTGCTGGTGGCAGGAACGCATAGCCAAACGAAGCTGTCGGCCAGGAACGTCGGAGTAGGGGTATCGCTATCATGCTGATCTTTGTGATAGCCTTGAGTGTTGGAGGTAAACGTGCGAGCTAGCTGATGGCATTCCTCAACCTTCTGTACAATATCGGACAAAGCACTGTACTCAGAGGCATCTGGATGGTATGGCAAAATTGTGTCCAGATTAAAAGATGGTTCACGGCCGTATAAGAGAAAGAAGGGCGAAAAACCAGTTGTTGCTTGGGTGGCAGTGTTGTACGCGAATGTTACGAATGGCAGTACCTGGTCCCAGTTGGAGCTTCCAGATTCAGATGTAACATACATTGCGAGCATGTCCCCAAGCGTACGGTTGAAACACTCCGTGAGGCCGTTGGTTTGCGGGTGGTACGCGGTTGTAGCCCGATGTATCGATTTGCAAGACGACATGAGCTCTTGGACTACTTCGGAAAGAAAGACACGACCTCTATCACTGAGTAACTCGCGAGGGGCGCCGTATCGAAGAATGAAGTGGTGCAGAAGAAAATGGGCTACCTCTCGGGCTGTCGCCGCGGGAAGTGCAGCAGTCTCGACGCAACGGGTCAGGTGATCGACGGCGACGATCACCCATCGATTACCAGCGGCGCTGCATGGTAGCGGACCATAAAGGTCGATTCCCACGCGATCAAACGGGCGAGCTGGACACGGTAAAGGCTGGAGAGGGCCAGCGGGGTGGCGAAAAGTCTTGCGTTGTTGACAGGCGGTACAAGAGCGAATGTAGCGCCGTACGAAATTGTACATTCCCCGCCAGTAGTACCTCTGACGAATTCGATCATAGGTTTTCAGCACGCCGGCATGAGCGCTTTGCGGGTCAGTGTGATGGTGTGCACAAACCTCGGAGCGTAGGTGGCGCGGAATGACAAGAAGCCACGTTCTGCCGTCTGAGTTGTAGTTCCTTCGGTAGACAAGGCCGTCCCGAATGGTGAAATGGGAGGCCTGTCGGTGGAGTGCCCGAGGATGCGTAGCCGCGGAAGTAGTGCCAAGGATATCTAGCAGGTTAGAGACCCAAGGATCTTGTCGTTGCTCGAAAGGCATATCCTCAATGGTGAGTGCTGACAAGGATGCTTGAGGAGGGGACGATGAGTTAGGCGAGTGCACCGGTGACCGAGAAAGAGCGTCGGCGTCAGAGTGATTGCGGCCAGAGCGGTATACTACACGGATGTCGTATTCCTGTAGCCTGAGAGCCTATCGCCCTAGGCGGCCAGACGGATCCTTGAGAGACGCGAGCCAGCAGAGAGCGTGATGATCTGTAACTACCTCGAAGGAGTGGCCGCATAAATAAGGGCGGAACTTCGTTACAGCCCACACGATTGCTAAGCACTCCTTTTCGGTAACGGAGTAGTTGGACTCGGCTTTGGTGAGAGCACGGCTTGCGTAGGCGACAACGTATTCGGAGAAGCCAGGCTTGCGCTGGGCGAGGACGGCGCCGAGGCCGACACCACTGGCATCGGTGTGAAGTTCTGTAGGTGCAGTAGGGTCGTAATGGCGAAGGATTGGCGGTGACGTCAGAACATTTCGCAGTGTCGCGAATGCATCATCGCAGACTGGCGACCAAGAGGAGAGGTTAGGGGTGCCTTTCAAGAGCTGTGTAAGGGGGGCTATGATGGTTGCGAAATTGCGAATAAAACGACGAAAGTACGAGCAGAGGCCCACGAAGCTTCGCAGTTGTTTCAAAGTGGTCGGTTTCGGAAAGTCAGCAACGGCGCGGAGCTTCTCAGGATCAGGCAGAACTCCATCTTTGCACACAACATGTCCGAGTATTGTGAGCTGGCGGGCACCGAAGCGGCACTTTCTGAGGTTCAGTTGAAGACCGGCGCGGGTTAGGCAGGTGAGGACCTGGCGAAGTCGAGTCAGGTGGGTCGGGAAGTCGGTTGAAAAGACGACGATATCATCGAGGTAGCATAAACAGATGTTCCATTTTAGGCCGCGAAGTACAGTGTCCATCATTCTTTCAAATGTGGCTGGGGCGTTACAGAGTCCGAATGGCATAACATTAAATTCGTATAGTCCGTCTGGAGTAATAAAGGCGGTCTTAGCGCGATGCTCATCTGCCATGGGTACCTGCCAATATCCAGAGCGCAAATCGAGTGAGGAAAAGAATTCTGCGCCTTGCAAGCAGTCTAGGGCATCGTCGATTCGTGGGAGGGGATACACATCACGACGAGTAATTTTGTTGAGGCGGCGATAATCAACATAAAATCGCATGGAGCCATCCTTCTTTTTAACTAGGACCACAGGAGAAGACCATGGGCTACAGGATTCTCTAATTACTCCGCGTTGCAGCATGTCATCGACTTGTTGGGCAATAACACGGCGCTCAGTCGGGGACACACGATATGGCCGCTGATGGAGAGGTGGATGAGCGCCAGTGTCGATGAGGTGGGAAACGGTCGTCGTGCGACCCAAGGAAGACTGCGCGATGTCGAAGGAGGAGCGGAATTGGCGTAGAAGATCAAGAAGTTGCTCGCGGTGGCGCGGCTCTAGAGCGCTGTCTACAGAATGGTCAAAAAGGTCCCGCTGTAGCGGATCGGAAGCCACACGAGTTGGGGTCAAGGCGTCAACTTGGCAAACAGGGAACGACTCATCATCAAAGGCGAACAGAAGGTCGACGGGCTCGATGCGGCCAAGGCACTCCCCTTCGATCAACATAGCGGGAGACGCCAGAGGATTGGCTACCAGCAGTGTGCTAGCGCCGTTGTTCATGTCAAGGACGGCAAACGGCAGCGGTAAGTGGCGGCGGCGGCAGATAACGTTAGAGGGCACAAAGAGGACTGTCGCGGCGGTAGTAAAAGAGGCAGTGAGGGGAACCAGAACAGCGCTAACGGGTGGGATGGTTGTGTCATGAGCTACGAGGAGTTTGGCCGCTAAACGAGGACGCGGCTCGTGGAGCAGGGCATCAGACGGTGCATCCCTCGATTAAATGAGCTCTACTTGAGGACTGACGCAGTCAATGATAGCATGATGCTTGGACAGGAAATCCCAGCCGAGAATGACGTCATGAGAACATGTGGGGAGGACGACGAATTCGATGATGTACAAGGCTGCACCAATGACGACGCGAGCAGTGCAGACAGCTGTCGGCTGTATACTGTGAGCGGATGCGGTACGAAGCGATAGTCCCTCGAGGGGCGTAGTCACTTTTCGGAGGGAGCGGCAGAGTTTTTGGCTGATAACTGATACAGCGGCAGCGGTGTCGACGAGCGCAAGAGTATGAACACCTTCAATGATGACAGGAATAACATTCGCGGGATTAAGACGAGGACTTTGAATTTCTGTCGAATACGCAGTTCGTGCCTCGCGAACTGCGGCATTTAGTTTTCCGGCTGGGTAACGGGTCGTCGGCGCATTGGCGAAATGGAGAGGCGACGTGGTGATGGCGAACGACGAGGGAGGAAGTCCGGAGGATCAGAGGGTGCTGTTGGAGGACCCGATGGGACTGGGAACTGGGGGGCCAAATAAGGTGGCGCAGGCCGTGCAGCAAAGGCCATATTTATTCGGCGCCGGCAGTAGCGTGTAGTGTGTCCAGGGATGCCGCAGTGGTAGCAAATAGGCCTGTTGTCTGCAGTGCGCCATGGAGATGGTGTCTGACGCAAGGAGGGAGCAAAGGCTGTTGGTGCGGACCGCATGGGGGCGAAGCATAGGCATATGCTGGCTCAGGCGGTGGACTTGAAGTAACTTCGGCATACGTGCGACGCCATACTTGAGGAGGAGCCGGCGCGAATGCTGGAGCGTAGCTCAGTGGCGCAACGCCGGACGATGACATTGTGGGCGTGGGGAACGGCATTGAGGGTGCGACCGGAGCTGATTGAGGAACAAGATTAGGGACGACTTCAGACACATGCTGCTGGATTGCACGGCGAAGCTCCGGAACAAGGCCAGTTGGTGTCGACTCCTTAATATATGGCTGCAGAGACAGTTGTCGCGCGACCTCCTGACGTACAAAAGCCTTGATGTCTTCAGAGAGGCTAGATGACTCCCTCTCCGCGGCAAGTTCAGCAAGTGATGCTTGAGACTGGCGAATCAAAACACACTCCTTGCGGAGTTCTTCGTAGCTTTGACAAAGGTCGTATATTTCCTTGACCGTAGTGGGGCCTTTGGCGACGAGCATGTTGAAAGCGCCGTCATTAACTCCTGTGAGGACATGACGTATTTTAACGGCCTCGGTCATGGTCGGGTCAACGCGGCGACACAAATCAACAATGTCCTCAATGTAACTGGTGAACGATTCACCGGGCAGCTGTAGTCGCGATCGAAGACGCTGTTCCGCGCGGAGTTTTCGGACGGTGGGGCGGCCAAAGACATCAGAAAATTTGGTCTTGAAATGCGCCCAGGTGGTAAAGTCGGACTCGTGGTTTCGAAACCACAGATTTGCGACGTCGCTCAAGTAAAAGATGACATTATTAAGCTTACGATTGTCGTCCCAGTTATTGTGGCGGCTGACCCGTTCGTAAGTGGACAGCCAATCGTCGACGTCGTCATCGCTGCTTCCACTGAAGGTAGCGGGGTCCCGTTGGCGAAGGGAACCTGTGCAGGTGACTGGCGGATGTAGGTGCGATGAAGTAGGCTCCGTCATTGGGGTAGTCAACGTTCTGCTTCGATGTTCCAGGGCGAGATGGGTACAGGGAACCTCAGCTTGACCTCCACCAAGTGAAATGTGGATTTAATAGATAGTTTGAACGTCTAGCACTGGCAGTAAATCAGGCACAGCAGGATCGGGATACCAGCCGCAGGGCACAGTTTCAGCGCGAGAGAGATGGGCGCCGGAGACCAGCGATGGTGATGGCGATGCCGCAGGGTTGTTTCTTCTTCGTCTTCTTTACATGTGGTTTATCGCAGAACAACTCGTTCAGCCAACAACAAAACTCTAGCTACACCCATCGCTGCAGAAGAATGCATTAAAGTGTGAGCTGAAACTACAAAATAGTGAGACAGTGATTGCAAGATCTATGCTGTTCGCAAGCATGGCCGTGTCTGCGTCGTGTCAGGCTGTTTCTGATTAGCGCCGCCGTCGTCATGACCCGTACCAACAGCACCTCATAGGATCGTACAGGCGACGCCACACCATACAAGCCGCACCCAGTAGGACCGTTGCATTGCCGTCGTCATTTGCTCAAAAACTCTTGCACGACTGTAACGTCGTGAAACAGTGTTGGCCGTCAAAATGTCCCATCTGGCAGACGATTCGCGGGTCCCTGAGCGCTATCTTTAACATTACTTTGCCTGAAAACTAAAGCGTCCCCAATTGTGGTTTTCATAATGTGTAAGCTTGTCTTTGGAAGAAGGGCTGACGCAAATTTCGTTGATATCTGTTAGCATTAAAAATTTGCTGGAGTTAGCCTTTTAGGTCCATTGGGCCTGTAGGTCATGGCAGGCAAGCAGTGTCGCCTCCCAGTCCTCCCAGAAAAGGTTAGAGAAGGGGGAAAAAGATCGGGCCAGTTGGTGGGCCTATACCATGGGGTAGGTGTCAACAGCCTACCCACAGTACTGGCACTGCTCTGTGAACTGGGGGTCGAAGTTTTTAGGCATTGCCGGGCCCACCATCGTGTTGGTGAAGAGGCGCTGGACAGTATATCACTCGCTTGATCTAGTCTTGATAAAATGTTACAATGTTGTTAAATGTGCAGGCCGCATTAGAATCAATGTTCTGAGCCGATTCGAATCCATAGAAAACTGTCCGGAGGGAGAGCGCGTTGGCAGCTGCAGAAGCTACCTGGTTCCCTTCACAACTCTGGTGGTCAGGAGCCCAGACGAGAGATCGGTACTCAGAATTTCTATCCCGACTGCAATTTTTATATATGCTGTAAACTACGTGGGTTTTAGACCCATGCTCAAACTTCCGACAAGCCCCTGGTGAGTCGATGATGATAAATTTTGAGGTGTGATCTGAAGCGGCGTGAGCAATGGCCACATTTAGAGCATGCATTAAAGACTTGGCCTTGAAGGTAAGACCACCGATTGTGTTGACGTTTGAATGACTTCGGCCGAGTACTACACGAATGGGGGCTGAAGGCATCCGCGCAAAATAATCCTGATTAGCCGCCACGATGGCGGGACAAGGCTTCCGACCGGCAGGTGCCGCCTATTATGGTAGTCTCATGACATGTTGAGAGAGAGACGCAGCACTCGCAGAGCACGTCTCCAGAGTTTAGGGACCCAGAACCTGTCCTGTGTGAGCTGTTTGTGCTTAATATTCAGGCGAACAAGAAGGCGGCGACTCACAATGTCTTTGTGAGACGAGTATATTGATTCATGAATTGCGCTTTCGGAAGTTACCTGAAAGTGTTTGCCACGAACAGGGCCATGAGAGGACCCAGAAACTTGGAGATTGCAAGGTTGGAGGCACGTTTCATGATTTTGCGTAAGATGACTTAGGAAATATCCTCCTAGGGCTTCCACAAATTTCACTTTACGTTAAAGACACACGCGTGGTTTAAATTATTTGGAGCTCTCCCCCACGGAGTCCCTAATAGCCTGTTAAATATTAAAGTACACATACATCTTTTCCTGGATGGATTGCACAGTAGCGCACTGTGAAATATGAAAACCATTTGAAAACGTTCGTTTAGGCGAACTAACAATAATGAAGATTGTGCTTCGGTCCCACTCGACACCACTGTCCGCAAGCGCTCCTACAGTTTCTATGTGCAGCCTTGGTCTGTGCACACCACTGCTTACTTCATATCCGAAACATATATAATCCAACTCAACTTCCCTTCTTTATTATGAACAAGGCGCCCGCAGTGAGGCTGAAATGCGTTTGTCTTATCTTTGCGGTTGGTCAGCGCTGAATAATTTCACTAATAAATATGTCCCCACCAAATGGTTTTCCGTCAAACTTTGGAGACCTTTGGTAAATGCAATATTATGTATTTTCGGTGCCGTATGAAGAAATAAAATATATATGTAACCATCGAATTTTCTTTGTTAAAGAAATGCGATTTCTTTAGCCTACCATGTGCCCTTTCAATATAGTAGCACCGAGGGCTAGAACGTATCGCAGCGCATGCCCCGATTGATGCAAGATATATGATTCTTGTTATACGCCCGACAGCTCTACATACGCCTGCCGCGTCGGAACCGATCAGCGAACAAGAATTGGGGCTTGTCCGTTCACGGAACTCGTGTAAAGATACCGGTGCTAAGGTACATGGTAGCCTAAAATGCCATAGCATGCAGCTTTCTTTATTAAAAATTTTTGTTACTTTCTTTACGCAGAACTCTAGCTTTTGTGCATCCACTATTGACATCTTAGTACTTTCTCATATGGCTATCTGCACCGCGTTTTTTCAATGCTTTTATGACTGCAGAGGTTTCGACTGCGTCAAATGCTTTCTCGTTATCAATGTCACCAATTTATAAGCTGGTTATATTCTGAGAATTTATGTATCCTCTACTAATAGTACAAATATGATCGATGGTAGAATACCCGATCCCAGAACCTGCATAATCATTTGATTCATCAGATTCTAGCGTTCCCTTGATTCTACTAGCGTTCACTGTAGTAAATACCTCTTACATAACGGATAATCAGCTTATTAGTCTGTAATTTTTCAAGTCCTCAACAACCTTTTTTATGGATTAAGATAATTTTAGTGCTCTTGCAAGCTTACGATACTGCCGATGTCGTCAAACATTTCGGAAGCAGGATGTGCAGTTTTTGAAGCGAAAGCACCTCCACGCTATGTGCAGCCAAGGTCGCAGTGCGGAGCAGAAGCCGCTACTGCTCATGCGCCGCAATCATATATAGCAACCAGATATGCCGTTCCACATGTATTCCACTGGTACGCTCGCAGTAGAGAGGAGGAGGAGGGTAACGGCGTGGGATAGAGCAGACTAAGTGGAGCAGGAAAGCGTCTGCCGTTATCGCATGCGCAGGGCCAGAAAGTGGATTCTGCATAAAACACCGGTTTGACTTTATGCGTGCAAAGGAATTCTGGTTATGTTTTAAGCAACGCTCGGTTACTCGCAGCCAAGGATTTCGCTACACAATCAGCTCGGGAGCGTTCAACCTCTGTAATTTGGTAACCCCCCCGTCATTCAAGATATCTGTGGTCACGTGATCCTCCGCAACTGATTTCCTCCTTTTGATAGGTTCCAAATCATTCCTCCTTTGTTACTGGAGGAACGTGTTATGGCTTTTCAGTATTGATGACCTCATAATTGTCCCGACTACTTCAGCTACTGTATATGTCAGTATATAGCCCCTCGGCTACTTTGACTATCCTGTTCATATTCGTAATAATATTTTCCGCCATGTCCCTCACTGAATACACCTGACTTTTGCATGTATTTAAATGTCCTTTTCAACCCTTTCGGACTAACATCGCTTTTTAAAGCATGCACGAAGTTTTGCATATTACACCTCCTTATGTAGAACTATACGCTTATTGATAAGGTTTGATATTTTTGACCGCTCTATCGTATCTGTTCGATTGGAGACTTTCATACGTTGCCGTTTCTTGATATAATCCTCCGTCTCGTTGGATAACTTACTGGTATCCTGTCTTACAATCATATCGCCTACTTTTACCGCACACTCAATAATCTTATCTCTGCTAACATTTTTCATTGCTTCTTGACTAAGGTTGCCTTTTTAAGCTACATTTTAATTATCACTTTTTTTTTGCAGCTAGGCAAGGATAAAATATCTACCCATTACTATACCAAGCTTGCTTAGAAGAAGACTTCATAGACTTGTAAGTGGAAAATTTGGTGGATAATACCTAAATAATCTGAGATTCACTGGTTACATTGCCTTGCAAATTTGATTAGGGGACGTATTCTAAATAATTATTAGTGACATCTGCAAAAAAAGCAGATAGGCAGGCCTAAAGAATAGGGTGCAGAAGGGTAAGGTAATGCTCAAAAACCTAGGGAAGAGAAAACTGTTTACAATAGGTAGCGAAGCACTGGAAATAATAGGCGAATATGTCTACTTAACACTGGCAGTAACCGCAAATCCGGGCCATGCAAGTGAAATATTTTGAAAATAAGATCAGAATGGATCAACTTTGGTAAGTACTCGCAGACTTTGCCTGGCAGCTTACCGGTATCCTTGAAGAGGAAGGTGTGTAATAATTTCGTGTTACCAGTACTCACTTAAGGGGGCTCAAACGTGGACGCTAACGAAAAGGGTTCTATTTAGGTTGAGGGTGAAGCTGAGAGCTATTGAACGGAAAATGGTAAGTGTAACCTAAAGAGATAAGAAGCGTGCAGGGTGGGCCAGCGAAATAACTCGATTTAATGATTTCATAGCCGAAACCAAGGAGAAGGAATGATCATGAGGAGGACATGTATTGGGAAGAGAGGATTATCGATGTTGGATTAAAGAGGACAAATAAGATAACAAGGGAAGGCAGAAAGTTAGGTGAACGGATAAGATTAGGTTTGCAGGTGTCGAGTGGATTCACCTAGTGCAGGAGCGTGTTTAAAAAAATAATATGAGAGGACCTTCCCCCTGCAGTTGGTATAATACGGTTGATGATGATAATAATGACGAAAGAGCCATGTGTTCCCATGATGTTTCTGCGTGTTGGACTTCATCAACGTAACTGAAAATCCGCAGTAAATTCAGGTTTTTGATAATTTGTGTTTTTTATAATGGGTATAAATCAAAACATTAGGGGAAAAAGAGAGCTCCGTTTTTCATGTATCACGTGACAGCGGTAATCGATTTCATTTGCTGCTCTCCTTGGTGATCTTGTTTTGCGTCTGGCTACCGCGAATTCTCACGTTCCCTCTGGCGAAGGTCACTAAGAATTATTTTTTTCTTTCATATCATGTTATTTAGTGAGCAACATACATGTCGTGCCGAACAGATACATACAGAAGGATAAAAACTGAGAGGTCGTGGGGGGGGGGGGGGTCTCAACGGCAATATTTGGTTGTTTTACTTCAAACTTCTAATCGTTTGTTTACATGCTTTCATTTTATTTCACACGTAAGAACACCAAGCACACCTTACGCTTTCCTTGTCGCCAGTTGCTTTCGCCTGCCTTTGTGTGTCAGCACGCATGACTCATAACGAGCTGTTATCAGAATTTGCATAATAGCCTAACAAGGACAATGAATCTGGCAGTTTTGAGGTCATAGATAGCGTAGGAAACTTTGATCACACAGCCGCCGCCCCGCCTGTTAGATCACGTCCCACTTGACACTCGCACTTAGACGGCTCGTTCCAAGTCATGCACTGCGAATGAGGGCGGCGCTGGCGAACACCCTGAAGAATATGTTATACGCAAAATAAATACCTAAGGCAGCCAACTGAAAACCATCGCCGTAGCTCGAAGCAGCAGAGCACCGAACGAGGAATTCGGAGGACGCATGTGGTTGCCTTTAGTACAAATGCCTAATTTCACGAGGTCTAACCCGTCTTTCGGGATGTGGGCCTCAGATACTGCACCTTTCGTTGCCTGTAAGCCAATTACTAATAAAAGTGTTAGCGCCGCCGTGGTGGTGCAGTGGTTCAGATGCCCGACTACTGTGCCGCTATTCCTGCAATCTCGCCACAAGATGGCGGAAGCAAAAACACAACAGGAAACTAAAGATAGCAGAAGTTACGGCAAAAGCTGAAGAATACGCAGCGCAACTCGCGAGACAAAATTGGGAACAATTCAGCGACTCACTTAAGGGAACCTTAGGTACGGCCAGAACCTGGAATCTCCTAAGAGCACTAATCGATCCGACCAAAACAAAATCAGAAAACAATAAAAGCATCCACAGATTCATCCACTCCTTCGAGGGTTCGGACACCGACCTTTTAGAGAAGGCACGAAAAAATGTTTCGGTGGTCACAACCCCTCACGATACCAAGGAACCTATCGCGGAGCCGAAAACGAGAGACTCGACCGCCCAATAACTGTGGAAGAAGTTTATGCGGCCATAAGGAATACGACCAGAAACACGGCAGCAGGAGCCGACAGAATCGACAACGCCCTAATCCAAAACCTGGGTGACGACCTCGTACAAGAGCTCGTAAGTTTTCTAAACAAACACTGGGAGGCGGAGACGGTTCCCAAAGACTGGAAACACGCCGAAGTAATTGTGATTCCTAAACCTGGCAAAATGCTCCAAATTGAAAATCTCAGGCCCATCTCGCTCACGTCGTGACTCGGCAAGCTTTACGAGCGGGTGGTGATGATCAGACTGCAAAATTTCATGGAAGATAATGACCATGTACCCCATACCATGTTCGGCTTCAGAGCATAACTCTCGACGCAGGCCGTGCTGCTTCAAATACAAGAAAATGTGCTCCGCAACGTACCCCGAACGGGTGAAAATGTCATAATGGCCCTTGACATCAAGAGAGCATTTGATAACGTCAGTCACGAAGCGATCCTTAGAGGCCTAGACGACCTGGATTGCGGACGCAGAATCCACGGGTACGTCAAAGCCTTCCTGTCAGATAGAACTGCGACCATCGGCATGGGAGCCCTTCGATCGAAAAATATTCACGCGCCAAACAAAGGAACACCCAAAGGATCAGTCATCTCACCTATCCTCTTCAATATAGCTATGATAGGTCTAGCACGAAAACTAGAGAAGATCGAAGGCATCAGGCACGCAATGTATGCAGACGACATAACAGTCTGGACGAGCACCGGTTTGCTCAGGGAGAAAGAAGAAAAACTACAGGAAGCGGCCTCCTGTGTACAGAAATATTTCGGAGAAAGAGGACTCGCATGCTCGACCGAGAAATCAGAACTGCTTCGAGTGTGGAGAGGCAAACAAAACCGGACCGTCCCAATCAGTGAGGACCTGAAACCCAACATCTACCTGGAAGGAATGCCCGTCTCGGAAAAGACAACAATAAGAATATTAGGTATGTTGGTTCAATCGAACCAACGCATTAGTCACACTTTTACCATGCTCAAAACAACAACGCTACAAGTAACACGCATGATCACCTGCATCACCAACAGGCGGCAGGGCATGCGCGAAGAGGACACACTAAAACTAGTTAGAAACCTGGTAGTGAGCCGAATTATGTACAGCCTGCCCTACCAGTGCCTCAACAAGAGTGAAATACAACAAGCGGATGCCCTGCTACGCAAAGCGTATAAGACGGCGCTCCGATTACCGCGCAACACGTCTACAGAAAAGCTCATGGCGCTTGGATTGCAAAACACATTCGAAAAAGTGCGCGAGGCGCAGCTTGAGTCGCAAAAACTCAGGCTGCTGCAGACAACGGCTGGAAGAGCGCTTTTACAGAGGCTCGGATACTGTGAGCAGATGCGAGAAACAGCGAGGACGGTAACGATCCCCGACGAACTTCGCAAGTCCCTCAAGGTAGCTCCAATCCCGAGAAACATGGACCCTAACCTCCACCAAGGTAGAAGAGAAGCAAGGGCCGATTTTATTAAAAAAACATACGCTCCTCAAGACACGACCGTGTATGCAGACGCGTCCTCGAGAGGAGGACACAACAAAATTGCAGTGGCCACGGTGGTCCATTCGTCTCTACGCGAAGTGACCAGCACCTCTATCCGACACTGCACAGTAGCAGAGGCCGAGGAAGTAGCCGTTGCTCTAGCGGGGGCGGAGGGCTATAGAGCTGGGCGGTCGCTAACGATACTCACGGACTCTCAAACAGCCTGTCGAAATTTGATGAATGGTAGGATTGGTCGTCACGCACTCCGTATAATCCTCGAAGCGAGCGACAGAATTAAAACCACGAAGAAAACAAGACCAGACACAAAATTATGTGGGTACCGGGGCACATGGGGGTGGCAGGGAACCAAGTGGCTGACAGGATAGCTCGAGCATACACTACTTTCCGAGCATCCGACGAGTCCGCGGAACTTTTGCCAGTACCAAAGGCATACTCGGCCGTACTAGAAAACTATAGAGGAAGAAGAATGCGATATCCCCCACCCCACAGTTTTCTCACCAGAGAGGAAGGTGTCATATGGAGACAATTACAGATGCGTTCATACCCAAACCTACACATACTAAACAAAATGCACCCTACCATATACGCTGACAGATGTCCGTGGTGCGATGAAAAACCAACACGATATTACATCACATGGGCCTGTCAAACCATAGATGTGGTCCCCAAAATTCGAAACCCGAGTGCAAAGCAATGGGAGACTCTGCTGTCCAGCGACCGCTGCGAAGACCAGCAAGGTCTGGTACAGCAAGCCCAACGGGCGGCAGCAGCCAGCGGAGCAACCGACCATTGTGCGAAAGCGGACGAAGTCGACGGAGAAGACTCTTGTAGATTCAACAAGCAGACATCTCTGAAGACGTCCCAAAAACCGCCAAGTAATATAGGGCAAAAATAAAGTTTTTCCTCCCCTCTTCCTCCTCCCGGGTTAGATCCCAAGCGCGAACGGCTTCATTTCGATGGAGGCGAAACGGAGAGGCGTGCGCATGCTGTGCGTTGTTATTGCACGTTAAACATCCCCAGGTTGTCAAAATTTCTCCTAAGGCCTCTATTGCGGCTCATTTTTTCTCTTCTTTCACTCCCATCTTCCGCCCTTCCTTTACGATGCGGTCAGGCGTCCACAGAAATCAGTGTGATAGATATTGCCTTTCGTTTCTTGTGAACGAATTATTATTATCATTATTATTATTATTATTATTATTATTATTATTATTAATAATGAAAGCATTAGTACGATTTGAAAGAATAATAGTGATGATGGTAGTTATTCACTAATACAAATAAACCAATATTCCGTTATAATTAGTGGGAAAATAATATAACTGAAACAGCAGATAATAGAAGTAAAAAATATAGAAATAGCCAAAGAAAAAGGAAAATAAAGTAGAAATTACAAAAACGTTGCTGTTCTCCCAACGCAGTTTCTGTAATAATTTCTAAATTTTAGTCCGAATGCATTATTTATTCCACGAGGTCTATCCGGGCCTTCTGTATGTGTGTGGGCTTCAGTGTGAGCTTGCCAGACCAAGCAGCAACAGTTCACCCGTTGTCAACTGTCAACTGAGGGGTGCATCGCGGGCTCAAAGAAGGCTGTAAAAAAGAAGGTGGGGAGGGGGCCGTGCACATGGCTTTAATATGTGTGTCGACGGACGCTCAAAAACGTCTGCTCTGTGACGTCTTGGGACAAGAATCATTATCGGAATAGCTAGAAAACAGGATTGTCTCGCTCGTGTGGCACTGACGGTGACTCAGCCCCGATGACGCGATGAGAGTGGTATCTTGGTACATGCCATTGTTGCCCGCATAGGCGCACAGCGCAACTGCTACGGCACGTCAGGCTACGTCAGTATCGCAAGTGAACCGGGTCCTTCTACTGTCTCGACTGAAGAAGTGCGCCATGCCTGCCGAGTTGAGTTGGAACGGGATAAAAGACGCCATAAACGTGCAATGCATTTATGGCCTAGAGCCCAATCAAATCAAAACTTAGAGGAAAAAAAAACCAATATCAACCAACAGCTCAGCAGAATTAAACCGTGCTTACGTACGTCTACCTCGGTTTAGCCTTATTTGAAATCCTGCTAATTCTATATTTACTTCCTACTCGGCTATATCCGCGATCATTAATATTTCTCATTCATGAATAGGAAACAAACAAATCAATATGTATTCCTTGGTTTAAATTACTTTCAGCTCCTTTTGTATGTGTCTCATATCGAGTGTGTCATTTTGTTACCTTTATTTTCTATGCAATTTATAGGAGTCCTTCGGATAACAAATCTTATAAAGTAGTTGCAGAGCCTTGCGAATAAAAACCGTGTTCAAGCAGCTTAATTCATGGTGAAGCCCTGGTGCGATCATGTTGCTTTTACGGTAGACCGTACACGCAGTTTGACATCATAGTAACCACCAACCCGTTATTAAGCTTAGGCCCCAACCCCTTATTTAGTGTATTTGTGAACTTTCAAATATTGATCAGCATTTTCTCGCAAGCTACCAAATTATGTGAAAGAAGTTCCGGCGTAGACACAAGTTGCAGGCTTAAAGATTTATGTTGGTGGCCTGCGTTTAGCGTGCATAACTTGAGATCCGAGAGTTCGGAATAGATTCCCGTCTCTGGCTACGTCGGCAATGTCATGTTCTCCCGTGATAGTACAAAATCCACTGAGCCTTCAATACGTGGTCATGTCAACTGTCAGGTACCAATTACATGAGCATGTTTGTTATTTTGCGCTCTCAAAGGCAGCCCCCAACAAAGCCAAAACCGGAATTTCTGCTAAACACGGCCTTTACAGTTGTGGCAATAAAACTTCCGACGTTCCTTAGACATTTCTAAGAATCGGAATGCGGAAGCCTAGTTGGACGATTCGTTACATGTTGCTGAGGTTTGCATTTCATTTTGTGCATACCTGCTTTTAAACTTTCTGTTCAAAGATATGCCGTTGAACTTTGTGATGAATGCTCTAGTAATCTGTGTACCTTCCATCTTCACGACAGCTCGTATTGCATGTGCAACAGCAGTGCCTCTCCAGCAAATTCTGCATTCTCAGTACGCATACCACATTTTGGAGGCATATTGCTCTTGTCGGGCCGCTACCGCAGCTTCATCAGTAACAGTTTCCTCCCGACGGTGGTTGAGACCGGCGGCATTTCGATGTTCGCAACTTTTTCCATTCTTGCGCATTTCTTCTTTTTACTGAGCCTGCGAGTAGGGGCTTGGGCGGTGTCAGCTATAGTGGCGTATAATAAAGCACTCAGCCCACACGGCAACGTATACAAGAAACTCATTTGCCGCAGTGCATCCTAATTTCGGCCCGGGCTAGGTGGTTGTTGTTGCAGTGCTTGTTATACTATATATACAAAAGGAAAGAAAAGATGTTTGTCAACATCGGTATCTGCTATCTGATATCTGAAGCACCTGAACTGGTGCGACGGAAATAAAGGGATAGTGAGGAAGGGGTAGAGGAAATCAAAGAGTTGAGCGATATAGGGAGAAAAAAAATGAGGTAAAAATAAACAGACATATATAGACTATGACACAATATACAGTAGTTTGCTCGAGATCCGCCCACAAATGTCTTAGGACACTGAGCATTCGGCACATAGGCCAGGCCTCCGCAATAGCTCTGCGTCCATGTAACTATTTACGACGGCCGCACGCGCACACTGTACAAACATTGACGGCCGACGTTGGGCGATCGGCCGTTATCGTCCGGAATAGTACACGCGGAGCGTTCGGTCACAGCGCGCACTATCTGGCGAGGTGAAATAGGCGGGTCATCAAGCCCGCCTTTCGATATATTCACACTGGCTCACGTGTGTTCGCTCGCGGACGTGCGCACTGCCCGGCGACCACAGGAGCCCAACTACGCTGTCCTGGATTACCCCCTGATCTCTGTAAGCCGCGAGAAACTCACGTCGTGGTTCGGCTAGCGCGGCGCTGTGCCGTAGACGATGTTCGAGAGTTTCTACCGCGGACTGGTGGCAAGCCCATGGCGCATCCGTCGTTCTCCAGGCCACACACATCCAATGCGTGCACGGAGGAACATTGCGCGTTGCAGCCGAGTCAGCGAGCGGCCGCTGACACTGTGAATGCGCTCACCTCTTGCGATGCGTGGGTCGGGGTTCTGCGTCCGGAGGTGGTCGTCGATTACCGCACGCACGTCCTCCAAAGCGTGTTGCTCGCCGCTAGGAGGGAGTTCATGTGCTGTGGTCGCGAGCTCGTCGGCACGTTCGTTGCCCGCGATGCCGCAGTGCTCGGGGATCCACTGTGCCCGTATAGCGCAGCCGCGCTTCGCAAAGCGCTCAAGACGCGCGCGAATCTGACCCAGCAGCGGAGTTCTCCGGCCGGTGGCTCGAAGGCAGCTGAGGGCGGCACGGGAGTCGCTGAGCACGGCACACCTGGACGGCGGTGGAGTCAGTTCAAGCAGTAGACCCAGTCCTAGACATGGCCCAGCAGCTCCGCCGTAGTGGAAGAACCCAGGAATGACAGGTGCAGCTGCCTGTGGTTCAGTTACAGGGCGAGGTGGGCAGCCGCCGCTGCTAGCGAGCAACTATCTCTGGCCATGGAGTCGTCGGTGTAAACGAGGAGGTGGTCTTGGAGTTCCTCGTAGACGACGGCTCTGGTCAGCAACTGCACTGCACAGAACGGTGTGGTGAGTTTTCTTGCGATGTCGACGATCTCTCGTTGAACCTCCGCAGTAGCGGGCTAGGGCGAGCAGAGGTCGTAGGGGGCGTTGCATTGGTGAGCTGCTCGTACTCGAGCAGCGCCGCTCCCATGCGCGAGTGGCGATGTTGTCGCAACCGTTGTAATAGCGGACTGCAATCCGCTGCGCGCTGTAGGCGGTCGATGTGTCGGAGCGCCCGCAGCGTGCCTGAAGCTGTAATGGCCACGCGCTTGCCTCGGCCGAAGTAGCTGCGGTTTGAGAGTTCTGAAGAAGGCCGAGGCAAATGCGGAGCGCCTTGCGATGCTCGACCTCCTGCTTCTTCCAGCATGGCTTGCGCAGTGGTTGAGATTCCCAACTACCGTGCCAGAGTTGTTGTGGCTGTAAACTGATTGTTATAGGAAGGGAAGGGCGCGGTAACTGTCTCGCTTGTTTTCTGTGGACACCTCAATCGCGCCGCAAGGGAAGGATGGAAGGTGGAGTGAAAGTGGAAAGAGAGAAAGGGGAGCCGTAGGGGAGGGCTGCGGAGTAATTTCGACCGCCCGGGGATCTTTAACGTGCGCTGGCATCGCACAGAAAAAAGGAAAAGAAAATGCACGGGTCTGCTATTGGCTCTGTAGCTGAGCCACCTCCGCTGCCTTGTGCGGACAGAAGAGAAAATAGAGAAGAAAGAAAAAGAAGAGGGAGAGAAAGACGCGCGCCGCAACAGCCGTCGTCCACCACCGAAGCGGTGGCGGGTGCAATGCCAGCCTACAACAGACAAACATTCGGTGGCAGGCTAGCACCCATCGCAAGCGGCGGTGACCTACCTGTCCCAGCTCCATTAGGACCAGGATCAGCCACCCTCCGTTCGCTCTCCTACTGTGCCTGAGTACCCGGGTTCGACCGCAGGCGGGTTTGCTTCAATGGAGGCTAAACGGAGAGGCGTCCGTGTATTTTGCGATGTCAGTGCATGTTAAAGACCCCCAGGTGGTTGAAATTACTCCGTAGCCCTCCACTATGGCTAATATTTCTTCTTTCACTATCACTCCCACCTTCCTCTCTTGTCCTACTGCGCGGTTCAGGCGTCCACAGCGACAAGCGTAAGAGATACTGCGTCTTTGCCGTGCTGTGAACCAATTATTATAATTGGCGTAAATTCCCAGCGAATAAGAAAATGAACTTAAAAGAAGTTTTCGAAGCTGATAAGGCGCAAAACTATAAAATTTACTAGCGGACACGTGACGCTCAGCTTTTTCGTACGTCACGATGCGACCTTGAAACATACAGAAAGAATTCACCTTAAATGGTATATGATCACCAATGCCAGCTGCATCCTCAAAACAGCTTGTAAGACTGTGGTCAGTTAAGTTCTAGTTGTTGGTGCGCAATTTCGGGTACCAAAAATCTCAGCGGCATTCAAGCTGCGTCTTTTATGCATACTTCCTATTAACAGAGCCCTTAGTGATAGCGCTGGAACTGCTGAATCATGGAATGACAGTGAGCAGATAGACTGACATCAGGTCAAGATGGTGCACTGGTTATCTCCTAGCCCTTCACATTGAATTGTCTAGAAATACACCAAGTACTTATGCTATCAAAGCACCGCGTCATTAAGATGACCTCACTTCGTAAGAACCATGCGCAAGAGCACGTTTACAAGACCGGGTCGACAGAGGTTGGTTGTTCCAGACTTACAAATCACTTTCAGAACACTTTGGTACTCATAAAGCAATAATGGCTCAGCGGTACTTAAACCGGTTTCGGTATGTGATGTAACCAATGATTCGGTGACATCGCAGCCACAAAACCCCAAGCGGGATTTTCAAACACCCTGCCATGGTTAAATATTTAATATGATGCAACACATGAACCGAATGCGATTAGAAGATGAAATGGAAAGCCATCGCATGTATCAAGTGATTTACGTAATCGAGTAATTCAGTTCGCCTAAAGCAAAACAATTAGGTTACTGACTGGATTGCAGCCCGGAAACTATGGGTTGCGAACAAGAAAAGGTGCCAACATGGCCATGTAACACGCTTTTGTTTTGCTATTGCAGAGAAAAGCTTCTAACAAAATGAGCACGAAGAGCTCATTCCCGAAATTAGAGGGCTGCATAGCGCGAGCCCGCCATATACGAGCTTATTCCTCAGCATTCCCAATGTCACAATTAGTGGGATGCACGCACAGTCATCAAGAGGCGGTAACGAGCTAGGAAGCTTTTCCGGGAAAGCATATACTGCTCGCAGTAAATCGTGAGGGATAATCCTGAACAATCGGGGACAATCCTGAAGATTTGGCATGTCGGTACATAAGATGTCTCTTCCACAGGCTCCCAAACAGTCTCATTACCCTAAATAAATTGCGATGCATAGAGCTATCGAGCAGTTTTTCTCAACAGGCAAGCAATACTATGCGCTCTGATTTCAGTGCTCCTCTTAAGCCTTCGCTGTAACATGTCCCAGAAGGACACGGCATCGCGGAAGAAGGCAAAATATGATCAGTGGTCTCTGTCGTATTACACAGACGATAATTCACTGGTTGCTGGAGAAACAACTCCTTAGAAAAAAGCACTGTTGCCTTGACAGAGGACGTTGAGCTATGCAACTTAAAGAATGTTTTTGCAGCAGCTTGAATGCACGCATAATTAACGTGCTTTAAAGCACTGCTCTAGAAATCCCTGAATAAGCTGCTAATGCAAAGGTATGCAAGAGGGCCATGGAACGGAAAATGGTAGGCGTAACGTCAAGAGAGAGGAAGCGTCTATAGTGGACCAGAGAAACAGCTCAAGTTGATGATAGTCAAAAGTAACAGGAAATCGCACGGGCTCGATATGTAGTTCGAAGAGAGGATAACCAATTGTCTCTAAAAGTAATCAAGTGGATCCCAAGGGAAGGTAAGCGTAGCAGGGGGCGGCACAAAATTATGTCGGTGGATTAGATTAAGAAATTCGCAGGGGTCAAGTGGATGCAGCTAGCACAGAACCGGGTTGATTGGGGGAACATGGGAGAGTATAGTCCGGCTGATGAGAATGCAACGATATAGAAAACTACGAAGGACTTTATTCACCTGCCTCCTTGCGAGGCTTTGCAGTTAATTGAAGAAACAGTGAGCACTGAGGAAATTGAAGGTGTCTGCTACTTAAGGAATCTGCACAGAGCTCCTTCACCCGCCAGTCTATTCGGTCCAGAAATGGCAAATGACCACTGAGTGGCTGAATAAACACACCTGCTAAAATTAGGAAATTTTTTTAATTTCAAAAAGGAAACAAATGTGAATCAATAAGTTGATGCAGAAACTAGTGATTAGGGTTTATTGGGAAGAAACACAGACTGTCACGACGCATGGGCTCCAAATAAGTACACCACACGAAGATTACAAATGTTTTGGTACTCCACCCTCCTTCTCCCACAATACAGAACCGGCAAGAGGTAAGCAGGATTTGCAAAAAGACTGCTTCGCAGTCTTGGACGCGAAAAAAAAAAACACAAAGTAACTTTCCTGCCCACTCAAGCCTCTGTTTGTCACCTCAGCCAAGAGTTTTGAGGCCAATATGCTGCCCTGTAGTGAGAGACCTAATTTTTCTAGAATATATTAAGGTCGGCTTATAGCAATCAGCTGTGAACGCTTCAAGCTCTGTTTTAACAATTAATTTCATCTGCCTATGCACCAGGGCTAATTCTCTGTAGTTCATGTAAGTGCCGCCTAGCAAACGAAAGTGATATCTGTCAAGGAGAGCTATTCTTGTTGCGGTCTAAATGGCCACATTCTTCGTCTTCTGTTTACATAAGTTACGACATTGAAAAATCGAGAGATCAATGCGTGGTCAAGTATCTTCCAAATAGGTAGACAAAAGACGCCAATATTTCATATGATAGGCGACAGTTCTTCACTTTCTACGGCAGACATCGAGGGTAGAGTACGCACCGAGTGCACTTCCCTATCTGAACAGACACCAGACACCATGAAGTGAAGCTGAAGATTATGGGCTTCATCATGTAACCAATAATGTTGGCTATATGGTATAGTGAAACGTAAATCCTGTAAAGCCGAGCTGTAGAGAAATAATAGAAATGTGTAAAATGAACATTTTCACTCTTGTGCTGTCCAACAGACACAATACTGAACTGAGGCGCTAAATCAATACATGAATCAGCCCTAGGGTAATACGCTAACTTAGCACTGGTTGGTGCTCATTCCGCCAAATGCCATTCAAGTCTCTCAACAATATAACTTCGTATACACAGATGGTCGACCAATAAAATGCGTTGAGTTATCGTAAAGCCGTGGTTCTTGGTCCACGCGATCAACGTTTGTATACTTAGGCTAAACGAAGGAAAGAAGCCAACAGTCGGCGAGGCCAAGGAAAGCGTTGGGGATGGTACTTTATGTCATTTTTCTTTTTTTAATGTTTACTTGGATAATCACAGAAATTAGTAATGTAATCTGTTTAGGGGAAGGATAATTAGACACAAAGTAGAAGAAAAAACAACGTGCCGATGGTGGGATCCGAACCCACGACCTCCGAATAACGCGTCCGGTGCTCTTCCAACTGAGCTAAATCGGCCGCTGTCCCCCCTGCTACTTTCTTGGGTATTTATGTTGTCTGTATACGAACCTTGAGAGTGTTCACCAGCGCCACCCTCAGCCATAGCGGCGGACGTGGGACGTCCTTTGTTACCGCCAGCGTCACATAGAACGTGATCAAGAGCGAGGGCGAAAGCTGTGCTAGAACCTTCTTACGCTACCTATGGCTTCAAGACTGCCAGAACCGAGACCCCCGTAAGCTACAAGCAGATCAATCAAGGGGAAATGAGGGTGCTCGTTATAATACATGAAGGAAAGAAGCCAACAGTCGACGAGGCCAAAGAAAGCGTCGGGGATGGTACTTTATGTCATTTTTCTTTTTTTAATGTTTACTTGGATAATCACAGAAATTAGTAATGTAATCTGTTTAGGGGAAAGATAATTAGACTCAAAGTAGAAGAAAAGACAACGTGATGATGGTGGGATCCGAACCCACGACCTCCGAATAACGCGTCCGGTGCTCTTCCAACTGAGCTACATCGGCCGCTGTCCCCCCTGCTACTTTCTTGGGTATTTATGTTGTCTGTATACGAACCTTGAGAGTGTTCACCAGCGCCACCCTCCGCCATAGCGGCGGACGTGGGACGTCCTTTGTTACCGCCAGCGTCACGTAGAACGTGATAAAGAGCGAGGGCGAAAGCAGTGCTAGAACCCTCTTACGCTACCTATGGCTTCAAGACTGCCAGAACTGAGACCCCCGTAAGCAACAAGCAGATCAATCAAGGGGAAATGAGGGTGCTCGTTATAATACATGAAGGAAAGAAGCCAACAGTTGGCGAGGCCAAGGAAAGCGTTTGGGATGGTAAATTTTGTCATTTTTCTTTTTTTTCTTTTTTTTATTGTTTACTTGGATAATCACAGGAATTAGAAATCTGTTTAGGGGAAAGATAATTAGACATAAAGTAGAAGAAAAAACAACGTGCCGATGGTGGGATCCGAACCCCCGACGTCCGAATAACGCGTCCGGTGCTCTTCTAACTGAGCTACATCGGCCGCTGTCCCCCCTGCTACTTTCTTGGGTATTTATGTTGTCTGTATACGAACCTTGAGAATGTTCACCAATGCCACCCTCAGCCATAGCGGCGGACGTGGGACGTCCTTTGTTACCGCCAGCATCACGTAGAACGTGATCAAGAGCGAGGGCGAAAGCTGTGCTAGAACCCTCTTACGCTATATGGCTTCGACTGCCAGAACCGATACCCCCGTAAGCTACAAGCAGATCAATCAAGGGGAAATGAGGGTGCTCGTTATAATACATGAAGGAAAGAAGCAACCAGTCGTCGAGGCCAAGGAAAGCGTTGGGGATGGTACTTTATGTCATTTTTCTTTTTTTCTTTTTTTTAATGTTTACTTGGATAATCACAGAAATTAGTAATGTAATCTGTTTAGGGGAAAGATAGACACAAAGTAGAAGAAAAAACAACGTGCCGAGAGTGGGATCCGAACCCTACTCTTCTACTTTGTGTCTTATTATCTTTCCCCAAAACAGATTACATTACTAATTTCTGTGATTATACAAGTAAGCATTAAAAAAAAGAAAAAAAGAAAAATGACATAAAGTACCATCCCCAACGCTTTCCTTGGCCTCGCCGACTGTTGGCTTCTTTCCTTCATGTATTATAACGAGCACCCTCATTTCCCCTTGATTGATCTGCTTGTAGCCTACGGGGGTCTCGGTTCTGGCAGTCTTGAAGCCATAGGTAGCGTAAGAGGGTTCTAGCACAGCTTTCGCCCTCGCTCTTGATCACGTTCTACGTGACGCTGGCGGTGACAAAGGACGTCCCACGTCCGCCGCTATGGCTGAGGGTGGCGCTGGTGAACACTCTCAAGGTTCGTGTACAGACAACATAAATACCCAAGAAAGTAGCAGGGGGGACAGCAGCCGATGTAGATCAGTTGGAAGAGCACCGGACGCGTTATTCGGAGGTCTTGGGTTCGGATTCCATCATCGGCACGTTGTTTTTTCTTCTACTTTGTGGCTAATTATCTTTCCCCTAAACAGATTACATTACTAATTTCTGTGATTATCCAAGTAAACATTAAAAACAAGAAAAAAAGAAAAATGACATAAAGTACCATCCCCAACGCTTTCCTTGGCCTCGCCGACAGTTGGCTTCTTTCCTTCATGTATTATAACGAGCACCCTCATTTCCCCTTGATCGATCTTCTTGTAGCTTACGGGGGTCTCGGTTCTGGCAGTCTTGAAGCCATAGGTAGCGTAAGAGGGTTCTAGCACAGCTTTCGCCCTCGCTCTTGATCACGTTCTACATGACGCTGGCGGTAACAAAGGACGTCCCACTGTCACCCGTTAATAATTAGGGGGGCATTATTAACGATGCGCCCTTAACGGTGCGCACACTCCAGACACCCTTAGAGGGGGTAGCTGTTCCGGTCGCAAAGGAGATGCCCTCGACTTGCGTGGCAAGCTCAGCCGGAATTCATCTACCTTGTAGTGACAGAAGGGGGTGGTCGTTTGGTGCCCAGCTATCGCCGGTTCAAACCAGAGTAAAGATAGGAGTCAGAAGTAACAAACAAAACACAATTTATGCACAGCAAGAGACGATACAGAGGAATACACAAGATCACTTGAAACACATAGACGAGAGGTTCACAGAATAACGAACGCTAAGCATGCAACTACAGAATGATTCATTAACACAGGCTTTACAACAGATCAAACACAAGAGAGTGACATAAACAAACACCAAATTGTTCACCGGGCACTGTTGCAGTCCGACGCCTCAAGAGTCGCGATGTGGCCGCCATACGAGACGAGCGCCGCTCCCTTGCAGGTCCATGGGTTTGCCAGCAGCGGGTGATCCCCGGGAGTTCAGTCGAAGCACAGGCGAGCACGTCGCAAAACACTGACGAACTGACTGACTGACTCAACAAACGGCGCGGTCGCTTTAAATAGGGCGCGCCGCGTCTGTTTGTTAGCACGCGTCAAAGCTAGCGCGCACACACACTTAGCTTCGCTTGTTATAGCGCTCTCTCTTCCTCCCGTCGAGCCGCGCGTCGCCATTGGCCAGGTCCCATAGATGATGCTGGAATTTTCTTGGTGATTCCAGTCCGATGAACCACCGTCCTCCGCGGGCAATGGGAAAGAGGGTGACGGCAACGCGTACAAAGCTACGCGCTCCCCCGCGCGGGGAAGGGGACTTTTCTCTCCATGCCTTCCACGCGACGCTGTGCGGGCCTCGCGCCGTACCGGCTTGATTAAAATGGGCGCCGATTTCGTGACACTGCCCCTCCCTTAAAGAATATTGTCCCACAATATTCACAACAACCACGAACATCGCGCGCACATGCATGCGCTCACAAATATATGGGGCAAATGTCCACACATTGCACAAATTTCACAAACTGCAATAACACATTACGAAATTCACACATCAATGCCATGATGTTCACAAACATAGCACCACGCTGTCTTCAGATACACATAAGAATCAACAACACACCGCTTTTCAAATGCGAAGCGCACGAACCTAAATTCCGAGCGTAATTACAGCCCGCGATCAGTGCGTGACACGCTTCTGTCCGCCAGAGATTCTGCCTTCGCTCTAGGCTCTCGCATTTGAGA
The DNA here is from genome assembly GCF_055883805.1 of Amblyomma maculatum. Taxonomy (NCBI): domain Eukaryota; kingdom Metazoa; phylum Arthropoda; class Arachnida; order Ixodida; family Ixodidae; genus Amblyomma; species Amblyomma maculatum. The sequence goes on along the minus strand of NC_139345.1, from coordinate 131,362,714 downwards.
CACTTCTATGTTCCCCGATCGGGCTACTGAAAATTCCCTGAGGCAGGACTTATCCTCTTGCAAATCACACAACCAATGTGTGCCGATAATTGCCCCTATAACCAGTAGCGCCGACGGATACACGGGAACCTGTGCCAACGCGCACAGACCAACAAAAACAATCACGGTAGTAGTGCTCTTTCCTAGGCACCGGTATTCCTTCCGCTGAAGGTGAAATATCCCAAGTAACGCCCCCATAAGTAGGACAAACACTTGGGCTACCTTCATCATCGACGGCCTAGGCATTCCTGACTTAATTTTCTGAGCCGTCCTTTTCTTTTCAGTTTCCTCCTGAGAGGCTTCCTTTTGTTTATTCTTGTCTCGAGGCTTTTCTTCCGGCTTCTCATGGCCTTGCTTTCCTCGCCTTGCCTTTTTCTTTTTAGATTCCTTGCAGCGCACAGGCGAGGGACTTTGATAAGGATCCTCGGGAAATGTTGCGCCCTTGATATTTCCCAACACCAAATCGTAGATAGGGCGTTCCATGCACAGGGCTGTCAGTTTTCCAGAATAGTATGGCGTCTGCACTTCCAATTTTGCCTCAGGTAGCAATTGAATGGAGCCGTCAATTAGCCTCACAGGGCATTTCTCGCCAGTCAGATCATTCTCGTGAATCAAACTGCGTTTAATAATTACGGCACTGCTACCTGTATCTCGTAGCACAGAAACTGATTTTCCTTTTATCTTTCCCCTCGAAACCGGCAACCGATTCACCGCAGATCCAGGTTCTGCATGTACTACGGCGTTCACCACCCGGATTTTCTTGTCCTTCCGATTAACCCCTCTCTCTGCTTCCTCCTCCTCTTGGCCGTGCACCACGCGGACTTTCTTGCCGTTCTTAAGCTCAACAAAGCCATCGGCATCTTCTTCCTCCAGGCGATATTCCGACTCTGACGGAGTCCTCGCGCATGTCGCCTGCGGTGCTGCCTTGCCAGCGTCGGGACACGACATCGCTTTGTGGCCCTTCTGTCCGCATTTCCAACACGAGGATGGATTGTTGGTTGCGAGTTTGCGGCAGTTAGGTGCATAATGGCCTAGTTGTCCGCAGAGATAGCACCTCGGGGGTGACTTTACGCTAGGTTTTGTCTGCCGAAATTGAGGCTTTTGAGGGGTTTCAGAATTTACAATTTTGCTCAAATTTTCGCCTCCCTGGGCTTCCAAATATTGGTCTGCCAGATCCATCATTTCTTCCAGGTTATTCTCTTTTCTTTCTTTTAAATAAAGCGACAGACCCGGGTGACAGCTGCCTAGGAATTGCTCCTTAATTAGGAGTTCGCGAAGTGCGCCATACTCCAGTTTAATTTTTGAGAGTTCAGTCCAGCGGTCAAAATAATGACACAATCGCGCAACATACTGTGTTGCCGTTTCACCGTCCATAGGTTTTCCAGTCCTGAACTTCTCTCGAAACCCATCCGTCGTAAATCTAAACCTTTTAAGTAATGCAGCTTTCACTTTGTTATAGCTGCCTGCATCCTCAGGAGGAAGTCTTCCAAACACACTTAATGCTTCTCCGCTGAGGCAAGTGCTCAAGATGGTAGCACATTCACTGTCTGTCCAATTTGCATTTATGGCGATCCTTTCGAAACGCAAGAGGAACGCGTCGAGATCGTCTCTTCTCTCGTCGTATTTCGGATCAATTTACTTGAGTCTATCCGCGAGCTGCTATGTCCTTCACTGGAGCTATGCACTTCAGTTAAACCGTTGTTGTTCCCTGAGTTTTGGAGCTGAAGTTTCATAGTAAGTAATTCCTTTTCTCGCTGAAATTCCTCTTCACGCTCCTTTCGAGCCCTCTCTCGTTCTTTTTCTGCTCTCTCTTTCTTCCTCGGCTTCCTTTCTAGCCCTCTCTCCTTCTATTTCTGCTCTCTCTCGTTCCTTTTCTTCTCTCTCTCTTTCTTCTTTTTCTCTCTGGCTAACCCATTTGCGCAGTTCGGCACCGGACAACCCCAGCTGGGTGCCAGTATCCACCAACTTTTTCAGATTCATATCTGAAGCGCGAACCGTCTGGGTGTAGCCTAAACACTGCTTAGCGAACTTCGCCTAAACGCTTCCGCGCGGCCCTACCTCTCGCTACCGCTCTGCTGCTACACTGTTTACGACCTCTTCGTAAACTCTTCCAACTCGTTCACCGTCCTCTGAGCTTGAGTGCACCAAACGTCCTGTCGCGGACGCCAGAATAATTGTCACCCGTTAATAATTAGGGGTGTATTATTAACGATGCGCCCTTAACGGTGCGCACACTCCCAGACACTCTTAGAGTGAGTGGGGGTAGCTGTTCCGGTCGCAAAGGAGATGCCCTCGACTTGCGTGGCAAGCTCAGCCGGAATTCAACTACCTTGTAGTGACAGAAGGGAGTGGTCGTTTGGTGCCCAGCTGTCGCCGGTTCAAACCAGAGTAAGGATAGGAGTCAGAAGTAACAAACAAAACACAATTTATGCACAGCAAGAGACGATACAGAGGAAAACACAAGATCACTTGAAACACACAGACGAGAGGTTCACAGAATAACGAACGCTATAAGCATGCAACTACAGAATGATTCAATAACACAGGCTTTACAACAGATCAAACACGAGAGAGTTACATAAACAAACACCAAATTGTTCACCGGGCACTGTTGCAGTTCGACGCCTCAAGAGTCACGATGTGGCCGCCATACGAGACGAGCGCCGCTCCCTTGCAGGTCCATGGGTTTGCCAGCAGCGGGTGATCCCCGGGAGTCCAGCCGAAGCACAGGCGAGCACGTCGCAAAACACTGACGAACTGACTGACTGACTCAACAAACGGCGCGGTCGCTTTAAATAGGGCGCGCCGCGTCTGTTTGTTAGCACGCGTCAAAGCTAGCGCGCACACACACTTAGCTTCGCTTGTTATAGCGCTCTCTCTTCCTCCCGTCGAGCCGCGCGTCGCCATTGGCCAGGTCCCATAAAAGATGCTGGAATTTTCTTGGTGATTCCAGTCCGATGAACCACCGTCCTCCCCGGGCAATGGGAAAGAGGGTGACGGCAACGCGTACAAAGCTACGCGCTCTCCCGCGCGGGGAAGGGGGCTTTTCTCTCCATGTCTTCCACGCGACGCTGTGCGGGCCTCGCGCTGTACCTGCTTGATGAAAATGGGCGCCGATTTCGTGACACCCACGTCCGCCGCTATGGCTGAAGGTGGCGCTGGTGAACACTCTCAAGGTTCGTATACAGACAACATAAATACCCAAGAAAGTAGCAGGGGGGACTGCGGCCGATGTAGCTCAGTTGGAAGAGCAACGGACGCGTTATTCGGAGGTCGTGGGTTCGGATCCCACCTTCGGCAAGTTGTTTTTTCTTCTACTTTGTGTCTAATTATCTTTCCCCTAAACAGATTACATTACTAATTTCTGTGATTATCCAAGTAAACATTAAAAAAAAGAAAAAAACAAAAATTACTTAAAGTACCATCCCCAACGCTTTCCTTGGCCTCGCCGACTGTTGGCTTCTTTCCATCATGTATTATAACGAGCACCTTCATTTCCCCTTGATTGATCTGCTTGTAGTTTGCGGGGGTCTCGGTTCTGGCAGTCTTGAAGCCATAGGTAGCGTAAGAGGGTTCTACCACAGCTTCCGCCCTCGCTCTTGATCACGTTCTACGTGACGCTGGCGGTAACAAAGGACGTCCCACGTCCGCCGCTATGGCTGAGGGTGGCGCAGGTGAACACTCTCAAGGTTCGTATACAGACAACATAAATACTTAAGAAAGTAGCAGGGGGACAGCGGCCGATGTAGCTCAGTTGGAAGAGCACCGGACGCGTTATTCGGAGGTCGTGGGTTCGGATCCCACCATCGGCACGTTTTTTTTCTTCTACTTTGTGTCTAATTATCTTTCCCCTAAACAGATTACATTACTAATTTGTGTGATTATCCAAGTAAACATTAAAAAAAAAGAAAAATGACATAATGTACCATCCCCAATGCTTTTCTGGGCCTCGCCGAAAGTTGGCTTCTTTCCTTCATGTATTATAACGAGCACCCTCATTTCCCCTTGATTGATCTGCTTGTAGCTTATGGGGGTCTCGGTTCTGGAAGTCTTGAAGCCATAGGTAGCGTAAGAGGGTTCTAGCACAGCTTTCGCCCTCGCTCTTGATCACGTTGTACGTGACGCTGGCGGTAACAAAGGACGTCCCACGTCCGCTGCTATGGCTGAGGGTGCCGCTGGTGAACACTCTCAAGGTTCGTATACAGACAACATAAATACCCAAGAAAGTAGCAGGGGGGACAGCGGCCGATGTAGCTCAGTTGGAAGAGCACCGGACGCGTTATTCGGAGGTCGTGGGTTCGGATCCCACCATCGGCACATTGTTTTTTCTAATAGTTTGTGTCTAACTATCTTTCCCCTAAACAGATTACATTACTAATTTCTGTGATTATCCAAGTAAACATTAAAAAAAAGAAGAAAAGAAAAATGACATAAATTACCATCCCCAACGCTTTCCTTGGCCTCGCCGACTGTTGGCTTCTTTCCTTCATGTATTATAACGAGCACCCTCATTTCCCCTTGATTGATCTGCTTGTAGTTTACGGGGGTCTCGGTTATGGAAGTCTTGAAGCCATATGTAGCGTAAGAGGGTTCTAGCACAGCTTTCGCCCTCGCTCTTGATCACGTTCTACGTGACGCTGGCGGTAACAAAGGACGTCCCACGTCCGCCGCTATGGCTGAAGGTGGCGCTGGCGAACACTCTCAAGGTTCGTATACAGACAACATAAATACCCAAGAAAGTAGCAGGGTTGACAGCGGCCCATGTAGCTCAGTTGGAAGAGCACCGGGCGCGTTATTCGGAGGTCGTGGGTTCGGATCCCACCATCGGCACGTTGTTTTTTCTTCTACTTTGTGTCTAATTATCTTTCCCCTAAACAGATTACATTACTAATTTCTGTGATTATCCAAGTAAACATTAAAAAAATAAAAATGACATCAAGTACCATCCCCAACGCTTTCCTTGGCCTCGCCGACTGTTGGCTTCTTTCCTTCATGTATTATAACGAGCACCCTCATTTCCCCTTGATTGATCTGCTTGTAGCTTACGGGGATACGGTTCTGGCAGTCTTGAAGCCATAGGTAGCGTAAGAGGGTTCTAGCACAGCTTTCGCCGTCGCTCTTGATCACGTTCTACGTGACGCTGGCGGTAACAAAGGACGTCCCACGTTCGCCGCTATGATGAGGGTGGCGCTGGTGAACACTCTCAAGGTTCGTATACAGACAACATAAATACCCAAGAATGTAGCAGGGGGGACAGCGGCCGATGTAGCTCAGTTGGAAGAGCACCGGACGCGTTTTTCGGAGGACGTGGGTTCGGATCCCACCATCGGCACGTTGTTTTTTCTTCTACTTTGTGTCTAATTATCTTTCGCCTAAACAGATTACATTACTAATTTCTGTGATTATCCAAGTAAACATTAAAAAAAGAAAAATGACATAAAGTACCATCCCAAACTCTTTCCTTGGCCTCGCCGACTGTTGGCTTCTTTCCTTCATGTATTATAACGAGCACCCTCATTTCCCCTTGATTGATCTGCTTGTAGCTTGCGGGGGTCTCGGTTCTGGCAATCTTGAAGCCATAGGTAGCGTAAGAGGGTTCTAGCACAGCTTTCGCCCTCGCTCTTGATCACGTTCTACGTGACGCTGGCGGTAACAAAGGACGTCCTACGTCCGCCGGTATGATGAGGGTGGCGCTGGTGAACACTCTCAAGGTTCGTATACAGACAACATAAATACCCAAGAATGTAGCAGGGGGGACAGCAGCCGATGTAGCTCAGTTGGAAGAGCACCGGACGCGTTATTCGGAGGTCGTGGGTTCGGATCCCACCATCGACACGTTGTTTTTTCTTCTACTTTGTGTCTAATTATCTTTCCCCTAAACCGATTACATTACTAATTTCTGTGATTATCCAAGTAAACATTAAAAAAAAGAAAAATGACATAAAGTACCATCCCCAACACTTTCCTTGGCCTCGCCGACTGTTGGCTTCTTTCCTTCATGTATTATAACGAGCACCCTCATTTCCCCTTGATTGATCTGCTTGTAGCTTATGGGGGTCTCGGTTCTGGAAGTCTTGAAGCCATAGGTAGCGTAAGAGGGTTCTAGCACAGCTTTCGCCCTCGCTCTTGATCACGTTGTACGTGACGCTGGCGGTAACAAAGGACGTCCCACGTCCGCTGCTATGGCTGAGGGTGCCGCTGGTGAACACTCTGAAGGTTCGTATACAGACAACATAAATACCCAAGAAAGTAGCAGGGGGGACAGCGGCCGATGTAGCTCAGTTGGAAGAGCACCGGACGCGTTATTCGGAGGTCGTGGGTTCGGATCCCACCATCGGCACTTTGTTTTTTCTAATAGTTTGTGTCTAACTATCTTTCCCCTAAACAGATTACATTACTAATTTCTGTGATTATCCAAGTAAACATTAAAAAAAAAGAAAAAAAGAAAAATGACATAAATTACCATCCCCAACGCTTTCCTTGGCCTCGCCGACTGTTGGCTTCTTTCCTTCATGTATTATAACGAGCACCCTCATTTCCCCTTGATTGATCTGCTTGTAGTTTACGGGGGTCTCGGTTATGGAAGTCTTGAAGCCATATGTAGCCTAAGAGGGTTCTAGCACAGCTTTCGCCCTCGCTCTTGATCACGTTCTACGGGACGCTGGCGGTAACAAAGGACGTCCCACGTCCGCCGCTATGGCTGAAGGTGGCGCTGGCGAACACTCTCAAGGTTCGTATACAGACAACATAAATACCCAAGAAAGTAGCAGGGTTGACAGCGGCCCATGTAGCTCAGTTGGAAGAGCACCGGGCGCGTTATTCGGAGGTCGTGGGTTCGGATCCCACCATCGGCACTATGTTTTTCTTCTACTTTGTGTCTAATTATCTTTCCCCAAAAAGATTACATTACTAATTTCCGTGATTATCCAAGTAAACATTAAAAAAAGAAAAATGACATAAAGTACCATCCCCAACGCTTTCCTTGGCCTCGCCGACTGTTGGCTTCTTTCCTTCATGTATTATAACGAGCACCCTCATTTCACCTTGATCGATCTGCTTGTAGCTTACGGGGGTCTCGGCTCTGGCAGTCTTGAAGCCATAGGTAGCGTAAGAGGGTTTCTAGCACAGCTTTCGCCCTCGCTCTTGATCACGTTCTACGTGACGTTGGCGGTAACAAAGGACGTCCCACGTCCGCCGCTATGGCTGAGGGTGGCGCAGGTGAACACTCTCAAGGTTCGTATACAGACAACATAAATACCCAAGAAAGTAGCAGGGGGGACTGCGGCCGATGTAGCTCAGTTGGAAGAGCACCGGACGCGTTATTCGGAGGTCGTGGGTTCGGATCCCACCATCGGCACGTTGTTTTTTCTTCTACTTTGTGTCTAATTATCTTTCCCCTAAACAGATTACATTACTAATTTCTGTGATTATCCAAGTAAACATTAACAAAAGAAAAATGACATAAAGTACCATCCCCAATGCTTTCCTTGGCCTCGCCGACTGTTGGCTTCTTTCCTTCATGTATTATAACGAGCACCCTCATTTCCCCTTGATTGATCTGCTTGCAGCTTACGGGGGTACGATTCTGGCAGTCGTGAAGCCATAGTTAGCGTAAGAGGGTTCTAGCACAGCTTTCGCCCTGCGTTCTACGTGACGCTGGCGGTAACAAAGGACGTCCCACGTTCGCCGCTATGGCTGAGGGTGGCGCTGGTGAACACTCTCAAGGTTCGTATACAGACAACATAAATACCCAAGAAAGTAGCAGGGGGGACAGCGGCCGATGTAGCTCAGTTGGAAGAGCACCGGGCGCGTTATTCGGAGGTCGTGGGTTCGGATCCCACCATCGGCACTATGTTTTTCTTCTACTTTGTGTCTAATTATCTTTCCCCAAAAAGATTACATTACTAATTTCTGTGATTATCCAAGTAAACATTAAAAAAAGAAAAATGACATAAAGTACCATCCCCAACGCTTTCCTTGGCCTCGCCGACTGTTGGCTTCTTTCCTTCATGTATTATAACGAGCACCCTCATTTCACCTTGATCGATCTGCTTGTAGCTTACGGGGGTCTCGGCTCTGGCAATCTTGAAGCCATAGGTAGCGTAAGAGGGTTCTAGCACAGCTTTCGCCCTCGCTCTTGATCACGTTCTACGTGACGCTGGCGGTAACAAAGGACGTCCTACGTCCGCCGGTATGATGAGGGTGGCGCTGGTGAACACTCTCAAGGTTCGTATACAGACAACATAAATACCCAAGAATGTAGCAGGGGGGACAGCAGCCGATGTAGCTCAGTTGGAAGAGCACCGGACGCGTTATTCGGAGGTCGTGGGTTCGGATCCCACCATCGACACGTTGTTTTTTCTTCTACTTTGTGTCTAATTATCTTTCCCCTAAACCGATTACATTACTAATTTCTGTGATTATCCAAGTAAACATTAAAAAAAAGAAAAATGACATAAAGTACCATCCCCAACACTTTCCTTGGCCTCGCCGACTGTTGGCTTCTTTCCTTCATGTATTATAACGAGCACCCTCATTTCCCCTTGATTGATCTGCTTGTAGCTTATGGGGGTCTCGGTTCTGGAAGTCTTGAAGCCATAGGTAGCGTAAGAGGGTTCTAGCACAGCTTTCGCCCTCGCTCTTGATCACGTTGTACGTGACGCTGGCGGTAACAAAGGACGTCCCACGTCCGCTGCTATGGCTGAGGGTGCCGCTGGTGAACACTCTCAAGGTTCGTATACAGACAACATAAATACCCAAGAAAGTAGCAGGGGGGACAGCGGCCGATGTAGCTCAGTTGGAAGAGCACCGGACGCGTTATTCGGAGGTCGTGGGTTCGGATCCCACCATCGGCACGTTGTTTTTTCTAATAGTTTGTGTCTAACTATCTTTCCCCTAAACAGATTACATTACTAATTTCTGTGATTATCCAAGTAAACATTAAAAAAAAAGAAAAAAAGAAAAATGACATAAATTACCATCCCCAACGCTTTCCTTGGCCTCGCCGACTGTTGGCTTCTTTCCTTCATGTATTATAACGAGCACCCTCATTTCCCCTTGATTGATCTGCTTGTAGTTTACGGGGGTCTCGGTTATGGAAGTCTTGAAGCCATATGTAGCGTAAGAGGGTTCTAGCACAGCTTTCGCCCTCGCTCTTGATCACGTTCTACGGGACGCTGGCGGTAACAAAGGACGTCCCACGTCCGCCGCTATGGCTGAAGGTGGCGCTGGCGAACACTCTCAAGGTTCGTATACAGACAACATAAATACCCAAGAAAGTAGCAGGGTTGACAGCGGCCCATGTAGCTCAGTTGGAAGAGCACCGGGCGCGTTATTCGGAGGTCGTGGGTTCGGATCCCACCATCGGCACTATGTTTTTCTTCTACTTTGTGTCTAATTATCTTTCCCCAAAAAGATTACATTACTAATTTCTGTGATTATCCAAGTAAACATTAAAAAAAGAAAAATGACATAAAGTACCATCCCCAACGCTTTCCTTGGCCTCGCCGACTGTTGGCTTCTTTCCTTCATGTATTATAACGAGCACCCTCATTTCACCTTGATCGATCTGCTTGTAGCTTACGGGGGTCTCGGCTCTGGCAGTCTTGAAGCCATAGGTAGCGTAAGAGGGTTCTAGCACAGCTTTCGCCCTCGCTCTTGATCACGTTCTACGTGACGTTGGCGGTAACAAAGGACGTCCCACGTCCGCCGCTATGGCTGAGGGTGGCGCAGGTGAACACTCTCAAGGTTCGTATACAGACAACATAAATACCCAAGAAAGTAGCAGGGGGGACTGCGGCCGATGTAGCTCAGTTGGAAGAGCACCGGACGCGTTATTCGGAGGTCGTGGGTTCGGATCCCACCATCGGCACGTTGTTTTTTCTTCTACTTTGTGTCTAATTATCTTTCCCCTAAACAGATTACATTACTAATTTCTGTGATTATCCAAGTAAACATTAACAAAAGAAAAATGACATAAAGTACCATCCCCAATGCTTTCCTTGGCCTCGCCGACTGTTGGCTTCTTTCCTTCATGTATTATAACGAGCACCCTCATTTCCCCTTGATTGATCTGCTTGCAGCTTACGGGGGTACGATTCTGGCAGTCGTGAAGCCATAGTTAGCGTAAGAGGGTTCTAGCACAGCTTTCGCCCTGCGTTCTACGTGACGCTGGCGGTAACAAAGGACGTCCCACGTTCGCCGCTATGGCTGAGGGTGGCGCTGGTGAACACTCTCAAGGTTCGTATACAGACAACATAAATACCCAAGAAAGTAGCAGGGGGGACAGCGGCCGATGTAGCTCAGTTGGAAGAGCACCGGGCGCGTTATTCGGAGGTCGTGGGTTCGGATCCCACCATCGGCACTATGTTTTTCTTCTACTTTGTGTCTAATTATCTTTCCCCAAAAAGATTACATTACTAATTTCTGTGATTATCCAAGTAAACATTAAAAAAAGAAAAATGACATAAAGTACCATCCCCAACGCTTTCCTTGGCCTCGCCGACTGTTGGCTTCTTTCCTTCATGTATTATAACGAGCACCCTCATTTCACCTTGATCGATCTGCTTGTAGCTTACGGGGGTCTCGGCTCTGGCAGTCTTGAAGCCATAGGTAGCGTAAGAGGGTTCTAGCACAGCTTTCGCCCTCGCTCTTGATCACGTTCTACGTGACGCTGGCGGTAACAAAGGACGTCCTACGTCCGCCGGTATGATGAGGGTGGCGCTGGTGAACACTCTCAAGGTTCGTATACAGACAACATAAATACCCAAGAATGTAGCAGGGGGGACAGCAGCCGATGTAGCTCAGTTGGAAGAGCACCGGACGCGTTATTCGGAGGTCGTGGGTTCGGATCCCACCATCGACACGTTGTTTTTTCTTCTACTTTGTGTCTAATTATCTTTCCCCTAAACAGATTACATTACTAATTTCTGTGATTATCCAAGTAAACATTAAAAAAAAGAAAAATGACATAAAGTACCATCCCCAACACTTTCCTTGGCCTCGCCGACTGTTGGCTTCTTTCCTTCATGTATTATAACGAGCACCCTCATTTCCCCTTGATTGATCTGCTTGTAGCTTATGGGGGTCTCGGTTCTGGAAGTCTTGAAGCCATAGGTAGCGTAAGAGGGTTCTAGCACAGCTTTCGCCCTCGCTCTTGATCACGTTGTACGTGACGCTGGCGGTAACAAAGGACGTCCCACGTCCGCTGCTATGGCTGAGGGTGCCGCTGGTGAACACTCTCAAGGTTCGTATACAGACAACATAAATACCCAAGAAAGTAGCAGGGGGGACAGCGGCCGATGTAGCTCAGTTGGAAGAGCACCGGACGCGTTATTCGGAGGTCGTGGGTTCGGATCCCACCATCGGCACGTTGTTTTTTCTAATAGTTTGTGTCTAACTATCTTTCCCCTAAACAGATTACATTACTAATTTCTGTGATTATCCAAGTAAACATTAAAAAAAAGAAAAAAAGAAAAATGACATAAATTACCATCCCCAACGCTTTCCTTGGCCTCGCCGACTGTTGGCTTCTTTCCTTCATGTATTATAACGAGCACCCTCATTTCCCCTTGATTGATCTGCTTGTAGTTTACGGGGGTCTCGGTTATGGAAGTCTTGAAGCCATATGTAGCGTAAGAGGGTTCTAGCACAGCTTTCGCCCTCGCTCTTGATCACGTTCTACGGGACGCTGGCGGTAACAAAGGACGTCCCACGTCCGCCGCTATGGCTGAAGGTGGCGCTGGCGAACACTCTCAAGGTTCGTATACAGACAACATAAATACCCAAGAAAGTAGCAGGGTTGACAGCGGCCCATGTAGCTCAGTTGGAAGAGCACCGGGCGCGTTATTCGGAGGTCGTGGGTTCGGATCCCACCATCGGCACTATGTTTTTCTTCTACTTTGTGTCTAATTATCTTTCCCCAAAAAGATTACATTACTAATTTCTGTGATTATCCAAGTAAACATTAAAAAAAGAAAAATAACATAAAGTACCATCCCCAACGCTTTCCTTGGCCTCGCCGACTGTTGGCTTCTTTCCTTCATGTATTATAACGAGCACCCTCATTTCACCTTGATCGATCTGCTTGTAGCTTACGGGGGTCTCGGCTCTGGCAGTCTTGAAGCCATAGGTAGCGTAAGAGGGTTCTAGCACAGCTTTCGCCCTCGCTCTTGATCACGTTCTACGTGACGCTGGCGGTAACAAAGGACGTCCTACGTCCGCCGGTATGATGAGGGTGGCGCTGGTGAACACTCTCAAGGTTCGTATACAGACAACATATATACCCAAGAATGTAGCAGGGGGGACAGCAGCCGATGTAGCTCAGTTGGAAGAGCACCGGACGCGTTATTCGGAGGTCGTGGGTTCGGATCCCACCATCGACACGTTGTTTTTTCTTCTACTTTGTGTCTAATTATCTTTCCCCTAAACAGATTACATTACTAATTTCTGTGATTATCCAAGTAAACATTAAAAAAAAGAAAAATGACATAAAGTACCATCCCCAACACTTTCCTTGGCCTCGCCGACTGTTGGCTTCTTTCCTTCATGTATTATAACGAGCACCCTCATTTCCCCTTGATTGATCTGCTTGTAGCTTATGGGGGTCTCGGTTCTGGAAGTCTTGAAGCCATAGGTAGCGTAAGAGGGTTCTAGCACAGCTTTCGCCCTCGCTCTTGATCACGTTGTACGTGACGCTGGCGGTAACAAAGGACGTCCCACGTCCGCTGCTATGGCTGAGGGTGCCGCTGGTGAACACTCTCAAGGTTCGTATACAGACAACATAAATACCCAAGAAAGTAGCAGGGGGGACAGCGGCCGATGTAGCTCAGTTGGAAGAGCACCGGACGCGTTATTCGGAGGTCGTCGGTTCGGATCCCACCATCGGCACGTTGTTTTTTCTAATAGTTTGTGTCTAACTATCTTTCCCCTAAACAGATTACATTACTAATTTCTGTGATTATCCAAGTAAACATTAAAAAAAAAGAAAAAAAGAAAAATGACATAAATTACCATCCCCAACGCTTTCCTTGGCCTCGCCGACTGTTGGCTTCTTTCCTTCATGTATTATAACGAGCACCCTCATTTCCCCTTGATTGATCTGCTTGTAGTTTACGGGGGTCTCGGTTATGGAAGTCTTGAAGCCATATGTAGCGTAAGAGGGTTCTAGCACAGCTTTCGCCCTCGCTCTTGATCACGTTCTACGGGACGCTGGCGGTAACAAAGGACGTCCCACGTCCGCCGCTATGGCTGAAGGTGGCGCTGGCGAACACTCTCAAGGTTCGTATACAGACAACATAAATACCCAAGAAAGTAGCAGGGTTGACAGCGGCCCATGTAGCTCAGTTGGAAGAGCACCGGGCGCGTTATTCGGAGGTCGTGGGTTCGGATCCCACCATCGGCACTATGTTTTTCTTCTACTTTGTGTCTAATTATCTTTCCCCAAAAAGATTACATTACTAATTTCTGTGATTATCCAAGTAAACATTAAAAAAAGAAAAATGACATAAAGTACCATCCCCAACGCTTTCCTTGGCCTCGCCGACTGTTGGCTTCTTTCCTTCATGTATTATAACGAGCACCCTCATTTCACCTTGATCGATCTGCTTGTAGCTTACGGGGGTCTCGGCTCTGGCAGTCTTGAAGCCATAGGTAGCGTAAGAGGGTTCTAGCACAGCTTTCGCCCTCGCTCTTGATCACGTTCTACGTGACGTTGGCGGTAACAAAGGACGTCCCACGTCCGCCGCTATGGCTGAGGGTGGCGCAGGTGAACACTCTCAAGGTTCGTATACAGACAACATAAATACCCAAGAAAGTAGCAGGGGGGACTGCGGCCGATGTAGCTCAGTTGGAAGAGCACCGGACGCGTTATTCGGAGGTCGTGGGTTCGGATCCCACCATCGGCACGTTGTTTTTTCTTCTACTTTGTGTCTAATTATCTTTCCCCTAAACAGATTACATTACTAATTTCTGTGATTATCCAAGTAAACATTAACAAAAGAAAAATGACATAAAGTACCATCCCCAATGCTTTCCTTGGCCTCGCCGACTGTTGGCTTCTTTCCTTCATGTATTATAACGAGCACCCTCATTTCCCCTTGATTGATCTGCTTGCAGCTTACGGGGGTACGATTCTGGCAGTCGTGAAGCCATAGTTAGCGTAAGAGGGTTCTAGCACAGCTTTCGCCCTGCGTTCTACGTGACGCTGGCGGTAACAAAGGACGTCCCACGTTCGCCGCTATGGCTGAGGGTGGCGCTGGTGAACACTCTCAAGGTTCGTATACAGACAACATAAATACCCAAGAAAGTAGCAGGGGGGACAGCGGCCGATGTAGCTCAGTTGGAAGAGCACCGGACGCGTTATTCGGAGGTCGTGAGTTCGGATCCCACCATCGGCACGTTGTTTTTTCTTCTAATTTGTGTCTAATTATCTTTCCCCTAAACAGATTGCATTACTAATTTCTGTGATTATCCAAGTAAACATTAAAAAAAGAAAAATGACATAAAGTACTATCCCCAACGCTTTCCTTGGCCTCGCCGACTGTTGGCTTCTTTCCTTTATGTATTATAACGAGCACCCTCATTTGCCCTTGGTTGATCTGCTTGTAGCTTACGGGGGTCTCGGTTCTGGCAGTCTTGAAGCCATAGGTAGCATAAGAGGGTTCTAGCACAGCTTTCGCCCTCGCTCTTGATCACGTTCTACGTGACGCTGGCGGTAACAAAGGACGTCCCACGTTCGCCGCTATGGCTGAGGGTGGCGCTGGTGAACACTCTCAAGGTTCGTATACAGACAGCATAAATTCCCAAGAAAGTAGCAGGGGGGACAGCGGCCGATGTAGCTCAGTTGGAAGAGCACCGGACGCGTTATTCGGAGGTCGTGGGTTCGGATCCCACCATCGGCACTTTGTTTTTTCTTCTACTTTGTGTCTAATTATCTTTCCCCTAAACAGATTACATTACTAATTTCTGTGATTATCCAAGTAAACATTAAAAAAAAAGAAAAAAAGAAAAATGACATAAAGTACCATCCCCAACGCTTTCCTTGGCCTCGCCGACTGTTGGCTTCTTTCCTTCATGTATTATAACGAGCACCCTCATTTCCCCTTGATTGATCTGCTTGTAGCTTAGGGGGTCTCAGTTCTGGCAGTCTTGAAGCCATAGGTAGCGTAAGAGGGTTCTAGCACAGCTTTCGCCCTCGCTCTTGATCACGTTCTACGTGACGCTGGCGGGAACAAAGGACGTCCGCCGCTATGGCTGAGGGTGGCGCTGGTGAACACTCTCAAGGTTCGTATACAGACAACATAAATACCCAAGAAAGTAGCAGGGGGGACAGCGGCCGATGTAGCTCAGTTGGAAGAGCACCGGATGCGTTATTCGGAGGTCGTGGGTTCGGATCCCACCTTCGGCAAGTTGTTTTTTCTCCTACTTTGTGTTTAATTATCTTTCCCCTAAACAGAGTACATTACTAATTTCTGTGAGTATCCAAGTAAACATTAAAAAAAAAGAAAAATGACATAATGTACCATTCCCAATGCTTTCCTTGGCCTCGCCGACAGTTGGCTTCTTTCCTTCATGTATTATAACGAGCACCCTCGGTTCCCCTTGATTGATCTGCTTGTAGCTTAAGGGGGTTTCGGTTCTGGAAGTCTTGAAGCCATAGGTAGAGTAAGAGGGTTCTAGCACAGCTTTCGCCCTCACTCTTGATCACGTTCTACGTGACGCTGGCGGTAACAAAGGACGTCCCACGTCCGCCGCTATGGCTGAGGGTGGCGCTGGTGAACACTCTCAAGGTTCGTATACAGACAACATAAATACCCAAGAAAGTAGCAGGGGGACAGCGGCCGATGTAGCTCCGTTGGAAGAGCACCGGACGCGTTATTCGGAGGTCGTGGGTTTGGATCCCACCATCGGCACGTTGTTTTTTCTTCTACTTTGTGTCTAATTATCTTTCCCCTAAACAGATTACATTACTAATTTCTGTGATTATCCAAGTAAACATTAAAAAAAGAAAAAAAGAAAAATGACATAAAGTACCATCCCCAACGCTTTCCTTGGCCTCGCCGACTGTTGGCTTCTTTCCTTCATGTATTATAACGAGCACCCTCATTTCCCTTTGATTGATCTGCTTGTAGTTCACGGGGGTCTCGGTTCTGGCAGTCTTGAAGCCATAGGTAGCGTAAGAGGGTTCTAGCACAGCTTTCGCCCACGCTCTTGATCACGTTCTACGTGACGCTGGCGGTAACAAAGGACGTCCCACGTCCGCCACTATGGCTGAGGGTGGCGCTGGTGAACACTCTCAAGGTTCGTATACAGACAACATAAATACCCAAGAAAGTAGCAGGAGGGACAGCGGCCGATGTAGCTCAGTTGGAAGAGCACCGAAGCGTTATTCGGAGGTCGCAGGTTCGCATCCCACTATCGGCACGTTGTTTTTTCTTCTACTATGTGTCTAATTATCTTTCCCCTAAACAGATTACATTACTAATTTGTGTGATTATTCAAGTAAACATTAAAAAAAAAGAAAAATGACATAATGTACCATCCCCAATGCTTTCCTGGGCCTCGCCGAAAGTTGGCTTCTTTCCTTCATGTATTATAACGAGCACCCTCATTTCCCCTTGATTGATCTGCTTGTAGCTTACGGGGTCTCGGCTCTGGAAGTCTTGAAGCCATAGGTAGCGTAAGAGGGTTCTAGCACAGCTTTCGCCCTCGCTCTTGATCACGTTGTACGTGACGCTGGCGGTAACAAAGGACGTCCCACGTCCGCTGCTATGGCTGAGGGTGCCGCTGGTGAACACTCTCAAGGTTCGTATACAGACAACATAAATACCCAAGAAAGTAGCAGGGGGGACAGCGGCCGATGTAGCTCAGTTGGAAGAGCACCGAACGCGTTATTCGGAGGTCGTGGGTTCGGATCCCACCATCGGCACGTTGTTTTTTCTAATAGTTTGTGTCTAATTATCTTTCCCCTAAACAGATTACATTACTAATTTCTGTGTTTATCCAAGTAAACATTAAAAAAAAGAAAAAAAGAAAAATGACATAAATTACCATCCCCAACGCTTTCCTTGGCCTCGCCGACTGTTGGCTTCTTTCCTTCATGTATTATAACGAGCACCCTCATTTCCCCTTGATTGATCTGCTTGTAGTTTACGGGGGTCTCGGTTCTGGAAGTCTTGAAGCGATATGTAGCGTAAGAGGGTTCTAGCACAGCTTTCGCCCTCGCTCTTGATCACGTTGTACGTGACGCTGGCGGTAACAAAGGACGTCCCACGTCCGCCGCTATGGCTGAAGGTGGCGCTGGCGAACACTCTCAAGGTTCGTATACAGACAACATAAATACCCAAGAAAGTAGCAGGGTTGACAGCGGCCGATGTAGCTCAGTTGGAAGAGCACCGGACGCGTTATTCGGAGGTCGTGGGTTCGGATCGCACCATCGGCACGTTGTTTTTTCTTCTACTTTGTGTCTAATTATCTTTCCCCTAAACAGATTACATTACTAATTTCTGTGTTTATCCAAGTAAACATTAAAAAAAAGAAAAAGAGAAAAATGACATAAATTACCATCCCCAATGCTTTCCTTGGCCTCGCCGACTGTTGGCTTCTTTCCTTCATGTATTATAACGAGCACCCTCATTTCCCCTTGATTGATCTGCTTGTAGCTTACGGGTGTACGGTTCTGGAAGTCTTGAAGCCATAGGTAGAGTAAGAGGGTTCTAGCACAGCTTTCGCCCTCGCTCTTGATCACGTTCTACGTGACGCTGGCGGTAACAAAGGACGTCACACGTCCGCCGCTATGGCTGAGGGTGGCGCAGGTGAACACTCTCAAGGTTCGTATACAGACAACATAAATACTTAAGAAAGTAGCAGGGGGACAGCGGCCGATGTAGCTCAGTTGGAAGAGCACCGGACGCGTTATTCGGAGGTCGTGGGTTCGGATCCCACCATCGGCACGTTTTTTTTTCTTCTACTTTGTGTCTAATTATCTTTCCCCTAAACAGATTACATTACTAATTTGTGTGATTATCCAAGTAAACATAAAAAAAAAAGAAAAATGACATAATGTACCATCCCCAATGCTTTTCTGGGCCTCGCCGAAAGTTGGCTTCTTTCCTTCATGTATTATAACGAGCACCCTCATTTCCCCTTGATTGATCTGCTTGTAGCTTATGGGGGTCTCGGTTCTGGAAGTCTTGAAGCCATAGGTAGCGTAAGAGGGTTCTAGCACAGCTTTCGCCCTCGCTCTTGATCACGTTGTACGTGACGCTGGCGGTAACAAAGGACGTCCCACGTCCGCTGCTATGGCTGAGGGTGCCGCTGGTGAACACTCTCAAGGTTCGTATACAGACAACATAAATACCCAAGAAAGTAGCAGGGGGGACAGCGGCCGATGTAGCTCAGTTGGAAGAGCACCGGACGCGTTATTCGGAGGTCGTGGGTTCGGATCCCACCATCGGCACATTGTTTTTTCTAATAGTTTGTGTCTAACTATCTTTCCCCTAAACAGATTACATTACTAATTTCTGTGATTATCCAAGTAAACATTAAAAAAAAGAAAAAAAAGAAAAATGACATAAATTACCATCCCCAACGCTTTCCTTGGCCTCGCCGACTGTTGGCTTCTTTCCTTCATGTATTATAACGAGCACCCTCATTTGCCCTTGATTGATCTGCTTGTAGTTTACGGGGGTCTCGGTTATGGAAGTCTTGAAGCCATATGTAGCGTAAGAGGGTTCTAGCACAGCTTTCGCCCTCGCTCTTGATCACGTTCTACGTGACGCTGGCGGTAACAAAGGACGTCCCACGTCCGCCGCTATGGCTGAAGGTGGCGCTGGCGAACACTCTCAAGGTTCGTATACAGACAACATAAATACCCAAGAAAGTAGCAGGGTTGACAGCGGCCCATGTAGCTCAGTTGGAAGAGCACCGGGCGCGTTATTCGGAGGTCGTGGGTTCGGATCCTACCATCGGCACGTTGTTTTTTCTTCTACTTTGTGTCTAATTATCTTTCCCCTAAACAGATTACATTACTAATTTCTGTGATTATCCAAGTAAACATTAAAAAAATAAAAATGACATCAAGTACCATCCCCAACGCTTTCCTTGGCCTCGCCGACTGTTGGCTTCTTTCCTTCATGTATTATAACGAGCACCCTCATTTCCCCTTGATTGATCTGCTTGTAGCTTACGGGGGTACGGTTCTGGCAGTCTTGAAGCCATAGGTAGCGTAAGAGGGTTCTAGCACAGCTTTCGCCCTCGCTCTTGATCACGTTCTGCGTGACGCTGGCGGTAACAAAGGACGTCCCACGTTCGCCGCTATGATGAGGGTGGCGCTGGTGAACACTCTCAAGGTTCGTATACAGACAACATAAATACCCAAGAATGTAGCAGGGGGGACAGCGGCCGATGTAGCTCAGTTGGAAGAGCACCGGACGCGTTTTTCGGAGGACGTGGGTTCGGATCCCACCATCGGCACGTTGTTTTTTCTTCTACTTTGTGTCTAATTATCTTTCGCCTAAACAGATTACATTACTAATTTCTGTGATTATACAAGTAAACATTAAAAAAAGAAAAATGACATAAAGTACCATCCCAAACTCTTTCCTTGGCCTCGCCGACTGTTGGCTTCTTTCCTTCATGTATTATAACGAGCACCCTCATTTCCCCTTGATTGATCTGCTTGTAGCTTACGGGGGTCTCGGTTCTGGCAATCTTGAAGCCATAGGTAGCGTAAGAGGGTTCTAGCACAGCTTTCGCCCTCGCTCTTGATCACGTTCTACGTGACGCTGGCGGTAACAAAGGACGTCCTACGTCCGCCGCTATGATGAGGGTGGTGCTGGTGAACACTCTCAAGGTTCGTATACAGACAACATAAATACCCAAGAATGTAGCAGGGGGGACAGCAGCCGATGTAGCTCAGTTGGAAGAGCACCGGACGCGTTATTCGGAGGTCGTGGGTTCGGATCCCACCATCGACACGTTGTTTTTTCTTCTACTTTGTGTCTAATTATCTTTCCCCTAAACAGATTACATTACTAATTTCTGTGATTATCCAAGTAAACATTAAAAAAAGAAAAATGACATAAAGTACCATCCCCAACACTTTCCTTGGCCTCGCCGACTGTTGGCTTCTTTCCTTCATGTATTATAACGAGCACCCTCATTTCCCCTTGATTGATCTGCTTGTAGCTTATGGGGGTCTCGGTTCTGGAAGTCTTGAAGCCATAGGTAGCGTAAGAGGGTTCTAGCACAGCTTTCGCCCTCGCTCTTGATCACGTTGTACGTGACGCTGGCGGTAACAAAGGACGTCCCACGTCCGCTGCTATGGCTGAGGGTGCCGCTGGTGAACACTCTCAAGGTTCGTATACAGACAACATAAATACCCAAGAAAGTAGCAGGGGGGACAGCGGCCGATGTAGCTCAGTTGGAAGAGCACCGGACGCGTTATTCGGAGGTCGTGGGTTCGGATCCCACCATCGGCACGTTGTTTTTTCTAATAGTTTGTGTCTAACTATCTTTCCCCTAAACAGATTACATTACTAATTTCTGTGATTATCCAAGTAAACATTAAAAAAAAGAAAAAAAGAAAAATGACATAAATTACCATCCCCAACGCTTTCCTTGGCCTCGCCGACTGTTGGCTTCTTTCCTTCATGTATTATAACGAGCACCCTCATTTCCCCTTGATTGATCTGCTTGTAGTTTACGGGGGTCTCGGTTATGGAAGTCTTGAAGCCATATGTAGCGTAAGAGGGTTCTAGCACAGCTTTCGCCCTCGCTCTTGATCACGTTCTACGGGACGCTGGCGGTAACAAAGGACGTCCCACGTCCGCCGCTATGGCTGAAGGTGGCGCTGGCGAACACTCTCAAGGTTCGTATACAGACAACATAAATACCCAAGAAAGTAGCAGGGTTGACAGCGGCCCATGTAGCTCAGTTGGAAGAGCACCGGGCGCGTTATTCGGAGGTCGTGGGTTCGGATCCCACCATCGGCACTATGTTTTTCTTCTACTTTGTGTCTAATTATCTCTACCCAAAAAGATTACATTACTAATTTCTGTGATTATCCAAGTAAACATTAAAAAAAGAAAAATGACATAAAGTACCATCCCCAACGCTTTCCTTGGCCTCGCCGACTGTTGGCTTCTTTCCTTCATGTATTATAACGAGCACCCTCATTTCACCTTGATCGATCTGCTTGTAGCTTACGGGGGTCTCGGCTCTGGCAGTCTTGAAGCCATAGGTAGCGTAAGAGGGTTCTAGCACAGCTTTCGCCCTCGCTCTTGATCACGTTCTACGTGACGTTGGCGGTAACAAAGGACGTCCCACGTCCGCCGCTATGGCTGAGGGTGGTGCAGGTGAACACTCTCAAGGTTCGTATACAGACAACATAAATACCCAAGAAAGTAGCAGGGGGGACTGCGGCCGATGTAGCTCAGTTGGAAGAGCACCGGACGCGTTATTCGGAGGTCGTGGGTTCGGATCCCACCATCGGCACGTTGTTTTTTCTTCTACTTTGTGTCTAATTATCTTTCCCCTAAACAGATTACATTACTAATTTCTGTGATTATCCAAGTAAACATTAACAAAAGAAAAATGACATAAAGTACCATCCCCAATGCTTTCCTTGGCCTCGCCGACTGTTGGCTTCTTTCCTTCATGTATTATAACGAGCACCCTCATTTCCCCTTGATTGATCTGCTTGCAGCTTACGGGGGTACGATTCTGGCAGTAGTGAAGCCATAGTTAGCGTAAGAGGGTTCTAGCACAGCTTTCGCCCTGCGTTCTACGTGACGCTGGCGGTAACAAAGGACGTCCCACGTTCGCCGCTATGGCTGAGGGTGGCGCTGGTGAACACTCTCAAGGTTCGTATACAGACAACATAAATACCCAAGAAAGTAGCAGGGGGGACAGCGGCCGATGTAGCTCAGTTGGAAGAGCACCGGACGCGTTATTCGGAGGTCGTGAGTTCGGATCCCACCATCGGCACGTTGTTTTTTCTTCTAATTTGTGTCTAATTATCTTTCCCCTAAACAGATTGCATTACTAATTTCTGTGATTATCCAAGTAAACATTAAAAAAAGAAAAATGACATAAAGTACTATCCCCAACGCTTTCCTTGGCCTCGCCGACTGTTGGCTTCTTTCCTTTATGTATTATAACGAGCACCCTCATTTGCCCTTGGTTGATCTGCTTGTAGCTTACGGGGGTCTCGGTTCTGGCAGTCTTGAAGCCATAGGTAGCGTAAGAGGGTTCTAGCACAGCTTTCGCCCTCGCTCTTGATCACGTTCTACGTGACGCTGGCGGTAACAAAGGACGTCCCACGTTCGCCGCTATGGCTGAGGGTGGCGCTGGTGAACACTCTCAAGGTTCGTATACAGACAACATAAATTCCCAAGAAAGTAGCAGGGGGGACAGCGGCCGATGTAGCTCAGTTGGAAGAGCACCGGACGCGTTATTCGGAGGTCGTGGGTTCGGATCCCACCATCGGCACTTTGTTTTTTCTTCTACTTTGTGTCTAATTATCTTTCCCCTAAACAGATTACATTACTAATTTCTGTGATTATCCAAGTAAACATTAAAAAAAAAGAAAAAAAGAAAAATGACATAAAGTACCATCCCCAACGCTTTCCTTGGCCTCGCCGACTGTTGGCTTCTTTCCTTCATGTATTATAACGAGCACCCTCATTTCCCCTTGATTGATCTGCTTGTAGCTTAGGGGGTCTCAGTTCTGGCAGTCTTGAAGCCATAGGTAGCGTAAGAGGGTTCTAGCACAGCTTTCGCCCTCGCTCTTGATCACGTTCTACGTGACGCTGGCGGGAACAAAGGACGTCCGCCGCTATGGCTGAGGGTGGCGCTGGTGAACACTCTCAAGGTTCGTATACAGACAACATAAATACCCAAGAAAGTAGCAGGGGGGACAGCGGCCGATGTAGCTCAGTTGGAAGAGCACCGGATGCGTTATTCGGAGGTCGTGGGTTCGGATCCCACCTTCGGCAAGTTGTTTTTTCTCCTACTTTGTGTTTAATTATCTTTCCCCTAAACAGATTACATTACTAATTTCTGTGAGTATCCAAGTAAACATTAAAAAAAAAGAAAAATGACATAATGTACCATTCCCAATGCTTTCCTTGGCCTCGCCGACAGTTGGCTTCTTTCCTTCATGTATTATAACGAGCACCCTCGGTTCCCCTTGATTGATCTGCTTGTAGCTTAAGGGGGTTTCGGTTCTGGAAGTCTTGAAGCCATAGGTAGAGTAAGAGGGTTCTAGCACAGCTTTCGCCCTCGCTCTTGATCACGTTCTACGTGACGCTGGCGGTAACAAAGGACGTCCCACGTCCGCCGCTATGGCTGAGGGTGGCGCTGGTGAACACTCTCAAGGTTCGTATACAGACAACATAAATACCCAAGAAAGTAGCAGGGGGACAGCGGCCGATGTAGCTCCGTTGGAAGAGCACCGGACGCGTTATTCGGAGGTCGTGGGTTTGGATCCCACCATCGGCACGTTGTTTTTTCTTCTACTTTGTGTCTAATTATCTTTCCCCTAAACAGATTACATTACTAATTTCTGTGATTATCCAAGTAAACATTAAAAAAAGAAAAAAAGAAAAATGACATAAAGTACCATCCCCAACGCTTTCCTTGGCCTCGCCGACTGTTGGCTTCTTTCCGTCATGTATTATAACGAGCACCCTCATTTCCCTTTGATTGATCTGCTTGTAGTTCACGGGGGTCTCGGTTCTGGCAGTCTTGAAGCCATAGGTAGCGTAAGAGGGTTCTAGCACAGCTTTCGCCCACGCTCTTGATCACGTTCTACGTGACGCTGGCGGTAACAAAGGACGTCCCACGTCCGCCACTATGGCTGAGGGTGGCGCTGGTGAACACTCTCAAGGTTCGTATACAGACAACATAAATACCCAAGAAAGTAGCAGGAGGGACAGCGGCCGATGTAGCTCAGTTGGAAGAGCACCGAAGCGTTATTCGGAGGTCGCAGGTTCGCATCCCACTATCGGCACGTTGTTTTTTCTTCTACTATGTGTCTAATTATCTTTCCCCTAAACAGATTACATTACTAATTTGTGTGATTATTCAAGTAAACATTAAAAAAAAAGAAAAATGACATAATGTACCATCCCCAATGCTTTCCTGGGCCTCGCCGAAAGTTGGCTTCTTTCCTTCATGTATTATAACGAGCACCCTCATTTCCCCTTGATTGATCTGCTTGTAGCTTAAGGGGTCTCGGCTCTGGAAGTCTTGAAGCCATAGGTAGCGTAAGAGGGTTCTAGCACAGCTTTCGCCCTCGCTCTTGATCACGTTGTACGTGACGCTGGCGGTAACAAAGGACGTCCCACGTCCGCTGCTATGGCTGAGGGTGCCGCTGGTGAACACTCTCAAGGTTCGTATACAGACAACATAAATACCCAAGAAAGTAGCAGGGTTGACAGCGGCCGATGTAGCTCAGTTGGAAGAGCACCGGACGCGTTATTCGGAGGTCGTGGGTTCGGATCGCACCATCGGCACGTTGTTTTTTCTTCTACTTTGTGTCTAATTATCTTTCCCCTAAACAGATTACATTACTAATTTCTGTGTTTATCCAAGTAAACATTAAAAAAAAGAAAAAGAGAAAAATGACATAAATTACCATCCCCAATGCTTTCCTTGGCCTCGCCGACTGTTGGCTTCTTTCCTTCATGTATTATAACGAGCACCCTCATTTCCCCTTGATTGATCTGCTTGTAGCTTACGGGTGTACGGTTCTGGCAGTCTTGAAGCCATAGGTAGCGTAAGAGGGTTCTAGTACAGCTTTCGCCCTCGCTCTTGATCACGTTCTACGTGACGCTGGCGGTAACAAAGGACGTCCCACGTCCGCCGCTATGGCTGAAGGTGGCGCTGGCGAACACTCTCAAGGTTCGTATACAGACAACATAAATACCCAAGAAAGTAGCAGGGTTGACAGCGGCCGATGTAGCTCAGTTGGAAGAGCGCCGGACGCGTTTTTCGGAGGTCGTGGGTTCGGATCCCACCATCGGCACGTTGTTTTTTCTTCTACTTTGTGTCTAATTATCTTTCCCTAAACAGATTACATTACTAATTTCTGTGATTATCCAAGTAAACATTAAAAAAAGAAAAATGACATAAAGTACCATCCCAAACTCTTTCCTTGGCCTCGCCGACTGTTGGCTTCTTTCCTTCATGTATTATAACGAGCACCCTCGTTTCCCCTTGATTGATCTGCTTGTAGCTTAAGGAGGTTTCGGTTCTGGAAGTCTTGAAGCCATAGGTAGAGTAAGAGGGTTCTAGCACAGCTTTCGCCCTCGCTCTTGATCACGTTCTACGGGACGCTGGCGGTAACAAAGGACGTCACACGTCCGCCGCTATGGCTGAGGGTGGCGCTGGTGAACACTCTCAAGGTTCGTATACAGACAACATAAATACCCAAGAAAGTAGCAGGGGGACAGCGGCCGATGTAGCTCCGTTGGAAGAGCACCGGACGCGTTATTCGGAGGTGGTGGGTTCGGATCCCACCATCGGCACGTTGTTTTTTCTTCTACTTTGTGTCTAATTATCTTTCCCCTAAACAGATTACATTACTAATTTCTGTGATTATCCAAGTAAACATTAAAAAAAGAAAAAAAGAAAAATGACATAAAGTACCATCCCCAACGCTTTCCTTGGCCTCGCCGACTGTTGGCTTCTTTCCTTCGTGTATTATAACGAGCACCCTCATTTCCCCTTGATCGATCTGCTTGTAGCTTACGGGGGTCTCGGCTCTGGCAGTCTTGAAGCCATAGGCGGCGTAAGAGGGTTCTAGCACAGCTTTCGCCCTCGCTCTTGATCACGTTGTACGTGACACTGGCGGTAACAAAGGACGTCCCACGTCCGCCGCTATGGCTGAGGGTGGCGCAGGTGAACACTCTCAAGGTTCGTATACCGACAACATAAATACCCAAGAAAGTAGCAGGAGGGACAGCGGCCGATGTAGCTCAGTTGGAAGAGCACCGAAGCGTTATTCGGAGGTCGCAGGTTCGCATCCCACTATCGGCACGTTGTTTTTTCTTCTACTACGTGTCTAATTATCTTTCCCCTAAACAGATTACATTACTAATTTCTGTGATTATCCAAGTAAACATTAAAAAAAGAAAAATGACATAAAGTACCATCCCAAACTCTTTCCTTGGCCTCGCCGACTGTTGGCTTCTTTCCTTCATGTATTATAACGAGCACCCTCGTTTCCCCTTGATTGATCTGCTTGTAGCTTAAGGAGGTTTCGGTTCTGGAAGTCTTGAAGCCATAGGTAGAGTAAGAGGGTTCTAGCACAGCTTTCGCCCTCGCTCTTGATCACGTTCTACGGGACGCTGGCGGTAACAAAGGACGTCCCACGTCCGCCGCTATGGCTGAGGGTGGCGCTGGTGAACACTCTCAAGGTTCGTATACAGACAACATAAATACCCAAGAAAGTAGCAGGAGGGACAGCGGCCGATGTAGCTCAGTTGGAAGAGCACCGAAGCGTTATTCGGAGGTCGCAGGTTCGCATCCCACTATCGGCACGTTGTTTTTTCTTCTACTACGTGTCTAATTATCTTTCCCCTAAACAGATTACATTACTAATTTCTGTGATTATCCAAGTAAACATTAAAAAAAAGAAAAAAAGAAAAATGACATAAAGTACCATCCCCAACGCTTTCCTTGGCCTCGCCGACAGTTGGCTTCTTTCCTTCGTGTATTATAACGAGCACCCTCATTTCCCCTTGATTGATCTGCTTGTAGTTTACGGGGGTCTCGGTTCTGGCAGTCTTGAAGCCATAGGTAGCGTAAGAGGGTTCTGGCACAGCTTTCGCCCTCGCTCTTGATCACGTTCTACGTGACGTTGGCGGTAACAAAGGACGTCCCACGTCCGCCGCTATGGCTGAGGGTGGCGCAGGTGAACACTCTCAAGGTTCGTATACCGACAACATAAATACCCAAGAAAGTAGCAGGAGGGACCGCGGCCGATGTAGCTCCGTTGGAAGAGCACCGGACGCGTTATTCGGAGGTCGTGGGTTCGGATCCCACCATCGGCACGTTGTTTTTTCTTCTACTTTGTGTCTAATTATCTTTCCCCTAAACAGATTACATTACTAATTTCTGTGATTATTCAAGTAAACATTAACAAAAGAAAAATGACATAAAGTACCATCCCCAATGCTTTCCTTGGCCTCGCCGACAGTTGGCTTATTTCCTTCATGTATTATAACGAGCACCCTCATTTCCCCTTGATTGGTCTGCTTGTAGCTTACGGGGGTCTCGGTTCTGGATGTCTTGAAGCCATAGGTAGCGTAAGTGGGTTCTAGCACAGCTTTCGCCCTCGCTCTTGATCACGTTGTACGTGACGCTGGCGGTAACAAAGGACGTCCCACGTCCGCTGCTATGGCTGAGGGTGGCGCTGGTGAACACTCTCAAGGTTCGTATACAGACAACATAAATACCCAAGAAAGTAGCAGGGGGGACTGCGGCCGATGTAGCTCAGTTGGAAGAGCACCGGACGCGTTATTCGGAGGTCGTGGGTTCGGATCCCACCATCGGCACGTTGTTTTTTCTACTACTTTGTGTCTAATTATCTTTCCCCAAAAAGATTACATTACTAATTTCTGTGATTATCCAAGTAAACATTAAAAAAAGAAAAATGACATAAAGTACCATCCCCAACGCTTTTCTCGGCCTCGCCGACTGTTGGCTTCTTTCCTTCATGTATTATAACGAGCACCCTCATTTCCCCTTGATTGATCTGCTTGCAGCTTACGGGGGTACGATTCTGGCAGTCTTGAAGCCATAGTTAGCGTAAGAGGGTTCTAGCACAGCTTTCGCCCTGCGTTCTACGTGACGCTGGCGGTAACAAAGGACGTCCCACGTTCGCCGCTATGGCTGAGGGTGGCGCTGGTGAACACTCTCAAGGTTCGTATACAGACAACATAAATACCCAAGAAAGTAGCAGGGGGGACAGCGGCCGATGTAGCTCAGTTGGAAGAGCACCGGACGCGTTATTCGGAGGTCGTGGGTTCGGATCCCACCATCGGCACTTTGTTTTTTCTTCTACTTTGTGTCTAATTATCTTTCCCCTAAACAGATTACATTACTAATTTCTGTGATTATCCAAGTAAACATTAAAAAAAAGAAAAAAAAGAAAAATGACATAAAGTACCATCCCCAACGCTTTCCTTGGCCTCGTCGACTGTTGGCTTCTTTCCTTCATGTATTATAACGAGCACCCTCATTTCCCTTTGATTGATCTGCTTGTAGTTCACGGGGGTCTCGGTTCTGGCAGTCTTGAAGCCATAGGTAGCGTAAGAGGGTTCTAGCACAGCTTTCGCCCTCGCTCTTGATCACGTTCTACGTGACGCTGGCGGGAGCAAAGGACGTCCGCCGCTATGGCTGAGGGTGGCGCTGGTGAACACTCTCAAGGTTCGTATACAGACAACATAAATACCCAAGAAAGTAGCAGGGGGGACTGCGGCCGATGTAGCTCAGTTGGAAGAGCACCGAAGCGTTATTCGGAGGTCGCAGGTTCGCATCCCACTATCGGCACGTTGTTTTTTCTTCTACTATGTGTCTAATTATCTTTCCCCTAAACAGATTACATTACTAATTTGTGTGATTATCCAAGTAAACATTAAAAAAAAAGAAAAATGACATAATGTACCATCCCCAATGCTTTCCTGGGCCTCGCCGAAAGTTGGCTTCTTTCCTTCATGTATTATAACGAGCACCCTCATTTCCCCTTGATTGATCTGCTTGTAGCTTACGGGGGTCTCGGCTCTGGAAGTCTTGAAGCCATAGGTAGCGTAAGAGGGTTCTAGCACAGCTTTCGCCCTCGCTCTTGATCACGTTGTACGTGACGCTGGCGGTAACAAAGGACGTCCCACGTCCGCTGCTATGGCTGAGGGTGCCGCTGGTGAACACTCTCAAGGTTCGTATACAGACAACATAAATACCCAAGAAAGTAGCAGGGGGGACAGCGGCCGATGTAGCTCAGTTGGAAGAGCACCGGACGCGTTATTCGGAGGTCGTGGGTTCGGATCCCACCATCGGCACGTTGTTTTTTCTAATAGTTTGTGTCTAATTATCTTTCCCCTAAACAGATTACATTACTAATTTCTGTGTTTATCCAAGTAAACATTAAAAAAAAAGAAAAAAAGAAAAATGACATAAATTACCATCCCCAACGCTTTCCTTGGCCTCGCCGACTGTTGGCTTCTTTCCTTCATGTATTACAACGAGCACCCTCATTTCCCCTTGATTGATCTGCTTGTAGTTTACGGGGGTCTCGGTTCTGGAAGTCTTGAAGCCATATGTAGCGTAAGAGGGTTCTAGCACAGCTTTCGCCCTCGCTCTTGATCACGTTCTACGTGACGCTGGCGGTAACAAAGGACGTCCCACGTCCGCCGCTATGGCTGAAGGTGGCGCTGGCGAACACTCTCAAGGTTCGTATACAGACAACATAAATACCCAAGAATGTAGCAGGGGGGACAGCGGCCGATGTAGCTCAGTTGGAAGAGCACCGGACGCGTTTTTCGGAGGTCGTGGGTTCGGATCCCACCATCGGCACGTTGTTTTTTCTTCTACTTTGTGTCTAATTATCTTTCCCTAAACAGATTACATTACTAATTTCTGTGATTATCCAAGTAAACATTAAAAAAAGAAAAATGACATAAAGTACCATCCCAAACTCTTTCCTTGGCCTCGCCGACTGTTGGCTTCTTTCCTTCATGTATTATAACGAGCACCCTCATTTCCCCTTGATTGATCTGTTTGTAGCTTACGGGGGTCTCGGTTCTGGCAATCTTGAAGCCATAGGTAGCGTAAGAGGGTTCTAGCACAGCTTTCGCCCTCGCTCTTGATCACGTTCTACGTGACGCTGGCGGTAACAAAGGACGTCCTACGTTCGCCGCTATGATGAGGGTGGCGCTGGTGAACACTCTCAAGGTTCGTATACAGACAACATAAATACCCAAGAATGTAGCAGGGGGGACAGCGGCCGATGTAGCTCAGTTGGAAGAGCACCGGACGCGTTATTCGGAGGTCGTGGGTTCGGATCCCACCATCGACACGTTGTTTTTTCTTCTACTTTGTGTCTAATTATCTTTCCCCTAAACAGATTGCATTACTAATTTCTGTGATTATCCAAGTAAACATGAAAAAAAGAAAAATGACATAAAGTACCATACCCAACACTTTCCTTGGCCTCGCCGACTGTTGGCTTCTTTCCTTAATGTATTATAACGAGCACCCTCATTTCCCCTTGATTGATCTGCTTGTAGCTTACGGGGGTCTCGGTTCTGGCAGTCTTGAAGCCATAGGTAGCGTAACAAGGTTCTAGCACAGCTTTCGCCCTCGCTCTTGATCACGTTCTACGTGACGCTGGCGGTAACAAAGGCCGTCCCACGTCCGCCGCTATGGCTGAGGGTGGCGCAGCTGAACACTCTCAAGGTTCGTATACAGACTACATAAATACCCAAGAAAGTAGCAGGGGGGACAGCGGCCCATGTAGCTCATTCGGAATAGCACCGGACGCGTTATTCGGAGGTCGTGGCTTCGGATCCCACCATCGGCACGTTGTTTTTTCTTCTACTTTGTGTCTAATTATCTTTCCCCTAAACAGATTACATTACTAATTTCTGTGATTATCCAAGTAAACATTAACAAAAGAAAAATGACATAAAGTACCATCCCCAATGATTTCCTTGGCCTCGACGACTGTTGGCTTCTTTCCTTCATGTATTATAACGAGCACCCTCATTTCCCCTTGATTGATCTGCTTGTACTTTACGGGGGTCTCGGTTCTGGCAGTCTTGAAGCCATAGGTAGCGTAAGAGGGTTCTAGCACAGCTTTCGCCCTCGCTCTTGATCACGTTCTACGTGACGTTGGCGGTAACAAAGGACGTCCCACGTCCGCCGCTATGGCTGAGGGTGGCGCAGGTGAACACTCTCAAGGTTCGTATACAGACAACATAAATACCCAAGAAAGTAGCAGGGGGACAGCGGCCGATGTAGCTCCGTTGGAAGAGCACCGGACGCGTTATTCGGAGGTCGTGGGTTCAGATCCCACCATCGGCACTATGTTTTTCTTCTACTTTGTGTCTAATTATCTTTCCCCAAAAAGATTACATTACTAATTTCTGTGATTATCCAAGTAAACATTAAAAAAAGAAAAATGACATAAAGTACCATCCCCAACGCTTTCCTTGGCCTCGCCGACTGTTGGCTTCTTTCCTTCGTGTATTATAACGAGCACCCTCATTTCCCCTTGATTGATCTGCTTGTAGCTTACGGGGGTC
Source organism: Amblyomma maculatum (assembly GCF_055883805.1). NCBI lineage: Eukaryota > Metazoa > Arthropoda > Arachnida > Ixodida > Ixodidae > Amblyomma > Amblyomma maculatum. The sequence goes on along the minus strand of NC_139345.1, from coordinate 131,331,365 downwards.
TCGGTTCTGGAAGTCTTGAAGCCATAGGTAGCGTAAGAGGGTAATAGCACAGCTTTCGCCCTCGCTCTAGACCACGACCTACGTGACGCTGGCGGTAACAAAGGACGTCCCACGTCCGCCGCTATAGCTGAGAGTGGCGCAGGTGAACACTCTCAAAGTTCGTATACAGACAACATAAATACCCAAGAAAGTAGCAGGGGGACAGCGGCCGATGTAGCTCAGTTGGAAGAGCACCGGACGCGTTATTCGGAGGTCGTGGTTTCGGATCCTACCATCAGCACGTTGTTTTTTCTTCTACTTTGTGTCTAATTATCTTTCCCCTAAACAGATTACATTACTAATTTCTGTGATTATCCAAGTAAACATTAAAAAAAAAGAAAAAAAGAAAAATGACATAAAGTACCCTCCCCAACGCTTTCCTTGGCCTCGCCGACTGTTGGCTTCTTTCCTTCGTGTATTATAACGAGCACCCTCATTTCCCCTTGATCGATCTGCTTGTAGCTTACGGGGGTCTCGGCTCTGGCAGTCTTGAAACCATAGGCGGCGTAAGAGGGTTCTAGCACAGCTTTCGCCCTCGCTCTTGATCACGTTGTACGTGACGCTGGCGGTAACAAAGGACGTCCCACGTCCGCCGCTATGGCTGAGGGTGGCGCTGGTGACCACTCTCAAGGTTCGTATACAGACAACATAAATACCCAAGAAAGTAGCAGGAGGGACAGCGGCCGATGTAGCTCCGTTGGAAGAGCACCGGACGCGTTATTCGGAGGTCGTGGGTTCGGATCCCACCATCGGCGCGTTGTTTTTTCTTCTACTTTGTGTATAATTATCTTTCCCCTAAACAGATTACATTACTAATTTCTGTGATTATCCAAGTAAACATTAACAAAAGAAAAATGACATAAAGTACCATCCCCAATGATTTCCTTGGCCTCGACGACTGTTGGCTTCTTTCCTTCATGTATTATAACGAGCACCCTCATTTCCCCTTGATTGATCTGCTTGTACTTTACGGGGGTCTCGGTTCTGGCAGTCTTGAAGCCATAGGTAGCGTAAGAGGGTTCTAGCACAGCTTTCGCCCTCGCTCTTGATCACGTTCTACGTGACGTTGGCGGTAACAAAGGACGTCCCACGTCCGCCGCTATGGCTGAGGGTGGCGCAGGTGAACACTCTCAAGGTTCGTATACAGACAACATAAATACCCAAGAAAGTAGCAGGGGGACAGCGGCCGATGTAGCTCCGTTGGAAGAGAACCGGACGCGTTATTCGGAGGTCGTGGGTTCAGATCCCACCATCGGCACTATGTTTTTCTTCTACTTTGTGTCTAATTATCTTTCCCCAAAAAGATTACATTACTAATTTCTGTGATTATCCAAGTAAACATTAAAAAAAGAAAAATGACATAAAGTACCATCCCCAACGCTTTCCTTGGCCTCGCCGACTGTTGGCTTCTTTCCTTCATGTATTATAACGAGCACCCTCATTTCCCCTTGATTGATCTGCTTGCAGCTTACGGGGGTACGGTTCTGGCAGTCTTAAAGCCATAGTTAGCGTAAGAGGGTTCTAGCACAGCTTTCGCCCTCGCGTTCTACGTGACGCTGGCGGTAACAAAGGACGTCCCACGTTCGCCGCTATGGCTGAGGGTGGCGCTGGTGAACACTCTCAAGGTTCGTATACAGACAACATAAATACCCAAGAAAGTAGCAGGGGGGACAGCGGCCGATGTAGCTCAGTTGGAAGAGCACCGGACGCGTTATTCGGATGTCGTGAGTTCGGATCACACCATCGGCACGTTGTTTTTTCTTCTAATTTGTGTCTAATTATCTTTCCCCTAAACAGATTGCATTACTAATTTCTGTGATTATCCAAGGAAACATTAAAAAAAGAAAAATGACATAAAGTACTATCCCCAACGCTTTCCTTGGCCTCGCCGACTGTTGGCTTCTTTCCTTCATGTATTATAACGAGCACCCTCATTTCCCCTTGGTTGATCTGCTTGTAGCTTACGGGGGTCTCGGTTCTGGCAGTCGAAGCCATAGGTAGCGTAAGAGGGTTCTAGCACAGCTTTCGCCCTCGCTCTTGATCACGTTCTACGTGACGCGTGCGGTAACAAAGGACGTCCCACGTTCGCCGCTATGGCTGAGGGTGGCGCTGGTGAACACTCTCAAGGTTCGTATACAGACAACATAAATACCCAAGGAAGTAGCAGGGGGGACAGCGGCCGATGTAGCTCAGTTGGAAGAGCACCGGACGCGTTATTCGGAGGTCGTGGGTTCGGATCCCACCATCGGCACATTGTTTTTTCTTCTACTTTGTGTCTAATTATCTTTCCCCTAAACAGATTGCATTAATAATTTCTGTGATTATCCAAGGAAACATTAAAAAAAGAAAAATGACATAAAGTACTATCCCCAACGCTTTCCTTGGCCTCGCCGACTGTTGGCTTCTTTCCTTCATGTATTATAACGAGCACCCTCATTTCCCCTTGGTTGATCTGCTTGTAGCTTACGGGGGTCTCGGTTCTGGCAGTCGAAGCCATAGGTAGCGTAAGAGGGTTCTAGCACAGCTTTCGCCCTCGCTCTTGATCACGTTCTACGTGACGCGTGCGGTAACAAAGGACGTCCCACGTTCGCCGCTATGGCTGAGGGTGGCGCTGGTGAACACTCTCAAGGTTCATATACAGACAACATAAATACCCAAGGAAGTAGCAGGGGGTCAGCGGCCGATGTAGCTCAGTTGGAAGAGCACCGGACGCGTTATTCGGAGGTCGTGGGTTCGGATCCCACCATCGGCACATTGTTTTTTCTTCTACTTTGTGTCTAATTATCTTTCCCCTAAACAGATTACATTACTAATTTCTGTGATTATCCAAGCAAACATTAAAAAAAATGTAAAAAAGAAAAATGACATAAAGTACCATCACCAACGCTTTCCTTGGCCTCGCCGACTGTTGGCTTCTTTCCTTCATGTATTATAACGAGCACCCTCATTTCCCCTTGATTGATCTGCTTGTAGCTTAGGGGGTCTCAGTTCTGGCAGTCTTGAAGCCATAGGTAGCGTAAGAGGGTTCTAGCACAGCTTTCGCCCTCGCTCTTGATCACGTTCTACGTGACGCTGGCGGGAACAATGGACGTCCGCCGCTATGGCTGAGGATGGCGCTGGTGAACACTCTCAAGGTTCGTATGCAGACAACATAAATACCCAAGAAAGTAGCAGGGGGGACTGCGGCCGATGTAGCTCAGTTGGAAGAGCACCGGACGCGTTATTCGGAGGTCGTGGGTTCGGATCCCACCATCGACACGTTGTTTTTTCTTCTACTTTTTGTCTTATTACCTTTCCCCTAAACAGATTACATTACTAATTTCTGTGATTATCCAAGTAAACATTAAAAAAAGAAAAATGACATAAAGTACCATCCCCAACGCTTTCCTTGGCCTCGCCGACTGTTGGCTTCTTTCCTTCATGTATTATAACGAGCACCCTCATTTCCCCTTGATTGATCTGCTTGTAGTTTACGGGGGTCTCGGTTCTGGCAGTCTTGAAGCCATAGGTAGCGTAAGAGGGTTCTAGCACAGCTTTCGCCCTCGCTCTTGATCACGTTCTACGTGACGTTGGCGGTAACAAAGGACGTCCCACGTCCGCCGCTATGGCTGAGGGTGGCGCAGCTGAACACTCTCAAGGTTCGTATACAGACAACATAAATACCCAAGAAAGTAGCAGGGGGACAGCGGCATATGTAGCTCCGTTGGAAGAGCACCGGACGCGTTATTCGGAGGGGTTGGGTTCAGATCCCACCATCGGCACGTTGTTTTTCTTCTACTTTGTGTCTAATTATCTTTCCCCAAAAAGATTACATTACTAATTTCTGTGATTATCCAAGTAAACATTAAAAAAAGAAAAATGACATAAAGTACCATCCCCAACGCTTTCCTTGGCCTCGCCGACTGTTGGCTTCTTTCCTTCATGTATTATACACCCTCATTTCCCCTTGATTGATCTGCTTGTAGCTTACGGGGGTACGGTTCTGGCAGTCTTGAAGCCATAGGTAGCGTAAGAGGGTTCTAGCACAGCTTTCGCCCTCGCGTTCTACGTGACGCTGGCGGTAACAAAGGACGTTCCACGTTCGGCGCTATGGCTGAGGGTGGCGCTGGTGAACACTCTCAAGGTTCGTATACAGACAACATAAATACCCAAGAAAGTAGCAGGGGGGACAGCGGCCGATGTAGCTCAGTTGGAAGAGCACCGGACGCGTTATTCGGAGGTCGTGGGTTCGGATCCCACCATCGGCACGTTGTTTTTTCTTCTACTTTGTGTCTAATTATCTTTCCCCTAAACAGATTACATTACTAATTTCTGTGATTATCCAAGTAAACATTAAAAAAAGAAAAATGACATAAAGTACCATCCCGAATGCTTTCCTTGGCCTCGCCGACTACTGGCTTCTTTCCTTCATGTATTATAACGAGCACCCTCATTTCCCCTTGATTGATCTGCTTGTAGCTTACGGGGGTCTCGGTTCTGGCAGTCTTGAAGCCATAGGTAGCGTAAGAGGGTTCTAGCACAGCTTTCGCCCTCGCTCTTGATCACGTTCTACGTGATGCTGGCGGTAACAAAGGACGTCCCACGTTCGCCGCTATGGCTGAGGGTGGCGCTGGTGAACACTCTCAAGGTTCGTATACAGACAACATAAATACCCAAGAAAGTAGCAGGGGGACAGCGGCCGATGTAGCTCAGTTGGAAGAGCACGGGACGCGTTATTCGGAGGTCGTGGGTTCGGATCCCACCATCGGCACGTTGTTTTTTCTTCTGCTTTGTGTCTAATTATCTTTCGCCTAAACAGATTACATTACTAATTTCTGTGATTATCCAAGTAAACTTTAAAAAAAAGGAAAACAGAAAAATGACATAAAGTACCATCCCCAACGCTTTCCTTGGCCTCGCCGACTGTTGGCTTCTTTCCGTCATGTATTATAACGAGCACCCTCATTTCCCCTTGATTGATCTGCTTGTAGTTTACGGGGGTGTCGGTTCTGGCAGTCTTGAAGCCATAGGTAGCGTAAGAGGGTTCTAGCACAGCTTTCGCCCTCGCTCTTGAACACGGTCTACGTGACGCTGGCGGTAACAAAGGACGTCACACGTCCGCCGCTATGGCTGAGGGTAACGCAGGTGAACACTCTCAATGTTCGTATACAGACTACATAAATACCCAAGAAAGTAGCAGGGGGGACAGCGGCCGATGTAGCTCAGTTGGAAGAGCACCGGACGCGTTATTCGGAGGTCGTGGGTTCGGATCCCACCATCGGCACGTTGTTTTTTCTTCTGCTTTGTGTCTAATTATCTTTCGCCTAAACAGATTACATTACTAATTTCTGTGATTATCCAAGTAAACTAAAAAAAAAGAAAAACAGAAAAATGACATAAAGTACCATCCCCAACGCTTTCCTTGGCCTCGCCGACTGTTGGCTTCTTTCCGTCATGTATTATAACGAGCACCCTCATTTCCCCTTGATTGATCTGCTTGTAGTTTACGGGGGTGTCGGTTCTGGCAGTCTTGAAGCCATAGGTAGCGTAAGAGAGTTCTAGCACAGCTTTCGCCCTCGCTCTTGATCACGGTCTACGTGACGCTGGCGGTAATAAAGGACGTCACACGTCCGCCGCTATGGCTGAGGGTAACGCAGGTGAACAATCTCAATGTTCGTATACAGACTACATAAATACCCAAGAAAGTAGCAGGGGGGACAGCGGCCGATGTAGCTCATTTGGAAGAGCACCGGACGCGTTATTCGGAGGTCGTGGGTTCGGATCCCACTATCGGCACGTTCTTTTTTCTTCTGCTTTGTGTCTAATTATCTTTCGCCTAAACAGATTACATTACTAATTTCTGTGATTATCCAAGTAAACATAAAAGAAAGGAAAAAAGAAAAATGACATAAAGTACCATCCCCAACGCTTTCCTTGGCCTCGCCGACTGTTGGCTTCTTTCCTTCATGTATTATAACGAGCACCCTCATTTCCCCTTGATTGATCTGCTTGTAGCTTAGGGGGTCTCAGTTCTGGCAGTCTTGAAGCCATAGGTAGCGTAAGAGGGTTCTAGCACAGCTTTCGCCCTCGCTCTTGATCACGTTCTACGGGACGCTGGCGGGAACAAAGGACGTCCCACGTCCGCCGCTATGGCTGAGGGTGGCGCTGGTGAACACTCTCAAGGTTCGTATACAGACAACATAAATACCCAAGAAAGTAGCAGGGGGGACAGCGGCCGATGTAGCTCAGTTGGAAGAGCACCGGATGCGTTATTCAGAGGTCGTGGGTTCGGATCCCACCTTCGGCAAGTTGTTTTTTCTTCTACTTTGTGTTTAATTATCTTTCCCCTAAACAGATTACATTACTAATTTCTGTGATTATCCAAGTAAACATAAAAGAAAGGAAAAAAGAAAAATGATATAATGTACCATCCCCAATGCTTTCCTTGGCCTCGCCGACAGTTGGCTTCTTTCCTTCATGTATTATAACGAGCACCCTCGTTTCCCCTTGATTGATCTGCTTGTAGCTTACGGGGGTTTCGGTTCTGGAAGTCTTGAAGCCATAGGTAGAGTAAGAGGGTTCTAGCACAGCTTTCGCCCTCGCTCTTGATCACGTTGTACGTGACGCTGGCGGTAACAATGGACGTCCCACGTCCGCTGCTATGGCTGAGGGTGGCGCTGGTGAACACTCTCAAGGTTCGTATACAGACTACATAAATACCCAAGAAAGTAGCAGGGGGGACAGCGGCCGATGTAGCTCAGTTGGAAGAGCACCGGACGCGTTATTCGGAGGTCGTGGGTTCGGATCCCACCATCGGCACGTTGTTTTTTCTTCTACTTTGTGTCTATTTATCTTTCCCCTAAAGAGATTACATTACTAATTTCTGTGATTATCCAAGTAAACATTAAAAAAAAAGAAAAAAAGTAAAATGACATAAAGTACCATCCCCAACGCTTTCCTTGGCCTCGCCGACTGTTGGCTTCTTTCCTTCGTGTATTATAACGAGCACCCTCATTTCCCCTTGATCGATCTGCTTGTAGCTTACGGGGGTCTCGGCTCTGGCAGTCTTGAAGCCATAGGCGGCGTAAGAGTGTTCTAGCACAGCTTTCGCCCTCGCTCTTGATCACGTTGTACGTGACGCTGGCGGTAACAAAGGACGTCCCACGTCCGCCGCTATAGCTGAGGGTGGCGCTGGTGAACACTCTCAAGGTTCGTATACAGACAACATAAATACCCAAGAAAGTAGCAGGAGGGACAGCGGCCGATGTAGCTCAGTTGGAAGAGCACCGGACGCGTTATTTGGAGGTCGTAGGTTCGGATCCCACTATCGGCACGTTCTTTTTTCTTCTACTTTGTGTCTAATTATCTTTCCCCTAAACAGATTACATTACTAATTTCTGTGATTATCCAAGTAAACATTAAAAAAAAGAAAAAAAGAAAAATGACATAAAGTACCATCCCCAACGCTTTCCTTGGCCTCGCCGACTGTTGGCTTCTTTCCTTCAAGTATTATAACAAGCACCCTCATTTCCCCTTGATTGATCTGCTTGTAGCTTAGGGGGTCTCAGTTCTGGCAGTCTTGAAGCCATAGGTAGCGTAAGAGGGTTCTAGCACAGCTTTCGCCCTCGCGTTCTACGTGACGCTGGCGGTAACAAAGGACGATCCACGTTCGCCGCTATGGCTGAGGGTGGCGCTGGTGAACACTCTCAAGGTTCGTATACAGACAACATAAATACCCAAGAAAGTAGCAGGGGGGACAGCGGCCGATGTAGCTCAGTTGGAAGAGCACCGGACGCGTTATTCGGAGGTCGTGGGTTCGGATCCCACCATCGGCACGTTGTTTTTTCTTCTACTTTGTGTCTAATTATCTTTCCACTAAACAGATTACATTACTAATTTCTGTGATTATCCAAGTAAACATTAAAAAAAGAAAAATGACATAAAGTACCATCCCCAATGCTTTCCTTGGCCTCGCCGACTACTGGCTTCTTTCCTTCATGTATTATAACGAGCACCCTCATTTCCCCTTGATTGATCTGCTTGTAGCTTACGGGGGTCTCGGTTCTGGCAGTCTTGAAGCCATAGGTAGCGTAAGAGGGTTCTAGCACAGCTTTCGCCCTCGCTCTTGATCACGTTCTACGTGACGCTGGCGGTAACAAAGGACGTCCCACGTTCGCCGCTATGGCTGAGGGTGGCGCTGGTGAACACTCTCAAGGTTCGTATACAGACAACATAAATACCCAAGAAAGTAGCAGGGGGACAGCCTCCGATGTAGCTCAGTCGGAAGAGCACGGGACGCGTTATTCGGAGGTCGTGGGTTCGGATCCCACCATCGGCACGTTGTTTTTTCTTCTGCTTTGTGTCTAATTATCTTTCGCCTAAACAGATTACATTACTAATTTCTGTGATTATCCAAGTAAACTTAAAAAAAAAGAAAAAATGAAAAATGACATAAAGTACCATCCCCAACGCTTTCCTTGGCCTCGCCGACTGTTGGCTTGTTTCCTTCATGTATTATACACCCTCATTTCCCCTTGATTGATCTGCTTGTAGCTTACGGGGGTACGGTTCTGGCAGTCTTGAAGCCATAGGTAGCGTAAGAGGGTTCTAGCACAGCTTTCGCCCTCGCGTTCTACGTGACGCTGGCGGTAACAAAGGACGTCCCACGTTCGGCGCTATGGCTGAGGGTGGCGCTGGTGAACACTCTCAAGGTTCGTATACAGACAACATAAATACCCAAGAAAGTAGCAGGGGGGACAGCGGCCGATGTAGCTCAGTTGGAAGAGCACCGGACGCGTTATTCGGAGGTCGTGGGTTCGGATCCCACCATCGGCACGTTGTTTTTTCTTCTACTTTGTGTCTAATTATCTTTCCCCTAAACAGATTACATTACTAATTTCTGTGATTATCCAAGTAAACATTAAAAAAAGAAAAATGACATAAAGTACCATCCCGAATGCTTTCCTTGGCCTCGCCGACTACTGGCTTCTTTCCTTCATGTATTATAACGAGCACCCTCATTTCCCCTTGATTGATCTGCTTGTAGCTTACGGGGGTCTCGGTTCTGGCAGTCTTGAAGCCATAGGTAGCGTAAGAGGGTTCTAGCACAGCTTTCGCCCTCGCTCTTGATCACGTTCTACGTGATGCTGGCGGTAACAAAGGACGTCCCACGTTCGCCGCTATGGCTGAGGGTGGCGCTGGTGAACACTCTCAAGGTTCGTATACAGACAACATAAATACCCAAGAAAGTAGCAGGGGGACAGCGGCCGATGTAGCTCAGTTGGAAGAGCACGGGACGCGTTATTCGGAGGTCGTGGGTTCGGATCCCACCATCGGCACGTTGTTTTTTCTTCTGCTTTGTGTCTAATTATCTTTCGCCTAAACAGATTACATTACTAATTTCTGTGATTATCCAAGTAAACTTTAAAAAAAAGGAAAACAGAAAAATGACATAAAGTACCATCCCCAACGCTTTCCTTGGCCTCGCCGACTGTTGGCTTCTTTCCGTCATGTATTATAACGAGCACCCTCATTTCCCCTTGATTGATCTGCTTGTAGTTTACGGGGGTGTCGGTTCTGGCAGTCTTGAAGCCATAGGTAGCGTAAGAGGGTTCTAGCACAGCTTTCGCCCTCGCTCTTGATCACGGTCTACGTGACGCTGGCGGTAACAAAGGACGTCACACGTCCGCCGCTATGGCTGAGGGTAACGCAGGTGAACACTCTCAATGTTCGTATACAGACTACATAAATACCCAAGAAAGTAGCAGGGGGGACAGCGGCCGATGTAGCTCAGTTGGAAGAGCACCGGACGCGTTATTCGGAGGTCGTGGGTTCGGATCCCACCATCGGCACGTTGTTTTTTCTTCTGCTTTGTGTCTAATTATCTTTCGCCTAAACAGATTACATTACTAATTTCTGTGATTATCCAAGTAAACTAAAAAAAAAGAAACACAGAAAAATGACATAAAGTACCATCCCCAACGCTTTCCTTGGCCTCGCCGACTGTTGGCTTCTTTCCGTCATGTATTATAACGAGCACCCTCATTTCCCCTTGATTGATCTGCTTGTAGTTTACGGGGGTGTCGGTTCTGGCAGTCTTGAAGCCATAGGTAGCGTAAGAGAGTTCTAGCACAGCTTTCGCCCTCGCTCTTGATCACGGTCTACGTGACGCTGGCGGTAATAAAGGACGTCACACGTCCGCCGCTATGGCTGAGGGTAACGCAGGTGAACAATCTCAATGTTCGTATACAGACTACATAAATACCCAAGAAAGTAGCAGGGGGGACAGCGGCCGATGTAGCTCATTTGGAAGAGCACCGGACGCGTTATTCGGAGGTCGTGGGTTCGGATCCCACTATCGGCACGTTCTTTTTTCTTCTGCTTTGTGTCTAATTATCTTTCGCCTAAACAGATTACATTACTAATTTCTGTGATTATCCAAGTAAACATAAAAGAAAGGAAAAAAGAAAAATGACATAAAGTACCATCCCCAACGCTTTCCTTGGCCTCGCCGACTGTTGGCTTCTTTCCTTCATGTATTATAACGAGCACCCTCATTTCCCCTTGATTGATCTGCTTGTAGCTTAGGGGGTCTCAGTTCTGGCAGTCTTGAAGCCATAGGTAGCGTAAGAGGGTTCTAGCACAGCTTTCGCCCTCGCTCTTGATCACGTTCTACGGGACGCTGGCGGGAACAAAGGACGTCCCACGTCCGCCGCTATGGCTGAGGGTGGCGCTGGTGAACACTCTCAAGGTTCGTATACAGACAACATAAATACCCAAGAAAGTAGCAGGGGGGACAGCGGCCGATGTAGCTCAGTTGGAAGAGCACCGGATGCGTTATTCAGAGGTCGTGGGTTCGGATCCCACCTTCGGCAAGTTGTTTTTTCTTCTACTTTGTGTTTAATTATCTTTCCCCTAAACAGATTACATTACTAATTTCTGTGATTATCCAAGTAAACATAAAAGAAAGGAAAAAAGAAAAATGACATAATGTACCATCCCCAATGCTTTCCTCGGCCTCGCCGACAGTTGGCTTCTTTCCTTCATGTATTATAACGAGCACCCTCGTTTCCCCTTGATTGATCTGCTTGTAGCTTACGGGGGTTTCGGTTCTGGAAGTCTTGAAGCCATAGGTAGAGTAAGAGGGTTCTAGCACAGCTTTCGCCCTCGCTCTTGATCACGTTGTACGTGACGCTGGCGGTAACAATGGACGTCCCACGTCCGCTGCTATGGCTGAGGGTGGCGCTGGTGAACACTCTCAAGGTTCGTATACAGACTACATAAATACCCAAGAAAGTAGCAGGGGGGACAGCGGCCGATGTAGCTCAGTTGGAAGAGCACCGGACGCGTTATTCGGAGGTCGTGGGTTCGGATCCCACCATCGGCACGTTGTTTTTTCTTCTACTTTGTGTCTATTTATCTTTCCCCTAAAGAGATTACATTACTAATTTCTGTGATTATCCAAGTAAACATTAAAAAAAAAGAAAAAAAGTAAAATGACATAAAGTACCATCCCCAACGCTTTCCTTGGCCTCGCCGACTGTTGGCTTCTTTCCTTCGTGTATTATAACGAGCACCCTCATTTCCCCTTGATCGATCTGCTTGTAGCTTACGGGGGTCTCGGCTCTGGCAGTCTTGAAGCCATAGGCGGCGTAAGAGTGTTCTAGCACAGCTTTCGCCCTCGCTCTTGATCACGTTGTACGTGACGCTGGCGGTAACAAAGGACGTCCCACGTCCGCCGCTATGGCTGAGGGTGGCGCTGGTGAACACTCTCAAGGTTCGTATACAGACAACATAAATACCCAAGAAAGTAGCAGGAGGGACAGCGGCCGATGTAGCTCAGTTGGAAGAGCACCGGACGCGTTATTTGGAGGTCGTAGGTTCGGATCCCACTATCGGCACGTTCTTTTTTCTTCTACTTTGTGTCTAATTATCTTTCCCCTAAACAGATTACATTACTAATTTCTGTGATTATCCAAGTAAACATTAAAAAAAAAGAAAAAAAGAAAAATGACATAAAGTACCATCCCCAACGCTTTCCTTGGCCTCGCCGACTGTTGGCTTCTTTCCTTCAAGTATTATAACAAGCACCCTCATTTCCCCTTGATTGATCTGCTTGTAGCTTAGGGGGTCTCAGTTCTGGCAGTCTTGAAGCCATAGGTAGCGTAAGAGGGTTCTAGCACAGCTTTCGCCCTCGCGTTCTACGTGACGCTGGCGGTAACAAAGGACGATCCACGTTCGCCGCTATGGCTGAGGGTGGCGCTGGTGAACACTCTCAAGGTTCGTATACAGACAACATAAATACCCAAGAAAGTAGCAGGGGGGACAGCGGCCGATGTAGCTCAGTTGGAAGAGCACCGGACGCGTTATTCGGAGGTCGTGGGTTCGGATCCCACCATCGGCACGTTGTTTTTTCTTCTACTTTGTGTCTAATTATCTTTCCACTAAACAGATTACATTACTAATTTCTGTGATTATCCAAGTAAACATTAAAAAAAGAAAAATGACATAAAGTACCATCCCCAATGCTTTCCTTGGCCTCGCCGACTACTGGCTTCTTTCCTTCATGTATTATAACGAGCACCCTCATTTCCCCTTGATTGATCTGCTTGTAGCTTACGGGGGTCTCGGTTCTGGCAGTCTTGAAGCCATAGGTAGCGTAAGAGGGTTCTAGCACAGCTTTCGCCCTCGCTCTTGATCACGTTCTACGTGACGCTGGCGGTAACAAAGGACGTCCCACGTTCGCCGCTATGGCTGAGGGTGGCGCTGGTGAACACTCTCAAGGTTCGTATACAGACAACATAAATACCCAAGAAAGTAGCAGGGGGACAGCCTCCGATGTAGCTCAGTCGGAAGAGCACGGGACGCGTTATTCGGAGGTCGTGGGTTCGGATCCCACCATCGGCACGTTGTTTTTTCTTCTGCTTTGTGTCTAATTATCTTTCGCCTAAACAGATTACATTACTAATTTCTGTGATTATCCAAGTAAACTTAAAAAAAAAGAAAAACAGAAAAATGACATAAAGTACCATCCCCAACGCTTTCCTTGGCCTCGCCGACTGTTGGCTTCTTTCCGTCATGTATTATAACGAGCAGCCTCATTTCCCCTTGATTGATCTGCTTGTAGTTTACGGGGGTGTCGGTTCTGGCAGTCTTGAAGCAATAGGTAGCGTAAGAGGGTTCTAGCACAGCTTTCGCCCTCGCTCTTGATCACGGTCTACGTGACGCTGGCGGTAACAAAGGACGTCACACGTCCGCCGCTATGGCTGAGGGTAACGCAGGTGAACACTCTCAATGTTCGTATACAGACTACATAAATACCCAAGAAAGTAGCAGGGGGGACAGCGGCCGATGTAGCTCAGTTGGAAGAGCACCGGACGCGTTATTCGGAGGTCGTGGGTTCGGATCCCACCATCGGCACGTTGTTTTTTCTTCTGCTTTGTGTCTAATTATCTTTCGCCTAAACAGATTACATTACTAATTTCTGTGATTATCCAAGTAAACTTAAAAAAAAAGAAAAACAGAAAAATGACATAAAGTACCATCCCCAACGCTTTCCTTGGCCTCGCCGACTGTTGGCTTCTTTCCGTCATGTATTATAACGAGCACCCTCATTTCCCCTTGATTGATCTGCTTGTAGTTTACGGGGGTGTCGGTTCTGGCAGTCTTGAAGCCATAGGTAGCGTAAGAGAGTTCTAGCACAGCTTTCGCCCTCGCTCTTGATCACGGTCTACGTGACGCTGGCGGTAACAAAGGACGTCACACGTCCGCCGCTATGGCTGAGGGTAACGCAGGTGAACACTCTCAATGTTCGTATACAGACTACATAAATACCCAAGAAAGTAGCAGGAGGGACAGCGGCCGATGTAGCTCAGTTGGAAGAGCACCGGACGCGTTATTTGGAGGTCGTAGGTTCGGATCCCACTATCGGCACGTTCTTTTTTCTTCTACTTTGTGTCTAATTATCTTTCCCCTAAACAGATTACATTACTAATTTCTGTGATTATCCAAGTAAACATTAAAAAAAAAGAAAAAAAGAAAAATGACATAAAGTACCATCCCCAACGCTTTCCTTGGCCTCGCCGACTGTTGGCTTCTTTCCTTCATGTATTATAACGAGCACCCTCATTTCCCCTTGATTCATCTGCTTGTAGCTTAGGGGGTCTCAGTTCTGGCAGTCTTGAAGCCATAGGTAGCGTAAGAGGGTTCTAGCACAGCTTTCGCCCTCGCTCTTGATCACGTTCTACGGGACGCTGGCGGGAACAAAGGACGTCCCACGTCCGCCGCTATGGCTGAGGGTGGCGCTGGTGAACACTCTCAAGGTTCGTATACAGACAACATAAATACCCAAGAAAGTAGCAGGGGGGACAGCGGCCGATGTAGCTCAGTTGGAAGAGCACCGGATGCGTTATTCAGAGGTCGTGGGTTTGGATCCCACCTTCGGCAAGTTGTTTTTTCTTCTACTTTGTGTTTAATTATCTTTCCCCTAAACAGATTACATTACTAATTTCTGTGATTATCCAAGTAAACATTAAAAAAAAAAGAAAAATGACATAATGTACCATCCCCAATGCTTTCCTTGGCCTCGCCGACAGTTGGCTTCTTTCCTTCATGTATTATAACGAGCACCCTCATTTCCCCTTGATTGATCTGCTTGTAGCTTACGGGGGTTTCGGTTCTGGAAGTCTTGAAGCCATAGGTAGAGTAAGAGGGTTCTAGCACAGCTTTCGCCCTCGCTCTTGATCACGTTGTACGTGACGCTGGCGGTAACAATGGACGTCCCACGTCCGCTGCTATGGCTGAGGGTGGCGCTGGTGAACACTCTCAAGGTTCGTATACAGACTACATAAATACCCAAGAAAGTAGCAGGGGGGACAGCGGCCGATGTAGCTCAGTTGGAAGAGCACCGGACGCGTTATTCGGAGGTCGTGGGTTCGGATCCCACCATCGGCACGTTGTTTTTTCTTCTACTGTGTGTCTATTTATCTTTCCCCTAAAGAGATTACATTACTAATTTCTGTGATTATCCAAGTAAACATTAAAAAAAAAAGAAAAAAAGTAAAATGACATAAAGTACCATCCCCAACGCTTTCCTTGGCCTCGCCGACTGTTGGCTTCTTTCCTTCGTGTATTATAACGAGCACCCTCATTTCCCCTTGATCGATCTGCTTGTAGCTTACGGGGGTCTCGGCTCTGGCAGTCTTGAAGCCATAGGCGGCGTAAGAGTGTTCTAGCACAGCTTTCGCCCTCGCTCTTGATCACGTTGTACGTGACGCTGGCGGTAACAAAGGACGTCCCACGTCCGCCGCTATGGCTGAGGGTGGCGCTGGTGAACACTCTCAAGGCTCGTATACAGACAACATAAATACCCAAGAAAGTAGCAGGAGGGACAGCGGCCGATGTAGCTCAGTTGGAAGAGCACCGGACGCGTTATTTGGAGGTCGTAGGTTCGGATCCCACTATCGGCACGTTCTTTTTTCTTCTACTTTGTGTCTAATTATCTTTCCCCTAAACAGATTACGTTACTAATTTCTGTGATTATCCAAGTAAACATTAAAAAAAAAAAGAAAAAAAGAAAAATGACATAAAGTACTATCCCCAACGCTTTCCTTGGCCTCGCCGACTGTTGGCTTCTTTCCTTCATGTATTATAACGAGCACCCTCATTTCCCCTTGATTGATCTGCTTGTAGCTTAGGGGGTCTCAGTTCTGGCAGTCTTGAAGCCATAGGTAGCGTAAGAAGGTTCTAGCACAGCTTTCGCCCTCGCTCTTGATCACGTTCTACGTGACGCTGGCGGGAACAAAGGACGTCCCACGTCCGCCGCTATGGCTGAGGGTGGCGCTGGTGAACACTCTCAAGGTTCGTATACAGACAACATAAATACCCAAGAAAGTAGCAGGGGGGACAGCGGCCGATGTAACTCAGTTGGAAGAGCACCGGATGCGTTATTCGGAGGTCGTGGGTTCGGATCCCACCTTCGGCAAGTTGTTTTTTCTTCTACTTTGTGTTTAATTATCTTTCCCCTAAACAGATTACATTACTAATTTCTGTGATTATCCAAGTAAACGTTAAAAAAAAAAGAAAAATGACATAATGTACCATCCCCAATGCTTTCCTTGGCCTCGCCGACAGTTGGCTTCTTTCCTTCATGTATTATAACGAGCACCCTCGTTTCCCCTTGATTGATCTGCTTGTAGCTTACGGGGGTTTCGGTTCTGGAAGTCTTGAAGCCATAGGTAGAGTAAGAGGGTTCTAGCACAGCTTTCGCCCTCGCTCTTGATCACGTTGTACGTGACGCTGGCGGTAACAATGGACGTCCCACGTCCGCTGCTATGGCTGAGGGTGGCGCTGGTGAACACTCTCAACGTTCGTATACAGACAATATAAATACCCAAGAAAGTAGCAGGGGGGACAGCGGCCGATGTAGCTCAGTTGGAAGAGCACCGGACGCGTTATTCGGAGGTCGTGGGTTCGGATCCCACCATCGGCACGTTGTTTTTTCTTCTACTTTGTGTCTAATTATATTTCCCCTAAACAGATTACATTACTAATTTCTGTGATTATCCAAAAAAACATTAAAAAAAGAAAAATGACATAAAGTACCATCCCCAACGCTTTCCTTGGCCTCGCCGACTGTTGGCTTCTTTCCTTCATGTATTATAACGAGCACCCTCATTTCCCCTTGATTGATCTGCTTGTAGTTTACGGGGGTCTCGGTTCTGGCAGTCTTGAAGCCATAAGTAGCGTAATAGGGTTCTAGCACAGCTTTCGCCCACGCTCTTGATCACGTTCTACGTGACGCTGGCGGTAACAAAGGACGTCCCACGTCCGCCGCTATGGTTGAGGGTGGCGCAGGTGAACACTCTCAAGGTTCGTATACAGACAACATAAATACCCAAGAAAGTAGCAGGAGGGACAGCGGCCGATGTAGCTCAGTTGGAACAGCACCGAAGCGTTATTCGGAGGTCGTGCGTTCGGATCCCACCATCGGCACGTTGTTTTTTCTTCTACTTTGTGTCTAATTATCTTTCCCCTAAACAGATTACATTACTAATTTCTGTGATTATCCAAGTAAACATTAAAAAAAGAAAAATGACGTAAAGTACCATCCCCAACGCTTTCCTTGGCCTCGCCGACTGTTGGCTTCTTTCCTTCATGTATTATAACGAGCACCCTCACTTCCCCTTGATTGATCTGCTTGTAGCTTACGGGGGTCTCGGTTCTGGCAGCCTTGAAGCCATAGGCAGCGTAAAAGGGTTCTAGCTCAGCTTTCGCCCTCGCTGTTGATCACGTTCTACGTGACGCTGGCGGTAACAAAGGACGTCCCACGTTCGCCGCTATGGCTGAGGGTTTCGCTGGTGAACACTCTCAAGGTTCGTATGCAGACAACATAAATACCCAAGAAAGTAGCAGGGGGATAGCGGCCGATGTAGCTCAGTTGGAAGAGCACCGGACGCGTTGTTCGGAGGTCGTGGGTTTGGATCCCACCATCGGCACGTTGTTTTTTCTTCTACTTTGTGTCTAATTATCTTTCCCCTAAACAGATTACATTACTAATTTCTGTGATTATCCAAGTAAACATTAAAAAAAGAAAAATGACATAAAGTACCATCCCCAACGCTTTCCTTGGCCTCGCCGACTGTTGGCTTCTTTCCTTCATGTATTATAACGAGCACCCTCATTTCCCCTTGATTGATCTGCTTGTAGTTTACGGGGGTCTCGGTTCTGGTAGTCTTGAAGCCATAGGTAGCGTAAGAGGGTTCTAGCACAGCTTTCGCCCTCGCTCTTGATCACGTTCTACGTGACGTTGGCGGTAACAAAGGACGTCCCACGTCCGCCGCTATGGCTGAGGGTGGCGCAGGTGAACACTCTCAAGGTTCGTATACAGACAACATAAATACCCAAGAAAGTAGCAGGGGGACAGCGGCCGATGTAGCTCCGTTGGAAGAGCACCGGACGCGTTATTCGGAGGTCGTGGGTTCAGATCCCACCATCGGCACGTTGTTTTTCTTCTACTTTGTGTCTAATTATCTTTCCCCAAAAAGATTACATTACTAATTTCTGTGATTATCCAAGTAAATATTAAAAAAAGAAAAATGCATAAAGTACCATCCCCAACACTTTCCTTGGCCACGCCGACTGTTGGCTTCTTTCCTTCATGTATTATAACGTGCACCCTCATTTCCCCTTGATTGATCTGCTTGTAGCTTACGGGGGTACGGTTCTGGCAGTCTTGAAGCCATAGGTAGCGTAAGAGGGTTCTAGCACAGCTTTCGCCCTCGCGTTCTACGTGACGCTGGCGGTAACAAATCACGTCCCACGTTCGCCGCTATGGCAGAGGGTGGCGCTGGTGAACACTCTCAAGGTTCGTATACGACAACATAAATACCCAAGAAAGTAGCAGGGGGGACAGCGGCCGATGTAGCTCAGTTGGAAGAGCACCGGACGCGTTATTCGGAGGTCGTGGGTTCGGATCCCACCATCGGCACGTTGTTTTTTCTTCTGCTTTGTGTCTAATTATCTTTCGCCTAAACATATTACATTACTAATTTCTGTGATTATCCAAGTAAACATTAAAAAAAAGAAAAACAGAAAAATGACATAAAGTACCATCCCCAACGCTTTCCTTGGCCTCGCCGACTGTTGGCTTCTTTCCGTCATGTATTATAACGAGCACCCTCATTTCCCCTTGATTGATCTGCTTGTAGTTTACGGGGGTGTCGGATCTGGCAGTCTTGAAGCCATAGGTAGCGTAAGAGGGTTCTAGCACAGCTTTCGCCCTCGCTCTTGATCACGGTCTACGTGACGCTGGCGGTAACAAAGGACGTCCCACGTCCGCCGCTATGGCTGAGGGTAACGCAGGTGAACACTCTCAAGGTTCGTATACAGACTACATAAATACCCAAGAAAGTAGCAGGGGGGACAGCGGCCAATGTAGCTCAGTTGGAAGAGCACCGGACGCGTTATTCGGAGGTCGTGGGTTCGGATCCCACCATCGGCACGTTGTTTTTTCTTCTACTTTGTGTCTAATTATCTTTCCCCTAAACAGATTACATTACTAATTTCTGTGATTATCCAAGTAAACATTAAAAAAAGAAAAAAAGAAAAATGACATAAAGTACCATCCCCAACGCTTTCCTTGGCCTCGCCGACTGTTGGCTTCTTTCCGTCATGTATTATAACGAGCACCCTCATTTCCCCTTGATTGATCTGCTTGTAGTTTACGGGGGTCTCGGTTCTGGCAGTCTTGAAGCCATAGGTTGCGTAAGAGGGTTCTAGCACAGCTTTCGCCCACGCTCTTGATCACGTTCTACGTGACGCTGGCGGCAACAAAGGACGTCCCACGTCCGCCGCTATTGCTGAGGGTGGCGCAGGCGAACACTCTCAAGGTTCGTATACAGACAACATAAATACCCAAGAAAGTAGCAGGAGGGACAGCGGCCGATGTAGCTCAGTTGGAAGAGCACCGAAGCGTTATTCGGAGGTCGTGGGTTCGGATCCCACCATCGGCACGTTGTTTTTTCTTCTACTTTGTGTCTTATTATCTTTCCCCTAAACAGATTACATTACTAATTTCTGTGATTATCCAAGTAAACATTAAAAAAAGAAAAGTACATAAAGTACCATCCCCAATGCTTTCCTTGGCCTCGCCGACTGTTGGCTTCTTTCCTTCATGTATTATAACGAGCACCCTCACTTCCCCTTGATTGATCTGCTTGTAGTTTACGGGGGTCTCGGCTCTGGTAGTCTTGAAGCCATAGGTAGCGTAAGAGTGTTCTAGCACAGCTTTCGCCCTCGCTCATGATCACGTTCTACGTGACGTTGGCGGTAACAAAGGACGTCCCACGTCCGCCGCTATGGCTGAGGGTGGCGCAGGTGAACACTCTCAAGGTTCGTATACAGACAACATAAATACCCAAGAAAGTAGCAGGGGGACAGCGGCCGATGTAGCTCCGTTGGAAGAGCACCGGACGCGTTATTCGGAGGTCGTGGGTTCTGATCCCACCATCGGCACGTTGTTTTTCTTCTACTTTGTGTCTAATTATCTTTCCCCAAAAAGATTACATTACTAATTTCTGTGATTATCCAAGTAAACATTACAAAAAAGAAAAATGACATAAAGTACCATCCCCAACTCTTTCCTTGGCCTCGCCGACTGTTGGCTTCTTTCCTTCATGTATTATAACGAGCACCCTCATTTCCCCTTGATTGATCTGCTTGTACCTTACGGGGGTACGGTTCTGGCAGTCTTGCAGCCATAGGTAGCGTAAGAGGGTTCTAGCACAGCTTTCGCCCTCGCGTTCTACGTGACGCTGGCGGTAACAAAGTACGTCCCACGTTCGCCGCTATGGCTGAGGGTGGCGCTGATGAACACTCTCAAGGTTCGTATACAGACAACATAAATACCCAAGAAAGTAGCAGGGGGGACAGCGGCCGATGTAGCTCAGTTGGAAGAGCACCGGACGCGTTATTCGGAGGTCGTGGGTTCGGATCCCACCATCGGCACGTTGTTTTTTCTTCTACTTTGTGTCTAATTATCTTTCCCCTAAACAGATTACATTACTAATTTCTGTGATTATCCAAGTAAACATTAAAAAAAGAAAAATGACATAAAGTACCATCCCCAACGCTTTCCTTGGCCTCGCCGACTGTTGGCTTCTTTCCTTCATGTATTATAACGAGCACCCTCATTTCCCCTTGATTGATCTGCTTGTAGTTTACGGGGGTCTCGGTTCTGGCAGTCTTGAAGCCATAGGTTGCGTAAGAGGGTTCTAGCACAGCTTTCGCCCACGCTCTTGATCACGTTCTACGTGACGCTGGCGGCAACAAAGGAGGTCCCACGTCCGCCGCTATGGCTGAGGGTGGCGCAGGCGAACACTCTCAAGGTTCGTATACAGACAACATAAATACCCAAGAAAGTAGCAGGAGGGACAGCGGCCGATGTAGCTCAGTTGGAAGAGCACCGAAGCGTTATTCGGAGGTCGTGGGTTCGGATCCCACCATCGGCACGTTGTTTTTTCTTCTACTTTGTGTCTAATTATCTTTCCCCTAAACAGATTACATTACTAATTTCTGTGATTATCCAAGTAAACATTAAAAAAAGAAAAATGACATAAAGTACCATCCCCAACGCTTTCCTTGGCCTCGCCGACCGTTGGCTTCTTTCCTTCATGTATTATAACGAGCACCCTCATTCCCCCTTGATTGATCTGCTTGTAGCTTACGGGGCTCTCGGTTCTGGCAGTCTTGAAGCCGTAGGTAGCGTAAGAGGGTTCTAGCACAGCTCTCGCCCTCGCTCTTGATCACGTTCTACGTGACGCTGGCGGTAACAAATGAGGTCCCACGTCCGCCGCTATGGCTGAGGGTGGCGCTGGTGAACACTCTCAAGGTTCGTATACAGACAACATAAATACCCAATGAAGTAGCAGGGGGGACAGCGGCCGATGTAGCTCAGTTGGAAGAGCACCGGACGCGTTATTCGGAGGTCGTGGGTTCGGATCCCACCATCGGCATGTTGTTTTTTCTTTTACTTTGTGTCTAATTATCTTTCCCCAAAAAGATTACATTACTAATTTCTGTGATTATCCAAGTAAACATTACAAAAAAGAAAAATGACATAAAGTACCATCCCCAACGCTTTCCTTGGCCTCGCCGACTGTTGGCTTCTTTCCTTCATGTATTATAACGAGCACCCTCATTTCCCCTTGATTGATCTGCTTGTAGCTTACGGGGGTACGGTTCTGGCAGTCTTGAAGCCATAGATAGCGTAAGAGGGTTCTAGCACAGCTTTCGCCCTCGCGTTCTACGTGACGCTGGCGGTAACAAAGGACGTCTCACGTTCGCCGCTATGGCTGAGGGTGGCGCTGGTGAACACTCTCAAGGTTCGTATACAGACAACATAAATACCCAATGAAGTAGCAGGGGGGACAGCGGCCGATGTAGCTCAGTTGGAAGAGCACCGGACGCGTTATTCGGAGGTCGTGGGTTCGGATCCCACCATCGGCATGTTGTTTTTTCTTATACTTTGTGTCTAATTATCTTTCCCCAAAAATATTACATGACTAATTTCTGTGATTATCCAAGTAAACATTACAAAAAAGAAAAATGACATAAAGTACCATCCCCAATGCTTTCCTTGGCCTCGCCGACTGTTGGCTTCTTTCCTTCATGTTTTATAACGAGCACCCTCATTTCCCCTTGATTGATCTGCTTGTAGCTTACGGGGGTACGGCTCTGGCAGTCTTGAAGCCATAGATAGCGTAAGAGGGTTCTAGCACAGCTTTCGCCCTCGCGTTCTACGTGACGCTGGCGGTAACAAAGGACGTCTCACGTTCGCCGCTATGGCTGAGGGTGGCGCTGGTGAACACTCTCAAGGTTCGTATACAGACAACATAAATACCCAATGAAGTAGCAGGGGGGGACAGCGGCCGATGTAGCTCAGTTGGAAGAGCACCGGACGCGTTATTCGGAGGTCGTGGGTTCGGATCCCACCATCGGCATGTTGTTTTTCTCTTATACTTTGTGTCTAATTATCTTTCCCCAAAAAGATTACATTACTAATTTCTGTGATTATCCAAGTAAACATTACAAAAAAGAAAAATGACATAAAGTACCATCCCCAACGCTTTCCTTGGCCTCGCCGACTGTTGGCTTCTTTCCTTCATGTATTATAACGAGCACCCTCATTTCCCCTTGATTGATCTGCTTGTAGCTTACGGGGGTACGGTTCTGGCAGTCTTGAAGCCATAGATAGCGTAAGAGGGTTCTAGCACAGCTTTCGCCCTCGCGTTTTACGTGACGCTGGCGGTAACAAAGGACGTCTCACGTTCGCCGCTATGGCTGAGGGTGGCGCTGGTGAACACTCTCAAGGTTCGTATGCAGACAACATAAATACCCAAGAAAGTAGCAGGGGGGACAGCGGCCGATGTAGCTCAGTTGGAAGAGCACCGGACGCGTTATTCGGAGGTCGTGGGTTCGGATCCCACCATCGGCACGTTGTTTTTTCTTTTACTTTGTGTCTATCTTTCCCCTAAACAGATTACATTACTAATTTCTGTGATTATCCAAGTAAACATTAAAAAAAGAAAAATGACATAAAGTACCATCCCCAACGCTTTCCTTGGCTTCGCCGACTGTTGGCTTCTTTCCTTCATGTATTATAACGAGCACCCTCATTTCCCCTTGATTGATCTGCTTGTAGCTTACGGCGGTCTCGGTTCTGGCAGTCTTGGAGCCATAGATAGCGTAAGAGGGTTCTAGCACAGCTTTCGCCCTCGCTCTTGATCACGGTCTACGTGACGCTGGCGGTAACAAAGGACGTCCCACGTCCGCCGCTATGGCTGAGGGTAACGCAGGTGAACACTCTCAAGGTTCATATACAGACTACATAAATACCCAAGAAAGTAGCAGTGGGGACAGCGGCCGATGTAGCTCAGTTGGAAGAGCACCGGACGCGTTATTCGGAGGTCGTGGGTTCGTATCCCACCATGGGCCGGTTTTTTTTCTTCTACTTTGTGTCTAATTATCTTTCCCCTAAACAGATTACATTACTAATTTCTGTGATTATCCAAGTAAACATTAAAAAAAAAGAAAAAAAGTAAAATGACATAAAGTACCATCCCCATCGCTTTCCTTGGCCTCACCGACTGTTGGCTTCTTTCCTTCGTGTATTATAACGAGCACCCTCATTTCCCCTTGATCGATCTGCTTGTAGCTTACGGGGGTCTCGGCTCTGGCAGTCTTGAAGCCATAGGCGGCGTAAGAGGGTTCTAGCACAGCTTTCGCCCTCGCTCTTGATCACGTTGTACGTGACGCTGGCGGTAACAAAGGACGTCCCACGTCCGCCGCTATGGCTGAGGGTGGCGCTGGTGAACACTCTCAAGGTTCGTGTACAGACAACATAAATACCCAAGAAAGTAGCAGGAGGGACAGCGACCGATGTAGCTCAGTTGGAAGAGCACCGGACGCGTTATTCGGAGGTCGTAGGTTCGGATCCCTCTATCGGCACGTTCTTTTTTCTTCTACTTTGTGTCTAATTATCTTTCCCCTAAACAGATTACATTACTAATTTCTGTGATTATCCAAGTAAACATTAAAAAAAAGAAAAAAAGAAAAATGACATAAAGTACCATCCCCAACGCTTTCCTTGGCCTCGCCGACTGTTGGCTTCTTTCCTTCATGTATTATAACGAGCACCCTCATTTCCCCTTGATTTATCTGCTTGTAGCTTAGGGGGTCTCAGTTCTGGCAGTCTTGAAGCCATAGGTAGCGTAAGAGGGTTCTAGCACAGCTTTCGCCCTCGCTCTTGATCACGTTCTACGTGACGCTGGCGGGAACAAAGGATGTCCCACGTCCGCCGCTATGGCTGAGGGTGGCGCTGGTGAACTCTCTCAAGGTTCGTATACAGACAACATAAATACATAAGAAAGTATCAGGGGGGACAGCGGCCGATGTAGCTCAGTTGGAAGAGCTCCGGACGCGTTATTCGGAGGTCGTGGGTTCGGATCCCGCCATCGGCACGTTGTTTTTTCTTCTACTTTGTGTCTAATTATCTTTCCCCTAAATAGATTACATTACTAATTTCGGTGATTATCCAAGTAAACATTAAAAAAAGAAAAAAAGAAAAATGACATAAAGTACCATCCCCAACGCTTTCCTTGGCCTCGCCGACTGTTGGCTTCTTTCCTTCATGTATTATAAAGAGCACCCTCATTTCCCCTTGATTGATCTGCTTGTAGTTTACGGGGGTCTCGGTTCTGGCAGTCTTGAAGCCATAGGTAGCGTAAGAGGGTTCTAGCACAGCTTTCGCCCACGCTCTTGATCACGTTCTACGTGACGCTGGCGGTAACAAAGGACGTCCCACGTCCGCCGCTATGGCTGAGGGTGGCGCAGGTGAACACTCTCAAGGTTCGTATACAGACAACATAAATACCCAAGAAAGTAGCAGGAGGGACAGCGGCCGATGTAGCTCAGTTGGAAGAGCACCGGACGCGTTATTCGGAGGTCGTAGGTTCGGATCCCACTATCGGCACGTTCTTTTTTCTTCTACTTTGTGTCTAATTATCTTTCCCCTAAACAGATTACATTACTAATTTCTGTGATTATCCAAGTAAACATTAAAAAAAAGAAAAAAAGAAAAATGACATAAAGTACCATCCCCAACGCTTTCCTTGGCCTCGCCGACTGTTGGCTTCTTTCCTTCATGTATTATAACGAGCACCCTCATTTCCCCTTGATTTATCTGCTTGTAGCTTAGGGGGTCTCAGTTCTGGCAGTCTTGAAGCCATAGGTAGCGTAAGAGGGTTCTAGCACAGCTTTCGCCCTCGCTCTTGATCACGTTCTACGTGACGCTGGCGGGAACAAAGGATGTCCCACGTTCGCCGCTATGGCTGAGGGTGGCGCTGGTGAACACTCTCAAGGTTCGTATACAGACAACATAAATACCCAATGAAGTAGCAGGGGGGGACAGCGGCCGATGTAGCTCAGTTGGAAGAGCACCGGACGCGTTATTCGGAGGTCGTGGGTTCGGATCCCACCATCGGCATGTTGTTTTTTCTTATACTTTGTGTCTAATTATCTTTCCCCAAAAAGATTACATTACTAATTTCTGTGATTATCCAAGTAAACATTACAAAAAAGAAAAATGACATAAAGTACCATCCCCAACGCTTTCCTTGGCCTCGCCGACTGTTGGCTTCTTTCCTTCATGTATTATAACGAGCACCCTCATTTCCCCTTGATTGATCTGCTTGTAGCTTACGGGGGTACGGTTCTGGCAGTCTTGAAGCCATAGATAGCGTAAGAGGGTTCTAGCACAGCTTTCGCCCTCGCGTTCTACGTGACGCTGGCGGTAACAAAGGACGTCTCACGTTCGCCGCTATGGCTGAGGGTGGCGCTGGTGAACACTCTCAAGGTTCGTATGCAGACAACATAAATACCCAAGAAAGTAGCAGGGGGGACAGCGGCCGATGTAGCTCAGTTGGAAGAGCACCGGACGCGTTATTCGGAGGTCGTGGGTTCGGATCCCACCATCGGCACGTTGTTTTTTCTTTTACTTTGTGTCTATCTTTCCCCTAAACAGATTACATTACTAATTTCTGTGATTATCCAAGTAAACATTAAAAAAAGAAAAATGACATAAAGTACCATCCCCAACGCTTTCCTTGGCTTCGCCGACTGTTGGCTTCTTTCCTTCATGTATTATAACGAGCACCCTCATTTCCCCTTGATTGATCGGCTTGTAGCTTACGGCGGTCTCGGTTCTGGCAGTCTTGGAGCCATAGATAGCGTAAGAGGGTTCTAGCACAGCTTTCGCCCTCGCTCTTGATCACGGTCTACGTGACGCTGGCGGTAACAAAGGACGTCCCACGTCCGCCGCTATGGCTGAGGGTAACGCAGGTGAACACTCTCAAGGTTCATATACAGACTACATAAATACCCAAGAAAGTAGCAGTGGGGACAGCGGCCGATGTAGCTCAGTTGGAAGAGCACCGGACGCGTTATTCGGAGGTCGTGGGTTCGTATCCCACCATGGGCCGGTTTTTTTTCTTCTACTTTGTGTCTAATTATCTTTCCCCTAAACAGATTACATTACTAATTTCTGTGATTATCCAAGTAAACATTAAAAAAAAAAAGAAAAAAAGTAAAATGACATAAAGTACCATCCCCATCGCTTTCCTTGGCCTCACCGACTGTTGGCTTCTTTCCTTCGTGTATTATAACGAGCACCCTCATTTCCCCTTGATCGATCTGCTTGTAGCTTACGGGGGTCTCGGCTCTGGCAGTCTTGAAGCCATAGGCGGCGTAAGAGGGTTCTAGCACAGCTTTCGCCCTCGCTCTTGATCACGTTGTACGTGACGCTGGCGGTAACAAAGGACGTCCCACGTCCGCCGCTATGGCTGAGGGTGGCGCTGGTGAACACTCTCAAGGTTCGTGTACAGACAACATAAATACCCAAGAAAGTAGCAGGAGGGACAGCGACCGATGTAGCTCAGTTGGAAGAGCACCGGACGCGTTATTCGGAGGTCGTAGGTTCGGATCCCTCTATCGGCACGTTCTTTTTTCTTCTACTTTGTGTCTAATTATCTTTCCCCTAAACAGATTACATTACTAATTTCTGTGATTATCCAAGTAAACATTAAAAAAAAGAAAAAAAGAAAAATGACATAAAGTACCATCCCCAACGCTTTCCTTGGCCTCGCCGACTGTTGGCTTCTTTCCTTCATGTATTATAACGAGCACCCTCATTTCCCCTTGATTTATCTGCTTGTAGCTTAGGGGGTCTCAGTTCTGGCAGTCTTGAAGCCATAGGTAGCGTAAGAGGGTTCTAGCACAGCTTTCGCCCTCGCTCTTGATCACGTTCTACGTGACGCTGGCGGGAACAAAGGATGTCCCACGTTCGCCGCTATGGCTGAGGGTGGCGCTGGTGAACACTCTCAAGGTTCGTATGCAGACAACATAAATACCCAAGAAAGTAGCAGGGGGGACAGCGGCCGATGTAGCTCAGTTGGAAGAGCACCGGACGCGTTATTCGGAGGTCGTGGGTTCGGATCCCACCATCGGCACGTTGTTTTTTCTTCTACTTTGTGTCTAATTATCTTTCCCCTAAACAGATTACATTACTAATTTCTGTTATTATCCAAGTAAACATTAAAAAAAGAAAAATGACATAAAGTACCATCCCCAACGCTTTCCTTGGCCTCGCCGACTGTTGGCTTCTTTCCTTCATGTATTATAACGAGCACCCTCATTTCCCCTTGATTGATCTGCTTGTAGCTTAGGGGGTCTCAGTTCTGGCAGTCTTGAAGCCATAGGTAGCGTAAGAGGGTTCTAGCACAGCTTTCGCCCACGCTCTTGATCACGTTCTACGTGACGCTGGCGGTAACAAAGGACGTCCCACGTCCGCCGCTATGGCTGAGGGTGGCGCAGGTGAACACTCTCAAGGTTCGTATACAGACAACATAAATACCCAAGAAAGTAGCAGGAGGGACAGCGGCCGATGTAGCTCAGTTGGAAGAGCACCGGACGCGTTATTCGGAGGTCGTAGGTTCGGATCCCACTATCGGCACGTTCTTTTTTCTTCTACTTTGTGTCTAATTATCTTTCCCCTAAACAGATTACATTACTAATTTCTGTGATTATCCAAGTAAACATTAAAAAAAAGAAAAAAAGAAAAATGACATAAAGTACCATCCCCAACGCTTTCCTTGGCCTCGCCGACTGTTGGCTTCTTTCCTTCATGTATTATAACGAGCACCCTCATTTCCCCTTGATTTATCTGCTTGTAGCTTAGGGGGTCTCAGTTCTGGCAGTCTTGAAGCCATAGGTAGCGTAAGAGGGTTCTAGCACAGCTTTCGCCCTCGCTCTTGATCACGTTCTACGTGACGCTGGCGGGAACAAAGGATGTCCCACGTTCGCCGCTATGGCTGAGGGTGGCGCTGGTGAACACTCTCAAGGTTCGTATACAGACAACATAAATACCCAATGAAGTAGCAGGGGGGGACAGCGGCCGATGTAGCTCAGTTGGAAGAGCACCGGACGCGTTATTCGGAGGTCGTGGGTTCGGATCCCACCATCGGCATGTTGTTTTTTCTTATACTTTGTGTCTAATTATCTTTCCCCAAAAAGATTACATTACTAATTTCTGTGATTATCCAAGTAAACATTACAAAAAAGAAAAATGACATAAAGTACCATCCCCAACGCTTTCCTTGGCCTCGCCGACTGTTGGCTTCTTTCCTTCATGTATTATAACGAGCACCCTCATTTCCCCTTGATTGATCTGCTTGTAGCTTACGGGGGTACGGTTCTGGCAGTCTTGAAGCCATAGATAGCGTAAGAGGGTTCTAGCACAGCTTTCGCCCTCGCGTTCTACGTGACGCTGGCGGTAACAAAGGACGTCTCACGTTCGCCGCTATGGCTGAGGGTGGCGCTGGTGAACACTCTCAAGGTTCGTATGCAGACAACATAAATACCCAAGAAAGTAGCAGGGGGGACAGCGGCCGATGTAGCTCAGTTGGAAGAGCACCGGACGCGTTATTCGGAGGTCGTGGGTTCGGATCCCACCATCGGCACGTTGTTTTTTCTTTTACTTTGTGTCTATCTTTCCCCTAAACAGATTACATTACTAATTTCTGTGATTATCCAAGTAAACATTAAAAAAAGAAAAATGACATAAAGTACCATCCCCAACGCTTTCCTTGGCTTCGCCGACTGTTGGCTTCTTTCCTTCATGTATTATAACGAGCACCCTCATTTCCCCTTGATTGATCGGCTTGTAGCTTACGGCGGTCTCGGTTCTGGCAGTCTTGGAGCCATAGATAGCGTAAGAGGGTTCTAGCACAGCTTTCGCCCTCGCTCTTGATCACGGTCTACGTGACGCTGGCGGTAACAAAGGACGTCCCACGTCCGCCGCTATGGCTGAGGGTAACGCAGGTGAACACTCTCAAGGTTCATATACAGACTACATAAATACCCAAGAAAGTAGCAGTGGGGACAGCGGCCGATGTAGCTCAGTTGGAAGAGCACCGGACGCGTTATTCGGAGGTCGTGGGTTCGTATCCCACCATGGGCCGGTTTTTTTTCTTCTACTTTGTGTCTAATTATCTTTCCCCTAAACAGATTACATTACTAATTTCTGTGATTATCCAAGTAAACATTAAAAAAAAAAGAAAAAAAGTAAAATGACATAAAGTACCATCCCCATCGCTTTCCTTGGCCTCACCGACTGTTGGCTTCTTTCCTTCGTGTATTATAACGAGCACCCTCATTTCCCCTTGATCGATCTGCTTGTAGCTTACGGGGGTCTCGGCTCTGGCAGTCTTGAAGCCATAGGCGGCGTAAGAGGGTTCTAGCACAGCTTTCGCCCTCGCTCTTGATCACGTTGTACGTGACGCTGGCGGTAACAAAGGACGTCCCACGTCCGCCGCTATGGCTGAGGGTGGCGCTGGTGAACACTCTCAAGGTTCGTGTACAGACAACATAAATACCCAAGAAAGTAGCAGGAGGGACAGCGACCGATGTAGCTCAGTTGGAAGAGCACCGGACGCGTTATTCGGAGGTCGTAGGTTCGGATCCCTCTATCGGCACGTTCTTTTTTCTTCTACTTTGTGTCTAATTATCTTTCCCCTAAACAGATTACATTACTAATTTCTGTGATTATCCAAGTAAACATTAAAAAAAAGAAAAAAAGAAAAATGACATAAAGTACCATCCCCAACGCTTTCCTTGGCCTCGCCGACTGTTGGCTTCTTTCCTTCATGTATTATAACGAGCACCCTCATTTCCCCTTGATTTATCTGCTTGTAGCTTAGGGGGTCTCAGTTCTGGCAGTCTTGAAGCCATAGGTAGCGTAAGAGGGTTCTAGCACAGCTTTCGCCCTCGCTCTTGATCACGTTCTACGTGACGCTGGCGGGAACAAAGGATGTCCCACGTTCGCCGCTATGGCTGAGGGTTGCGCTGGTGAACACTCTCAAGGTTCGTATGCAGACAACATAAATACCCAAGAAAGTAGCAGGGGGGACAGCGGCCGATGTAGCTCAGTTGGAAGAGCACCGGACGCGTTATTCGGAGGTCGTGGGTTCGGATCCCACCATCGGCACGTTGTTTTTTCTTCTACTTTGTGTCTAATTATCTTTCCCCTAAACAGATTACATTACTAATTTCTGTTATTATCCAAGTAAACATTAAAAAAAGAAAAATGACATAAAGTACCATCCCCAACGCTTTCCTTGGCCTCGCCGACTGTTGGCTTCTTTCCTTCATGTATTATAACGAGCACCCTCATTTCCCCTTGATTGATCTGCTTGTAGCTTAGGGGGTCTCAGTTCTGGCAGTCTTGAAGCCATAGGTAGCGTAAGAGGGTTCTAGCACAGCTTTCGCCCTCGCTCTTGATCACGTTCTACGTGACGCTGGCGGGAACAAAGGATGTCCCACGTTCGCCGCTATGGCTGAGGGTGGCGCTGGTGAACACTCTCAAGGTTCGTATACAGACAACATAAATACCCAATGAAGTAGCAGGGGGGGACAGCGGCCGATGTAGCTCAGTTGGAAGAGCACCGGACGCGTTATTCGGAGGTCGTGGGTTCGGATCCCACCATCGGCATGTTGTTTTTTCTTATACTTTGTGTCTAATTATCTTTCCCCAAAAAGATCCTTCCTTTCAGCACACCCGCAATGCTCACTCGTTGGAGAGTATGCCATTCCGATGAGATGGGAAGAGGCGTTTGTAAACGCCACTCCTAGACACTGGTGACACAAAATTGTAGTATCACATCGGGGGAGGCCGAATGGTACCTACAGTGGAAGTAACTGGTCAAAGTGGTGCAATCAGGACGTCCAGTCTTCAGGCGTAGACCATGAATGTCTAGTCATGTTTCGGCTGATCAGTCGAAGGTGCCTCTCTGTGTCGGCTCTTTTTAGTGATATCGCGACAAATTTGGTTGTATTCGGAAACGATTGAGCCGCATCGTAAACTACGTCATTGTCACCAATTCCGCTATGGCCTGGTATGCACTAGTAGATGATTTCGTGACTCTCTCGTAATTTCTTGTGACGCAGATGTCGAATCTCCGCTACAAGTTTCTCACGGTCGCCATGACTCAAGACCGATTGAAGAAATGTTAGGGCAGATTTGGAATCCCAACACACAGCCCATTTCGAGGGGTTTGTGAGAAGGTACAGGGTGGTCCACTCTAAGTGCGAACACGGCTCCGCGTGGCCGCGCTGCGCGGAGCGCCAGCGGATCCGGCGCGTTCGCGCATTGAAGCAAAGCCGCGCAGGCGCACAGGGGCCCGGGGGAGGACCTTCGTGTCGTCTGCTACAGCACCGGCGCGCACCTCGCTTGCATTGCTGGCATTGCTTGCATTGCTCGCTTGCATTGAATTGCATCGCTTGCGCCAGCGCGGTAGCAGACGACACGAAGCTCCTCCCCCGGGCCCCTGTGCGCCTGCGCGGCTTTGCTTCGATGCGCGAACGCACCGGATCCGCTGGCGCTCCGCGGAGCGCGGCCACGCGGAGCCGTGTTCGCACTTAGAGTGGACCACCCTGTACATTTTACATACAGCACGAATTGCAGCCAGTTCTGCTCCAGTAGAGGTAGTCTTATACGAAATTAGGTGATAAATGTTTCCTTGTCGCGCAGGAACGTCGACGGCACATGCAGAACTAGTAGGGTTTACCGAGTCAAACTAATGGACGTGAATACTGTCCCGATAATCGTTGTATAGCATGAACTGTGGCAGTTGCTTAAGTGCTGGCGTTGATACGCTCGGTGTCTTCGATATCCCCGGAATAACGAGGCGCGCACGTGGGAGCTGCAGACATTATAGTGGCGACAGAGGTCAGGCTGAAGAAGTGAACTGCTTTAGGATGGGTTGCGTGGTCTCTGCAGAGGCATATACGCAAGGTTATGCTGCGGAACCCTTGAAATATGTCGCATGTGCATTCGCAAAGAGTCTAGAGCAACATACGTCGAAAGCGGGTGATCTTAGGCGAGTGCAATATTTCACAGTATTGATGCGCTCCGAGGGAGGCTCAGGAATGTACAAAAGGACTGACCCTGGACTGCCTGGAGGGCGCCCAAACTAGTCTTGCACGTGTTCGAAAGTACGGGCGCACTGTACCGAAGGAACACTACAAACAGTGCTCTATACAACTGCAATATTGAGTGTGCTAACGAGCCCCATGATTTCAGTCACGAAAGTGGACTAAGTGAGCGATAGATGCTAGCTTTTCTTTTTTTAATACAGTGCAATGGGGGCTACATGATAGATTGCGGTCTATCGGAATCCCGAAGGACTGATGAGTTGTGTAGTAAGGAATGTTTTGACTGTCGATGCATACCGAATATGAATTCATAGATTTGCGTGCAAATGCCACTAGCGCGCACTTTTCCGGTGAAAAGCTGAGATATTGCTTTTGAAGATAAGACGAAGTTAGTGTTCCTTCTCATTGATGTCTGGCACGCAACTGGAGACACATCACAAATGAGGGCTAAATGCAGATGTCATCGGTGTACATTGATATCTGGACGGTTGAAGGGACGTTCTCTGGGAGGGCGATGAGGGTTAGCTTAAACAAAGCAGGGCTGAGCAAATCAGGCCACAACACGGGGGGTATAATACGCTGGATTCGGATCACCTTGACAATGAATAAAAATGATCTTGTCAGATAACTCTATACCCACTGAAATATCCAACCACCGATGCCCATAGTTTCCAGCTTCTCGAAGATGGCTTCATGGGCTACGTTGTCGTATGCACCTTTCACATCAAGAAATAGTGCCACGGAAAGAGGTTTCATTCGTTTCTGTTGTTGAACTGTGGACGCGATGTCATCGACGTCAACACAGAAGCGACCTCGCTGAAAGCCGGCATTCCTGTGGGACATATTTGTTAGTGCTCGAGGTACCACTCAAGGTGCGTCAAAATCAATATTTCCGTCACCTTTCCCAAGTAACTTACCAAACTATTGGCCTCTAGTATGAGAGCTCGACCGCAGATTTCCCTGGTTTCAGTAGGGGTATCAGCCGACAGATTTCCATTCCTGAGGAACAACACCGTCGAGCCAAGACTGGTTATAATGTTTGGGAGCTCTTCTCGCGAGTCGTTGCCAAGATGGGACAGCGCAGCGTATGTGATTCAACATACCAAAAATATGTTCATGAAAGTTCCTAGTAAGGGGCCTAAATAAAATGGTGAAAACTCTTTCTTAAGTTCCTAATTGAACGGATCTGGTTACCCTTCTCAAAACTAATTGTATGTGTCGAACTGCAATTACAGGTTTCTAAGTGATCATTCGTAAAAAGAGAATATTTCTAACTTCAACCAGGTGCTTATCTGTTGCAAAATTCAACACATCTTTATAACCTATTGAACTATACCCATTTCAAGGCAAAATGCTTTTCCCATATCCGTCAATTTAGTCTCGTTCTGTGCTAGTGGTATCTACCGGACTCACGTAAATTTCTTAATCTCTCAAGGCCAACTTACATTCTTCTACCCCCTGCTACGCTTGCCTTCCCTTGGAAAATAATGTTTTACACTTAGCGACCATCTGTTATTCTTCTTTCGAATTACATGTCTTCCCACGTCTATTTCTTCTTGATTGCGACTAGAATGTCGTTAACTCAAGCTTTTTTCTTTCCCCTTTTTCGCACATAACGTTATATCTGTTATTTTCAGTTCTATATCTCTCTGCGCTGTCCTCCATTTCAGGAGGATTCCTTTTCGTTGGCACCCACGTTTCTGCCCCATAGGTAAATATTGGTAAGCTACAGTGTGTTTAAACATTCTTTTAGGTATACTGCAATTATATAGTCATGATCGGGAGATACTTGGGAAATGCGCTGCATCCCATTGTTATTCTCCTTATATTTCCATTTCCTGGTTCGGATGCGCGGTTAGTACCTGTTTTAAGTAGACATATTCGCTTAGCACTTCCAGTGCTTTGCTAACTGTTGTAAGCTGTTATTCCTTTCCGAAGCTTTTGAACATTCCTTAGCCTTCTGTATATTACTTCTCAGGCCTGCCTTAGTGTTTTACCAAGTCATTAATCACTGTGTGAAATTCGTCATTATTTTCCTGACTACTTCGGATACAGTATAGATAGATAGATGGATTTATTGAAAGGAAAAGGCAGAGAGGTTGGCCCGAATAATTCAAATCTGGCCTGCTACTCTGCACTGGGGAAGGGGAAGGAGAGAAGAAAGAAGGTCATGATGGGTGACGATGTGGGAGAAGGCATATGAAATATATATACAGACACAGCAGCTTGCTTTACAAACGTGAATCAAGTCCGCTGGCGCTCAAATAACGGCAAAGAGCGCGCACTGCCTGGACGCCCTTCCCCTTGTCCTGCCAAGCGCCCAGCAGCAGTTCCTCCGACAGAGGCCTCTTGTCTAAACGCTTCAAGGAAGCAGCTAGCACATTTCTTTCGTTCGCATACTCTGGGCACACCAATAATACATGGTCCACAGTCTCTGGGATGCCACAAGTTAAACATTCCGATGAGTCCAGCTGTCCAATTAAATGTAAGTACTTGCGCGTGAAAGCCACGTTTAAACGAAGTCGATGTATCAAGCATGTCTGATGACGCGGAATATCACGCGGAACATAAAATTTAAATGTTCGATCAAGCCTTCTTAGACGAATGTGTCGGGAGTCTGGTGGAGCCCAGTAAGCTGCTGTAGCAATATTCATATAACTTTTTAGAAGACACGTCGTATCCGCTCTTGAAAAAGGCACAGCTGTTTGGAATGAGTGCGCTTTTCGCTTCAACATCGGCCTGCTCATTCCCATGGAGGCCGCAGTGGGCAGGAATCCATTGAAACATTATCGTGTGGCCTTGCAGCTGGGCAGATGTGATGAGATCCATAATGTTTATTGCCAGGGACTGATAGGCAGTGTGGCGTAAGAAGTTTTCCAAAATTTGTAATGCAGTCTTCGAGTCCGTGGATATACACCATTTTTGAGGTGGTTCCCCACATATATAGCGAATAGATTCTCGAATGGCTACAAGTTCGGCAGCGGTTGACGTAGAGGTATGTCCCAAAAGGAAATGCAGAGTCGTTTTCCGAGCTGGTATGACCACAGCTGCAGCGGATGCCTGTGCTGACACAGATCCATCAGTGTATATGTGAATATAACTGGGATATTCTGACCAGATGTGTGCCAGAGTAAGTTGTTTGAGTCCACTAATTGGTACCATTGATTTCTTTAGTATTCCGGGAACACGAAGGTGCACAAAAGGTTTATCCATCGTCCATGGTGGTTGGGTGGGATGATATGGGAGGGCATATCCTGTCGGTACTTGCGACTGATGGCAGCGGAGTGCAGTTGTAAAACTGCAGTCCGGCCTCTCATCCAGAATCTTGCTGAGTGGGTGATAACGGTGTCTTGTAAGTGCTCGTAAATATACACGAAGTGGTTCGTGTGACAAGTATATGGACATTGGGCGAGCGTGTGCCTCTTCAATTGTGCCTTTGTTAGAGGTGCATCTGGGCAGTCCAAGGCATATTTTCAGTGCCTGCGCTTGCACGCTCTCTAAAGTCCGCAAGCAGGAAATGCTCATACTAGAGAGTACTGGGAGACTGTACCGGATGTAGCCAACAAACAGAGCCTCGTAAAGGCGTATTAAGGAGCGCTCAGTTGGACCCCATTTGATGCCAGCTATGTAACGAAGTACATGGCAAAAATTAATTAGCCTCTTCTTCACCATAGCAATATGTTTCGACCAAGATAGTCGGTGGTCAATAATTACTCCCAAGAATCTGTGCCTGGAGACGTATGGTATTACGACTCCATGAAGGGTAATCGGGTAGCGGCTGACACATTTTCCCGTAAACGCGATCACTGCACACTTTTCTGCCGCTAAAAATAAACCTTGACGCCGTAAGTACATCGATGTTAATGACACAGCTCGTTGCAGTCTCGCACGTAGTTGTGGGCGCGTCGAACCAGAGGCCCAGATGCAGATGTCGTCAGCATATGCACTTATGTGGATGTTAGTTGGCAGTTTACTCACCAGGCCAATTAGCGCAACGTTAAATAAAGTTGGGCTGAGAACTCCTCCCTGTGGAACTCCACGACCGACCTGAAAGTGGGTAGTATCTCCTTCAGGCGTAGTCATGTAAACAGAACGGCCGCTGAGATAGCTTACAATCCACAAGTACAGCCGGCCACCAACTCCCACGTCGTCAAGTCCATCAAGAATAGCTTCATGGAGGACGTTTTCGTAAGCTCCCTTTATATCTAAAAATGCAGCAGCTACTAGTCGACGGTGACGCTTTTCGTGTTCTCTGTCGCCACAAGGTCGATGACGCTGTCAATGGAAGAGCGTCCGCGGCGAAATCCAGTCATCATATTCGGATAAAGATCATTACTCTCTAGATACCACTCAAGTCTTGCCAGCACCATGCGCTCCATAACTTTTCCAACACAGCTTGCTAGGGCAACTGGCCGGTATGAGGTAAGTTCGAGAGGAGGCTTTCCAGGCTTCAAAAGAGCAACCAGGCGGCTAATTTTCCAGTGTTCAGGAACAGTACTAGAAGCCCATATATCATTGAAATAATTAAGTAGTGCAGTTCTACCGTCCTTGCCTAGGTTCGATAAGGTTGAATAAGTAATCCCGTCAGGACCAGGTGCAGATGAATGCCGACAAGAGGCAAGAGCGGCGTCTAATTCAGCTATTGTAAAGGGCACGTCGTATTGATCATTCGGCGAAGGTGGTGCAAAAACCTCTGAAATTGGTAACTGTGCCTGGTTTGTGCCCACAACCATTTTACAAAAATCTTCAGCTACGTCAACTTCATTGCGGCGTTGGTAAAGAGCCAGGGCACGAAAAGGGTGCCTTTCTCGCGGAGGTGTGCGCAAGCTTCTCGCAACATGCCAGATACGCGACAGGGGCTTACGGGGATCCAGTGATGAGCAGAACTGTCTCCAACGTTGTCGTCCTAACCTCTCCAGGTGACGCAAAATTTGACGTTTAGCTCGGCGAGAAAGTGCGAGATCTTGCGCGGATTTCGTTCTTCTGTACTTCCTTTCAGCCCGCCGACGGATCGCGCGAAGCCGCTCGAATTCCACGTCGATGCTGGACACTGACACCGGCACACTAACATAGCGAGTGTTCTCACTGAGAGAGAAAGTAATGAGTCCCTCTATTTGAGATGGTGACTGGAGGTCCACGCTGGAAGTCTCCACCGCTGCCCTAAAGGCGGGCCAGTCTGTGTATTGCACACGAGGTGAAGTGGCAGGTGCAAACCACTTGATGCATATGTACGTTGGTATATGATCACTCCCATGTGTTTCCACATCACTACACCAAGAAACGGAGGGATGGAGGTTTCTGGAAACAAACGCCACATCCAAGCAGCTGCTGTAGGTTGTTCCGCGTAGAAACGTCGGTGAGCCGTCGTTTATATTGACGAGATCTTGCGTATGCATAAAGTCTGCCAGGTCTCTTCCTCTATTGCTCATTATTGCACTACCCCACTGAGGGTGGTGAGCATTAAAGTCTCCCACAATAATACGAGGAGCTGCACAACACTGGATTGTTGAAAATAGATATGATTTGTCCAAGCCATCCCTCGGTGGAATATAAGCGCCAATTACAGAACATACTCGTCCTTTCAGGGTTAACGTCAAACAAATGTAGTGGTTCGTGTTGTGGGGCTGCAGAGCATGGCGGACGTGCGCAATGTCTTGGCGTATACATACCAGCACTTTGCTTGTTTCGTTTGCTTCTCTAGACCATAGCAGAACACATCCAGAAAGGCGGAAAGCAGCCGGCATGTTGGGCTCACAGATCACAATCACAGGAAAGCGGTACTTCTGTACCCGCTGTCGGAAGTCACTCAGCCGACCACGCAGGCCTCGGGCATTCCATTGCATCACAACACTGCGGCGCAAGTGCATCGTCACAGAGGTGGGGTTAGTTTGTTGCGCCATTGTGAATTATTGCAATGCCGCCAAGAGCGGCTCAAATGCGTCCAAAAACTGAACAGCAAACTTTGCTGTTTGCGTGTTGATGCTGGAGAGCAGCACCCGCATTGAACGAACCAGCTGTTTCAGCATTTCTTTTACCTGCTGGCTGTCGGGGTTGTCGGAATTTTCAGTACGTGTGGCAACCAAACTGTGATTAGGCCTGGCGTTGGCCTTTGATGGTAGAGCTGGCCACTCAGCATCAGAGGCGGTAGGTAATACAACAGCCTCTGTCTGATCCTTGGCATGTGACACTGTCTGCGACATTACAGCAAGAGTACTCTTAGCGGGATTAGACTCAATCTGTTGTGGCACCTGAGCTGACGTTAACTCTGAAGTTGACTTATCCAGGCTAGGCTTGCCTTCCGATTCCTTGTGTCGGCGTCGGGAACGGTGCCTGCGACGACGAATAGACGCGGCCGCTTCTTGATGAGTCGAGTTATCTCTCGCCATCTTTTTCAGTATACGTTTTTCATCCCGAATTTTAGGACAGTCCTTAGCCGTCGATTCATGGGCACCCGAGCAGTTAGAACACCTGACAGTCTCCGTCTCGCATGCGTCATGAGGATGCGTACCGCCGCATCGACGGCAGGATACCTCGTTTCGACAAACGGCGCTCACATGTCCGATCTTGTGGCATTTGTGGCACTGAACAGGTCTTGGAACATACATCCGAACTGGGCGCCTCACATAGCCCACTTTAACATGGGATGGGAGGGATTCAGTTTCAAAGACTAATTTAACGCACTTTGAGCGGCCGAATCGATGAACATCCACAATGCGCGCCGTAGATTTGATCAGCGTGCAGAGATCGCTTTCACTTATCTCGGGGTCAACGTCGCTGATTACACCTGCAGTAGTCTTTTTCCCATGTGCAAGGAAGGAACGGACCGGCATGTTGCCTAGCGCACCAATTCCTTTCAGCTTGTCCACTGTAGCCTGGGATTTGACATCCACGGTCAGGACATTCTTCCAGGGATTAATTCTGACTTCGTCAACTTCACCGGGAACCAGCTGGTCGAAAAACTGCGTCAGGTGCTGTCTGTTTATCACATTCAGATTCGCCGTTGCCGTTGTTGGTACGAAGGCCACGGAGAAGATCCCTTGCTTTTCAGCGTTCTTCTTTGGTGTCTCACTCATTACTGATGTTCGGCGCAGCTTTCTTTTCAGGCGGCGCGACTGGACAGGCGTGTAGCTGTTGTCGGAATCCATCTCTGTCACGGTGGGGTCATCTGCCGAGTCTGGAAGCTCCACATCCGCGACGTCAAGGTGACCCGTCGAGTACGCTGTAGCCTGTTCGATGGTGGCGGGTGGGCGCAGGGGTCGTGCGCCCGCCATCCCGAAGGATGTCGAGATAACAAATAGCTCACAGCGATATAAAATCCAGAAAAGTGGAAGAGCGCTAGCTTCAGACGTTCGGAAACCTCCACTTCTTCTTCTTCCTTCTCAGTATAGATTAGTATAGAACTCCTCGGCTACTTTGACTATCTTATCCATATTAGTGATGACATCGGCCATCTTATTCCTTAGCTCATACATCGAATTTTACCTATGCTCAATTTTGTTTTCACCGCTTTAAGACGGTCATTGTTCTTTAGAGCATGCTAGATTTTCCTCCTGCTGTATGCCAGATCACCACGCTATTCCCTGGATACTATCCTGCACTTCTCAAGCTTTAAAGACTCTTGCCTGGCTGAGACCCACTGCCTCGCCGAAGGAGCTCAGAGAATCGACCGGTTACTCTCTGGTGCTTCACAAGAACGCTCCAAAGTACGATACGATGCCAGTCACCGGCGTGTTACGTACTCTACAGGAAATTTAGTCCAGCCGTAGCATCCAATTCGGCGCAGCAGTCTACATCGAAAACTCTTGGCCCACTATGACGGGCCATACGTGGTTGTCAAATGCATAAGTGCTTTAACTTACGAAATAGCCCGCGTGACCGCATCGGGTCGTCGGTCCGCCAAAACCGATCTATGTCACGTGGCCCGTTTGAAGCCGTGTCAGCCTCGCACGACTCATGAACACGTTTAGAAGGCTTCGGCTGAATAGCGAGGGAATGTTACGCTACTGACGCCGATGAATTATTGTGGGGCAGAAGAACGGGAAGACGCATTGGTGTTTTAGAAAGCTGGTAGGCTTCACCTTGTCCCACTGCCACAGCAATGCAAGTAATCACCCCCCTTTCATATTTCACCGTAACAGTATCATACTTCCTTATGTCCGACGCTTTGGAACTATTGATTACCTTTTATTGCTCGGCCACTTCTATCTTATCTGTTTTGGTTGGAGGCTTTCATATTTTGGCCTATTTAATAAAATATTTCTTCTGTATAGATAATTTACAGGTATCCTCTCCAACTTTCCTACCACCTACTTCTACCGCGCACTCAGTATTGGTATCTCTGAAGTTATCATTGATCGCTTGTCCACTATGATTATCTTTCTGCTTTCAAGCTGAATATTCCGTTTCGAGGTACTGAATTTTTCTACCTTTCCTTTCGCAGCTAATTCGTTAATAGACTTTTTCTACTTATCTGTTTCATTTCCTCTACACATCTAGGCTAATTTGAGGCAGTCCTATCCTATGGTCACTGCGTCGCGCCTCTCCGATTACCTCTACATCCTGCATAAGGTCACAGTTTAAACATAGGAAGAAGTAATTTTAATTTTAGTCTGGTCCATTAGGGCCTTTCCATTTCAAGTACCGCTTCTTCCGCTTGGTGAAAAAGGTATTTCGCTCTGAACACTACACTAATACCTTCCGTGGTTATTCCTAGAACCGAATGTCTGGTCACCAACCTGCTTTCTGCCTGTCTTGGTAATAAGTGGTCCACCAGTATAGTATAATGCGTTTTTACTTTCCCCACTTCTGATTCTACATCTTC
Source organism: Amblyomma maculatum (assembly GCF_055883805.1). Taxonomy (NCBI): domain Eukaryota; kingdom Metazoa; phylum Arthropoda; class Arachnida; order Ixodida; family Ixodidae; genus Amblyomma; species Amblyomma maculatum. Next base: position 131,289,982 of record NC_139345.1, on the reverse strand, counting down.
GTAGAAAGCTGTCACTGGCCCTTCACCAAGAAAGCTAGCAATGGATTGCGTTAGATATATAACTGCATTCAACTGTGCACTGTGCAGCTGCAGTCATATAGATTTTTATTGCGAAAACACTCATAGGATTGGGAGAGCCGAGCAACGACTTTGCTTGCGCCTGAGTCCTGACTGGTCGGCCAGAGCCTGACGCCGCAATCCGCATGTCCTGGAGCGGGAAATTTAAACAGCGCTTCCGCAATGTATCGTCAGTATAATCCGGTTAAGGTCCCAATAGAGCCCAGCATACTTGTCCAACGCTTGTGCGTACGGATGAAGAATTTTGACACTAACAATAAAGCCGGAGAGTAAGTAGTCCGAACCCAGGAATTTTTCGTGGGAAGCGAGTATATAACCGCGTCACCATCACTGGAGCCGTTCATGCCGTGTGAGGACTGCAGTAAACTTTCGCGCTGTACTTTGCACTTTGTTATCTCTATGACATGCATATGTGTGCAGCAGGGCTCAATTTGCGCTGGAGGCCAATGGACGGCCGGGCTAGATCCTCAGAGCCTAGTAAAGTATTTTATTTATTCAATCATTTGTGCGGAAATGACTTCACAGGTCCTATTGGGTACAAATACGTTATGAGTCAACCTTTTTGTATTGTGTTGGATTTCTTCGAATCTGTCACGGTGTCCAAACTGAAAAAAAAATTAACTTGCTTAATTATTACATAATTGCTACTGCAGGCAGATGGAAGAAAGAAAAAATACACGGTCTTTTAATATTTGCTATATAAGAGCTTAACTAAGAAAGTGTAGTAGTAGTTGCAGTAGTCATTGGTCATTACTACCCATTACTAAGCATTTCAGTCATTAAGAATTCCTAAAAGCGGGAATCCTCTATACCTCGACGAGTAGAGTTGAATATGGAACCCCCCCAAAAAATAGCGGGGTAAGCGTTTGAAGTCGGTACCTTTCACGTAAAGAGGCATGAAAATAAACGGTGACATACCAAATTTTTGTACCTGTCTGAAAAGTCTAGTATAAATGCTGCTTTTAAGGAAACTAAGCTCGCTTAAAAGACCTAGAGGAAGAGAAAGTGCTCTTGATCTCTTTCTGTTTATACTCATTACTGATTCTAAATGCTTGATTGTAATTTGTTTCTGAGTAACCTACCGGATGTGGGCGCCCTGTCCTTTTGCACTGATTGTGAGAGGTCGCGAATATATTTGTTCGTTTTATTAGCACCCTTGCACAGGCCCGAAATATAACCCCAAATATATTTCATTTGCATTTTCACAATAATACCAATCTGTGGATCACGGTCACCATGACCTCAGCTCTAGCGTTCTCGCGGACTTAGCTTCTTAACCGAACTTTGCGGATATTAGTAGATTAAAACGTGATAACAAATATTTCACGCAATTCTAACCTTTTTACTAAGCCCAACTTCACAGTGTTTACATTTCCGCTGCTGTATTAACCGGTGTCAATTGCTTTTGTATGAGGCCAATATTTTGCAGCGACCACAGCGTTTTCTCTTCAGAGATAGGAAGGGGGGCTCTGCTTGCCCTGAAAACAAAATAGAAGATATGGAGGCTGAAGGCGTGGGTTTTCTCGAATCATTTTTCGAGTACGCTGTAACCATTTGTATAAAGGGTACATTGCCAAATGCAGGTCTCTCGGTCTTTCAGCGGTGGGACATATTTTACAGGAGTCTTAGAATTCGAGTAATGAGCCATTATCATGGATCCCATTGATGAAGCATTTTCTACTTCGTAAATATGGGCACACCAGAAATTAGTTGCAAAGGTTTAGTGAAGCACTCTGGCCAATAACTTCGTGACATAACTTTCAAGCAAAAGATACTGCAATTTAGCACAGAAAAAGTCAATACGCCTTGACTAGGTCGCTAACAAGACATTTGCTTTTTATGAACAATTTCTCAATACGTTTAATGACGCAGCCAGACCGCTTTTTCTAAATAGATTATAAAATTTTATATCGAGGTGAAATTTACACTGACGCACCAAGAATGTTTGGGGCTTATTTGACTGCCACATGCGGCTGTTCAGAAGTACTAAAAACCAGATATGTGGCTTAGGTTTTAGCAATTTAAAAAAAAAAGCGTTTCCTCGAATTTAACATAAACAACGTGCAGTTATTCTTTTAGTTGCTTATTAGTGTAGACACAGACAAATCACCCATTTCTGCTTAAGTGTGCGAAGTCTTCTGGCTCGGATGATTTGAGTGTTGAGTTTTATATGACGTCTATGCCTCGCCTAGCCCCTGCCCTGTTGGGAATTTCAGTGCTACTTATGACGTGCGCTTTTTTTCTCGCCATTTTTTACAGCACAAACCACACAAATCTCGAAAGGCGCACATGTAGATAGGCTCAAAATGATTGAATCGTATCGTTCTATACCTCTAACAACGAGGACAATATCTTTACGAAAGCTTTCTCTTCTCGTCGACCGCTTGTGGCATTGGATTTATTACATTGAGACCAAAACTGGCCGCAAAGTAAGAGGCCGCTGCACAAAAATATTATCCATAACGCACGTTTTGACAAGCCTCTTTTTGGCGATGTCTTGCACAATTGTATTGACATATGTTATAATGCGTCTAACAAATCAATCACTTAGCAAAAGCTTTGCGAATTTAATGCATTTTAATTATCTATTCGGAACGCGACCTGCTGTAAACTTTGTTTTCGCCTTGTATCTTGAGCCTTTTGCCTTTGTTTTAGCAGAAAAATAATTTGTGATTTCTCGCTATTAGAATGTCAAATTAATATGAAGAGGTTTGTCCAATGTTCATAATGTGGCCCAATTCTATTCTGAACAAAAACAAAGGGTGCGCGAGGTTTTTGGATGCCAATAAAAAGTTTTCCGATAGTTAGGGCTCTTGTGTTGACCTTGAAAATTAAAAGAGTTTTGGCATAGGCTACAGTGTACAAAGTGAAGTCATTTCGGGGTTGTCAGGTAAAACTCTGAAGCCTTACAATGTTTGGCACCCGCCTTGCATAAGCATTAAACCGTAGGCTTCACTGGAATTTTCATCTTTCCTCACAGGCTATAAACGCTGCCTCCGACGAATGAGTAGCAGTTTGGTTTGCACGAGAACAAGTTTGCAATGTATTGAAAATTTCACATTGTATTCGAATTGTTTCATTGGGAAAAAAGAATGTACAAGTAGTGAGCACACTTTTTGCAAACTTCATGTGGGACTCCCGATTGGAGGCTATGCGTCATGGCAATTTTTTCTCCCTCTTGGTATCGTGTAGGTGGTAATAAACACTTAATTTTTCACCAATATGTTCCGACGTTTTCTTTAAATATTTAAAAAAACGGCAAACTCCTTCCTGTGCAGCTATACTTAACAGAGTTATAAGTGCCCATTTTTCTATTCTGTTCGAGTCCTCTGGCGTCAGCTGCGATAGTTCTTTGAGTTTTACTAAATGAAGCTGCCAAAAGATTTCATTTCCGTATTGTGAGGTTTAGAGCACTGGGTGCCAACCTCCAACTGCGATTGGGTAGCCCAGCGAGAGACCCTTTCACAGCTGCCACTGGCCAGCCTCTAATGCTTGATATTGCACGGATGTCCGTAAGCCGCTATGGTCACCCGGAATAAAGACATCTCATAGAGTCTGTTAAATGGCAGCGTTGGAATGCTGAGGAACTGGTTAGTGCTATCGCGTCTTAAACTGAACCTTACGCATACCCGGTTAGCAGGGCGAAGCACCAGCGGCCACCTGCCACCTACAGCTAGCAGATGGAAAATAGAAAAATTGGAGAGAGGGAGCTGGAAGGCAAAGGGAGATAATGTGAAAGATAATGGATGGCTTAGCCGCTTGGGTGGGGTGAAAATGGAGGTATGCGCCGATGAAAGATGGCTGCCCCACTGGACGAGCCCGTAGGGTGGCTACCGTGCAATTAGGGGGTGTGACAAATGCAGAACAGGGCGAAAAGTTCGGATTTGGACATCGCTATGAAGCACACGGCTGACTGCGGTGAAAATATGCCTTTTGTGGCGAGAATGGAAGAGTGGTTTAACATCAGGGTGAGAATCATGTTGTCTGGAGAAAGGATAATGCAGATAATAAAAGAGTGCAGTGGCAGAAGAGGCTGAGGTGCAGGCGTTAGGTAACGTGCCGTTTTAATGGGTGATGTGTCGTCACAGAATATGAGTGCACAGAATGAAGTATACTCACGTCGCGCACGTGCCGCATAACCTGAGGTCGGAAAGGCGCGGTCGCCCCTTCTATTACTGTGATGACTTCACCTACCTAATGGAAAGAACCTAGCTTTTCAGAGCAGAGATGGCATCTTAATAATATGTGTCACGTTTCAGATCGCAAACCTAATTTGAAACAATCAAGAACAGGGAAAGGAGGGCCAGCTGAAGGTTGATCGCGTGTTAAAATTAAGAGTAGGGTCATGTGTATTTACATATCCTTGTCAAATTATCTGCTTATGCGCAGGGTAAAATATAAATGCTCAAATGACTTTGCTCGTGTTCCAAATTACCGTATATCGCAATCACCTGGCTTCTGCTCCTATTGCTAACAACCGTATATCGTAATAATTTGGCTTCTTGGTTCAGTCTAGGCACAAAAAAGATGGCAAAAGTTCTCATTCACACATTGTTTCCTGTACCAATATATTGGTAGCCTCACGTCCATTGTCTGGACAATAGCCGTACCTGACTTCAAAGAATGTAGCGCCCAGGCGCAGTGAATTTGTGTTAAGCCAGCCATCGGAAATAGCTGCTTTTATTCACTCATCGATCATACATTTGAAACATCACTTCTTGCAAATACCCCTTTTGTGCCATGGTCAGTGCACTGCCGCTTGAGTCAGTAGCCCCTGAATATAAATAATTACTTTTCATGTACTAATGCCCTGTTTTTGAACATTCTTCACTGGACTCTAAGAAGGTAACTTTAATGACGCCACACACACTATGATTTCTACCTGGAGTGGAGCGCTCTAAAGTTCTATGTTACCTTTCGCTGCTCATGGTGCTCTTTAGCCTATACAAGACCGCCGATGGATCTCGACGCAGAGCCGCCGATTCCATCGACGCCTAGTGCAGGTGCTGGGATTCTGGGAGTGTTTACTGCACGATTTACTCGCCCTCTTTTGTGGCTGGCGTTATTTGACGCTGGTGTGCCTCCGCAGAATTTTCATGTGTCGGCAAAGTGATGGCAGGAGTCTACTGGGACTATGACAACGGCTTCGCTGGTGGCGACCTGCTGAAGTAAGGATGCATGGCGGTCAGTGGTTTTGCATATTGCCGCATGCCTCTCTGAAAAGAGGACAAAGAAGAGCAGAGGACAAAGAGGACGAAACTGTGTGTAGCACTTGGAACGGATCCGATCAGTGATCGCTGCCTTGTACTCGTTACATTTTCTGGTGGAGGTGCGGGGTACGATTTCCCTTTTTGCTGAGTGCAATCTCTCAAGGGCAACCGAGAGCCACCACGGATTTGACACCGGTCCATCGCAGTTGCAGCCGCCACCTTCGAGGTCAGTCGCCAGAGTTCGGGCATCTTTCCTGCACGCCTGTGGCCAACATGCATAGGTCCAACCCGAACATTGCTTCTAACGGAGAGTCTTCACCCCAGTTCGTCGTCCTCCAGTCTCGAACGCCGCCGTCCTTCCATGGCGAGCTTTATGAGGACGCTGAAGACTGGCTGGACCAATTCTAACGGGTCGCCAATTACGACGGCTGGGATGAGCAAAGGAAGCTCTATAATGTCTACTTTGCTCTCGAAGATTCAGCGCGGACGTGGTTCGTGAACCACGAAACGACACTATCAACATGGGACCTCTTTCGTCGCCAGCTGTTGGCGACCTACACCGCCAACGACCGAAGAGAGCGTGCGGAGTCGGCACTGAAATCTCGTATCCAAGCCCCAAACGAGAGCATTGGAATGTTCTACGAGGACATGATCCGCCTTTTTAGGCGTTCTGATCCAAATATGTCAGAGGAGACGAAAGTGCGCCACGTAATGCGCGGGGTGAAGAAAGAACTATTTGCTGGGATTGTGCGCAATCCACCTGGCACGGCATCAGAATTTCTAGCGGAGGCCACCACGATAGAACAAACACTTCGACACAGGGCTCAGCACTATAACCGTAACGTGTCCGCCATGTCACCGGTCGTCTACGGTTCCGGCATCAACGGTTCTGATGATGCCTTAAGGGAGCTGATTCGATCTGTGGTCAGGGAAGAGCTGAGACATATTCAGCTACAGGGTCTAACATCGTCGTCGAGGCTTCCATCACTCGCGGAGGTCGTTCACGAAGAAGTGAGGCAAGCCGTCGTCCCGGAACCATCTGTGCCTGGTGTGCAGCCACCGCCACCGAGTGTGCCAACGTACGCGGCCGTGCTTCAGCAGCATAACCTCTGTGATCCTCCGAGGGAACCCCACTGTGCCGCATCCAAACCAGCACCACAGTGGGTACGGCTCTCCCAGAGCCAGAGTGAACCCCCCTACTCTTGATCCAAGCCCACGCCATCCTCCTCTTCTAGCCGAAGCACGATTCCGAAGGACTGACGTCTGGCGTACCCCTGACAATCAGCCCCTTTGTTACCACTGTGGTGAGGCCGGTCACATGTTAAGGTTCTGTCCGTACCGCCGCGCCGGACTTCGTGGCTTTCATCCGCGTGCACGATGTCCTCGGAGTGGTGAACGACCACCCGAAATCGAGGAGTACCTGTCGACGCATACGAATCCTCCGGACGTCCCACAGTACGGGTCCTGCGTCATTACCTCTTCCCGTTATCGTTCTCTAAGTCCACGGCCCTCTACATCCCGCACTAGCCGCTCGACGAGCCCCCGCTCCCCGAGGCTTCGGGAAAACTAGGAACAGCGACCTGCAGAGGTGAGGCCGCTGACGAGCGAAGTGCTGAACATCCTCCATCAAGTTTAGTACAAGATAACGGCTATCAGACGGCGACATGTAACGATGAACCTGAGTGCGCAGTTTCGGACATACCAGTTTCTATCGACGATTGTCTCATTACAGCTTTAGTTGATACGGGGGCGGACTATTCAGTTATGAGCAGTGGGTTAGCCAGGAAATTGAAGAAAGTTTTAACCGAGTGGACTGGGCCTCAGATCCGCACTGCAGGGGGACACCTTATTACCCCGGCTGGAAGATGCGTTGCGAGAGTTGCAATTGACGGATTTGTTTATGTTTGCGACTTCGTTGTACTTACTTACTGTTCGCGAGACGTCATACTCGGCTTGGACTTCTTACAGGCTAATGGCGCGATAATTAATTTACAAGAATCACGAGTGACATTTTCGCCGAGACAAGCCATTGCGAGATCTAGCGTCGACGGTTCATCAACGTCCGCCTTACGTATTACAGTTGCTGACGTTACGGTCCCGCCACGGTGCAGCATTATGGTCTTGGTAGAAAGTGACTCACCATGCGACCGAGACGTACTGGCAGAGACTAACGTGGGCTTGCTTCTTGAGAAAGGGATCTGCGCTGCCAGAGGACTTGTTCGCTTACGGGATGGTTGTGCGAAGCTCTGGATTACGAATTTCGGGACCGAGTTTCAGCACATTGCGAAAGGAACGGCCATCGCGTATGTTGCCGACTTTATTGAGCCAGGGAACATCTGTACTCTGGCGCCGCCGTCACCAGCCAGATGTAATGCACCCGACATTCTATCAACTGTGGACATTAATGCCAATCTGTCGGTGGTTGAGCGGCGGCGACTCCTGGACCTCCTTCAGGAATTTGCTGGATGCTTTGCAACGTCTTCGAAAGTTGGGCGTACCCCAGTAGCCAAACATCGCATTATGGTTGACGCGGAGACCAAGCCGATTTCCCAACACCCATACCGAGTGTCGTCAACGGAACGAGAGGCTATTCGAAGACAGGTGCAGGAAATGCTTATCGATGACGTGGTACAGCCGTCTACTAGCCCCTGGGCTTCGCCTGTAGTGTTGGTGAAGAAAAAAGACAACACCTTGCGTTTTTGCGTCGATTATCGTAAGTTAAATCAGGTAACGAAACGGGACGTATACCCGCTCCCACGTATCGACGACGCATTGGACCGGTTACGCAATGCCAAATATTTCTCGTCGCTTGACCTCAAGAATGGCTACTGGCAGATAGAAGTGGACAAAAGGGACAGAGAGAAAACAGCGTTCGTCACCCCCGACGGCCTTTATGAATTTAAAGTGCTTCCTTTCGGTCTCTGTTCTGCACCAGCAACCTTCCAGCGAATGATGGACACCGTTCTCTCTGGACTGAAGTGGCAAACGTGCTTAGTGTATCTTGACGATGTCGTCATTTTCGCGGTAGTTTTGAGGAGCACCTTGACCGACTGCGAATGGCACTGCAGGCACTGCGTTCAGCCCAACTGACGATAAAACCACAGAAATGCCATTTCGGATTCCAGGAGCTCCGCTTTCTTGGCCATATTATTAGTTCTGAGGGCGTGAAACCAGATCCCGACAAGACGGCTGCTGTGGAAAAGTTTCCGCGCCCAACCGAAAAAAAGTCCGTTAGAAGGTTTTTGGGGCTTTGTGCCTATTACAGGCGTTTCGTAGAGAATTTTTCAGTGATTGCCGAGCCTCTTACGCGTCTTACCCGAGACAATGTTCCTTTTGCGTGGCAAGATGATCAAGAGGATGCTTTCAACGAGTTGCGCCGGCGACTGCAGGCCGCCCCGATACTTGCCCATTTTGACGAAAACGCCGCTACGGATATCCATACCGATGCAGTAATTTTGGACTCGGTGCCGTTCTGATTCAGTGGCAAAATGGCACTGAAAAAGTTATCGCTTACGCAAGTCGCTCTCTTTCAAAAGCAGAGTCAAATTACTCAAGCACGGAAAAGGAATGTCTCGCGGTAATTTGGGCCATAACTAAGTTCCGACCCTATATTTACGGCCGACCTTTTAGGGCTGTAAGCGACCACCATTCGTTATGCTGGCTAGCCAACCTCAAAGACCCCTCTGGACGGCTTGCAAGGTGGAGTCTCCGTCTCCAAGAACACGACATTACGGTTGTATACAAGAGCGGCCGTAAGCACAGCGACGCCGATTGCTTGTCTCGTGCACCAGTTGATGCTGCCCCTCGCGACAGAGAAGACGATGACTTCCCGTTTCTTGCTGTCGTCACGACCACCGACATGGCCCAGCGTCAACGGGCTGACCCTGGTTTACGCCCGCTTATTGAGCATCTCGAAGGCCTTGATGTAGCTGTCCCACGTGCTTTTGCATGGGGTTTATCCTCCTACAGCATTCGCAATGGCGTCCTATATAAGAGAAACTTTCAGCACAACAAGGAAACCTTTCTTCTCGTTGTGCCGTCCGACCTCAGGCCAGAAATCTAGCACGCATGCCACGATGAGACTTCGGCTGGACATTTAGGAGTCACGCGAACATTAGCACGCATTCGACAAAAATACAATCGGCCTAAGTTGCTGCCTTCAGTCCAGCACTACGTGAGAACATGCCGAGATTGCCAGCGGCGAAAGACACCTCCGCTGAAGCCTGCAGGGCTCCTTCAGCCGATAACTCCGCCAACAGCCCCTTTCCAGCAAGTGGGTATGGATCTTCTGGGCCCTTTCCCAACGTCCGCATCAGGGCACAGATGGATAGTAGTGGCGACGGACTACTTAACGCGATACGCCGAGACACAGGCACTTTCCCGTGCAACTGCTGTAGAAGTAGCCCAGTTTTTTCCTGAGACCATCGTACTGCGCCACGGTGCCCCATCGGTTATTATCACTGACCGCGGTACAGCCTTTACGTCTGAACTAATGCAGGCTCTCTTCAGTCTTACCCGCACAAGTCATCGTAGGACTACTGCTTACCATCCGCAAACAAACGGACTGACTGAACGCCTCAATAGAACGCTTGCAGACATGATTTCCATGTACGTCGACGTTGAGCATCGCACGTGGGATAAGGTCCTTCCGTATGCAACTTTTGCATACAATACGGCTGAACAGGAGACGACGCGTCTTGCACCATTCCAGCTAGTCTACGGTCGTCCCGTCACCACAATGTTGGACGCTATGCTACCATAAGTCATGGCGACGATGTCACCAACGCCTATGCAGACGTCGACATATTTCTACAGCGGGCCGAAGAAGCGCGCCAGCTCGCACGATGCCGTATTCAACAACAACAACATCGCGATGCCAGTCGGTACAACCTCCGACACCGAGACGTTCACTACCAACCTGGCGATCTTGTATGGGTGTGGACACCAGTGCGCCGTCGAGGACTCTCCGAGAAACTACTTCGCCGTTACTTTGGGCCATACGAGGTCATTCGGCGTCTTAGTAACGTGACTTACGAAGTTGTTGCTTTGAGCCAGCGACCTTCAACACGGCGGCGCTCAAGTGCTGAAACTGTTCATGTAGTGCGGATGAAACCGTATTATGAGAGGCAGTGATCTTTTGCGCGTGTGCAGCTTTGTGTTCCCTGCTTCTCCTGTGTGCATAATCTGAGAATATTCCCAGCGTCGAGTCGCCGCTTTCCAAGAGGGGGGGTAATGCCGCGTGCCTCTCTGAAAAGAGGACAAAGAAGAGCAGAGGACAAAGAGGACGAAACTGTGTGTAGCGCGTGGAACGGTTCCGATCAGTGATCGCTGCCTTGTACTCGTTACAATATCAATGTAAAAAAGAAATAAAAGTTACTTGCAGGCCCTGCTATTTATCATATCTGGCTAGCAATCCAGGAGACATGGCCTACGGTATGCGACAATATACAGCCTTAATACGTATAGCGTGTCTTGTTTTAACCTTTTTTTATTGAGCTTAGACGTCACTATTGATTCAAGCTTGCGGTATCAAGAAAATTACCACGTAAGGTCACGGTTCTGCTATTTCGTCGAGTTTCTGGACGCCAATGTTTCTAGACGGCATTGTTTCACTGCTGCTGAGCTATATATTGCTTTCTAAATGAATATAGACTGAAACAATTAGGTTAGAAAGAAGTCGACGATCACAACTATATTTCAACTGCCATGGATTTGTTACCGTGCAATGACATTGAGTTCATCGGACAGTACACTTAATCTAGCATTTTTGATGTGACAACGCGGCCGCCGCACCAGAGGTGCCACAGAAACCATTGTGGCCCGCTGCCCATTCGTCTAGCCTCTGAGCCACTGGAGCTGGCGCGCATTAGTGAGCAGCATTCCTATTGCGCAACATCAAAACATCAGTTTAGAAGAAAACAACAATTCCTAATGTGTGAAAGTGTTCAATCTGCTGTAAAGCATTGAAGTCTCATTTAGATCAAAATTTAATACCGGCTCAGGCTTCCATCAACATAGCAGGCCTGGGCGAATGCGTGGTTCTCAGAATCCGGACGCAAATGCTGAAAAGCTAATTACAGTCGAAGAATTAAGCTATCGCTTTTCTGCTGGATGCAAGAAAGGTAGCACCACCTGCCCTACTTAGCCCGCCAAGGTAAAGCAATGCAAAGGGTTGGATAAACATCCTTTAATACTTGTTTAGAGTAAGGAAGGAAATCAACGTGTAGAACACAAGGGAATAGGGGAGATGTAAATGCATGGTCAAAAGATCTTAATTTGTCGCGAATAAAATTCTCAATAAGAAGAAATTAGGATACCATTCCTATCACCGCCAGTAACTCGTTAGGTCATGAAAATTGGGGTGCCTACGTGTTCGGGTCGGCACCTAAATGATGAAGAAATATGATTCTTCTTAGGTGTTTATTCTAAACCATGATCGCATGTTTTGTATGCGTGTCTTATATGCTTTAAATGTCAACCATGCGCCTTGATTTCAAAGGACGCCCAGCTGGTGTTAGGTGACATTATGTAAATGTTGCTAAGAAACTTACATGCCTTATTTCGTGGAAAACTGAAATGCGCATGAAATTGAGGTTTGTCTGTCCAATGCGGTGCCGAGCTTAACCGGCAACTGACAGTTGGTGATGATGCTTGATTAGTGGGGACCTCTACTGCCATTTACTCTTCAGCAGCGGCTGCTGCGTATAACCCTAAATTAAATAGCACCGCTTTAACTTTTTGCCGCTTATCTTTTGGTAGAAGTCGTGCCTCCTTAATTTTGAGGGCACACTTCCCCTAATCATCAGACTTGCGACCTACCAAAACTTTGCAGACAATATAGCCCAGAAAAAAAGGGCGTGGACATTTTATTTTGAGAAAGGTTGTACGTTTCAAGGTGCGTTGCATATCCAGAATAAAGGTTCTCTGGTATCCTTGAAGTCAGATTCTCGCCGGAATCTCCTGATAGACGGAATATAATGTCAACGGTCTTCTGCCTTTTCGCCTGCGCATTATGGATTACGTTATTGTGTATCATATAAGCCTTGAAGTAGCGGGTCAAGTTTCAGAATTATTGCTTTAAATTCTACACTCTAAAGCGAGAGGCGGAGGCTTTAGGCAGTCACAGCCCTGTCAAGAGATTTGGTACAGAGAAGCGTAATTTCTGGCCGAATGAGCGGTCGTCTACGAATGTTTACTCATTGCATAAATTTGTTCAGCCTTTGATAAATAGACACCAAAACATTTGGCTAGTGATTTTGCATATTAAGATCTTCAAAGCAACACACAATCTCTGCGGCGCGTAAAATTCTGTTCTAGTTATTCACAACCGGGCTTGGAGCGACAAATTATTTGATATATTGATACTGCCTGCTGGCTGAGCATGCATTCATCATTAAATCAGTGCGCGTGGTGGGGCTTGCTCATGCACCGTCAATTGCAACAGCATCAAAGGATGCTGCGTACCACATCAAGAAACGTCACATAGTGATGCGCAGGAATGGTGGGCGTTAAGACCTTGGCTGTAAAACCTTTTGATTTCAGTTTTACCCCTGTGAAAAGACGTCTTCGTCGGCTGAGTGGTAGATAGCTGCGATATAATATCTTCAGCTGGCCGAGTATACGTTGTCATGAAATCAGCATTTCAGTATAAGGTAAGAAGAGACAGACACAAAATGGAGAACAACTGACGAAACATGGTTTTGAAATTGGGCATCAATGCCCTGTGTCTGACCGTTCGCAATTCTTATTGCTCGACACAATTTTACTGTACTTTTCTATGCAAGAGTGGGTGCCTTAGGATGTACATTACACATGAACTTAAAAAATGTACCTTTACTTTAGCAGAAATACGCCTAACGCTAGGAGCCTGAATGTGTCATGTCGAGTTAAATGAAAACAGCTTGCTGCTTATTCGTATTACAGCAACAAGTACAGTGACGTATAAGATGATATCGTGGCAGATATCAGGATGTGTCACCTTTGTTCTGAGAGGTACGCCTACAGTACTGGGATTTCCCGTATTGAGTGGTCGTGCAAATCATAAATGCGCGTTTTCTTATAACCATAACGGCGACGTTGTAATTCATCACGCTCTGTATTGCTAAATTGTTTCAATATTTCAGATCATCGTGCACACTGCAAGAAGACGCTTTAGGCGCCATGTTATATAGTGTCTATTGTGTGCCTCTACTCTGCAAAGACTACTAGGATTGGGCCTCAGACATGATGCTTTCGTTTGTCTTTCTTGTTTCTGTTTTTAATGGCATTATTGAACCTAGCCATTCTTAAAGAGGGAAAATTATATCGAACAAGAACATTGTTGCAGGATAGAGGATTCATTACAGAAAAACGGTAAAAGTACGCGAATGAAGCAGGTTAAGAGACGAAGGAACAAAAAACGACAACACGTGCGCTGACTCCGAACTGTTTAATCATAACGAAAGCCCATGCTATGTACGCGAGGAACCCAGGCGCGCAACAACTGCTGTCATTTACGTAAGGTGTGATGAGAGGAAAAAAAATACTATGGTATTCTTCACTTGCTTCATGATTAAACCTATCAACCTTGCAGAAGGCCAAATAAAAGGCAGAACACTCAAACGTCAATTTCCAAGAAACATCACGTGAAAAAAAATCACGATCACACTGTGTAAAGATGAGTGGCAATGCAGATTAATGGGTCGAAAAAGGCGGTAAGGCTATAAACAATTGTGTAGGTGCATATAAAGACAACGGTGGCGTGAAGGTATTAACAGATCTGAAAAGAAAAGCTGAACATAACAGCAGGGGACAAGCCCTTTAAAGTAAGAGAACTATGGCAAATAGACAAAGAAAGGAACAATTATCGAGGCGAACATTAAAACCAGGTAAAGAAATCATGTTAAACAATGATGGAATGTAAATAAATAAGACCGCTGTATAGGTGAACATAAAACCATGTAACAAATTGCGTTTGCAAACTTGAAAAACAGTTCACCACCAAGACTAAGACATGGAAGGCACCAGAAAATTTACAAGTGGCCTTCCAAAACACTATTTTATTCGAGGAAAGCGAAATAGATGGAGTGCTGACACATCACCAGTTTTTAAAATGTGAAAAGCTTCAACAATGTTCGTTTCTGTCTTAGTTCTTTATTTAATCAAAAACGTTTTGCGCCAAATATGTGTCAAATGTATACTTTGTTCTTTTTCTTGCCCTTGCCATCCCAGTACATACAATGGGGTACTAGATGTCCGCCTGTGTTGTTCTTTATTGCCGAGTTATGTTCACAGCCTTCTCGTTAAAACACCTACCAGTCTGCCCGATGTAAAATCTGCCGCATGTAACGGTAATTTTGTACCCAAATCCTGAAGCACACTCGGTGAACCTTATCCGCGATTCTTGTTACACTGAAGCTTGGTTTTCTGTCCCGAAGTCGCCAAAGGGGCAGACGCTATTCAGCTTAATCGGTGCCGAGAAGACCATCCCGATAACATAGCGGTTCACCACTTTTTCTTGTTGTGGGAAACACGGTGATTATAAGGCATCACCTGCAACGGTTTTTGCTTAACATTCTCATCCTTTTCTTGCGCCCTTTCAGCTTCTGCAGCAAACTTTCACATGTTGCCGCGATCGTATAGGCCGGATAACCTGCGAAGCGGAAGCGTTTAGCTTGCTGGTTGAAGCTTGTCTCTAACTTAGGGTTGGATGATTGTTTTGTTTAAATCGAGAGATAAGACAGACAGGGAGGTTGGGGAAGGTTTTCACATTCTCTGGAGATCTGTCACACTCCATCCATTTGGCTTTCCTCGAATGAAATTGCGTTTCTGGAAGGCCTCTTGTAACTTTTATGTGCCTTGCATGCCCCCGTCTTGGTTGTAAACTGTTTTTCAGGTTTGTAAACACAGTTTGTTACAGGAGTTTATGTTCCCCTTTAGATCTGTCCCTTGTTATTTTCATCCTGCCATTGTTTCACATGATTTTTGTCCTGGTTTTAATGTTCAGCTCGATAATTGTTCCTTATTTTTCTATTTCCTTTTGATTTCTACTTTAAAGGACTGTTTCCCTGCATTAATGTTGATCTTTTCTTTCCAGCTCTGTTAATACCTTCACGCCACCTTTGTTTTTCTATACCCCCACACGAGGTTTTTTTTTTCGAATCTCATCTGCTTTGTCACTGATGTTTACTGAGTCTGATTCGTGTTTTTGTTTCACGTGATGCTTCTTGGGACTTGACGTTTTAGTGCTCTGCCTTTTATCTGGCCCTCAGCAATGAGATGTGTTCTCATAAAGCAAAGCAGAATATTATTTATTACTATTAGGTTTTACCTTTTATCGCACCTTATTTGAATGATAGCAGTGGTTGCGCGCCTCGGTTGTACTCGTGTATAGCATGTGATTTCGTTTGTGTATAAACATTTCGAAGTCTATGCCCGTGATGGCGTTTTTTTCCTTCGTCCCTTGTCCTGTTTTATTGTCGCAGCTTTATCTTTTACCTGAAATTATATATTCTGTTCTCTTGAAATAAAACTTGGTTGTAAAAAGCGCTACATTCGTGTTGTTCTAGATCCTCTTAACTACAGACCGAGGGAGGACCGGCAAATCTTAATCACAAATACTGTGACCAAATATATGGTTACGGAAGGCGGATACTTGCTTTTTCTCACCAAGCCTGCCCTTGTGTTTGTATACCCTGTCGATTTGCTGCCTAAACTTTGTGCATGAAATAGTACCTTCTCGTAGTGTGGAGCTGTAACTCCTACTATACGTGCCTGCCCCTATGAGAAGTACCGAACGCTTCTGCATTGTGCGACAGAACTGCGACATTGGTGCGAAGAGGCTATGTCTTTTAAGAGGAAAGCAGAAATTTAGTATTTGATCGGTTACCCTTAAAAGTTCGGGTATATGGTGGCACCCGTTAGATTCTCTTTTCGTTCGGTGCTGTCGCGCCTCGGTTCCGGGTATCAATACTCCATTCGCTGGCATCTTTGTTCAGAGATTCTGCCATGTCGCCATCGGGCGAGCAGCACACCACTCGACGTACGCTCTCGATGGTCTCTGCCCAAGAAGCGCGCGCCTTCTTTTATAGGCCAGGAACTTGTTGGCACTTGAACTGTCCAATGAGAAGCCAGCGGTTGGCGCGGGCTCAAGAGGTCCAATGGTGAGCATGCCGTTCTCCCACTTCGAATCTGCCGTGGCTCGCGGAGGGAGAGGAGAGGACGCTTATAAGGCGCCGGCAGGGGGCTGAGGCGCCATGAAGTCAAGAAGCGTCCAGCCTTGTCCGACGCCGAGGCTTTCCCTAAGTGTCCAATACCACGCAGCGCAGCTCCTGGACTTGCCAAGGGACGTCTGGCGCTAGGCGGCACCCGCTCGGTTCCCATCGTGAACCGCTGTAGGAACCGCGAGACCTGCGGCCAGAAGCCTAATCATAACAGCTTATTCGCCACCAGAAGATGTCTCGCAATGGGTATAACTCCTCGGTGTCCACTAAAGAAGCCGTACCAAGTGGGGTGGTCTCCGGTCCCCGGTCCTGTCTAGAAGTGAGATGTCTGCAGGCCGAAAGCCTTACGTAAGGCAAACGCCCACTCCGACAGACAAGAGCACCACCTCCTGATGCGCTATGCCAGGAAACGGAACAACAAGCCTTTAACTAGGCTACAAGAATGACAAAGTAGCTTTATCCAGCAATATTCCGCAACATAGCAAAACGCTTCCAT
Source organism: Amblyomma maculatum (assembly GCF_055883805.1). Lineage (NCBI taxonomy): Eukaryota > Metazoa > Arthropoda > Arachnida > Ixodida > Ixodidae > Amblyomma > Amblyomma maculatum. Next base: position 131,272,997 of record NC_139345.1, on the reverse strand, counting down.
GAAAGGTGAACCAGAGTTGACATGCTTCTCCTGTACCGTGTTAAAGCGCTCACCTTTAAGCGCCCTATACGTAGTCGTGGTCTGCTCTTTCTTTTCTCTCACAACCATGCGGTATGGCTCCTTTCGCTGCTCGATAGATTGCTTCCGCTCGCTCCTTTAGCACAATGTTGTTTATCGCAATTCCTTGATACCAGGTCGCCTGAGAACGCGGACAGTGACATTACCCGCTTGTTCAGCCGCTATCGCTTTCCTGTGTACCCTCGTCAGCTTGGGTGAGCCGTCCGATTGGGAAGGCGAGAGAGAGGTTTCAAATTCTTCATCCACACACCAGTCACGGTGTGGCGGGGAAGGCGTCTTATTCACGAAAACAGCTGTCGCTGTGTCTACGTGAGCATTTCCTTCGCACGAATCATGCTCGTCACGTCCAACTGAAAGTTTCAACCGGTCCTCGGTTGCGCGAGATTCAGAACACGTAAATGCGTGTAGAGAGCGGCCCGCGTAGCTCAATCCTCTATTTTCTAGCTGAGCTTGTGAACGATGAGATCAGAGGAAAGGCAACTGCTCTCGGAAGATCACCGACACAGTCGCCTTCGCAGTACGTCAAACGGACCCTCGATTGGGACGCGCGCGACATGCAAACGATCGCTGCCTTCTTTTGTGACCTGACTGATCCACACGCAATCGCCGGGGAAATCCAGAGGTGAAACAAGTACAGGGTGCACCAGATACACTGTGGCGGCATACTCTCGCAGAACATGACACTGCTTCCTATTTAGGGTCTCTTCGCGCATGTACGCTCCAGCAAGGTGATGTATTCCGCTTCGAAAGTGGAGAGTGGACAAAGTACCACTCTATTCGGCAGCCGCTCGCTATGTGCTTGGTCCTATTACGGCGGAAACAGACTGCCGGGTTTCTCTTCTTAAATGCTTTAGTGCGCCCTTCTCTTTTCTTATTCAGTACTGTTTCTTATGTCTGCACCGTTTTCGCGCTCCTCCTCAGTTTATAATTTCTCTGCACGCATGGCAAGTACTCGGTTCGCATTTCACCATGGCCGCTTCATGAAGTCACTGTGGGGATCTGCAACTGCCCGCAAGCTCTTCTACCTCCGCTGCGCCAGATCCGAAACCCTCCTGTGCGTTCGGCAGCACGTTGCAAGCTTTTTTTGCAAGCATGCCATGCATCCACAGCCACATTACTTTATTGAGACTGTTGGAAAACTGTTCCAGACAGATTTATTTCACAACTTGTCACTGTAATCGGCGGCCTTAAGACTTTCGATCAGATTTCCTTTCAGAGTGTAAGGAAACTGCGGAAGACTCGGAAGGCCTCTTCCCTGCTTTCCTGAACCATCAACGAAATGCGTCGGTCGAAAGGCAGCACTTCAACAGTATTGCATATACTCTCTCGTAATTGTCCACGTCTTCTTTAGCAAGCGGAGCAAGCCTGTCGGCCACCCCGCAAGGCAAGACTGTGAACAGGTACTGGAACCAGGTGGAACAAAGAATTTTTTTTTCTCTAATATGCGCTTAAAGCTGACCATCAAGATCCCGATAGCCTTACCCATTGTGAAGGCTGCCGGTAAATCTCTCATTTTAGACGGCTTGAATGTCTGAGGACCTGCAACAGGAGCCCCGTTCGCGTTCTATAATTATGCCAGTGACTCCGCTAGCCTCATTTTTAATCGCTTGCCTTCTATTCGTTCATCAATTTCTTCTTTTTTTTTTCCATTCATCCGCTGCCTCTTCATTTTGTCTCTATTTCCTCTTTCTTTTACCGCTATTTCGCTTCCCAACATTCTACAATATCCTCATCTTGAAAGTATTATTTTTATCGCGTTGACAATCTGCTGCATTTTTGCAACTTTCTCGTAAGCAAGACCTAACTCCTCACATTTCAAGAATTGTCCCGTTATTCGCAGCATTTGCCAGTCTGCACTGCCTATTTATGACAGCAGTTCTCTCAGGAGTACTTGTTGGCAGAGCAAGGCTCCAATTCCAACAAACTTCTACACTCAACTTTATTCACCGGCAATAATGCCTTATGTAACATTTGGAAAACTCAGGGCGAGAGGAGAATATATTCCCCAAATCAGAGCGAGAACACCGCGCAGGCCACCTCAGCTCTGCCAACCAGCTATCGCGATTCGGGTCCGTGTATCAAGGCTTCGAGTCCTGGTTATGAGATGAACAAAAGGTGACTATTACATTATCTACGGTCAGGACACAAGGCAAGAAAATCGCCACGGGAGCCGAAAGCTACCGGTTGCAATCATCTGGCTTCGCAGAGCGACGACGAGGGAAATTAAGCTATGTCCTCACCGGGCGAGCAGCACAGCACACGACGGACGCTCTTGATGGTCTCTCCAAGCAGCAGCACGCCGTCTTTCATAGACCAGTAAACCGCTGCCACTCGAACTGTTCAATACAAAGGCAGACGTTTGCAGTGGACCAAGAGGGTCGAGTAACGAGTGCGCCGATCTCTCGCTTCGAATCACCCGCGGCGTAAGGAGGCGATGAAGAGGCGCCTCTAAGGTGCCGGTGCCGTGTTGCGGCACCAGTGAGTCTACGTCCTGACCTGTTACTGCAGTCATATATCTACTGTCATATTACGCTTAGTTCTAAACGTACGGAGTTTGCTAAAGACGTATTATTTAGTATTTGAGAAAAATAATGTTATTGGGCGACAAGCCATGACCGATGGCGGCAGCCCTAGCCTTGACAATATTTTATAAACTTGACCTCATTAACAATTATCTAACTAAAATTTTGGAAGTGTGGAAGCCATAAATTGAAGAAGCAATTGGTATTGTTTTTTTTCTTTTCCTGGAACCGCCAGCATATCATGTTACTCTAGTCGGTGCAGCATGGCCGTGCAACAGTGGTTCCTGCAGCTACATTTAATGTATTACACGGTAATTTTAATTTTGCGGGAAATGCGTTCTTCTCTTTTTATCGATGGATGGTTATAGCTTACGTCTTCGAAGTCAGAGCGACGCACTTTCGACCGAACAAGCTTTAGACGCTAGTCCTCAAAATGTCAGCAGATTTGCATCTCTGGGACAGATGTCAGGACGCTTAAGTGGAACTGCGGTCACGTGGAAGCTATCTCTATTGGCCGAGGAATAGTTTAAGGCCACTAAAGCAATACCTTTGCATAAAAGGTATCGCAAACAATTTAGCTTTTTCAAGAAAATCTTTATCTTCGGTGCCAACTTTCTTTATTCCTTCAAAACAAGGTAAACAACTTGCGCAATCACTCTGCATTAACAAAATTTGAAGAAGAAAGAAAAAAAGGTAGATACTCGACTCTACTTGACACTCAACAGCCCTTAACTGAAGTCTGAATTGTGGCGTTTATACATCAATTTGTGATATAAAAGAAAAACATTCAGTAGAGCCATTGTGGCAGGAAGACCCTGCTTGGAGACCGTTGCTAAAAGGCCTTCATATACCTCAAAACCTGAAAGAAAACACATTTTGATCAGGGTCCCTTAGTATCTTGTATGAGAAAATTGAGGATAAAATTCAGTTTATTTTAAACAACGGTTTTAAACGACAGTCTTAACGAGACTTCAAACATTTGGTTGAGTTTAACACGCTCGGTATATAAAGGCCTGAGCGGCCGATATGCTAATGTAAATAATTAAGCGCATAAACGATCTGCAATGCTGTTAAAAGCGGCAATTTTGTAATCCCGTTACAAAAGGGTTTTGGTGCAGTACAGCTTTCTCATAAGAAGCGATCTTCGCAACCTCCGCAGTCACAAAAAGAGCACGATGAAATCAAACCCAATCCTGATTTTATTTGCTGGCCACAAACATGAGGGAGTGAAAAAATACCGCGGTTTCAAGCAGCTTTAGAGCTCCCGTCCCTCATCAAAGACAAAGTCAGAAGCAGCGTGCACAAAATAAAGTACTATGAAAACAAAAATAGCTTTGGAAATATAGAATAACTCATGCAGGAAATTTTCTAAGCGCGCAGAACTCAATTTAGTGAAAACTTCGATATGCTAACGCTTGTTACCCGCAAACCTTTAATACAGGAAATATTACTGCTGCCACCTTGATCTATGTTCGCTAACACGCTTGGTAAGCTTCTCGTAGTGTGCCTTCTGGTTGCTGCAGAATCTTGCAGCAGGAAGCAGGAAGCAGCAAAAATAGAAACTGTATAGACCACGAGCGGCCTTTCTGCTTTGCCGTTGACTGATGCCAAAAATCCTTTCACGGCGAGGGGGCTCCGTGGAAAGACGGATCAACCATCAGGAGAAAACTCAGGCTCTTTCGGTTGGCGACGATTCAGAAAACCACTTCTTGTTATGTATTCGAGATTCCCAGCACACCATAGCCATATTCACGTTGGCGTTAAGTAGCGTGTACTCAGGATTAGTGTAACAAACAGGCTTGACCCCAGGGCGAGGCAGAGTGCTTTCGAGCGGCCCGAGCCCAGACCTTGAGCCCGGCTGTGTGCGGGCTTTCGGACCGGCCCGACACCGTGCAAATATCTTGTGTAGCTTTGTCTTATATACAAAGAAACGCTCAAAATGTCATTCTGCTCTCCTACGCCCTGGCTTTTTTCGAAGCGTTCATAGCGGTTGCTTCTGAAAAAGAAATTGATTGCTATTGGCAGGTGAAACCAAAACGGCCACATTAATTTTGACCATAGCCGTTAGTATGTAAAACCGACGTAGAGTGAAAACGTATATCAATGTTATGGTTTTCATACAATACCGGCTTTGATTCGATCTCTTCACCCCCAGGCTAATTGATGTAATTTAAGATGCATATTTTTTATTTCCTATTTAACTGACTTGAAAGTGAATTTTATTATTTCTGTCTTTCTTGAGCGAGAAGGTAATAAAACTGTCTCTAATATTTTATTCGCCTCTTGTATTTTATTGAATCAGTGATAGGCCCGCATTTTCCTATTTCGCCAAAATTCGTCCGATCTTTGGTATTTTGGTGGTCGAGGTTGCCAAGGAGCCTCTCCTAGGTGGCAATTACCAGGACGCTTTAATCTTTAATAAACTATTCATGGCGGACTCTGGGTTTGAAACCCGCGGTAGCGAGAAAAGATCAGCTGCGTTTGTGAATGCAAAGACGTCTACACCATCGCCACTGCTTTAACTTCCCGAGTATTTAACTGTCCGTCACTTACATTATGCTTTGCATTTAATCAGCTTGTTCAAATGACCAAAAACACACCACTATCGCACTGCCTTAATAAGGCTCCTGAACCTTCCCGAAAACATTGTAGTGCTGACGCGGCTAAGGGCACGACTCCTCGATTTCGCGGACCTATATTTGAAGCTGTTTCGATATATGTCTACGAGGTGATAACCGAAGTTCTAGCGCACCTAATACAGATTTTTGGTACCCAGGCCAAATCGTTCGTCATTTTTGTCATGTGTCATTTGTAATGAATCCAAAAGCTACAAATGAAAGGTTTTCTGAAAACAAACTCCTATAAAAATGTTTTACCGTAATACAGTGTAGGACTGGAACGGAGTGCCAACAATCGTTTTTGAGTCCAACAATTTCCTAAAAGCTTGCAATGTCTCTTTATTCAATCAAAGGCGCCTTGACTTTCCTTCCTGAATTTGCTCCTCTTTGTTAAACTGACCCCACTTGGAACTGTGTATTCAATTTTTATTCCTTTTGTGACGTAGTCGCTTATGCTTTTAAAAATTTTGTTTAATGCTCCTCCCAAGAGAACCGCAACATTTACGTGCAGTGTGCTTGAAGATATAAAAAAAAAATTAAAAATAACCTTAAGCCCCTAACTACATCTTCTGTACTGCATATGTGTGCTTCTGGACCTTAAATCTCTGACATCAATACCGAAATTAAGATTCTCTTCAGATTAGTGAAAAATTTTTGTTTCGATACCGACACATTGCGAATTATTGGAAATTCTGTTGTGTTTGAAAGCATGGCAGTTTCAGAGCTGTAATGTATATACATGGTTCATTTTGCCTTTTATAATAAATTATTTGCTTTCCATGAGCGTTTCACCCAGAGTGTACGCAAGCAGGCTGCTCCTTCTGGTTTATTATCAGGTTAGTCGAGGGACTGAAAGCTTCACGTTGCAAATGTTTTCGCATGTAGATTCGGTGTGATGTTCTCTGTTGGCATTCTGCTTAAATACAAAACAGTAAACAGTTATGTCACTGTATTCTTGTCTGACACGCACACAAGCATCGGAGCGCGCACACACACACCCACGTGGACATGTGCATGATAAACAAAAGCACTAAAAAGGCTAGCGTCACGGATCTGCTTTCCAACGATATTTTGCGCCAGAAATATTGGACAATATAAAATAAATGAGTTTATTGTTGAACAATATTTCAGACGTTTAATTCTGGTGTAATTGCAGCAATACATTGTACGACCTTTCACCTTAGTTAAATTTCAGAAAAGTTCCTAGACATTTTCAAAAAGATTTGACGTCTTTATTGTGCACATGCACTGTTTATGCCAATAAACACCTGCGACCTTTGAAGTGTGCGGAGTTTCTTCTAGTTTATGCCATTTTAATCAACACGTCATGCCTACATTTGGAGGCTCTCCAATGTCCTTGGTGCTGTTTCCCTACGTGGGAATTTTATCCAGCGCCCAAAGAACGTTGTTAACACGGGTAGCTAAAGATGAAGTCGGATAAGCCGCATTTAACTCTGACAGATGGCAGTCTTTTATAAATCACAAATATTCGAAGACTACATATTCGCATCACCATATTAACAAATATTTCTTTTATAGGCCGTTCTTATCCGAGTCACCCAAATTTAATGGAAATGTGCATCCTAAATACTTTGTCTTCGAATTTCCCTCAAATACTATTAGATATCTTGGTTTGGCGCGTTTGTGATGTAGTAAACTTCTCTCCTTACATCTCAATGCAACCACTGTGTTTGTAGGAAGTCGTCTCAATTAGGGCTTAACTCTGACCACTGACTGGGAAATGAGCACCACGTCGCAGAAAGGAAGAGTTAGGAAGGTGGAACTCACCAAAAAATATCGAAATTAAATGCATGCCTCATGCGCCTTGCAATTTTAGAGGGTATTTCTCGCCGCTGAAGGTGAAGACATTTATCCCAGGTGTAAATACAAAGATCCGTATGCCTCAGGCAAGCGCTTCTTCAAGCTACTCTCGCCAATTTACAAGAAAAATATAGTCAGCACACCCACATATTCATTGACGATTCAACAAGTAAAAGAACTATTTCATGGGGCCTTTGAGTCCCCTCCAGAAGCCATGCCATTTCTTTCCCCATTGCAGCGGAAGACCTCATCTACAAACGCAGAACTTTCTGGTATTAAAGAAGCTGTTTGCTATATCCTGCGACAAAGCGCTGTTCAATGGGTTATCTTTCCTAACTCTAAAGCACCTTAGAGATTCCTCACCAACCTGCTGAGGAAAACTTCAACCCGTTTTCCTTGTCATCGGATATCTACACCATTTAGCCATTCTCGCAGGGCACGGCATAACATTTCAACGAATATCAGCACACTACGTCATTCTAGCCAATGAAAACAGATGAAGTGGCTCGTAAAAGTCAGCAACATCAGAGGTCTATTCGGACCATCACAGAATCTGATGCATCCCAACTGGCTAAAACATTTTCTTCCGAAGACACCTATCGGCTCTGTAGCTTGTCAACGCATCGTTACCAATTTCGTTCACTCAGTAGGCCCATATCTAGGATCAAGACCCAGGTTTTAGAGCTACCTGGAAAGTCTATAACACCGACTTCGCTTGAACTATGAATTTCTAAACAGCTTGCTGCATCGTTTCGGTCAGAGGAACAATTCGCATTGTGATAACTGCAGCTTCACCAAACCTGTAGAACATATCTTGTTTGAGTGCCCTGATGATAGTGAGGAGCGTGCCTAAACATTGAATGGAGAAGCTCTCCCCAGTGCCTCTAACGCTGGATGGTATTTTAGGTCTATTAGCCTGCCCTAGGCAACAGCGACAAGCAATGAACTTTCTATTTGCATATTTAAAATAAGTTTTTCTTCTTGACAAGCTATGGTTGCACGATGAATGTCACCCTTGCGGGTGTTTTACGATTTGGGCTTTGTAAGCACAGCTATAAGGCTATGCATCTCATCACTTCATTGTATAACCGTAGTGGACGGTGCACCTTAGCGCGCATAAAACGGTCGCATCCCATCTGTACCAAATTTTATTTTTTATTTTCAGCACCTCTTTCATTCCGCCTTGCTATTTCCAATTCTCTTTCCTACACAGAGTGTCGTGCCAGCGAATTCTAAACGCTGGCTAAATTTTTTGCTTTTTATTAAACAGGTCTCTCTGTCTCTAGTGGGCATCTAACTGAATTCGTAGCAATTTATTGCACCTAGCGGTCAGTGCCGCTCAGTGGTACTAAATATATAGCACACGCGTTTCTCTCGGTGTGTATCTCCCTCCCCTAGCTCATGATAAATATTTTCTAACAAGTCGATTAAATTAGTAGGCTGTAAAAGTGCAGCGGTGTAGACCACCTAAGGCCGGTTATGTAAGCGAAAGCTTTGTTATGATTGTTTCTGATGTGCTGCTAATACATGTTAGAATCACGTAGATTCAATGGCTGTCTGCGGACGTCAAGGAAACACGCAGTCAAAACACTGGTTACAGCGCGCGAAATTCAATGGCGATCTGCAAACCGCAAGGACACCCTAGCCAGGCCTACAGACCGAGGAGTTCCCAGTATAGGCTAGCCAGATGGGTAGCAGGGGCCTTGGCGGGAAAGGGCAGGCAATGAACTGGAAGCTGTGTGGCCCTTTGCTTTGCAGTATTGTACATTTGAAGAGAGATTTACAGCTAATAATAATAATATTAATAATAAGAAGAATAATAATAATATTAATATATTGTCACGAAGGCAGGGATTTATGGGAATCGGCAACAGGGGCAGATACACAGTCAAGACAGCGGTTCCCGGGAAACGGTAACACACAGGCACAAGCTCAAGAGTCCACAGTCCTAGCTAGCCGAAGCGCGCCAGAGTCTCTAACTTCTTCGTCTTTCAAGCGCTACCTCGCACCTTCAGGTAGCAATATAATAATAATAATATTGTCTGTAGGAATAAAGGTTCAAAAAACAGACGGACACGTGCTCTTATGCCTCCGTGTACGGTGAGCCTCCCCCGCGGTCTAACCCGTGCAGAGGAGGTGGCGCTTCGGAGGATTAGTGTTGGGGTGGCCCTAACACCAGCAGTGATCCGAAAGTGGCCACAATTTCGGTATTTATATCCACACCCTGGGTGCCCCATCTGCAAGTCTAGAAATATAGAAGCTGACATCCATCACCTACTGTGGGATTGTCCAGCGTTGAAGCCAACGCGGATCCGGCACCTGGTGGCAGCTGGCCTCTCCCCCCATAATCCGCTGTCATATGCTGTTTGGACACTGAGACCGCATCATCGTTCACTCCTTCGATTTCATTGCATCAGCCAACCTTTTTTAATTTATTTGACCACACCCTTCATCCATCATAACGTTCCTTTTATGCCCTAAGGAAATAATTTTCGTAAAAAAAGAAGAAAAGCAGAAGTAGAAGCCAGGCCGCCAGCTTCACGTGCGACACGTGGGAAGAAGCAGCGAACGCGATCGGCTGACGACGCCGCATGCCCGAATAAGCATGGCGCTTTCCGCGGCACCTAAGTCACTGGGCGTGCACACGGCGAAACTCGCTGATCTCGGCCAATGAAGTTTTCCCTTTAATACCTCTCTGCTTGCCTTCAGGAAGCAACATGGTACCACGACATGGATCACACCATTTCAGCTTTGACTAATATCTGTTTTATCACCATTTCAACTTTGGTTGAAGATCTGTTTTATATTGCGCATTCTTCACCTTGTTCCCGCCATGAGTAAAATTACTCTCAAATACTTTTCTTATAAGACATAACTCTGAGAGCACCTCTACCCAATAGTGACCACATAAAATATTTTTATCGATAAAAAGAGATAAAGATTGTTCCGCAACGTTCATTAATTCGAGAACATTACATTTTCAAGAGGCGAAATCTGGGGTACTGCCACTTTTTTGACAGGCTAGCCTTTATGGCAGTATAACATTTTCTTCACCCAATTAAGCGCTGTGTTTCGTAGCAGTGCCAAACATATCTCCCCACTGCGGTCATCTACACTAAAGCACCTGCTTTCCAATACATGCTATTATATTTTCTACTGCGTCTGGAATTCAATTAGCTGATCACAAGGACGGCCTACCCCATTATATAGACGCCATCACGTTAATATCAACTTTTAAACCTCGTGTTGCCAAACCTTTTAATTGTAAGTAACTATCATAGAGACGCTTTCAATTGTAAGTAATTCTAACCTAATTTCTCTATGTCAGTGACTCCCAAGTCATATGAAGTACGGATTAGAAAAGGGCGCGCTTAACGGAATAAAACCGACCTTACGTAAAAGGATAGTTGGCCACATTTGTGAAAGAAGGCCTAGAAGAGGTGAAAGATGTTTAAGATCTTCTTATTACCCCTATAACGCTAGGTGACACAAACAACACAATGCAGTCGAATATGCGGAGATTTTGCCGTGGTGAAGCTACATCCAGGCCACCATCGTTAGCAGTGGGCCAGGGCGCAGAAATTATGAACACCTTGACGAATGCTGACACTATGCTCATGTCTTACCACGTGATGCAGCCATGTCTTAACTGCATCCACGCACACAAGGCTTTGTAATATTCAGAGCGAAGGTCGAGCGCCGGCATCGAATTAAGGTTGATAACTTCGTTGCCTCGCCTCGCGCTTACTCACTGCACGGCACAGAAGCATAAAACAATCGGGAGGTAGCTTAAGCTCTGCTTTCAGCAGTATGGTATGAAAAAATCCCGCCCTAACTACCGCTTATTAATGTGCCTGCGTAGCATATGTGTAGCGCCCGTAACCCAGCATTCAAGATCACTGGACAGTTGATTCTTATTCCAACTTGCGCTACGCAGTGAGAGGCCTGCAACTGGACTTTCTTTAAGGTGCTACAAAACTTCGCGTGGATCACCAAAATCGCAACGCCAGTGCCGATATGCGCCAAGACTAACCCCTTCGCTCCAAACTTCAACAAGGTTGACAGGTCTTTTTATTTTCCTGGTGGCAGTTCGTGCCTCAGGAACTGCGGCATCTAGTTTTCCTCTCGAGAAGCATTAGCTTCACTTGACATCGACGACATGAAGCTGCGTGTTGGTGAGGATCTGCGTCGGAAAGGGCTGGACGTTTTGTATTTAGAAAAAAAGCGGCTGGTTGTTGACTCACCAAGCGCGGGATTCTGAGAGGTCGGTGGCCAGTACCTGATATCCTGGGCAGGTGGTGCCGACCCTTGTAGGCGCCTTCGGCAGTAGCGAGGATCATGTCCAAAGCACTCCTCAAGTGTAGATATAGGGAGGTTCTCAGTTGTGCTCTAGGGATTCCTTGCTGTTGGAGTGGGGCGAAGATAAGAAGCCGCCGCTTGCACAGGCACTGGAATTGATAGATAGGCAGACGGAAGGGGCCGGGGGAGTGCGACGATGTTGGCGTAAGTCAGCAGGTTGGCGACACGTCTTGGAGTGACATCGTTGTCATACAGGGGCGTAAAAGGTCTTAGAGCAACGTCGGCGTACGAAAGGGAAGATGCGAAAGGCCTTGGCAGAGCATCGATGAGAGTCGGGGGCGCGGCGGCAGCTGGCGGTGGGTTAACGGACGTAAGCGCCTCAGTAACCTGATCGTTTTTAGCTTGTCGTAGAGCCTGAGCCAAATATGGCGACGCCTCTTTAGAGCTAGGAAGAACAAATTGTTGACGAGCGACTTCTTCACGTACGAAGTATTTCCTTCTGTGCAGCAGGAAGGTGTTGTCAGCTGCAGGCTTCAGTCCAGCAAGCGAATCAACCTGGCCTTCCTGCTGCCAGTTCTACCCTTTGCTTGAGCAGCTCTTCGAAGCTATGGTTAGAGCGTAAATAGTTCGGTTGATGTGTGGAAGTCGCGGGCTTAGAGAATCTGAAAGGCATCATCGTCAATGCCTTTCAAGATGTGTTTTACCTGGCAGCGTCAGAAATGGTGACGTTGACGCGTTTGCATAAGTCACTGACCATGCACGCCGAGCTGCTGGGCGATGTGCTGTCGGGCACGAAGTTTTTTGTCAGCCCGGCGACCAAAAGCACTTGCGAGCTTCGTCTTGAATGCGCCCAAATGTGGATATTGCCCTCGTGGTTCCTATACCATAAGTTAGGAACGCCGGTTAGATAAAAATTGAGGCTTTCCATCTTTGTCTTGTCGTTATATTTGTTGTACAGTCTTACCAGTAAGCTAAATATCAGCCCATCTTCTACATCATGCTCATTGGCCGGGCTGAAGATTACCGGTCGCGCTGGCGCAGGGAGCCGGGCCCACTTGCACGGCTTTAGTTTGTACGTTCTCAAAACTGTCCTGCAACTTACCTCACCGGTATATGAGCGCTCAGTTGCTTTCCATTGATACCACTTCTATCTTCCCTTAGAGCCTCATGGGAAATGAAAAGAACTAGCTAGTCCTTCACGGGTTCACCCAGCGCACATCAGCGCACACAAACGCTCGTATACTCGCTCGGTGGACCTTACAAGCTCGTAATTCACGCGGTCTAACAATCTCAAGCAAATAAAACTACCAGCGAGTAATCCACAGCCTCGAACAACGCAAGCTTGGTTGCTTGCACCACGCCACTGCAACCTCTCCGAGCGCCCGCCGTCATTCAACATAGCGTCGCAACGCGAAAGAGGCGGCGTGGGGCCGGTAAAAGGATGACACCAACCTGAATGGCGGCGCTGACATCGAGGCACCCTACGGCTGGGCCCTGGAAGGCACCACTGGTTTAGGCCTCCAAATCCAGGCGGCACGTATGTGTTCTCAGCGTACGTTGGCACAGGTCAGGAAGTAGGGGCGGCCGGTGGGGAGAGGGAAAACGTTATACAGGTCAACTCTTCTTTGATGATGATGATGCATACGTCGTCACTTGGATAATTGGCTTAGGTGCAGATTGGCACGAATCACGTTTAAGTTGGAGCTATTCGCGAATTATTCCGTGCTGGTCGGGCTAATTCCTCGGAATCGGTAGTAAAACCGAAGGAATTCGAATCAGCTTGAAGGCGAATTGACTGAAATTTCTCGAGGTATTGCAAGTAGAGGTGATGGGAGTTTGCACTGCCGGGGCGGCGAGAGATCCAATCTCCTCAACGACATGCCGGACTCGCTCGGTCTGTCATGGTTACATTAACATGCTACCAAAGTGCGCCGACATTACCTAGTTGTATACAAGAAGTGTAGGTCTCATTGCATCGCTGAACTCGAGCAGTACGTTCGAACAGTACGAGCGCAGAAAGTAAGGTGTAACCTTTCGTTGAAAGTGTATCATTCCGCAATTGTCAATCCGTATTTCCGAAACCAGGTTTTGGCAACATCCGTCAAGTAAAAAGACGCATTTGTTATCTAAAGGTAACAAATATGTCTTTTTACTTGACGTATGAAAAGACATATTTGTTACCTATTAACCGGTTGGCAACATCCCACCGGTTAAAACAGTCACCCGGTCGTAGCTGTCCAGCCATTCATCAGCGTCGTTGCCGCGGAGCCCGGGAAACATCTGGTGGTCGCGTTGACGACTGCTCGAAGTTCAAGTGGCAAGGGGAGCTGGGCTGGAATAGGAAAGCCCCAAAAAAGCGGCTTTCCTCTCTTGAGACATGACTATGGTTTTAGGGGCCTAGCAGCGACCGGAACAAAGCTCCAAGTAGATGCCGATGTCGAGGCAGCAGGGAAATCAAGAAGCACTTCCACCACGCGCAAGGAAGGGCTTGGCGGACTAGGTTTATTGAGACTTGAAGCCCGAGTCGCGCATCCAAGCGAACCACTCTCAGCCATCACGATTGGTATGTACTAGACAGAAGGACTAAGACGAAGTAACATGTGCACCGGTGTCAACGATAAAGCGTCATATAGCGGTCACAATATAGGCACTTTAGTTATATTGTCATGGTTGAAAGCAGGACTTTGTGAGCGCAGGAGCAGAAGCTGAAACCAATGTCTGCTCAGTGGAATTTTAATGCATAAGCATTAAAACCCCATAAAGTGTTCGCCACTTATATGGGAACCCTCGGTAGGCAGGACGAAAAGTTGAGCAAGGCACCTTCCCTCCACATTCATGACTGAGGAAAATGACAGGGAAGGAGCCAATGGGAATTGAGAGAACACTGCGGCTGATAATCGGCGCAGGAAGAATAGTCCGACGTTTCACATTGTAATCGCTGGATTGAGTCTACAAACTAATGCGGGGTAACGACCAGACACGCGATTATCGGTGCATGCCAACCGCCTAAGCAGTTTCAACATTTGCGATAGAAAGGCAGTTAGCACGCGGTAAGTATTAATAGCAATGCATAGCCTGCCTTACGAATCTCTTTATTCATCTGTTGCTCAATTGACCCTTACAAAAAATTGCGGCGTCCCTGCTCTGTTTGTCACTGCCGTCCTGGCCACTCCTCTCCTGACCTAGCATGGCCTGCCTTAACTGCCCTGACTGCCTGCCTGTCTGGCCTGGCTAGCCTGCCTGCCTGCTTGATTTGTCTTGCTCACCGGCCTATCTGATCATATTCTAAATAACTCGAAATTTTATTTAAAATTTGGATGCCGACCTATTCCTGCTCTACGCAATTTACTCAGAGCAAGACATCAGCTTATCACACTTTGTTCTGTGTGCATTTGATTATATATTAAAAGTAACAAATGCCTCTTTTAACAGAAACATTGATCAAATGTTTTTATACGAGGAGACTCAATAGAAACATTTGTCACAGCGCATGGCCCAAACATCACGCGATTGTATAAAGCTTATACAATTCGATCATTTATTAAGCAGCTGAGCTGTTTTTGTGTTATTTTTGTGCGGTTTTCGTTTTGTGCAAACATTCCTTCTCGTCGCGCGTAATGCCGAATTAACCATGTGGTCTGTCACACAAAGACTAGAAATGCAGATACTGTGAAAGCCTTTCATAGATTACTAAAATGCGTGGACATTTGAACGTACATTGCGTTTGGAATGAGGGAATTCCTCCCAGTACGTTTGCTGAGAAGCGACGAATATAAGCTGGCTCTTTTGGCCTCGCAAGTTCTGTCGTCAACCCGCAGCCGCAATGCACATGTGCGGACAGAAGTAAACGAAGCACGGTTTTCCGTTCAAATTAAAATCAAGTCTTCTGCTCTGGAGATAAGGAAATATTTGTCCAAGTGAAAGGGCACTGTAATCTACTACTGGTGCGCACATGACTGCCGGTTTAAAATGTGCAGTATTTAAAACATTAGAAAGAAATAGCGTGCTCCGTTTACTTTTTTTCAAACCAGTACGTACCATTATAGCCATTGATGCCGAAAGAGCGTATGATAGCATTAGCCATGCTGCCATTTTCAAATGTATTGAAATGCTACCTTTCCCTCTCAGTGTACGCATTTTCGTAATTTTTTTCCTTGAAAACAGATTTGCAATACGTCTTGTGCCGTTCCATCTTATGGTATGTACTCTTGGGCTCGCTACTGTAGCAAAAGTTATATCCCTGTCACACAGACGAATCAGAGGTAACTAGAACTTGGCCTAAAGGAGCGAAAGGGAGCCATACGGAGTTGCGCTTCAAAGGAGTCGTCGCCCTGTCACATGGCCTTCAACGAATATGCTTCTCAGAGAAGCCGTCAGAGCACTATTAGGCACTGCTTATTTTGTGCAAACATGTAACCAAATAATGCTCAGAACCATTGTTATATTTTCACACTTCTTCTTTCTTCGCGAAATGCAATTATCTCAACATATTACATCAAAAAGACAAATTTGCTGAAAACGACCAGCATGCTCTAAACACAGCGATTTTGTCTGGTCTGCAGGAAACCACCTGCAGCATTTACGACTTGGCGTAATATCGGCGTCCCCACCACCGCTCTCGCTTTCGTTCTGTCCACGATGGTCCTTAAACTTTCCTTCCTAAAGGACTGCCATCTGACACGGCACGTATCTCCCTCGAGGTAGAGACAAAGACGATCTTGTGTGAAGGGAGTCGAAAGGAGTTCAGCCGTACTTGTGTGACAGGGGCATTAGATAACATTGCCTTCATTCCCCTTTCACGGGGCCTACATTATGTCCCTGAAGTCAAATCTTTGTCTGGTGATGATATCACAATGGGGAATACTCACCATCACATGTTGACAAAAGCGGTGGCCTTACAGTCACCCATGCATATTACTGCAAACTATGATAAATCTGTCGGCCTACAGCTTTCCACGAGCAAAACTACCTTCACGTCGGTCGCCAAACACTGGGGCCGCCATAAACTTTCTGCGATGCCAGTCCGTCCACAACTATCCGAAACCTCACTTCATGAAAATTATGGTATTTTTGGTACAAGAGTCGGAAACGAGGACGGCCTGGCCTTTCAAGCTAAAGCGCAGGCGACGTAGAATTTGGGCCTAAGCAGACGTGTTGCTCCTATTATCTAGTGGTGCTCGCTGCTACGTCGCATGACATTTGGTGACAGCGGCTTTAAAATCCCTCATGATTTTATTGCGAAAGCAATACTATGCCAGGTCTAACAACTCGCCGCTGGGGGCCGTGTCCGTGTCTTTATTTATACAGAAGAAGAAGAACACTCGGTCACCCGCAGATAATGCTTTCGCTCTATATTCGGTTAAGCAGGGCTGAATCCTTCTAATTTTTTAAGCACGTTTTCAGCACTTTAGAACGACTATTCGGGATTGTGTGGAAGCTCTCAATAGAAAGGCTATGATACCCATTACTTGCCTAACCAGCACCCCACCGATTGTGGCAGTTCAAGAGAACAGTCAGCTTGATACATTAGATCAGGTGGCGCAGCAACGTGCAAAATGGTTGCCTTAAGGTCACGCTTGCGCCTTTAAAACCATCATTTTGTGCTCACTGCGAGCACTCTGGTGTTTTGCTTCATCGTGCATCATTCTGTCCCCGCCACCCTAGTTCTTCTTCCACGGACATTTGTTTATATGAGCGACAGCAAACCTACTGATCTTCATTTGCGAAGCTCATCTTATGCGGCATCGTCCCTTCGTGAAAGGACCACTGCACAAAATACCCAGCTTCTCCACGACTGGACAAATATATGCACAGATTCCAGCATTGACGGATGTGAAATGACAAATGCACTTAAATGTGCCTGCATGTCTGCACTTAGACACACAGATATCAGTTCACGGAAATCCCGTCTTTCTTTCTGGGTTGAGCTAGTCGCCGTTAAGGCACGCCTCGTCTGTAGCCGCCATTACCTTGCTGCCAACAGCCAAACTTCTCTTCCGCACCGACACCCTTTAAGTAACTCGTCTACTCCGACGAGTCAGCCGCACCTCATAAATCTGCAAGAATGTATTGTAACAGCTGTTACACAGAACTACTGCAGCGGCTGAACGAGGGCCCCGAGAGAGATGAGTGAGAGCACCAGGAAAGGGCCTACAATTATCCGTCCTCTACTTTTTACCGATTGCTCTTTCTGTTCTACCTGTAATATATGTGTCACTGCCCCTCCTCTGGAGCATCGCCCCGATGCGGTGTTATCGTCAGATAAGAGCGGAGTGAAAAAGCGTTCAAAAGTTACACCACGAGTAGGACATCAGGGAATAGACTGCATGCAGCCTGAAGATTAGTCGGAGGCTCGCTCGTAGCATGGCTTCATTCGCACCACGTGCACAACGTCGATGAGACTGCTGGTCTGCGATGAGCGAGCTGGTGATGCTAGTGCAACTTGGTACGTTAGTCGCTGAGGTGGCAGGCAACAAGGTAAGGGCCGAAGTAGCGGCGTAATATAATTTCGGACAACTCGCGGCGACAAACGGGCGTCTTTTTGCCTAGGTTTTTGCCTAGGACACATATTTGCCTAGGTTTTAGGTAACATAGCGGCATCTAAGGTTGTAGCGTACAGTATCGATCTGCTGCTGACGGTGAATAATTTGTCTGGCCAGCTCCCGCACTTCTTCCGCGCCCTGAACGTAAGTGGTAGCGTTGATGTCAAGTTCAGCCTCACTGTCAGCGGGGTTCATAAGTAGCATAGCATCCATTGGACTGGTAACCTGGCGAGAGAGGACTAATTCGAATGGAGTGAGCCGCGTCGTTTCCTGCTGCACTGTATTTATGCGAATGTTGCGCATGGAAGAATTTGGTCCCATATTTTGTGCTCGAGACCAAGATACATGCAAAGCATGTCCGTCAAAGCATGCCGGTTCCATCAGTGACGAAGGACGAGGTCAAGTAAGCAATAGAAACTATGAAAAGGAGGAAAACAGCTGGAGAGGATCGGATAACTACAGATTTGTTAAAGGACGGCGGGTATATTGTGCTATAAAAACTGGCCACCCTGTATACGCAGTGCCTGGTGTCATTGACGGTACCGGAACCATGGAAGAATGGAAACATTATGCTCAGTTATAAGAAAGTGGACACTAAGGATCTTAAAAATTAGACCAATCAGCTTACTGTCTGTTACGTATAAGGTGTTTACTAAGGTAATCGCTAATAGAATCAGGCCAATCTTAGACTGAAATCAAGCAAAGGCTCAAGCAGGTTTTCGGAAACGGTACTCTACTACCGATTATATCTATACCATCCACCAGGTGTTAGAATGGATTATGAAAAAGCATTTGACTCAGTAGAAACCTCGGCGGGGATGCAGGCATTGCGAAATCAGGGGATAGACGAGCCATACGTGAAAGTGCTGGAAGATATATATAGCGGCTGCACAGCAACCATAGTTCTGCATAAATAAAGTAACAAAATTCTCATACAGAAACGTGTTAGGCAAGGAGACACGATCTCCCCAGTACTATTCACAGCTTGCTTAGAGAAAGTATTCAGAGACTTGGAATGGGAGCTGTTAGGGATAAGGGTAGATGGAGAATACCTCAGTAATCTGCGATTTGCTGATGACATTGCTTTGCTAAGTAACTCAGGGGATGAACTGAAAATAATAACTGATGGCCTAGAAAAGAAAAGTAGGAAGGTAGGCTAGAAAATCAGTATCCATAAGACTAAGGTAATGTTCAACAGCCTCGGGAAGGGACACCAGTTTACATTAGGTAGCGATGCACTGGACGTAGTAGGCGAATATGTCTACTTAGGACCGGTAGTAACCGTAGATCCGGACTGTGAAAAGGAAATAACAAGAAGAATAATATTGGGATGGAGCGCATTTGGCTAGAACTCGTAGATTATGACTAGCAGCATACCGGTATCGCTCAAGTGGAAAGTATACAACAGTTGCAACATATCTGTACTCACCTATGGGGCTGAAACGTAGAGGCTAACCAAGAAGGTTTTACTTAAGTTCAGGACAACGCAAAGGGCTATCGAAAGAAAAATGGTAGGGGTAACATTAGGAGATAGGGGGCGGGCAGAGTGTGTCAGAGAAATGACTCAAGTAACTGACATTCTAGTGGAAATCAAGGAGAAGAAATGGGCATGGGGAGGTCATGTATTGCGAAGAGAGGATAACCGATGGTCGCTTAGGGTAACAAACTAGATTCCAAGGGAAGGAAAGGGTAGCAGGGGGCAGCAGAAAGGTAGGTGGGCGGATGAGGTTAAGAAGTTCGGGGGGGTCAAGTGGATGCAGCTAGCACAGAACCGGGTTAAATGGAAAAATACGGGAGAGGCCTTCGCCCTGCAGTGGGTATAGTGAGCTGATGGTGATGATGATGATGATGTCGGTCAATGTCCTGTTGAGGCGTCCCACCAAGGCATTAGTCTGCAGATGGTACGCCGTTATACGGCGTAGCTGGTGTGCGTGAGCTTCAGCAGAGCCCAGGTGAAGCAGGTATTAAATGCAGCTCCACAATCGGTAATGGCAGCTACAGGAGCGCCATGATGTGACGATGTTCTGGACAAAATTCGGCTACTACAGCGGCAGTGCCGCTTGCAAGTGACGCTGTCTCAGCGTACCGTGTCAAGTATTCCGCCGTGACCAAAATCCACTGTTCTCACGTGGACGACTTCAGAAAAAGCCGAGGAGGTCCATGCCAATTTGCTGGAAGGGGTCTTTAGTGGTGCTGTGCGCTGTATAGAGCCGGCTAGTTTCAGAGGAGGAGGTTTGCGCAGTTGGCAATCGCGGCATGCTATTACGTATTTACGCACTGATGGTAATAAATTGGGCCAATGTTATTCAGTCGAATCTTTGCCAGTGTTCGAGTGCCTCCGAGTGGCCGGCGGATGGTTCATCATAAGAAGCGCGCAAGATACTGGAGTGTAACTAGGAGTGTAGAAAAAGCAGAAATGTCGCCTTGTTACAGTTAAAGTTGCTCTCGTAGAGGACTCTACATCACAGAATGGACAGCAAGTCACGGCAAAACACACGCGGTACACTAGCATTACAACCCTCCACGTACTCAATGAGTGACGTCAACTAAGAGTCGGTCCGCTGAAACTGCGCCATACGGGAGACGCTAATGGCACAAAGGAACGGGAAATATTCGGTGATGTCTGCGTAACTGTTTCCACAGGTACTGGTGATAAGCAGTTCGTAGCTTAGCACTGCCGGCCCGACTTGTAGAAAACCATCCCGTTGTACTCCTTCAAACGGAGGCTCGATCTGGCCAATCGGCCAGAAGGGTCTTTAATGCCGGCTGTGTAGCATATCGAGCGGTGATCGCTGACAATACGAAACGGTCGTCCGTAGAGGTATGGCCGGTAATGTACTCAGAGTCCAAATGACGGCAAGACATTCTTTTTCTGTCTTCTAATGGTTCCTTTCCGATGAAAACAGTGCGCTGCTCGCTTAGGCGATGTCTCGGTCTGTACCGTCCAGCCACCGTATGAGGACCGCTCCGAGGCCGAGTTTGCTAGAATCGGTGTGGCCATGTGTGTGCATTCTCTTCAAAATGAGCTAGTATTGGTAGACTGTCAAGGCAGCGACGGAGCTCCTTGAAGACCTCGCCTTGGGTACTCCCCAATAAAAAGGGTGTGTCATCTTGAGTCAATTAAGGCTGTCAATGATTCAGTTAAGCGAGAAAAATCTTGAGCAAAGCGTTGGTAATACGAGCAGAGCTTCAAAAAGCATCGGAGGGACTTCTTGTCTGTTGGGCGTATGAAACTGGAGACGACGGGAGTCTTGTCGGGATCTCGGGGAACTTCTTGTGCAATGACAACATGTCCTGTCAAGCTCAGCTCCTTGAAGGCGAAATGAGGTTTCTCTGGCTTGATAGTTAGTTTCGCAGATTGGAGAACTTGAAGGACAATGTGCATCACTACAGGCGTTGGCTGAAGGTAGACAAAAAATGACCATCTCGTACAGGTACACAAGGCACGACGGCTCCTTCAGATCAGACAAAGTGACGTCCATTATGCGTTTAAACGTAGCTGGAGCGGAGATAAGCCCCAAAGAAAGCACCTTAAATTCGTACAGATCGTCAGGTGTCACGAAGGCCGTTTTCTGACGGTCTCACTCGTCCACCTTTATCAGCCAATATCCTTTTTTGAAATGTAAGGAAGAGATGAACCTGGCGTTGCGGAGGCTGCCAAGTGCATCATCAATCCTGGGAAGTGGATATACTGCCTTTTTATTAACATTATTCAGTTTTCTGTAATCAACACAGAACCGCAATGAGTTGTCTTTCTTTTTTACCAGGACCACCGGCGACACCCACGAACTTATTTCCAGCTGTATAACATCGTCTGCAAGCATTTCGTCGACTTGTGGTCTAATAGCCACTCCTTCTTTAGACGAAACACGATGTGGATGGACGCTCGCAAACTAGTGGCGTGGCCGAATCGGGGACGATGCCATGCTTGGCTACGGGCGTACGTTCGACCTTGGAGCTTGTCACGAAGCAATCTTTAAAATCAGCTAGCAGGGACGAGATATGGTTATTCTTATCAGATGATAAGCTCGGGTTCATTTCAATCTTCTAAACGGTGCACAGCTTCTGCAACCCATCCAGGTCGTGGAGGAAGGCGAGTGCCATTCCCTTGCTGATATGCTGAAGTTTATTGCTGAAATTCGTCAGGAAAGCAGTCCCACATCCTTCTTGAGAAACAGCAAAGGGTGATTGTCGGCAATACTTTCGTAGTCGTGCAACGAGTCGTTCCTCATTTAGACCAGCGCATTGTGGGAGCAGCATTGCCGTCTTCGACAGCACCCAGAGCGTTGACTCCTGGATCGTTTGTGTCACTGTGTGCCACGACTTGCTTCGTCAATAATGTGACTCGCGCCTATTGTAGGTTGATGACACCACAGTTCGTCTGCAGAAACTCGAGCCCCCGTTTCTAATCCCTCTAACACTCGCTCAGGACGACGAAGTCACGAACGCGGACGAAGCCGTGGATACCGATTCGGACTGTGCACCTGCCGGCCGGGCTAATGGGACGACCTCCAGCCGTGGATGCTAGGGCTCAACCACGGCGTCAAACTTTTTCTCCATTCTTGGTGAAGGTGTGGCTTAGCACTGAATAGTCGGCACCAGTATCATGTGAAGGGATCGCGTCAATTATTACAATTATCACACAGAACTCAGAGGCATGTCAGATGCTGACAGTGGCCTACTCCTGTGAGAAACCAGCGTATCTACGTATTGGCGGCGAAAGATCTTCAATTTTTCTAAAAGCCGTGGCATTGATTCAGGAGGCCGCTTCAGGTAATTTTCCCGGCGTGGGCTGGCAGAACGCCGGTCGTGAAAGCTGGTGTCTCGGTGAGGGTTTGGGTAACGGTAAGGCAGACGAGACGACGATCTAGCCCGCATGGGCTAGAACGCCATGGAGCCTCCAGTGGGCAGGGATCCATTGAAACATGATCCCCGTGGCCTTGCAGCTGAGCAGGTGGGAGAAGCTTCATAATGTTTAGTTCCAGGGACTGGTAAGCGGTGTGGAGCAGGAAGTTTTCCAATATTAGCACTGCAGTCTTTGAGTCCGTGAATATACACCATTTTTGAGGTGGTTCCCCAAATATGTAGCGAATAGATTCCCGAATGGCTACAAGTTCAGCGGCGGTTGATGTAGAAGTATGTCCAAAAAGGAAATGTAGAGTCGTTTTCTGAGCTAGTGTGACCACAGCTGCAGCGGATGCCTGTGCTGACACCGATCCATCAAAGTAAAAGTATATATAATTTGGATATTCTGACCAGATGTGCGCCATAGTAAGTTGTTTGAGTCCACTAAATGGTATCATTGATTTCTTCATTATTCCTGGAACACGAAGTTGCACCAAAGGTTTATCCATCGTCCATTGTGGTTGGGCGGGACGATATGGCAGGGCATATCCTGTCTGTACTTGCGACGGATGTCAGCGGAGTGCACTTGTAAACCTGCAGTCCAGCCGCTCATTCAGAATCTTGCTGAGTGGGTGAAAACCGTGTCTTGTAAGTGCTCGTAAATATACACGAAGTGGTTTGTGCGACAAGTATATGGATATTGGGCGAGCATGCGCCTCTTCGATTGTGCCAAGCTCGCATGCCGCAAACCACTCGAATTGAATGCGTTCGACGTGATCTATGCAGTTCACAAAGCTCTGCAGATTCAGAAACCCGCTTGGGGACTCTAGCCTTATCAACTCCATAATTGCCCAGTATGGAGGATGGCCACCCTCCTTCTCACAAAAAAGTAGCACCTCCGGTGGCGTACACATGCTCTTTCCCCCGTGCGCGGTAACCCTCTCCAGCGGTCCCACGCAGTGTAAGCAGCGTTTCGTAGGATCGGGGTCGAGGCTGCCCTCACTTTGACTTTTATTCGACCATGGCCTCAATTTCAGTACTTCCATACATGTCCATGTTGTCCTGACTCTATACCCCAGAATAGTGAAGCAGATATTCACCAATTGTGGGTTTGCCCGGCGCTGAAGCAGACAACAAGTCAGTCTCTCGCCAAATAAGCCGCAATCTTATATTGATTGCATGCAGAGGCCTCATCATTGTTCTCTCTTGGGCTTTTAAAATTCGCCAACCTTCTTACCTTCATTTACCACTCCTTCTTTCTTTCGCCTTTTCCTTCATTCCCTGAGACAATAAACAACCTGATAACAATGTGCTGACGAGAGCAGACACTAGTGACTAAAAAAGATGGAATTTTGCCGTCGGAATCGCAACCCAAATTTTAATTCTTGAAAAAGACAGCAACCCAGAGAAGCTCGAGTGAGGAAGGGACAAGAACATGTCGTACCAATTCGCCCGTTAATCTGCGTTATTGCACCGATTAGAAGGTCGGATATTTCCCACAGCCAATAAAGCTCGCTCTGATCGGTCGAACAGAAATACTGTTGAAAGTCTGCCTTAAAACACAGATTTAATGCCTACAATTTGCAGACGAAATTCTTCGGTATTCCTTTTAAAACCATGTATATTGTCACCAACACACGTAGCAAGCAGCACAACAACCGAGCTGGCCCTTTTTAATTAAGCGAAAACTCGAGAGAGAGACGAGGATGACGCTTAGCCACGTGCCAAGACATTCGGCCACTTGGTGGCGCCAGAAGATGGTCAGCGGTGTGGCATTGCCCCCCTTCCAAGGGGCATCGACCCGATGCCGCAAGCGTAGGGGAATAGTCGAAAAGCGGGGCAAGTTATACGGGAAAGTCTCTGGCGCTGGTTTGGATCCTGAATTGGTTTACCGATTGTAATAGGGCTTCATTCGGGCAACGTGAACTATTTCAGATTTCGGCTGCCGAGAGGAGCGTACAGTGCCTTGTGGTAGCACCTCGTAGTTCACCGCGCTGAGGCGGCGGAGCACCTCGTAAGGTCCAAAGTATCGCCGCAGAAGCTTTTCAGAGCGCCCTCGCAACCGTATTGGGCTCCATACCCAGACTTGGTCGCCGGGCGTGTAAGTCACCTCTCGGTGTCGCAGGTTGTAGCGCTGGGCGTCGTGTACTTGTTGGTGCCGAATTCGCTGTCGGGCAAGCTGGCGTGCAGCTTCTGCGTCACGAATAAATTGGTCAGCCCCCACGGCAGTGGAGGGAGCAGAATCTGGAAGAAGCATGGCATCCAGCATAGTGAAGGGTTCGCGTCCATGAACCAAATGAAATGGAGTGAAGCGTGTTGTTTCCTGGAGTGCAGTGTTGTATGCGAACGTGATGTACGGCAGAATTCGGTCCCAGTTCCCATGATCATCGTCTACATACATAGAAATCATATCGGCAATTGTCTTGTTAAGCCGCTCAGTCAGTCCATTAGTTTGAGGATGATAGGCTGTTGTCTTGCGGTGGGTGGTGCCACTGAGTCGAAGTACCTCACTAGTGAGTGCCGTCGTAAACGAGGTTCCTCTGTCAGTTAAGACGACTGTTGGCGCACCATGACGGAGTACAATGCTGTGAATGAAGAAATGCGCAACTTCATCTGCGGTACCACGTGGAATGGCCTTGGTCTCACAGTAGCGGCTAAGGTAGTCAGTGGCAACCGCTATATGCCTGTTACCCATGGAGGACTTCGGAAATGGGCCCAGTAAGTCCATGCCGACCTGTTGAAATGGGAATTTCGGGGGATCGATAGGCTGTAAGAGCCCAGCTGGTTTAATGGGTGGTGTTTTCCGCCGCTGGCACTCACGGCAGGTACGGACGTAGCGGTGCACAATGGCAGCTAGCCTGGGCCAGTAGTACTTTCGGCGTATCCGTGCCAATGTGCGAGAAAACCCGAGATGGCCGGAAGAAAGGTCATCGTGGCACGCACGAAGAACTTCGTCATGTAGCGTTGTGGGTACTACAAGCAGATAAGCAGTTTCTGTTGGACCGTAGTTCTTCTTGTAGAGCACACCATCACGCAGGCAAAATGACGACACTCCGCGCCTGAAGAGCTGAGGAGGAGATGACACGGTTCCTTCGAGGTATTCAATGAGGGGCAAAAGTTCAGAGTCAGCCCGCTGCTTTTGAGATAAGGTGGACGTCGCGATAACGCCAAGGAAAACGGAATCGTCGTCGGAGCCGTCCGCGTGGCAGGGAGTAGGGGCGCGGGACAGGCAGTCAGCATCACTGTGTTTCTTGCCGGACTTGTGCACGATTGTAACGTCAAATTCTTGCAACCGAAGGCTCCATCGAGCAAGCCGACCCGATGGATCTTTCAGGTTTGCCAGCCAACACAGAGAGTGATGGTCGCTCACGACACGAAACGGACGACCGTACAAATACGGACGAAATTTCATGACTGCCCACACAACAGCGAGACACTCCTTTTCGGTAGTTGAATAATTAACTTCGGAACGGGACAAAGTGCGACTGGCGTAAGCAATGACACGTTCTGCACCGTCCTGCCACTGAACAAGGACCGCACCGAGGCCAACGTTACTGGCATCCGTGTGCAGTTCCGTGTAGGCCTCTTCGTCGAAGTGGCCAAGTATTGGCGTACTTTGGAGACGGGACTTGAGTTCCGTGAAAGCGTTTTCCTGGTCGGGGCCCCAAAAGAACGGCTCGGCGTCTTTTGTCAGGCGGGTCAGAGGCTCAGCGATCTTGGAGAAATTGTTAACAAAGCGACGATAATACGCGCAGAGGCCGAGAAATCGACGCAAGCTTCATTTATCCGCTGGTTTGGGGAATGAAGAGACAGCGGCCGTCTTCTCTGGGTCTGGGCTAACACCACGAGCGCTGACAATGTGGCCGAGAAATTTCAGCTCGTTAAAAGCAAAGTGGCATTTTTCAGGTTTTAGAGAGAGACCGGCAGATCGGATGGCCTCGAAGACAGCGCGCAAACGTTTCAGGTGCTCGTCGAACGTGTCCGAGAAAATCACAACGTCGTCGAGATATACGAGGCATGACTGCCACTTCAGACCAGAGAGTACAGTGTCCATCATTCGCTGAAATGTGGCAGGGGCCGAACACAGGCCAAACGGGAGCACTTTAAATTCATACAAACCGTCTGGCGTAATAAAAGCGGTCTTCTCACGGTCTCGCTCGTCAACTTCTATTTGCCAATATCCACTGCGGAGGTCAAGGGACGAAAAGTAAGTGGCATGGCGAAGGCGATCGAGGGAATCGTCTATGCGTGGCAGGGGGTACACATCCTTTTTCGTGACGTTGTTGAGGCGTCTGTAATCCACGCAAAACCTCAAGGTTCCATCCTTCTTTGCGACGAGGACAACAGGCGAAGACCAGGGGCTCGTCGACGGTTGGATAACGTCGTCCTGGAGCATTTCTGTTACTTGGCGGCGGATGGCATCACGTTCTTTTGAAGACACCCGGTAAGGACGCTGACATAGTGGACGTTGGTCATTGGCAACTATAATTCGGTGCTTCGTTAGTGGCGTCTGTCGGACCTTGGAGGTTGATGCAAAACAATCTCGGAACGAATTGACAAGATTATCTATGCAGCGTTTCTCACTGGGCGAGAGGTGCGGGTTCACATCAGTCTGAATGGCTGTAGGCGTCGCATTGTCGGGGTCTGACGTGTTGGTTAAAGCGTACTGGCCTGTACATTCTCCAAGTTCTTCAAAATAAGCGACCGCCGTGTTCGCCGTCAAATGTTGGGGTTCACATGTGAAGTTTGTCACTAGCACGTTGGCTTGGCCACGGACAAGTTCGACAAGGCCCCGAGCTACACAAACTTGTCGAGTTAGAAGCAGTGACATGTTAGCTTCAGCAATGCCACTCGTGCCGGTGCTATGATCACATTCCACTGTGACGAACTTGCTCGCACGCGGAGGGATCGTTATGTGGTCGTCACAGACGCGCAACATCGTTTTCCGGAAGTCCGTGTTGCTATCAACGGCTCGCTTGGTTGAAAACGATACCATGAGCTGCTCCCGAAGGTCTATAACCGCACCATACTCTTGAAGAAAATCCATGCCGAGAATCAGATCTTTGCAGCACTCTTGTAATACGGCAAATGTGCCAGTGAAAGTAAAACCGCAGATCTCTATGCGGCAAGTGCACATGCCAATCGGCGTCATTACATGACCACCGGCGGTACGCATCATTGGCCCAGACCAAGGCGTCAGAACCTTACGGAGTGCCGTGGCTAGCTGGCTGCTCATGACGGAGAAATCGGCGCCGGTATCCACAAGTGCGGTCACATCACAACTGTCGGCGGTTACAAAAATTTCCCCGGAAACAATGCGTTCGCAGCACGTCGGTAAGTTTATCGGATCGGGTCGTCGCCGCTCGGGCCGTCGCGTCAAATCGTCGGGTGGAGGCCGTTTAATCTGAAACGTAGCGGCGGCCCCACCCCCGGAGGTCGCCGTGTTTAGTTTTCCCGGTGAGGGGACGTGCCTCTGAATTGCCCAGAGGAAGAGTACCGAGTGGGCGAAGCAAAACGCTTCGGAGATGTCGATCGCGACCGCCGTTGTGGTGACGTTGGCTGCATCTCGTTAGCAGCCAGGTACTCCTCAATCTCCTGTGGTCTTTCGCCATAGCGGGGTCGAGGCGCGTTTGGTGGAAATCCTCTCAGGCCTATTCTCCGGTATGGGCAATTGCGAAGAATGTGACCAGGTTCGCCGCAGTGATAACAGAGCGGCCGTCTGTTGGGCGTGCGCCACAAGTGCGCCTTGCTGATAGCAGGACGCTGGTATTGCTGTGGCTCGACGGGGCGCAGATCTTGTTGCTGCTCGACGGGGCGCATGTAGCGAGGCGGTGGTCCGACAATGGGACGGAATGGATTTGGCTCGGGAGCGGGTCGACGTAAGACATCACTATAAGTCATGATGCATGGCTCCGGTTGTGGTGCTGGTGGTGGTGGTGGCTGCACCGCTCGCCGAATTTCATCACGGATGACGTCCACGGTAGAATAATTATTTGCAGAGGGAGCATTCAAGTGGAGGTTTTGCAGCTCTTCGCGGACAATGCTCCTCACAAGCTCCCGCAATGCCTCGCCGCTGGCTGCTGGCACGGACGGGCAGCAGGGTGTGGCCGCTACGCTTGCCTGGCGGCCGTATTGGGTACTCCGTTCCTGCACGGAACGTTCCATGCTGGTAGCTTCTCTCGCGAAATCTGCGACAGTTCTTGGGGGGTCGCGAATGAGGCCAGCGAACAACTGCTCCTTCACCCCGCGCATGAGGTGCCGTACCTTCGTTGCCTCAGGCATGGTAGGGTCGGCCCGATTGAAAAGCCGCATCATGTCCTCGACAAACATGGCCACACTCTCATTTGACTGTTGAGACCTTGAACGGATTGCAATCTCTGCATTTTCTTTGCGTGCACTTGAGCTGAATGTTGTAAGTAACTCACGGCGAAAGGCTGCCCAGTTGACAAAGGACGCCTCGTGGTTCTCGAACCACGTCTTGGCCGAGTCTTGCAGCGCGAAGTACACATTCATTAGCTTCCGCTCGTCGTCCCATTGGTTAAATGCAGCCACACGGTCAAAACTGGCCAACCAGTCTTCCACATCCTCTAACCGGTCACCATGAAATGATGGCGGTGATCGCGGTGCGAGAAGGACGAACGGTGGGGCGTTGCTGGAAGGCTGGCTTGTCTGGCTGCTCGTCGTGGATGTCATGGTTCGTAGCGGGGTGGACAGCGGTTCAAACTCAGGTTGTAGGCCTCGCAGGCGACGGCTGGCTTTATGGACAGGAGTCGCGTCCACGCGTTGATGAGCAGCGTCACTGACGTCTTCGGGGGCAACGTACATGGGATCTTACCCCGCACCTCCACCAAATGTCACCAACACACGTAGCAAGCAGCACAACAACCGAGCTGGCCCTTTTTAATTAAGCGAAAACTCGAGAGAGAGACGAGGATGACGCTTAGCCACGTGCCAAGACATTCGGCCACTTGGTGGCGCCAGAAGATGGTCAGCGGTGTGGCAATATTATTCTCCTGCATCAATGCAGAGCGCCAGCAGCCGTTCAGTCCATTTCAAAGCAGCCACAATTCCGCAGTTACTTTACGCATACCTCTGACCTTCAGCTATGTTTTTCGTCAATAGTCCGGGTTGGAGCTTGGAAAGAGGGGACTAAATACCGAGAAACGTCGCTTATGAGGCCATCTTGCAACAGCTGCTCTGCGCGGTAAGACCATTCATATAACTAAATTAAGAACTTTCTCAGAATCTCAGCTATGGATTTTTAAGTAATATTTCGCACTGCTTGCGTTGCTTTCTACGAAAATACGGTTTCGTTATTACTATTTGCATGCATATTAAATGGAGGAATGTAAATCAAAAAGGAAGCATGCTCATAAGCAGCCATGGTTTCCGCATTTGTTTGTGATAGGCCAAAGCCTTTAATGTAGTCTGCAGGTTAGGATTACCATTCACTGCAGCCATGACCTATGCCTGTATTTGGCTGCATATTGTCCGTTCATCACACCTCAAAATGGGCACTTTGTTCTTACTGACTTCACAGCACTAGCACATACGTACAGGGAGAATCGTCCAATATTTCGAGATCGGGAAGAGCAAAGGGCAAATGAAAACTATGAAAAGGAATAGGTCCTTAATTAAAAGAATAAAAACACCTTTTACCCACAGAAAAAACGACTAAGTGTGAGCAGTTTTAAGTACTGTTAAAATATTTAACAAAGTAGTCGATTAGAGATCAGCGATAAATGTTGAATGGTGGACCAAACAGGCCATTGGCTGTACCCCAGCTTGGTTGTGATAAATTGCAATAAATTCAAAACAGGCTCTTGATTATGATGCCTTGCTTTTGCAATAGCTCCTCCAACAAACGTCTTTTGAAAACAGCGAAGGAAAGGCTTGAAAGCAAGAATGGTGTATTGATTGTGTAATGAGTGATCACCAACAAACCTGCGTTGCCTCTTCCTTTAACTTGATCCGCCAGCTTATGCTCCTATTCGTCCTCGCGTTCTTGTGGCAGCATTTGCCTCCTTGTCGGGGCGCGTCATCCCGGTCACCAGATGGAAAGAAAGCAGGGTGGTTCATATATGAATGTATTGGCGCATGCTGACAACACTAAAGACACCGGCGTGCCTGGAGCATCTCTTCGATAGTAGAAAAACCATCTGACAGCAACACATAACTCCCAACCCCTAAGTATTGGAGAGCGACATTGGGACAAGGTAACGTTACAATATTTTCGAATCTGCCACTTAAGCCCGCCAGAGCAGTGTGCAATACCCGTTGAAACGTGGCTGGCGCGGAGCACAAAGGAAATGGCATTACCTTGAGTTCGAAGAGGCCATCCGGTTTTACGAACGCCGTATTCTCGCAGTCTCTTTCGTCGACCTCAGTTTGCGAGTACCCGCTCTTCAGGTTCATCGACAACAAGTACTTAGCATTACAGAGCCGGTCCAGTGTGTCGTGGATGCGGGAAAGCGGGTAGACATCCTTCTTAGTTATGTCATTCAAGCTGCGGTAATCAACGCAGAAGCGATGTGTGCTGTCTTTCTTCTTCACCAAAACGATTGGTGCCGCCCAGAGGCTGTTGGATGGCTGGATCACGTCATCACGCAGGATTTCCTCAACTTGATCGCGTATGGTCTGGCGTTCTCGCGGCGATACACGGTAGGGACTTTGACGTAGCGGTCGAGCTTTTTCGTCCGTGATGATATGATGCTTTGCCAACGGTGTTTGCTGCACCTTCGACGCTGAAGAAAAGTACTTGCTGTAGTTTTCAAGAAGAGTGGGAATCCGGTCTTGTCTGTCTCGGGGGATCTCGCTGAGTTTATTTCGAAATTGGGCTGCTTGGCTCGGTTGGGTGCATCGTTTTAAGTTGGCTGGGAAGGGCGAAGACTTCTCGGGTATCCGCTAGCTCGTCAAAGAAAGCAATCGCCATGCCCGTGTGCCGGTGCCGGTATTCGTCGGTGAAGTTTGTGACGAGCACATGAGCTTGTCCATGACGGAAACGGACGATGCCTTTTGCGATGCCAAGTCCTCTATCCAGTAACAACTGCGTGTTTCCGCCGAGCACCCCTTCCGTGATTTCGACTTCTTTTGTAACCACGGGGATAATGACACTTGATCGGGGCGGTACGATCAATTCTCCGTCGAGGCCGTTGAGAGCGATTTGATGCGTCGAAATTCTCGCAGCAGGTATGGCTTTCTCGGCCAAGAGCTTGATGAGTTTCCACCGGAGGTCGATGATAGCTCGATGTTCGTTGAGAACATCTATGTCCAGAATCACGTCGCGGGAACGGTGCTGTAGGACGACGAAGCTGGTAGGGTAGGTACGTCCATTTACTGTAACCTTTGCGGTGCATTGCCTCGACGGCGTAGAAAGGTTTCCACCAGCGATGCGGATTAGCGGGTCGTCCGAAGTGGTCGTCACCTTCTTAAGCTGGGCGGCGAAAGCTCCACTGATGACAGAGTAGTCGGCTCCGGTGTCCACTAGGGCGGTAACCGTGCGTCCGTCGACAGCAATCTCAAGGTCGCTTTTTGGCGTCCTAGTAATAGCACGTTGGCTTCGGTGTTCAATCTCTGCTTCTTCTCGTGCTAAGGTCGCGCCTGGAGCACACCGTCGTCACGACATCGCTGGGCGGCGATGTCAACTTGAACTCTGGTCGTGATCTCGCCGGCGGTGACGTATTGTGGATCGTCGATTTAATGGCTGCGTCGTCGTCACTCATCGTCGATGATAGAGGATTGTCGTGTTTTCGCCATGACGCAACCTCAGCTCCAAAGGTTGCTCCATTTAGTTTTTAGATCCCCAAGCCCGCTCAGGGGATCTCCCGCGCACAATGTTATTGTAGTTACGACTTGGGGACGCAAAGCGAGCAATACACGGAAATGGGACCTAAACCGACAGCTTGGGGATGTAATCTCACCGCTACGCACATAGTTGTAGATTTTTTGCGGTCGTTCACCTGGGCGTGATCGTGGAGCGTAGACTGCAAATCCACGGAGACCGATATGTCGGTACGGGTAGTGGCGCAGAATGTGGCCGGCCTCATTTTATTGTATTATTTTTATTTTCCTTCAATTTCATTCGCCATAATTTTATGGGTGCCATCGGGTATTGACAAACACTGTTACAATAATGCCATAAAAAGTATCGCGCATTTGGATTAGTAGTGTTTACGCATTAAATAAGGCATCCACATGCCTCCGCTGAATCAGAAACCGTGACCTTCATATTCATTCTGTAGTGCTCTACCAACCCAACTACTGCGATAGCTGCTAATTCTCCCTTTTCAGGGGTATTTATGTTGCACGTAAGCCATCCTGGGGAGTTTTCGCCAGCACGATTCTTGACCGCTTCAGTGGACATGAAACATCCTGTGTTATCACATGTTTCAGGTGCACCGTGATCACTCGGATAGAGAGGGAGGTAGCGCTGAGATAACCCTCTTAATCTAGCTATGATATCGAGGCTGCCAGGTTCGGAGCCCTCGTTAAATTACCTTACAGATGTAGGAGAATAAAGGGCTTAATACGAGATGCATACAAGGGCAGCCAACAGCTACTGACACCCGAAAAAAATATTTGCGGGGAGGGGGTTAAGCATGGCTTGAACCTTGTGATAGATCGACAGCTGTGGGTGTTGCAGCGAAATTTTCTGCGTACACCTATTCTGCTATTGGTACGCTATTCTGCTCAGCGATGATCCTGACCGTCAGCACTGGCTAGTGGGGAGGGCCAGCGCAGCAGCAGCAGCCAATGGAATACCGGACTAGGCGGCCCACCCACATGTTCTGAGAATACTGAATAAATAAAGATGTTTTCAATCAAATCAAATCAAATCTGCGTACACCTGGATTTATTGTGCCGCCGTCACAACGTTCGAACGAAGCTTCTGTCCTAGCAACTCGTTGTTGTCGTTCGCCTCTACCAACTGGAGTTATCTGATTTCTCTTTCTTCCTCTTCTTTTTCTTTTTCGTCTTCTTTCTCTCCTTCTACTTTTTCTTCCTGCTTTTTCTTCATGTTTCTCTGCTTCTACTTTTTCTTCTTCTCCTTCTTCTTGCTCTTCAACTGCCTCGTCTTCCACGGTGTTACTGTAACACGCCGACGGCTTGAAAATCTACCGAAGTATAGCTTTCGCTGGAAAACCAGAGGGTATTTTTTTTGTTGATGAGAAAAGGGAAAGATAATTGAAATCATAAAGGTAATTGAATATAAACATGATGCTTGCGGAATCTGAACCCAGTAAACCCAAGTACTGAGTAAGGCACACTACTGACTGAAATTCCGTGATGGATAACTTTGTTCGATGTTCCACGTATGTATGTTGGGTGTAGATTATCCTTCAGCGTTCGTCAGCGTCACCCTAGATTACATCGCTAGGCGTTGTGCCGTTGCGTTAGTGCGGCTGTCGCGTGGGTTGAGAAACATCAACGTAAATTCACATTTCGTGCTTTAATACCGCAACAAAATATCCTGTTGGCTCAAAAAATCTGGTGGTTGGTGGCGAAATAATCGTTTAATGTCAAATTTAATCCTCTCATTAGTTCCGGCTTACAGTACAACGCCAATTCCCGTACCGCAAAGACTTCACAACTTTTAAAAGATCTGTTAGCATCAAAAATGCACCCCGTCATGCTCCGAGACAAAACCAGCATTTGAGTTGAATCAATTCGCATAGCCTTCCGGCTTTCCAATTCAGCAGGGGGGTCTTATGCAATTGGTATGCCGTATGAACCACTGATGTGTTCAGGACTGCTGTGAGCCGATGACACAGTGTATCCTTAATGCGAGTACAGTGTAGTTAAAAACTGCGATCACTGAATAAACCACTGCTTTGAATTAAAGCTCTAATAAAACATTTTCTCCTTTCTAGTATCAAATAAATAAATAATGTGTATGAGCAGAAAGTGCGCGTCCGCGCGAGATGTCCATCCCTGCTAGCTCTTAAACAAATATGGAAGAAAAAGAGTGATTATATGAGAAAGAAGAGGGAAAAAGAGCCTAGAAGCCTGGTTTGATGGATGTAGAGTAAAAATTATTTGCAGCCAAAATTGCCAAATTTGGGTCCTAATAGCGGCCGACGTCGCAATAATCAGGGGGCGTGAAAACAACTAGAAAGTCGAGATAGTAAAGAACGTAAACATTTGGGTTAGATACGCCGGATTTATGTAGAACTAGATTAAGAACGTGTAATTAAAAAATCATACTTAAGATCATGAAAGGACTTATACTTTGAGTCAAAAAACGAAGAAACTTTCGATGACAACGTCACATCGGGCGGAAAAACGTCAAGGCAGTGTGAGATCTCACAAAAGGAATAAGCAATTGCCAGATTTGCGTTGAATTAGATAAAAACGTCTAATCAAGAGATATTAATATTTAAGACCACTGAAGAACATTTAACTGGGGCCAATTTGGGCCAAAATAATAGAAACTTGAATGGTGGCGTCACATCCTACAAGAACACATGGAAGCAGCGTGAGATCTCAGAAGTTGTAAAATAATTAAAAAGACCTAAATATTACATATATAATTAATTAGGGACTAATTAGAGGATACCAAATTGTTAAACATGTTCATATAGGCGCTCCTAGCAGCAATGTGAACGTGCCAGTGCACGTCTAACACCGCTTAGCAACAGCTGCCGACGCTCTGCACATTCGTGTGACGCAAGATCCTCTGGCGTGCTACGCATATGTGTGACGTCATTAAGTACAAACACGAAAATTGAGTACAAATAGTCGCATAAAGGATTTTGCCTTACCGCACCTAAGAGGCGTCTCGGTGCCGCCAACGAATTTTTCTTTCGGAAGCCTATTCACACATCCTAGAAGTTGTTAAAGGGATAATGCAGAACAGTTTCTCTATCCGTAAAACAACTTCTTTGACTTTTGGGGACTTCAACAGGGAGGAGGACTCGTTTAGTCATCATATGAAATAGAAATTTGACTTTAATTCGGTATCAAATCCCCGCATTCCTACCACGCAGCGGGGGAATACCACTGATCTCATATATCAAAGAAAATATGTACATTCAAAATTCGGCATATGTTCAGTGTAAACGTTTAAGTGTTGCTATACTAATCACCGGCCGCCTATCTTTCTGTGCATGAAATAAAAAAAAATGTGTGACGATCAGTGAGTCTTCATTGCTAATCAATATAAGCTCATCAATTGGCTCGGCAACATGCCGAAACCAGAGGAAAGTAGCTCCGCCTACGTATATCCTGTCGTAGCCGAGCTAAGCCACTACCAGATTTTTAATAAAGAGGCAACATTTCGCTAGAGCACCACGTGAAAAAAAAATCTATTGCGCAGTGAGCGGGCTGTTTTTGATGGCTTCATATCCCTGCGTCATAGTAATTCCACCTCAAATTATGTAACAAAAAATTAACACTGAAGCAGACCTATGATTCCCATGCCGCATTCCAGTACCTAGCCATCTGTTCCACGCAATCAGTAGACCGTTCACTCGCAGTGGGTTGAATGAAAGCGATTCTTAAGCGCGCGTGCCTGCATCACGTCCACTAAGTTGGCCAATCACTAAAGCCCCCTTTTGGTGCATTCCATTTCAGTCCGCAATTTTAAAATATGTTGAAATCAAATTACTACTTTATTGCAAACGAGGAACTTTGTTATGATTATTTTCACAGCCCTAAATTGCAGCCTTTATTAAAGCCTCTAAATCGCTTCGTCTCATTAAACCTGACAAATAAGAACAAGGTAAATACACTGTTCACAATGTTGGTTAAATATTTGGATTTCTGTGCAGGCACCTTGCATTCATTGAACATGAGTGTTATAATGAGATGATCTCGCACTCATAAATGAAGGTGTGTGTGTGTGTGTGTGTGTGTGTGTGTGTGTGTGTGTGTGTGTGTGTGTGTGTGTGTGTGTGTGTGTGTGTGTGTGTGTGTGTGTGTGTGTGTGTGTGTGTGTGTGTGTGTGTGTGTGTGTGTGTGTGTGTGTGTGTGTGTGTGTGTGTGTGTGTGTGTGTGTGTGTGTGTGTGTGTGTGTGTGTGTGTGTGTGTGTGTGTGTGTGTGTGTGTGTGTGTGTGTGTGTGTGTGTGTGTGTGTGTGTGTGTGTGTGTGTGTGTGTGTGTGTGTGTGTGTGTGTGTGTGTGTGTGTGTGTGTGTGTGTGTGTGTGTGTGTGTGTGTGTGTGTGTGTGTGTGTGTGTGTGTGTGTGTGTGTGTGTGTGTGTGTGTGTGTGTGTGTGTGTGTGTGTGTGTGTGTGTGTGTGTGTGTGTGTGTGTGTGTGTGTGTGTGTGTGTGTGTGTGTGTGTGTGTGTGTGTGTGTGTGTGTGTGTGTGTGTGTGTGTGTGTGTGTGTGCGTAGTGGCATTCAAATTATATATATTTCCTTGTAGTTTTGGGGTTTCATAATCGTAAACCTGTCACGGCAAGTGGGCGCCAGTAGGCTTCTTCCGGAGATCGGGCCTCGAGTCGCCACGTAAATACAAAGCCCTGGATACATATGTGCCTCACGGCACTTTTGGCAGACGCACACCGCCACAAACGCTTGCGCACACACATGCACACTATACATGCTGGCGATAGAAATAAGGTTTCCCTTAATATGAAACGTACGGCCGCAAAACAACTCTGTTTAAAGCGCAAAAATATCTTAGGCATATTTTCATTTGTAAGCTAAAATAAAATCATAAACCTGTCCCTTTCGTTAAAGATCAGAAGCATTTTATACGGCATCGTAGTGATTTGCATCTGAGAGGTATCGCGCTTTTGTCGTTCTCACTTGGCTTTTCTGCTCTTTTATTTGCAATCTCCTCTCCCCGTTGCCCTTCAAATACTCTTGATCAACTAATGGGAAGGCATTTCTGGTTTCTTTGAAACTGGCGTGCGTCATTTCATGCGCAAAGCGACCAAACTGAGACGTTTGCTTTGTTGCAAGCTTGACGAATCTTTTAGACCTTTCACTTAGTTTATTGTTCATGTATGTCTTACATGTAGAAACAGATTGGGCTCTTCTAATATCTACTCTTTAAGCCAATAACCAGCTGCGGCATGATGAGTGTTTTCGTGTTTTAGGTTTAAGGCCAGTCGTCATGCAAGCGCTTCAAAGCGCTGCGGGGCTTAAGATTGTCATTTTGTATGCGTGAACTTTCCTTGTTCCAGAAAAACATGCTTAAAATGGTTATTCTAGGATACAATTTGCCAAGCGCCATTAAACAGCGCCGAATTGTCTGATTTACGGCCGGAATAGATTTAGCAGCTTTATTTGAATCACACTGCTCGCCAAATTTTGTCCGTTTCACCATTCGTACTATTTGCAATGGAAATCAAGTTTTTCTCTATATTTTCGGTACACGAGGTTTCAAAGCAATGCCTCTAGAATGTGCACCTTTCGGCTGTCTGGTGCGTCAAACTGCCAGGCTGTAGACGAAATGATTTAGGGAATGTTTTGCGGGAAGTCTTTTCGAATAATAGCCCTAATTGGCACCTGAAGAGCGGCGCCATTCTCAGAGAAAGACAGCATATAGAAGAGCGAAACCGAATGAAGGGAATAAAAAAAATATATTGAGCTTTCTATGAACGAGTACAAATTCAAACGCATTTAACCTAAAACATGGAAGAATAAAAATAGGTCTGCCAACCAGACGCTGCATCTGAACGCAAAAAACTTTTATCACGAGTCCTTCTCTTGCCGTAACAGTCCGTAGCGCCCCAAATAATGAATTCCTAGCGCACATAACACCTCATTACATATATCGTGGTGTTTTACTGCCTTACAATCTATATTGACGCTCGAATATTGGTCATACCGTCTCATCATTCCGTAAACGCGCCTTCTTCGTCTTGTTCCCACCACTTGTAAGACTGCTCGCCTACCAGCGAAATATATAACGAAAATTAGGATATGTCTCTACCGGACCAAATGCGGATCCACCGTGCTTATTCATTTCATTAAAGGCTTTAAAAATTAGACCAAAGGTTTGCTATTCAATTTTATTAAGCCTCAACATTACCTTTTCGAGGCGGATAATGTGGAACTCCACTCCGTTCCAGTCGCCACTTGGTATTGGTAAAAACGTTTATTGCCTCTAAAAAGAGGGCCCTGCATTCAGATTGCTCTGGGGTCAGGCTTAGTGCCCTACCCCTCACAAACACTAGGTGGAGTCTCTAGTACGAAGCCCCAGTGGTTTCTGCTGCCGCTATTGCTAGTTTGACCAATGCTTTTCGAACTTTCAGGTCTGAGCAGGCGAGCAGGGTCGCCTGTCAGTCCTCTCGAATGGGCTTTGGATTGGGTGTAAGGGCAGGGTTCAAGGCGCACACCCACATCATGTGGAAGAGGTCCTAGGACATTTCCCTACAGTGCGGGCTTCTCCTAGAGAAGGCAGTGTCAAAGTGTTTACGCGACGCTGGCACATCACGGTCTTCTTGATGTGCTCTACGATCATGTTGTTAAGACTTTAGGAAGAAAGAAAAGAAAATTCACAGGCCTGCTACTGGCTCTGTAGCTGAGCCACCTTCGCTGCCTTGTGCGGAGAGAAGAGAATATAGAGAACAAGGAAAAAGAAGAGGGAGCGAAAGACGCGCGTCGCATCAGCCGTCGTCCACCAGCGAAGCGGTGGCGGGTGCAATGACGGCCTACAACAGATACAAAGTCGGTGGCAGGCCAGCCCCCGCCGCAAGCGGCGTCGACCTCCCAGTCCCAGCCGCGTAGGGTCAAGAATAGCCACCTACCACCATGTTAGGGCCCACGTTACCCGTACCGTAAGGAGGGAATAAAACTGAAAAAATAAATTAAGAGGAGCTATAGTGGAGGGCTCCGGAGTAATGTCCACCACCTGGGGATGTTTAACGGGATTGTGCCACATAAATATGTCCGCTGTCCACAGAAACAAGCGTGACAGATACATCGCCCTTGCCTTCCTGTGAACCAAATATAACTATTATTATTAACGGAGAGGCAGCCATGTGTATCGCGATTTCCTAGCGCGTTAAAGTCCCAGATGTGGCGGAACTACTCAACAGACGTCCACCACTGGACCGCTTGCTCCTTGCTTCCACTCCCATCTTCCTCCTTTCGAGTCTGACAGGCGTCAAAGGCCGAGCCAAGTGGTGGCTGAATTAGTCCATAGTCTTCCACTGCGGGGCCTCTTTCTCTCCGCTTCCACTCTCATCGTCATTCTCTCATATCAGGCATATACTGCGCAGTCCTTTCTTTATAAACCAATGTGCAACATACACGAAAGAATATCAAAAGATACGCAATGCCTGGTGTCATCGACGGTGCAGTAATTATGGAAAATTGCCAACTTTATCTTAATTAATAAGAAAGGGGGTGCTAAAAACCTGAAAAACTACAGACCGATCAGCTTACTATCTTTTACATATAAGGTGTTTACTAAGGTAATCGTTAACAGACTTAGGAAAATCTTAGACCTCAAGCGAGTAAAAATCCAGCCGGTTTTGAAGCCTAAGACTTCAATGGAGCAAAAGATCAAGCAGACTTTGGCGGGAGGTAGATGAGAGTGGCTGTTCCTGGCCGCACGGGGTTGGGAATGGTACGCCCTCTTACCTGCGCACCCGTCACCCACTCCTGGCCTACGTTAGCCCCCGTTGCAGCGCCCACATCGAGCCAATCGGGACACCCCTTCATAGCCCACTTTGTGCTGACTGGGGAGTTTGCATCACTGCTTCCACGCGACGCTATGGTGCTTTGAAGCCACTGACCGTGTTTCCGCTAGAAGTGGACGACCCTGTACTGTCCGAAAAATATGGATGTTAAAGAAGTATACTAGAGTTATCTAAAATATAACTTAGCTGCTATTCTGACACAGTTGGTTGAAATACTGCAATGACGGACGACGGCTGTTGCGAAGCGCGTCTTTCTCTCTACACCTTTTTGTTCCTTCCGTCTCTATTTTCTCCTACGTCCGCACGAGACAGTGGAAGGGGCTCAGCTAGAGAGCCATTGGCAAGCCCATGCATTTTCTCCTTTTTCCTACAGTCGCAAAACAAGCAGGTTTTCGAAAAGGGTACTCTACTATCGATAATATCCGTACCATCAAGCAGGCGATAGAAAAATGCTCAGAATATAACCAGCCCTTATACATAGCATTCATTCATTACGAAAAAGAATTTGACTAAGTAGAAACTCGGCAGTCATACAGACATTACGAAATCAAGGTGTAGACAAGCCGTATGTGAAAGTATTGAGATATATCTACAGTGGCTGCCCAGCAACCATAGTTCTGCAAAAAGTAAAAACATTCCCATAAACAAAGGTGTTATGCAAGGAGATACAATCTCCCAAGTACTATAAAGAGCTTGCTTAGAGGAAGTATTCAGAGACTTGG
Organism: Amblyomma maculatum; assembly: GCF_055883805.1. Lineage (NCBI taxonomy): Eukaryota > Metazoa > Arthropoda > Arachnida > Ixodida > Ixodidae > Amblyomma > Amblyomma maculatum. The sequence goes on along the minus strand of NC_139345.1, from coordinate 131,231,953 downwards.
AATGGCAGCAGTTAAAGGTAATAGCTGATCAAGAATTCCTCAGTAATCCGCGATTCGCAGATGTCACTGCTTGCTAAATAACTCAGGGGACGAACTGCAAAGAATGATCGTTGGCACGAAAGGCAGAAAGGTAGGATTTAAAATTAATATGCAGAAGACTGGGGTAATGTTCACCAGCCTTGGGAAGAAACAGCAGTTCACAATAGATAGTGCAGCAATGGATTTTCTAGGCGAATATGACTACTTAGGACAAATAGTAACCGGAGATCCAGACCGTGAGAGGGAAATAACTAGAAGAACAACATTAGGATGGAGCGCATTTGGCAAATATTCGCAAATTATGATTAGTAACTTACCGGTATCGCTCCAGTGGAAAGTATACAACTGTTGCATCTTTTCTGTGCTCGCCTATGGGGCTGAAACCGGGAGGCTAACGTAAAGGGATCTACTTAATTTGAGGACAATGCAGAGGTCTATGGAACGAAAAATTGTGGATGTAATGTTAAGAGATAGGAATAGCGCAGAGTAGGCCAGAGGAATAACTAGAGTTAATGGCATTCTAACAGACAGCAAGAAGAAATCAGCATAGACAGGACACGTAGTGCGTAGAGAGGACAAACAATGGTCGCTAATGGTAAGGATTTGGATTCGATGGAAGTAAAGCGTAGTAGGGAGCGGCAGAAAGTTAGATAGGCGGATGAGCTTAAGAAGTTTGCAGTGGTCAAGTCGATACAGCTAGGACAGGACCTGGTAAATTGGGGGAATATGGGAGAAGCCTTCGCCTTGCTGTGGGTATAGTACGGCTGATGATGATGATGATGATCTTGATCTTTGACTTGGTTAGGTGTCCACGATTTCGTGGTGTCCACTCAAAAGTATAAGGGTCCTTCGTTTCCCCAAAACCTAATTTAAAATTTATTTTTGAAAGAACCGTGCATTGAAAAGCGGGTGCAAAAGGGCTGTCTCTGGAGCGCTCATAGCTATCGCTCTCCCACTAGCTTCAAGAGATGCTTGAACCCCCACAAGTGTTTTCATAATTACAAGAAATGCAGGGTAGGTCATCACGCGCTCCATATACCACTCGAAGAGAGCTACAAAGTTAAAAACTACAAACAAGAGAACACCAAACAACGCAAAAATTATGCCGATACTGAGGCACATGAATGTGGCAGGCAACCAACAGGCTGATGGGATAGTTCGAGCATACACTATTTTACAAGCATCCGGCGAGAACACAGAAATTTCGCCAGCAAGAAAGGAACACTCGGCCGTAATAGAAAACTATACAGGCAGAATAATTCGATGCCCCCTCCCCCAACCAGCACAGCTCTTTCTACAGGGAGAAGCTGTCATTTGGAGACAATTATAGACAGATTGTACCCAAACCTGCGCATACTAAACAATATGCACCCTACGATATAAGGGGACACAGGTCCCTGGTGGGATGAAAAACCCATGCTATATCACATCACTTGGGTTTGTAAAAACATAGGCGTTGTCCCCAAAATATGAAACAAGAGGGCGGAGCAGTGGGAGGCTGCTGTCCAGCGACCGCTGCGTAGACAACCAAGGTCGGGCACAGCGAGCTCAGCGGGCGGCAGTGGCCAGCGGAGCTCTGGACTGAGGCCCACCGACCATTTCGACGGAGAAGAATTTTTAGGATTCAACAAAGACACACCTCTGAAGACTCCCCAAAACCGCCGAAAAATAGCATAGACCCAAATAAAAGTTTTTCTCTCTCTTCCTTCCATCAAAATTCTTCTAGGGCATTTCTAGGGACGGGAATGTAGTGTTTTTAGAAGAGAAGTGCAGTGTTATCAATTAATTGGCTTATCGTTCCTAAATACGCGAAGAAAAGCAAGCACAATTTTTACATCCAGAAATGTTGTTTTAAACTGCTGGCCAGTCAGGAAGTTCGGTGCTTTGGTTGCTGTTCGCTTCGTTAGGGAGTATGCCCTCTATACAGCATATGTGTTATCACATCGCAATACTATATGTACAGATTGTTCCCCTGACACAGTTAGTACTAATTAAAGTCCTTCATATCAGTGATATTAGAGGCAATCAAAAACACATTTAAGTAGAAACCTACAGAGCACAGAATCAATGTATAATGTAGTCAATGTATAAAAAGAGACAGAATCACTTCATGCTACTCTCTTCAGCGGTTAAAATTTTGGTGCAGACTTTTCCATCCATTTTTAAATGACTTTCACGGCATTGTGAACATCGTAAATTATAAACATAAAAATATATAGCTGGGTTTGTTAACGGGAAGAAATATTGATACGGATTGCAAGGTTAACAAGTTTTAAGGCAATTTTGTGTTTGTTAATTATTACCGGCTGATATTTATTTGCATTTTTGGTTTGAAGCAATAATAAACAATAAAATAGCGAGCTCTGTCTTTTTTTGAGACTCTTTACATATACAAAATTCCAGCACTGTCATCGTCGCTACTTGGCACTTTTCAGCTTGACTGTAAGTATACCACGTATGAAATATTCATTGCGGTGTATTGCCATGTAGACGGGGTAATTCCGTTTTATAAAATGCCACCGCGTTTAAACGTAGTTTTTGCACTCGCTTATCGTTTCAGAGTACTATCAACGACAGAAACCACGTGCTTCAAAATATTTTAGGTCTTGTCCAAATTGCAACTCTAGAACACTTGTCTACAACTCAACCCCTTAGTCATTACTAAACAACGCTCCCGCACTACCTTTATTAATCGATTAAAGAACAAACGACCAGCTGGTTTGTTTGATGATTTCAGAAACATATAATTCCGGAAAATATAGAGGTGCTGTATGAAATATATTCACAGTGACATGATTGTACCTTACGTATATGTACCACTTCTCAGTTGTGTCAGAGGGAGCGGAACAAATGTGAGGGGTGCCTTATTCCGCAAACCCCGCTTAGACCAGTGGAAATGTCTTCTTCTGAGAGCCGCTGTCATCACCTACGTGGTTTATGGACGCGTTGCTTCAAAAACAGAAATACAGAGGGGAGAAGAGTCGTGTAAGGTGATGAATGAAAGAACGGTGTCCTGGTACTCGCTGCGATCGCCTGACCTGAAAAATAACATTAAGAAGCAGGATCCGGGAAAATTACAGTAAGAGGACCGTAGTGAATCAGCACGAGAGGTTATCACTTTGACAATCTAGCTTCTGAACTGAAAGTTGCTGAGCATGCAGACAAAGGCGGCACCGTAGTTACGCCACAATTTGAAAATTAGAAAAAAAAAAAGACGCTTACAGACAACTCGAAAATATTTGTCACTAAGAGCATTCAGATACCGGCCCAAATAAACAACTTAGTGAAATCAGATTGAGCATATCAGGAAATATTTTAGCCAGAGAACCATAATAACCGAATGCGATTATATGTTTCTGAAATCATCAAACAAACCAACTGGTCGTATGTTCTTACTTTAATCGAATAATAAAAGTAGTGCGGAAGCGTTGTTTAGTAAAGACTTTAAGGGGTTGAGTTGTAGACAAATGTTCTAGAGTTCTAGAAGTATACGGTCTCTACCCCCCTTTTACTATAGATCTCTGGACATATGATAGACTCCATTCCTTGGTGGTCTTTGTTTCCTTTTTCTCCCTTTTCCCCTCCGCACGTGTAGGGGAGCCTACTGGACATCGCGTAGTTAACTTACCTGCCTTTTTATTCTATTTTTCTCTCTCTCTTGAGGGAAGTCCGATAAGTTCGAACAATACCACGCCACAGAAATCCTGTCAATATTCCTAAACGAATTATTGTTGTACCTCCGACGCGCTTCATTCCTGCAGGAAACACAGAAGAGTATCAATAATAAAACGAGTATAACCATAGCCTCCTTTATACTCTATGTGCCTGTCTATGCGCCGCGCGATTATTAAAACGGCGCCGTCGGGTAAAGTTGCGTGGCACTGCCGGTCCCACCGCTGAGGGCGCCACTGACGTTGGTGTTGAGGCGCAACGGTACCAACGTCGGCGTGAGGGCGGGAGCGCTGTTATTCGCTCGCGGGATAACTGCTACTAAGCATGAATTGTACATATTCAGTATATTTGCTAAAGCCGACATCCTCTAAAAATAACAAGTGATCACGATACTTGATAGGCAATGACACCATGTAACACTGACATTTTATGTGAGGCACTTTCAAGAAATGTGCGCATGGGTCAAAACTGCAAAAACGGTTCAGCTAGCGTAATTTGTATTAGAAAAGTAGCAATGGAAGTCTATGCTGCAGTAAAACAAAATTTAAGAAACGCACCAGCATTTATATGCTACAAAGGTATACCTACTATACACCTTCATGACTTTTTGTGAAAGTGACTTCTACCGGAACAGCGGCTTTACAAATCATTCTTGTCTGTTATCGAAGAGGCGTAATTCACCAGCAGTGGTGGGATGATTTATTTGCCAGAAGTAGAAAAAAATGTTCAAGGTTACTGCTGTTCCTGACAGAACACTTCAGCAAGCTTGCTTTACAGATGGCTGGAGAAGCCGCATCAGTCAGATTTTTCAGTAGATTTTGAAGTTGGGTTTTTATTTAAGCTTGTCTCTACAAACAGCCACCACGTGTCTTCTTGAGATCTGTAGGAAAAATTGGGATCTGTAAGGAGAACAATTTCGATATCAGCTGTTACTTTCAATGAATCAGCGTGTCGTGCAAACAATTTTATTCTTACTTAAAATCCAAGGAAGGCAAATGCACGCGGTGACCAGTTCGGCTTCGCTCCCTCCAAAGTAATCATTACAATAGATAAAGCTTGTATATTTTTTTTTATCACAGTACTGTGCAATTAGCCTATACACAGCAAAAACAAATACTGCGATGAAGCACATTTAACATACCACACAAACGAGTTAACCAGGGAGAAAATTAGCACCGCAGTCCAGAAAATGCGCGTCTACACATAATAATATTATTGCCTTACTGACCCTTAATAAACACAGTTCCTAGTGGTGTCATTATTTTTAATAGTCCTCAATGCGGTTGAATACGAGGTTTGCGGTTTCCGACGCCAGAAAGGGACACAGAAATAGAGTTGACAAGAGAAACTAATATAGGCTTTGCATAAATTCGGTTTAACTCACTGTAAAGTAGCCATCGTCACAATAGGTAAAGCTTGTTTTTCTATTTGATCACAAAATTTCACAATTAGCGTATACTGTGAAAAGCAAACCTGCGCAGGAGCACATCCAACATACTACGCGGACGAGCTAGGCATGGAAGCAATAAGCGTGGCTGTCCAGAAAACACGTTCACATCTAATATTTCTATTGCAGTATTCACGCGTAATAAACACAGCTATTGGTGCTGTCACTATTTTTCACAAGCCTCAATGCAGCTGAACACTACGCAGCAATCGGCGGAAGGATAAAGCAAGGCTCGCGCTTACCAATTGGTACAATGATGTATTCCTGCAGTATCCGAAGGCAGAGAAAACATAAGCAAGACCTTGCACACTGCAAAATAGTCAACGAAACAACGGGAGAGCGACCGCACGTGGCTATTTGGACTGCTTTGCAACACGGTGCACCCGGTATTCGCCTTGCGAGGCTGACCCAACGTCGCTGTTGCCATCTCCCGGCAGCCACGGCGTAACTTCTCAACGGTGGAGGAGTGGCGACGACGGCAGCGGAGCGCGGAGTTGCCAGGCACAGAGAGTATAAAGGAGGTTATGGTATAACACAGTAAACTCTCAGATGACGCAATATGTATGCCAAGTATCAGGGAACTGAACACGTATCACCTTTGCCAAAAGTACCCAGGATGCATGTTTTGCTTCTCCCTTATATTATAAGCCAACATGCCTTCTCAGAGTATCATAACTTCCTTATAAGTGAGGACAGGAGCTCGCCTTTACTTTGCCCAGATTTATAGCTTAAGGTGTGATACGAATTCCCCAACACAGAAAACAGAGTGGACATCCCGGAAGTATGGAAAAATACTTTGACGGTTAAGCCGATCCTCAAAAACATGAATTGGGAGTATAATCAGGGGAGGCGTGAAGCCAGGGCAAACTTTATACAAAATAACTATAGCAGTAAGACAGGCACATATTACGTGGATGCAGCGGGTCCCACCGAGGATGGCATCTGCACCATTGCTGTTGTGCACGAGGGAAGGCAGGTGAACGGGCTCTGAGTAAAAACTAACGACGCGCTAATGTTGGAGGAAGTGGCGATTGCACTGGCCGCCACCCACTACGACGCAGCCTACATAATGTCGGATTCACAACAGGCCTGCTTAAATTACATGCGGGGTAGGATAGACCCACTCGCCCGCAGAATGTTATTGGCATATACGAAAAATTCAGATTCGGCTACTAGTAAAAAACAGGTTATATGGGTGCCCGGTCACCAGGGTGTGGAGGGGAACGAGACCTCTCACGCGGCTGCCCAAGCGTACCTGCCCCGGGGTTCCGCTCAATGCTCCGGTTCTACCGAAGCAACCTTACCAATCCCGCTCATAACTTTTGCGGACATTACAAATTATTCACGCCTCTTCAGGAGGGCACTCCTGGGACCCGCCAGAGGTCTCGACAACTCTGAGGAGTACCACCTATGACGGCTCCAAACCGGGTGTTTTAGAGATGTGCAAAACGGCTCACTTGAACGGCTTACTGGCTCACTTACATCTGTTGATGTGAGTGGGTCGTGCAGGGGTGGCAGGATCTTATATATATATATATATATAATAGGAATCAAAAGTAAAATAAATTTTGGCCCTCACCGGACACAGCAGGCGGTGGCATTTAGCATCAGTTTCTACCTGCGGTTGTGATTGCAGTTGCGGTTTCTGCCTGTTGAGACGACTGAGGAAGGTGCTACGAAACAACGCGGAACATTCGGACCACTTCGCTCTGCGTTTCTCCTCTCCGGAGCATAGCTCCGCTCTGGACACTAAAGACCACAGCGTACCAAGCACACTTGGAGTACGACAACATTGGCCTCGATCCCCTGACGCCGGCCTCGAGGGCATCGAGGGCCATTCTTTGCCGATTAAGGCTTCTTTACTCGCCCCTTCAGTGGCATCGGGTGAGAGAGAAAGCACGGATGATCGGGTGAGACGCAGCTCCCCCTTTCACCGTCTACCTCTCCCCTAGACATCGGCCGGAATCAGTTGGCTTCCGGCGGCGGTCTGGGCTTGACGGATGATTTGCTTCTGGATTTGTTCTTCCTGGCTGTGAAGGGAGGATTCCCATGACTTTATTTCCATGTATCCCGTTCAGCGTTTGGGTGTCATACTATATTACGCATACAGAGCCAAAAGGATTGCCGCGGACCACTTTACACAGCGGACGAGTACGAGTACCGGCCTCCACTCGTCGGCATGAAACGAAACCACAAAATTGCAAGACAAAACAAAAAGTGTAGGAACCAGCAGCAGTACTCCAGGGTAATCGCGGGAAGATCCGAAGACAATGAGTTGGTTGTGACACTGACAAAGAAGGGCGGTATAGTTGCTTTTTCGCTTTGCGTTTTAAAAAATCTTACCCCGCTCCGACAGACAAGGCTCACTGAACGAGAGAGAACCGGCTTTTCAAAAGACCCGCCGTTCCAGCCATTTAGCAGATCTCTATCCATAGAACAAAAGCAAAAGAACCACCTCACTCGCTCTCCAAAACAACGGTGCACTCCGCTCAAGCCAGCCGAGGGCGAGAACATTATTGCGAATCTTGCGAGAAAGGGCAGGAGGTTGCTTTCTCGCGTCGCTAATAGATAGCGCGGAAGTCGCACCCGCCTGTGACGGAAAGGTTCACTGAACGAGAGAACCAGCAACCAGCTCTCCGAAAGATACTACGGCTCCTACCGCTCCGGCCGCTCCGGATCCGACTTTGCGGAGCCAAATGGCTCATCCGCTCATTGAAAGGAGCGGCTCCGAAGACCCAGCTCGCTCCAGAACGACCTATCCCTAGGGTGTTTTCTAAATCCCGTCGTACTAAAACACATGGACCCGACATTCACGGGTAGGTGCAAATTCTGCGGGCATTATGCTGACTATACCACATGGTGTGGGTCTGTTAGCAAAATACAAAAATAAAAGCTATAAAACAGCCAACTAAGGAGGGCTGGAAGGCGGCTCTGTCCAGCTCGGATCTGGAGGCCCAGCGTGTCCTGGTCCAGAGAGCTCGGGTAGCGGCGGCGGCCAATGGCTTCCCGAAATAGGGTCTGCCACTCAGCTCCACAACAAAACGCACCTCCCTTCTCAAATCATATCATCGAAAAGAAATGTTTTCTCCTTCTCCTCCTCAACTACCTGACTGAGGAGCGGAACACGCAGCCTGCTTACGTTTTGCAAAGAGCGCACACTGAAATTATCGACGAGCTTCCCAGAGTTGTATTCATAACTCGCTGTTCATGTCATTGTGATGGTTATGAATCGTGGCTTCGACTATGGCACTGCTCACACTAAATTATTCTCACTTTACGTATCTTGTTTTCGAAATTAGTTTGAACACTCCACTCGCGCTAGCCTACTGAGTGCATTCCTGGAAGGTCCAGAATCAGTTAGCTATTTTCACGCATTTACGCCGTATTTTTGACATTTTGATGATACCAAAACATGAATAAGGCTCAGTCAAACCAGTCGTACCCCACCTCAACCTTTGGCACAGAATGATTCAATCAACTCGCCAAGCTTCCTTATTTAAGTTAATTTTAGGTAAACCAGATCTACGCGGAAAATGAAAAGCTTCAACCTTCTTTGTACAGAAAGTCGACATGTCGATCGGTCATAGCTATATATTTCTGCAGCCGCGTTTAAGCCACTGTAAGCAACTATTGTATGTAAGACAGTTGACATGGCTCAAAGGGATGTATAGGGATTATGAAGGCCATTTAACCATCTATAGCTTAGTAACTATGGCCCCCCAAGTAACTCTCTCAGTATGACCTACCAAGAACAACGACTTTAAACCCGAAGCTGTGCACAGAAACCGATCAAAATCCATCATGTAACGCATGCCTTTCTTATAGAAAAGTAATCCATCGTTCTCCCAATAAAAATAATACTTGTCGGATGTATTAGCCCACTTTAATACGTAATGACGACCGAAAAAAGATATTCCCGGGTGCAGAAGTGTATAACAGTAGGCCTAAGCGATATTATAATACATTGAAAACTTAGTACTAAGTGTCTCAACTATATCCTTGTGCTCGACCCAGGTATAGGTCGACGTGTAGATTTTAACCGCCCGGCATCGGCGGTTCCTTTTCGATGGAGGCGAAGACCAAAGCAGCAGAGTATACTGTGCGATTACAGTGCACGTTAACGGAACAGGGGGTCATAATTTCCAGAGCTCGCCATTACGACGTCTCTAATAGCCTGAGTCACTTTGGGACGTTAAACGCTACACAGCAAACCAAACTGATATTTTATATACTATCCTACTCCCCTTCTCTCCCCACCACTGCTTTTCTTTTTTGGAAGCAAAATCATATATAAGCCTAACCAGTGGTAGAGAGACAACCCAGAAGAAAACGCCATTTACCGAAATCTTGGCTGTGGTTTGAGGCCGCTTCTTAACTACTATAAGGTTTCATTTGACCTTTTGTAGCACTTGCACCACCTCGTTCTATATTTTTCTTAGTATTGATGCTTGCTTTCCAGTGACATTTCTCCACGAACTTTTTCGACCTGTTTATCTGAAACCCATCAGATATTATCGATTCCTTCATCCAAAAAACTGCTGTACATATATGAAAAAAAAATTGCAATTTTGAAATTTTGAAATTTATACCGTGCTCAAAGTGGCACTTCAGTTCATTTTCTTCTCCCATGAACGCGAATGGCGTGTTTGAGGGGCCAATTTAGATGGGGTGGTGCGTTGTGACGGGAACGCGACGGTTTAGTGTCTTGGCCTTTCAAATATGTTGCTCCGCCCATAGGAACACACATATACGCAATAGGGAACAAAAAGACGCTGTTTGAGTTTTTTGCTGTATTTTTTACAACACTAAACCTTTACCATGAGCTCATTTGAAAGGCTTTGCCACAGGTTTCACAAAATATGCAACCAGAATTTACCACAATATAGGTCAGAGTTGGTGCCCACAGTTAATTTAGTCAAGAAGTGCGAGGAAATATCGACCATAATGTGGGCTTTCATTACTAAATGCTGCTCGAATTTCACAAAACAACTTTTCACAATTATTTGTAGCCGTCGGTACTCCGCGCTCAAGCTTTCTTGTGGATCACTTCTTGACAAAGCCGAGACAATATCCACAAAGCCGCCATTGATCATATGTTCTATGTTTGCACACCCTTGCATCAGCTCATCGATGTTCGCATAGGCTCTGTTTGATTTCTTTTGTCGCTCAGGCGACGCAGAAAAACTAATAAAAGCTTAATTCCTCGCAGACTGAGAAAATTGATTCGGGTTGCCCCCTGTTTAGGCCCATATGCAAAGACCAGATGCTTGAATCCCCATGGAACCATAGTTTCCTAACAACCTTCTCAAAAACATTCTTGCAAATTAACCTTCAGTACGGCTTCCTTCAGAACCAGTCCCACTCCCGTCCCCGCCTTTATGGTGAAACACGGGAACAATAATACAGTACAATATTGAGCTAGTTGGTCTGCATACATGATGAAACACGCAAAAGTACAAGCGACAATTCACATAAAATACCAACAGACTTATAGAAGGACGATGCTGCACTGACAATTAATTATTTACACCCTCCAACAGTAAGGACGAAGTTAGGTGTGCATGTAAGAAGGAAGCATTGGAGAAGGAAGAAGGTGAGTGGGTACAAATCATCAATTGTCAGTGCAGTATCGTCCTTCTCTATGTGTCTATGGTGTGTATGCCTTGTGCACATTGTCGACTGTTCGCTGCGTGTTTCATGACGTAAACGCGGAAGGTTGACAAGGTTGTAATAATGTGCGCTATCGGGCAATTTATACAATAGATCATCTCATTTACACACGTAAGAATTTCGGTTCCTATAAAAGGATCACTATTTTCCCTACACAACTCATCCACGCCAGCTGCTTATTTGTCTATATCATTTTCGAATCCAACTAATTTCACAGGTGTGCAAGCACCGAGCTGCGCTTTTGTAGTTTTCCTCGATACAGAAAATGTGGCGTTTCACAGTCCGTGATGGCCACTTTGTACCTTAATACCAGAAAATAATTATTGTAAACAACAATAACACACAGTCGTGAGTTTCTCGGCACGCGCAACCAATGTAGTTTTCGACAACTTGCTTTATTGATTTGACCGGTCCCTCTCAAGATCGACAGAACCTCCTCTGGGCCTTTATAGCACCAAAGGTTTTTAATACTGCGAATTCGTCACTTTGAAAAGCACTGAAAGTTCATGTTGGTGTTTCATCTAGATTTATGGTCGCGTATAATAGCCACTTTAGCAGTCGTGGTCGCACTACGTCCTGCTCGTCGCTTGTACAATTATACATTGACACAAGGACCCACTGAGCATATAATTTGGATGAGGCAGCTAGGATGCTAGTAGTAATTAGGAACAATCGAAAAATGAATCCAATCGGCAGCGGTGAAGAAAGAGCAAATATAAAACAACGCACCGAAGTGACACAATTTCATCATAAGTAACTCACTGAAGAATAAAAGGGCATTAATTAATCAAGCTTATTTCAGAACCAGCGAAATGGTAGTTTATTTGTACAGTATACGGAATGTCTGGGAGATTTTCAAAATGTGCAATTTATTTTGCTTCTCTAAATTTCCTGCATCTACCCGGCATTGCCCGGTTAAATATATTTATATGCACTCTACTTAATTAAGAATGATATTACATGCATGCAAGCCACATACTTATTTGGGTTCACGATGTAGCGTTTGTGCAACTGATCATGAGCTTTAATTTTTTCCTAAAAAATTTACTAAAACAGTTTCTGCGTAAATTTCCTCTGGCATTTAATGCATAACTTAGATAATAATTTTTTTTCTCATTCTGAACAAACCACGTATTTGCTGCGACCCACTTTTCCTTCGTTCCTGTGTTTCATTGTAAACTTTTCGTTAAAATTCCTTCTCAATCTGGAAATAAATGTTGAGATGGAGTGTGGTATTCAGGGTCTTAGAGTGCGCTTTTCGGGCAGCAGTAAAACAACAAAGCTATCGTTTTAATTAGTACCTTTTATTAGTCAAATGAGTAAAATGATGACTTTATTTCAACGAACACGCTACATTGGTTGAACATATCGCTGGGTACAAAAGGGCAGCTGCGTATTTTTTTTTCTTTGCGCAGTGACGGAATCGCGGCATCCTCGTCATTCCTTTCGGGGGCCATTGTTGGCGTTTATGAGTTTCAGCTCCGCAGTCGTCTCGCCGAGGGCATTCTTTGCGACACAGCTGTAGAGGTCGATTTCCTTATGTTGAACTCTGCGCAAGAAGGAGGTGAGCCGAGATTCGTCGTTTTTGTGCTTTTCTACTTCGGTGCCACTGACGTCTGCTCGTAGCGAACCGGCGTACCCACGCTTAGTCCAGTAAACGGTGGGCGCAGGGTGCCCTCGAGCCCCGCAGGAGAGGGTTGCAGTGTCCGAACCACCTGACTCGGTATCATCGAAGTTGATTGCCACTATCTCTGGCGGGTCTGTTAGGAGAAAAAATAATAAAGTTGTGTCAGGACGTTTTTTCTCCTCTGCCTAAAATGCGACTTATAAATAATAAAGCTAGTGGTTTTATTTCCGTCGTTCTGTTCAGTTCATGTTCTGCATAAAGTCGTTTTTGCGAGCCAATGAAATATGTACAATTTGTTGAAAGTTCGCATTTCAGTATGAAGAGCGATGAGGCTAGAAGTAATAGTTGCGGGAAAAAAATGAGCTCGGCCACCACATGCGTCCGACTAAGAGCATTAGCTCGAGTTTCACAGAATTTATACCTATGTTCTCATATTCGTTACCAACGTGTATCACGCCTAAACGTTTGGATACAACCCACACTTTTCTACGACCACTACTTCACCTGCAATGGTCTCCCGAAGACCGCACCCCATCACGGTTTGGAGGAACAAAGATCACCTGTGCGACTCCATCACACATGTTCGATGTTACTGTGAGGGGCAACACCCGTACATCAGTTCCCGGGCAGAGTAATAAGGCTAGTCGAGAGTACAGTAGCTAATGCAGCGGCGGTGGACGGGCGTCGGTCACGTGGCTTTGGGGTATAATGACGTCACAAATGATGGACCAGTTGGGGAATTTCATTATATGGATAGTACAGTGGTAGCTAAGAAATTGGTAATGCTGTAGCTATTATCACGTGAATTTTCCGCCACCTTGAATTTGAGAGCGAAGGAGAAACTGACGAGAAACCAGCCAATTTAAGTATTCAGAGCTAACGCTCTTAAAACAGTCGTTAGGGCCTATAAGCAATGCTACACTTTAGCAGTTATATTGTTGGTCCAGTGACCTTTTTTCACACTGCTGCCGGAGATGCTGTTACCTAAAGGCAGTGAACCCAGGAACATGCTGGCTGATAGTGCGGTAAACGTCAGAATAATTTCGTGTTTCTGCAACTGGGCGTGGTGGTGCCAATATTTTCGAGCTTTTGCCTCCGGCGTCTAGCCGAAAGGCAATAAATAAGTGCATATTTTCATGTTTTGTCGGAACAGAATGTATAGATACAAGTATTTCTCAACATTCTGGATCCGCAATGTACACAAGGTGAAGAAAACAATTAAATGCTTTAATGTTTCATAGCGAATATCAACACCTTGAGAAAAAAAAGCGTTTTAAAACGATTTCCTCCGCAGTTTGCACCAGGCGCCTAAAATAATAAAACATTTTCATGTTTCGTCGTCAATGTGATCTTGGGCACTGACTGATATTTGCAATGCTTATGCCTTCGCCGTCTCCACTAGCGGCGAAATTGTCTACATATTTTGGTGTTTCCTCGCGGGTGTGTGTTTATCGGCCCAATTTCGAAAAACTTTGCCTGCGCCTCTACACCACATGCATAAAATCGCTACATATATTTATGTTTAATTGCAACAGTATCTATCAGGAAAGTATTTTGCAAATTTGCCTTCTTAGTCTGCACCAGGTGCAAAAGATAGCTGCTTATTTTTTATGTTTCACCTATGCCCTGTGCATGGACATTAAATTTCAGTTTTCCTTCCCCCCCCCCCCCCCCCCCACATTATACTTCACCTGAAAAAAAAAAACAACTGTACATTTTCATGTTCAATCAGAACGGTGCGTCACAACCATATTTGTGACAATGTTGCTGTCGCCGCCTTCACCAGCACAGAAAATGACTGCATAATGTCATACTGCATCGCAACAGTGCATATTACCACTAATATTTTTTCAAACTTTCGCTTTTCACAACACACCAGAAAAAATGTAAGGGTAAGAGGGAGGTTGAAACATCATTCGCTCATATAAAATAATTGCTCTAGCTTGCAACCTTCAAGACGGCATTGCTCCAGCGTTCAGAGTTAATATTGCCCGTAGTCTTTACCGAACTTGATGATACTTGTTATTGAATTTCATGCGAATTTTGATCCGAAATGCAAAAGTAGACACCAGCTGATTTTGGATTAATTTCAACCATTTGTGTTTTATAAACAAGTTCATATTTCAGAATAAACATTTCTTAAGTTTTAACACATTGGATTGAATTGGTATAGTTTGTTTGCCACAACCACACTAACACACAATTTTGCAAGCATGTGGCTTAAAACTTGTATGGTTAGTTTGTATTCGAGGTCATATTGGAGGGGAAATCAAGGTGTATTTATCATACCTGTTATCTACCTTTTTCACAAAAGAGAATGATTGGTGGTTGACGTTTCTCGCTAAATAACTTGCGCAAATACCTGTTTTACCGTTTTATTTGCTGTTACGCGAGGAAGAATGAAATAAATATCAATCGACTATAGTACGGCAATCGTTACTTGTGTGAGCATAAAAAATCATTATTGTGACAATGTTTTAGCACTGAGAATAGCAAAACACATCGAGTAAAAAGTGCATTATTTTAGTGGGGTCGTTATAGCTACTTCCTCACCCCCTTCCCTCTACCGGAAAGTGCAGAAATACAAATCTGGCAGATATTCAGAAAAAAAAACATAAAGCTAAAACCAAAATGAAATGTAAACAGTGTCTGGCAGAATTTCTTTTTTTTTTTTTGTAGCTGTAATACAATAAGCTCGCATTTAGGACATTTATAAATCCCTTCATCGCCGTGGCCATTATCAGGCCTTAGCTTTTGAAAAAGGTTTGCAGTTTTGCCTCACCTTAATTGAAAGCTTTTGAATATTTTGTTACAGTAAACGTCCGGAGACGTTTGACTGCCTAAAAAATTGCAGTTCTGTTTGAGGAAATGTGTTTGGCCAGATAGAAGGGGATAACAATTCGTATGTAAAATAAAAAGCAAAATTAATTACTTTGACTTGCATGTAACAAAATTCAATGGTTCGTGCACTGGTTTATTTCATTTAATAGTCCCTTAAAATATATATCTTTGTGGCAGTTCATTTTACCATCATGCAAAAGGTGCTTAAAATATTTTTCTTGTAAACTATATATTACCCTATATTGTGGTCCCCGTTTTGCATGTTTAAATACTTACAGAAAACTTCCAAGGATATTCGTCGATATGCAGTTGGAGAGGCTCCGTTTCCAACTGCACATATGTATATGCCAGCATCTCCTCTGCTAAGGGTGGTCATATTGAGCCATTCGCCTTTCGCCAAAAGTGTAGCTGCAAGCAGTAAATTAAATATTATTACGCGTCAATAAACCTTCAACCCTCGGGCACATCTCTGCGGTTAGAATCCGTTCCATAACTCCATAACAATGCAGTAAAAGGCACAGTTGCTAACTATCCAGGGAACGGTTTGCAAAATATTTAATCACAGCTTTACAAAGAAACTGGTTCCAAGGTTTATTCGTGGGAGTGGTTTTAAAAAGAAAAAAAAATCATTTGAGAGAACTGGTCTCGACTTACTGCTATAACTGCCGAGTGATAATTGTGTTTTATTCTAATTGCAGTTACTTAAATAGATTTAGTTTCGTCAGATCAGGCAGACATCGAGCAAGTTTGTGAATATGAAAGCACTCCAATATAACGGAAATAAGGGTAATTGTTCTCACCAGATTTTGTGTTGGGTGCATCTGCCTCGGCGCTCTCACGGCGCCAGATGATGGGCTGCCTGGAACGGTTCCTAGCCGCGCACCTCAAGGAAACAATTTCCCCGAGGTAGCCAGCTACAGTTGAAGGACTTGAGAGAAACTCGTCAAAGAACGAAGGGCCTGTTGGAGGATGAACAAGACCAATGCACTGAAAGCTGGGAACATAACTTTTTATGTCTTTCATTTAAAATTCCTTCCTGCTGCCATGGGAAAACGTTTATATGGCGTAAGTTGGACGTGTTCTATATTCGCTCTCAGGTGCCTATTCACACATTAGTCGCAATAATAATATCTATATTATAGTATGCACCTTTTATACCGTACTTCTACTTACACTCCCCTCAGTGTAGTCTCAACTATCTAAAAGTTTTACATTCATCTACATTATGAAGAGTAACTATCAGGTTGCACAAGGTTTGCTTATAGGGCGAGGAATCTTTTCAAGATAGCTTTGACGTGTATTTTAAGAACGTTTCATTTACCACTATTGATCTAAATTACCTGAAAAAAAAAAAGCATAAGTTATGTCAGTAGAAGAGTTTTGGAGAATAGTGGTATGGCTCATGCTTTGCATTGTTTTGTAGATGTTTACCAGTAATTGAAAAGCGATGGTGTTTCGCTGGCTAATCATAGTTTATTTCAATAGCATGAACATCCTAACCCAGGCAGCACAAGAGCCCGGGCCAATATTGTCAGTGAGTTGGCAGAGATCAGTCTTATGTAGGCCCAGCGTATTTCGCTAAGCTGTGTGTTTTTTATGTGAGCATAAATAACAGTGGGCCGCGCGTTGTAAGTAAGGAGTAAGAACAATTTTACAAATAGTTACGCAGCATTGCTGTAAATAAAACCGATGGTTTGGTTTAGTTTATGGGGTCAACTTCCGAAAGCAGCTCAGGCTAAGTGAGACGCCATAGTGGACTTCTCTGGAAATTCGACCACCAATAACGCGCACTGATATCGCACAGCACACAGGCGCCTAGCTCTTCCCTTCCATTTAAAAGCTGCACCACGGCCGGTTTCAAACCGGCATCCTTGTGCACGTAACTGTAGAAGCACGTTTTGAGAACCGGAAATGGTCGTGCGTTTCCTGAGCAATACGGTTTATACTTAAAGTGCGCTAGATCTACACTGAGACGTGAATCGCATCTGAGCTATCCTCACCTCACATTTCAAATATTCGAGCTAACAGAAGTGGGAAAGAGACAGATAATGAATGAATGTGGAAGTGAAAACTTATAGTGGACAAATAGGCTCGAACTTTAAGGGTATGACGCGATAGCGTATAGGCGAGCACCAGACATATAAAGGCCCAGTTCAAAGAAGCATTCTAAACGTGTCTGAGTGGCATAGGTGTATCTTGCCTGACTAGGCATCCAAGAGCATTGAAACGCTGATTCTCCTTCTACTTTCCAAACCAAATTTATAAATCCAAGTTGGCAGCTCCTGCCAAATTTTTCGTTAAGCCGCGCAAACTATCGAAGAATTAGTGACCACCCATGCCATCTGCCAGCTTCTACCTGCCAGCAGTGCCATGCCAGGAGTTTTCGCACACAATGCCGCCGCCAGTATTTGTGGCTAGCAGAAACTTCACCGCCTTCACGTTTATAACTTCGAACCGAATTCTTCGAACTGCTTTGCAACTTTGAAGCAAGCAAAGTGTGGGTATTCATACCGCGCTTCCGAATAATTATCGTTTTGGTCGCGTATCGCGCCTTGAGCTAAGGGACTCCGGCGATTTTCGAATGTATTGACGCACGAGAATTTAATGCCTCGATAGAGTAATATCTAGAATCGGCGTTTTGGGCAAACAATCCCTGGCATGCATCTCATAGGTGCGAGCTTGCAGATGCCACTGCGTTCACTGACATGTCATCGGTTCGTGTAATGTATCGGAACAACTTGACATGGCCAAATTGGTCGGCACGAAGACCTCGGCTCATTACGGGGTACTTGCTGTATTCGAATGTACAAACGCGATTCCTCAAAACATCAGCATATATAACTTGATGATCACGCCGTATGAAGGTTTCTGCCTATTGCGCTAATGGTGGCACCCTGCGGAATTGGAGATCAAACACTACGCCTCCGTTCGACGTACGGGGTGGGTACTCAAACCTTAAGGCCACCGTTACTAACGCACCGTTCCCATTGCTTCGCTTTTTTTTAGTTCAGAGCTATTAAATGCTCCTTCAGCGGTTGATCCGCGCCGTAGTTGATGACGTTGACAACGTAACCGTGCGGAAGGAATTCACGAGCTGCGAGTGAGTAGAGAGCCAAAGAGAATTTTTCTGACGAGAAAGAGATAGCTCTGGGCCGCTAACTTGTGGCTCTTCTCTCTCTTCTGCTGGGAAATTCTGTTTGGCTCGTAAAAAAAAAAGACAGTGCTTTGTAACTGCATACACATATATATACGTACATCGCTCAAATTACTTGATCAATATATCGCAAGCACGCTTAAATAGGTGTGTTCCAATTTCGCATCAGTAAGTATTGTAATTCTGCATAGAATTTGTAATATCAACTGTTCTGTCGTCTTTGATAGCAGCATCAACCTTCTCCTTGCAGGAATCTATTAGCGGCTGCATTAGCAACCCGGCCCTTTCGAAGGCCGGTATTGGATGCTCCTGTTATTCTATTTAAAGTGTCTGAACAATGTCCACCTACTTCAGACGGCATACTTAGCGCGTAACGTGTCCCGTGTCCCGCCTTTTCTCTCGTGTACGTGTCTGTTTTTTTTGCGCTAAGTATGCCGTCTGAAACTGAAAACCATCTAGCCCGTCTAAAAGTTCTTTTAAATGTCCACCTACTACTCGAGCTCATGCACGCGGCAATGTAAGCAAGCTGAAGGCTGCATTAAATTTCCACCCTTTATTGTATCTCTTTCGTGAAACTGCGGCCACATTCTGAAGGATGTACAAGTCTTTGACTGACATTTTCTTTATTCATCTAGTGAATATATGACATATACAGCTGACACCGAGTTCCGATATATTTTTCCACGAGGGGGGCATCACGCATGACGAAGCATCTCTTCTTGTATGACTTGGCGCCTGGCTCAAAACACTACTGATCGTTACCTCTGCTGAGACCACAGCATAATTGTGCCTATGCCACTTTTGCATCAATTAGCAGAAGATTTGTAAATTATTCTAAATTGTTTCATCCAGATTTTTATGAATTTTCTAAGATGTTCACATGCAGTATATGAACTGCTCCAATAACAAAATATTCTGTGCTGCTCATTCTCTCCGAATTATTGGACCTTGCGTTAAAGAATACCCTCAAGATGGAGTTCGATACGCCACGGTACAGCAACTCTAATTTGTTTGTGAGACTGGCTTATCTTTCAGTACCACTAATAATACGAAATTTCACAATAATTTCTACATTAGCAGAACAGTGACTCATCTAATAATATGCGTGCGTGGAATATCACTATAAAATATTTCTCACCGGGAACGCTTCACAACTAACGCGTGAATGGTTACTTCAAGAATTATTATAAAACTAAAGGTCGATGCTAGAAGGCTGAAATTACTATCAGCATTCGTGTTCATACAGTGACAGTACGGTACATACCAGTGACTTCAAGAGATGTGTATTCTGTTTTCACGGGATTTGTGTTGATCTGGCACCCATATAGGCCGCTGTCTTCGTATCCAGCTCTTTCAATACGAAATGTGGAATAGCCACTCCTCTCGATTTTCACAGAGAAACGGCTGTCGTTAATTATTACAGATGATCCGAGAGAAAGCACCGTTGACTTGTCGATGCGAATCCAGGCAACCTGGAAATGATCGATAAAAGCAAAAGGAAAGTAAAGATAGGTTCTCGATACAGAAGGAAATACATACCTCGCCACTCTCGATGAAATGTTTTTGTAGTATCTCTCCTGAAATCCTTACATTTTTACACCATATGATAAATCGAAAAACGAAAGGTTCATGAAATGTTTTTGTAGTATCTCTCCTGAAATCCTTACATTTTTACACCATATGATAAATCGAAAAACGAAAGGTTCATAAATTGGCTTCAAAAGACATCAGCATTGAGAAGAGTGACGGCTGCAATGGATAAGACCTGGAAAAACTGAAATATTGTTTACGGCTTCCGATATGGACGTTTAGCACAACACCAATTTGATCCGCATACTTCTCTCTCGTTAGCTAGGCCGTCGTATACGGAGCAGATCCCGCTCCATGGAAAAAAAGGCCCTCTCACATCTAGATTGAAATTTTCATCTTTCTGCGCGATATTCAAATTCAATGCGTGTTTGAAATCATGTCTGTCAAAACTCCCAATGGTGTACTTATGCACTTATTTCTGTACTTATTTAATCGCCCATGAACAGCTTTGAGCACAATAAATCGTCTGCAATCACTGAGCAGAGTAGGTTATGAACTGTTTGAGGCATGAAATATAAAATACCTTCTAACAGAATAGAGGAACGCATTATACGTTAATTCATGCAATGACGAGAAATGAGATATTCAGAGATATTTGAAGAAGTTGCTTTGCTTGTTCGAAACATGTTACTTGCGGAACTTTGTCGAAACCTACTTGAGCCTCGCAGATCTGATGGAACACAGCTTAATCTGTTCCAGAGAGCAAACAAAATATCGGCAAGTATTTCCTGCATTCAATGTGTTTCCTAGGCAGACCAAAATTTTAACCTGCCATACTGTAACTAGACAGCGAACCGATGGCAGGATTGACGAACAGATGGCAAGGCAACATGCGCGTGCCATTAAGATTGTGATGAAATGTTATGAGGAACCATTCAGACCATATAAGGAGCGCCTTTAACAGTAAATATTATTTGTTGCAGCTTATATCCATTCACTCGTCCCGCAAGGCACGCTTCTTCACGTCTATTCTTTAAAAGACATTGCGGCGGTTTTTAAATGTGCTAATACTCTATATTTCAGATGTACCTCGTTTGTTGGTCATGCCTGTGAAATTATTTTTTGGACGCTGCTGAGAAGAGAGATAAATTCAAGCCGACTAAAGGAAACATTTTACTCGAAGCATTTCGTGACTGTGACTATTTGCAGTTTCGTCCTAATGCGATTTCTGTAGGGTTTGTCAAAAAGGCATGGCTGAACTACGACGCGGTTTCATTCATTTCCTCGCACAGTATAGGGCCTAGCCACCATTCCCTAGAACCGCGTTTACTGAAAGTGAGAAAATGGAGGTAAGGCGTGTATTTCTGGCTGTATTCCCATTATTTTCTTCTCTGATTCGTATGTGAAGTCAAGTTTAGAGTTGGCTCCGATCTTTTCAAGGAGTGCAATCTTGCGTTAAGGTGGGCAGACAGCATCGGCAAGTATTTGTAATCGTTTGTCTCGCTTTTTTTTTTTTTTTTTTTTGCAAAAGATTGCGAAGCAGCTTCTTTGCTAAACATCGGACAACTCATCAGCCGCCTGTGCTGATGTTCCTTTGCGAGCAAGCGAGAATGCGGACAGTAACTCTTAACAAATATGAAACCCCGCAATTTGTTATTTCGTGCTGATATTTTTTATATATTTATTTACTGTAATAGCAGAAATGGAGATTTTCATTGGATAGGTAATTATTCAGTACAAATATTCAGATAAGAAAGAACAAATTACACGGAACAAAATAAAAGCAAAAAAAAAACACTAACAGTAAAGAAAGGGTTGAAGGAAGCAGTACAACAAGAGAGTAGTTGTCGAATACAGCAATGTTTAAACTATATTAATAACCACACATAAAATAAGAAAACAAGTTAATGCTAATAGCAATACGCTCCAAGACGATGAGAATAATCATCTCATTGAAAAGGGAGAACCTTTACATTAAGAGATAACATTGCAAAGGAAAGGTAGAACAAAGGGAATATGACCCAAAGGAAGCATTATTGAACACTGAGGCGCTGCCGATAATTGACGTCATATTTTCCTGCCTAAATTCTGCATTAAAAAATTGATTTCATTCATTTATTGTTCGAGGAATAAAAAAGGACTAACATAATTATTACGCAGGATAAAAGAGAAGATTGTATAATTTTGTCTTTTCCTCGTAGTATAATCCACAGAGAACGATATTAATGCGTCCAGATTTTTTTTTAATTACCGTGGAACAATTTTAAAAGGACGTAAGTCTAGGAACACGATTTCTTTCGCTTATAGATACTAAGCAAGTAATATCCCTATCCTACCCCGCCGGGGTGACGCAGTGGTTAAGGGGCTCGACTACTGTTCCCAAGGATGCGGGGTCGAATCCCGACCTCGGCGACCGCTTTTCGATGGAGGCGAAAAGCAAGGCCCCGTGTGCTCTTCAATGTCAGCGCACGTTAAAGAACCCCAGGTGGTCGAAATTTCCGGAATCCTCCACTACGGCGTCTCTCATAGCCTGAGTCGCTTTGGGACGTTAAACCTAACAAACCAAAGAAAACATTTCTGTATTTCTTCACTTTTATTTATGTTTTTTTTTCGGTGACTCCATCCGAATTTACCGCCGCATAACCTAGTACTGGGTGGGCAATCGATTTGTACGCTAGGCCAGACTCGAGAAGTGGCGACATTTAAGGCACTTATTTGGTGTCTCCCCTTCATGGATCACTGCCTTGTCGTGGCGGAGGGGCTTGCGAAACTCGATGAAGTCGTGAGCTCTGCTGTGTAGGGCTGTGGAAGTGAGGAATCGATTTCAAGAATTAGATCTAGAAGACAAAGAGCCTAAAGAGATGTGGACTGATGTTCGCGATATAATACAAGAAGTTGCTACTAAGGTAGTTCCAAATCAAAAGAAGTGCAAGAAAGCAATCTGGTTATCTAAAGAGGCTTTGCAAATAGCTGAGGAAAGGAGGATGGCAAAAGTTATGGGGGAAAGAGAAAGATACAAGGTTCTCAATGCGGATTTTCAGAAAATAGCAAGGAGAGATAAGAATGCCTTCCTGAACATACAGTGCCAAGCAGTTGAGGACAACAGCCAATTAAGGAACACAAGAGCTCTGTATAAGACAATCAAAGATATCAAAGGAAGCTTCTGTGCTAAGGTGGGCGTGATAAAGGACAAACAAGGCAAGGACCTCACTGAAGCCGCAGAGATAAAGAAGAGGTGGCAGGAATACACAGAAGAACTGTACAAGAAGGACCCGAATGTGCAAACCCAAAATAAGACGGTTGTGATCACTGATCTCGAGCCGGGCATTCTGAAGAGTGAAGTTGAATGGGCCTTAGCCAGCCTTGCTAAGAACAAAGCTAGCGGAATTGATGGCATTCCAGCTGAGTTGCTTCAAAACCTCAACCATGACGCTGTTAACATTCTGCATACATTATGTCAGAAGATTTGGACAACCCTGCAGTGGCCACAGGATTGGAGGAGGTCAGTTTACATCCCCATTCCAAAGAAAGGCAGTGCCAAAGATTGTTCCAACTACCGCACGATCGCGCTTATTTCGCATGCTAGCAAGGTGATGTTGAAAATCCTCCAAGGTAGGCTGCAGCAGTATGTGGATCGGGAGCTTCCGGACGTGCAAGCTGGGTTTCGCAAGGACAGAGGAACTAGAGACCAAGTTGCCAACCTTCGCTGGATCATGGAAAAAGCAAGAGAGTTCCATGAAACCCATCTACTTCTGCTTTATTGATTATGCGAAAGCGTTTGACTGCGTAGATCACAGCAGATTGTGGCAAGCTCTCCAAAAGATGGGAGTTCCAATTCACCTCCTCTGTCTCCTCAGGAACCTGTATGAAGGGCAAGAGGCCACATTCAGAACTGGGCATGGTCTTACTGATTGGTTTCCAATTGAGAAAGGAGTGAGGCAAGGCTGCATACTGTCGCCCTGCCTATTTAACCTATATGCAGAGTGCATCATGAGGAAAGCCGGTCTGGACGAGTCTTCAGCTGGAGTGAAGATTGCTGGAAAATGTATCAACAACCTTAGATATGCGGATGATACCACTTTAATGAGGCCACCGTCAGAACTGGGCATGGTCTTACTGATTGGTTTCCGATTGAGAAAGGCTGCATACTGTCGCCCTGCCTATTTAACCTATATGCAGAGTGCATCATGAGGAAAGCCGGTCTGGACGAGTCTTCAGCTGGAGTGAAGATTGCTGGAAAGTGCATCAACAACCTTAGATATGCGGATGATACCACTTTAATGGCAGAAAGTGAAGCGCAACTCAAGAGACTTCTGATGCACGTACAAGAAGAAAGTGAGAAGTTTGGGCTTAAACTGAACATTAAAAAGACAAAGATCATGGCGTCTTGCCCTATCAAGTCCTGGAGCATCAAGGGACAAGAAGTGGAAGCTGTGACAGATTTTCTTTTCTTGGGCTCCAAGATTACCTCGGAAGGAGACTGCAGCCATGAAATTAGGTGACGCCTGCTTCTGGGAAAGAGAGCAATGGCTAGCCTTGACCGCCTAGTAAAGAGCAGAGACATTAGTCTGCCAACCAAGATCCGTATAACTCGTGCGATGGTCTTTCCAGTTGTGATGTATGGATGCGAGAGTTGGACTGTTAAAAAGGCTGACCGCCGAAGAATTGACGCGTTTGAATTGTGGTGCTGGCGAAGACTCTTGAGAGTTCCTTGGACTGCCAGAAGATCAAATCAGTCAATATTGTCGACCATAAACCCTGACTGCTCATTGGACGGTCAAATTCTAAAGATAAAGCTCACCTACTTTGGTCATCTGATGAGAAGAGAGGAGTCGCTGGAGAAAGATTTGATGTTGGGAAAGGTTGAGGGTAGATGGCGAAGGAGTAGGCAGCGAACGCGATTGTTAGATGGCATCCTTGAGGCACTGCAGATGAAGTTATGTGATGTTAAGAAGATAGTGAGAGACCGGAAAGCGTGGCGTGACATGGTCAATAGGGTAACGAAGAGTCGGACACGACTGAACGACTGAACTGAACTGATTTGGTGTCTGCCGTAGCCCCCAATATAGCCCCAAGGCGGCAATAAGTTAGTCATTTTACCGTTTTAGAAATTTTGTACTTTATGAAAACACATCGTATATTTTCATCTCATTAATACAGAGAGTGTTAAGCAAAAACTCTATCCTGCCCGAACAAGATGCTTTGATATCGGCTTTCTAAGTGCAGGACTTCCGAGGAATGCAGTGAAAAATTACAAATGTCTGGGAGATGTCCTTTTTGCTTATTGTAATTCTGTGCTTTGGAATGAAATGTCACAGTCGAAGCGACATAAAATTTTTGGTTTTATTATCGGTGGGGAAAACTCTGTATGCTTACTGTGCGAAGTAGAAAGCCGCTGTGAGTAGCTCTCGGCCAACTGCGGCTGGTGCTGCTGAGTATTAGCGGTTCATAAGGGATTAGCAGTCATAGTAAGTGTTAGGACGTCACATTACTTGAAGAATAAGGTGCTTGCAGATCACAAAATTGTACTTTAGTTTGCCTTCATCTTCACTACAATACAATAATTCAGACCTCATAATCATAACTTTTTTATATCTTTTGGCGATTGATTATTACAGACAACTCACTTCATGAACCGTTTCATGAACGAGATGAGACTGTATCACAAATTTGTGACGCCCGCGCTAAATAGTTATGATTAGGCTTTCGGCACCAATGCATGACCACCCTATCATTATAAAATTTAGAAACTGCCTTTAATATCGTGGCGCGACGGATTCGGGTGATTCGAAAATCGAGCCACAAGGAAGCACACATTGCAACACCTAAGTATTTACACCACTTGGCGGCGCTCCTATAGACGACATCCCACTTCTTGCTCTTTCCTGCTCCATATCAGTTCCACGGGCGGTTCAGAAATTGTTATGGTTAATGTGTGCCGATGTGTGAAGTGTACCTGTGGACGTTTCTGTGCTCACTCACTATTCTGGTTAATTTCATGGCGTAAATTTAATCCACCAAGCTGCCTAATGAAAAAATGTTTTTGAAATTCATTACCCAGGCGTCACAATTACTGTGGCTACGCTACACACATTCATATAAGACTAGGCGCTCTAGCGTAACAGGCAAAAGTTGTATTACTTGAATTTCATGCACCCGCTAAGCAAAATTATTCTTTTCTAAATTGTGTCACAAGTGCTTCCGCCACATCACTCCATTAGGGTAAAATTCGTAACCCTAAATTTTTGCGAAGGAAATTGCCAGCTGGCTGCAATGGACCAATCGGAAGGCGAACGGCTATTTACTACAACATAAATTGGAATACCTATTTTGCGAAGGTAAATGAAACGAAGCGCTCAAAAAATTTTATTGAAATTTCCACCGAAATCCTCTTTTATGGTCTCTATGTGTATTTGAAAAGAATCTACCCCAGCTCCGTTTTTATTCGACAGAGGGTACTGAGATGCAATAATCTATATACTGTCTTCAAAGAGAATGTACCATTTCACTTTTTGCGCAGGACGCCTTGCAAAAAAATACGAAGACTCGAACTCCGTAGTCTCCTCTGGTTGCGAAACCAGACGGCTCCTTACATCAACGTGCATAACAAACATATTCCGTATCCGACTGAGCTTAATACGACTATGCAGCCTGAATTTGCCTTAAGCAGTAGTCTAGATGTTTCGCTAGCGCGTGTGTCTCGGTTTCACCGAAGGAAGTCTAAGCATACAATTCAAGAGGAAGCCGAAGAGCCCCGCCGCTAATGAGCCAAACAAGCCGACTGAAAGCATTTTTTGCTTCGTGAAACTTTGTGCTATATGCAATGGTGTTGGTTTCGCGAAAAGGGGCTAGTCAACGTTGTTTTTTTTTTTTTTGTTCTCCAGCGCACAGTAGAGCCCTTAATGCGTTGTAAGGTGTCTCGAAAACTGTAGACAATAATTCTGCTTGCCTTACAAACATTTTGGATCGTAGCTGGTGCTGGAAGAGCTCTGATATACGTGTCAGAAAGAAATCGCGTTGTTTTGTTGTTTTCAGCAAATACGATGCGTGAATATAAGCACAGTCAATTTCGCCCATTTTAGGAGACAGGCATTTTAATTAGACATTTTCAGCAGGAAATTACGGAGCGCACCCATCACAGCATTCAAACTTTATTCTGGTTGAGAAATAACATGAAAACCTTCTCCTTCCAACTGAGAAAATTTTGATTTTTAGGGACATTTTTGAAGCTCGCCTGATGTATAAGCTGATGTGGTATTTATATTGTTCCATTCCATCTACACCTTGCTAACCCACCTCCTAAAGCGAGTGCTTTTTTTTCAGTTAAAATGTGAAGTAATGCAGTGAACTTCAGCTTACCTTGTATCGACCCAAGTCGCTCAAATGGCACTTTAAATGCGCTTGACCCCCTAGCGGTACGGTCACATTTCGTGTAACTCCATTCAGATGGATATCATTGGCTGGAAAAATGTCGTCTACGTTGGGAGGAATTGTCGGGGTTGGCGAGCCTGCAAGCGGTGTAGAATAGAGGGTACTTACATTGTTGCTCCCCTTTTCTCAGTTTAGTTGGTTGTCATTTGATTTAGGTGTTGTCACGCAAGGAAAACATCATGCTCCAAAGATAAAATGCAAGGATTTCCTCTCTGATAATTAGAAACTGTGTTCTAGAGGATCCGTTTCGTGCTTGCTAAAGACTTCGAGTACGGCGGGTAATAAATTATGACGAAGGTCAGAGATACGGCAGTTGTTAAAAGTCACAGCTATCTAGTTACATCGAGAGTATGCGATGAGATTGCTTTGCGCCAATGTGCAACAGTATAGTTATCACCAGCCGCAATTTCCAAGTACTTGCAGTAGAGAGGAAGTGATAGATGCGCACTATTCCTCTCTCGCTTCTTGTAATAACAACCTAGGCTGTATCGATAGGTGCTCCAATACAACAAATAGAATCTAAAGAAAGTATTCAACTTGATGTTTTGGTAAGCAGTAATTTCTACAGAACGGTCCCACGTTTTCTCCACATGTCGAGAATTCTATACCTAACGCGAATCCGAAATGTACACTGTAAGAATTCGAGAATTTCTCTACGCGAAGCGTATTCAGGCGCCAGCTGGATCGTAGCAAATGGGAATGTGGAAAACAAGGGAGAAAACTGTTATATCAGCAATATATAGATTAAGTAAGAAACCAAACGAGAGAACAGCATTTATCTCACCATCTAGTAAATTATAGTCATATACCAGAAGAAGGGTCGCCGTGGCTTCGCTTCCTCTCTACAGATGTCAGCATGCCCAAGGAACCCCTCATACCAGCAGCATATATGGCGTAACTCGGCGGACGCCTACTACGCGTTTTCTTGCATCAATACCAACCGCACATGCATTTGGCACATTTTATCTCCCCTTATATGCTTGGCATTGTACAAAGCATTTCTCATATAACAGCGGACATAACAAAATGAAAAGAAAGAAGATTGCTGCAACGAAAAAAAGGGATAGAGATTTTCTGCTTACTTGACTTAGCGGTGGAGTCTTCAATTCTGAAGACATAGTCGGCTTCACCGCGGGAGTTCTTAGCAATGCATCGGTAATACCCGAAATGTTTTCTCGTAATTACAGGAAAAGTCAAAATGGTCCGAACTTCATCTCCTTTCTTGTATTCTTCGCTGATACTTAAGTCGTCGCTGCTCATTGTAATCACGTCGCCGCCATCTTGGACCCAGTACACTAGCGGGGCTGGGTGACCACGCGCAATGCAGACAAGCTTGATGCTCCTGGAACCCTCCGATAGCTTCTGTACTTGCTCCACAGGTGAAGAAATCTCTGGGAGATCTGCGAACAATAAGGTGTTTATCAGTAGTCAATTTAAAGGTCAACTCCGGTGGTTTTTCCATTATTCTGTGTTTTTGATTTAATTACATTCTTCAGCACGTCCTGACCTGAACTCAAAAAACCGTTGTTCGAAATTCCAATTAGAAGTATTTTTAAAAAGAAAAAACAGCAAATCGTAACCGAAACTGCTTTCACAGCCAGAAACGACGTCCCAGGTGACGAAATGGTGACGTCACACTCAGCATTAGAGAAACACTCGTACGTGCGTTGGATGGTGAAAATAAAGTATGGAAATCATGAAGCATTGCATAAAATTTCTGAGGTACTTCAATATAAGCCTCACAATTTTATAATCATGCGGGAAGTGGACAGTAACGCCGGTATACTGTTTGTGACGTCAGAAACTCAGTGTTGCCGGCAGAAATAGTCTCAACTTAAGCCATGAAAACAGCATATTATAAAGTCGTGTTGCGCGCGAACGGATTATCGTACGGCGTCCAAATTTTGTAGAATGTGTCATGACGGAGAGGAGAATCTACAGTAAAACTTTAATTAGAGTATTCGAATATCAAAAAAACCCCAGAGTTGCCCTTTAAGCACCACTCCTCCTATGCATTTATGGCAACTACCTTTTAAACTAAAGAACTGGTTTAGTGCACCAAAAAATGCTTTGCGCAGTCAGCCTTCGCACTCTGCTTCTTAAAACACTGAGCAACGCGCTACGGTATTCGAAAGTTCGTTGTTCATTTCCCCCGACAACGGCAGCAGTACGTGGGGCCACGGTGTAGTGCGTGCAGGTGCGTTATACAAGTTAGAAAATATGAACTTTGTACGGATTAATGACTACATGAAGAATGAATATAAACAAAGAACTCATTAGTTTATAATTCGTTTAAGAGCACAGTATTATATTCCGAAATGGAAGGCAGCCAACATCAAAAGTGACTCCTCGTTTTTAATAATTCCATATCGGCATTGTGGCTAGAAATATCGCACTTCGAAGATACACCTTTGCAAAATCGCTAAGTTGATTTTCAAGCATTACGCGTGACTAAAATGAAGCCACTTCTTTTTTGTATAAATGGAATTCAGAC
Source organism: Amblyomma maculatum (assembly GCF_055883805.1). Taxonomy (NCBI): domain Eukaryota; kingdom Metazoa; phylum Arthropoda; class Arachnida; order Ixodida; family Ixodidae; genus Amblyomma; species Amblyomma maculatum. Next base: position 131,202,048 of record NC_139345.1, on the reverse strand, counting down.
GACAATTGCGTATTTGACATATAGATGAGGTTAGGGTAATTCTGCGACACATCATAAAAAGCGACGTCAATATATAAATGTGCAATATGTGGAAGGCAACACAGCGAGCTTTAAGGTACATATACCTGACTTTCCATATTCGAGGCCTATTGCTTATTAAGAGGTATCAAAGGGGCACTTGATTTGTTTTATGGCCTTTTATTTCGCATTGCTATATTATAGTATATCATATCAAATAATAAAAATGGTTGTTCTTATTTTTGTTGATTAATCGTGTACGTTTAAACCTTAAACGTCTGTGGCTAAAATCTTGATTGTTCAACTGTGCCCATGGTTGCTATGACCATGGCTATTTAAGGTGACATCACACTTCTGAAAACAACTCCTACTGGTTAGAGGCACCGATTCCAACTCTGGCCCCAACAGGTCTGAACTGGCGAAATAACTTCAAGAAATAGTGATGGAGATCAAGCAGTCAAGAAAGAAAGTCTGACTTCAGTTGGTCCAAAGTAGAAAGTCTTACTCTCGTTCATAACCAAGTGTCATTCTATTTGAGAGCCATGGACAGCCTACGGACGGTAATTTTAATGCTAAAGTTTTGAACCTAATAGTTTCGGAAACTATTCTAGATGAAATACCCTAATAGATTAAGGTGTTCCACAAGATCCTGAACGAAGCTGAAACGATGACTCTGTCGAACAACATGGAAAGAAAGCAATTCATAAAGTTGGCCTCTAAATTATACCTGTTATCATCGAAAGGATTCTTGGAAAGCCAGGAAAGCAACATAATTGACCAATAATATTGAAGAACAAAGGCTACAGAGCAAGCATACTGTCGAGCTTCAAATACTCGCAGGTGGCTCTAAACTAGTGTGATGTTTTGCTTCCAGGTTACATATAAGCGTATGTACTCCCATTTCTTGCATCAAATTGTGCTCTTTTTGAGGACCCTTGGCGATGCCTGTTGAGTTCGATGTATCAATGTTCGACAGTAGTTGAGTTTACAACTTCTCCCATTCGAAACAACCTATTTTAAGCACGCCATTATAAAAGCACTAAAATTGCGTACCCGAAGGCACCCTTCCTGATTATGTTTTATAATTTCCCTCTGCAGGAGTACGGCCGCACTGCTTTTGCATTATAGAAAGAGAGAAATGTTTATTTTGTGAAAACTATTTTCTAACTGCTAGCACATATTTCTTCGGTGCCCTGGTTACCAAAGCTGATGTTTACAGTTAAATAACAATTCGTTTGAAGCACTTCGATTCCTCTTAAGATCGGCAAGGCTAAAGCATTTCCAGCGACTCTTAGAACGCATTTGCTGCTCTTTCACTCAGCTGCATCATTTTTCTGTTTTCTTTTCTTTGGCTCCTTTGTTCTTTACTCTTTATTTATTTCTCACTCTTTATAATATGTTCTCTTTCGGTGCTTTTTCTCTTTGCCATTTTTACTAATTGTCCTCTCTTACTCTTGACTGACTGTTTTCGATGTTTTAAGGCAATGACGAGGCCTGATATTAAAGCTTTGCAAGGTTTTTTTTCACTAATTTTGAACAGTTTCGACGTCTATGGTTGTTTGGACGCCTGCACACTATATCGACGTCCTTCGCTATTTTGACGCCGATTTCGCACTTTGGCTCTAATTAATTAGATAATTATCAGCATCGATCACATTTTGCACATAGACGCATTTTGCACATAGACACATTTTTCCTCCTCTACCTCACCAACCATTTTTTACTCATCAGTCAATTCTCTTGACAATGAGAGTGTGGCGTCCTCGGCGGACACATACATCCTGTCCACACTCGTGAATATATAAAAGCTTTCGCCTTAAAATACCGTTCTCTACGACATAATTTAATCTCACATTCTCAATAAACTGACGCGATAGTGATCATTTAAAAAGTGTTTGAAAAAAGAAAGCTAAGTGAAGAATAATCCGAAAGTATTTATTGCGAAGCAATACTACTTTAGCTACCACCTCAGCCCGTGCCATGCCGCGGCCGCATAGCCATGCTTGACCTTTCGCGTGACCTCGCTGCGTGACGTCATACCATCTGTGTAAAAACGGGGACCCATCACACGCCGTCGCCTTGCGCGGTGCATAGCCATGGCCGCGGCCTTACTCCCGCTCCTGTCACCAGGGGCGCTGCGCGCTATTTGACGTCATACCATCTGCTTAAAAACGGGGCCCCAGCTCACGCCGTCACCTTGCGTGGCGCATAGCCTCGGCCGCGGCCTGACTCCCGCTCTTCTCGTCCAGCCCATGAGATGCCGCCTCCAGCCTGTACGCTTCAGCAGGTTGCAAAGAGAAAGCATCAGCGAGCTACGGAGACAGAAGAAGAACGAGAAGAACGGCTTTCCAAGCGACGAGCTCAAGATGCAGCCAGGCGAAAAAAACGCTCAGCGTCTTCGGCAGTGGCAGATCACCGAAGCGTATTTATAGGTTTGAATAACGAGTAACATATGTGTGCCGTCATTCTTGTCTGTGCGTGTTTACCCATGCCAAACATAGCAGAAACATAGCACAGCCAAGAGTATCCCCATAGCGCCATACTAGCATAAGCATAACCAGAGCATCACCACAAGCGGTACAATAGCAGAACCCACGTATTGCTTCACAATTAACAGGGCTTAACCAAGCTAGCCACAGCCAATTTTTTTTCCCAGTGATACGTATTAGAAAATGGCGGATGATTATTCGTGGTTTGGTCACAAACGAATTGTATACTCTTGCGCAGCGCTTTTATGAAAGGGGACAAGTTTCCAGTTCAAACCCCTTTTCAAGCGAAGATTTATGAAATCAACAAGTGTCACCCTTCGCGGCGCCGCCGAATAACGTAGGTTATGAGCGAGTGTTGGCACTATGGGTTGCAAAAAGCCGGCTGGTTTGAAAGGAGGCAACTAGCGACGTTGGAAATAGCGGTACGTTTTTACGTAATTTGCCTTGTTGGTACAGGTAGAACGAGAGGAAGATGGTTTACACGGTATGAAGGAGCACTGAACAAGGGTTAATGGGGTACGCCTCAGTAGCGCATGTCGAGCCAACGTTTGAACAAGTGGACTTGTCGAGACTTGCCCAGACGAAGACAAGTCCTCTTGCCGAAACTTTGGCTCGACATGCGAACTGAGGCGTACCCCATTTACCCTTGTTCAGTGCTCTTTCATACCGCACGGATGGTAGTAATTTTGGACAATAATATTTCTATCATATTTTTGCCAGCATACTATTGAAACCCTAGTGAGTACTATCGAGCGCGTCAAACCACTCCGAAATGATTTACCTTTGTGTCATTTTGAACTCTTGACATTGATAAACTTTCAAGTGAGTCAAGCCGAAACATATCGCGAAAAATGTATTTTTCGCTTGTTCAAATGTCATATTTATGCCTATCGAAAAGCGAGAAGATAGAACAACATGGCGACAGGGTGAACGATGATCTAATTGCTGGCCATGGCGCGAGGACGCCTCTAGCGCCAGTGGGGATCTTCTTTATCGCAACATTTCCCGGGCCCGCCGAGTCATGGTTGCGATCGGTTCATTGAAGTCGATGATGACGTGACGGTGACGATGTCGAAAGAAAGATAGCAGAGAATGATTTGCTTGCCACCACGGTGACTGATGCTTGTGTTGATCCGCCTCCCTTGGAGCTTCTCAACAATACGCCAACGAAGCACCCATTAGGCCGATGGCTCTAGGTCGCGTCGGGCGGCCTCAGCGGGGGTTGCCTGCTTTTGTCCCTCGGGTCATTTGGCTCCGATTTGGCCTCTTCACTGGTGGGCCGGTGCAACTTGTCTTCACATCCGGGCTGGGGGCCAGGCGGTGGTAGTTGCGGCTGGTCGCGTCCCGGCAGGAAGGGCTGGGGAGGGGCTTGCCGACGATGTCCACGGACTGCCGGCCGATGGTCCCGGCGTACGGATGGCGTCGACGCTTCAAAGTGAGAATGGCGATGACGTGCACCTCATCTCCAACGAAGGCCATACGTGGCGACAAGCGAGAAGACGGCAGAAAATGGCAACAAGGTGAAATATGATTACTTTGCTGGCCGGGGGCGATAGCTCCTTTCGCGCCACTGCCAAATATGATTACTTTGCTGGCCGGGGGCGATAGCTTCTTTCGCGCCACTGCCAATCTTCTTCGCAACAATATTTTGTTACAGAATCTTAAAATGATCAGAAATTGTACTTACAGTTAACCTTCAAATTGATCCTCTTGACTGCAACTGATCCCATAGGATTTCTTGCGGTGCATACATAGATTCCAGAATTATTGTGATTTATTCTTGTTAAATTTAACCATTCTCCTTCCACCTCCCTCTGGGCTGCAGACGAGAAAAGCGGTGAGAGTTAGTCGATATGAGGTGTGCTTGGAGAAATTTTGGCCACTCGAAAACTGAACGGTTGCTTTAGTACGAGACAGAAAACAGGATGCGTGCAATGCCCAATACATACTGCCAGCATGTACAAAACTTCGGCATAGAAATTATACGTGCCTTCATTATTAAGCCGAGCACAGTGCTCGCTTTATCATTGAATATGTAGAAAGAACTTTTCTAAACGTTTTCCATGTCGCTTGCTTCAGCCAATAATGTGCTATTCAGATCTTTAATTATAAAATTAAATGACAAGGTGCATTTTGTTCTCTTAGTGCCTGGTGTGGGAGATAATGGACAGTATAAGGTTAGCCGAAAAATAAAGAAATTCTTTCTTGTTTAAATGGATTGGAAAAGAAGGCGAATATCGCTGAGCGCGCCTGAATATAATTTATACAGTGAAGATTCAGACGCTTCCTAGCCACGATACGGACGCGGATGAAGCGGCAAAGGTTTATTCAAGGGTCATCGGAAGATGCCTTTCCCAAATAGTGGATATGCAGGTTGATAGTGATGCCTAATATCGCGTGTAGGTTTTATGGTTAACTGAGAGCATTGGCAACTTTTCAGTGTTCACGATACAAAAATATAACGAAACAGGTGCTTTCTGAAAAATGGAAACTTGACGCATAGAGATATATGCACTGCTGAAACTTACGCATATCGTTCAGTGACATAATTTCTTTCCCGTCTTCCCTGTGCCATTTAACTGTTGGCTGCGGGACACCTTTTGCGACGCACCTCAAGGAAAGATCTTCCCCGGCATCAGCACTTGTGTTCCGAAAAAGTAGCCTGTCCTGAAAATGTGGAGGCTCTGTGGGCCGCAAGGAATAAAATAATAACAAGTAAATAATTGAAAATGCACTTTCTTCATTTCCTGGGCAGCATTTTTGTTCTACTGCAGTATTCCTTTTATTGTAAAGTAGATGACGAAATCTCAGCACCATTATGTCAACGCTTTCTGTCAATGATACATATTAAAGAATTCTAGCCATAAATGGTCCTTGATTACGACTTTTCTTTAAAATGCTTACTTCCGCGACTTCCAAATTTATTGTAGCGAAAACAATTTCTTGTTTGTTGTTTGTAGCACTACAATTTTCTGATCTTGCTAGCCGTATTGTCAATATGTATTTTATGCCAGTTACTATTACCATGCACTTTACGCCTTTTCACCAAGCACTGTCTGCTTGCAGATTATACAACCCAATCCCGTATGAGCTTGAAAAATGAAGCTTAGAATACTGTCAAATAAATAAAAAGTAAAAAATTGAGCTTGAAAAATGAAGCTTACAATACTGTCAAATAAATAATAAGTTAAAAATTATCTTGAGTAGAAACTTTTCACATTGTAAATATGTAAAATGCCTACCTCTAAATTATCAAACTATCTTTATACACTACATGAAATCAAACTTATTATTTATTGAAGCATATAATGGTCAGCCTGTGAAAAAGGCCGACCGCCGAAGAATTGACGCGTTTGAATTGGGATGCTGGCGAAGACTCTTGAGAGTTCCTTGGACTGCCAGAAGATCAAATCAGTCGATATTGTCGACCATAAACCCTGACTGCTTATTGGACGGTCAAATTCTAAAGTTAAAGCTCAGCTACTTTGGTCATCTGATGAGAAGTGAGGAGTCTCTGGAGGAAGATTTGATGTTGGGAAAGGTTGAGGGTCGCCGGAGAAGGGGTAGGCAGCGAGCGCGATGGTTAGATGGCATCCTCAAGGCGCTGCAGATGAAGTTATGTGATGTTAGGAAGATAGTGAGAGACCGGAAAGCGTGGCGTGACATGGTCCATAGGGTCACGAAGAGTCGGACACGACTGAACGACTGAACTGAACGGAACTGATAATGGCTGATGTTTTCATGGGTCATATTTTAGCTGCCCTATAAAAAGTTTGACTCCATAGATGGTTTGGTTTGGTTTGTGGGGTTTAACGTCCCAAAGCAGCTCAGGCTATGAGAGACGCCGTAGTCGAGGACTCCGGAAATTTCGACCACCTGGGGTTCTTTAACGTGCGCTGACATCGCACAGCACACGGACGCCACTTCGTTTCGCCTCCATCGAAGCGCAGTCGCCGTAGTCGGAATTCGATCCCGGGAACTCCGGCACAGTAGTCGGGCGTCTTACCACTGCGTCACCCCGGCGGGGCGACTCCATAGATGCTCCATAGATTCGTCAATGCCAGAAGAGGGTCTAATTCTTTCTGCATCACGCTTGCTTCGATTGCCATACCGACCAACACATTTTCTAGTGTTTGCCTTGATTAGTTTCTGTCTAAGTGTCCTCCTCGCCAATCAAATTAACCCCCGACGCCACCAACTGTACAACGCGGTATGCCATATCCCGACGATACCGACCAGTGGTGCTGACGAATTTCTTCTCAAAGATGTTATTTTCCACCGTGACGGACCCTGTCGCTCAATGACCGTGGCCGTTATTTCCTCTCCAGATTGATTGACAAAATATGTTTTTCTTCTTCGTTCTTGACAAATTTACCATTGGTTATCGCATTCAGACGAAACGCCTTAAAGAACGTCTCCATCTCAAGTAATAGACGTACGTGTTTTTCATATGCCAGTATTTGAGAATCCCTGGTAAGAGAAGTTCACCTACCATTTTTTACTTGCGTCTGCAACGCCTCTCGTGATAACACATCTGGGCGCTCTCCCTTCTATCCTTGGACAAGGCCCATTACATAACTTCAACACTTCACTAACCGCTATCGGCTGCACTGCTACTTATGCTCAAGATTCTATAAATGGAGCTGATACCAAATACTAGATAGATTCTTCGTCAGAGGCTGCCTTCCTCCCAACCACAGCTTCTATACTGTGATACTCATCATTCTCCAGGATTCCCCGTCTTCAAGTGGCTACCCACTGGTAGTGCGGGCTTGTTTGAAAAGCTTCTTTTGCATTACTAGGGTTCTTACCACATTTCGCGCCCAGTGACCGACGTTACCTACAAGAATGCACCGCGGCATCCTAATTCTGAGTGGTCCACTGCTTTCCAAAATGGAGTATTGTCAGTCGACAAACAGGTGATTCGGTATTTTTCAACACGATGCTAAGACTGCTAGTGCTTGAACTAGAGTTTAAGATCCATAGAGACATCCCAATGCAATGCAAAGGTAAGTGAAGCTTCAAACTTTTTCCTTCCTCAGACAGCCATGATGAAACCAACTGTGCGCGGTTGGGACCATCACTGCTAGTATCTGCGTATAGTTGTTTCGATCGAGTGTCGCTTTAGCATAGAAAAATTGCAGAGGATTTACTTACCGTATACTTGCAAGGTGTATTCACGAGTTTTGATGGGATCCGTATTTATCTGGCAATAGTAACGGCCAGAGTCCTTGTATCGAACGTCGCGAATTCTGAGAGTATACGAGTTGTCGACTTCATCCACAAATATCCTCGGGTCTCTCGTGATCACGAACGAACTGACAGCAAGAAGACTATGTCGATCAGCATTAACCCATGCGACCTGTGAAAAGAAAGTCGTCAATCATTTAGCACCAGCCATTAGGCGCTTCAAGCAGTGTGCTAGTGGGATCGCTTTACCTAAAACAAAAAATAACAAAATTACAAACTTCATCTTACAGACCACAATAAGCAGGACGTAAACAAGCTACTCATGCCAGGTTCACGAAATAAAAGTATCAAAGAAGAGGTTGAATGAACTCTTTGAGCTGTAGCCATTGCTCGGTGCAACAGCAAAATACGATGTCCAAAAGCCCTCCTTAAAAGAGCTGATCCACTTCAAATACCCGCTATAGCCGGTGCATTTCAACAGCCACACAATCTCGAGCAAACATAAAATGACCGGGTTCAAGAGTTTTGTAAAAAATAACATCAAATATATATGAAATACTGTAAAATACTCTTTCGCCTTCCTCTTATTTGAATGCATCGTTTGGGGACAGCAAATCAAACCAAGAAGACCAAAACATTATTTTGGGCGCGAGCTCCACCACAGAAGCGGGCGGCGCTAGTATTGACCTAGAGGAGCCCTTGGGATCACGTGATTCCGCTTACTGCTGCTAAAGCAGGCGCTGGATTGAGTTTGTGCTTTTTGCGAGCTAAATGTCGCGTATTTTTTTTCTAAAGTAATATTAATAATAATAATAATTGGTTCAAATGAAGGGAAAGGTGCAGTATCTGTCACACTTGTTTCTGTGGACACCTGAACCGCGCCGCAAGGGAAGGGATGAAGGTGGGAGGGAAAGTGAAAACAGAGAAAGCGGAGCCGTAGTGGAGGGCTACGGAGTAATTTCGACCACCTGGGGATCTTTAGCGAGCGCTGACATCGTTAAAGATCCCCAGGTGGTCGAAATTACTTTAACGTGCGCTGACATCTGGATTGGGCTGGGGCAGGTGGGGTCACCGCCGCTTGCGGCGGGGGCTAGCCTGCCACCAAATTTTTATCTGTTGTAGGCCGTCATTGCACCCGTCACCGCTTCGGTGGTACACGACGGCTGTTGCGGCGCACGTCTTTCTTTCAATCTTCCTTTTCTTTCTCTCTATTTTCTCTTCTGTCTGCACGAGGCAGCGGAGGTGGCTCAGCTGCAGAGCCAGTAGCAGGCCCGTGTATTTTCGTTTCCTTCTTCCTACAGCCACAACAACAACAACATCGCACAGCACACGGACGCCTCTTCGTTTCGCCTCCATCGAAACGCAGCCGCCGCGGTCGGGTTCGAACTCGGGTACTCTGGCACAGTAGTCGGGCGTCTTACCACTGCACCACCCCAGCGGGGCAAAACGAGTAGGAAAAATCGCCGACCTGAGGAATCGAACGTACAATTTTGCTTTTTGGTGTGTGAGAGCAGCACACACTTTTACCTTGTATTGTCACTGTGGTTGCTTTAGTTTAGTTATGCTGCTGACTTGGTCATTACTGCTGTGCATATGCGACGAACTCCTAGCGCACGCTTTGATTTCTTGTCAAAATATTAGCTGAAGGAGCTTGTTCAAACGAGCTCCCAATGTGCAAAGGAGTGGTCCTTTCTGTGTGTGCAACATGTTTCATAGAGCAAGATTTCGTTTATATGAAGTAAGAGATACCTAGGTGGTCGAAATTACTCCGTAGCCCTCCACTACGGCTCCCCTTTCTCTCTTTCCACTTTCACTCCCACCTTCCTCCCTTCCCTTACGGCGCGGTTCAGGTGTCCACAGAGCAAGTGTGACAGTTACGGCGCCTTTCCCTTCCTGTGAAACAACCAAGAGAGCTCGTGAATTGCGGCCCAATAACTGGCGCTAATTTAAGTTCATCTTCTTGCACTTACCACTTGTGAAGTTATCAAAGTCTGATTGCTGGTGTGATAGAAAATATACTGTTTCCTTCGCCTAGCAGTACCCACTCAGTGCTACAGTGAGACATGTTTCTTGGAAAGCCGAAAAAGACTGAAGCAGAACGGTGTATATCTAATGGTGTAGGTGTACTAACGAGGAACAAATTTTCAGGGAGGAAGCTTTCCTTTCAGAAGACCTAAAAGGCTGAAAGATAGGTCGTTATCTTTGCTGCCTGGTAATAATAGCAATGTAATATAAAATCATTGGTTCGCAGGAAGGGAAGGACCTGTCACACTTGTTTCTGTGGACACCTGACCGGGGCTGTAAGGGAGGGGAGAAAGGCGGGAGTGCAAGTGGAAAGAGATAAACAGGAAACGTAGTGCAGTGCTTTGGAGAATTTTGGCAACCTAGGGATTTTAACGTACACAGATATCGCACAGCACTCGGATGCCTCTTCTTTTCGCCTTCGTCGAAACGCCGTCGCGTTTCAATTGGAGGCGTGACGAAGATGCATCTGTGGGCCATGCGTGTCAGTGCATGTTAAAGCTGCAACAGTCCCCAGAAATGGGTTCATCAGCTGCAACGCCTTTGGCCAGCACTGCTACATACTACTCGTCGCCTGTCCAACCGGCACGGCGGTGCGCGGCAACTTGCCGGTCGTGCGATGGCCAGAGCAGTCGCGGTCGGAAAAATCCTGTATGGCGCACCCGTCTGCCAACTGTCGAAGACTGACTTCGCTAAGGTAGAACGCCTTCATCGCGCAACACTACGCACTATTGCCGGTCTACCTAAGCAATGTCCTATAGCCGAACTTGAGCGTTTGGCCGCTCTTCCACCGCTCACTACCATCGTTACCGAGTCACAGACGCGTCATCGAATACGTCTAGAGAACACTGTCCAAGGGCGTCGCCTGCTGGCCTGGGATGAACAGCGTAACGACAAAACACCAGCCCTATATGCATCTCCTACCCCTTGGGTGATACCAGTAGTCACACGCCGCCATCGCCCACCTATAAACCGCGATTTTGTCATTCCCCGGGAGCTCCTCGCTGCCCATCACTGACAAGAGCTAATTCCTGATACCACTGACATATACACCGACGCATCGATTACAAGAGAATTTGCATCTATGGGCTGGGTATGCGATGACAACCCTTCCCTTTCAGCCGCTTATGTCTGCCATCTACCTAAAGGTACCCCTCTTCATGCAGAACTCCTCGCGATTTGGGGAGCCTTGTCAGGAGTGCCTTGCACCGGAACTGGTTCAATTCGTATTCTTACTATTTCTATGAAGCTTGCAAGGAAATCGCTACTCTGGGTTCACAAGATGCAACAGCTACCGCCATACAGCGCCTCCTTAAACGCCACCAACTCGCGACCAGAACTGTCCCTATTCACTAGACCCCAGGTCACTCGGACGACTCGGGGGGCAATGCGGCGGCACACGCCGCGGCTGCCTTGGCAGGTGGGATGTCCACATTTACTTTCCCACCCCCTTGCTTCATCCTTATTCGACCTTGGGCGGGTAACTCACCCCTTCTCTTGCCCTTATGCACTATACGCGGACCAGTCTTCGTAGCCTCAGTCAGCATCGCATGCAGGTGGCCACACCAGACCCACCTTTTACGAGAAAAACCCACCTCACCCGAAGTCAAGAAGTCTTTTTGAATAAGCTCATCGCCCATGCGGCTTACACGCCACGTATTATAGTCCGCTGATGTGCCCCCACTGTACGACTCTAACTCGCGGCGGCATATCTCATCTACTCTGGAATTGCCTTGCTTTTGCTACTGGACGCTCCGAGATCGAACCCTACCGCCTGAACTACCGTTCCCTTCTAGAAACTGATGCTAACACACAGATGATATTTGCCAAGTATGGCTCGCTTAGTGGCCTGGTTGGAGCAATGTGATTCGAGTGACGACCTCCTAACAATGAAGATTCTGTCTACTCCCCTTTATCCCCATCCATGGCCATGAGCCTTCCCAATCAATAAAGGACATTCAATGAATCAAAGGTCTGCCGCGTTTCGATGGAGACGAAATGAAGAGGCGTCCGTGTGCTGTGTGATGTCTGTACACGTTAAAATTCCTAGGTGTCCAGAATACTCCGAAGCACTGCACTACGTCTCCAGTTTATCTCTTTCCACTTGCACTCCCGCCTTTCTCCCATCCCTTACAACCCTGGTCAGGTGTCCACAGAAACAAGTGTGACAGATGCTAAGTCTTTCCTTTTCTGTGAACCAACTATTATTATTCTTATTCTTATAAATAAAAAATTTGGAGGACAGTTAAGCTTAGCCTTCAAGAGTGGAACGCGATAGCGTTATTCATGCTCAACACTTCTAAGTGCTCTGTACAACTTATTTCTAATTCTCACGTCAGAGGCATCCGGCATCAGACGATGCACCTAGCAATCGCGCTGTGAGCAGAAAGAGGAGCCGCGTCGCCTAAACACCACTGTTCGAGAGTGACGCACGCTGGATGTTGGAAGGGGAGAGAGCGAGGAAACTTAATAAACGCAAGGGTATTGGGGCATCCTCGCACCGGTACCCGCGCGGCCCGAAGGGGAGAAGCGGGTGAGCGAAGATAGTGATGTAGAGAAAGGAAAGACGCTTGATTCTACAACCCGTGACGGTGCACGGCGAAACGTCAGGGGCGAGTGGCGCGCCACGTGTCGGGGCAGCGCGGCACATTGCAAGGAGTGGTTCTTCTGTGTTTGCCGCAAGATGGCTCTGCATGTGCGCAGAGCGCAGAAGAAATGTAGCGGAAACGTACTTCGCTACTCGTGTAACTGCGACTTCTGTAAGTAACATGCTCATAGTTACCGATATACGCCTCAGTATAACGTTCTACGGCACGTTTTTAAGGCAACACCGCATTCACTAGAAGCGCTTTTGTACCGCAAAATGTTCTTAAACATGTTCTTAAAAGAGTGAAGAGGATGATGGCGCCGGCAGGGATGAAAACGTTCTTTTTTAAGCTGCACACTGGAACATTGGAGGTAAAGAAATGGAAGGAACAGAAAGGGCTTTTTGTACCCTGGGGTGTCCACTGCATAATATGCAGGAAAGAGGAGACGATTGAACACGTGTTTCTCGAATGCTGGGACGCCGTATTTTTATGGGACGTGCTCCAGAGGACGCTTAAAAAGGAACTACCCATAAGCCCACATGGTATTCGATTCTTGCCAGTAGAAGCGAACAATGATACACCGTTGGATCTTTTGATGCTACTGGCTCTCCACAGCATATGGAAAAGCAGAATGGCTGTAGAGCATGGTGACGTCGATGCACGTTCAGCGAGACAGCTCTTTAGAGAGAGCATACGGGCATATGTGGATGAACAGAAAGCGTTAAAACTAGAGTCAGAATGGTTGGTTAGTTTTGAAGGGTTGTCACATATGAGGGATTTTTAATCCGACAACTTCAGCTAAGGAAGGCCGAAGCTTTAAGTCAATGCTTGATATTTTATTTTGTCATGTTATTGATGTCACATGTGTCTTTTTTGTGTACGTCCTCGGTCAGGAAATAAAGAAAAAAAACGCGTGGCTGAGTGGTAGCGTCTCCGTCTCACCCTCCAGAGACCCTGGTTCGATTCCCATCCAGCCCATCTTGGAAGTTGCTTTTTATTTATGAAGTGCATGCCGGGAATTATCGCTAACGGCAAACGCCGCCGCCGACACCGGCTTTTCTGCGACACGAGCTCCTTAACGCTACCGCGTTAATAGAGACATTTAGTGTAGCGTACACAGACACACGCAAAGGAATTGCGCACGCCAAAAATATCGTGACAGGCACTGCGCATGCGCTATACGATAGCCGAGACCGAACTCTTTCGTACGATAGGCCAGCGTACGCTGAAACTTGAGTTTATCGTACCCAGCCCTCACGTACGATGGGAGATCAGCGTTGACAAGATGGCGGCGTCCAGGCCGCCCGCTTCAGAGTGAATTTGCCTTCGTTACCGCATTTTTGTGCGCGCTGCTGCCTATAAATGGCACATGGGGTTTTCGCTTTGCCTCGTGTAGCATTGAGCACAAATAATTAGCGAATATTTACCTCTATTTTTTTATTTTGCACCGCGGCAGCGCAGTACCTAATCTGACGAGTAGCGTTGCTTTGTTGGTATGGCAACGCCATGAAGTGAATCGTCTTGGCTTGACTGCTTACACGCGTGTATCCGTAAAAATATGCTTGGCAGTACGGGGCTGAAAGGAGGCCGTTATGCACCATGACGGCAATACAAGGTAAAAGTCGTCAGCGCAGGAATACCAGCATTAGAGAGTACAACAAAACTGCCACAGCAAAGAAACTGGCTCCGGTGCGGCTTGGCTAGATTTGGCTTGCGAGTAAAAAAAAAAACCGAATGTGTTTTCTTATTCTAAACCTAGATGTCGCTACTGTAGTTTGCGTTCGCGCTTTCGTACGGCCTACTAAAAGCGCCGATGCAACACACGGAGTAGCGTCCAATAATTGTCTAGCGTTTATCGTACGAAAGCGTCCATACGCTATACTAAAAGTCTCTAATATTTAGACCTTGTTGGCTATATGGCTAATATTGATTTCTGGAGACAAGACATTACTCTGTAGCCCTTCAGTGAGGCTGCTCTTTCTTTCTCCGCTTTAACTCCTACCTTCCTCCCTTCTCTTACGGCGCGGATCAGGTGTCCACACAAAAGTGTGACAGATCCGTGCCCTTCATTTCTTGGGAACCAATTACAGTTATAACAGAATGAAGGAAAAACGAAGAGCCATCCGTGCGCTGTGCGATGTCAGCGCATATTAAGATTCCCAGCTGGTTAAAATTGCTCCGGAGCCCTCCACTACGACACCCCTTTCTCCCTTTGTACTCTAACTGCTGCCTTTCTCTCATTCCTTACAGCGCGGGTTAGGTGTCTATAGAACAGCCCCGCCGAGGTGGTGCAGTGGTAAGACGCCCGACTACTGTGCCGGAGTACCCGGGTTCGAACCCGACCTCGGCGGCTGCGTTTCGATGGAGGCGAAACGAAGAGGCGTCGTGTGCTGTGCGATGTCAGCGCACGTTAAAGATCCCCAGGTGGTCGAAATTACTCCGTAGCCCTCCACTACGGCTCCTCTTTCTCTCTTTCCACTTTCACTCCCATCTTCCTCCCTTCCCTTACGGCGCGGTTGCGGTGTCCACATAAAACAAGTGAGACAGTTACAGCGCTTTTCCCTTCCTATAAATAAATCAGTTTTAAAATATAAATAAATCAGTCTATAGAACAAGTGTGACCGATACGGGGCCTTTTCTTTCCTGTGAACAAACGATTTTTATCGGAGAGTTGCGGTGAAAGAAGTACCACAACAACGCGGAATAATTGTAAACGGCGGGAAATTTTACCATGCACTGCGGTTGCACAGCACACGGACGCATTTTGTGCTTCGCTTACTACCGAACACTGCGGTCGGGTTTCAGTGCGGTTGCTCCGGCTTAGTGGCTAAGTGCCGCTAGTTGGGAGCCACCTCGGTGTGTAGAGCGTGAGATGAATACACAGGACTCGATGTGATTGATATCGGTAGGGAAGTAGAAACAGAAGACAGCGTGTGCCGGGCAGAAAAGCGCTGAAGGGGACAAATTGTCGGAGGCAGCATGAGTCCAAATCTGACAACTGGCAAAAATTTCGTTTCTCCGGTGGCCGCACGATGTAAGTCTTAAGTGCGCCTGCAGAGGGCTGTGCTACTGCGCATGTGTCTGCCAGTGTAAAGAGAACAGCAACTAGAAGCTTACGCCGTGTCACAAATATCACTCGAAAACGGTTCACCTGGCTTACAACGGCTTGACATTCACAGGATTAAGCAAAAAGTGTTAAGAGAATCTGGCGAAGCTTTGTTTTATACAGTATGTTTTCTGCAAAAACATATATAATGAGAAACGTTATTCCCGAAAGAATAAAGAAAATACCCTGCATTTTCACAAAATATACGAAAACATGCTCGGCGAGGAAGAAATACATAAATACGACTGATAACTTCATCTTCAGTGAACAGAATCAATTAAAAATTACTTAAAAGGACGTTTCAAGAATTTGTCACGTAAGATTTATTTCTAACCTATAATGGTAATTTTTGTATTGCTCGTACCATACGTAATTTGTATTCCCATGCCTGTGTTTGCATGTAGAGAACTTTTCTAATAAGAGTGAGGGCAACCTTCTGATTTTCACTACTGATAAACAAAGAATATGTGATCTAATAGCTGTGATTTCTTGCAATATAATCTCTGACTTCTATGCCATGGAGTAATCATCCCAGCGTTTTTTCCGCAGAAAGCAAGCAATGAAACTGAAGAGCGTCGGGGAAACCTGTGTACCCTTGACATTTAGTGAGATTGCCGTAGCGTGTGCTCGACTAGTCAGCCAGTGTGTGAACTCACGAGGCCACATTAACTCGCTTACCAGTGACAATTTTTCGTGGCTATAATGGGCACACTTTCTTGATAATGGTATCTCTATTACTATCCCGATAACTAAAAACACTAAGAAAAATATGAACATTTTTTTGTGACCTTATTGATACCAAAAATTGCCGGTTGTAATACACAACCTACGTTGTGGTAAGGGCACCTTTATACTTATAATGAGCCAATTCCACAACACGAAGCATTATACACAACTTAAGGAAGAAAATAAGTGCTCTCGAGGAGCAAAAACATGAAGGCAATAATTAGTATGAATTCGGCTTTGGTACACTTCTAGTTGCCACTTGTCTCTCTTGAAATACCGCTTTGGGTATTTCATTCCGACAAGAGCTAAGCGCTCTTGTCGGAATGAGTGCTAGTCATCAACAATTTCTGAATTTTCCCAACGTTCCGCGAATTATTCAGAAAGAAGCTAGATAGTCACACATGTGACACGTAACCCTCCAATTATCGACTAAAACATTAATTAGTAGTTGGAGACAGGAAACAGCACCTGCAGAAAAGCAGTGAAGTGCGAAAAAATACTTACTCTGTAATCATGTAAGTTCTGAACGGTGCATGTCAGTGAGGCTTCCCGCCCCTCCGAAACTGTGACATTACTTGTGGTGTTTACAAATGCTGGTTCAAGAGGCTCCGTGTCCGGTGGTGGAAATGTATAGCCTCCGAACTTGTCTGCTGGGCCGTTGTTTCGAGGCAGAGTGGTGTAGCTTTCAGCCTTCTCTATAAGGCCGTTGTTCGGTGGTCTGGGGGCTGATCTGGGTGCTGCAAAAAGAGTATTAGAAAATGTTGAAAACGCCACTTCTACGCGAAATTTAAGCATTGATCAAGTGGAACCAGATATTAAGGTCTAAACGGAGCTTTACAAGGTTACGACATGGTGCTAAACGTGTTAAGGCGACGAAAGATTCATATGACACCCAAGAAGTATTGCGAATGTGCACCCATCATCTTCATCAGCCTGACTACAACCATTGCAGGGCGAAGGCCTCTCCATTATTCTTTCAATTAATTTAATCCTCTGCTAGCCGTATCCACGTTACCTCTGCGAACATCTTAATCACATCGACCCACCTAACTTTCGGCAGCTCCCCGCAGAACGTGCAGCAAGAAAGGACAAGCACCACTGCTTCGAGAGGTTTCTCATATTCCCTAGCTCCCGCTCAAAATTACAGGCCTGCTGCTCTGTCTTTGGCTTATGACGAGAATTGCTAAAAGCTTTATCTAGAATGCTTCTGGACGCACGCAGTTGACTCTACACTGCTCTAGTCCGTAGAAGGCAATTTACACACCCGATCGCTTGTTCAGCGTTTTTATCGTAATTCTTGTGCCCTTGGATGATGGTGCAAACCTAGGACAAGGACTGACCACACATGTAACCGTTAGAAGTGAGCAGGCAGGGGGCAGCGGGCTTTATCTTCCTCGATGCCCACCGAAGAATTCCCTATGACGACTGCCGCTGACTTTAGCTCTTTGTTAATGGAGGCGAGTTTATCAAAGAGCTCGCGCATGTACCATGTTCACAGCCTTGTGTATTTCTACAACACTGTCCACACCTCGCACCACAATCACCCGTCTCTCTTACAAGATGCGTGTTTTATACTCGGTCTCATATAGGAAGAATTAACGCACTTACCATGCAATCCTACCGACGGTCGTCCAAAATGACTAAGAGGAAGTAAATGTCAGTATATTGGGGCTCGGGGCATGCTGATTTCAACCAGACTGCAGGATGCTACTATGATCAAATGCGACACATTTCCCGATCAGCTGATATTTTTTACCCTTTCTCCCGTGTAAAATATTTCTCACTACTACTTGCATAAGCATGAAACATTATTTTACTCGGTGAGAGTTTAGCCATCATATCATCAAATTCTTTCAAAGATTTCATAGAGAACCCGTGTTCGCAACTGCAGCAATCCTTCCATGGTTGGAGATGTTAGTGCGTAAGCCGATCAACGTCACGGTTACGATGTGGTTCCGCGATCTATCTATCTCCGTATTTCTTGCGGCTTTCCAGCGCACGGCATCAATCCTTATTGTTCTCAGATTACCGAGTATATTATTCTATTTTAGACTCTTTCCTTTACCTAAATATTTCAGCAGATGTACATGTTAATTTATCTATATTTACGTAGACTTCATGCAACAATAAATTAATCTTTTGTCAGGAAAAGTTACAAAATGACTATAATACAATTGGCGGCTTGTGTGTGATACAGCCAATGAAAGTCACCTGTTTAATACCCCGTTGATAAAATAACACAATATAAGTTGCTCCTTCTTCATTGGGCCAATGTTTGTTCGAACTGCCATAAGTAAGAAGTACCGTAAAAGTGAAGTTTCCTTCAAAATCATTTTGTTACCCTTATTTCGGATTTTGTACGGAACGTTTATGATAATCCACACATGAAACTGTACTGCGGAAGCCATAACCAACGCATCATAAATCCAACATTTGGCCTTGCACTGAGAAAATGTCGTCCTTCGTAGCTGGAAAAAAACGTTCCTTGTTGGCAGCCGCGGAATTGTCTTCGGCCTGACATTATTATAGAACAGCTGAAACATATCCTATCCTGAAAAATCAACTCTCTAGAATTGTTTTTGCACGAACGGTCTATGCACGAGGTATCCAAAACGATGAACAAAGAAGAAATATATGCTTATGATCGAATACGCAGCAGCATATTGTGCATACCAAAGATTTATTTTTGGGAAGTTTGCAACTATCGTCCCAAATTGTTGTTAATATTTGTGTTCACAAATTGTGAAGTTTATTCCAATGTCATATTTTGTCGTCGTAACATCTAATCATATAAAAAGATCAGAAATTGTACTTACAGGTAACCTTCAGATTGATCCTCTTAATTGCAACTGATTCCATAGAATTTCTGGCAGTAAAACTTTGGTTGGGCCTAGTTGGTTCATGATTTCTGGCAGTGCATACGTAGATTCCAGCATCGCTGTAATTTATTCTTGTTAAATTTAGCCATTCGCCTTCCACCTCCTTCTGGGCTGCAAAAGACACAAGCGGCGAAAATTAGTCTGCATGAAGTGTGGTTGGAAGAAATTTTGTGCATTCGAAAGCAGGACGCTTAGCCGGTTGGTTTAGCACGAGAGAAAAAATATGTTCCCTGCAATGTCCATAAAATGTTGTCAGCAAATGCAAAACTTCAGCATGGAAAATAATCGTACCTCCATTATTAAGGCGAGCATAGCACTCACCTTATTCGGCAACAAGAAGAAAGATATGCTTTGCTGAAGTTTATGGATGTCGCTTGCTAGAGCGAATAGCGGGGGGGAGGCCTTCCCCAATAAGCTCTTTTGAATGTCCACATTCTGTGCAGTGTGCTACACGATTAACAACGCACGTCACTATAGCTCGCAAATATTCATATGACATCCCGCGTTCGTCGAATCAAAGCTTGTAGTGCACCCTAAGCACAAAGGAAGCAGCGGAGCTTGCTTGAACATGTGTGCACCGAAGAAGTGCACGTTGTTTGCAACCGTATTCAGTGTTGCGCTTTGTAGGATCCCGAGACATCAAAATTTAGTTCATGCTTGCGGGATGGTCATTACAAATTAACAGAGTATCATTAAACGAGTTCCAAGAAAGCCGCATTAGCTATTTGATTTACCTTTCATTATTAGCTTGCTGCTTTTACTCTACTGAGTGCATTTACTCCTGACACACATCCGACAATGTGTAAGGTGGGCTGAGGTCCGTGCCCATCCAGCGCGTGAAAATCTGAGTGGACCTTTATTTTCTTTTCTAGACTATCTTCCTTGTTCGTTGCACGTGTTGTTTTTTCTTTCTCGCTTCTGCGTGTTTTCTTTTTCAGTGTCAATTAGAGGGTTCTATTTTCAAGAGCAGCCGCCTAATTGCGAATCTTTTACCTGCAGTCCCTCGCTCCTCACAGGTGGCTCTGTCACCTTATTTGCGGCACTCGAGGCTGAGGCATTAGCGATTTGATTTGGACTTCATTATTAGTTTGTTGCTTTCTACTTTGCTGAGGGTATTCGTCTACACCCGACACACATCCGACAATGTGTAAGGTGTGTGAGGTTGCCTTGGGATGGATTGAGGGTGAGGGCCGGCAGATTCACTTGTAGAAGCATTGTACAAGACCCCGTGAGAAATACCCCCTACCTCCTTCGACCACTCATCCTCTTTAGCAAACTCTGACATTATAATGCAGCAGAATGGCGTTTTATTCTTATTCTTTGTTTGCCATATTTTAAGGGGTTATCTGGTAAAAGAACGGCGGCCTACGGACAGGTCTTTGCTAATCCACTCAGAAGCCCACGGCGGAGCTGGCTGTTCATGCACAATATTTTGTTTAATGCCGTTCTAACAACATAAATTCCCATATTCGCACACGTGGGTGAACGCAACCACTATCTATAGTTGTTATTGCTTGGTGTGCGCCGGACTAGAATGACATGCACCTCATAACCACAACATGATTGCGGAGAAAGACTGAGATCATAACAATTGCTTTTTACATCATCACTGTAAAATGACTGTATGCTCCAGTCCTCATTGTTCTATTCAGCGGGGTACAAATCATTACTTTAAATTAATATTGCGGTTCTATAACGTCATAATGGCTTCAATATATTGTCTTCACTAAGGCGACGTCCCTTTAAGTTAGACACTTGCGAGGAACTGGCAGCTGAGTATGAAGCACTTGATATATTTCATTTTTCTCAGCTGCTGTAAATCAGAAAAATATTTTCAGTTAGAATGCATGGCAAATCTACATTTTCAAAAATGATTTCGTGTGTGCCAGGGAAGCTGCAATGCCGACAAAACTACGCACGTATAATCTTTGCTGACATAACTAAATATTTATTTATCACTAAGCAATGATCTAGTTATTCTGGTCTTTAACTGTATAAATAAATAGCGTGATGCATTTTCCCCTTAGAGCCTATAGTGTGGGACATTATGGACAGTATAAGGTGAACGCAAAAAAAAAATTGTTACTTCCTCGTTTAAACAAATGAAATAATCAATGTTCACTCGTATGTTTTTCACGGCAACATAATAGATTCTAAAAGAAGGCTATTCGCGTAAATGGCGTCTGAAGATAATTTGAACAGAGAAGATTTAGAAGTATCCGAACCATTATGAGGAGGCGATTATAGCGGCACAGGGTTATTAACGGGCCATCGGAAGAAGCCTTTTTCAAACAGTGGATATGGAGATAACTTGAAAAGTTAAGATTTAGAAGCATCCCAACCATGATAAGGAGGCGATTCATCGGAAAAAACCTTTTTCAAACAGTGGATATGGTTTGGGGATAATGATGACTTAGATGCCGTGCAGGATTTGTGCTTCGCTTACAACGTTGGCAACATCTCAAAGTTCACAATAACAAAAATGAACGTGTGCTCTTTGCAAAATGTAAACTTGAAGCATAAAGATGAAAACAGATATAGACACTGCTGAAACTTACGCATATCCCTTCGTGACATGATTTCTTTTCCGTCTTCCCTATGCCATTTAACTGTTGGCTGCGGGAAACCTTTTGCGACGCACCTCAAGGAAATATCTTCCCCGGCATCAGCAGTTGTATTCCGAAAAAGTAGCCTGTCCTGAAAATGTGGGGGCTCTGTGGGCCAAAAAGAATAGGAGTTTACACATAGATAACCAAAAATGCATTTTCTTTTTTTCCTGAACAGTTTATCGGTTTTACTGCAGTCTTCGTGCGAAAGTAAGGAAGATGAGGCAGTCAAAACAGCGATATCATTACGACGATCCAATTTTAATAGGATGTCAACACTACGCGTAAAGTATGCGTATAAGTATTGCAGCTATAAATGGTCAGTGATTCGTGATTTTCCTTCCCAATGGTTACTTTAGCGACTTCCGAATTCAGAGTGGCCAAAATAATTAGTGACTTCTTATTCGTTGTGTGTTGTGTGAAAGAGTGTACTATTTTCTAATATTGCCTGATGTATTGCCAATATTTATTTGTTTTGTTAGTTACTGTTCCTTCGCACTTTACGTCTTTCAGTGTGCTTTGAACAATATTATGCAACCTAATCCTGTTTAGGCCTCGAAAAAAGGCTTACAGGAGTGTCATATAAATAATAAGTAAATAAATATCTCGAGTAGGAAGTATTCACAGTGTATATGTATAAAATGCCTGCCTCTAATTCATGAAACCGTCTGTATACTACACTGAATCAAATTTATCATTGCCTTAAACATTTATTGTTTTTTTTTTTGACGGTTCATATTTTCAGGGGTTGTATAAATAATTTCACTCTCTAGACGCTGCATATGTTCCTGAATGTCAAAAGAGGGCTCTGTTCTTTCTTCCGGACATTTGCCCCGAATGCCGTAGCGACTGACCCATTTTCTCGTGTTAGTCTTAACTAGTTTGTGCCCTGTTCAGTGTCCTACTCACAAATCAAATAAACCACGGCGCCACCAATTGTAATACGCGGTACGCCATCACCCGACGGTCCGAAACGGCGGCTTTGAGCGACGTTGGCGACTTTCTCCTTTACGATGTTATTCTCAACACTGAGGTATCCTATCGCTCACCGACCGTAGACGCTGCTTCCTTTTCAGAGTTATTGGCGGAATTTTTTGCTCCCGCTTAGTTTTGGCAAATTACCCATGGTTTATCACTCTCATACGTAAGCACTAGGGAACGTCTCAACCGCACGCTTATAGACATATCTGCCACGCATGTGTCCGACATTCCACGGAATACAGAAGTTAACACACCACTGTCTACTATCGCCTGCAACTCGCCTCACCTTACCACTACTGGGCGCTCTGCCTTGCAACTTCGAACGAAACCCGTTGCAGCCCTCCAACATTTTACTGCCGCTACCACCTCCACCATTACTTATATAAGCCCAAGATGCTATCAATGGAGCTGATACCAAATAATAGATAGATTGTTTGTGAGAGGCTGCCTTCCTCCCAAGTGTATCAAATATACCGCTACTATACTGTGAAGCTCATTATTCTACAGGATTCCTCCTCTTCCATTGGCTACCCACTGGCAGTGCGGGCTTGTATGAAAAGCATCTGTTACATTGCAGATTCTTACCACGTTTTGCGACCAGTGGCCGACGTCACCTATGAAAATGCACTGCGTCATCCCAATTCTCAGTACTACACTGCAATCCAATATGCTGAACGCGATGCTGATAATGCGAATGCTTAAGCGAGAGTGTGAATTCCCTCTAGGATTCCTAATAACAGTGCGAAAGCAAGTGAATCTTCACACTCTGCGTCCTCCATCATCCGTTATGACGTCAACAGTACACTGCTGTGACCATCACTGCTGGTACCTGCGCATAGTTGTTGTAATTGACTGTCGCTTTAGCCTTCAATAATTGCAGAGGATTTACGTACCGTATACTTGCAAGAAGTATTCTCGGCTCCTAATGGGATCCGTGTTTATCTGGCAATAGTAGCGGCCAGCGTTCTTGCGCTGGACATCGTGAATTTTGAGAATATGAGAGTTGTTGAACGTATCCACAGATATTCTAGGGTCCCTCGTTATCACGTGCGAATCGACAGCGAGCACAGTATGTCGATCAGCACTGACCCATGCGACCTGTGAAAAGAAAGTCGTCAATCATATAGGACTAGACATTATACGCGTTAGAGAATGTGCTAGTAGGACTACTTTGCTACTTACGTTAACAAATAAACTTGCAATGTTTAGCTTTAATAATGCAAGAAGCTGAAGGTAAAGTACTTATGCAGGCTTCATGGAATAGGGTGTAATAGAGAAGACGGTGGAGAAATACTATGAACGTTGAACATGTTTTGATGAAAACAGGAAAATATGATGTTCAAATGCCATCAATAAAAGAACTGATCCGCTTCTTGTTCCCGCATATTTTATATTATATGTTTTGCAGGAGCATATTATAATGTACAACCTTTTTCACATTACATGAAGCATATATCATTTACGCAGATTATAAGGAAACATGCTCCACGAGGCGGAAATTCATAAACACCACTGAATTTCATGGTCTAAATAGAATTCATGTGAACGACAATAAGGAGTAATGTGGGAAAACATCTCAAATAAGATTTATTTCTCAATTCTGATGGCAATTTTTGTATTACCTTTACCATTCGTAATATATGTTCCCCGAATTATGTACATAGCTAAAGAGGAGAAATTTTATAATATGATTGAGAAGGAAACCTGCCGATCTCTATTTCCTGAGCAAAGTTTTCAGCCGCTGCGGAATATGGTGATCGTAGCCTATACCATGAAAATACTATCCTGACAACAACTATTTAAAATAAAAACATCGCGGAAGCCTAAATGCCAATACGATCACATGCGATAGCAGTGGCGTATGCCCATATAGGTCAGAGGCTATTTGCCATCCCGAGATCATGTGAACTTTCGCGACAAATGCCATCTTTTCGAGACAAAGAGGGACATATTTTGTGGAGAACGACAGCTTTATTACTACTCCTATAATGAAACACACTAAGAATGATATCGGCATTTTTCGCCATCTTAACTATACCTGAGATTAGCGATTTAGCGTCACTATCGATGCGATAGAGACATATTGTACAACTTGAGCCAATTCCACATAAGTAGACAATGAATCATGACATAGGAATCAAAACGTGCTCTCAGAGGAGGAAACCTTGATGGAAATTGGTCTGAATTCGTCCTTCGTACGTACCCAGGGATCACCCCCCTATTTTGAATTCTCGCTCTTGATAAAGCGCTAACAGCTCTTTTTGGAATAATCACGCACACTTCCTACATTTACATGTGCTTTGCACTAGTTATAAGAAAACACACCAGATGGTCACTCTTATAATACGTAACCTTCATGATGAAGGTTACGTCATCATGAAGGTTACCATCATGAGACGTGTTTAGAACATTAGGACTGGGGAAAAGGAAACAACGTGTTCAGAAATGCAGTGAAACGCGAAAAAATACGTACCCTGTATCCACGCAAGTTTTTAACGATGCATGTCAGTGAGGCTTGCCGCCCCTCCGAAACAGTGATATTACTTGTGGTGTTTACAAATTCTGGTTCAACAGGCTTGATTAGAGCTTCGTTGTCCGGTGGTGGAAATGTATAGCTTTCAGACTTATCTGCAGAGTCGTCTACAAGACCATTGTTCCGTGGTATGTAGGTTGATCTGGGTGCTGCAGACAAAGCAATAAGAAGTGTTGAGAACGCCATTTTTATGCCGAAGTTAAACATTGATCAGCTCGAACCAGATATCAAGTGGTCAAAGAGATTTCGAGGGCTATAAAAGGGTGATTAACTTCAAAAACCATGGAAACGAATCATATGATACCGAAGAAGCATCGCGAATGTACAATAAAAAGGGTAAGTGCTAGTGTTTCGAATATTTGTCATATTTCTCATGGCCCTCTCATGAGGCCCAATAGGGTCTGCCACTCTGCTCCACAACCAAACGCACCTCCCTTCCTAAATCATATCATTGTAAATAAATGTTTTCTCCTTCTCCTTATCTCATCTTCAGCTTTTGTGCTGTTATGCCCTTAGATAATGGCACACACCCAAGAGGGAACTGGTCACACATGTAAGCGTCAGAAGAAAGCGCGGTCGGAGGCAGGGACCTTTCTCTTCATCAACGCCCATCGAGCATGCTTTCGTTATGACCACTACTGCTACGGTCAGCTCTTTGGTGGCGCAGGTGAGTTGAGTAAGGAGTCATTCGAGTGCTACGTTAATAGTCTAGTCTGTCGTCTACAAAGGACCTCTCCCTTCTAAGTACAAGAGGTATACGTCTCTCTCGTTAACAGTATGTGTGATTTAAACACAGTCACGTATCTGAAGAATTGAAATTCCTTTATATATAATGACGCCGAAGGTAGTCGGTAATGACGACGAGATGATGAATCTCAGCATTTTAAGACTGTTGGACAAGGTGATCTTAACGAGAATGCTAGACGCTACAATGTCAAACCCAACATGTGTCGTGATGAGATGGAATTTGTTAGGTCAGAAAGGTAAAATGTTTCTTTATGTCTTGCACAGTGCGTTAAACATTATTTTGCTCTGCGGGGCTCTAACAATGAGATTACCTCTCAAACATTCAATATACTAACACTGTCTGTAAACCAATGACGGCAGCTTACATTTTCTTAGGTGTTAGCAACAGCTCATCACATATATTCGCATCTTCATCAGATCCCAGGCGGCACTTGACATGAAAGAATACACCATTTATTCTCATGAAAATTTCATTGTGAATGTATGTTTTCAAGAGTAGCAACCATTCTGTGTTTGTAGATTTTGGGGAGGATAGAAAATAATTTTGTTACTAAAGCCTAGGCTTGCTCATCAAGGCTATGGCGACGCTTTCAAGCGGGTATTTAAACCAGAACGATTGTTTGTGCCTTTGTATTCATGAGCTGATTTTACTACGCCCGTAAACATCCCGCGATCTTGCCTTCCAAGCCTCCTTACGTCGTATGTGTTCCGTCTACAAATGTTTGAGTTTAATAGACGGGACTAGGTTTCACGGTGTACAGTTTTTTTGTGTTACCGCTACGAGGTTTTGTGGCTTGTATAGCTCTTTTTTAAGGAAGTGACAGCCGAAGCTGGCGATAAAGGTGTAACATTCAGAGAGGTGAAAAAGATCTTTCAAAATTGGAATACACTTCGTAGATTGCGGTGCCATGTGAACTTAACGTGCATACCCGATCTCGCCCCGACACTACCAAAGCCCTGCAGTGTATTTCGTTTAAGACTAATGAACGCAATTCCATTAGGCAAAATAACTGTTTCAGCACAAAACGGCGCTTTTACACTCCGAATATTCAGCTAAATGAAACAGGGACATTTCTCACAGCCTCTCGCTTCCTTTCATGGTAATTACGAAACAATGCTTCAAGAAGAATTGTTTTATTAGAAATCATCGAAATATTTCAGGTTTCTTTGCGCATCCCGCTCACCAAACGATTATACTCTATATATCCGATGCGAACTTACAGGTGGGTCGCACTCATGTAAGGAAGCATTGCCACCATACAAAACCTTCTCTGCTTCTCTCCCGCTGGAAGAAGTAACTGTTCCGCTGGCAGCGTAGCATACGGCGCGACCTTGAAACGCAGCATCAGAAAAAATAGAGCAGAAGTCGCATGCCAAGGGCGTAGCTAGCGCGAAGTAGGCTACCTTCTAAATAGTGAGCACTCGTTTCTTCAAAGATTAAAATTGCGTACACTTTAATGGATTCTCGCCACAGCGATTTTGTTTTTAAGGTTAGCACAATGTTCTTCAACATTTGTTGCGACAAAGTCAAGAAGAATGCACTTACATTTGACTTGTAAAACAATCCGTTTGAACGGTAGCGGTGACGCTCCGTTGCTTGCAGTGCACACGTACGTGCCGGAATCTTCTTGACGCAGAGCTGTTAAATTGAGCCATTCTCCTTGGACCACGTTTTGGGCTGTAGGGAAGATAAGAGACAAATAAAGCAAGCCTTCTTTTGATATGTTGCGAATGTATTGCGCTCGAAGGCTATCTTATGCAGCAAACATTTCCCGGGGTTTGAGTCTGCTTGGTGCCGTAATGCGAAAGCGTTGCGAGGTCTTTCACATCCCTTGGTATACTCGTCAGACATTAAGCTAGCGAACCTCGGCCACATTCGGCTAGGTGGCGTATGTGTATGGTGTATCTGCCTAATTTAAACAAAGGAGCGGCGTAGATAGAACTTCGTGATGACGACAATGTTCACAGCACAGCGCGACAGTGCGTTGCAGTGGGAAGTACATCACCTATAATGAATCGCGGTAATGGAAAAGGAATGACTTTACATGAGACAAAATTACGATATGTGAATGACCAACCGAAAGTCGTTGGATATTATATAGCACTGGAGCGCCTTATATTGGCATCACGTTTTAGAGCAACATATTTCATTTGTCCTCCAATATAATTCCCTTAAAAAGCGCTTGAGGCAAGGAGCGTGGTCATAATCACTGAAAGGCTGTTGCTAGAGCAATAGTCACGCTGATTGCACTGGGAGAAAAACAAGCTGAAATCGTGGCTTCTAAATATTGAAGTGTGTTATAAGCTTTCCTGCCTACACTACACCCAATATATTGTTTCTGATATAGGGCAAGAAATAATGCATCCGTCTGATAACCCTATTCCAACAAAAGTGCTTACAAAAACCACCAAGCAACCTTTTTAAAAGTTTCTAAAATTCTTGCTCATTTTTCCAGAAGGGTTCACTGAACTGCTCAGTACCGATTTCGAGCGCACAAATACAATGAGAACATTTAAACAAAGCTAATTCGATCAGAATAGTATATTACTGAGGTCATTAGAGTCATTGAAAGTGCGCGAACTTAGAAACCATGTGACTGAGCAATGCGAAGTTTCAATAACTATTACTCTACATATCTTCGTACGAGTTTCTGGGTGTGCATGAAAGTACAATTACTTTTCCTTTGTTCCTGTTTATAAATGCAGCGTCTGCTACAAAATAAAAGCAAAATATAGGAATGTTTTTTTATTTAGTGCGGACCTTCTGCCACTTAATTTTTTTGTTTGGCCGTCTACATACGTGACGGCTCTATGCTACCAACAAAAGCATACCGTGGTCATGCTGGTTATATAACATGCTTTAGTATACCTCTCGTTATTTTCTTAGTAAAAAGGTGCGGACTAAAGGCAGACTAAAGAGGAGGGCAAGGCAGGATACTCACAGCTCATAGAGCCAGATTCAAGAACCTATAATTACAGCATTATTCCTTATCTAAGCCCCATTTTATACTTTTCGAATCTACGCATCCTGGCCCCCTCCCCTCGTATATTTGTGCGTCGCGATTGCGAAACATAGGGTGCTTAGCATTGAGCAAACACGTTATATATAATTTTTATTCATACGTTCTCTTATACGTGTAGTTATTCTGCGACATATGGGCTTAAACCTGTAGGGGAGCGATACCTCAAGCATTGCGCGCCACGATGAGTGCTTCTTTTACTGTTTTTGCCTTTATCAGCCTCCACTTAAAAATTGATTTGAAGAACAAAGCTCTGCAGGGTGCATGCATGCCAGTCTGTTCGTTGGAGTGCTACATAATGATTCCTAAACAAGACCGCTAATTATAGATAACATTCCGCACATCGCCATTGCTATTTTCTGCCCGCTCTTCTCGAGTGGCGGAATGAACTTCAAAAACACAAAGTATATATTTCCAAACTTACAGCTGTCATTGAAGAAAGTGTTTTCTTTGCTCTCTTCCTTCTGCCATGTAATTGTTGGCTCTGGTGTCCCTTTTGCCACACACCTCAGCGATACATTTTTTCCGGTGTCGGCAATTATAAAATCCGGGCTTGTGAGCGTTTCGTCAATCACTGGAGGGCCTGTTGGTAGAAGAGAAAGACAGCAAATTGCATGAGTAAATACTAGGGGAAAGTAGAAATGGGTTTCGGTTTGAAAGGATTAATGCTTTCACCATCAGGAGCTTGAAAAGATAGAGGTTGGTGTTACGATGAAAATCACCGTCGTCACTGAGATCACAATTAACAGGATGACTATTGTTGCATTACACAGCCGAAACATTAGAAGCCAACATGTGGTGCATTAAAAGCAATAAAGGTGGTGAATTGACACTTGATTAGCCTGTTAGACGGACAGTTTTAGCAATATAAACAGTGATCTCCCGTTAGTCAATACTTACTGATTTTAATTAACAGATCTATACGCGCACATTTTCGTGTTTTTATAGACGTGACATATTGACTGCATAGAAATTGCCTGTAGCAGATTTGAGCTCCGCCATAATTTCAACCAGCATTTCAAAACAGGCAACGTACATGAAATTGGTGCGTGAATAATAACTACACTGTCCAAAGACCTGATTGTTTTTCTTCGAGCCAAATTTTCAACCTGGTTGTCACAATCATCTGCAGAACAGGACGTCTGCAAGCCTGAATTTATCCAGCTTTCTTAGTAGTGGAATACTTCCTTCAAAACACACAGGCGCAGAGGGGAGTTCCCGGCAAGAGGAGAATGTATACTGTTTGGCTAATTGAGGGTTTTTCTTAAAAAGACTTATTTCTTCAAAGTGAGTTGCTGGTTTTGGCACACAAAAAGAGCACGAAATTTTGAAGAAAATCTTTATTCTCAAAGCAGCATTTCGAGCTTCCAGCTGCATATGATCGCAATGTACCTGAGGTTGACAAAGGAACTGGCTAGACATGCCTGAATAGACATACACTTTTCGTCATTTCCTCCACAAAAATTTACACACAGAGATTTTTATACTATTGATTTTATATGGTAATATGTTTTATTTGAACTTAAATTGGCTGCTAAAGGACACTGCTTTACAACATCAAGTGCCGGTTTCCAAATTGAGAGTTCAGGCTCTCATTTCAGCAAATGGTTGTCGCTATGATCATTCGACTTATCAGTATTTAACTATCACCATGTGGCTAGCCTTTGGATCCTCAAGCTTGACGAGAAATTTACTTACCGACCACCTTCAAATACACTTCGTGGCTTCTCATATTTATCTTGCACCTGTACAGGCCAGCGTCTTCGTATCTGGCGTACAAAATGTCGAGAGTGTAAGAGTCGTTGATGTTGACCACATAGACTCTGGGATCTCGCGTTATCACAAATGAGTCAATCGTCAGAACGATCGGTGGGTCACTCTTGAGCCACGCTACCTGCAAGGAAGATCCCGTGATTATTTTACACGCATTCAGTGGCAATTTCAACTACCCTGAAGAAATAAATTTTCGTAGAGACAGTAACGGCATACGAATGAGAATATCAAAGCGCCACACTGCGTGTGGTCGAATGTGGCTGCAGCTGCTCCTAAATTCATTAAAGTTATTCCTTGTAATGTGTTAGCGTGTTGACTACACAGCAGAGCGACGATATTCGGTCATTGTTACTAGTAAGTGACGAATTTTTTCGGGTTTACACAGCCTGATTCAAATATTCCGCTGAGTGATTTTCTCGTTGATATTGTTACGATACGGCAAGCCGATGAAAACAGGAGAACAGAGGACAGAGAAATGGTCGATGACAGTGAGATGACGTTTAATGAAAATGTTGCCGGGCCTAGCGCGAGCGCTCCTGTCCGCGCCACTGCCCACTTCTTCTTCCTTGATGTCGTCCGTAACATGACCCGGGGCCACCGAGCGATCGTCCCGATCGCGGACGAGGAAATGCACGATGCTGATGATTCCATGGCATGATGATGGGCGTGTCTAGATGCTTGAAAAAGAAGAGGAAGAATAGAATGGCTTGCCGACATGATGATTCGCGATGAACCTTGGCAGAACACTCTCGGGCCACACGTTGCCACGACTCGATGGCGGAGGCCAAGGCACGCAAGTGTAGCGGTGTCTTGGGTCGTAGGGTCCTTGGTCGGCACATCAGGTCAGTGGGGTCACATTAGGTCATTCGGGTCTCTCCTTGTGTCTTGTGGTCATGTGTGGCGTCTCGGGTCAGTCTCTTCTTCGTCGTGTCTTGTGGTCGGGGCGGGGGAAACGGGGCGGAGGAACGGCAAGATCTTGCTGGGTCCGGCAGGCTGGGGAACAGCCATGCAGTGCCTCCTGACCTTTCGCCGACGGCGCAAGAAGTCGCAGGGCGCCGACGTCCGGGCCAAGATGAGGGGGTGATGATGAAGTACTCCGCACCTCCAACCAAATGTTACGATACGGCAAGCCGATGAAAACAGGAGAACAGAGGACAGAGAGATGGTCGATGACAGTGAGATGACGTTTAATGAAAATGTTGCCGGGCCTTGCGCGAGCGCTCCTGTCCGCGCCACTGCCCGCTTCTTCTTCCTTGATGTCGTCCGTAACAATATTAATATAGAGGTTTCATTTAACAAACAAAGAAAAGTCAGGCCAAACACACATAAAACTGGTAACTATCAACTGACTTCGTTGGCGGAATTCAACGCCATATATAGGTCGAAGGTCGAGGGAGAAAAAATAACAATTCAAACAATCTAAAAACAGACACCGGTTATACTAGAGCCTGTAAACTACGCATGCTCGGTTGCTTGTGTGTATACACGAAAGGACAATTTTTTTTTTTTTATCTTCCCATCGCATGAACCGGCAGCTGCATCAGAAACGTGCACCTCAGCCGCGAACAGAGATACGGATGCACTCAATGCAAAGTTTTTTGTTATGGTAGAATTGTAGGCGAATCCGTGGCGTCCTGTCTATACCCTTGCCAAGAACCTTTGTCTCTTAATGCATGCAACATATGCATGCTTCATATGTATACTTATATGTGCATCAGGATACTTGTATTTTTCATTTTTTAAATTTTGGGCGTCTACCTCCAGACGACGATTGACACAATGCCCCATAACATCAACATAAACTTTCCACAAGACATGGGAATAGAATACACCACTCCAGTGGAACTTCTTACGAACGGCTTGTCATGCTTTTTCAGGCACTCGCGTTTTTATGCATTACAGAGTTCTCCCAACTTTTTGAGGCCCAGGACAAAAAACGAATATTGTGTCTGCCAGCGACGTTTCTGAGGTTTTGTGAGATTTTTCGGATTTAGGGCACAACATCAGGCCTAGGGGCCTTTCGACAAGCATCGGCCGTTTTTTGCTTTGTTCCGCTTTTGAACTTCTGAATAATGGCCTGGGAGACGACTGTCAGAACCGACCGCTTATCTGATCAGATAAGCCGCGTTTTGACTGAAGGTATCCCCTCTACCACAACAAATGAGTGAAGATAGGTTTACACAACACTGGTCAAGGAAACAGTAAATCAATACTAAAAAATGCAGCAAGTTATTTCGCGTTCCACAAGGATGATGATACGAAGGTGACCACACTAAAGAACTATATTCCACAAATACTAACAGTCAGAAACGTCAGTGCATGCATACTTATTTTAAATTACAACGAGAGCCGACATTTAACGTTGCTACTGGCTGATCTGAACGTTCACCTCTCAAGAAGTCCCAAATCCCACCATATTTTGAGAATAACTCGTCTTGAGAACCTCGCCTTCATTCCGTGCTTTGAAATAATAGTGCTAATGAAATAATCCATGCTTATAAATCTGACCCATTAACGTAACCCATCCAAAGGTCAGTGATTCATAGCGTAACACATATTATGCCTGTTTTCAACGCGCTAGCAACGGCTTTTTTATCGTTCTTAAACAGCCGCTAGAGTGCTGAATCTACAACCTTCACATATATATAAACGAAATTGGTGATAACTCGTTTAACTCTATAGGGTCAAACTCACCAGAAAAAGACATGTTACTCTGACACCCTCACAATACCGCCTTAATGACAAGAAACGCGCTGACCAGCACACAGAAACGAACTTCCATATAACGCACACAGGAAATATAGCTTCGGACTGAAAGCAGGTTTTCTCGTGCTGTTGAGCAGAAACAGTTATTTTATCCGATTATGTTACTAATAATGTTCACTTGTGAGCCGGCGAAATTAACCGGCTTTTAAATTCATCAGCTGCGTTGATGTCAACTTTATAAATGAGCTTATCTAGGCCGCTCTCTTGCTTTGGTCCCTGTTCTAAACACATTTCTTCATCGATTGGCATAAAGCATAAAGTAAATTATTTCCTCGATGTTCAAAAAGTGTAATAAATGGTACTGAAAGTCATACAGGCTCACTACCGAAATTTTGAATGAACACATTAATCAATATCGCTGACTGCATTTATTCTTTTTACGCGCAAAAAAAAAACAGCTGCAGAGATGCATGTACGAGTACTAATAAACTCTTTAGTATACCATTGTGCTTCTCAAAATAAATATAGTAGGACGCCTTTAATACACATCTGGACATCTGGCTTTCAAAGATTTCTTAGGAGTCAAACAAAATTTCATGCTTACGAGGCAAAACCTCCTCAGTTGCCACTTACCTAAAGGGCTAACAGGCGGGGAAGCTTTCAACTAAAAAAATAAACAATAATAAGAGGATAATCAAATTCGGGGCTAGATATAGTACAAACCCTATGTTCGCCCAAATTTCGAATGGTGCATTTGAGTGAAGCTGTCTGCCCAAGTGGAACCGTTACATTTCCTAGGGGATCAACGAATACTGGTTCTCGAGACTGCAGAGGCGAGGTCTTGGTCGGCGCATGTGTGGTCGTACTGCGAGCTGCAAAAGAAAAAAAAATCAAAAAGTAAAGTTAGGAACTGCCTGTTTTAACTACCTTGCTAGGGTTTCATGCAGATAGAATGAAGCCAATTTTATCGCAGCTGAACTTGGCGCCGTTTTTAACTGCTTAGTATTTCATGAAATGTAAAAACATGATACTACCTCCTAAAAACTCAAACTTTTTTTTCAAACAAGAGGGATCCTGTGCATATAATGAGGTATTCGCGCCACATATCCACAACCCTGGACTCTATACGCAGAAACCCGAGAAGATGGACAGAGTTCGACTGTACCAAACGCCACGTCCGATGCTACACCATATCTATCAACAGTATCAATATGATCATTTCTTTACATATATTCGCGAAGAAGCCAGAAAACACATTGATAAATGCCTTCAGAAAACTGGTACCATCACCGCTTTCCTTCTAGTGTGATTCGTCTGCTTAGCGATAAATGATTATCTAATCCCAAATTTGGATTACGTGTGCAACAGGGCACAAGGTATGTCAGAGACGTTTCAAAGCAGCCTGTTTGACATCCTGGTCATGATTTACCATTCAGCTTTTCCACGAAACTTCTCATCAAAAAAATAAATAAATTCTATTTCATTGCTTGTGTTTCGTGCATCAAGGCCATAGCTACGTTTGAGCCATAAAGGTTAACATAACTAACAACCGTTGCTTTCTTTCTCAAGGAAGTCGAGCCAAGCCTGCACGAATGTAATAAGTGAAACCGAGGACAACGTTTATGACTGCTCTATTAATGACCAGGCATGATGCGCAATTCTGCAAAAAATATAATTTCGCAAAGCCCTGAAATGTCTCCAGTGCTGCCGTATTCGTCGTCTGGGACACTACCACGAGTGTAAGTTTTACTCAATCATTTTGTTTTTCAGAAAACAAATTAGTGGGCACAATTTTTCAAAGCCACAAAATATCTGCCCCGTGAGTGCGCACTAAAAATATTGAAGCTTTGTGGTTACGGTGTCAAAAATAATTTATTCTTAAGTGCGAAAATTTGCGAGCGAATGTGTACTCAAATACGGAACGCAATGATGAAATAAAGATTTAGAAGCGACCCCCTTATTAACACTGTAAACCCAAATGAAGTTACTCTACTGAACAGTACCTACTGTCAATAACCCGTCAATTTACTTTCAATAATGCCTGCAAACAGAACCAAGACCTAGACTGTGAGCTAGCTCTGCGAGATCACTACAAACAGCCAAGCAAACCAGTGGCCATGCAGGATATGAATGGCAGTACATGCCAGTACATTCGGCATGTCTGAGGCATGTCTGGGCCACGCAAAACATCACCTTGGAAAATATATCTGCCGAATATGACCGTCAAGAAGTTCACTTCGTCTGGAATGAGAATCGGCTTGGCTCAGAAACAATATTGACTTAACACGTTCTCATCGCTTATTTTGATCACTTCAAAAGTGGACTAGTCCCACACAAAAAATTGGCTTTGCACAATTTCAGAAGTGTTTTGATCAACGTTGAAAACTATCTTGGTAACTTCCAAAATTTACTTTGCCAACCTCTAAAAATGTTGTGGTCCACCTTTGGTGGTCCAGTATCTGGGCAACTATAAAATTCTAGTTTGTCAACCTCCAAACATTTGGTGGTCGAGCTTTGAATTTATTTCACGTTATCCACACTCAAAATAGATTTGGCGAACTCCAAAAATCAACTTCGTCTATACGCTAAATTCGGAGACCGTACTCCTTATGGGCAAGCGTCCGCTGTGTTAACAAAGGTGGCGCTGCGGTCAACAGTCACATGAGGGTGCAGGCAAAAACGCAGCAGGTCTACATTGCTCTAAGTCACAGTGTTTGCTAAACAGACCTGAGTGTGCGAGTATTCTGCAGACTAAGCTTCACGTCTGCAAGAAAACCGTTTTGTTTAAGCCTACTATTTGTAATAATAACGGGCAGAGAGCTGCACCGGCTGACTTCTATTATTTAGCTGGCAGCAACATCACGGCAACGGTGGGCTATTTGGTTTACTTAAGTGGAGAAATCAGATTGCATAGAGAAATGCTAATCTTCTGCACTTATTAATTTCCGGGAAAACTACTCGCGCATATCCTGAAGACGGTGTCATGGAGCGACGCTAAAACTATTTTTCATATGGCGTTTTTTGAAGCGTTTTCGGTTTAGCCTAAGCATCTTCTCATTAGAGAACACGTACACAGAACAATAATAGAAAATTAATTAATACACGTTGTCTGAATAAGAAACGTTTAATCTCAGTGCGCTTACTAACTTGGCTGAGTGCACTGCCAATCCATGTTTGCTTTATTCTGCTTGATGGAGCAGACATCAGAGGGAGAATATATTCAAAGTCACTACCAAGAACGAGAACAAGTTTTCGACGCTTTCAAAACCGTTCGAATTCTTTGTTCACTGAGGTATCCAAGGTTCGCTCAACCTTGAAGTATGTGGCGCAGTCGTGCATTGAATGAAAGTGAACGCGCGAGCGCATGGCAGACATCCTCGTCAAGGAAAAGAGGCGAACTGCGACGGCGGCTTAGGAAATGAGGTAGAGAGCGCGCTGTTGTTCTATCGGATGGTTGCACATAGCGCACTAAAGCGCGTTTTGCATCGGTGTGAAACATCAGAACGTCATCATGCTGTGGGTAATTAATATCACCGCTCACTTCACACAAAATCGTGACAACGGTTAGTGAAGAAACGAAGGACGTTTATATTGCGAATGCAATACTGCTCGCAGTTTGAGCCTTCAGCGTGGAATGGCGGTAAACACCATTGACCTTTGACCATTAGACGACCCCCTTAGACGACCCCAAGCTGGCAGGAGCTGTTGGATCTCTCGTTTCACATAGGACGGTTATGTCAGAATCAGCTTGCTAGGACCCTGGCATTTACGTTACCCCTATAGGCCACTAAGGCACGTTCATATGGGTTGGTTAAAGCAGGGCTTTATACGTGGGCTGAGGAAGAATAAAAAGAGAAGAAGAAGAACGCTCGATAACCCGGAGCTAATGCTTTCGCTCAATATTTGGTTCAGCGCTGACCCTTGTAATGTTTTATTGATGAATCTCAATAGAAAAGTCCAAAAAAAATGAATTTGAAAAGAAACCATTACAACAAAGCGTTTGGCTGGTTGTATGTGCTGCAATGTCAATCACCTGCTGTTGTGGAAGCATCAGGTTAGCAGCTACACTAGTAGCCGTCTTGGAATTGTGCGGCACGCCGAACGCCAGCTACCTGAGTACTGAAGCAGATTTAGCACAATTTCTGAATTAAGGATGTCGAGGGTGGCCGATAATGAGCAAATAGAATTTGGCAGCTGTTTCTAAAGGGCTGCAGCCAAATGCGCATCTCTGTTCTAACAGGACGGTCACTAAAGATAGTCAAAGGACCTGCATATCGTAGCCTTTCGCCGAGGACCTTTTTCAGAACGCGAAAGGTGTGTGTCAAGTTGTTAACATGAATGTCAGCGACATGATGCAACGCCGAGGGCTACCGATGGCCGAATAGCCTAGTTGCGGCACATGAGCCATCCTTAAGTGATGGTGTAAGCGCTCTCGCCTCACATTTGCCAAGAGTCACGTTCAATGGACTGCTTATTTTAAATTTTTCCATGTTTTATATTGGAATAAGCGCTTTGTGCTTTAGACAGTGTGGGCTGGGCAACATTAGTTTAATTCATTTTATTTGTCCTAATAAATAGTGTGTATAATATTTGAAGACAGATTTTTTAAAGATGAAGATACATTCACGAGCAAATAGGATCAACAGCAACATCTGTGGCTGACTGTGTGTACACGCTACAGCTAAGAAAAAAAAATTACCGACAATTACGTTACTTCCTAATGCGAAATTTGAGCGCAGCAAATAAGCTGTTTCACCTTTTCGATAGATTGAGGCAATGAAATCGAGCAACACATGTATGCGCTATCACAGAATTTTTTTTTTTTTCACACGTATTCCTTTAACAAAGACTCCACTAACAGTTCTTGACAGTCATGAAGGAAGCTTTGTGGTCGGAGAAATAGACTGATATATGTTCGACTTGTACACCAATGCTTGATTCTCAAAGACGAGATCTATACAAGTGCCTCGCGAGGTTGCCACAGCCGTGGGACGCGTTACGAGTGAGAGGAACGGGATATGAAGAGGCGTCCGTGTGCTGCGCGATGTCAGCGCACGTTAAAGATCCCCAGGTGGTCGAAATTATCCGTAGCCCTCCACTACGACTCCTCTTTCTCTCTTTCCACTTTCACTCTCGCCTTCCTCCCTTCCCTTACGGCTTGGTTGCGGTGTCCACAGAAAACAAGTGAGACAGTTACCGCGCCTTTCCCTTCCTATAAAAAATAAATCAGTTTTTCTACGCGGTCATGCCCCGCCGGGGTGGTACAGTGGTAAGACGCTCGACTACTGTCCGGAATACCCGGGTTCGAACCCGACCTCGGCGGCTACGTTTCAATGGAGGCGAAACGAAGAGGCGTCCGTGTGCTGCGCGATGTCAGCGCAGCGTATTT
The DNA here is from genome assembly GCF_055883805.1 of Amblyomma maculatum. Classification (NCBI taxonomy): domain Eukaryota; kingdom Metazoa; phylum Arthropoda; class Arachnida; order Ixodida; family Ixodidae; genus Amblyomma; species Amblyomma maculatum. Next base: position 131,163,275 of record NC_139345.1, on the reverse strand, counting down.
GGGTTTGCTCGGTACGGTGGCTCCGCAAGGGACAAAACGACAGAAGAGACGAAGAAAGCGGGCTGTTCCGACTAGCATCTACCGCCCCCAGGAGCCGAGCAGCCTAGCGATTAGCGGCGCATGCTTTTTCAATGGGCGTCATGTTAGACGCGGCACTAGCTTGAGAGAGCCTATAATACTACTACTACTACTACTACTACTACTACTACTAAATAATAATAATAATACACAAAGTAATATTTCTCTGCTAATGATGATTATTATTATTAGTAGTAGGAGTAGACGGCCAAATTAACTGGCTAAATATCTTCACAGTTTTAATTAATAGTAATAATAATAATTGGTTCACAGGAAGGGTAAGGCGCAGTATCTGTCACACTTGTGTCTGTGGACACCTGAACTACTCCGAAGCCCTCCACTATGGCTCCTCTTTCTCTCTTTCCGCGTTAACTCCCACCTTCATCCCTTCTCTTACGGCGCGGTTCAGGTGTCCACAGACGCAAGTGTGACAGGTACGGCGCCTTTCCTTTCCTGTGAATCAATTACTATTATTATTATTAATTAAAACTGTGAAAATATTTGGCCAGCTAATTCGCCCGTTACATACAGACAATTCAGTGCCAACCTCGTGAAACGAGTCTTCCTCTATACGACTACTACTACTACTACTACTACTAATAATAATAATAATAATAATAATAGTAGTAGTAGCAATAGTAGTAGTAGTATTATAGGCTTTCTCAAGCTAGTGCCGCGTCCAGCATGACGCCCATTGAAAAAGCTTTGTCCCTTGCGGAGCCACCGTACCGAGCAAACCCAAATACGCGTCAGCGCACGTTAAAGATCCCCAAGTGGTCGAAATTACTCCGTAGCCCTCCACTACGGCTCCTTTTCTCTCTTTACACTTTAACCCCCACCTTCCTCCCTTCCCTTACGGCGCGGTTCAGGTGTCCACAAACTCGTGTGACAGATACTGCGCCTTTCCCTTCCTGTGAACCAATTATTATTATTATCTACGCGGTCACATTGTCTTGACTCGCTAGCGGCGGCAGCGGCATCAGACAGTCGCTGCTAGCGCTTCCTCCGGCGACCCCTCCCCCCCCCCCTAACGCCCTTCCTTTCCTTGTGTTCTCCGGCTGCTCCGCGCTTCCTGCGAGGCTTCGGTTGCCAAGCGCCGGCTCGAACTGGGGGGATGAAAGAGGGGAGGCGCTGGTTACGAGGCCGACGCCGACGCGAAACCCAGGAACGAGCGCCAAAGAGCTGCGCTCTAAAAGTAAAGAGGTCGCGACCAGAGGGCGCACTGCTGTTAATGTGTGCGGGGCTCTCCTGCTACGGGCTTGTTCCTCTGTTGAATATCGAGAGAAAATTAATCAGTGCCACGTACAGCAATATACATTAACCTTACGCTGATCCCTGCGTCTTAAGCAAGTGGTGGTATCAGTTGCCTGCAACATGATATAACATTGATATTTAGCGGCCGATGAAAAGGCGCTTGTATTTAACGGCGTGCGCCAAGCAAATGGACCAGCACCCTTCTCTCAACGCCACCCTCCCTTTCGCTTCGCCTCTAAGTCCTGACAAGGCTATCTGCGACGCCCAATCGTTTCCTATTTCATAAAGCTCCTGAATGTACGTGCCGTGATGGGCGTAAGTAGATTGCCAGCAGATTGGCGTTTGTCCTATTTCGAATAAAGAATAATTCCACTAGAAGCCTCCATGAGAAGGGTTTCTCTGCAGTGATTATGGTGGCGTTGTCCCAGCCGATGTTATGACGCTGTGCTCAAGCGTGCTCAGCAACAACGTTAAACACTTGGTTGCCACGACACCCTCGTGCTTTCGCATGCGTGTTGCAAAATTGCCACTTTTACTGGTGCAAATATCGCTTCAGTGCGCGTATGGGAATCTGTTTATCACTACAGGATTCAGCGGAGAGAGGGAGGGGGGAGGGCAAGTGATCTTTCGCATTTATCAACACGCAGATCATAATTGGAAAACACGTGCTCTATGGCTTTGCTCATTCCTGAAAGCTACGAAATCGATGTCAGGGCTTTAAGTGTATGCTTTTCCACCCTCGGGACTCCAACACTCCAACACGCTTCTCAGTACGTGCCAAGATACGTCCTGGGTATCCATTTGCAGCAACGTCGCGCCGGGTCATTCTAATCTCGTTCTGGGCGTCACATTCATCAGCGCATATGCGCGTGACGCATCACTGCATACGCGCTTGGCACATGTCATCAGGAATGATGCAACGGACAACTTGTTGATGATACATATTAACGGCGGTTGTTCGTAAGCTTTCGGTAGGCTATGAAGCTGACAACGTTCGTAGAACGACAGACCAGTACGTCCAAGAAAGGCAGACATCCGTCCGTTTGCCTTTCAACTTTAATTTGCATGAACCGGTTGTCAATAGCTTTTAGCACTAAGCTGGCGGTTGTGACAGAGATTGAAGCCCCCATAGGTGTGCCGTGCTACTGTTCGTAAAAGTTTCCACTGAACGAGAGCTCTGTCTTGCAGAGTGAAATGAGCACTGACCATTTACATGAGTTTCTATAATATGCCTTATGGCAAGTTGCGCACAACAACAAAAAAAAATGAGCACTGGGTCAGTAAGTTCTGAGGCGTTAAAGGGTGTGCGATTGACTCTTGTTATCATTCCACATGACGTCTTCGCGAGATGTGACAGCCAAATCCACTTTTAAAGCGGTGATGAATGAGGTTTCGTCTAAGGACACCATCACTTCGTCATAAATGATAGCAACGCCTTTCAGTTCTATGAACGTAGAATGTGACCAAATTCCTACTGGGCATTGAAATCTTTCCAGGTAGTGCTCAAACCTTGGTGAAGGTAAACAAATAGCCGGTAAAGTGGTGACCTCATGGAACCAATAATGCGCCAGAGGGAACAAGAGGCTTCTGTACCTTGGAGAACCCATATATAGCTGGCGCTGACCCATTCGTGCAACATTGTTTGTAGTAGAGGTTATTGTGTGCAGTCGCTTGCGACAGCCCTTCCTATGGGGGCGTTGACATGGCGCACCCGAGCCGCCACATCCGCATTTGCTATCAGCGGCCGCGCAGCAATCGTGACCTCTGGTGGCGTTCCGTGATGCACAATCACAGCGTGCAAGATAACGGTACACGTAAGTGTCGCGTGACATGAAACGAGCTTTTTCTGCAACCGTTTTGGCCTCCCGCTGAACTCCATGGAAAGCTTGAACGTTGTTTACATATGCAGTTAGAAGGTTCATTAATTTTTTTCATTTTAGTTTATTTAACCAGAATAAAGTAAAGGGGCTCATTTTGTTGCCATTTCGTAAAAAGAAAACAACGTATTTCAAATCGCTTTCAGACGCCTATTAATGCCAATGTCAAATAATTGATTGTGCGCGCGTTTAGGTACCTTCGTATACAGGCTGATCGGAAAAGAAACACGCGAAAGGTGGCCAACCACTTCTAGTTTGCAACGCTGACACCTCATGCCGCAATGTGATTACACTGAAAATGACAGCAGTAATTCTTATCGCTTGTTCCATGGAATTAATTTTTATGACTGCGGTATCGCGTAATTAGATCGGCGGTGCATGGCATACCTCAGACTTTCGAGCGCCCAGGAAGCGTCACGCTTGGTATGCACCACATTAACAAAGAATCTCTCAGCACTTTTTTGTCCTCCCAAATTACAATATTAACATAGTCCTATACAGCTAAATGTCGTTTGCTGTTGGAGGCCAATAAATGACTATATCTGTTATTTATCCATGTAGTTAACAAAAATTATGTACACAAGTCGCACGGTAACCATAGCCGCTCCTATAGATTCGCTGAGTAACCACTAAAAGCTTGAGAGTTAAGAAAGAAAGATGCCCAGCAGCAAGAGCCCGTTTTGGGACACTGCGCATATATAGTGGCTGCTAGGTCATGCTGCTCAACTTTGCACTTTCGAAGTTGCAAGACTTCGAGAAAAACACTGTTGTAGTAGGATGAAGATGTGTATTTCTACTGCGAGGTTTCAAGACGGCGTACCTCAACGTATTTCAAGTGAAATAACCGGCCTATGGGTTAAGCACCACCAATATTAAACGCCACAATCAGAAGCGCTGTCGTTTCGAAAATTTGAAAAAAAAAATTGCAAAAATGCGTTTTTACATATGAAAGCAGCGTTTACAGAATTATTGCACGGGGATGAACAGTAAACACAAATGCCAAGGATGAGAGCTGTGTGCAAACTAGAGCTCTTTATGCAGCAAAAGAGTCAGAAATAGTGCGTAAAAAGTAGCTGTGTTCCATTCAGTAGACGTTTTTGAGACAATAGTCGAGAAAGTCGCCAGGAACAAAATACAGACAATTCTGGCTACAGGGCTATTATTGCAGAGATCTTTGGTTATGAACCTAGCCTTGAGAAGTTCCAGTCCACAAGCGGAGCCACGTGAGAGCCAACGCATCAAATGTCATGTGCTTAACCCTATATACCTGACACTGGTTGCACTGAAAGAACGCACCCGTCACAGTAGCTCAGTGGTTAAGACGCTCGACTACGGAACCCATGTACCCGAGTTTGAACCCGGCCGCTTAAAACCTACTGCCATGGTTTCCTTCAAAGATAAGGCGGTACAAGAAATCAAGGTCTGTCATTGTTTAGTAATAGGTTCCATCTCTCTGCCTCTCTCTCTCTTGGCTGGCCAACTTGAAATTCCCTTCGCAGAGACTCGTGCGTTGGAGCTGCTTAGCCAATCAGAGCGGTAGCAGAAGCGTCAGACAATTTCGTTAGCCTCTGACTCTACGGAGTAGTTCTTGCGCATTAAAAAAATAGGTAGATAGCATTAAGATAGCTTATATCTAAGTACGCTGAAGCAGTATAGTCCCGCAGAGAAAACGTTTTCTTGTGGTCTTCGAAATATATTCAAGTTGTTTCTGCAGGCATTATATGCTCACTATTTGTTGGCGTATCCGCCGTAGGATGGCATGCTTCACGGGGCATCTGTGAGCCGTACTGGCCGAAACCTCGATTTTAAGTGATGTAGCTGGAGGTGCGTATATCCTTCGTTACAATCCATATTGCTGGCTGACAACGAACTTGACTAGCACACGTATGCTATATTCTTGAGAAATCGTATAACACTAACAAGAACGCTCCCACGATCTTGGTACGAAACTCGCGCTAAGTGGTGGTAGGCTGGTGGCTAGTACGTAAACACGAACGACATTGCACAGGACTGTCTTAAGTGACAGTGTCTAATTTGCGAATGCGTCTGTGTGTATCAAGCGATATCTCGTGGATTTTCAGCTGGCTGTCTGTGTACTGCAGCCAGTCACTGGCGTAATTAAGTCGCCTTGCCACAGCTGTTTTGTTTTTATGACCGATATTACGGGTACGAATGCCCACGGCTTTTCTAGTAGTGGGACTTTGGCTTTGACAAACTCGAAACTAGGGTTTTCAGAGCCTATACAGTCATTCAAGTGTCTAGGAAAGGTACACATGAAGAATTCTCGGAAGAATTTAGTTTACACAATGGTAAGAAACAACGAAGATTTATGAGATTATAGAGAGAGCAGGGATGCCAGGGCAAAAATAAAGGAGTGGTTATCAAACATAACAAATTAAATTCCAGTGTTTTTGTTTATTACGCGTTCTGCGTTGTTCTTTATCGTGTACTCATTTCTGCTCAACCTTCGCATTTACCAGCCTTATATTCACGTATACTGTCTTTAGGTATTCATCAAATCAAACGACATTCGCGCACATATATGCACCCACTGGGGCTTGTAGTATGAAAATAGGAGGAACCATTGCCTAATTTATACTCCGCCATATTTTTGAAAATATTCCAATTTCTGTAACCTACGTACTCAGTGTTCCGCTTTTCCTCTCATTAACATCCCTTTTGGGTTGGTTGTCTCAAGAAAGAGTGTCCATTCCTAGGGCCGAACGACCTCAAGCGTATACGGCGTGTCTGGCGCTCGGTAATCCTAGACGCGATAGCTGCTAACGACAGCGGTAGCCTTCGCAGAATTAATGTGGCGCAGTCAGATAACACACGACCTAGAAAGAAGCTTCGTGATCATGTCTTCCAAGGGAACGTTTGAAACTAACACTCCTTACGAAGCTCGTTAAATAGCAGCGATTTAGTTACTACTATGTCAATAGAGACGTTCTTCCAAAGTGCTTTTTTCTTAAGCAAAACATATCTTGCAGGATTTACGAATCGGTACTCCAATACACTGTTCTGCCTGGCTTCGGGAATATATGACACTTAAGAGGACGGCCTTCACTTATTTATCTCTGCAGGGAAGATCACTTATAGAAAAATACATAACTCATAACTCTACCTGGCAGTAAACAAAGAGAAAAGCATAAGGAGCGTTAATACGATAATTTTGCTTCCCTTGCAACTTAAAACATTCATAGAAGAAATAAATTCCAATGTTTGTTTTAGCCTGTTTCCTTTTAATAAGAATAGTGGCTACGGCAAACGTATTCTAGGCAATCTTTTTACAGTAGAGAGCAACAAGAAACAAACTTGATATGTTCCTGCTATCGGCACGGGGGGAAAGTAGAGTGGCAAGAAAAAAAATCTCGAAAAAAGAAACTACCTTCAGAGAGATAATGTGAACCAGTGAGTAAATATTTTAGCTCTAGGATTAGCGTGAGTTCGGAAAAGCGAGGCAACACAAAATTGCGAAAGTCTCGCGAAGAATGTTTAATCCGGCAGTGCGAGCAAAGGGAAGGACGTGTGTCATTCATCGATATATCGACTCCTAAACATTGTCGCTTACTTGTGAGGGTCACCTAAACAATATCGCTTCTTTCCTCCTCTTTCCGATATATTCTTCATTTATCAATACAGAAATCTGTGTCTTGCGCTGGCAGTGTTTAGTATTAGTCAAGATGGGGGGGGGGGGGGGGCATTGTCAGATGATTGTGTTACCACCTTGAAATTGCTTTCCGTTGTTTGAGCGGAGAAGCCTTGTGGAATTTTTCGAGGGAATGAGTGTTCGCCTCATTTGGTGTTAATGCGGAATATCAACTCAGTAAGAAAAAATGAGACATGAGAACATATTTGAAATCCCCACCTATTTTACTGCGCACTGCATCACGTGCCCTTTATTCTGATCGAGGCTCGATGCCAAACCCAGCAGCCGTCTTCTTTGTATTGAGACGAAACGCAATGCAGCTCTTCGCCGTCCGCTTTCAGTGCACAATAAACAACCCCGAGTGGAGCTCTCTAACCTCTACTAACGGCATCGCCCGCAACCAGAGTAGCTTTGGGTATTTAAATCCAGTAGACAAGTCCTATTGTAACTTTTGGTGCCACTACATCGCAGGGATTCCACTCTGGTTCTCCTTTGGAGTCACATATATCATCTTGGAGACGCCTACGTTCCTACGAATTAACGAGCACTGAAGTTTAGTGTAGCTGCCTTCGCTGGGCTGCTGTAATTTAATTTCTGCGCACAGCAGAATGAGTACTGTGCGTGCGCGGTTGTCCTTTACGACACCAGTTGATGGCTCTGTTCTTTTAGCAATTAACAAATGTCCTGGACACTGAAATGAAAACGCCGAATCTTAGCTTAACGGTTAGAGCAAATTAATCTTCTAAAATAGGGTACGAAAGGATGTACTCCACCTAAAACCACCTTTTTTTTTTAAATGGCAATAAACGAAGTGCTGGTTGACAGCCAAGGCCGACAGCTGGAAGCAAAACGCAAGGGTACTGCAAAATGAGATGAAGTAGAAATGTGTAGTGAAAAACATGCACTATGTTCTTTTTTTTTCTCACGCAGTGTCATATGATTCGTTTGTCAGACCTTTCTCAGCGTTTAGTTCCTTGTCCCCTACCTCTCTGTAATATCAGGGTGTGGCGACGGCGCTTATTTGAGCAGGCGTTTGCACTCTACCAACCGGCACTGAAACAAACGTAGAATATTTTGCCATTCATATGTAATTTTGCTGCATTTACCGAAAGTAACCAGTGTTATTGCTTGATTTCCAGAACGTCACTTTGTATCAGTGCACATGGGCGTAAAACTGTCCCAACTTTTTTTGAGAGCGAGCAATAAACATGAATTCATTTGCTAGCTATAAATGCAATACTTCAGTGATAGTAATGTTGATTTATTTAAAATTACACATTTACTTCCAATGCCAGCGCCCCTTGTTTGGCAAGCCTCCATTTTCCCTCCATAACAAGGGAAAAGTGACACCCACCGTTAACAATGCTCGTTTCAATGCACTGTGAGCTACAGCAGGGTTGCCCAGCGCTGCCGACAGGTATAATGTCTACTAGCGGGAAAACCCAAAGATTTTCTTCAGTGCCATAGGTTTAGGCAATCACGTCCTTGGAAATGTGCTTATGCGGATAAATAAACTACGTTTTTGAGCGCAATCTTTCGCAATTGGTTCAGTTGTAACTTGAAATACTTACAAATAACTTTCAACCAGATTCGCTTAGACACAGCAGGAGGCACTCCATTTGAGGCAACGCAGATATAAGCACCTGCATGGTCACCATGGAGCCTTGATATGTTAAGCCACTCTCCTTCGAAGTGCTTGACGCCTACACAGAAGTTAAAAAAATTGCCATGAAATCCCATCACTCGCTACGTGCTAACATTAATCAGCCGTCGTACAAAAATACGTTATTTCCTATTTTAAGTTAAAATAGCATTTGCTTTAGTCCGTCTCTACTGCGCCCTCAGACCACATACAAAGAAATGACATGAAGGATTGAACAACAATTGGTCATTCACACTATAGCATGCTGAATGTTATTCATGTATAAATATTGTATGCAGCCATTCCACAGCACCCTCCAGCGCTCTTACACTGGGCAAGGAGAATAATTGGTTCATTCTCAGGAAATGAGCTTGGGCTAGTGGTTGGCACACTCGGGTGGGTAATGGAAGGATGGTGGTTCGATTCCTGGTATGAACCAAACTTTAATGCAGGAATGCGTTTAATGGCTACACTTTTAACTGGCACTGTCTTCACGATTTTGTCCACCAATTCTCTAAATGGCTCACCGACAACGATAAGAGCGGGAGCCTGCTCCTGTTCCATACGGAAAATAATTTACATGAGTTTCTATAATATGCCTTATGGCAAGCTTGCGTAAAAAAAAAATCTACGGCACATCCATGACCGCGCTATTAAGACTCAAAGGAGTTTGAAAGTTCTCGTGTGCTGCTGTCGTATCCAAATATCGTCAAATGAAGCAGTGCTAACTACGACCGAGTATTAGTTACGACCTAAAACAACTACATTGCAAAGGTATAAGTTTTTGTACTGACCCCTTCTAACGCGCGTGCCCCGGCGCCAATGATTGCAGCGGTCCCACGATACACAGGCATTCGAATAAGAATTGCAGCGGTGGCGTCAGATGGCGCCACTTGACTGCGAGAGTGTCGAAAATTGGTTATCTTGGGACAATAAGTGCGTGTGCACTGGCAGCTCTAGATGTTTCACTCAGCTACCCGGCGCTCGCGCTTGAACGAAAATTTCCGCTACGGATATCTCACACATCAACTGCCAGCTGTGTTACTAGGATGCTATAATGTAATAACAGCGTCGTCATCGGCACCTTCCACGAGTCCAGTTCGACGTCAGCGGACGAGACGGGGTGGGGCGTGTGTATACAATTCGCCGAACACTGCCCAAAAGGCGCGGCTTTTATGAATTACGCGAATGTGAGCACATGCATTGCGCGGGCATTGGACGCTCCCCTCATCATCTGCGGCGATTTTAATCTCGACGCTAAGAAATCAGTAGTAATTACCAGTGTTCATGCGCGAACAATACTGCGAGGTCACGATTGTTAACAGCACACTTCACCCACTACCAAGAGTGCATCTTGCATTTATTACTTCTGTAACCAGCATGAACTATGTGTTTTACTTTAGTTGCCAAATGCCGTTACTCGCTGTCCCGGTTCCGACAGCCCAGAGCGCACTGATAATTAAACGTAGGCTTCCTCAAAAGCTGAACATTGCTTATAGCAGCACAATGAGTCAGCATTCACATTCCTGTAGTGGGTAATACAGGCGTTGTAAGAATTCGAGCTCTCATTTTTTTTTTTTAATAATGATTCATAATTTGTGCTGACACGCTCTGACGACACATTCTGTCCGCGCCTCTCATCTGGCAAGAAATAATTAGGCGTTAATATATAGAGACGCGTTTCAGATGACGAAATTTGTTCTCTCTACGATTGGCCATTGCGGGGAACTGGGCGAGAGACATCTAACATTCGCTGGTCGTGTTATACCTTTCTATGAAGGCCAGTAAATGAGGCTGCATAACTTTTACCTCGAAGCAAGCTTCCAGCTATTTTTCAAGGCGAGCTAAAACATTGCAATTGTAAACATTGTTCTTTAAACCAAAATGAAAGGGGTGCCTAATTTATTTCATAAGATTATTTTGGCAAATAGAAATATACTCTACACAAACCAATTCAGTGGACTTTCAACAGTGTCTAGTTGATTTTACTGGTGCCATTACAATCAGTGTCTTAAAAGTGATTTTCTCTTCACCAAAATACAACTCTGGAGTAGTTAGTAGGGGCCTGTCGATCTGGGAGTCATTCCCGACATGTTCTCCTCTACATTATTTAGGAAGCAGCGCACCAGGAATACACAAAGAAAGGAAAAGGGGACAAGCACTGAATTTTTATTGGTAAACGAGGGCCAATATTTTATACCAAACTTACCAAAGTTATTCTCAGTTATGATGTCGGCGCCATCTTCCCTACGCCACATAATTGTCGGCTCAGGTTTTCCCCGTGCTACGCATCTCAATGCAATACTTTTCCCCGAATACGCTCTGGTGTCGGAACTTGTGAGCCCTTCGTCAAGTACTGGAGGACCTGCAATAAGCAAGAAAGGTAATTATGGCACTATGCAGAACCCAGGCCAATTTAGAATGTCTAAAAATAACATTCATATGTATTGTAGAGAATCAAATCTCAGAACAGATATTAAAACAATTAGTTCATAGAGCTTAACTGCCCAAATTGGCTATAAGATATGCCGTCCTGGAGGCGTCGAGATATTTCGACCACCCGAGGTCCTTCAGTGAGCACTGAAATCGTACAGTACATGGGCGCCTTGCATTTCGCCTCCACCGAAAACACCGTGGCCGGAATTCGATCCCGTATTCTTGGTAACAGTAATCTAGCGCCTTAAATACAGCGCCACCGTGGCGAGGATAAGGGAAGAATGTGGCTTTAAACGGCACCCGAGAAAATTAGCAAATCGCAATCGCAACATTCATGGTGGAACATATAGTATAGGCACAGATGCCAATAATCGTAGGGACAACTGAAAATTTTATTCGCTGTGCTTCATCTATGGTTATTTTATTCTCCTTCTTGTGATTTACAAGGAGTGAAATGAGCTGCTAAAACGAAAATTGAAAAGTCCAGAATAAAAGCACAGAAGCCAATTTTAGTCTTTAAACTACACTTAAACCATATATAAAATAACCCAAACAAGCTCGGGATAAAATTTCAAGCTGAAAAATGCCCACTAACAAAGGCCCACCCATTCTTTACTGATAAAAAATTACTGGAAGTGACTATGAAACAAAACGTCTTACAGTGTGCCGACGATAAATTCAAATGCCTGCGCTAATTTCTTCAAAAAATTAAGTTACCTGTTCGCAACTCGCACATTTTTTCTGCTATGTGAAAATTGCAGCAAAACACACCTGAACCAAATTTTGAACATCTTCAGTTGATACGCTGTCGGCAAACATTTGCAATCCCTTCTGCTGAAACCTCTGCTATAGAAGAAATGTATTTTCTAAGAACTGAGACAAAGTAACCACTCTGGATAGGGTTGCTTCGCCAATTTTAGATATCTTAAGAGGGGCAGCAATGAAAAGCATCCTAATTACCGCAGCCCAGAAGCAGAGCAAAATAGAGGCCATTCTCCCTGAACATAATCAGCAGAAAAATTGCCTTGTTGCGGTTTCAAAACACGGGACCATCAACTGGCCGAGGCAACCGGCCTACCAACAAGGGCATGTAGTACGAACAGCAGCTGACTGGGTGACCTTTCACTCATTAAGCGCCAAAGGGAAGGCGAACTTACACCAGCAGGCTAAGAGCAATCATCTAATGCCAGTAAATTTCGATCAATGAAATTGCAGGCAGGAGTGTTTTGACCGTATTCGCGTCGCATCCCAGCGTCGTGAAAGTGAAGTTAAACAAACTCATGAGACGAACATTGATCTATTTTGCTCTGTGCTAGAACTAATATAAATGCTGAGCAGTAACAACGCGCTCTGTCGAAATCACCTCATAGTTGGGACTTAATCTGGCGGTATTGGCCGGCCGCTATATTAATTCTGATCCAGCCGTATTGCTTGACAGCACGCTTCAAACTATGCAACCGGTCCCGGATAATATCAGTTCGGAGCAGTTCACTAACAACACCCGCCGTCAGCACACAGAGCACTATTTGCGGGCGCTGTCGCAGCTCCCTTAGCGTACCTAGCGTTAGGACATATATGTACAATCAGTGCTAACAAATATACAGCTTTTCTACTTGTTTAGAGCTGCACAACATGGTGCAGAGTGTACCTGCGAATCAATAAAACCTTTGTGGTTGCCACCATTACAGTGTTGGTCATGCATAGGTTTTGTCGAATAGTGGAGTGTCAAAGGTGGCAATGTGCCACCATTTCGCATTATCAGCCAAACACATTTGAAGCGATAGCAATTAGTAGGGAACCTCGGTTTGTTTTCCCTCGTGTCAATATCAGCCACTACGTCGGCAGGGAGCGCTGCACTAAGTCAGTTTCCAAGCACCTGTGCCCGATAAACGTTTGAGGGCGGTGATACATGCGTATGGATTTGCACCTCAGAAGTAGAACTCAAAACTTACGTACCGACAACATGCAAGGTTATTTCTTGGGTCTTCATGGGACTGGTATTTATTTGACAGGCGTAGCGCCCAGCGTCGCTGTCCTTGACATCGTGGATAAGAAGGCTGGACGAGTCGTTATTTCTCATTAAAAACACTCGATTGTTCCTTGTGATCAATGCTGAATCTACAGCAAGAAGCGTTAAGCTGTCCATACGAATCCATCCTATCTGCAGAGAAAAGACCGCGAGATATTGAACTATTGATATATTATATTACAAAGAAAGCCATAGTTGAAACACAATATTGCTCACGATTAAAAACCGATGAAGAGACAGCTGCATCACATTTACAATGGTATAAATAATTAAAACAATAACCTCCACTTACATTTTGTCTTTTTATTGTCATGAGAGAAAGAAGTCCCGAACTTTCAATTATGTATAGTTTTGATTACGCTATAGCTAAGGCCATCGTAGCACAACTTTCGTATTCCGTGATACATTTTTCAGTCCTTTCTGTTATTGCAGGGATGGAGAAGTGACATTTAAATCAGTATATACTAGTGACTTTGCCTAAACCTAGTTTCCGAACTCCTATTATTCATCTGAGCACGTGCTGCATCACTCAAAGCTCATACGCGGGAATGCTGGAGTCCTTACGAGCAATGTGGCAGCAGCGACACTGGACACCCAAAGATTTTATCACGAAAAGGGAAGTAATTGAGCTTTGTTTCTATACTATAGCCCGTACAAAAGGCGAGTAAATGAACAAAAGACTTACCTTGTGCGAACCTAAGTTCCTGACGGTGCACATCAGGGTAGCGCTGCGTCCGACAGGAACGGTGATATGTTTTACGGTGTCTACGAATTCCGGTCCCTCTGACTTTCCTCCTGTGTCGTTACTATTCGCTGGAAACTGTGCGATGCTGGTGACTTCACAAAAGGAAAGCAAAACCACGATTTACTGGCTATTTATTGCAGAATACTGAGTTTATGGTGAGAGCTTGCCACAACACATTCCCATTTACTGAAGAGGACGTCATTGTACCATTGTAAACATATAAACTGTGCTAATTATGTAATTCTATCGCCTTATGACCCTTCGTGTAGGCGATAAAAATTTGGATACCGATAACTGCTTGTGTTCGTTAATAAGACATGCCCTAAATGCAAACTTATAAAAAGCGTGTTAAAATTACCTAATTTTACTTCAATAAACTAGCAGTCCCGAGAAAGAATTTTATGATTTGTTAGGCAACCTCTTCAATATAGTATAGAGACAATAAGGAGACTGTTTTCTACAATATATATTCACATTGGTTAGCGTTTCACAATTATTATAGTTTGCTACCTTAGCTTCTACATCTTATAGCAGGCAAAGAATACGTGGTATAGGGAATTATTTTGTTATTTCTGGCACCGTTACATGACATAATGAGTAGATAAATATTTTAGCATGAACATCCAGTGCGATAAGTGCGACTGTTAGTACAGTCTTAAAAATGAAAATTAATTTTTTGTGACATGGAAAATTAGTTTCTGTTTAAATCTGAAAGTCGCATAAGTTTCAGTGAGATAAAGAGAAATTGCTTTTTGTATGGGAGCTTGGACTTCTCGATAATTCCTTAAATTCAGGCCGTAGAAAACGGTATATCTCGACCAGTTTCTCACAGTTTAATTTTAGTTCAAGTATGCTGGAAAACGCACCGTGAATGATGCAGCTGGAGCAATGTAAATGAAATTATTTTTTTCAATGATCGTAGCAGTGAATTGTTGAGCAAATCAGGATGATCAAAAAGCTTCATGCCAAAGACAAAAACGAGTTAAAGGGTACATACGGTGTAAAGCGTTGGCCAGAAGTCCCTTATCATCACAGTATATGCTTTTCGAAAATGTATCTATGTAATTAATATTATAATGTAAAGAAGAAGAACAAGAAATAAATGAAGCCATCCAGAGGTGAGAAGAATATTTTTTACAAATTTTTGGGGCTTATCGATGTCGCCATTATATGCCTAAATGTCCAGATATGGAGTGGGCCCTATATCCTACTACATGTTTACCAAGCGTGTTCTTATCACAGGAATTTGCAACTCACTACGGTTTAATTGAAACGTTTCAAACAGTTTCGCCGTCAGCGCCAAAATTACATGCAGTTTTTCAACCTGCGCAGGCGGCACCAGTTTCGTATATGCTATCATTTTTGGCAACATTAGACACTGCGCAAGCTAATCCCACATTATTTTCATCTACATCAACACTTGGGAAAAACGCGTGATGACTTTCTTACCTGCTGCACCCGCCAGGAGAAACGTAAGCGGCAGACACTTCCGGTACATGTTTCGCCACGTCTTAATGCCTATCTTGAATTAACCTGAATGAAGCCACTTATGTTATTACGGCTTATTCGCTCAAAATAAAAACTGATGCCGCAGTCAAGTTTCCGTTTGCTTCTGCCGGGCGCCTCTGGCTGATCCTCCTTCTGGCAATAGGCGTGTCCAGAGCCTGCGGCATCTGCCGTTTTATCAGGGATAAACCTGACGCCTGTAGCTCCCTGCCCGAGATAGAACCGAGGGTGATGTCTGTTGATGTTCCTTAACTGGGCGGCCTGGATCAACATATCGCACGGAAAGGCAGTTGAATCTCCGAGGTCATGCACCCCGCTTTCTTGAGGAGGGGCTTCTTTCGACAAGGTTCTTTGGCCTGCAAGCTCATGTCACATGTGCCCACGGGTTTCTCGCATCTGCGCTTGACTTCACCACTGCTGCTTTGTGTTTCGTGGAAGCTGTGTCGCGCTCTGTTATTTTCTAATTAGTTCCATAAAAATTCTTCGAATACACATTATGACAAAGCTCGGGGGGTGTACACTCTGTAGAAAAGTAGGCCGTAATGTTATTCACCACAAACCGAGTGATTTAAATGCTTATGTTTCGCATCTTTCATATTCTTCTTCTGATGTAGAAGCACAATGTGGCACCCATGTTGCGTCATGTTCTTTTTCATGTGTCCTTGTGCTTTCAATCAAGACTTCCTTAATATTTCTAGATGCGAAAACTTCCATGTAGCGCATGCATCAAATAACAGCAGCCTGAGTTGGTAAAAAAACTGATATCTCTAGCAGCGCCCGCGGTCGATAATATGAACTGTCAAAGTTGCAACCTCTTAGAGTGGTAATGAAGCAAGAATGTCTTGCTAGTACCTCGCTGGAAAGATGCCGTAGAGGGAGGTTTTAAAACATAACTGAAAGATAATTAAGAGAGAAAGAAAAAACAACTTTTCAAATGTAATATTCTCAATGGGTGATGGTTACGAACGGTCATGGTGACTGTCGACACTCCTCTTTCTATAATAGCCCCCAAGGCACTCTTTCCCACTTTGCGAACCCGCTCTGCGGCCTCAACGGTGTATTTTAACAGTATAGAAAGTGTACTAGAGTTGCTCAATTCTTGATTGCGGATCACAAATAACACCTTTCTTTATTAGTTATTAAACAATTTTATAAGGCACGTTATTTTTCCTTCTACTTTGTGTTTATTTATCTTTCCACTAAACAGATTACATTACTAATTTATGTGATTACCAAAGTAAAAATTAAAAAAAGACATTAAGTACAATCCCCAATGCTTTCCTTGGCCTCGCAGACTGTTGGCCGCTTTCCTTCATGTGTTATAACAAGCACCCTCATTTCCCCTTCATTTATCTGCACAAGTAATATGTATCCAATCAATCGTTAGCGCAACGCAAAAATATTGAAGCTAGCTTCCTTTGCACTGAAGATATGGGTGATCGAAAATAATGCTCTCCTCTCCCCCCCCCCTCCCCCCGGCCAACTCCGCCCACGCCGGCACGCAAGAAAAAAAGAAGCAAAGAAGTCGCGACGGTGCCCCGTCATGACCCATGTCGCTCGCGTAACTTGGGAGCATCCAATTAGCGGGCACACCCAGCAGGCCCATACGACATCACATCGGAGGTTTGCGTGCACGGAAAAGTGTCGACCAAGCGCCCGCCAGAGCTCGCCAGGAACGCTTTCTAAAAGTTAGGTCGAGATTATTCCCGCCACCTGGTTCTGTCCATATTTTAGCTGAATATAAAGGTAAGTGAGATCGCATGGTCTACTGCTCACATAATAGAGCTGCACTACAGCGCGATCCATTGTAGTGATCCACTTACGTGGAGCTTCAATAGCACTCACTTATATAGCTACAATTAAGTGGCACATGACACTGCCCAGAAGCAGCTAGGTAGCCGCGTAAGCGTATCGTAGTAGCAGACCAGAAATAGCGGTACAGTAAATCTCTCTGTGGTTCCACTCAAATTAAATATATGATATAACTTTATAAAGAGAGCAGCGAAGCAACGGTAGATAGATGTGTTCCAAGGCGTTGAAAGATCTGCTGGGAAAAGTAAGACAAAACTGAATAGCAGTACAGGCAGCGCGGATGCGGTCGTTTGGAGTTTACAAGGCATGAAAAATTCATACATTTAAAATTGTATCGTTACTCCAGTTGAAGCGTACTTCTAGAGTCAGCAATTATGCGTGGCTCTAAGCATCTTGAAGGTATGCGTTCTTATAGGCCAGTGTTCTTCGCACAACTTCATTATTAATGCTTTCAAATTGCTTTGTAGCAGTTTGAGAATGGTGCGTTACATTTAGGGCTACATAAGTGCGCTTACGATAACCAGAAAGCATACGCACGATAGTTTTAGCGCTCAATAAGGCCAGATTATGAGAGTTGCGTTATTTGGATTATTTTTATGCAAAACCTTTCCAGATGTACTCCTCAAATAAAACACGAAACATACGGCAGGATGAAGTCTAAAGTAGCAAGTTTCGTATGCGTAAGCAGTTCCGAAGATATTTCCGCGAACGCATGCATGTTGCGCTGTGTTTTAACGTTTACAGCCTAGATATTCGAGCTAGCGTCCGTGCCGTTGAAATGATTAAAAATTCAAGACAAGCCTCGCTTGAGATTCCTAGTATCAGCTGTAGCGGAATATCGTGCCGGAGATTTCTTGAATGTACTTACTCGAAAAAGAATTTAGGCTCCCCTCGTGCTAAGGTATTTTGTGAACAAATATCTCTCACAAACGGTCCGCGCAATCGAAACATTTCTTGCTTAACGCTCATTAAAAGCACAAGTAGGCGCTTTAAGAGTGGCTCGCCAATGGGGCACTGAGGCATCCGCTTCTGGAGCTCGAACCAAGAATTGTGAATACGCATATATGCGTTTCCCTAACATAAAATATTGCTTGTGGATATATGTTTAACTAAAAATTCAATTTCACAGAGATAATGCATTCCACGTCGGCTTTAGCTGTTGCGACTGCAGGGACAAAGAAAATAGAATGCACGGGCCTGCCAACTGGCTCCTTGAACCGACGTTCCTGGGCAATCGCTGCTGCCTCGTGCTGACAGTGGAATATTAAATGCGAAAGGAGAAAAAAGCAGAGAAGCCTCGCAACAGCCGTCTCCGCCACCAAAGCAGCGTCGTGTACAACGACTGCATGCACAACTGCTACAGACACAGCGGTGGCAAAGAGCCTTCGTCTAATTCCCCAACCCCTGAGAGCCGGGAGCTGCCGACGGCGGCAGTGTTAATTTTTGCGATAACCATCATTCCCCAATTTTTACGCAATGGTAACTGCGAAACTGGCGACAATAACTAGATATCTGGAAAACGGTTTGCCATAACGTGTTCTGCGCTTTGCAACGTTGCCATAAAATTTGTCATCCGGTAAATGCTAAAGCGGTAGCTAACACAGTAACGATATTTTCTGGCTGCCTAATGCACTCCACAGGGCGCTAAATCAGATCACCAAAAACGTCGTTTAAATTCTGAAAGCACCCAAGCTGTTTCATCTTGGCGCCGTGGAGGCAGCCTACTGGCTAGTGGTGATGACGGGGTTAGGAACCGGCATTTGTTGTCTGTTCGGTCGACTGGACTCTGAAGTACCGCAGCTAATTTCGTTTTGCCGCCGTGCAGCCAGCCTACTAGGCAGTGGAGAGGACGGGCTGAAGAACCGACATTGGGGTCTGCCCTTTCGAATAAACTTGAACATTCAGCAGATGGTTTCTTTTTGGCCCTTAGCAGGCAGACTAATGAGCCTTGGCGATGACGGGGTAAGTAACCGGCATATGTGGTCTAATCGTTTAAGCGGACGCTGAAATCACCTGCTTCTGGTTTCTTTTTGGTGCTGTGGATGCCAGCATACCGGCCAGTAGCGATGATGGTGTTAGGAACCGGCATAGGAGAAAGTAACCGCTGAAAGTAACCGCAGCTTGTTCCTTTTTGGCATCTTGCATGCCAGTCTACTGTCCAGTGGCGATGAGGATATTTTGAACCTGCGTAGGGGCCCCACTACTTCGAGGGGATTCTGAAAGTACCGCAGCTGGTTACCTCCCGGCGCTGTGCAGCCAGCCTACTGGGCAGTTGCGACGGCGGGGTTGGAAACCGGCTAGGAGGTCCACGCGTTCGAGTAGCTAGCTGACTCGCTAAGGCGTTAATACTGAAGCAGGCTAGCATGTTTGAAGAAATATTTTCATTGACAAAAATAGAATATTATGGCCATACCTGTTGAAGGTCCAACAACTGGCGCTTTCGGTAGGTAAGCGAAATATGCAAAGCGCTGGTGCAGACCTAGACGGGAAGCTAGCAAACTAAGGCCTGGACTGTTGCCTATAAATCGGTGCGATAAGCTTCTCTGAGCTAAAGTCCACCAGGTGTCTAATGATGACTTCAGCTCAAACTTATCACCCATGCAAAAGCAGTATTTTTACTTGTTTTATGTGTTGACTTAGCCGACGGGAAGAGTAGAAAATAACAATAGGAAGTGTTTTCGGGCGGTTAGACTGCCTTTAGCTGGTTGGCATTTTAATATACGTGAGGTGCTTGCTCGAGACAATTTGAAAGACGCGTTTTTTCACAAATCGATTCCTGTCTATCACAGTGGCAGGTAATAGGAATCAGCGCCCTTTTTTATATGCTATAATTTTTGCATACATTATATTACACCTTGTTACCAGCTATAAATATTGTTACTTAGCTGTATTCGCTGTTCGTGATGAGGATGAAGAAGTGAAACAGACTCCGAGAAGACGACGACGTTGAGTGTTGTGAAACCGGTACCCTCATCAACGTTAGTTGTGCGGACAGCTTTGGGACTGTAAATCTTTCACGTAACATCTCTTGGTGGAGGTGAATCTATTCGATCCCCTGTCACAAGCTGGATCTCCGCAGCGGCCGCCACATCGGAACCACCACGATGACTACCAACGCCTCTACCTCTACAGCCGCCGCCCCTGCTGTTGTAATGGCCCACCCCCGTGACCCCGGAACCTTCTGCGGGACCGACGACGTCGACGTAGATGACTGACTGGCTAGCCCTATACGAGCGCATGAGCAAGCACAACAGGTGGGATGCCACACTCATGCTCGCGAATGTAATATTTTACTTGGCTGGGACCATGCGGGTGTGGTTTGAAACCCACGAAGACGAGCTAACATCTTGGGATATTTGCAAACAGAAGCTGCACGACCTATTCGGAAAGCCTATTGGCCGCCACATTGCCGCAAAAAAAGCGCTCGCCTCTCGGGCCCAAACGTCTACGGAGTCTTATCTCACTTACATCCAAGACGTCCTGTCTCTATGCCGCAAAGTCGACCAAGGCATGTCTGAGGAGTATAAAGTCGGCCATATAATAAAAGGCATTACCGACGATGCCTTCAACCTCCTGTTGTGCAGGAATTGCTCCATCGTGGACTCCGTGCTACAGGTGTGCCGACGTTTCGAGCAGGCGAAACAGAGGCGCATATATCACCGTTTCGACCGGCTGCTGAACACGGCTGCTAGCTCCTCCTGTATCGATATCCCGACTCCTCGACCGCCTGCTAACGACAGCACTTTGACACGCATTGTCCGCCAAGAGCTCGAGGCATTGACTCCCGCGGCCTCGCTGTCGCATACAACCGACAACACCCTGGCTACCATATCACTTATTAAGGCTGTTGTTCGCCAAGAGGTTGCGAATATGGGCCTCCCTTCGACCAGCACCACCGACACCACGGATTCAGGACCTGCCCCTCCAGTAATTGCTGCCACCTCAACCAACGCCGGTTTCTCTCCCCGATATCGTTACCGCAACCCAAATGAATGGCGTACCCACGACAATCGCTCCATCTGTTTTACTTGTTCTCGCGTTGGCCACATTTCCCGCCACTGCCATAGTCGCTGGTACACGCCATCTCGTCAGTGCACCTACGTTGACCGCCGCGGAAACTATGCGCCTCGCTATTCTCCACCTCGCCCCGACCAGACCTTTGCTGACCCCGGTTCCACTGTCCGTGCTGCGAACCGTTCATCATCCCCGCAAGCACGACGTTCGCGTTCTCCTCTTCCTCGCCGCAATTCGCCATTGTCATATTCTGTCCACGTACCGAAAAACTAGCCAATGCAGCTCCCGGAGGTGATGCTGCATTTATGACCCGGACTGAAAAACCTCTGTTGACCCCTGCCCTACAAAAAAACCGTATCGACGTCCTTGTGGATGGAGTTCCCGTTTCTCTAATTGATACAGGCGCCCAACTGTCCGTTCTCAGCTCCTCATTTCGCCGTCGCCTCAAGAAAGTCCCTACGCCAGCCGTCTCGTCCACAGTTGGCGTTGCCAATGGCAGCCCTGCTGCCGTGGTTGGCATGTGTACGGCGCGAGTTACAATTGCTGACCGTCATGCCCCAGTGCTGTTCACCGTCCTACGTGAATGCCCCCACGACGTTATCCTTGGCATTGATTTCTTAACAGCCCACTCTGCCCTTATTGACTGCTCTAGCGGCCTACTTCGCTTGGACCTTCCGCTCTGCTCTGAAGACTCCTCCTGCTCACCCCGACTTCGATCAGCACAGTTTAGCCGCCTTCCTCCTGAAACTGCCGTTTACATCCCTATGTCGCCATTTCCACCCGTCCCAGATGGCGACTATCTCGCTTGTCCCATTACTGATGTCATGCTGCAGCGGCACGTCACCCTTCCTCATCTAATTGTGCACATCTCCAAGAACCGCACCACTCTCCCAGTCCTTAACTTCAGCTTTTCAGCTCAAGTTCTGCCCGAGGGAATTTCATTAGCTTCGCTGTCACCGATGACCGATTGTGCCATTTCAGCTCTGTCTACAGACCATACAACTGCCGTCCCTGCCAACACCCCCTCGTCGTCCAAATCGCGCCCTGATCCGCTTAACAGCATGATACCAGCTGATCTGCAACCTGAATTCGCCGCTGATTTACACAAGCTTTTGTTTACCTACAGTGACCTTTCCGACTTCGGCACCCGCCCATTGGGTCAAACGACAGTTGCAACCCACCGCATTGACACCGGGGACGCCAGTTCTATCCACAGGCGGCCCTATCGTGTTTCGCTTGCGAGCGACGCGTCATTATAACGGAGGTCGAAAAGATGTTAACGAACGACATAATCGAGCCTTCCAGTAGCCCCTAGGCATCCCCTTTCGTGTTGGTCAAGAAGGATAACAGTTGGACATTCTGCGTTGACTACCGTCATTTGAATAAGATAACCAAAAAAGATGCATATCCTCTCCCGCGCATCGACGACGCTCTTGATAGTTTGCACGAAGCCAGCTACTTTTCATCCATCGACCTTCGTTCCGGCTACTGGCAGATTTATGTCGACGAGAGAGACCGTGAAAAGACAGCGTTCATCACCCCTGACGGCCTCTATCAATTTAAAGTCATGCCTTTTGGCCTATGTAACGCCCCTGCAACTTTCGAACGGATGATGGACTCATTGCTGCGCGGCTTCTAGTGGACGACTTGTCCTTGTTACTTAGACGACGTCATTGTTTCCTCGTCCACTTTTGACAGCCACCTCTCTCGCCTTTCTACCATTCTCGAGCTATTCCGCCGCGCCGGCCTTCAACTCAACTCACAGAAATGCAGTTTCGGCCATCGGGAAATCAAAGTGCTTGGTCGCTTGGTTAATGCTTCCGGTGTTCAGCCTGACCCTGACAAGATACGTGCCATCAGAGATTTTCCCACTCCGCGTTCATCCAGCGATGTCCGAAGCTTTATTGGCCTATGTTCCTATTTCCGACGATTCGTCCCGAACTTCGCAGTCCTTGCTCGTCCGCTCACCCAACTCCTCAAGAAAGACGTTTCATTCTATTGGGGGCCTGAACAAGTTGCAGCTTTCTGAGAGCTTATTGCTGCTCTAACTACTCCACCAGTCTTGGCCCACTTCAACCCTTCCGCCAATACTGAACTCCGTACCGACGCAAGTGGCCATGGAATAGGAGCTATTCTCGCTCAGCAACAACACGACCGTACAAGGGTGATTGCGTATGCCAGCCGCCTCCTCTCAACACCCGAACAAAATTATTCTATTACAGAGCGAGAGTGCGTGGCGCTTGTCTGGGCTATTACGAAATTCCCCCTTATTTCTTTGGCCGCCATTTTACCGTGATAACAGACCATCATGCCTTG
Organism: Amblyomma maculatum; assembly: GCF_055883805.1. Lineage (NCBI taxonomy): Eukaryota > Metazoa > Arthropoda > Arachnida > Ixodida > Ixodidae > Amblyomma > Amblyomma maculatum. The sequence goes on along the minus strand of NC_139345.1, from coordinate 131,139,917 downwards.
TGCTGGCTTTCCTCTCTCAAAGATCCTACTGGCCGTTTGGGGCGCTGGGCGCTACGATTACAAGAATACAGCTTTTCCGTCGTCTACAAGTCCGGCCGGCTTCACCAAGATGCAGACTGTTTGTCACGTCATCCTGTCGACTCCCCTAGTCCTACAGACTCTGACGATGATGCATATGTCTCATCTGTCTCCGCCTTTGCCAACATTGCCGAGGAACAGCAACTAGATCCTTCTCTGCATTCCATTATCCTCCGTCTTACCTCCGACCGCCCTGACCCATCTCTCGCCTTATTTGTGCTCCACGAGAACACCCTATACCGACGTAATATGCGACCAGATGGCACAGACCTTTTGCTCGTCGTTCCACAACACCTGTGTTCCACCATCCTTGAACAGTTCCATGATGCTCCCACGGCTGGCCACTTGGGTGTCTCTCGCACATACGACAGCCTGCGCCGACGTTTCTACTGGCCGGGGCTCTACCGCTCTGTCCAGCAGTACATTGCCGCGTGTGAACTGTGTCAGCGTCGGAAGAAGCCCACAATTTTGCCTTCAGGTCATATGCAGCTGATACCCATACCAACTGACCCATTTTCCCGTATAGGCGTCGACCTCCTTGACCCCTTTCCAGTTTCCACCTCGGGGAAAAATGGCTCACCGTCGCCACCGATTACGCTACGCGTTACGCTATTTCCCGAGCCATCCCGACCAGCTGCGCCACAGACGTCGCTGACTTCCTTCTACAAAACATAATTCTTCATCATGGTGCTCCTCGCGAACTACTAACTGACCGTGGCCGCTGTTTCCTGTCGCGAGTGGTTGGCGAAATTCTCCGTTTGTGCTCCGTCCGCCACAAATTCACCACCGCATATCACCCCCAGACAAACGGCCTCACGGAACGTCTAAACCGTACCCTCACAGACATGCTGGCCATGTATGTGCCTGACGACCATCGAGATTGGGACGTTCATCTCCCCTTTGTCACATTCGCCTACAATTCATCTGTCCATTCTACCGCTGGATACTCCCCATTTTATTTATTATTTGGCCGAAACCCGTTACTACCCTTCGACACCTCTCTACCCGCGGCAGACGCCACCAGTACTTACACCAGTGATGCCGTCACCCGCGCTCATGATGCCCGCCCGATAGCTCATGCCAGGCTCTCTGCATCCCAAGACTCTCAAAGATTCGGTACGACAGCCGCCACCGTGATGTCCACTACACTCCTGGATCTCTCGTTTTGCTGTGGCTCCCGTGCCGTCGAGTGGGCTTGTGTGAAAAACTTTTGCCCCGTTACACTGGCCCTTACCGGGCTTTGCGCCCCGTGACCGACGTTACCTACGAAGTTGAATCTGTGGTTCCAAAGTCCACGTCCACAGCTCCAACCTCCAAAATAGTGCATGTGTCTCGTCTAAAGCCCTATCATCAACGTTCTATTTCGCTAACATAGACCGCACCGGGACTGTGCTTTTCCCGCGGGGGGGGGGGGGGGGGTAGTGTTACTTAGCTGTATTCGCTGTTCGTGATGAGGACGAAGAAGTGAAACAGACTCCCAGAAGACGACGACGCTGAGTGTTGTGACACCGATGCCCTCATCAACGTTAGTTGTGCGGACAGCTTTGGGACTGTAAATCTTTCACGTAACAATATTATGAGTCGTTGGACTCATCTCGTGCACTTCAACGACAACTCGGGGCAAAAATGACTTCTGGGGCTTAATCTACATTCCTTCGCAACTTCTAATACGCTATGCTGGCATAGCGGAGTATGACCTTTACAGGTTCCACTAACAGTTTGCAGAGCGCATGGAAAACCGTTCGAGCAAATTTTTCCCGGCGATATGACATATTTGGCGCATGGGCACTCGGCTCGACTCAACAATGCAAGGAGTGGTCAAATGAACGTAGAGGACTTTCACTAATTGGTGGTGGTGGTGGTACACTATATGGGAGCCTGTGCGGGAGAAAATGATGAATTCAAGTACGCTGTTCTCGGGTCTTACAGATCCTAGCGCTATCTAGGAACAGATCATATAAGGTATCACCTCTTGACACTACATCAAAGGAAGAGATCGTTTCATCTACATTTACACCGACAGTCAAGAGGCTATAAAACCTCTGCAAGCCCATTCTTACAAGATCTCAGTAAAACATCGCATCAAACAGCGCTGCCGCTACCTGCGAAAGACCTCACAAGTCACGGTACGGATTCATTGGACACCTGGACGTCACGTGCAAGAAACCGGGAACAGAACAGCCCACGAGGCCGCTGACGCGCACCTAGAGGAAGACCGCCTTAATAGCCTTGATGTGGGCCCGTCCAACTCGGACCACCCTTATTGTTCTCCCGTCTCCTTCCTCATTCCGGGCTCTATCTTCACGCGGCTTAAACATGAGCGAAGGGGTTTGTTGCGGGACCTTGTCCCCAATATTACTCCTCCGATCCCTTCCGGCCTCTCTCGACCTGCCCAAATTATAACTCACAAGGCGCGAGCCGGTGCAGCATACACACCGGACATCCTGAGTCAATGGCGCCGAATTACGATCAGCTGCCCTAACTGCCCTGCTGACTCCGTTGACCTGCAGCACTTGCTCTGGACCTGTCTTGGCACGGCTGGCCTCCGCGCCCGCTACACATCTGCTCACCACATTCAGACTTACGAAGACTGGACAGCCCCCAATACCAACGCCAAGCGCAAGCTTAGTGCCCTGCTAGACTTCATGTCGGAGTCTGGCGCCCTCAACATCATCTAACCCACCCCCTTCCCTTCTAGGCCTTAGGTCATCCTCATGAATAAAGGTCTATGAATGAATGCATTAATTTTCAAAGTACACCTATTTTGAGCAATACTTTTGAAAAGTGTATCTCTGCGTTTTCTGCTAATTATCACTAAATCTGTTTCTAAATTTTAGCCCGAGGCATGTTTCTAAATAATATGGTGCCAGGTAGTCATATGTGCATCACCAGTCTCAAAGTTAGTTAATACTTTGGCACAGGTTGCTTTATCAACCATCGGATCACGGAGACCGGACATTTTTTATCTCTACAATCAAAGCAGTCTTTGCAGTGCACAGCCAGATTTGTGCCAGACTTGTCCGATATTGCCTTAGATTAGAGAGCATGCTAAGGCAATATCGGACAAGTCTGGCACAAATCTGGCCGTGCACTGCAAAGACTGCGTTGATTGTAGAGACCCAAAATGTCCGGCTGACCTTCACAATGTTAAGGTTATGAGAAGGGTGAAGGACAAGTTAGCCAGAGAGATTTATGAAGCATATGCAGTCTGTGACTTGGGAGACCAATGTGTCAGCATGCCATCGGTGGTTTTGTTGAAGAAGGACGTAGAATTTTTGCGCAAACCGGCAGGATGTTAATGACAAGAAAGAAGTTGGCTGCAGACGTAAAGTGAAGGAAGAAGTGAAAGAAGAAGATGTGCGGTTTCCAGTTGAAATAGTTGTCAGTGCAGCGTAGTCCTTGTGTGCGTGTGTGTGCCTCTTGTGCTTTGTGTTGGTGTTACCAGCTCTGCTGCCTTCTTCCAAGATATTTATGGACATGACAACGAATGCAGCATTCGAAAATAACACTACTACAAGAAGTTGGACTGTCAGCTACAAAGAATAAGGCTTACACTTGTGGCTAATGGACAATGTTAAGAGCCGGAACGTGCCCCGGTTTCTTGAAGAAACTAGACTCTATGACTATAGGTTAAAAGAAAGTTTCATTCTATGCCACATGACAAGTCTTCAAACAAGAAACTAGTAATATTATACAGCTATGGCAACGAATGTTAAAAGGCACGTGCACAGGAACACGGCGCAACATGCCGACACATGTGTGATTCTGCAGCAGCACAAGGTAATCACAAGAACGAAACGGATCAAAGCACTGAACCTGTCTCAATAGCAATACATCGAATCATGTTTACTTAAAATTCACTCCTAATCTTTCCCATCATAAAGTCGAAAGGATTTTTGCTCAGCTACCTTTACTTTGAAAATGAGAATACCGGGACAGAGCATCCAGGAAATACAACAGCGTTGAAATGGAGCTCATATCAGAGCAACATCTTGGAACGGAAGTAACATGAGTGTCCCGGCCAGACAACCTTGTCAAAAATAGCCCTTCCTCTAGTGCTTAGCCTCGAAGACGCGGCTGCCTTTCAGTGCGATATCTTGACTCAGGCCGCACAGTTAAAAAGCATCAGCCGATATCACCCTTGTTTCTATCTCAAGCAGAGAGCTACAGGCGTCAGTTTCATCCCTTATAAAACCGCACAAGCCGCACAATCTTGACAAACCTATTGCCAGAAGGAGGTTCCGGCTAAAGTCCCTTGATAATTTGAAAGTAGCGACACTCTCCTCCGCGCCGCGCTTTCCTCCTCGATTCTCCTCGCGCGGCGGTGGCGAGCGCTGCGCACGACACGCTTTTTCCCCCTGACGCCCGCCGGCCGGCCGCAGCAGTGAGTGAAGCGCGAGCTTTTGGGCCAGGTCTGCGCTCCAGGAGTGCACAAAATTTTTGAAAAATTGCCAGAAAAGCATTGAGAATGCCGATAGTAAAGTTCATGAATTGATTGGTTTCTTCTTAGAACTGTTTGAATGGGGAATACTGATAAACAAAGCTTTCAGGCGAGTTCTGTGCTACAGACACTTTTTAAGTCTCATGATAAGGTTTTACTTTGTGCACTTAATCTAGTACTGCCTCTGACTTTGTGTTTGTTTTTTTTTTAGAGCGTGAAATCTGTCACCGCGGTAAAACTTCAGAAATCGATCCAGGCTGGTGCTTTGAACTTCAAGATTAGAGAAGGTTAAAGCAGGACTTAGTCTATTTCGCTACTGTCAAGCTATCTCTCTAAGCATAGTATATGTCACGTGATCAACCATGAGATTGGATTATTGGTTAATTGTACATGTATTTCAATCAATTACTGCGCCAAATTAATTGATATTTAGTAAATTGCAATTAAAATCTAAATTTTAGCTGCAACACCGAACCGTATACCGTTGGAAAGCTTAGGCCAAGTGTAATGGCACTGTGCTAGTTAGCGATCCGCGATAATCTGCGTTCATTAGTTAATTTTGTATAAAATCAAATTTTGAGCTGTTCCTTGCTGCTTCGAGGCAAGGAACAGGTTTGCCACGGCAGTCTTGATATGATGCTGATGGAGGAATTAAATAATTTTATGAGTACGTGGCCCCTCACTGACTTCGCGTGTGGTTAAAAGACAGCAGGGTACACTGGGAGAAGTGGTGGGCCCTATTGCCGATACACTGAAGTTCTGGGGCAAGCATGCTGTGGTCTCATGCGCTGTGTAAAAGAGCTTGATTTCATTGAACGCAACAATCAAATAAAAAAATTACAAGGTGCACATAGGTCTTCAACGTGCGGAAATGAGAAAGCGTATAACTGCCAATTCATTAACTATCGCTATCCTATGTATCACTATATATACTAATGCCAGAGACCTATCGTAACTGTCACTGTCCGCAACGAACACTATCACCTCACTATCCGGGCCTATTACTATAATTTACTATTATTATCCGTAACAGTCACCATCATTACCTATCACTATTCATAACCATCACTATTTAATCTGATGCCGTCCCATGACCCATTGATATACTTCAATTTTCATTGACTTACGTTGTCAGTCATATCTCTGTTATCTCATAATATCTGACGAGACAACTATACATTGACTTTTAATTCTTATACTTTCTTGTTTTCTCATAAATGGAGGTGGGAAAAGAGCAAGCCACAGAAATAACTGACTACTATCAGCGCGAGGTTCATGTCTCTGTCGAGGAGGCTTCCTTTACTTCAGGACAGGTCGGTGAGAGAAAATTGATGGAACTGCGTTTGGTCTGCTTTTTTTTTTTCGAGTTCGTGTAATATTGGCGGCTCAAACTGGTCTTCAGTGAAATGTAGCTAGAACATAGAGCGATGAGATAATTACTCAGGTTAGGTGAAAAAAAAAAAAATCTTGCATACAATTGACATGAGTAATATGTTACAGTGTTAAGAATTGTTGCTCGCAAAATGTTCCCCTATTTTTACATAATAACTATAATCATCATTGATTGCTTAAGTTTCGTAAATACAGAAAATTGATGCAATGATTCCGGCTGATTTGACATCGATGGGATAACTTTTCTCGCAATAAATGAATACGCGGAATCGCGCTTTTAGAGCTCCAGCTTTCAAAGCGAAGGTAACCTGCCAACGCCTAGTAGTCATGGTCAAAGTGAAGCGTGTGTGATCATATGAACACCTCCTGCACATTGGCCGTATCCCTGATAAAACGAACGCATATTTTTTAACCCACGCGTGCGTCGAAGCATGGCAAGACACATTCAAGAATTGAAAAAAAAAATGCCATACGACCTAACAAGTGCAGATTACCCGCAATACCTCGGGTTTACTTGCCAAAGAGTTTTTCAGGGCCAGCATTCATTGCTCCCGAGTAACCGACGCACACTACAAGTAAAAGCTGGAAAGGCTAGCTCCTCTACAAGCCCGAATTTTGATTTTTAGTGAAGGAGGCCAGGGATCCTAGCATAATCGCGAAAAATGCAATCGAGAGACTGTAATTTTCCAGTTATTTCTGACAGCAAAAAGCAGATTATAGCGCCCTGTTTCTGACTGTACAGAAGTCGAAGCGTGTTAAATGATGGAGCCTTGGAGCCTCGCAGAATATTCAGCATGCTGCAGAGGACAACCTTGTTTTTATACAATGAACATGCTGCCGCCGCAAAAATATTGAGCAGCAAGCAGGAATAAAAAACGCAGCGTCAGGTGACGCGTTATTACGGGGAGTGAGAAAGGCACTCGACGTCGCAAACAACTCTGTTGTTTCTAGGAATAAACGTCTTTCGACTAATCTTGTGAATCCATTGACTCGTGCGCAAGCCGTCACGCTTGCCTTGAGATATCATGAATACCGCATAACCATCTTCAGGTCGCTTGCTGCAGTTGTACGCGCAACAGCACGGCATAGAGCTTGCACGCTGCAATAAAAGCACAGCGCGCAATATTCGCTTGCAGAGACTAGGGGAAAAATGGCGCGAAGGAAAAAGAAAACACAAGGAAAACGCCGGACGCGCGTCGGTTTCCAATGGCAACGGCAGGGAGACCAATCGTCGCTCAGGAAATCGGGCGGAGAGCCGGCCTTCAGCGAAGGGGCGCGCAAGGGGCGAGGAGGAGGCGAGGAGGTAGCGCGGCGGCGGCAAAGTTCAATCGTTGGCGTAACTTTCAAAGTATCAAGGGGTTTTAGTTCCGGCAGAGGCACCCAGCAGAAACTTACCGGACCGTGCCTTTGATGTCTGTTTTTCAGCGCACAAGCCTTAATACCATAACAGGCTTTAAGATTCGATTAAGGTGAACAGGAGGACGCGACCGAAATATTGATCGGAAGTCTCTGCCCCGTACGTCTTTCTTGGCGAGCCCAGCAGTTGAGATATCGTTTTTTTTAAGGTTAAATGGCGTGGATAACAATGTGGACTTAGCCTGCACCGTGGCTTATGTCACGAAAACATTAATGCAACTGGTGCCGCTTACTCATATTGCAAGTTTGTGACTAATTCTGCACTGAGGATGAAACTAGATGTGTTTGTTTATTTAAATCGAAATGAGGTACAGATTTTGGTGATAAGTACAAAATTTGGCATAAAATTGTAGGTAGTTGGGCCTGCTTTTGAGCTGCAAATTTTAGCGGTCGTGAATTCTCAAAGTTTAAAATTTTCCGTAGAAAAATATCATGTTCAGTAGCTGTACATGCATATACATTACATGTATACTGCTTAAAAGCCTACTCTGTAGCCAACCAACTTCTGGCTAGCGCTTTACATCATTAGTATATATCGACCTTACCTTGTTTCTGCGGCATGATTACTTTCGATTCCCGTGATTGCCCTGAGAGTTACGGCTGCGATCACGACTTTTGGCATGGACATGGCTCCAGCGCCACCATTACTTATGCTCTTTTTTAAACAGACTGAAAATCAAATGGTACTGCAATACGTCTGTCGAAATATACGGTTGGCCACTGCCCGAATTTAAAAAAAATTTTAAAACAGGCGACCGTTCATACAAAGAATCCATTCTTTTGTCTCACAAGAGTGTATGCAACTTTAAGACCTAAATAAATAGACTTTGTATCTGAATAATGACGATACATTGAAAGATAAGAAGCAGTAGCAGTTGCGATGTTCTTCTTAAACTATTTTCCTTCTTTTCTTATGTAACGGTGCCTCAAATAAAAGTACAGTGTTTCGTATACCAGGCGATCCTTCCTAGTATAAAATGTATATGTTGGAAGACAGAAATGAGGAAACGCCCAAGACTATAGATGTAGATGGTACTTCAATGTCTCTCTGTAACCACTCTACCATATTTACAAGTTTGTCGAACGAAACGCATCATTTTTTCCCTGAGCTGCTAGTATAATATAATAAAATTGGGTAACCTAAGATCAACTCATGAGGTGATCCAAAATAACCAATTTTAACAAAGCTCTGTCATCTCAACAAATGTAAATGCTTATTGGCATTTAATTTTAACATTGACACTAAGGCGCATACAGCATTCATATTGAATAAACTATACATTTATGTATTTCAATAGGAACAATATGGTGTCGTTTTTCAGTCGATGAGCCAATGTTGACGAGATTTCATAACATAAGCTCAGAATCATGCACTAAAGGGTCAGTGATTCCTTGCATTGCTTTCTTTACTTGAAGTTACAAGCTTCGCACAGGTTTCCTTGAATAACAATGACACAGAAGAAAAGTTAAAGGGATCGAAATTTGTCGACACCGGAAAAAATATTACCCCTCCATTAGGAAGCAGCGCTACTCTGAAGTGCACCGTTTCGAACTTTGGTAAACACACGGTAAGTCTTCTGTCTCTGTACTTGTTTTTATGGGTTGAAAATTGGGCTCATTTACCTCATGTTCCATGATTAAAATTTTTATGTCGAGTATGGCTACTCTAACAATGGTCATTACGGAGTATATATTTACCGCTCAAGATTTTCTGAAAACAAAACAACCAAACGCAGTGCTTGCATAAAATATCCACAAAGTGCCTATAGAGTTCCTACCTCTGAAATTTTATTGATGCTGCCCGTACTGAAACGAACGTTGGAAATTCAGAGTATGTAATGTTTCTGCGAGAAGGCATTCGTTTATACCTATGATCTGTATCACATGTCTATCCCTGTAATAGCACGAATGACAGAAACATCTGTTTTAACGAAATACAGACATTATTCCATAGTTGCCTCAAATAAAGCACAATGAAGACTATACGAGTAGAGAATTGCAAACGACTGCGACAGTCACGACCTTTGTAAACGCAAGAAGGTTGTGCAGATTCGCGTTTTATTTATTTACACCGTTTTAATATTCATGCCGTACTTTTTTAACCGGCTTTTGAAGCACGAGCAACACTTTTGTTCTTTTCTCAAGTGCGGGTGCGGTTACATTAGCTGTGACATTATAAGGATGAGCATTTTAATATTTTAATAAGATAACAATAATAATAATAATAATAATAATAATAATAATAATAATAATAATAATAATAATAATAATAATAATAATAATAATAATAATAATAATAATAATAATAATAATAATAATAATAATAATAATAATAATATTAATAATCAATCAATCAATCAATCAATCTTTATTTAATGTGCGCAGGAACAACCATGTGGTCTTTGTGCTGCAGCACAAAAAAAAAATGAAAAAGCACAAAAATGTTTACACACACAGAGAGAACACAAAAAAAGAAATAAATAATACATGAAATGAAACAGACGAAAAGTATCACGGAAATTAAGCAAACAATGAGTATCATCACTTATATACACAGTGAGAGAATTTTTTAGCACACCAGGAAATAAAGAAAAAAAAAATAACGGTAGGTAGAAGAGAAAAAAAAAACAGATGACTGACATTGATTATAGTAATATAGAAATATACATAAAATAAACAACCATTCCAGGCGCAACAAGTGCATGGTACTTAAAACACAGGCTAGAAATACAGAATAATACAATAAAGAAGTAAAATTGAACAAGGGACAGTAAGATTCGAATATAAAGTTTAAAGTTGAAATATAAGCAAGAAACGGATAAAAAGTAGTTCAAGATACAGACAGCATTGAACAGGAGAAAAAGCAAAAAGTGAAGTAAATACAATTTAAGGCTAGAAAGCGGGAGTTATATGTGATAAAGTACTATTTAGAATACAACGCTACGAACATCCAATGTAAATGAACAGAGCGAGTTTTGGAAGATGTCAAGGTGAGGACAAAAAGAGTTAAATAACCACTGCATCCTGTCCAGAGGGGAGTGGGAATGAAGAGGAGAAACCTGAAATGGTCTGAATTCCCTCATGCTCTTTCGCGGAACGCGCAGTAGGATGTACTCTAAGAGCTGAGGGCACATAATGTGGCCATGAAGGAGTTTGTACAGAAATATGATATCAAGTCTGATACGACGGCAGTGAAGGGAAGGAAGATTCAGTTGGGCGCTCCTGGTGGAGCGAGAGGGGGAAGTTGCGAAAGGAAAGCGATAATGAAATATCCGTAAAAATTTTTTTTGTACTCTGTCAACCTTGTCCAAGTTCGATTTGCAAGTGCCATTCCAAACAACCGACGCATACTCCAAGACCGGGAGGCATATGGACAGGTAGAGTTTTAGGAACGGAAGTGGAGTATGGAACTCTCTCGAAAGTCTGCAAACGAATCCGAGTGTGCGCATAGCCCGCTGAGCAATGCGTTTAGTGTGAGAGGAGAAGCTGAGGGTGCGGTCAAAAAGTACACCAAGGTCATTAATTTCATCAACCCTATCCAACAGCACAGAATTGACAGAATAATGGTAGAGAAAGCTATGTGTTTTACGAGTAAAGGACACAACCCTAGTTTTGGAAGAATTGAGGGTAAGTCGATTCATCGCTCACCAATCAGAAAAAGCAGATATGTCCGATTGCAACAACACGCAATCTTGAAAAGAATGTATTACCTTGAATATTTTTATATCATCAGCATAAAGAAGAAACGAGGAGTTCTTTATCGCCGAGGAAACATCATTAATAAAAACGGAGAAGAGAAGCGGGCCTAGTACTGAACCTTGAGGAACTCCACTCGTTGCAGGGTAAACGAAAGAAGTCTGTCCATTGACACTGACAAAGCAGAAGCGATCAAGGAGATAGTTGCGTAGGAGGGCTACGAGAGAGACTTCAACGCCAGAGAGTAGAAGTTTTTCAAGAAGTAGTGAGTGAGTAACAACGTCGAAAGCTTTGCTCATATCACAGTACACAGTGTCAACCTGACCCCTCTGAAGGACTGCTGCAGAGGCATACGTCATAAACGTGACTAGGTTGGTGGAAGTAGAGCGACCCGACATGAAGCCATGTTGATTCGGTACTATGATATGTTTGAGATGGAAGGAAAGTACGCTGTGCAAAGCTAATTCGAAAAGCTTAGAGGTTGCACATAGAAGAGAAATCGGACGATAATTGGAAACATCAGTTTTGTTTCCAGACTTGAAGACAGGAAACACGCGTGCCATTTTCCACACGCGAGGAAAGGCAGCATTTTTTAAACAGTTATTAAATATGGCAGTCAGTACTGGTACGAAGATATAACTGAAGGCTTTTATTATGGCAGCTGGAATGCCATCAGGTCCAGGAGACAAAGATGGTCTCAGACGCTTAAGACTCTCAGTTATCAACTCCTCGTCAAAGAGAATGGAATTAGATAGTGCACCAGATGGGAGGCAAACGGAATCACAATGTGGATGTTTGTAAACGGAGGAAAAATGTTGTGCAAAACTGTCGGCAACATCCCGAATTTCCGAACCCTGAGAGTCAACTAAGCTGATACTTAAATCTGATTTAATGGAACGCTTGCGAACGTAACGCCAGAACTGACTAGGACAATTTGAGGCATACCTCTCTAAAGACTCAAGATAGGAGTCGTAGTCCCGCTTGTATAAGCGTTTGCAAAGAGAACGCACACGGCGAAACTCATCTGCCCAATTGTGAAACCCAGGGCGTTTCGCTTTACGATGGGCCCGTTCCTTGAGCTTTAACGCCGTTATTAGTTCCCTTGAAAACCAGGAAGGGAACTTCCTACGCGTAGGAGTATGCAAAGGTATGTACCGACGCATACCATCAAGAACTATTTCTGTAAAGCGACTGACTTGTCCATCTGAATCATTAATGTCATTTAAAAGGGACCAGTCGACGGAAGAGAAGAAATTGAAAAGACCGACATAATCACCACGTGCATACGCGAAACAGGGCGAATTCCCCACCCGATCTGAGTTAGTAGAAGGTGAGGCAGAGACAGCAGTAGTAACTAGAAGCGGAGGGTGAAATTTGTCACAGCGAGTCAGCGGTATGTCCGAACTCGAGACTCGAACACTTTCAAAATTCGATAGACAGATGTCAAGAATATTACCGCAACAGTTTTCAATGAAATTGTGTTGCTGCAAAGAGTTAAAGGCTATGAAATCAAGTAGAGCGTTACACTTACTTAATATGTAATGATTGTTGTGAGAAGAAATAAGTGAGTTCCAGTTGATACCAGGAGTATTAAAATCACCTAAAATAAGAAGTTTGTGTTTGCTATGACGGGTTATAACATGTTCGATTGAGAGCAGAACATCATCATAGGCTGAAGGAGGTAGATTCGGAGGAATGTAGAAAGCTGCAAGTAAAAGTTTTTCATGTCGATTTAAAGTGAGCTCGAGCCACACACATTCTTCAACAATAATAATAATAATAATAATAATAATAATAATATAATAATAATAATAATACCTTTATTTTTCCATCATGGTGATAGGGGAGAAAGGGCGAAAAAGCTGAGCAATCAACATGACGAGCCCCCCCCCCCCTCCCCCGAAGAATATGCAAAGTAAAAATGCATAGGCAGAGCAGTGTAGCATCCGCCAAAAAAAAAAAAAAAAAGAAGATACATTCGACGAGACATGCCGCTCAAGGATAGCGTATAAAAAAATTGACAAGAACCAGCACATTATTACATAAGAACAGAGAGTAGGTAACTAAGAAAAGCAAGGTCAGAGTAAAATCAGGCAAAGTAAAACAATAAAAAAAGACCAATTTCTTTCCAAAAAGCAGCAATAAAATGCATCGCGCTTCCATGCGAAAGTCAAAAAAAAAATAACTTTACAGAAGTGTCAAATTTTGGCACATAGATAAGAAGAAGAGTACAGCAAAAACGTCTAAAAAATTAAGTTTTTACACAAAAGAAAACAATCGCAATCGTGACATATAAGTGAAGCAATAAAAAAAACAAAAAAATCCCGTCGCAAAGATAGTACATCAATAGAACAACTTTGAAGGCTTCAAATAGTATATCAAAGACAATCAGGTTCAGGTGCTGATCAAACTACTCTGACGTCATCTTTCGATGCTTGTTCTAGTTGAAAGTCATGCCTATTCTTTCAATTTAACATGTTTGGAAGGCGACAGTGAATCATCTGTCTGCCATAAATCGTGCGACATTTAAATTTGTGCCATATGTCTGGGTTACGAACAGGGCAATGTACGTCCTTTCTCTGCAGGACGCCAGTTCTCTCAAAAAGTTGACATTGTTTCTTATTTACCGTTTATATGATAATGCTAAGTGATAAGCGTACCGTACCGTCTTTGCCAAAAGTAACCAGGCTGGCCCGAAGGCTGCCGGAGCAAGCAAGCGGCCGTGTGGTGGCGTTGCGCTCACTGTGGCTTATCGGTGCTCGTCAGCTCCTAGGGTACAACATCTAACGTAACTTCGTACCCTCACTCTCGCCCGTAGGATGATAAAAACTAGGCGCGTATGATGTGCCGGCTGCGGTTTCACTAGTGCGAAGCCTGGTTGTGCCCAGCGAAGGCGCTCAGTATAGCCACAGGGCTGTTTGATCCTCTCGGCAACGGCGGAAAACAGCAAATCAGGTTATAGTAGACACAGTGAGCTCTTGTTGTTCGTTTCTAGGAGGAGTATGTGCTAGGTTCGCCAGACAGTGTTGCCCTGAAATAAGGGTTCCGCGAGCGAGAAAGTAATCATGTGCATCTAATGGCTAAGCGAGAGGAAGGTTTCATTATAGTTCGTTACACAAACCAAAACTTACCTACAAGCAAATGCAATTTCTTGGAATAAATCATTGCACTTATATATACACAGCCTCCTCAAGGGCTAACACAATTTTCCGAGCCTAAAAGATAGATAAGGTGGCTTTTAGGGTTCACAAGCGTTCCCATATCTTTGTACCGGAGTTACGGTCCGTAAAGTGGCAGTACGCAAGGCACCTCGGAAAAAGCATAATGAAATTTCGAAGTGCATTATCATTTTTTTATGTACAGGCGCAGCAAACACGCAGGAAAGCGCAATTGTGCAGGTGCCTTTCAGCAGCGGTTTACAGAGCACAAACAAGTATAATTATATAGCGAGAAACACGAATTATAACCTCTGCTTCAGGAGAGTTGCCGAGAAGAGCACCGATAAGCCACAGCGAGCGCAACGCCGCCACACGGCCGCGCGGTTGCTCCGGCAGCATTCGGAGCAGCCTGGTTACTTTTGGCAAAGACGGTACATATCATGTATGGCCATTATGTTATGTTTCTGGAAAAGTGAAAAAGATGGATATTCGTATGAAACGTTAGAAGTGAATCTTAATTTCTTTTTCTGTTGCCGATGTATTTTATGTATGTTACTTAGAGTTGTCGTTCCCCACAATTAATGACGATATTTTATGTGCGAGTGAAGCAGTGCATTGTATATATGAACTTTAGCTTGAGTAGGGAAGGTACGTTTGTTAGTATTAGTCAAGCCAACAGCAGTGACAGCTTGTGTACAATGTGATTTACCTGGGCGTCCCATGACATCTGTTCTGTAAAGACGACACCAAGTATTTGAAACGAGCCAACGATATCTACTATTGAATTATTATATCGGATATCTTCATTGGTAAGCACGTTTCTATTTTTCCGACGAAAGATAATAGCTTTAGTTTGATTAGCATTTACTTTTAACTTGTTTCGTTCAGACCAATTGTAAAGCGCTCTGTTTGCCTGGGTAATTACATGATTAGGCGAAGTCGCTGGAAACAATAATGTCGTGTCGACGCATAAATGACAAATTTGGCTCAGTCGCCTATGTCAACAATATAATTTTAAACAAAAATGGTTCCGGGATGCTACCCTGAGGCCGCCAGATAAGATTAACTTGGTGTTAGAAAGATCGGGCCCAAGTTGAACAAACTGTTTACGGCTAGCCAAATAAGATTTTAAAAATGAGAGCGCAGTTCCACGGCAGCCATATATTTCTAACTTCTTAAAAATGATATTGTGATCTATGCAATCGAACGCTTTGAAAAATTTAACCTAAATTCCTAAAGCTAACTGTTTTTCTTCGACCGCTTCCATTATTAACTCTTTTTGAGTCTATGTCGTCATCCTCAGTAAGAGTTGAATAACTATTCTGTAGCGAGATCCTGAGCTCTTCTGCCCTTCCCCTCACCGCTAATTCAATGATGGACTTCCTTCCTACTAATATGTTGCGTTCCTTCTTCAGATTTAGACTAATTCAAGACCTTAGAACCCTGTGGTCACTGCGTCGACCTTTCCCGATTACCTCTACATCTTGCATAATGGCGGGGGTTGAACACAGTATGAAGTCAATTTCGATTTTAGTTTCCCCGTTAGGACTTTTCTATGTCCATTTCCGGTTCTTTCGTTTGCTGAAGAAGGTATTCATGATTTCTAAGTTATTGCGTTCTGCAAACTCAACTAGTAACTCCCCCCCTGCTATTCCTAGAGCCAATGCCATAGTCACCTACAGCCTGGTCTCCTGCCTGCTTTTTCCCTACCTTGGTATTGAAGCAGCCCATTAGTACCGTATACTGCGCCTTTACTTTTCGCATTGCCGCTTCTACATCTTCGTATCAGATAATATACAAAACAAAAAGGGAAATTGCTTACGTCGGCTGCTATGCCAGGATATACGTAGCGAGAGGTACCTTTCCCTGACTGAGCTGGTTGTGATGATGCATGTTTAGTAATGAGAGACATTTTGTGTATACACATCTTTTATTCATTTTGGTTGACAGAGACGAAGACTGACTAATGATCTGTGAAGTAGCACGCAGCGGCCTCAATTTTCTCCATACAGAATTTCGATTTGGCCTGTCTCCAGACGCAAAGTCTTATAAATTGGATTACTCACTGGGGCCAAGTCCATTTGGTGCCACAGTCTCTCGCACACACTACAAGTGTCCTAGCGGATTATTCATAAAGTCTGCTTGAAAGGTCCGGGTCGCAGATGCCCTTTAGGAAACTCGAATGGAGTGATCGAGTGATCGACACGACGTGCCTTCGCATCCTCTTCTGTTGGTTCCTGTTGGCTGAACTCTTACATAGGCCCCATCTCGGCAGTTATGCGCCGTATTTCGCTAGGCAGTCTGGCTCCATCCTTTGACAAGTCGTTCCTCGCTCTGTTCGGACGTCTCGGCTTCTCTCTTAGCCTTACGCTCATTTCTCTTTGCTGCTGCTATGCACCGCTTTTTAGGCTCTGCCAGCGGCTGCGTTTCCATGGAGGCGAAACTATGTAGCGAAACGGAGAGTTGTCCGGGTGCTGTGCTTTGTCAGTGCAAGTTAAAAATTTTCTACGCGGTCTAAATTACTCCAAAGCCCCCCACTGTGGCTCCTCTTTCTCTCTTCCCACTTTCTCTCCCACCTTCCTCCCTTTCCTTACAGCTCGGGTCAGTGTCCACAAAGCAAGTGTGAAAGGTACTGCGGCTTTCCTTTCCGGTGAAGCAATTTATTATTATTATTATTATTATTATTATTATTATTATTATTATTAGTAGTAGTAGTAGTAGTAGTAGTAGTAGTAGTAGTAGTAGTAGTAGTAGTAGTAGTAGTAGTAGTAGTAGTAGTAGTAGTAGTAGTAGTAGTAGTAGTAGTAGTAGTAGTAGTAGTAGTAGTAGTAGTAGCAGTAGAAGAATTATTATATTACGCTCTGCATCTTGGCATCTCCTCTTGGCAATACGTTCTTCACTGTTCGGGCGTCGCTCGTCACTCGCTACGCAGCTGCGGTTTCGCGCATGCGCACTTGTGGCCATACTGACACACGGCGAAATGTGCTGCTGACTAGCGTAGTGTAGCTCTCGCTAAAAAATTTGCCAGATTTCCTTAATACTTCGTGCTTAAGTGTATGAATGCCAAGCTATTAAGTGCGCCTGGTAAAGTGTTTTCGAGCAATGGTTTCTATATGGGGTAAAACTCTTCTAGTTGGTATTCTATTCGGTACGTGAGACACATGCGCAGCAGTGTACGCCCTCCAGAGGCACACCTAAGACTGCATCTCCCGACGGAATATACGTCAGGAGATCTGATTTGGCTTATGCAACCTAAGACATTACGCCCCTTCCTGCGCTTTTTTACTCGCCATATGCTGTCCCATGACTCCTTTTCTCTGCCGATGCTACATCGAGGGCTATCTACTTCCTCCCACGCCCTACACGCCGCGGTGGCGTGTAGGGCGTCCTACGCCCTAACGAAGAAGAGGTTACGAATTATTTTCGCCGCACTGAATTTGGAAGTCGCGAAAGTAAGCATTGGAACGGAAAATAATAATTGACAAGTTATACCAGCACTTCTTTATAATGAATAATTTATGAGAATTGTTGATATCCTTTTCAAATGAGGTCTTATTCATGATATAGCTGTTACACTTGCGTCTTCTACTTCACATTCGGACGAAGGCTGCAGTAGAGTGAGTGAGTGAAAAAACTTTATTGAGGTCTTTTGGTTAGTCTCGGAGACTCTTCCTGCAGCCGCTTCTTCGCCACCGTTGGAGACTCCTTAGCACGGGTGGTTCCCTCATTCCAGGGCTCCACTGGTCCTGGCTACCTCGCAGGCGTGCTGCACCAATGCCCTTTGGGCGGTGAGCTCGCAGCTGGTTAGCAGGCCCTCCCTTTGCTCCGCACTCGGGTTAGTTTGTTTGTGGAAAGTGTAGTTGTGTTTACATTCCCATGTGACGTGGTATAGGGTCGGACTGTCTCCGTACCAGGGGCAGCTATCTCTATACTGTGTGGGAAACATTTTGTTTAGAATGCATAAGTTGTGGAAGGTGCCAGTCTGCAGTCTTCTCCAGCTGGTCGCTTCTTCTTGTGTGAGTCGCTTGTGGGGCGGAGAGTATTTTAACCTGCTGCCTCTGTAGTGATTTAAAATATCTGCGTACGTCGGGTCCACCATCCCGGGGTCCACGAGGTCTTCTGTCAGCAAGGCTCGGTGCGTGATTTCGCGAACCAGGCTGTCTGCCCTCATGTTGCCCTCTATGTTGGTGTGCGCCGGTGCCCAGAAAACTACTTGTGTTGCTTTATAGCCCGAGGCTCCTGCGCCGAGGAGAATGCGTAGGGCCTCCCTGCAGATCCTTCCTTGTTGGAACCTTCTGCAGGCTGTCTTGGAGTCTGTTATTATAACCTGTGATTCGTTTCTTCGATAGCCCTCGGCCGCTGCGAGTGCCACAGCGATCTCCTCTCCGTCTACTACCGATCTTCCTCTCGCGGATGCGCAGCTGATCGTGTTGCCTGAGCAGTCAACCACCGCTGCTGCTATCCTCGTGTTGGTGCTGTATCTGTCTCTCGGGTATAGCCCTGCGTCTGTATATACTGTATATGCCTTTTTAGCTAGGTGGTTCTCCACGTATTCTGCTCTTGCCTGTCTTCTGGTCGCGTGTAGGTTGGGATCCATATTTCGTGGTATCGGGCGAATTCTGAGGGTTCGCCGGATTTCGTCTGGAATGTTTTCGTTTGGGTCTGGCGTGGTTTCCGCCTGGTAGCCTAGTCTTCTCAGTAGTCTTCTGCCTGTTTCCGTGAGTTCTAACCTTTCTAGCTGTGCTTCCAGTTGGGCCGTCGCCAGCTCCTCAAATGTGTTGTGAACTCCCAGTTCTAGTAGCTTGTTGTTTGGGGTGTTTCGTGGTAGGTTTAGGGCCGTTTTGTAGGCTTTCCTTATCAGAGCTTCGGCCTGTTCTTTTTCTTTCTTGATTGCCGGGTGGTAGGGAAGGGAGTATGTCACCCTGCTGACTACCAGGCTTCTGACTAGTTTAAGGGTGTCGTCTTCCTTCATGCCATGCCTTCTATTGGAGACTCTTTCAATCATTCTGCTGGCTTGTTCGGTTGATTTTTGCAGTAGGCTGATCGTGTGGCTGCACTTTCCGCTACTCTGCAGCCACATGCCTAATATCCTTATGACGTTTTTTTCCGGTATGTTTTGGCCTTCGAGCTTGATTTTCAGGTTCGCCTTCGTAGGTTTCTTCGCCACCCTGAGTAGCTCCGACTTGTCTGTTGAACACGCTAGGCCTCTTGCCCTTACGTATTCTTCTACGCATGTTGCGGCTCTCTGTAGGCTTTCCTGCTTCTCTTCTAGCGTGCCCCGGTTGGTCCATACCGTGATGTCGTCCGCATACATGGCATGCTGTATGTCTTCGATTTCTTCCAGTCTTTTGGCCAAGCCAATCATGGCTAGGTTAAAGAGCACGGGCGAGATCACCGACCCCTGTTGGGTTCCCTTGTGGGGGGTGCTGAAAGGCTGACTTCTCACCTCCCCCAGCCCTATGGTGGCTGTTCTGCCTGCTAGAAAGGCTCTTACATAGTTGTGAGTTCTTTCCCCGCAGTTTATATTTTGGAGTCCCTCCATTATGGCCGGGTGGCTGACGTTGTCAAAGGGCCCTTTGATGTCTAGGGCCATGACCACGTTTTCCCCTGTTTTTGGGATGTTGGTTAGGATGTCCTCCTTGAGTTGTAGGAGAACGTCCTGTGTAGATAGCTTAGACCTGAATCCAAACATGCTGTGTGGATAGATTTGCTCTCGTTCCATCCACCGCTGGATTCTTTTCGTAATTATTCTTTCATACAGCTTTCCCAAGCATGAGGTAAGGGAGATTGGCCGCAGATTCTCGATTTGCAATTTTTTGCCCGGTTTTGGAATCATTACCACCTCTGCATGTTTCCATTCGGCCGGGATTGTGCCCTCGGCCCAAAGTTGGTTGAGGTAGTTTGTCAGCTGGTTTACTGCCCCCTCGCTGAGGTTGCGTATGAGGGAGTTTCGTATCTTATCTCCCCCGGCTGCCGTGTTTTTAGTGAGGGCCCCCATCGCCTCGTGCACTTCTGCCAGCGTGATCGGCCTGTCCATCTCAGGATTCTCTTTGCCCTGATAACTTCCTTTGTATTATTCTGGGCTTTCTTTCCCGTAACATTTGGCATTTAGGTCCTCAATCATTTGGTCCTCGGTTCCTTCGTACTGGTGGATTAGTCTTTGTATTGTCTTGTTGCTTTCGGTCCTCGTTTTGCCCGGATCCATCATGGCTTTCAGGATACGCCATGTCTTAGCCGTGCTCAGTGTGCCGTTTAGCGAGTTGCTGAATTCCTGCCAGTTTTGCCTTGCTAGTTGTGTGGCGTATTCTTCTGCCTTGGCTGTGATTTCTGCAATCTTTTTCTTTAGCTTTCTGTTTAGCTTTTGTTTCCGCCATCGCTTGGTGAGACTGCGCCTTGCCTCCCATAGCCTAAGCAGGCGCTTGTCCACCTCTGGTGCTCGCTCGGTTCTGTCTACTTCCTTCGTATACGTTTCCTGTATTTGTTTGAGCTGCTGGCACCATTCTTGGATGCTCGTAATCTGTCCTGTTAGGTTCCTGCTCCCTTGTCTGAATGCGTCCCAGTCTGTGAGGCGGGCTTTCCCAAGCTTCCGTCAGGTGGACTCTGCCGTCATTGTGAGCTGGACTATGTAGTGGTCGCTTCCTAGATTCTCTAGGGTGTTTTTCCACTCTGTTTGATTTGTACCCTTTACGAAAGTGAGGTCTGGACTTGTGTCTGCACTTACGCTGTTGCCCGTTCTTGTGGGTTGGTCTTCGTCCGTTACTAGTTCGAAGCCCTGGCCTGCCGCAGTGTCCCAGATGCTTTGGCCTTTTCGGTCAGACGTTGGGTATCCCCAGTTTGGACTTTTGGCATTAAAGTCTCCCGCTATCACAAGGGCGTTTGTTTTGGCTAATTTGTTTACTTCGGTAAACAACCTTCCAAAATCGCCGTCCTTTTGTCTCGGGGGGCTGTATAGGTTTACTATGAAGGTGCTTTTTGCCCCAATTTTCTTCTTTGGAATTATTTCGGCGATTACGTGTTCTATATTCGTTCCCTCGATCTCTTTGTGTGCTATGGTGGCTATTTTGCTGCTGATGAGGGTTGCGGCTCTTTTCCCGCCTTCCTGGCAAGTGTATCCCTTTAATGTGGGTGTGCTGTTGGTTTCTTGGAGCAGGATTATGTCTGGCTGTTTCCCCCTGGAGTTTATGTACTGCTGCAGGAGGCCCTGTTTTTTCCTGTACCCCCTGCAGTTCCACTCCCAAATATTTAGTTGCTGTTGTCTTGCCATGATAGGTTTGCATTGTTGTTTGCCCCTTGGTTTTCTGTTGCGCCAAAGCGTCTTTCGCTAAACAGTCTGTCTCTAGCCTCGTGGATAGGTCTGTTGTTTTGATTCTTGACGTAGCTGCGGAAGCTCTGGTCTTGCATAGCTAGTCTCTGCTGGAATTCCTGCATTTGTTTCTGTACTGTCATCATAAAGCTTTTCATTTCGTCCCATTTTTGGTCCTCCGTTTGCTTCTGCTTCTCCTCGACCAGTTGTGGAGGAGGGGGAGAGGCTGGTCTAATATTGCTTACCTCGTTTCTGCCCTGTTGCTGCCATTGTAGTTCTTTGATGAGTTCGTCTAGTTTCCGTTTAATCTGTTTAGTTTCCTCTCGACTTTTCTTTACCTCCTCCCTCAGAGCCTTATTTTCTTCTTCTAGCTTTTTCTCCCTGCTTAAGGGTGTATTTATATCCGTGTATGTGTTTGAGTGCGGATTAAACGATTTAGGAGGACCCGCTTCCCAGCTTACCTTGACTCCGCTACTCTTCTTCTGCTGTTGTTTCGGCCCGGGGCCCCCGAGCTTCTCCAGTGGCGGGTAGGACTCGTCTCGCCGTCCGTCCCGGCTCGTGCTTCTCTCCCGGCTCGGGCTTCTCGAATTGTTCCGTGGTTGGGTGGCCTCTTCCTCCCCAAACCATCTTGGTCGTCGGTTTCTTCTGGCGCTCCTACTTCTTCCCCGTCCTAGCGACTGCTGTTGCTGCTGTTGCTGGCTTCTGAATGCGGGTCGCCCTCTAAGCTCCGCCGCTGGCTTCAGTCTTTGCTTGCATTCCTTGGTGCCTGTTTGGTGGTCTCCGCCGCAAATCAGGCATTTCGGGGTGCATCGGTGTTCTTGGGTTGGGTTCTGCTCTCCGCATTGCTTGCAGGCCTTACTGTCCGGGGTCGGGCAGACGTCGGATCTATGGCCTTGCTTGCAGCATATGTGGCAGAACAGAAATAGTGTTCAGGAAATGGAAAAAAAAAACCTATTCAGTTATTTGCGTGCAACTCTTCTGTGCTTTTTCGGCCTGTAGAGCCTTCACATTTTCTGGGTAGGCAACTTTTTCGAAACACAACAGCTGATGCCGGCGACGATGTTTCCTTGAGAGGCGTCGCAAAGGGTGTCCCGCAGCCAACAGTAAAATGGTCCAGGGAAGACGGGAAAGAAATCGCTCACGGCATACACAAACAGGCAAAAGCCTATCGTTCGTTTTCCCAGTGCTTGGAGAAACACATAGCGCGCACGACAGGTACTCTAAGAGTACGTTCATGTGAGAATTCTATTCAGGCGTACATTTCAAATGCGCGTTTTTGTCATTGCAGTTTGGGATGGAACCAATAATTCAATGCTTATAAGGTTACTATCAGCGTTTTACAAATATATCTTAATCACAATAAAAAATTGACTGCCTCACCCAGACGCTCGTTTTCAGTAAACCCAGCGCAAATCTTGCCCGTTGTTGACCCTTTTGTTGTGTAGTAAATCCGACAATTCTGTTTGCCTGGTTTGGTCGTGCATGATGAGATTGGATTGGATTGTAAAACGTTTATTGCCAACAGTCTGAAAGGCATATAGGCCCCTCGCCTAAACGACGGCCAGAAGGTCTTGGCTCCTAGCGGCGTCTTCGGCCAGTTGGACGACTTTCGTTTGAGTCTCCGGATCGGAGCTGAGTAGGAGAGCCTCCCAATGTTCAAGTGACTTTATTTTTTGTCCCTCCAGGGGGGCAAAAGGGCATTTCCAGAGAATATGGTTGAGATCCGCTTTGGCCTTACACTGCTTACACTCGTTTGAATATTGTCCCGGATAATAACGACGACACATAACCGGGTTCGGAAACGTATAAGTTTGGAGACGGCGCCAAGAGGTGGCCTGACTCTTTGTCAATGATTTATCAGCGGCGGGGTACTTCGCTCGATTAAGCCTATAATGTTGTGTGATCTCTCTGTAACACACAAGACGATCCCCGTCTGCGAAGCCCTCGGTATGGCCACTGGCTCGGAAAGCAAGACCTCGAGCCAGTTAGTGAGCTGCTTCATTTCCAGCCAGGGATGCGTGTGCAGGTGACCAGACTATGCGAATTTTGCGGTCGTCCCTTGCAGTCCGCAGGGTTCCGTTCGTCAGAGGGGAGACCCTCCCCTTGGCAAAGTTCATCACTGCTACCTTTGAGTCACTGACTATCATTGACGCATCCGTGCCCACTATTGCAAGTGCGATGGCGGCTTCTTCTGCAATTTCGGGACTGCCCGTCGTGATCGAGGCGCCGGCTCGGAGATATGTCCCGGCGCTAGCTACCGCTATCACCATTCTCCCCTTCCCGCAATTAGCTGCGTCCACGTAGGCCACGTCTTCTATCGGATAGTTTTTGAAGAATTTGCCGAGGGCTTCAGCCCGTTTCTCTCTGCGATCCTTGTGGTGGACGGGATGCATGTTTTTCGTTAGTGGTGGGATCATCAGCCTATCGCGCACGCTCTTAAGCATGTCCACTTTCGGACCTAGCTGACTCTCGTAATTTATTCCTAGTTTCGCTAGGATTTTCCTGCCTGTAACACTTCCCGACAGCCTTTCGTACTGCGAGATTGTCACGCCTTCCAGAATTTCATCCAGTGTGTTACGAAGACCTGCGAATGATCCCTTCCAGCTTGGACTTCTCCGCTGCCTTCAAATTAGGGAAAGGAGCTAGTAAGCAATCTTACTTATTACAAAGGCTTGAACTAATCTGATTAGATTCGTTTCTTTCATGCCATAACGCCTATTTGCGATTCTGCGGATGAGCCGCATAGTCAGTTGCGCGCATATCTCCAACTTTTTTTTTCTCCATTGAAACCGTTGTTTTGGATGTACAGCCCTAAGACTCTAATCCTGTCCACCGTCGGGATATCCAGTCCTTGAGCCTTAAGAGATATCCGCGGGGGATCCGACCGTGATTTCCTCTTTGGTTGGTAAAAAAGCATTTCCGATTTTTGCGGGGAGCACCTAAGTCCCCTATCATTTACGTACTTTTCAACTTCTCCTATGGCCATTTGGAGAGTCTCCTCTATTTGACCGTCGGTTCCTTTGCCAATCCACATAGTATTGTCATCCGCATACATGCAATGACTGAGACCTTCAATCGCTGCTAGTTTGCTAGGAAGCCCGATCATGGCCACGTTGAATAGAAGCGGGGACAGTACAGATCCCTGCCGGGTCCCCTTGCTACCTAGCTCTATGTAGTCTGATTTACTTTCCCCGAAGTTAATTTGGGCCACTCTCTCGGAAAGGAAATTTTTAACATAGTTGTAGGTTTTCGGGCCTACTCCCAGGAGGCTGAGATTATCCAGGATCGCCTTGTGCGTGACGTTATCGAAAGCCTTCGTCAGGTCAAGACCCAAGATGACCTTTGTGTCCCGCGTTTGTGAGTCCAGAATTTAATGTTTTAGTTGCAGCATCACGTCCTGCGTTGAGAGATGAGACCTGAATCCCACCATGGAGATAGGATAAAAATGGTGGTCTTCCATGTAGTTGTTGAGACGTGTCTGCACTACATGCTCCATCAATTTCCCTGCACAGGAGGTTAGGGATATAGACCTTAGATTCTCGATCGACAGAGGTTTCCCCGGTTTAGGAGTAAGTACCACCTTAGCTGACTTCCACTTCTTAGGAATCTCACCCGCCTCCCAACATTTCTGCATGTAGGCAGTGAGTGCTGTTATAGAGTTGTCGCCGAGATTTCTGAGCAATTTGTTGCTTACCCCATCCGGCCCGGGCGCTGAATTAGTATTTAATCTAGCAAGCTCTGCTCGCACTTCGGATTCAGTAATGGGTTCGTCCAAGCGATCGTTTCGTATCCCACAGTAACCATGCAGAGGTACCTTCTCGGTGTCCCCTATGTACTTAGATCGAATCTCATCGAGCAGCTCTTGCTCTGTGCCCTCATGTTTATGCTGGATCTTTTGGAGGTTTTGCCTCTGGGCCGCTTTACATCCGTCAGGGTCTAGGAGGTATCTGAGGAAACTCCATGTGCGGGCCAGACTTATATTCCCGTCCATTTTGTAGCATAGCGATTCCCAGTTTTGCCTAGAAAGTTTGAGCGCATATTCCTCTATCTCTTTGTTGTGCCTTGCTATCCTTCTAACCAGAACCATCTTCTAAAGCATTGAGGGAGCGGAAAACGCACACATCGACTTTGCGGCAAATGGCACTGGTGTCATCATCTGGTGTTTTTGGAGGATAGCGTCATGACAGTAAAACAATTGAAGATGGCTAATTAGCTCTGCTATGCCTGGATATATGCAGCGAAAAGCAGTGACTACCTCGGGATGAGAAGTTAATTTCTCCAGTATTTGCCCCGTTTGCCAGCAGCTAAACTCGCCTTGGCTTCCATGTCCAGCGCCTCTAAGTTCCCTGGCGTTCTGTAATTCGTTTACAAGAAAGAGAAGACGCAGCATATGTCGCTCGAGGAAGCAGAGAAGTGCCGCCCGGCGGCGTTGAAGCGCACTCGTTCCCTCTTGGTCCTCATAGCTGACGGCAGATGAGTGACGTCACATCCTTGACCGTACCCTAATTGAGTGACGACTATTTTTGTCTCTGGTACTTTCAAATTGCGCGCTAACTACAGTATCTGTCACACGCGGAATCCCGCTATCATTCTCACGGTACACAAGCGCAATTAGCAGCGCTTCACGGCTGGCGGCATGTCACAGCGGTGAAGCGCTCGGCTGGCGATCCCAGGGATGGAGGGTCGATTCCCGTATGGATACTGCTTTTAATGAGGAGTCGCACACCTCTTAAGCGTTGCTAGGCAACGCCGGTAGAGCTTGGTGAGGGGTCTGCGCATTTAGCCTTGGCTGTGACGTCACGACATACAACACACGGCATAAGCGAAACTCGGCTCTGACCCTCGTAGTGAATCTTATCACTTCAAACACCTGCCTTTCTCCTAGTGACGTCACTCGGCGAGCTCGCGCATGCGCAACTGTGGCTAAAAGTGATCACACGCACGCCAGGCCCGGTGCTGACTACCCTAGTGAAGCTTTTCACTTCAAAACTGCCGAGGCGAGCGTTGCAATGCGCGCGGCTGTGAGCTAACAAGATAGCGTCACCACTTTTCCCCTGAAAGTCGGTTTCAAAGTCATTCGCCAGCTCTGTCTCGTTACACATGGCACTAGTTTCCATCGTGAGCTGAAACATCAGGTAAGTACCTCTGCAATTAAGGGATATAGCAAGTAAGGGGTCAACAACGCGCAAACTTGCTGCGCGATTTTGCCGCAAACTGGGCAATTTGTTAGCTTTTTTTTAAGCGAAAGCTTCATTAAACCAGCTTTTCGAGCAATCCGCGTCACAAAGCTTTTCACCTTCAGGTGACCTTGACAGATAATGTGTCTTTCCTTTCTTATAACGAATTTACAATGGAAGCGAAAATTGCCCCTTGTGGGTGGTGCAGAGGTAGATGTCCGAATACTGTGCCGAAGTAGCCAGGTTCGAGCCCGACCGCGGCGGTTGCTTTTCGATAGAAGCGAAATGAAGAGGCGTCCGTGTGCTGTTCATGTCGGCTCTGTAAAAATCCCCAGGGGATGATGATGATGATGAGGTATTTGGGGTATTCTTGGGGAGGTGTATTGGATGCAGGGTATGCTGGCCTACGTCGCGGCGGCGCTCTTGGCGTCCAGGGGAAGGGGGGATGGGATATGGGGAGGGGGTTGGTCATCATCCTGGAGCCGCTCTCGACATCGCCTACTTCATTGCCAGCGCCATGGTACGCAGGTTCGGAAGGAAACTAAAAATGAGCAGCCAGGCCGGACTCCTCCAGGAAGGCCAGCAGGAGCCGGACTTCGCCTGGCAGCGGAGTCCCATCAACTCAGCTGCAGTAGAGCTGCCTGGGAAGGAGAGCCTGCAGGAGCTGGATACCCCCGTCTGTGGGGCCATCATAGCCGCTGCAGCCTGGCCCGTGGAAGGCAGGACCGAGCCGTCGGTGAAGAGGAGGGCGCTCGCTTTGCATTCTTCAATCAGGGCTGTGGCATCCTGGCCCAGGGCAGCAACAGGGGAGCGGCGCTTACTAACCCCATCCTGGTCGACGGTGACCTGTAAAGGGGGACGTGTTGGCGGCGGAGGGAGAATGAAGTACCCTGGAGTTGTTCCGATGAGATCCGTGTACACAGCTATCAGTTCTCCCATCCGTGAGTGGGGGGCACAGCGCAGCCGTGCCAAGAGGGAAGCTCCGTCAGGGGCGTGGTGAAGGCAGTCCACATGAGTGAGGCCTCTGTGGAGGAGCTGCAGGGTCAGCGGTAGAAACCGGATTCCGCCTGTGTTGCTGCAATCCTAGAGTGCTGTGTTCCTCCCAGCAGGTGTCGGGACCATTTCCTGCGGACTCCGTCCAGGACATTCACTCTGGTGGACCTGCGGGAGACAAAAGCGAGAGCATGGAGAATGGAAGAGGTGGCAGCTGCCTCGAACAGCCGGATCGCCCATGATGTTGTGCAGCCGTTTCCCACTGCAAGGAGACATTGGGCTGCTCGGCCAGCCCGGTTCAGATGATCCAGGTAGGCCTTGTCCACAGGGATGCACGCGAGGCGGTGGTCGATCACGAGCCCCAGGTAGTTAACCTGGCATCTCCAGGGCAGGCTGGTGCCATCAATCACCAGGGTGGCTGCACAGGCCGAGGCTCGAGCTCCCAACGGGTGGACCATTAGGGCATCCGACTTTGAGGCAGATAGATTGATCCCCCTGTCGAAGAGGAACTGCTGCACGGAGTCGAGGGCTCGTTGCAGGGTTTTCCTGGATGAGACCATCTGTCTCCTTGAGGCCCGGACCCAGAGCGCAACGTCGCTGGCATAGATGGAGGTCAGCACTCTGTGATGACGACGTTGTTTGATGGCGCTCGGGATGCCAGTCAGAACCAGGTTGAACAGAAAAGGGCTGAGAACAGACCTCTGGGGCACTCCTGTGTTGATGGGGCGAGGAGAGCTGAAGGGCCTAACCCGGACCTCCAAAGAACGATTCGAAAGGAAGGCTGTTATGAAACACTGCAGGTTATCTGTGACCCCCAGATCGTCCTGTTGGATGGCCTGATGTGGTAGGTGGTGAAAGGCGGACTGGACGTCCAGGTGGGCGAGAAGGGCGACGTCTCTTACGTACTTTTCCTCCTCCAGGGTGGGCACTACATCCGCAATGGAGTCCGCGGTACACCTGTGTCTGCGGAACCCTGACTGGCTTTCAGGGAGAAAGTTTTTCACCCGGGCAATCCAAGACAGACGCTCCAGGGCCACGGTCTTCATGGCCTTGCAGGCTGCGGACGTCAGGGACACGGGGTGGTAGGAGAAGATCTGCAGGGGGGGCTTCTTTGCCTTGAGTATGGGGACCACGATGACCCTGGTGTAGCTCTCGGCAAGGGTGCCGCTCTCCCAGATCTCGTTGAACACCTGCAGGACGCGGACCTTTTCACAGGTGTCAAGGTTGCATAGCATTCGGAGGGTAATCCCATCTGCACCTGGAGCTGTCTTTTTCTTGGACCGGTTGAGGGCCCGAGAAGCTCGTGGGTGGTGATGTGATCCGAGAAATGGGCAGCGACCTTAGAGATTGCTGCGGCAGGGAGGGAAGGACAGCTCTGATGCTCACGTAGCGGAGGGCTGGGTTGAGGGCCGAGGACAGGGTGAGCGGCCTTGGACAGGTGATCTGCCAGCTCCTCGGCTAACACCTGATAGGACACCCCCAGGAAATGGCTCCTCCCAGGACAGGATGGCTGTTACCGATCACCTGGAGGAGGAATCGAAATAGTCGCCATGCTGATGCCGACTGACGGGCGTTCTGCAGCTTGTGGCAGATGCTGGCCCAGCCTTCTCGTCCCAGTCGGTTGGCCTGTCGGCCGCAGCAGGCATCAACCTTCCGCCATTTGGACCAGTCCTGGGGGAGCTCCGTCCGCTTGGCCGTGCGTTCCGCCCTTCACCTAGCTGCTCGAAGGCCCAGCAGCCGGAGGTCAGGCATCAGGGTTAGTCTGGGGATGTCGCCAGACATGGTGGCACTCTGACCGCATTCTCCCAGGAGGGTCAGGAAGTCACCTGTATGTGGGATACCTTTGATCAGCTCCCTTAACTGCGACCACTTCGTTACCCTATACATCCTGTCTCGTTGTTGACGCTGCATGGTAGGTGTCAGGTAGATGGGGAAGTGGTCGTAGCACAGGTAGTCAGCTGCTCGCTCCCAAGTGAAGATGCAGGCCTCCGTCAGCTGGGCCAAGTCAAGGATGGAAGGGCGTCGAGGCCTGATGAAGGATGGGGCCGTGGGCTTCAGGAACGGCTGCTGGCAGCTGAGATGGCAACCAGCAGCTTCCTGCCCCTAGCTGAGGATGTCTGGCTGCCCCAGGCCCTTTGGGGGAGTTGAAATCGCCACAGATAACAGCACCATTACCTAGGCGGCAGTGAAGGGCCGTGAGGCAAAAAGGATCCCATGGGGCGCCCCGGGGGGACGTAGACCGAGGCCACCGATGTGTCCATGTTGCCAAGACGGACACAGATGGCACTTATCTCAAGGTGGCTCAGGTCCTTGCCAGCAACATCCAGCACTGCGTGTGAGATGGTGTTGTGCACGTCCCGAGGGCACAGTAGGACACGCCAGAGTAACCAGTTTAGCCTGGTAGGCGAGCAGATTTCGCAGGTATCCTGGTCTCCTGAAGTGCCAGGATGTCGACGTTCGAGGTTCCCTGCTAAATCAGATAGATAGATAGATGGATTTATTGAAAGAAAAAGGCAGGGAGGTTGGCCGGAATAATTCAAATCTTGCCTGCTACTCTGCACTGGGGAAAGGGAAGGAGAGAAGAAAGAAAGTCATGATCAGTGACTATGTGGGAGAAGGCATATCAAATACATATACAGACACAGTAGCTTGCTTTACAAGCGCGAATCAAGTCCGCTGGCACACAAAAAACGGCAAAGAGCATGCACTGCCTGGACACTCTTCCCCTTGTCCTGCCAAGCGCCCAGCAGCAGTTCCTCCGACAGAGGCCTCTTGTCCAAATGCTTCAAGGAAGCGGCTAGTACATTTCTTTCGCACGCATACGCTGGGCACACCAATAATACATGGTCAACAGTCTGTGGGATGCCGCAAGTTGAACAATCCGGCGAGTCCATCTGTCCAATTAAATGTAAGTACTTGCGCGTGAAAGCCAAGTTTAAACGAAGTCTATGTAGCAAGCATGCCTGATGACGCGGAACATGAAATTTGAATGCTCGATCGAGCCTTCTTTAACGAATTTGTCGAGGTCGTCTCGTAAGTCAGCCAGGCGAGCGCGTAGGGAATTCACATTACACTGAAGGACGCGTGGCCTTTCTGTGGTTCTTCTACGGTTCGCCATGATTAAGGAGAGGAGGGCTCTCTGCAGCGAGAGCTGCCTCGTACATCTTACGTGCCCCCGAGTTGGGGGGAAGCTGTGAGAGGAGAGTCTGGACCGCCAGTCGGATGGCAGCTGTCACACCTGGTTGCACTGCTTCCGCCGTAGCAGGAGGCTTGGCAGAGGCATGGGCTGCAGGGCGAGGTGGTCAGGTGCTTCGCGCCTTGAGGACCCATGCATAGTTACCTTTTCCCCCAGGGAGCTGTCGGTCCAGGGGGGCGCTGGCTCGGCTGCTGTGAGCGCAGCTCTTGAGGATAGACCGCTTTGGCCTGTGGGTTGGGGTTCTCTGTAGTGCGGTGGTTAGCTTGCTCTGCTTTTTCCACCTTGGGCAGGACGGGTCCGAGGCCTTGTGGCGTCCAGTGCAGTGGATGCACTTGGGGGGCAGGGGCCGCACAGTCATTCCGGATATCGGGCCCACTACAGGTGGTGCAGCAAGGCGGACGGGTGCAGACAGACCTGATGTCGTTGTATCCGCCTCAAAGGGGACACTGCAAGGGACGGGTCATCACGGGGCGGACTCGGAACCGCATTCCAGTGATGTGGACGTGGTCTGGAGGAGGAGCAGCAAACCGGACTGTCACGGCCTGGTCGCTGCGTCTCAGGCTGACAATCCCCACGTCAGCCTCAATGGAGTTGGCCTCGACACTGTCGCTCACCTCCCGGTTGAGCCGTACACCATGCCAACGTAGTTGTTCCGTTGGGAGGCCTCGAACGCACGTACCGGAGTGGCACGTAGTGAGGAGAGGGCCAGGAGCTAGTCACGGGCAGCCTCCGTAGACACGTCTGCGGCGATGATTAACAAGTGTTACCCGGTTGCTGCGCGCGTTCCTGCCCCCATCATTCGATGCTGAGTGTACCCCCCTATTCCTGCGAGGCTCCGGTTGTCGAAGCATTGGCTCCAACTGTGGGGCTGAAAGGGGGGTGGGGCTGGTTACGAGACCGACAACACCCACGCGAAACGCAGGAACGGGCACCAGAGCTGCGCTCTAAAAAACGCACTATTAGTAGCTCGACTCACCTGTGTTTACGCGAAAGGCTCCGCGGCAGCGGGAGGTGCCTCGCAAAGGCGGCAGAGAGGCCAGGTGCTAGTGTTCGTGGCTCGCGACGTCAATCAAAGGACACTCGGATTAGTATAGAGAAAAACCTTCGAAAACGCGCTAAAAAAACAAAATGCTCCCCCCGGCCAAGCCAGGGTTGAAAAAATGCGACACAGAGTACCTTAAACGGCGACTGGTGCCTCGCAAAAGCTGCAGGGGCGCAAATGGCAGTCAGTGTTGTAACGGGGGACCTAAGTCCCAAAGATGAGGACTCGAGGGCGCTTTAAAAATACTCGACACCAGGCGAACGCCGGCGCTGCGCCGGAGCCGATCGCGGCGGCCACGGCTTGACACACGGCTAGTCTCGAGGGAGAGCACGAAGCGCACTCTCCCTCGAGACCAGCCGTGCTTGACCATGGCCTCCGAGATCACTCCCGTGCGCGTGTTCGCGGAGGTGATCTCGGAGGCCATAGCTTGACAGAGGAAACTGCAGTAAATCTCCGCGTGGGTTCGCTTTGAGGACCGCGCGGGCGAAGTGAGTGTTAGCTTTCCTCTCCAGTGAGGGAAAGAGGAAAAGCGTGCTGGCACAATCCCTTTCTCTATGGCGCTGGAGCGGTAAAAGGTGTGATGTGACGGTGATTGTTAGTGTAGCGTTTGCCCATGTAGCGCTGTGGAACGCTTCCTTTTGTTCTCCATGTGAAATTGAACGTTGTGGTTGTGCTGTAGAAAAGGAACGTGTGTGGTGAAGTGGTAGCCTCGAGACCGAACCACGACGTCACTGATCGTCACTACAGTCAGAAGGACTGTATGGTTGGTGTTGGTATGGTTGGTATGGGAAGGTTGGTGTTCGCGGCTGGCGACGTAAACACCAACAGCACAAAGGACAGTGAAGGGTTCGTCCTGCGAATCGAACAAAACACATTTCCCGCGGCCGCGGTTCAGAGGACGCGGAGCAGCTTACCTGAAGGGATAAGTCGTAATGCTTTCAGCTCGGTGTCGACGCTGGATGCTGGAGTGGAGGCTGTTTGGTGCAGCGGCGGCATAGTCCTAGGGCCGCGAAGGGCGCTCAGGTGGTCTGCAGCGCAGCTGGTCCATCCAGGAAAACGAGACACAACGCGCACAGCACAGTACGCACGAGCACATCACCACACACGAGGAGATCGGAGGCGGCGAAGGGCGAGGGCCAGCCGGCGCGAGCGGCCCCGGCGTACTCGACGGAGCGAGCGCGACGCACGTCCGGACGCTCCTGAGGCTGAGGGATAACTGACGCTCCGGAGAGAGCAATCACGGCGCAGGAGCACAAGCGAAACACGTCTGCACTCTCCAGAGGTTCCTGTGGGAATGACAGGTGGTCGAAATTACTTCAGAGCCCTCCACTACGACTCCATTTTCTCTTTCCACTTTCATTCCCACCCTTCTCCCTTCCCTTACGGCGCGGGTCAGGTCAGCGCCATCTAGAATAATTCTAGGTGGCTCTGGTGAGGTCCGGTCAGGTGCCCAAAGAAACAAGTGTGATAGATACTGCACCTTTCCTGTTCTGTGAACCAATTAATGATAGCGAAACCTTTACTGTGCTAGGTATCGCAGGTGTTCATGTGGCACTAAATTTGCTCTTGAAGTGACCTTGACTAAATTAACGGTCACCCAAATCTATTCTGGTCGTTCCTTTTCCCAAAAGCTAGGTTTTCACCTTCAAATGCGGCCCCGCCGCAGTGTTGCAGGTAAGATGCCGGACTACTGTGCCGGAGTACCAGGTTCGATCCAGATCGCCGGCGGCTGCATCTTGATGGAGGCGAAACGAAGTAGCGTCCGTGTGCTGTGCGATGTCATTGCGTTAGAGATCCCCAGGCAGACGAAATTACTCTGGGGCCCTCCACTACGGCAGCCCTTTCCGCCTTCACTACCACCTTCCAACCTTCCCTTACGGCGCTGGTTAGGTATCCTCAGAACAAGTGGGACAAATAGTGCGCTTTTCCCGTTCTTAGGCATGAACCCCAAACCCAAACCCACCTGGGAGGACTGGGAGGCAGCCCTGCTCGGCTACTCCGACCTGGCAAGCCAGAAGGCCCTGGTCCACCGAGCACGAGCCGCGACGGTCGCCAATGGGCTCCTGTAATGAGGAGCCCACCTAGTGATTTCAAGAGGTTGCCCCGGCTACCTCAAGCTTCCTCCCTGCAGCAAACGTTTTTCGTACACACACACAAAACTAGTAGTAGTACCAATAAAACCTTTATTAAAACAAAGGAGTTTGGGGCATGCATGCCCCTGGGCCCCCGTACGGCCCCACTGCACTCAAACATTCATGTTCCTATGGTTCATGACATTGACACCACAGTCTGCGGCGGTCTTCAGCCCAAATATTGGAGGACGCTTAAGATTCGCCTTCAAGAGTGGAACGCGATAGCGTTTTGCACCTCGTTCGCACCCCCCACTCATTCGCTCGGTATGCTCTTGAGTCACACAAAGACATAGTTTTCACACTCAACACTCCTAAGTGCACTGTACAACTTTTTTCTAATTATTTGTTCAAACAAGTGCTTCTCACAATCTACATTATTGCACTGTGTTGTGCACACTACAACGTTTCTTGCTCCCGTGTTCCTTTAGCGTTCACACGCACTGAGTATGTCGGAGGGAGAAAGCCGGGCAGCGACGCGCCATGAAGGCGGACGCGATCATGGGGCTGACGCCTTGATGGGATCGTCCTCTATCTCGCTTGGGAGCACCACGCAGAAGCATGATTCCTCGGAAGCAGCTCGGCACAGATCGCAGGGGACGCTTTCCCAGCAGAAGCGCTACGGCGCAGCGATCACGTCAGAGGCGTCCGGCATCAGACGCTGCACCTAGCAATCGCGCTGTGAGCGGAAAGAGGAGCCGCGTTGCCTAAACACCACTGTTCGAGTGACGCACGCTGGATGGTGGAAGGGGAGAGAGCGATAAAACTTATTGAACGCAAAGGTATTGGGGCATCCTCGCACCGGTACCCGCGCGGCCCGAAGGGGAGAAGCGGGTGAGCGAAGATAGAGATAGAAAGGAAAGACGATTGATTCTACTACCCGAGAGGGTGCACGGCGAAACGTCAGGGGCGAGTGGCGCGCCACGTGTCGGGGCAGCGCCGCACATTGCGAGGAGGGGTTCTTCTGTGTTTGCCGCAAGATGGCTCGGCATGTGCGCAGAGCGCAGAAGAAATGTAGCGGAAACGTACTTCGCTACTCGTGTAACTGCGACTTCTGTAAGTAACATGCTCATAATTACCGATATACACCGCAATATAACGTTCTACGGCACGTTTCTAAGGCAACACCGCAGTCACTAGAAACGCTTTTGCACCGCTTTCAAGCATCGAACTCGTGGCTGAGTGTTTGGGTTCACATCAATTCAAAAAAGATCCACAATAATGGTAAAACTCGCAACAACCAGACTTCGGCTGTCACGAAAGGTTTAAAATTTCTTGAGGACAGCCGGTGAATCGAGCACACTGATCCAGTCGGGTGGATCAGAAAGCACCCGGTACGTTTCTCTAAGGAGCAGCACACTCTCGATAAAGTTCTCGCGTACAGAACGCGTGTTGACATCTGCATGTTGCACTTGCATCCTTGTTTTCCACAGGCTGTGGAGGCCCAAGACCATGATTAAATCCAAAGGAATACCCTCACTCTCGACTGGAAGGAACCGTATGCCATACGGATCTAACGGAAGGTCTTTCTTTAGTGTTCTCTGGAGAACATCCCAGTGAAAGACTGGGTCCCAGCAATCCAGAAAGACGTGCTCAATTGTCTCTGTTCTTTTTGCAAAGGAGGCAGTCTGTTGTCCAGGGAACGAATAAGCCTCTTTCTTGTAACCAGGTTTTAACAGGTAATGTGTGGGAATGTAGCTTAAAGAACGTTTTACACTGAAGGCCTAACTGGCATCTTTTTCACACGCTTTAAGACATCCTGTCCAGGGCCTGCACGGTGTGCTGCACGGTAAATCGGCAACGGTATCGTCACATCCAGAAGATCTTTGTACAGCTTCTTCTTACACACTTTGCTCAAGTATTCCATTGAAAAACGCGCATGCAACATTCTGAAAGACAAGACAACTTCGCTCATGTACCCTTTTAAAGCGCCACTCATATTCTCACCAGAACAGACAACGTATTCTGGAAGCATTTTACACAGTCGTACTTGCATGACCGTCCTCAAGAATTTGTCGTTTTGATCACGAAGGAAAAAAAACGCGAGACAACCTGTCGCAAAAAGAGATGCACAAGGCCAAGCCTCCCGCCTTAACAGGAAGAAAGAGGTTAGTTCTGCTGCACTTTTGCCATGTTGAAAAAAAAAAACTCGTGGTTGAGTGGTAGCATCTCCGTCTGACACTCCGGAGACCCTGGTTCGATTCCCACTCAGCCCATTTTGGAAGTTGCTTTTTATTAATGAAGTGCATGCCGGGATTTACCGCTCACGGCCAACGCCGCCGACGCCGATGACACCGGCTTTTCTGCGACACGAGCTCCTTAACGCTACCGCGTTAATAGAGTCCTCAGAGTGCAGCAGGGTGCCCAGTCCTCCCACGTGGTGAGGGGCTCCAGACCCCGCGGGGGGGACCCGCCGGGAATTGAAACATGATGTGGGAGAGTAAAGGTGGGATTGTTGCATAGTGAAAGAGGGATCGGTGAACGTGTTGTGGTATAAGACGCACTATAAGAGGACGGGAGGGTGAGCATCTGGAGTCGTCGCCACAGCGTCTGGTGCTAGTTACCTAGAGAATGGTGAGGTGGGGTGGAGAGTCGCTGGGCCCGATAGGCCTGCGTTAGCTCACTGAAGGAGTGCATGCGATCACGCTTTAATCCCGGATCGGTGGCTACTGGCACCCGGTTTAAAGAACCTGGGGCTAGCGCAAGCTTCCTTTATTTAGGATGGGTTTTAGGTGTCCTCAGAGAAAGTATGGCAGACTGCGCCTTTCATTTCCGGCGTGGAAAGGAAAGGCGTAATATCTCTCATACTTGTTTTGTGAACACCTCAACCGCGTCATAAGAAAAGGGAGGAAGGTGGAAGTGAAAGTGCAAAGAGAGAAAAAAAGAGTCATAGTGGAGGGCTACGGAACACCTCGCTTTATGCCTAAGCCACGGAAAAGGAAGAAGTGAATTAAAAACAACGTTCCTTAGTGGATAGCTGGGCTTGTATTCCGAGTTTGCGTTGTCATCGAAGTGTCGCTATCTCACGTCACCTCGAGTCATCTGATTGGTGGAAAAGCTGGAATCAGGTGTTGAAACTACGGAACCGGAAGATGTGGCGACATCATGTCCGACGCTTCCACCAATCAGATGACTCGGGGTCGCGTGAGAAAGCGACACTTCCGATAACGACACAAACTCGGAATAAGGGTCCTGCAGAAAATATTGCTACGAAGATGACGCAGCGGGCAGTGGCGCGGGGTGGAGCGCTCGCGCCAGGTCCGTTGGCAAATAAAGCATATTTCATCGTCATGTCATCACGTCGTTCTGTTTCTGTTGTGCCGCCGTGTTCCATCGCTTTTCATGCCACCACGTAACATTTCTTGGAGGTGCGGTTCATCCTCATCCTTGCCTTGCACCGTCGAAGCCAACCGTACGCCTGGTCCATCTGCCGAAAGCCCGTGGAGATCGCCGCCCAGCTCTGCCCCAGCCTTTTGCTCAGACCCGACCAGCCGCTGTCCCCAGCCTTGTCCCCAGCCCTGACCACAACACACGACGACCAGGAAAAGCCCAAAGCCGACCCTACCGACCCCACGACGAAGCGACCTCACGACCACTCGAGAGAAGACAGCACCCCCGCCCAAGCCGTTCGACGTGCCCATGAGCCTTGGACTTGATGCTCCGGTGCAAGCATTCCTCCCATCTTCACATTCATTGTCGTGTCCAGCGTTTCATGCCCAATCTTGTGTCTGTGTTCATCTCACGTCATGTAAGATAGCGACACTTCGATAACGACGCAAACTCGGAATACGAGCCCTGGGCCCGTATTCCTAGTTAGCGTCGTTATCGAAAAGTCGCTACCTCACAATCTCGTGTCCCCTAATGGGTCGAAAGCCGGAACATGATGTTGTTACCTCTTCCGGTTTCGGTGTGTCCACCAATTAGATGACTCGAGGTCACGTGAGATAGCGACACTTCAATAACGACTGAAACCCGGAATACGGGCCCTGGCTGATCAATGGTATTAACGCCTGTAGGTATACATTATACAAGCATATACATTTATACGAGTATATCTATAAAGGTTGAGCGCGAGGCCTGTGAGCCTTGTGACGAAATGAAAAGGAATTCATTATAAAAACGGAATAATAGGAAACGAAAAGGCTTGAGCAATAAGTGCATCTTGCGCAAGACAAACCACGTCTTGCCATAGAGGAAATTAAAACGTTTACTGTTCATTATGACGTGTATATTGCACTCAGCAGGTAAAATTTTCTTGCTGTCCTAACGTCCGCGAATATTATTTTGCCGCTTGGCCTTGTCATATGTTATGGGTAAGGTAACGTAATATATTGCTTGCAGATGTATATTTAGCTAACAATTCAATTTCATATAGATAATGCATTCCACGTAGGCTTTAGCTGTTGCGACTGTAGGGATATAGAAGATAGAATGCACGAGCCTGCCAACTGGCTGCTGGGCCCGACGTTGCTGGGCCATCACCGCTGCCTCGTGCTGACAGTGAAGAATCAAAAACACAAAGAGAAAAAAAAAACAGAGAAGCCTCGCAACAGCCGTCTCAGCCACCAAACCAACGGAGTGTACAATAACTGCATGCACAACAGATACAGATACACCGGTGGCAAGGAGCCACCAAGTCCCCAACCGCTGAGAGCCGGGAGCAGCTGCCCGCCACCGTGTTAATTTTTGCGTTAACCAGTTTTTGTTACAGTAACTTCGAAACTGACAACAGTAACTAGATATCAAGAAAACGGTTTGCCCAAACGTGTTCAGAGCTTCCCAGCGTTACCGTAGAGTTCGCCATTCGGTAAAGGCTAAAGCGGTAGCTAACACGGTAACGATATGCTTTAACTTCCCAATGCACTCCAGAGGGCGCTAAATCAGGCCCCCAAAAACGTCATTTCAATTTTGAAAACACCCAAGCTGTTGTCGTTTTGGCGCCGTGTAGGCTGTCTACTGGTTAGCGGCAATGACAGAGTTAGGAACCGGCATTTGCTGTCTACTCGTTCGACTGGACTCTGAAAGTACCACAGCTGACTTCGTTTTGGCGCGTGCAGCCAGCCTACTGGGCAGTGGAGATGGCGAGGTGAAGACCCGACATTCATGGTCTAGCCTTTCGTGTAAACTTGAACGTACCGCAGATGGTTTCATTGTGGCCCTGTGCAGCCATCTTTATGAACCGGGGTGATTACGGGGTAAGGAACCGGCATAGGTGGTCTAATATTTCGAGTTGACCTGAACGTACCGCAGCTGTTTTCTTCTTGGCGCAGTGCAGCCAACCTACTGTATCGTGGCGATGGCTGGGTTATAAACCGGTATAATTAACCTACTCGTTCAAGTGGACTCTGAAAATACCTCAGCTGTTTCTCTTGCGCTATGCAGTGGGACTACATGCCAATGGCGCTGACAGGGTAGGGTGTTCTACTCATTCAAGTGGAATTGAACGTGCCGCAGCTGGTTCCTCTTTGGCGCTGTGCAGCCAGCCTAATTGGCAATAGCGTTTACGGGGTTGAAACTGCCATAGAAGGTCTACTCTTTCGGGTTGACTCTGAATGTGCCGCAGCTTATTTCGTCTTGGCGTCGTGCAGCCAGCCTAGTGGGCAGAGGCTGTGACAGGGTTGGCAACCAGTATAGGTAGTCTACTCGTTCGTTCGTGTAGACTATGAAATTACCGCGGCTGGTTTCGTGCCGTGTAGCCAGTGGGCACTGGCGATGACGGGGTTGTTAACCGGCATTGGTTGTGTAATTATTGTAGTCAACTTGAACATACCGCAGCTGTGTTCTTCTTGGCCCTGTGCAGCCAGCCTTCTGGCCAGTGGCTTGACGGGTTTATGTACCGGCGTAGATAGTCTACTCGTTGAAGTGGACGCTGAATTTACCTGC
This sequence comes from Amblyomma maculatum, assembly GCF_055883805.1. Lineage (NCBI taxonomy): Eukaryota > Metazoa > Arthropoda > Arachnida > Ixodida > Ixodidae > Amblyomma > Amblyomma maculatum. Next base: position 131,100,013 of record NC_139345.1, on the reverse strand, counting down.
TTCTTGTTTATTGTTGGTGCCGTGGATGCCAGCCTATTGTCCAGTGGCGATGGTGGTGTTTGGAACCTGCATAGATGGCCCACTGGTTGGAGAGGACTGAAAGTATCGCAGCTGGTTACTTTCCGGCGCTGTGCAGCCAGCCTACTGGGTAGTTGCGATGGCGGGGTTGGTAACCGGCTAGGAGGTCCACGCGTTCAAGTACCTAGCTGACTCGGTGAGGCATTATTCGAAAGCAGGCTAGCGTGTTTGAAAAATATTTTCATTCCCAAAACATGAATATTATGGCCGTGTAATTGACTTCGTGAATGTCCCGACGATTGGCGCTTTCGGTAGGGAAGGGAAATTAGCAAAGCCCTGGTACAGACCTAGAGAGGATGTCAGGAAACTAACCCCTGTACTGTTGCCTATAAATTGGTGCGAAAAACTTACCTGAACTAAGGTCATTCACGTGTCTAATTATGATTTCAGTTCAAGCTTATCACCCATGCCTAAGCAGTACTTTTACACTTTTACATTTTGACCAAGCCGACGAAAAGACGAGAAATTACAATAGGAAGTGCTTTTGGGCGGTTAGACTGCCTTTAGCTGGTTGGCATTTTATTATGCGGGAGGCGCTTGGCCGCGACAATATGAATGACTCTATTTTCAGAAATCGATTCCTGTCGATCACAGGGGTAGATAATGGTTATCAGCGGCCACCATTTATAAGTTATAATTTTTACATGCATTACATAGCCCCATGTTTCCGGCTATAAGAATTAGGAGCCGTTGGACAAACCTCGTGCCCTTGAACGAGTACTCTGGGCGATAATGACTCCTGGGGCCTAATCTCTGCACTTTTTCGCAACTTCGAATACGAATAGCAGAGTATGAGCTTTACAGGTTCCACTAACAGTTTGCAGAGTGCATACAAAACTGTTCGAGCAAATGTAGTCGATGAACTATTTGGCGAATGGACATCATTCGGCTCAACTCGACAGTGCAAGGAGTTATCAAATGAACGTAAAGAAAAAGGCGTTCACCAGTTGGTGGTGGTGGTGAAAAACTTTATTTGGGAGACTGTTCTGGAAAAAATGACGAATTCAAATACGCTGTTTTCGGGTCTTGCGAATGCTAGCCCCATCTAGGAACAGAACATAAAATATATTGCCTTTTGGCGGCATTAGGCTTCAAAACACACCAATTTTGAGCAATAATTTTGAAAAGCGTATCTCTTCGTTTTTTGCTAATTATCTCTAAATCTGTTTGTAAATGTTATCCTGAGCATGTTTCTAAATAGTTTGGCGCCGGGTGGTTGTGTGTGCATCATCAGGATCAAAGTTAACAACTTTGGCTCAGGTTGCTTTATCAACCAAGGTCATCCCTACAATCAATAAGCACCCGAAATGAGACAAATTCAAGGAACTGTGATTTAATGCATCGGCGCTGCGGTTAGTTTCTCAATCAGCTTTACCAATCTTGGAACCCAATGTAGAGAAACGTCCGTGTGCCCTTGTTCCCCTTTTACTTACCCCCTGCCTCATAAACTAACCTGAATGGAGGAAGTGTCCCTTACAAGGATTAGACGTGGGGCGGCTCTTACCCCGTCGGTGAAGTGTCGATGGGATTCTCAAGAAGATGCAGTGCAGAGCGCATGCCCTAAGTTCTCAAGGCCAGCCGCAGAGGTGGATCTTCCCCACATTTTATGGACCTGCCCAGGAATGAAGCCATCCAGAATAGCACAACTGCAAGAAGTTGGACTGTCGGCTACAAAGGATGAAGGTCAATGGAAAATATTAAGAGCCGGAACTTGTCCCGATTTCTTGAAGAAAATGGACTCCATGACTTATTTTAATAGTAACCACAGCCTCCTTCTATGACATATAGCAAGTCTTCGAAATAAAAAAAATAGTGACATAAAACAGCTATGGCAACGAATGTTAAAGTGCACAGAAACAAGACGCAACATGTCGCCACAGTGTGATTCTGCGGCAGCGGTTAGGATATCACATAATCGAAACGAATCAAAGCACTGAGCCTGTCTCAATAGCGCTACATCGAAACATGTTTACTTAAAATTCACTCCAAATCTTTCCCGGCATAAACTTCAAAGAATTTTAGCGCAGCTACCTTTACTGTGAAAATGAGGATGCCGCGACTCAGTTTCCAGGAAATACCACAGCGTTAAAATGGAGCTCATAAGAGAGCAACTTCTTGGGATAGACGTAACATGAGTGTCCAGGCCTGACACCCTTGTCAAAAGTAGACCTTCCTTCAGTGCTTGACCTCGAAGACGCGGCTTCCTTTCAGCGCGATATCTTGACGCAGGCCGAACAGTTAAAAAGCATCAGCCGATATCACTCTTGTTTCTATCTCAAGCATAGAGCTACAGGCGTCAGGTTCATCCCTTATAAAACCGCATATGGCACACTATCTCGACCGACCTATTGCCAGAAGGAAGTTCCGGCAGAGGCACCCTGCAGACACACGCCGGACCGAGCCTTTGGTGTCTGTTTTTCAGCACACAAGCCGCAATACCATAACAAGCTTTAGGATTTGTTTACCGTGGGCAGGAGGACGCGACGGAAATATGGTACGGAAGTCTCTGCCCCTTACGTTTCTCCTGGCGAGCGCAGCAGGTGAGACATTGTTTTTTTTTAGGTTAAATGGCAATGCGGGCTTAGACTGCACCGTGGTTTATGTCACCGAAAAACATCTAACTGGTGCATCGTACTCAGATTGCAAGAATGCGACTAATTTTTGCACTGAGGATGAAACTACAGGTGTTTATTCAATTAATCGAAGTGAGGTATAAATTTTGGTGATATGTACAAGCTTGGGCATAAATTCGTAGGTCATTGGGCCTGCTCTTGAGCTGTAAGTTTAAGCTGTCGTGACATCTCTATGTCTAAAAATGTCCGTAGAAAAATGGCATTTTCACTAGTTGTACATGCACATACATAACATGTAACTGCTTAAAAGCATACTCTGTAGCCAACGAACTTCTGGCTAACGCTGTTCATCATTCGTATATATCGACCTTCTCTTTTTTCTGCGGCAAAATTACTTTCGATTCCCGTGATTGCCCTGGGAGTTACGGCTGCGATCACGACTTTTGGCATGGACATGGCTCCAGCGCCACCATTACTTATGCTCTTTTTTAAACAGACTGAAAATCAAATGGTACTGCAATACGTCTGTCGAAATATACGGTTGGCCACTGCCCGAATTTAAAAAAAAATTTAAAACAGGCGACCGTTCATACAAAGAATACATTCTTTTGTCTCACAAGAGTGTATGCAACATTAAGACCTAAATAAACAGACTTTGTATCTGAATAATGAAGATATATTGAAAGATAAGAAGCAGTAGCAGTTGCGATGTTCTTCTTAAAGTATTTCACTTCTTTTCTTATGTAACGGTGCCTCAAATAAAACTACAGTGTTTCGTATACCAGGCAATCCTTCCCTAGTATAAAATGTATGTGTTGGAAGTCAGAAACGAGAAAACGCCCAAGACTATAGATGTAGATGGCACTTCAATGTCTCTCTATAACCACTCTACCATATTTACATGTTTGTCGAACGAAACGCATCATTTTTTTCCCTGAGCTGCTAGTATAATATAATAAAATTGGGTAACCTAACGTCAACTCATGAGGTGATTTAAAATAACCAATTTTAACAAAGCTCTGTCATGTCAACAAATGTAAATGCTTATTGGCATTTAATTTTTAACATTGACACTAAGGCGCATACACCATTCATACTGTATAAATTATACATTTATCTATTTGAAATGGGTCAATATGGTGTCGTGTTTTAGTAGATTGGCCAATGTAAACAGGATTTCATACCATAAGCACAGAATCGTGCACTAAACAATCAGTGATTCCTTCGTTGCTTTCTTTACTTGAAGTTACCAGCTTCGCACAGGTTTCCTTGAATAACAATCACACAGAAGAAACGTCAGACGGACCGGAATTTGAAGACACCGGCAAAAGCATAACCGTTCTGTTACGAAAGAGCGCTACTCTGAAGTGCACCGTTCGGAACTTGGGTAAACACACGGTAAGTCTTCCGTCCCTGTACCTGTTTTAATGGGTTGAAAAATGGGCTAATTTACCTCATGTTTCGTGTATAAAATTTGAATGCTGAGTATGGCTGCTCTCACAATGGTCACTACGGAGTAAATATTTACCGCTGAAGAGTTTCTGAGAACAAAACAACTAAAAGCAGTGCTTGCTGAAAATATACACAAAGTGCCTATGATGTTCGTACCTGTGTAATTTGAGTGATGCTGCCCGTACTCACAGGAGCGTTGGAAATTCAGAGCGTGTAAGGTTTCTGTGAGATAGTCATTTGTTTATACCAATGATCTGTGTCACATGTCAATTCCTGTAATAGCACAAATGAGGGAAACATTCTTGTTAACGAAATACAGAAAATATGCTATATGGAGTCGTCGAATAAAGCATAATCAAGGCTAAAGGAGTAGCAAAGTGCGAAAGAGGGAGGCAGTCACTACCTTTGTAAGTGGAATAGGTTTGTGGAGATTCTCGTTTTATTTATTTACGCCGCGGTAGTATTCATGCCGCAGTTCGTTTAGCGGGTTTTGAATCCCGAGCTTCATTTTCCTTCTTTTCACAAGTGTAGGTCAGGTTACATAAGTTGTGGCAATATAAGAACGACCTTATTATATTTTAATTGTTTTCTCTGCAGATAAGCTGGGTTCATGTGGATCGCTTCGCGATTCTTGCTGTCAATTCAACGTTGACCACAAGAGACCGCCGAGTGTTCTTAATGAGAGAGAATGACTCGTTCAGTCTCCTCATCCATGATGTCATGTACAGAGATGCTGGGCGCTACGTCTGTCAGTTAAATACAAATCCGAAGAAGAATCAAGTAATGACCATAAATGTGGTCGGTACGTAAGCTTTGTGTTCTCTTTCTAAGGTTAGCCCTCAACTGCGTAGAGCAGTGATCGCAAAATTTTACTGTTCGCAACATCTTGGCAACTGAGCAAATGCAGAGCTCCCTACTCTTTTGTAGAAGAAACGTGTGCCAAGTAAGGAAGCTCGTACCACATTTTCGCGGGTTTTTGTCGACCGTAGTAAAATATCTCCCGAATTCAGACACCTTATAGACAAGTTTAAAATCGTCACCTCTATCTTGGTATGCAAGACTTGTGAGTAGCTCGTTGATGACGCTTTTACAACGCCGGGACCACAAAATTCATTTGGCCTTGATCTAGTTAGGCGCTAACGTCCACAAGTATAGCAGGGTTTGTGCAGTTGAGGGCACGGATTCAATATGAAATCTTTCAAAGTGTTTAATATTATGATGGCTAAACTCTCATTGAGCAAAATAATGCTTGATGCCTTTTACACGACGAGAGAGAAATATTTTACATGGATGATTTGGTAATAAATCGCAGCTCATATGGAATTCTGTCGCATTTAATCATAGTAGCGTCCAGCATTTTCGCTGAAGTCAGCTTGTCCTCGAGTTTCAAAATATCGAGATTCATCTTTTCGTCTTCGTTATGAACGACCGTCGGTAGTTGCATGTTAAGCAGTTTTAATTCTCCAGATATGATATTCAGTATAAAGCAAACATCTTGTAAGCGAAACGGGCTATTGTTCTACAAAGTGTGGACAGCGTTGTAGATAACAGACGAGGCTATTACTTCACAATCGAAAGTTCTATTTAATAAGCTCACCGGCACAAAATAGAGAGATAAACGCTGTGGTGGTGGTGGTGGTCGTAGGAAATACTTGTTCGGTGGGTGTCAGGAAAGAGAAAGTCGGCTGCCCTCTGCCGTACTCAGTTCTAACGCTTACATGTGTGGCCAATCCTTATATTGGGTATGTACAGTTATCCAAGGGCATATGAATAGCAACAACAAAGCTGAAGAAGAGATCAGGCAAGAGCAGTGTAGAGTCAGTTGTGCGCACCCACAAGCATTCCTGATAAAGCTGATAGTGATTCTCCTCATAAACTAAAGACAGACCGGCAAGCCTGTGATTCTCTACGTGAACTAGCGAACATAGAAAACATCTTGAAGTACTACAATTTGTCCTATCTTACTGTATACCCGCAATGTTTCGTGGTTGTGATATATTTCGTTTTTCTCGATTTGAATACTTCTCCGCCCTGCTTGGAAAGCCCGTTTCACACCGTGACTTTTGGTTATAGCTGATAAACGTTTAACTTATGTGTAAATGTTGCGTTTTCAACACTTTCTAATTCCTTCCTGCAGCACGCCGCTCAACCTTCAGACCATCGAACAACGGCCCTGTAGATAATCCCGAAAGCAATACATTTCAGCCGCCGGACAACGAAGCTCAAAACAAGCCTCTTGAACCAGAGTTTGTAAACACCACAAGTCATGTCGCAGTTGCGGAGGGGCGGGAAGCCTCACTGACATGCATAGTTCAGAACTTGGGTGAATATAAAGTAGGTATATTTTTTATGCTTCATTACGTTTTTCACGGTGCTGTTTCCTGTCACCCACTCACAGTATTTTAAAGTGTTCACATGATTATTAGGAGTTTAGGTGTCATATGTTCTTTTCTAACAATTCGCGGAAAGATCATGGAAATACATCCCCACAACAGCCCTTACCTCCTTACGAAAAGCCCAAATTCAAGAAATGCAGTTGGTTGGCTACTGGATGCCTCCGAAGGACGAATTCAGACTAATGACTATCTTCACGTTTTTGTTCATCAAGAGCATGTAGTTACTTTCTGAAAATATATTTATTGTTTGCTAACGTGGATTTGGCTCATTATAAGTATAAATGTGCACCTTCCACTATGATGGTTGCGTCAGGACCGTTAATCTCTGGTATCACTCAGGGCAACAAAATAACGGCATTTTTATTAGTATAACACATTTATTTTTGAAGTTGTGTTATGATTAATGGCGGGTTTGGTCGAGTCCTTAGTCCGGAACTGTGTTTGCTGATGCCGCTATCCGAGCTCTCGCAAGCAAGGGCCTTTGTGCCGCGAGGTCATAGATAGACAGGGCCACCTCCCATTCCACCCACGTTGTGTTTTGTTTACGAGGTATGGCTTGGTTTTCTTGGCAAGCCCATTCCATATGGTAGGGATCTGCATTCTGGCCGCAAAATGTGCAATGAGCTGTATTGTCTTGTAAATTGTTTAGTGTGTTTCATTATCGGGGTAGCAATAAATCCGCTATTACCAAAAACGTATGCTGTCCACCATTGGCACGAAACATTAGGATTAGAGAGTTCGCATGGTCTCCGGACCTCCCCCACTCGCTGACCTATTGGGCATATGCCACGGCTATCGCATCAAATCTTAAGCGTACTTAAACATCACCAATGCTTTTGATTTTCAATACCTGTTTTCTGCGGACAGCCGCTGGGATCGCACCACTATGGTCTTGGGCCCTGTGGTCATATTCCTATAGAGGTAAAACTACTTTGCTCAGGTAAGGAAGATCGGAAGGTTATGTTGTCAATCTTGTTAGAAAAATTCACCTGTATGTTGAAACGTGGCTCAGGGCACTAAAATACGTATGGTACGGGCAATAAGAAAATTATCATTATAAATGACAAATAAACTTTACACGAGAAATTTCCTCACATTCGTTCTGAGTAACTACTCAGAACGAATGTGAGGAAATTTGTCGTGTAAAGTTTATTTGTCATTTATAATGATAATTTACATAACTTATGTTCAATGACAATGACGCTAAAATGATGTTTGTGCATTTATTTCTCGGTAAGCATGTTTCCGTATATTCTCTGCAATTGGTGTAACTTTTCAGAAACACGTTTCACGGTATATATGCTTTTGAAAACAAACAATACAATATACGAAACAAAAATTCGCCTGGTTTCCTTAATACTTCATGCTTAAGTGTATGAATGCCAAGCTATTTAAGTACGGCAGGTGAAGTGTTTTCGAAATGGGGTAAGCCTCTTCTAGATGGTATTGTCAGGTACCTGCGTCGCCGTTCACGCCTCTAGAAAACACATAAGACTGTATCATCCAACGGATAATACGTCCAGTGGTCTGATTTGGCAAATGCTAAGACATTACGCCCCTTTCGGCACACGCTGTCCTCTAGCATTTTCTCTGCCGACGCTATCTCGAGTGTTAACTATCACTCCTCTCACGCCCTACATTGACGGCGGCTCACCACCTGGTCCACTAAGCCGGAGTACCCACACTGGAACCCATCTGCAGTGGCCGCGTTTGGTAAATTCTAATGTAAATTTGACCTCAGTGCACGGCAAAAATGTTCCGGTGTCTGAAATTATTCCGCACCACTCTGCTACTTCACCTCTTTCTTCCTTCAGTACCATTCTTCAAACTCAAATTTTAGACCACGGTGTCGCCCCGCCACTGGGGCGTGGTTGTTAAGATGCCCAAATATTATTCCGGAGTACCCGTGTTCGATCCCCACCGCCGGTAGCTGCGTTTCGATGAAGGCGAAACAATGTCAGTTCACGCTAAATATCCCCATATGATCGAAATTATTACGCAGTCATTCTCTCTTATCATTATCATTCTCTCTTTCCACGTTCACTCCCACCTCCCTCTCTTTCCTTTACACAGCGCGTTTGAGGTGACCGCAAAATGTGTGACAGATACGTTGCCATCTTTTGATGTCAACTAAATAATATTATAATCATTATTATTATTTGGACCGCGGAACTGTCAGTGCACGTCAAAGATACACAGGGTGTCTAATTACTTCATTGCTCTATACTATGTCTTCGGTTTATCTCTTTCCGCTTTCACTGCCACTTTCTCTCTTTCCTTACAGCTGGTTCAGGTGTCCACAGAAAAACGTGACAGATACTTTCCTTTCTTGATTTTCCTTTACTTCTTCACTTTCCTTCCCTTACTTTCCTGCGAACCAATGGGTGGCGCAGTGGTTACGGCGCTCGACTACTTATCTCAAGGATGCGGGATCGAATCCCGGCCTCGGCGGCCGCTTTTCGATGGAGGCAAAAAGCAAGGCGTCCGTGTGCTGTGCGATGTCAGTACACGTTAAAGAACCCCAGGTGGTATAAATTTCCGGAGTCCTCCACTATGGCGCCTCTTATAACCTGAGCCGCTATAGGATGTTAAACTCTCCAAACCAAACCAATTTGTTTATTATTAGACCCCGGAAGCGCAGCTGTTAAGGTGCCCGACTACTGTACCGGTGTACCTGGGTTCGAACTCGGCCGCCGGTGACTGCGTTCTGATGGAGGGGAAACGTAGTTGCGTCCGTGTGCTGTACTATATCAGTGTAAGCCAAAGATTCCCATGTGGTCGATATTACAATGGTATGGCCTCTGCAGTTTGGCCTCCCTGGGCACTGCCATATTGTTCACTGGACAGTCGGTTGCACCTCGCGCAAGCACTGTGGAAGCTAGAGCGAAACCTATTTTCGACTATCCAAAGAGGTGGAATTTCGGAGGGAGTCGCCTTTAATCATTTGACTAGTCCACAGTTAGTTATTTAACGTCAGCAAAAACAGCATCAGTGCAGAGAAGATTCGAAACTATCGGGTTTGTATCCGGATAACTCGTTTCAGTAACCGCGCGTTTTGAACACTGAGTCACCACGGAGGGTGGTTTTGCTCGTTATAACCAGGTTTGTGTAGTGTTAAATCTCCGCCATTCTTATTTTCTGTCGGGCCTTCTTCTGCTAAGTTTCATCACGAAGCAGGTACGTCGGACGCTCCTCTTTCTCAGTACGGAGAGTCGTAGAGATCGCAAGACTAGGAGGGAGGTTTCGAGAACACGACGATAACGGCTGAGGGTTTTGTTGTAGTATAGGATACATAACGGTTTTGTGCTAAAATACTGGTTCTGAATTGCTATCGCTAAACGGTAAATTTAACCGGTAGGCAGGCGAGATAGTATTGTACAGAATGTCATATAATAGAGCTTTGATGTTATTTTTTCTTACATCTGGGCTTTTCATGGCATGTTGTCGAAATTGCGTAGCAGTTTAAATGCACCAGTTAAAGCGGGCAGTTGAAGTGGATCAATTCTTTTATTGTGGGCGTTTGTACATCGCATTTTACTGTTTTCATCGCGAAATGGCTAAAATTTAAAGAGTTTATTCCACCTCTTCTTTGGTACCTTTTTCATGAAGCGTGCATAACTACTTTAATTATACTTTCAGCTTTATATGTTAAAGATTGTAATTTTGTTTGTTTACGTTTTAGGCAATGCAGACCCAGTAGAACATTGTTTGATGCGCCTAATAGTTAGTCCTACATGATTGACGTCTTTTCTCTTCACAGCTAGCTTGGGTCGGTGCTGACCGACAAACTGTGCTTGCTCTGAATTCGCACGTGCTCACGAGGTACCCCAGGATATCTGTGGATAAGCTCAACAGCCATTATATTCTCAAAATACACAACGTCGAACACCAGAACGCTGGCCGCTACTACTGCCAGATAAACACGGATACCATTAAAAGCCGAGAATACACCTTACAAGTATACGGTACGTAAATCCACTGCAATTTTTCAAGGCTAAAGCGACACTCGGTTGAAAGACCAAGACTCTTGTGACCAAGACCAAAGTCATGGTCACAAGAGTGTACTGTTGGCGTCATAACGAATGTCTTAGGAAGCAAAGCATTGAAGCTTCACATTCTGTCATGCTGTTTTTGGGAAGTCTGGAGGGAACTCACACTCTCGCTCAAGGATTCGCAATCTCAGCATCATGTTGAAGAATACCGAGTCACCTTATTGTAAACTGACAATACTATCACTCTAAGGAAAGTCACCGCTACGGTGTATGCTACGCAGACGAGGTTATTGAGTATGATAGGGCTAGATACGCGTTACATTTAAGGCTAGAGACAGGTTAACATATTTCGGAAGGCAGTAAGCCACTCCGAATTGGGATGCCGCGGTGTTTTCTCGTAGTTGAAGTCGGTTACGTCGGTCACTGGACGCAAAACGCTGTAAGAACCTAAGTAATGCGACATACTTTTAACACTAACCCGCATTGCCAGTCGTAGCCACTGGAAGACGAGAAATCCTGGAGAATAATGAGCATCACAGTATAGTAGCTGTGGTTCTGATACACTAGGGAGGAAGGCAGGCTCTGACGAACACTCTATCTAGTATTTGGTATCAGCTCCATTGATAGCATCTTGCTTTAAGTAATGGTGCAGCCGGTAGCGGATAGTGAGGGGTTGAAGGACTGCAACGGGCCTTGTCCAAAGATAGAAGGGAGAACGTCCAGCAGTGTTATCACCACAGGAGTTGCAGACGAAAGTAAAAGTGGCAGAATAACTTCTCTTTATCGGGGGTTCCCGGATACATACATATGGAAGGTACGTCTATGAGCGTGAGATTGAGACGTTCCGTAAAGAATTATTGTCTGAATATGATATCTAATGGGTAATTCGTCAAAAACGAAGCAGGAACAAAGAATATTGTCAATCAATCTGAAGAGGAAGCAGCCCCAGAGTCGGTTAGCGACAGGGCCCGTCACGGTGGAGGCTAAAATCGTTGAGGAAAAAGCCACGAACGTCACCAGCACCGCTGGTTTGGATTGTCGGGTGACGGCGTACCGCGTATTGCAGTTGGTGGCGTCAGCGGTTTATTTGATTTGCGAGCAGGACACTGAAAAGGTCGCAAGCTAGTGAAGCCCAACACGAGAAAATGCATCAGTGGTTGTAGCGCCAGGGTCGGTTAACGACAGGGCCCGTCACGGTGGAGGATAAAATCGTTGAGAAGAAAGCCGCGAACGTCACCAGCACCGCTGGTTTGGATTGTCGGGTGATGGCGTACCGCGTATTGCAGTTGGTGGCGTCAGCGGTTTATTTGATTTGCGAGCAGGACACTGAAAAGGTCACAAGCTAGTGAAGCCCAACACAAGAAAATGCATCAGTGGTTGTAGCGCCAGGGTCGGTTAGCGACAGGGCCCGTCACGGTGGAGGATAAAGTCGTTTAGAAGAAAGCCGCGAACGTCACCAGCACCGCTGGTTTGGATTGTCGGGTGACGGCGTACCGCGTATTGCAGTTGGTGGCGTCAGCGGTTTATTTGATTTGCGAGCAGGACACTGAAAAGGTCACAAGCTAGTGAAGCCCAACACAAGAAAATGCATCAGTGGTTGTAGCACCAGGGTCGGTTAGCGACAGGGCCCGTCACGGTGGAGGATAAAATCGTTCAGAAGAAAGCCGCGAACGTCACCAGCACCGCTGGTTTGGATTGTCGGGTGACGGCGTACCGCGTATTGCAGTTGGTGGCGTCAGCGGTTTATTTGATTTGCGAGCAGGACACTGAAAAGGTCACAAGCTAGTGAAGCCCAACACAAGAAAATGCATCAGTGGTTGTAGCGCCAGGGTCGGTTAGCGACAGGGCCAGTCACGGTGGAGGATAAAATCGTTGAGAAGAAAGCCGCGAACGTCACCAGCACCGCTGGTTTGGATTGTCGGGTGACGGCGTACCGCGTATTGCAGTTGGTGGCGTCAGCGGTTTATTTGATTTGCGAGCAGGACACTGAAAAGGTCACAAGCTAGTGAAGCCCAACACAAGAAAATGCATCAGTGGTTGTAGCGCCAGGGTCGGTTAGCGACAGGGCCAGTCACGGTGGAGGATAAAATCGTTGAGAAGAAAGCCGCGAACGTCACCAGCACCGCTGGTTTGGATTGTCGGGTGACGGCGTACCGCGTATTGCAGTTGGTGGCGTCAGCGGTTTATTTGATTTGCGAGCAGGACACTGAAAAGGTCACAAGCTAGTGAAGCCCAACACAAGAAAATGCATCAGTGGTTGTAGCGCCAGGGTCGGTTAGCGACAGGGCCAGTCACGGTGGAGGATAAAATCGTTGAGAAGAAAGCCGCGAACGTCACCAGCACCGCTGGTTTGGATTGTCGGGTGACGGCGTACCGCGTATTGCAGTTGGTGGCGTCAGCGGTTTATTTGATTTGCGAGCAGGACACTGAAAAGGTCACAAGCTAGTGAAGCCCAACACAAGAAAATGCATCAGTGGTTGTAGCGCCAGGGTCGGTTAGCGACAGGGCCAGTCACGGTGGAGGATAAAATCGTTGAGAAGAAAGCCGCGAACGTCACCAGCACCGCTGGTTTGGATTGTCGGGTGACGGCGTACCGCGTATTGCAGTTGGTGGCGTCAGCGGTTTATTTGATTTGCGAGCAGGACACTGAAAAGGTCACAAGCTAGTGAAGCCCAACACAAGAAAATGCATCAGTGGTTGTAGCACCAGGGTCGGTTAGCGACAGGGCCCGTCACGGTGGAGGATAAAATCGTTCAGAAGAAAGCCGCGAACGTCACCAGCACCGCTGGTTTGGATTGTCGGGTGACGGCGTACCGCGTATTGCAGTTGGTGGCGTCAGCGGTTTATTTGATTTGCGAGCAGGACACTGAAAAGGTCACAAGCTAGTGAAGCCCAACACAAGAAAATGCATCAGTGGTTGTAGCGCCAGGGTCGGTTAGCGACAGGGCCAGTCACGGTGGAGGATAAAATCGTTGAGAAGAAAGCCGCGAACGTCACCAGCACCGCTGGTTTGGATTGTCGGGTGACGGCGTACCGCGTATTGCAGTTGGTGGCGTCAGCGGTTTATTTGATTTGCGAGCAGGACACTGAAAAGGTCACAAGCTAGTGAAGCCCAACACAAGAAAATGCATCAGTGGTTGTAGCGCCAGGGTCGGTTAGCGACAGGGCCCGTCATGGTGGAGGATAAAATCGTTGAGAAGAAAGCCGCGAACGTGTCCAGCACCGCTGGTTTGGATTGTCGGGTGACGGCGTACCGCGTATTGCAGTTTGTGGAGTCAGCGGTTTATTTGATTTGCGAGCAGGACACTGAAAAGGTCACAAGCTAGTGAAGCCCAACACAAGAAAATGCGTCAGTGGTTGTAGCGCCAGGGTCGGTTAGCGACAGGGCCAGTCACGGTGGAGGATAAAATCGTTGAGAAGAAAGCCGCGAACGTCACCAGCACCGCTGGTTTGGATTGGCGGGTGACGGCGTACCGCGTATTGCAGTTGGTGGCGTCAGCGGTTTATTTGATTTGCGAGCAGGACACTGAAAAGGTCACAAGCTAGTGAAGCCCAACACAAGAAAATGCATCAGTGGTTGTAGCGCCAGGGTCGGTTAGCGACAGGGCCAGTCACGGTGGAGGATAAAATCGTTGAGAAGAAAGCCGCGAACGTCACCAGCACCGCTGGTTTGGATTGTCGGGTGACGGCGTACCGCGTATTGCAGTTGGTGGCGTCAGCGGTTTATTTGATTTGCGAGCAGGACACTGAAAAGGTCACAAGCTAGTGAAGCCCAACACAAGAAAATGCATCAGTGGTTGTAGCGCCAGGGTCGGTTAGCGACAGGGCCCGTCATGGTGGAGGATAAAATCGTTGAGAAGAAAGCCGCGAACGTCACCAGCACCGCTGGTTTGGATTGTCGGGTGACGGCGTACCGCGTATTGCAGTTGGTGGCGTCAGCGGTTTATTTGATTTGCGAGCAGGACACTGAAAAGGTCACAAGCTAGTGAAGCCCAACACAAGAAAATGCATCAGTGGTTGTAACGCCAGGGTCGGTTAGCGACAGGGCCAGTCACGGTGGAGGATAAAATCGTTGAGAAGAAAGCCGCGAACGTCACCAGCACCGCTGGTTTGGATTGTCGGGTGACGGCGTACCGCGTATTGCAGTTGGTGGTGTCAGCGGTTTATTTGATTTGCGAGCAGGACACTGAAAAGGTCACAAGCTAGTGAAGCCCAACACAAGAAAATGCATCAGTGGTTGTAGCACCAGGGTCGGTTAGCGACAGGGCCCGTCACGGTGGAGGATAAAATCGTTGAGAGGAAAGCCGCGAACGTCACCAGCACCGCTGGTTTGGATTGTCGGGTGATGGCGTACCGCGTATTGCAGTTGGTGGCGTCAGCGGTTTATTTGATTTGCGAGCAGGACACTGAAAAGGTAACAAGCTAGTGAAGCCCAACACAAGAAAATGCATCAGTGGTTGTAGCGCCAGGGTCGGTTAGCGACAGGGCCCGTCACGGGGGAGGATAAAATCGTTGAGAAGAAAGCCGCGAACGTCACCAGCACCGCTGGTTTGGATTGTCGGGTGATGGCGTACCGCGTATTGCAGTTGGTGGCGTCAGCGGTTTATTTGATTGGCGAGCAAGACACTGAAAAGGTCACAAGCTAGTGAAGCCCAACACGAGAAAATGCATCGGTGTTTGTGGCAATCAGAGCAAGTGTCCTGTAGAAAGAACCAGGCCCTCTGCTGACATTGACGAATATATGGAACGTCTTGGGAATCAATTGTTTACAGGGCTTCTAAAAACATGAACCTTAGAAAATTGAACCATTATATGCTTGAGCAAATTATAAGCTTGATTCAGTGTGGTATATCCAGATGGTTTGCTAATTTAGAGACCGACATTTAAGATATATATAGTGTGAAATTTTTTACTCAAGATATTTCTTTATTACTTATTTGACCGCCTTGTAAGCCTCGTTTCCAGCCTGATAAATAGTGGGTGGTGTTATACTGTTCAAGCAGACAGTGCTTTCTGCAGAGACGGAAAGTGCGTAGTCACAGCCGAAAAAATGAATGTTGACAATATATCAAGCAAGATCAGGAAATAGTGCACTCCTAAAAACAACAAACTGCGAAAAAGAGGTTAATCATTATTTTCGCCACACTGGATTTGGAAGTCGCGAAAGTAAGAGTTGGGAAGGAATATACCTAATCACTGACAATTCATACCCTTATGCTAAAACAGTGCTAGAAACATGGACAGATAGGAAGACAAACACACATTCCTATCTGTCCGTGTTTCTAGCGCTGATCTAACATAACGTCCAACCAATTCGCCCAATAATCCATTTTTTTTTTTCATTTAAACCCGCACTTCTTTACTGTGGATAATATACGATAAGTGTCGACACCCTTTTAAAATGAGGTCGTATCAATGATACAACTGTTGCTATTCCGCCATTTACGTCACATTCGGACAATGACTGCAGTAGAACAGCAGAAATGAAATAGTGTTCAGGAAATAAAAGAAAATGCATTTTCAGTTCTTTACTTCCAACTCATTTATTCTTTTCTGCCCAAAGATCCTCCATATTTTCTGGATAGGCTACTTTTTCGGGAGACAACTGCTGCTGCCGGTGAAAATGTTTCCTTGAGATGCGTCGCAAAGGGTGACCCGCAGCCAACAGTAAAATGGCACAGAGAAGACGGGAAAGAAATCATGCCACTTAAGGATATCCGTAAGTTTCCGAAGTATTATCTGTTTTTATCTGTGTTTTTCAAGTCTTCATTTCGCAGAGCGCACGCGCTCATTTTTGGTGTGTTGGACACTGAGAAGTTGCCTACATTCTAAGCTAAGTACAAAACCTACTGGGCATTTTGGTCATCATTATCAACCAAACATATACACTCTTTACGAAATGCCTCGTCCGATGAAGCGTGATTAAACTATTGCCGCTACATCCGCGTCCACATAATGGTTACGAAGTTTCTTAATCTTCACTGTGCGAATTATTTTCAGACCCCCTCTTCAATATTCGTCTTCATTTCGGATCAGTTATGTGGCCGTCAGAAACTATGAGGGAACATTGATTATGCCGTGTGTTTAAACAAAAAAGTAATATTTTATTTTTCTTTTACTTTACTCCTGGCTGCATGTTCCACACTAGGGACTGAGAAAAATATTACATGTTGCTGCTCATTTTTATTGGAAATATATACCCGAATAGCCAAGTCATTGCTAAGTGAAAAATAAATATTTTGTGTATGACCGCTAAGATCATACGTCCGTTGTCTTTTGGGTACTGTAGCTTCCTTGACACAAGCGAGAGCTTTTTTCTAGAAATGTAGATGCGTCATACATTCTTACTGAGGAATATTATTTACTATATTCGACCAACCATACTGTTAACGTAGAATTGGCCTGGGTGTCAGCTAACTCGTCAGCCCCGGGAGACGAGGCAGCCCACATCATAGCTCGAGGATTTATTGGAGAGCTGCGCGCCAGTACTTGAACGCCAGCGCGACCATAGAATCCCTAGATACCTATCACGATATGACACAGCACTATCGACTCAAAAGGCTAACGTACCCTCCACCTCACAAAGACCTCTCTACGGAGCAAGAGGTAATGTGGAGCCCCAATAAAGTAGTACTTAGCCATGTATATCCGGACAGATTCAGCCTCGAGTACCGTAAATAAGGTGGCAGAGCCACCTGTTAGGAGCGAGGGACTGCAGGTAAGAGATTCGCACACGAGGCGGCTACCCTTGAAAATAAAACACTATAATGGACACTGAAAAAGAAAACACGCAAAAGCGAGAAAGAACAAACAGCACGTGCAACGTACAAGGAAGATCGTCTACAAAAGAAAACAAAGGTCCACTCAGATTTTCATACCCTGGGTGGACATGGACCTCAGCCCACCTTACACATTGCTGGATGTGTGTCGAGAGTAGACAATGCACTCAGCATAAAGTAAACACAGCAAGCTAATAATGAAAGGTAAATCAAATAGCTAATGCGGCTTTCTTGAAACTGGTTTCATGATAATATGTTATTTTTGTCAGCACCATCACGCAAGCATGAAATAAATTTGGATGTCGCCGAACCCAGCATAGCGCGTCATTAAATCCGGATAAAAGCAGCATACACTTCCTCGGTACCCACATGCTCAAGCAAGTTCCGCATCTTCCATTCTGCTTATGGTGCCCTGCCAGAGTTTATTCGACATACACGTGATGACATTGGAATATTGACCAGCTATGCTCACGTGTGTTATTTAGTGTGTACTACACTATTCAGAAAGGGGAGAGCTGAAAAGAACTTCTGGTGAATGCTCTTCAACCAAGTTATTCGTTCAAGCAACTGGCATACACAATGTTTACCAAAGAATAGTTGTTTTCTTCATGTTCGTCGAATAAAGAGAGAGGTGTGCTCGGCTCAATAATGGAGAGACGTACATTATCTATGCTCAAGTTTTGAACATGGTGGCAGCATTTAGCGGACATTGCAGGCTACTTGTTCTTTGCCGCTGTCTAAAACATGCCGGCTAAGCGTTCTGCTTTCGAACGCACAAAATTTCCTCCGACCTCACCTCATGCAGACTAACTCTCGCCGATTTTCTCTTCTGCAGTCCGGAAGGAGGTGGAAGGAGAATGGTTAAACTTAACAAGAATAAATCGCAACAATGCTGGAATCTACGTATGCACCGCAAGAAATCCTTTGGGATCAGTTGCAGTCAAGAGGATCAATTTGAAGGTTACCTGTAAGTACAAGTTCTGATCTTTTTATTTGGGTAGATTTTACGACGATACAATATGACAATGGAACAAGCCATTGGAACAATACACTATTCGAGATATTTTCCAGCTCGACCGGCTTGAACACTTGGCAACGCGAAAACGAACAACATTTTGGGATAAGAATTGGAGATTCGCGTGAACTACAATCTTCGCTTCACCTATTACGCTGCTGCGATTTCAAATTTATGCACCTTGTTTTTTTAATTTCTAACTTAGGTTGCCTGGTACTGACACTATTCGTGTGAAAACGACTTCTGAGGATTGCTCGATCGGGATAGCATATGTATCAGTCCGTTCACAAATAATGCCAACCTGAAAAAAAAAAGGTTGCGTAAGGGACGACAAGCAAACTATTTTTCGAGCTACCAAGAAGTAAATTTTCTCAGCGCAATGCCACGTGTTGGCAGTACGGGGAGTTCACAAGGATCTCCTCAGAGCCGTTTTTTTTTGAAAATTATCATAAATGTTCCGGGAACACGACGATTGCATCCGTGAGCTCGGTAGGACGCCGGGGATAGAGAGAAACAGGTGAGCAGTATTGAAACGGGACGCTGCCGAAAAATTGCTAGCAATCAATTGCTGTCCAGTGTCTGAAATTCCTTATGATTTCGAAGGTAATGGAGGCATGAAGATGTTTGCTAAAGTCATATATTTAAGCTACACAGAGGGTACAGAGCTCGGGAATGTAGACCACTTATCTTACTGTCTCTTCTACAAAGCAAACTGATAAGCGTGAACACTAGGCAAACCACGCAGAAGAGAAAGCACAAAGACAGGCGCTCCTCAATGGTTCGTCTAGTCTTTGCACTCATCAGTTACCTTAAGAAAATCATGAACGAAGTCACAACACAAAGTTTACCGTGGTTGTTCATTCATTGCAGGAATGTATTTAAAACAGATTAGTTTCGTTGGCTAATCTGTTTTAAATACCTTCGGGCAATGAATGATTAGTTTCGTTGGACCGATGCAGCGGTGGCGTAGGGGTAGAACATCCGCTCGCATGCAAGAGGACCGGGGTTCAAATCCCGGTGCCGCGCAATTCTCCACCGGATTTTAAAAAAAACCCCGCGTGTTGATGAAATTGCATAAACAGGTTTGGGGCGCGATCTGAGGCTGGTGAACACCTCCGGCAACGCACTCCCTCCCCAGAACAAGAGTTGGCCACCCTGGTGCAGTAATTGGCCGCAACCTCCTATGATAAGCTCCATAAAACCCCGGCCCTCAGTCACCAGCGGCTGCGGAACTGACCACGGCGGCGGTTAGACCTGTGACGCAGCAGGGGGTGCTAAGAATACCTGGCTCCGCTGGACAGGCCGCCATTGGAAACTGACCCTGGCAACATTTAACGCTAGAACCCTAGCTAGTGAAGCTAGCTTAGCAGTGCTGTTAGAGGAACTAGAAGGTATGAAATGGGATATCATAGGGCTTAGTGAGGTTAGGAGGCCGAATGACGCATATAGTGTACTGAAGGATGGGCATGTACTGTGTTATTGAGGTTTACCAGAGAGGCGACAACTAGGAGTAGGGTTTCTCGTCAATAAGTCTATAGCGGGTAATATAGATGAATTCTACAGTATTAATGAGAGGGTGGCAGGCATCGTTATTAGGCTTAATAAGCGATATAAAATGAAGGTTATACAGGCCTATGCACCTACATGTAGTTATGATTACCAGGCAGTTGAAAGCTTCTACGAAGATGTAGAATCGGCAATGCGAAAAATAAAGACCCAGTATACTGCACTAATTGGCGACTTTAATGCCAAGGCAGGGAAAAAGCAGGCAGGAGATCAGGCAGTAGGTGACTATGGCATTGGTTCTAGTTATAGCAGAGGGGAGTTACTAGTTGAGTTTGCAGAGCGCAATAACTTAAGAATCATGAATACCTTCTTCAGCAAATGGAAGAACCGGAAATGGACATGGAAAAGTCCTAACGAGGAGACTAAAAATGAAATTGACTTCATAATGTGTTCAACCCCCGCCATTATACAAGGTGTAGAGGTAATCGGGGAAGTGCGATGCGGTGACCGCCCCGCCGGGGTGGTGCAGTGGTAAGACGCCCGACTACTGTGCTGGAGTTCCCGGGTTCGAACCCGACCTCGGCGGCTGCGTTTCGATGGAGGCGAAACGAAGTGGCGTCCGTGTGCTGTGCGATGTCAGCGCACGTTAAAGATCCCCAGGTGGTCAAAATTCCTCCGTAGCCCTCCACTATGGCTCCCCTTTCTCTCTTTCCACTTTCACTCCCACCTTCCTCCCTTCCCTTACGGCGCGGTTCAGGTGTCCACAGAGCAAGTGTGACAGATACTGCGCCTTTCCCTTCCTGTGACCCAACCAACCAACCAATCATTCAGTGACCACAGGATGGTGAGGTCCCGAATTAGCCTAAATCTGAAGAAGAAACGCAATAGATTAGTAAGAAAGAAACCCATCAACGAATTAGCGGTGAGGGGGAGGGCAGAAGAGTTCAGGATCTCGCTACAGAATAGGTATTTAGCTCTAACTGAGGATGGCGACATTACCCTAGAGGCAAGGAACAATAATTTCAGAGATATCATTACGGAGTGCGCGGTAGAAGTAGGCGGTAGGATAGTTGGAGAGGATACCGGTAAGCTGTCTAAGGAGACGAAAGATTTGATTAAGAAACGCCAGAGTATGAAAGCTTCCAATCCAACAGACCGGATTGAATTGGCCGAAATATCAAAGCTAATCAATAAACGCAAGGTGGCCGATATAAGGAAGTATAACATGGAGAAAATTGAGCACGCTGTAAAGAACGGGGGAAGCCTTAAAGCGGTAAAGAAGAAATTGGGCATAGGCAAAAACCAGATGTATGCGATAAAGGACCAGGAGGGCAACGTCATCACTAATATGGACAAGATACTCAAAGTAGCCGAGGAGTTCTATACAAATCTCTACAGTAGCCAAAGTAGTCAGGACCGTAAGGAGATTGGCAGTAGGGAAAAAGCAGTCAGACGTTCCACCAGTTACGAAGGACGAGGTCAAGAAAGCATTATAAACTATGAAAAGGTGGAAATCAGCTGGAGAGGATCAGATAACTACAGATTTGCTGAAGGACGGGGGGGATATCGTGTTAGAAAAGCTAGCCACTCTGTATACGCAGTGCCTGATGTCATCGACGGTACCGGAACCATGGAAGAACGCAAACACTATCCTCATTCATAAGAAAGGGGACTCTAAGGACCTTAAAAATTACAGATCAATCAGCTTACTGTCTGTTACGTATAAGGTATTTACTAAGGTAATCGCTAATAGAATCAGGACAACCTCATACTTCAATCAAGCAAAGGATCAAGCGGGTTTTCGGAAACGGTACTCTACTATCGATCATATACATACCATCAATCAGGTGATAGCAAAAATGCTCGGAATATAACCAGCCCTTATACATAGCATTCATTGATTACGAAAAAGCATTTGACTCAGTTGAAACCTCGGCGGTGATGCAGGCATTGCGAAATCAGGGGGTAGACGAGCCGTACGTGAAAGTGCTGGAAGATATATATAGTGGCTGCACAGCAACCATAGTTCTGCATAAAGAAAGTAACAAAATTCCCATAAAAAAAGGTGTTAGGCAAAGAGACACAATCTCCCCAGTACTATTCACAGCTTGCTTAGAAGAAGTATTCAGAGACTTGGAATGGGAGCAGTTAGGGATAAAGGTAGATGGAGAATACCTCAGTAATCCGCGATTTGCTGATGACATTGCCTTGCTAAGCAACTCGGGGGATGAACTGCAAATAATGATTGGAGACCTAAACAGGAAAAGTAGAAATGTAGGCTTGAAAATCAATATGCAGAAGACTAAGGTAATGCTAAACAGCCTCGGAAAGGAACAGCAGTTTACATTAGGTATCGAAGTACTGGAAGTAGTACGCGAATATGTCTACTTAGGCCAGGTAGTAACATCAGATCCGAATCATGAAAAGGAAATAACAAGAAGAATAAGATTGGGATGGAGTGCATTTGGAAAGCACTCACAGATTATGACTAGAAGCTTATCGGTATCGCTAAAGAGGAAAGTATATAATAGTTGCATCTTACCTGTACTCACCTATGGGGCTGAAACGTGGAGGCTAACCAAGAGAGTTCTACTTAAGTTGAGAGAGAGAGAGATATTTTAATGGCAACAGGAGATGTCTGCCTGGTGGTAAGCCTAGCCTGCTACTCCTGATGAGGGTTGAGGGATGAGGGTGACAGAGTGTGGGAGGGGAAGGGGAAATAAATGAGAAAAAAAGAGAATCGGTGCCGCACACTTTCACACGCACATAAGCACACACAGATGAGTTTTAAAGGGTATTGATCAACCCTGTGTCCTTAAGAAAAGTTAACTTTCACACGCACATAATCACACACAGATGAGTTTTAAAGGGTATTAATCAACCCTGTGTCCTTCAGAAAAGTTAGTAAGGCCTTGGTAGCTCGCGCAGCAGACGATCCGTCGCACCAAGGACCCAGGACATGTTCAAGGCGCAAGGTTGTTTCTTTAGGTAAGCTTAAATTATTGCGCAGTGTCCTGCGATGTGCAGTAAACCGTTGACAGGAGGTTACCAAATGTTCAAAATTTTCACACACATCACATGTAGAGCACAGAGGCCTGCTCGCTATGCCTATTTTATGTAGGAAGTAGTTTCTTTATGACACATTCAAGCGGATTCTGTGTAGACAGTTTCGATGCACATGTTCAAATTGTGAGGAATTCGAAAGACGCAAGTGGGATCTATTCGGTGTAGAGGTCGATATTGATGGTTCGGGTCAAGGTCGATATTGATGGTTCGGGTCACACCACAGAGAGCGTTGCAATCGCCATAATTCAGTTGCTACAAGTCTTGCTGCATCTCTTCGTGAGAATGGTATTGAAATTGTCCTTGTGGAATTTTTTAGTTCTTTTGCAGCGACGTCTGCGAGGTCGTTGCCCGCGATGCCGCGGTGAGCAGGTAACCACTGTAGCACAATGCTGTGACTCAGGTCATAGGCCGCTGTGTGTAGCTTATTTATGTCAATGACGAGCTCTTCCTGAATTCTTGATGATTTCAGCAATTGTAGTGCAGCGCGACAATCGCTGAAGATAAATATTGCGCAGGCAGTAGATTGCAGAGTGATGTCATACTTTGCTCTGAAAACGGGTGGGTAGGTTCACGTGCAAAGCGCAGCTGGGCGCGAAGCAGTTCCTGCGGTATCAGCACGGTTACAGATAGACGTCTGCTCTCCGCCAGAGTGCCCACTGTGGAGGCGTTTTTTGGAAGACCAAGGCACACTCTCAAAGCTTTGGCCTGCATGGCTTCAAGTAGTTTAATGCTTGACTGCGAGAGGCCTTGAAGAACAGAGAGGCTATAAAGCAGAAGACCTTCACAAAATGCTCCATAAAGCCGTAATAAGGAATCGGTAGAGCAGCCTCTTCTGGTCGTTGAGAGCATACGGAATATAGAGACGTATGAAGAGAGTTTGGTCTTAAGTTGTTGAACGTGTGGTGACCATGAAAGAGACCTAGCAAAGGTCACACCTAGAAATTTTTGATTGTTGACATACGGCATAGGAGTGCCAGCAACTTTCAGTACATAACGGGAGAGATAACGTCGTGAAAATTAAACTGCTGCGCACTTTTCTGGAGATATAACAAGACCTCGCTTGTTTAAAAATAATGCAATGCCAACTATTGCTTTTTGTAGCCGAGCATGCACAATGCGCCTGTTTCTTCCGGAGCACCATATGCAGATGTCATCTGCGTAGAGGGAGATTTGAACAGTAGGTGGCAAGGACCTGTCCAAACCAAGAAGAGATATATTGAAGAGGGTTGGACTTAAAATCCCTCCCTGAGGAACGCCCGCCACGAGACACATGATGTAACGACGTGTCACCTTGATCCGTTGACATGTAAATGGCCCTATCACGAAGATAATCAGAAAGCCAGTTATGCATTCGTCCAGCAATGCCAATTGAACGCAAGGCTGAATGAATCGCCTCGTGCGTGACATCATCAAATGCTCCTTTAACGTCAAGAAAAACGGCAATAATTAGAGACCGCTCAGCTTTGCTGCGCCTGACACAGTTGGCAAGAGCAATAACATTATCAATACTGCTTCGGCCTTTTCGGAAGCCAGACATTGATGGAGAGTAAATTCCCCTATTCGTCAAGTCCCAGGTAAGGCGTGAATGAACCATTTTTTCCATCAATTTCCCAACACAGCTTAGCAGTGCAATAGAACGATAAGCGTTTAGATCAATTGATGGCTTACCAGGTTTATGAACGGGTATTACGCGCGCAGTCTTCCAGCTCTCTACAAGGCTGCCAGCTGTCCAAGAGTTGTTATAGATGGTAAGCAGCTGAGTTTTGGCTTTTCTTCCAAGACGCGACAGCGAAGTGTAGCTAACATGGTCAGGCACTGGGCATGATCTTTTGTTGGTAACTGCTAGCGCAGCTTGAAGTTCTTCCATAGTGAACAATTCGTCTAGGAAAGAAGTGTTGGGCGACGGAACAAAGGTGGGGAGCACATTTTGCAGTGAAGGAGCTGCTAATGGAGCAATCATCTTTGAACAGAAAGTCTCTGCTACATGAAGACAAGTAGTATTGGCATTTAGAGCCACGCACTCAAAGGATGTAGTTGTGAAGGCTGACTTCTTAAGCTTCGTACAATACTCCATACTTTAGATAGTGGCTTTCTAGGATCTAATTTTGCACACAAAGATGTCCATTTCCTTTTTTCTAGCTTGTCCAAATGGCGTTGAACGAGTTTTTGTGCTCGCCTAGAAGTCCGGATATCGTCTCAAGAAAATGTCTTGCGCGCTCGTCTTTCTGCTCTGCGACGTATTGCTCGAAGTTTTTTTCATATTCGACGTCAACAGCTGAGTACACCTTTGGCAGGTGGAGGACTCTCGTGTGCAATGTTTGAGCATGGGCTACTGCAGCAATGAAGAAGTCATAATTTAAGTTTGACAGATCCTGCTTTTCTACGGCATCAGCGAAAGCTTCCCAGTTCGTGTAGCGAACTTTATGCCGCTGAGAGGCGAGAGAAAAGCCACAAACCTCAATATATGTAGGTAGGTGATCGCTGCCATGAGTCTCGATGTCCACAGACCAGGTTGTTGAAGCTGACAGATCAGCAGAGATCATGGAGATATCAAGAGCACTGGACCGTGCTCCTTGATAGTAAGTTGCTTGGCCGTCGTTGAGAAATAATACATTGTTGGAAAGTGCGAAGTAGAATAGCTGCCGGCCTCTGGCTGTCGATCTGACGCCTCCCCAAGCAGGATGATGTGCGTTGAAATCTCCCGTTATAATGTGTGGCACAGGGGTACTTCGCATGATATATTGTAGTCGTTCAATATTGAAATTA
This sequence comes from Amblyomma maculatum, assembly GCF_055883805.1. Taxonomy (NCBI): domain Eukaryota; kingdom Metazoa; phylum Arthropoda; class Arachnida; order Ixodida; family Ixodidae; genus Amblyomma; species Amblyomma maculatum. The sequence goes on along the minus strand of NC_139345.1, from coordinate 131,074,390 downwards.
GCACGAGGTGGTATGTAGGCAGCAATTACTGTAAACTGCATGTTCATGCACTTTAAAGTGGCTGCAACGTACTCATTATGTGGATCAGTTGGTATGGGATGCTGGATGAAGTTGACGTCTTTCCGGATAGCCAGAAGAACTTTACTGAGGTCTGTGCCAGTTGTTGATTGCAGTACTGTGTAGCCTGAGAGACGGATTGTAGTATTAGGCCGAGATTCTGATATAGCAATTATAGGGAAACGATGCTTGAAGACGAAGTGTCGGAAGTCAGAGAGACGGGGGCGGAGGCTGCAGGCATTCCATTGAAAGATGGTGGCCTTATTTCGGATGGCTTGCACGCTGGGTGGAGCAGACGACTGATTGTCTGCTACCGCCATTGCGCGAGGAGAGGAGATATGAAATCAAGAATTGTAAGGATGGCTTTCACCACCGGCGAGTAGAGTGGTATAAGAAAAGCACGACCAGCCTCAACAAGTGAGCACAGTTGGGAGCTAGAAATGTCAGAGTTTCTGCGAATAGAGGTTTCGCATGAGCGGTTCCTGGATGCACACCTAAAATGAGGTTGCTGTACAGTAAATTTTTGTGGGCTTGGTACAGATGGTTGTTGAACCTCTGATTGTTGTGGAAGAGGAGGAAATTCAACCACGTCATCAATTCTTGGATGACCAGCATCATCTTTCTGTGACTGTCCTTGTGATTTCTTTCCCGTCAATGGTTTTTTTCTGTGATGACTACTCCTGATTTGATTTTGGTCAATTAAAGCAGCTTTTGCTGACTTGTAGTCGGTATTGTTGGATATCTTGTACTTATAGTTTAGTTTCTCCTTTTGGTAGGCAGCGCAGCTGGAAAACGTTGCCTCATGCTGCTTTCCGCAGTTGGGACAAATGGGGATGTCACTTGGGCACGTGGTACGATCATGATTTCCCCCACAGCGTGGGCAGCGCAAGGTTAGTCGGCAAGCAGTAGTCACATGACCGAAGCACTGACATCTACCACATTGTCGTGGTTTTTGGATGTATTCATGCACACGGTATCTTGTATATCCAAGAATAACGTATTTTGGCGCAGATTCTGTCACAAAAACAATGCGGATATTTTCGGAATTTCCCAGACGGCGCACCGATTTTATTGGAACTCTCTGCAATAGTGCCGAGTAGATATCTTCTTGAGAAAGATCCAGGGGCACACCCTTGATTACTCCTACGCCGCAGTTGTTTGGTCGGGGGTCGTATGCTTGCACTGCAATTCCTGCTATTGATCGTATTTGTAAAAGGCGTTCAGTAGCAACCGCGGTTCGGGTGTCAACTGCCAGAAGATTAGGCCGCTCGTTGGGGCGAACTTGAAGGACGGCATCTGGACCCAGAAATTCAAATGCTTGCCTCATTGCCAGCGGATTAAAGCGAGTAATACGATATCCGGTATCTACTGGTTTTATGATTACTGTGAGGTTGCACTTGGGCGCTTTAGAAGCGTTAGTTGCGTCGACACTGAAATTCGACCGCCTCGAGCTGCGGCGACGCTTCGATGGCACTTGAATAAATATGTCTGACTCTTGAGCAGACTTCGCCGCAGCATCTATACAGGTAATGGCAGACGAAGTATCTGAGCTATCAGGAAAATCATCCTGACCTGTAGGCATCAGCCGATCCCAGCTTGCGGTGGAAGGACCAGATGCGTGTTGTAGATGAGCATCAGATGGTGAGAGTCCTGAAGTACCTGGTGATGACAGGTGACCGCATGATACACAGGTTGGGATGACGGGTGATGATTGCAGAGCTGGCACAGTCTGTAGAGGTAGGCCTGACGCGATGCCATAACAACACTCAGGTGATGATCCAGAATGCGGCATCGGTGGAGCCGCACCCACCGCTGATAACATGTCAGGATCTTGCAATATAGGCTATCTGGGACATATATATCGAGTATTAAATGGAAAATCAAACAGATTTCGCAGAGACGAGCAGGCAGCCTGACAGCTCCCTGACTTCTTCGTCTTTCTTTCTACTTAAGTTGAGGAGAACTCAGAGGGCTATGGAACGAAAAATGGTAGGGGTAGCATTAAGAGATAGGAAGCGTGCAGGGTGGGTCAGAGAAATAACTCAGGTTACCGACATTCTAGTGGAAAGTAAGAATAAGAAATGGGCATGGACAAGACATGTAGTGCGAAGAGAGGATAACCGATGGTCGCTTAGGGTAACAAACTAGATTCCAAGGGAAGGAAAGCGTAGCAGGGGGCGGCAGAAAGTTAGGTGGGCGGATGAGGTTAAGACGTTCGCAGGGGTCAAGTGGATGCAGCTAGCACAGAACCGGGTTAAGTGGAGAAATATGGGAGAGGCCTTCGCCCTGCAGTGGGTATATCAGGCTGATTATGGGTTTCGTTGGCAGGAGTAGAAAGATGGCTCGGGCCACGGCTTACTTGACTCAGAAGGCTGCCCATTTGGGGTGAATATTTCACGCCTGTTCTTTTCGAAGCAGTACAATTAAATAGGTAACAGGGAAAGGGGAACAACAAGGAACGCTGCGCGAACGCCGGTGATCAGTGTAGTCAATTAAAAAGATAAAAGAGATGAGAAAAAAAGACGCGATATGAGGCTAAAAGCGAAAAAAACAAGCGGTGTAAAGAGCCGATGTTAAGGAATAACAGGTAAGAACGATAAACATTAAAAACTATCAAACATGGTCATAAAAGGTTGGTAAAAGGGTGATCACATCAGAGAAATTAAAACCAGAAAGAACAAAAAAAAGGCGTTAGAACCTGATCAAACTGCATGGGCCAGTGAAAGGAAAGCCTTGAATGTATATATGGAAGTGGCCATGAAACCCCCGTGCCATCCGGGAAATCAAGTTCTTTCTTTGACAAGGAGATAGAAGGTGTGCTTACGCATTCAGCTTTTGCATGTTGGATCAGGGGCGCTTCTGTAATTTCTCTGGAGAGCCTGTTTCATCCTCTGCCTATGACGACACACCGATTGAGGTCTGGAGTGCAACTATTGTCAGGATTAACCTTAAATGATTACTATTCTTGCAGTACTTAGCGATGTTGCTGGTAATTGCCACATTGCCCATACAGTTCTCATGTTCTTTAAGCTTTATATTAATACACTTTCCTGTTTGCTCGATTTACTTTTCCAGCATGATACTGGCACAGATTAGACACCTTAGACATGAGGCGTGTGTGTCTCCTTTCTCGTGTATCCCATTAAACTGTGCTGCTCTTATACCTATATGCAAAACCAACTAGCCTGTCACATCGCCCTTTTACAGAAACATAATCCGTATGTAATCAGTTAATTACGATCTTATGGAGGAAAAATTAATTCATTAGTAACCATACAAGCGCAGTCTTTCAGATAGAATAAACCTTGCCAGCTTATAGAGATGCATCTCATGTAATGCATGTTAGCTTAGTCTATGATGTGACTTCTCCTGGCATGATGTTGCATATAGCGCAGCTAGTAAAGAGAGATCTTCCATCTTCTTCCTTTGCGTTTTACGCTGTCCGGTTGATTTAAAATTCCATGAAAGCGGTTGATTTATAATTCCTTGGAAAGCGTGTTTCTAGGGTTTAACCCCTGTAAACTTGAATTTTCCCCTTCATTGATTCAACCGTGGAAAGGCGCCTTTTTGTTGTACATAGCAGCTCCACCAGCGCAGCTATCCGACATTTTTGAACTTCGAAATTTCAGTGGTAGGTGTATAGTTTTTTTTTTTTTCACAACCGCGTAGCAGCGCTGGTAGGATGCTAATGAGTCTCTACTTCTACTATAGAAGTTTGCTCCACATTGGGGAGAAAACAGCTTTAGTTAGATTACAAAATATTGTGTACCTTATACTTTCGTGGGACTGTGGTAAGACCGTTACCGTTAGCTTCATCTGGTCGGAATTATTAAAGTTTAAATATTCTTCATATATCCAATAATCGATATTCCTTTCATATTGTCTGACTTGTCTGGCACACCTATATTGTATATATTGTCTGACACACCTGCAAGCTGCACAGAAATGCATCAGATACCGCTCATACAATCAGGCGATGAACAACAAGCTTATGAATACCGGAGTACGGTGCTCAGCGCTTTACGAAGAGCAAAGGCTCATTGCACAAAGCATTTTCAAGTAGAATAAACCAGTTTATTGATTTCAAAGCCAGCTGCCATAAAATATGATGAATTCAGGTGCTTAATTTGCCGCTGATAACTATCTTATTTTCGCAGATGTGCCAGAGATTTCTTCGCCTGTGGATCAAGTACAGGAGGTATGGGAGGGTTCCACAAGCATCCAGCTTGTCTGCATCGCGCGTGGCCATCCAGCACCGCTAGTGTACTGGGTCCAAGATGACGGCGAAGTGATTACAGGAATCAGATTTGACTTAAGTGTCAGAGAAGAATACAAGAGAGGAGACGAAGTTCGGACGACTTTGACTTTTCCCGTACTCACGCGAAAACATTTCGGGCGTTACCGATGCATTGCTCAAAACGCCCGTGGTGAAGCCGACTATGTCTTCAGAATTGAAGACTCCACGAATAAGTCAAGCATGCAGAAAATCACCAAATATTTACTGCAATATTTATTTCTTCTGTTTTGATAAGGTGATCTTTTTCGTGCAATTTGTGTTATGAAAAATCAAGCACGTAGCTGCTGAAGTTTCTTATTGTTTGTACAATGCTAAGCATAAATGGGAACATAAAAATGTAGAAAAAGATTGTACGAAGGGCATTGTGTAAGAGAACTCAGAAGGGGCGGCCGTTGCGTTACGCCCGTCTGCCACCTGTATAGGATGTTCCTTGGGGATATTTACGTATGGAGGGAGGAATCGAAGCAACCGCGGCTCTTCTTTGTAGACCGTCATTTCACCCGCCACCGCTTCGGTGATGGTGGACGACGGCTGTTGTTGCGGCGCGCGTATTTCTCTCCCTCTTCTTTTTTTCCTGTGTATTTTCTCTTCTGTTCGCACGAGGCAGCGGAGGTGGCTCAGCTACAGAGCCAGTAGCAGGCCAGTGCATTTTCTTTTTCTTCTTCCTACAGCCACAACAAAAACACTGCTATGAAGAGCTCGTCAGCGCCCGAGAATCAGGCTCTCTGCACCAATCGAGCGGCGGTCGTTCGCGAACGATGTCGTCAAAACCATGGCGTACGAAAACATACAGGTTATATAAGTGTATGTATATTTTGACTCAAGCGCAAAGAGTCATGCGCAGTATATCTCCCGCGTCGGTGCCAGGTGAAGCTTACATTCACGATGCAATTAAAAGTGATTGCGAATGGCTAGATGCGTTAAGAAATGAAAGAATTTACGTGGAATGACTAGCAAAGTTACAGCTAAGATTGAGATCATAATGCACATGAAGTGTATAGACTTGAATTTTTCTAGTGCCCCTCCTAAAGTCTGCACTTCGGTTACGACATTTTGGCGAATACGTAACGACAGTAGCAAAATAGCATCGTCAAGACGCTAAAAAATGCAAAACACCTATACATCTCCGACCTTTTCCTGAAATGGTGAGAAACACCGCATGCGCGTGAAGGTTTAGTGCTAGGCGATTCGTCAACCCTGTAGTTACAGGCGCTTCAGAAGGTTTTAAAGAACGGTTCTTACTAGCTCCCCTCAGTTGCAAGCTTCCTTTATATGCAAGCTATGTTGAACAAGTAATGAGTTGCAAATATCAAGAATAGAATTTATGGGAAGTGCGTTACTAAACTCGCCCGCCCGCATAAGGGAGTTTTTGGATGAGATGCATCTTTGCACCATGTGTCAAATGGAAGACTACGAAACATTCACTTGCCAGTTATGCTGATTTCGTTCATTTAATCGCACATTCCGGACTTGCTGTACTAGTGAAACGTCTCGTTTGCAGTAAACCTAGAATAAATATATTTTTAAACATAATAATTCTGGTGACTCGCACGCAGTGGTCCTGACCAGATGAATTTACAGTTAAAATATGAACATATTTAACGTTTCGTGTGTGCCTCAAAGCATATCAACGACGCTGAATGCAACAACGGAGTGACCAAAACTCAGGCTTAGGGTACTAGAATATTAACGTCAGGGCAGGGGCTTTTTAGTTTAAGAGCAAAAACATTACGCAGAGGTAACCGAACGGAAAACGGTAGCACGTTTCGCTCGACCCGCCTCCATCTCTGTGCGCCAGCCTCTGGGCGAGCTACGTTTACGGGACGATTAGATTCGGCCTTTCGTCTTCGCAACCTCTGAGACAGAAAGCTCACTATAGGCGTCTCGCCTGGATCATACATGACGACTACTGCCGTTAAATTGTCGAGAGCTGTTACAATCCTTCGGCACCGACTAGGAAGCAGCGGAGGCTATCTAAACTGAGCGAGCGCCACGGTTCCTGTGTAGTTGATTGATGCCATGATTGTCGCGTGACTAGACCGAGGCGAGCGCGCGGTTTTCCCAATTTCGGGAGCGCCGTCGCGGCGCGCTGGGGGACGTCGTAGCTGCCACGTGGTTTCTCTGTGGTTCAAGGCCAAACAAGCGCCCACGGTGAAGCTAAGGAAGAGAGCAGTTAAACTTCCGCTTTTAAACGTATCCATGGGGCCATAATGCTGACGCCAACCAGTGAATTCATTTTTCCAATATAAAAGCGAAGTTAGAATACAGGTATTAGGCAATCAAAAGCGCAAAAATAAGATGTGAAAGTTAGTGTCAGTAATATGAACTGCTATGCATGAATAATTGTTCCAACGCAAACAAAGGACTTACTGCGTACATTCTGAATATTTTAAGTATTTATGGCTGCTGCACATCAGCGTCTTTTAAATGGGTAAGGTGGAGAACTATACTTTGGATTACAGCAAAGAAAATCGATTTGAAAGATTACTATTTTTGTAACATATGTTCAAACATAAACCAAGCATGTGGCCACTCGTATTTATACATGAGGAGCCTCGATTGAAGTGCCTTTTATTTTTAGTCACCGCTGGAAAGCACCTTTTTCAGGTCCGCAAAAGAGCAAGTGCTTAGACTGAATTGTCTCGTGGTTCAAAATTGACAAGATGAAACCAGAAATATAAAACCATTTTCTAAATGAGCTATTTTTTTTACTCAAACATCAGCTCAAAATTTATTACCGTGCGTTTACACGCCGAATTAATATATATATATATATATATATATATATATATATATATATTTCGAAAATATGGCGAAAATTTCACGAGCTATATCGAGGACGTCGTCGACCTGTGCAAGCGCGTTAACCCACACATGTCAGAGGCCGAGAAGATCAAGCACATTCTGCAGGGCATCGATGACGATGCCTTTCAGATGCTGTCGGCTCGAGATATCCGCACCGTCGCACAAGTGGTCACACTGTGCCAAAGTTATGATGAACTGCGGAAACAAAGGGCCATAACGCGCGCGAACACCATGCACTCTGAGTCCCTTGCTGGCCTGACAGATGCATGTGAACATTCTGCGCTCCTACCACAAATTAAGAGCTTCATTCGGGAAGAAGTTGCTCGACAGCTCTCCCTTATATCCTGCCATCAAGAACCTTCCTCACACCTAGCTCCCAGTTTGCGCCACATTATTCAAGAACAGGTAGCTGAATCTCTTCCTCCAGCCCCTCAACCCATGCCTGTTACAGCGCCGTTAACATATGCGGCTGTTGCGGCCCGACAGCCACCTGCATATGCTCCACCGCCACCAGCCTACGTTCAGCCGCCTCCTGCGCCTGCGCGAGAACCTGCGCAGTTTATGCGACCGGCTCCAAGACCACGTAATCCCTGGCGCACGACGGATAACCGGCCAATCTGTTACACTTGCGGGCTTGCTGGACACATTTCTCGTTACTGCCGCAACCGTCTCCCGGTGTCGGCACCACCTACTCATGGTTCTACATACTGGTCGCCGACGCCTCAGTATTCCGCGCCTACTGAGCCTCCAGCTGGCCCTCAGTTCTCCCCAGACCGCTCAGCCATGTCCGACCGCCGTTCACCGTCGCCGCGACGCCGCTCTATCTCTCCGATGCGACGTCGACAGAACGCTTCACATGAGGAAAACTAGAGGCCGCAGTTCCTGAGGCGAGAACTGCGACCCAGTCGAACTTCCCAAGTCCTCATCTGTCGCCGACAAACCTAATTGAAGTTTTCGTCGAGGGTGTTGCTGTCATGGCTCTAATTGACACTGGTGCTGCGATTTCGGTAATGGACGCAAAACTATGTCGCACTTTAAAGAAAGTGAAGACGCCAATTGCGGGACTTTCGTTGCGAACGGCCAGCGCTCAGCATATCAAGCCTTTAGCAGCGTGCACCGCTCGAGTAGTTATCCAAAATTCCCTTTATACGATTGAGTTCGTCGTGCTGCCAAGTTGCTCGCACGCTGTAATATTAGGCTGGGATTTCCTGTCGCGTCATGCTGCTATTATCGATTGTGCTCGAGCTGAAGTGGGGTTCTCGACTATGCCCGATGCCTTACCAGACGCTGATCAGTCAAATTCCGGTGCTAAAGCCCTCGTCGCCGAAGATATCGACCTTCCTCCCTGCTCTTCAGTGCTTGTTCGTGTTGCTTGTGCATCTATTAGCGATGACACCGTTCTCTTCACACCAGCCCCTACTTTCCTGTGCCGCAAGTGCCTTCCATTGCCCTACGCAGTGCTCGCTATTTCCGCTGGCTTTTCCATGTTATGGGTCTCTAACCCATTTAACTCCCCTACTGCTTTGCGCCATGGCGAATGTCTCGGAAGTATCCAGCCAATCGCATCTCTTCTGATCTCTGAGGAACCTGACGACGCGCCGCACTGTGCCGTGACTGCGCTCAGCCCCCCTTCAATTGCGCCCGCTCCCCCCTCTACAGACTTGTTTCTCCGTTCCATCGATGCCGATCTTCCTCCAGAGCAGCGCACTCAGCTTTTGAACCTACTACATCACTTTCGCTCCTCCTTCGACTCTCATCAAAGTTCTTTGGGTCAAACTTCTACAGTCACTCATCGCATCGACACCGGCACCCACGCACCACTACGACAGCGTCCCTATCGTGTGTCTGCAACCGAACGCCAGGCTATAGAAGAGCAAGTCGACCTAATGATCCAGAATGGCGTGATTCAGCCCTCAAGCAGCCCTTGGGCCTCACCTGTTGTCCTTGTAAAAAAGAAAGATGGTTCTATCCGCTTCTGTGTCGATTATCGCCGCCTTAATAAGATAACGCGAAAGGACGTCTATCCTCTCCCACGCATCGACGACGCTCTCGATTGTTTGCAAGGCGCCGAACTCTTTTCTTCCCTAGATTTACGTTCCGGGTACTGGCAAGTCCCCTTGGAAGCGGCTGATCGCCCCAAAACTGCCTTTGTAACTCCCGACGGCTTGTACGAATTCACAGTTATGCCGTTTGGCCTTTGTAATGCTCCGGCAACATTTGAGCGGATGATGGACACCATTTTGCGTGGCCTAAAGTGGAAGACATGCCTCTGCTACCTCGATGACATTGTCGTCTTTTCTCGTGACTTTGACACACACCTCTACCGTCTGAAGCACGTTTTGACCTGCCTATCTGATGCCGGACTGCAGCTGAATTTGAAAAAATGTCGTTTTGCCGCCCGCCAGCTCAACATTCTCGGCCACGTTGTTTCCAAAGAAGGTGTATCTCCAGATCCTGCCAAACTTCGTGCCGTAACAGCCTTTCCCAAACCGACTTCCATGAAAGATCTACGTAGCTTCCTCGGGCTGTGCTCTTACTTTCGCCGCTTTATTAGGAATTTTGCTTCCATTGCTGCTCCCTTGACAGAACTTCTGTCCGGCAGTTCCGACCTTTCGTCGTGGTCACCAGCGTGCGACGATGCCTTCAATGCTTTACGACATATCCTCACGGCACCGCCTGTCCTACGTCATTTCGACCCCACAGCGCCTACTGAGGTCCACACAGACGCCAGTGGTATTGGTCTCGGCGCTGTGCTCGCTCAGCGCAAAGCAGGTTATGCTGAATACGTGGTCGCCTATGCTAGCCGTACACTCACGAAGGCTGAATCCAATTACTCTGTCACTGAAAAAGAATGCTTAGCGATTATTTGGGCTCTTACTAAATTCCGCCCTTACCTCTATGGTCGCCCTTTTGACGTAGTGACGGACCACCATGCGCTTTGCTGGCTTTCCTCACTGAAAGACCCGTCCGGCAGACTGGCAAGATGGGCTCTTCGCCTTCAGGAATATGATGTCCGCGTTGTTTACCGCTCTGGCCGCAAACATCACGATGCCGATGCACTTTCCCGCTGCCCCCTTACAGCTGAGGTCGCGAGCCTTTCACCTTCCGACGATTCCCCGCCATCGCTTCACATCAATGACATGCCGTCAGCGCAGCGGCAAGATCCTTGGATAAACTCTATCCTCGATTTTATCTCCAATCCTACAGCTGCTTCTCCATCGCGTGCTCTCCGCCGCCATGCTTCCCACTTCGCCATTCGTGATAACCTCCTCTACCGCCGCAACTACTGTGCAGATGGCCGCAAGTGGTTGCTAGTTATTCCCCGGCAGCTACGTTCGCAAATTTGTGACTATTTCCACGCTGACCCACAATCCGGCCACGCGGGCGTCTTCAAGACATACACTCGTCTCCGGCTGCGTTACTACTGGCGGGGTATGTACACCTTTGTACTCAAGTACGTTCGCTCATGCCTCACCTGTCAACGTCGCAAGCCATCTCCTCAACGTTCTGCTGGAGAGTTGCTGCCGTTACCCAGCCCACCACGTCCTTTCGACCGCGTCGGCATTGATTTGTACGGGCCGCTTCCCTACACTGCGGCCGGCAACCGCTGGGCTATCGTAGCCGTTGATCATCTGACGAGGTATGCAGAAACCGCCGCACTTCCATCTGCCACAGCGTCAGAAGTAGCTTCCTTCATTTTGCAGCGATTTGTTCTTCGCCATGGCGCACCTCGAGAGCTGCTCAGCGACAGAGGACGCGTTTTCTTGAGTGATGTTGTAAAAGCCTTGCTCACCAAGTGCAACATAATTCATAGAACCACCTCCGCCTATCATCCCCAGACTAATGGCCTCACTGAGCGTTTTAATCGTACCCTTGGCGACATGCTCTCTATGTACGTCTCCTCCAACCACTCAAACTGGGACCTCGTCCTTCCGTATGTCACTTACGCATACAATACCGCAACGCAGTCAACTACTGGCTTCTCTCCTTTTTTTCTCCTCTACGGCCGTCACCCCTCTGCAACAATCGACACCATACTCCCGTATCAGCCAGACATATCAGAGTATACACCTGTGTCTCAAGCAGCCCAGCATGCGGAAGACTGTCGACAAATCGCCCGCGCATTCACGGCTAACACCCAGTACCGCCATAAATCCAACCATGACAGCCAACACTCGACACCGCACTTCTCGTCTGGCGCTCTTGTGTGGCTATGGATACCTTCCAATGCCCCTGGACTGTCTTCAAAATTTCTTGCTAAATATCATGGCCCATACCGAGTTCTGGAGCGCACCTCTCCGGTTAATTATGTGGTGGAACCTGTTACGCCGTCCCATGATCTACGCCGGCGCGGACGCGAGATTGTTCACGTCCAGCGCCTCAAACCCTATTACGACCCTGCCGTCTTGCTCACGCCGTAAGTCGCCAGGATGTCTCCTCTTCGTCCCGCGGGTAATTGTGAAGAGGAAGAAGTGCACAAGGAACATGCCAGTCAGTGGCATCGTGATCGCTGCGCGTGCTGGATCTGCCTGTGTTCGCTGCCGCTGTGTTCGAAGCTGATCTGCTCAGTCCTGCTGATCAAGTCCTGTTGATCCGCTGAATAAACCCCCCATTCTTACATTATATATATATATATATATATATATATATAACAAGAAGATGGTTTTCTTTGCAACTCAGGCTATGAGAGACGCCGTAGTGGATGACTCCGAAAATTTTGGCCACCAGGTATCCTTCAACGTTCACTGACATCGCAGAGCACACGGGCACCTTTCTTCTCGCCTCCATCGAAAAGCGGCTGCCGAGGCCGGGATTCGATCGCGCATTCTTGGGAACATTATAGTCGAGCACCGTGACCACTGCGTCACCCCGGCTTTTTGTATTTATTGCCGTCTCAGAAAAGAAATAAAAATACACACACTGCTACCTGCAGGGGCTAGCAAGACAAGAAAGGGTCTTATATCTAATGTAAAATCTACACGTTGCATGCGAATCGCCCACCAAATTTGATATTGCATTCGTGCAGCTTCAAGGCTCTTGCAAACTCGAAGTGATTCTTCCAAGAACTTTCTTTGGAATCGGGCCAGTCCGCTTACTTATATGCTGCCGAGGCCGCCACATGATCCCAAAAGCAGGCTTCGCAACATCCGTCGACTAGTCACCGAAGCGGCGACGACATGCACAGCACCTATGGCGAATGCTTCTGCATTGATAGCACCAGAGGGCCAGAAACAGCCAATCGCATTACTTCAAAGTACTGGAATATTTTAAAGCGCTGGTGAAGGCTGTCAATTAAGGACGTCGTGACATTCAAGCGCCCCTGAGAATTCTTTACATGCACCTCACATGCGGAATGTTTGTAGGCTCCTCAGTAATGCAAGATTTGCGTTACAACTTTTCGTGGTCTATTAGACGGGTCTGATTGAAGCAGATATCGTCTGCATGGCTGTTCAAATAAAAATAAAATCATGGGGCAAGCAACAAAGCACGCTGTCGCCTGTCATTTTACGACTAAAATTCTTCCATATTGCCTGGGTCATCTGTTCCTCTGTTCCTTCCATAAGTTGGCAAGAACCACTGCAAAGTCTCCTTCCTTGTTAGTTTTAAGGAGCAGATGTGTATTTTCCAGACAAAAGCGGCGATTTCTTGAGTGCGGTCCTTCAGGTACAGATACTTCTTAGATTTTATCAGGATTCCATCAATCCCGTCTAATAAACACCTCTCACAGTCCTCTCCAGCTTTGTTGCTTTCTTCCTGTTGAGAAAGATGGCTTCGTAAAATCCTTGAGCGGTGCGCTGAAATTAAACACCTTTAATCTATCAGCTGCCTCCAGGGACGATGACTTTCTCAAGAATGACCAGAGTTCACGTTATACGTTGTACGAAATCGGCGCACATATTCATCAAGTCGGCACGGCGCGAGGCCCGCGCGGCGTCGCGTGGAAAGCATGTAGAGAAAAGCCCCCTTCCCCGCGCGGGAGAGCGCGTAGCTTTGTACGCGTTCCCGTCACCCTCTTTCCCATTGCCCGGGGAGGACGGTGGTTCATCGGACTAGAATCAGCCAGAAATATGCAGCATGTTCTATGGGACCTGGCCAATGGCGACGCGCGGCTCGGCGGGAGGAAGAGAGAGCGCTATAACCAGCGAAGCTAAGTGTGTGTGCGCGCTAGCTTTGACGCATGCCAACAAACAGACGCGGCGCGCCCATTTTAAAGAGACCGCGCCGTTTGATGAGCAGTCAGTCAGTCGGTCAGTCAGTTCGTCAGTGTTTTGCGACGTGTTCGCCTGTGCTTCGGCTGGACTCCCGGGGATCACCCGCTGCTGGTAAGCCCACGGACTTTCAAGGGAGCGGCGCTCGTCTCGTATGGCGGCCACATCATGACTCTTGAGGCGTCGGACTGCAACAGTGCCCGGTGAACAATTTGGTGTTTGTTTATGTAACTTTCTCGTGTTTGATCTGTTGTAAAGCCTGTGTTATTGAATCATTCTGTAGTTGTATGCTTAGCGTTTGTGTTCTGTGAACCTCTCGTCTGTTGTATTTCAAGTGATCTTGTGTGTTCCTTTGTATCGTCTCTTGCTGTGCATAAATTGTGTTTTGTTTGTTACTTCTGACTCCGATCCTTACTCTGGTTTGAACCGGCGACCGCTGGGCACCAAACGACCACCCCCTTCTGTCACTACAAAGTAGTTGAATTCCGGCTGAGCTTGCCACGCAAGTCGAGGGCATCTCCTTTGCGACCAGAACAGCTACCCCCACTCACTCTAAGGGTGTCTGGGAGTGTGCGCACCGTTAAGGGCGCATCGTTAATAATACCCCCTAATTATTAACGGGTGACAATTATTCTGGCGTCCTCGACAGGACGTTTGGTGCACTCAAGCTCCGAGGACGGTGAACGAGTTGGAAGAGTTTACGAAGAGGTCGTAAACAGTGTAACAGCAGAGCGAAAGCGTGAGGTACCGCGCAGAAGCGGTTGTGTAAGGTCCATTGATAGTGCTATGTATTAGCATTAAGCAGTTCAGATCGAAGATGAATCTCAAAGAGATTATTGCGTTGGGCCTAGAGAAAGGTCTTAAAGGAGCTGAACTGCGTGAATGGGTGGATCGAAAAGAAACAGAGGTTCGAGAAGAAGCTGAGAAAGAAAGAGAGAGGCAAAGAGAAGGACGAGAGAGAGAATGGCAGAGGAAACAAGCAGAGGCAAAGAGACAAGAAGAAGAAAGAGAAAAGGAATGGCTCAGGAAGAGAGCCGAAAGAGAAAAAGAATGGCTCAGAAGGCAGGCAGAAAAAGAAAAAGAATTCTTAAAAGAGAGAGATATCCTTCTCAAAAAGCTGGCTGAGGTTCGGCGTTTGAAAGGTATTACCGAGCCTCCGGAGGTTACCTTTCCTTATATTAGGAAATACAGTGAAACAACCGATTCTTGCTGTAGAAACTAGCTCCAACAGCCAGAATAAGGTTGTGGAACAGTCCGTTCCCGCAACAGAAAATTCAGAAAGAAAAGACTTTACTGGAACTAAAATTTCTCAGGAAAATGAGATTGTGCCCTCCGAGACGACAAGTTGCACAGAAGCTGCAACGGCAGTTGTCGAGCCAGAATGCTCATTCATGTACTCTACGCCTGAAGATGAAGATGGGCAAGATTGCAGCTCCTTAATAAATGACACCATGGCTGAGTACATGAGTGACCGGGATGAGGAGCTTTCAAATAGCAGTGAGCACGAAAGCTTGGATGAAGGTGACAGTGCAGATCCTAACCTTGAGGATTCAGAAATGGAAGGAAGCGAAGACTGCACTGCAATGAAAGGGTTCAAAGAACATTTTAAGGAACAGGATGTAACCAAAAGTGAGGATAATGAGTCTCTAGTTGAAAATGAGTCCTGCTTTGAGAAAGTACGACTGAAGGTCGTAAAGAAAAGAAAGAAAATTAAAAGGATTAAGGGAGAACAAAGTTCTCAAAAAGACGCTCCTTACAGACAACAATGTTCTGATTATGCGGGTAAAACCGGATCAAACGTTCCTCGGCCAAAGGTGCGAATAAAAGTGAAAATGAAAAGAAACAACTTCAGACCTGCCAAGTCAGGTGAAATGGAGCCGGAAAAGTCAAGAAGAAAGAAAAGGAAGAAGTTACTGAAGGACTTGGAGCGCAAGGAGAACAGCTCAAACAGAGAAGAAACTGGGCGGCCGGCACGGAATAATGTTAGGCCTGCAGGCAACATTTCTCTCCGCGAGCGTCCTGTTGGGAGCCTCAGATACAAGGGCCAAACTACTTCTGATCGGCAAACAGACAATATAAGGAAGATCAAAGCGCGAATGAGGAAGAAAAGCAGGACACGCGTCAGAAAGAAGTACCAGTGCTTCGTAAGAAAGAGAACTGGCGCGCTAGGTAGTTTGAGAGGGGCTCACCTGTTCGAAGGAAAAGCCACAAGCCGTTTTTGGAAATATAGGCGAAAGCATGCCCTGGGTTTGTGCGCTTCACATTTGAATAGCTGTGCGTTTCTGTGTTGCTGATTCCTATGTATATCCGAGAACAGTGTGTTGCTATGTTTGTGAATTTCATGGCCTTGATGTGTGGATTTTGTAATGTGTTATTGCAGTTTGTGAAATTTGTGCAAGGTGTGTGATGTAGACATTTGCCCTATATACTTGTGAGCACATGCATGTGCGCGCAATGTTCGTGGTTGTTGTGAATATTGTGGGACAATATTCTTTAAGGGAGGGGCAGTGTCACGAAATCGGCGCACATATTCATCAAGTCGGCACGGCGCGAGGCCCGCGCGGCGTCGCGTGGAAAGCATGTGAAGAAAAGCCCCCTTCCCCGCGCGGGAGAGCGCGTAGCTTTGTACGCGTTGCCGTCACCCTCTTTCCCATTGCCCGGGGAGGACGGTGGTTCATCGGACTAGAATCAGCCAGAAATTTCCAGCATGTTCTATGGGACCTGGCCAATGGCGACGCGCGGCTCGACGGGAGGAAGAGAGAGCGCTATAACCAGCGAAGCTAAGTGTGTGTGCGCGCTAGCTTTGACGCGTGCTAACAAACAGACGCGGCGCGCCCTATTTAAAGAGACCGCGCCGTTTGATGAGCCAGTCAGTCAGTCGGTCAGTCAGTTCGTCAGTGTTTTGCGACGTGTTCGCCTGTGCTTCGGCTGAACTCCCGAGGATCACCCGCTGCTGGCAAGCCCACGGACTTTCAAGGGAGCGGCGCTCGTCTCGTATGGCGGCCACATCGTGACTCTTGAGGCGTCGGACTGCAACAGTGCCCGGTGAACAATTTGGTGTTTGTTTATGTAACTCTCTCGTGTTTGATCTGTTGTAAAGCCTGTGTTATTGAATCATTCTGTAGTTGCATGCTTAGCGTTGGTATTCTGTGAACCTCTCGTCTGTTGTATTTCAAGTGATCTTGTGTATTCCTTTGTATCGTCTCTTTCTGTGCATAAATTGTGTTTTGTTTGTTACTTCTGACTCCGATCCTTACTCTGGTTTGAACCGGCGACCGCTGGGCACCAAACGACCACCCCTTTCTGTCACTACAAAGTAATTGAATTCCGGCTGAGCTTGCCACGCAAGTCGAGGGCATCTCCTTTGCGACCGGAACAGCTACCCCCACTCACTTTAAGGGTGTCTGGGAGTGTGCGCACCGTTAAGGGCGCATCGTTAATAATACCCCCTAATTATTAACGGGTGACATACGTTTATCCGGGTTTTCTCAGCAGACATATGTCACATTACGCGACTACCAAAATAGTAGTTTGAGTTGGAAGACGTCGAAAAGCCTTCTGCTTCCTTCCCGCAACCAAAACGACACCCCCGCATTGCATGATCGCAGCGCACGTTAACGCAGCTGCAAAGACTAGAAATTTAACAAGCCCTTTCTTGCTTGTCGCCCATATTACCTTTCCCAAGCCGAGGGTGAGTTGCCCTCATTAAGGAAACAGGTTCTCTGCTTGTTCACAGCCAATTTGGGATTAAGTGGTATAGTAAATGCTATTTGGACCTATTTTCAAGGCGTAAGTAAAGATATTATAATAATAATAATTAGAGATTAATTAAAAATATTTATTGCAGTTGATTCGTTACTTTTCTCCCCAATATCGCGTGAAAATTATGCCTCCAGCAAAAATGTTCATTGACATTTCCCTTCGTTTCTGCGCATTTCTGTCACCTTCAATGTCATCCTCTAGGGTAACCCTAATGTGCTTACCCACAGTCGCATATGCTACCAGGCCTTTTCTTTCATATATCTTCTCTGTGTAAATGTGCCTAGATGCTACCAGTGACATTTTGGAATGCCTGCCTCTTCTAGCGGCTGCCTGCCACACCCGATTAACGGGAAGTTGAATGAGGAGTAAGGCAGGTCTACTTTTTTGAGGCGGTCACCTAATGTCGGGCAAATACGCGTGCTCGGTGGCAGAAAGTCCTCATGAACAGATGTTGCTCTATTAAAATCTCTTCAGCAAAATTTTAATATGATAATGCGTCAAGGTTCTAGAATTGTGCGCTATGCAAGCTCTGCAAAACATTTCCTGTGCTACTCTTGGGCTGATATTAGAAATAACAGAAAACTGAGCATACCGAGCAAGGAAGTCACAGCATTCTTTGGGACAGTAAAAGAACAAGCTCTCATTTAAAACAATATACCGCAGAAGACAAAACAGCAGATGCGAAGAGATTAGAACTGAAGCCATACACGTTACAGAGGAAAAAACACATAAGTGAACGTTGTGATTGTGAAAGCAAGTAACACATAAGTGAACGTTGTGATTGTGAAATCAAGTACAGCTAATGCATAGTCACTAAGTTGAAAGTTTCATACTCTACGGGCAAAGTATACTGCATGAGCATAAGAGCGCTGGAAGTGGGCAGGGCATCATGAATGTATGCGAGAACCCCGGCTGCCTTGCAGGGCACTAAGATCAGCCAGCGAGTGCGAGCGATGCCTGACAAACACCAAAATGGCAATAATGATACGAACACTGCAGTACATTTCATGATAAGACACAAAATGAACAGCGGCAAGGTCATACAGTACAGCCGTAAGCAGGCATCCCCAAAGAACAGTAATGGTATTGCCAAGAAAATAAAGCGAAATTTCAATTAAATATTTGGACTTCACGCACAAAAGTAGCCCAGGATCAAATTCACGTGTGCTGTGGCAGCAAAGGCTGAATGAATACGAGTCAGCTGTAATAAATAGTCCCGTATAATCATGCAACCCAGCCGAGTGGCATCTGTCAAAGTAGGCGAACACATGCGTGCTCAACCACCTAGAATCACTACTACTCGACTAGACCACGAGGTATGGATGGGAAGGGTTTTTTGTTTTCCTGCCAAACGATTAAGGTAAAGTTTTGCTCCCGAATCTATATATCAAAACGCACAGTGGTCCTTGACGAAGCAGTTTCCATGAAATATCATATTGTTTGTTCAAAGACATATTGTCTCAGCGTACTAAACAGGTCGGCGACTCATGCGCGTACTGGTGTGTAGTTATTACTATTTGTCTGTTCTAACTACGCAAATTTTATTGCTAATAAAAAAATTGCGTTCTCACAACAAATTAACTATAAAAACAACAAACATTTTGTTGCGACTACGAAAACAATTGCGTAGTTTTTCGAGTTGCTTTACTGCAGTAAACATTGTCCTATCATTCCGATGGGGAAGCACTTGTCCTTTTTCTGCGTTGTGCCATCCACATAAGGTTTATCTACAGCAGTCACGTTTCGATAATGCCACGCAATCTAACTCTCTTTCCTTCGCACCATGAAGCGTGTCGCTCAAATTGGGAGCCATCATAGGCAAGTATCACTCGTCTCACTTTGTCTTGACGCAATGCAATATCTTTGTTGCTTCATGACTATCGCAAAGTCTGCCTACATAAAGTTTCCACTCATTTAACGATTACGAAAATCGTCATGCATCTAGAATTGAACTCCTGCCCTTCCGATAACCAGCCGAACTCGCTAATCGAATACACCGCAGCAGGCACTTGAGAAACATATCCTAATTTCTTTGTACACCTCTCATGCCATCTCCATGACAATGTAAATGCACCACAAAGACGGCTTCCCCCCCTGTTTCCAGGCGGAAGCGTATCGCGCGCCATCTGCGGCCAGCTATGAAGCCCAAGCGGCGCCACATGCGCGCGCCATCGCCGGCGCGTCGGGCTATTCACCTGGAATCCGGCACGGAAGAAGCCGCGGCACGGAAGAACAAGCTACAGCAAAACTTGTCCCAAACTCTTTCGCCCTATCGTTCTTCTTACTTTGGTTCCCCCTTGAATCCTTTTCTTCAGATATTGTCAAGCTTAGCAGGTATGGTTCACTTGATTTGTTATTACTGTTTCTTCTTCCTTCTCTCCTCCTTGCAGAAAGCTTTGATAACTATTCCTCTACAGCTGTATTCTTCAACAGAGCACTTTGGAATGCCTGTCTGCTTTCAAGAAAGGCGTGTAAGCATCGAATCTGTTTTAAGTGCTGACTCATCATCCACCCCCGGATTGGTTTTTCAGCTTATGGCTCTTGTTTTCTTTTCAAGTCATGGTATCATTGGTTCCAGGCTCGGAAATGCCTACCGAAGAAACATTCTTTCACTCCACACTCCTCCCTCTCTGGCTTTCTGCGTATTTAAACCCCGGCCAGTGACGATCGCACTAACCAAAGACAGGTTCACTTGTCGAAATGATGGCTCGGTCTGCGAGGTGAGGCTCCCCCTCAACCCTTCTTCCGTGCTGTTTCATAAGGACTGCTAACTACCATAAGAATCTTTGTGGAGCACCATGCGATTGCATTTACTCTGTTTCTTAAGCTGACACCATTAACGGAGATACTTTTTTCTCAGTTGGCCTTTTATTTTCGCAATATACACTTCATGGCTAAAGCCATTTGAACATGTGTTCTACGTCGAAATTGGATTATCATATGGATACACAGCTGATCTCAGCTACGGCGTCAATAGCCTATTTACTCACTGCGTGTCTGGAGCGCGACCGAGCATCTGGCACCAAAACCTATATTGTTCTTCGTCAACCCTCGGAAATTCGGCGGCGCACACAGTGCACGTGCACCAGGCCAACTTTATATCGCGCTTAGGCACCAGGAGAGAGAAGAGAAGCCTGAGGTCATAGCTGTCCGTAGTGAGACGCTTGAGTGCAGGGAGAGCCTGCACCACTGTCCTGTACTCCGCTTCCCGTAGCAAGGCACGAACCGAGGCGGCAGTACGCAGCGTCAACTCTTCCAGGAGGTCAAAAGTTTTCTCGGTTGCACAGCGCAAAAACCGAAAGCAGCTGGCGTGGTCATCCAAGCGCAAATCTTTAACCTGAATTTGGGTAGAGAAAAGAAGTATAGGAAATTCATTACTTTACTGGTCAGCTACGCTTATGGCAGTACGCATCGTAAGCGTTTATAAGTGCCACATAAATAGATAGTGGCTCCGGTTTGTAGATACTGAGAATTGTAGCTTATTCTACCACTAAGATTTCACATGTATGAGTGAATTTAATGGCATGCCAAAATATGTTCATTTAATTCAAAGCTGGTAGCGAAATTGGCTGAGCGTTAACTGTATATAACGTAAGAGGCATTGGAACGTTTGGCACTGATACCCCATCCCTAGATACCACCCGGGGTTAATAGTTACAAATGTATTTATGTGTTGAAAGCGTTCGCGGTAAGACAAAGTAATTTTCAACAATAATCTTCTAGAGCTAGAATGTTTACTCCTTTGCCAACATAACGGGGATATTTGCCGCCATTAAAGACGTCTCAGAGGTTGAACGTTATTGTCATTTCGTGAACACCGTTAACAACTAGGATATTTTCCGCCATTAAAAAGCCTCTCAGATGTTGAATGCTATTGTAATTTAGTAAATACCGTTCATTAAGTACCTGCTTCTCGATGCCAGGATTTTGTTTCACAATGACAGAATGACCGCGGTCCAGTAGGGCAGCCAATGTGAGCTAATACTTGAAGAAAAAATCACCAGTATCGTTACAAGTATATAACACAAAATGTTTCAGTCTCGGCTATGATCTGAACGCCTACAATTATTCTGGAGATATTCTGAATTTCTATCTACACTTCACAGCAGTGCTCTAAATTAAAATTCGTCCCAAAAGTTGCTTAACCTAGTGATAGTTCATGTGAGAGTTAACCCAACCAGGCACGCTGATTGAATGTTGCGTGTAAGAACTTGAAATGGAACTATCATATGAACGGCATAGTACGAATTGCATTTCCAACAAGAAGCATCGAAGCAGCATTTGACTTCAAAATGAGGCATGGAATTTTCTGAGCTCGTCCCTAGGAAGCAGGGCGTCAGGCCGAAATACGTTTCTACCGATTCTTGTCTATAGGTAGGTTTGTAATCAATAACCTCCTACAGCTAATGTGCATGCCGAAGCCTCTGGACCAGTCTCCACCTCGCAACCTCGTCTGTTTCTTTTCCCAAGAGATAGAACTTTATGCTACTTCCCACCCTATAATACGTAATCCAGCTGCGCCGAAAAGGCCGACTGTTCGAAATTGGTCAACGAGCTAACAGCTCTAAAATGAAGCGACGATGGGCGCTATGCCGCAAGGAGTTTCAGTCTTCCTGATTTACCACTGTGCGCGCGGAGTATGCGATGCTCGCATAGTGGTGC
Organism: Amblyomma maculatum; assembly: GCF_055883805.1. Lineage (NCBI taxonomy): Eukaryota > Metazoa > Arthropoda > Arachnida > Ixodida > Ixodidae > Amblyomma > Amblyomma maculatum. The sequence continues at coordinate 131,052,598 of NC_139345.1, read as the reverse complement.
CATCGGCTTAAGAGGCGGAGAGCATGCAGATTGCCCATTTTGTAGCGAGAGCTACACTGGGATACAGTGAGCTATAATATTTGGCTCAACGTCGTGCATCTTGCTGTGGCAGAAAGAGGCCAGTGGTGCGCATCCGCCATTACCATGGCAACCAGAGAGAAGCAGTAGGTGCGTTAGGTGCGGCGTGCGCTTCGTCATTGCCAACATCGGCATAGCCGGTCCCACGCCACCGTTATCCCCATCAGAGTGCAGCGTGACGTCACGTGGATAAGCAGTTGCGCGCATGCGCCAATACCATGGTAACCAGAAAGACCTCGCAGGTGCTCCACGCACTTCTTCGCCGCTTCGCCGCAGGCCACCCTACCCCCCCAACCGCACGCCCCATGCGCAGCATTGCTTATAAAAGGCGGAGATGAAATAGGCCACTGTATCACAGCGTTTGACATGCATGCAGAGAAGGAGAGTCCAGCCGCTGCCAAATATCGGTATAGACAAGAGAAGATTAAGTCTTCCGATCCTGATGTTGTCGCCTGGCAATGGGTTACTCAACAAAGAGATAATGAGCATAGTAAGGCGAATAGAGCAGCAAAGGCGTCCGAAATAGAGGAACGGTTTGCCAAACGAAGATACCAGACTACCGAGCGTAACAGATGGACCACAGCCACCGTGACGGAGCCTATTGAAGATGTCCGTCAATGGAAATTAGCAGAAGATGTGAAGGCTCGTCGTGTGACTGATCACACTATTCGAGTTTCCGAAAGTGCACCTGTGACGCGGACATTTGAAGCAGACTTCGTGAACAATCAGTTTGGACACATGTGTAGTGTGTGCGGAGACTGGCTAAACATATAGTTACCACAACAAGCTCAGCCAGAGAAACGTACCTCTCGCTACTTATATCCTGGCATAGCTGTGCTCAGCCATTGCCATTTTTTCTAATTTCTGCCCCTCGAGCGCTGTGGTGCTGCGCGTCGGTGCAGCAGGCAGGGCAGAGATGAGCGTGGGTCCGGTGACATACAGCCTACGAGATTGGGCGGGCCTAAGGTGTACCTGAACAGCGAAAATGCCTTTCCCTATTGGGCTAAGAGATCCAGTTTTGCGGATGTATAATTTGGTTAGCATAGACTGGGTGCCGCTGTCAGTGCCTCTGCGCAAGCGCGTTCCTAAGACTAGATGGTTACACTAATTAAAAAAAATTCCCACACGATTCACGACGTCCGCCAACTCCATATCTTTGGTTGCAAAATAATAATCGCTGTATCTTAATAAAGCATTTTCTCGAAAATTACCTTAATTCACTCCGGAAGTTTTGCACACATAACAGCTAATGTGAAAATTCTAGTTCTGTGCAGTGTTGTGGCCTGGCAAGCCGAAACGCAGTACCTGCAAAAAGCGATGCCTGCATTCTTGCTTTGTTTTTTACACTCAAATTCAAGCCGCAATTTTGCAAATATATAAAGCTGGCATACAGGCTCATCCCCTCACAATTAGTCAGAAACGTATGAGGGACACCAATCTCATTATGTTAACGAACGGCAGACATTAGGGAGTCTGGCTGGTGTATTAAAATGCGAATAAAAAGAGGATGCTTTTGCGAACTACTTGGCTCCATAAATTGGCTAGCAGGTAGTGTTCCGAAATGCTAGCCTGGGCCTCCAGCTGGGCCGCAAGTCACCTGCTGCCAATGAGCCCTGGACAAGCGCAACAACTCTCTAGCTCGTGCTAAATATTATTTTTAATAAAAGGTTCCCCCTCTCTCCCTTTCCTTCTCTGCAAAATGCTTAAATATTGACGTATATTTTTTATGTGATTTCTTCTGAGTGACCTCTCTTCTAGAAAGGTTCCTTCAGCAAGTTGTGCTTGATGACTGCGTCACATTCGCCGCATAAGTTCAAAGCAGATCGCCAACAACAATATTTAAAAATATTTAGGTTTGAAACGGATGTGTGGAGCACGTCAGAAAAGCCCGAAAATATGAACTGATAAATATCAGGACGCTCAAGGTTCTCCTTAAGAGGAGACTCAATATTTCCTGCTCATTCCGCGTATTTCTTTTCTTTTGCCACACCTGACATAAAGTAATACGGCAAAGCATACACTAGGCACACGACGGACGGACGGACGGACGGACGGACGGACGGACGGACGGACGGACGGACGGACGGACGGACGGATGGATGGATGGATGGATGGATGGATGGATGGATGGATGGACGGACGGACGGACGGACGGACGGACGGACGGACGGACGGACGGACGGACGGACGGACGGACGGATGGATGGACGGATGGATGGATGGATGGATGGATGGATGGATGGATGGATGGATGGATGGATGGATGGATGGATGGATGGATGGATTGATGGATGGATGGATGGATGGATGGATGGATGGATGGATGGATGGATGGATGGATGGATGGATGGATGGATGCATGGATGGATGGATGGATGGATGGATGGATGGGATGGGATGGGATGGGATGGGATGGGATGGGATGGGATGGGATGGGATGGGATGGGATGGGATGGAGCGGCCCTTTTGAAACGGGGTGGTGATAGTCATCGCCATTCTCAACCTTTCTTTTTATGCTGTTTAACTTAGTTAACCCTTCAAATTTAACGACTTTACTTTTAGACACGGGTTATCTTTAAATACCCGTGTGTAACTTCGATTGAGTTTCAATGCTTCCCCTCCCTGCTATTTATTCACTGATCTTCCAAACGTATCTTGCTCACCTCTACCGCCAATTCGTTCACGCTTTCTTTGTTACCTATAAATAGGGGTTGGACCTTTCGGTTTAAACCGAAAAACACCGATAAAGGTACGCCGAAAACATTTTAAAATGTTCAGTTTAAACCGAAAAAGTTCAGTTCCTTATCATGCACACCAAGAACTCTCGATGGCAAGAGAAAATTACAACTGTTCAACCCAGGGACATAATGTGAGGCAGTGGGATCGTTGGCTTAAGAACAGCGGTTGAGGGTTTTGAGGCATTGTTCATGGCCTCACGAATGGGAAAAGAATGGGAGCCATGCTTCCCGACCCTCATAAAATGTCAAGCGTCCGAGGAGGGCCGCTTGTGGCAAGGCAGCCACTTCAAGGGGCGAAGCACAGACCAGAGCCTTTTGCAGCGCAAGTGCTTCCCGGATATCTCGAAGACAAAAGCCCGCCAGTTTCTTCCCATTTGACACTTCACAGACACAAGCCGTGAGAAGCGCATTTGTTTTTTTAAAGGATTCTTTATGCCAAAAATTTGATCGTAATGAATAATATTTCAGTTACTCTTTTGTATAACGTGTGAATGTATGTTTTACATATGCGTTTTGTCATAACGATAATTTTCATCGTGGCAATAGCATTTTCTTCCAGGAGCCTAGCTGTATATATAACCAACTCTACATTAAATAAAAGAGCATTAAAAAAACATGCAAGAGAAAAAAGCCAAAATAAACAAAACGTCAGTTTTATCTGTACACGTGTGCCTCTTATCTCACCGAAAAAGAAACGATATTTCTTCAGAAGAAAATAATATTACCCGAAAAAAACCGGAAGCTTTGTTTCAAAATAAACACCGAAAAAGTCAGCCGAATTTTCAGAGAAAAAAACCCCGAAAACTCCTACCCATAAACCCCAGGGCCTCAGCTAGGGTGACTATGTCCGCATGGACATCTGGCTGACTACTGCCACACTCCAGTATAAGATGTTCAATTGTTGCTGGTTATCTGCCGTACATAGCAGAAGTTTAATCTTTTTGCTTAAACTTTCTTTTGTAGCTTCGGGTTCTAAGACATCCTGATTTACTAGTAGCTTCAAAGAGAAGGCCGCTACTTCTTGAGTTGTCATAGAAGGTTTTCTCCTTAATCCCAGTTTTCCGTTTTCTATATATGTCTAGGGTTGGCTTTTTTTTTTCGCTTAATTATTCCTGTTTTTAGCCTCTGTGTTTTTTACCTGTTGGTAAGTGTTCTTTTTTTCTCCGTCCTGCCTTCCTTAATACTTTCTGGTTAGTTTTCTGGTTCTCTTCGGCCACTGTGTGTCCCCCAATGCCTTTTTGGTGTAAGTGCTTAAATTATTTATCTGCCCACCTGTCGTCGATTTTCCTAAGGCGTTCTTCGTAAAATATGAGCTCTGAGCCTTTCGTGCCTCGAAGGACGCCCAGCCCATGCCTCCCTAGACTGCTTCGTTTCTAGTTTTACAGTGGGCTCCAAGTGTTAACATTCTCACGGGCCTCTGATTTATTTCTAACCCCGACTGGACTTCTGCCCTTAAGCACAAAACCGCGTTCGCGAAGCCCTGGTACCATTATTCCAAATTCTTTTAACTACTTCATGCCTGTTGTACCCCCATAGTACCCTGTGTTTAATTACCGCGGCATCCCTTCGTCCCTTCGCCCTGGTGGCCTGTTCACGTTACCTCTACTTCATTTATATATGCCCCAAGATATTTATAATCTGCCAGTCTTGATCTGTCGCTCCTTTGTTTTGCAAGCTTTGTATCAGTGGTGAAATTGTTGAATACCATCATACCCGACTTAATTTTGCTGAAGGTAAAGCGACTGCATCTTTCTCATATCCACATATAATAACCAGTGCTTGTAACTCTTCTTGGCTATTAGGTAAAAGAACAATATCGTCCGCGTACAATAATCCTGCAAGCGTTTGTTCTACGTCTGTCCCACCTAGGTTATACGGGAGACTAAAACCTAGGTTGCTTTCTTGCTGACTTTTTTCCGTATTCTTTATATAAATCATCAACAACAGCGCTGATAGCAGACATTCTATCTTTAATGCTTTGTATACCTTGACAGTGGACACACTTGTTATCCCCTCTCATGCAATCTCAACTTTATTATCTCTGTATATTTTCATTAGTAATCCAATTCATTCTCTACCGATGACTTCAGATTCGAGTGGTTTTACAGAAGTTTCCTGTTTACGCTGTCATATGCCCCGCGCTGTCCAGAGAGGTTAAATAAAGAGGTCTGTTTGCCGGCCTGGCTATTTCCATGCATTGGGTTATAACGAAAATGCTATCAGGTAGGCGCCTACTACATCTGAACCCGTTTTTTAGCTCCCCAGTACAATATTACTTTCTATCCATGCCTGCATTTTTAGTTTCACTACCTGCATTGCCAGCCTGTACGGAGCTGATGTTATAGTGATCGATCTAAACGATTTCTCGTTCTTCCTATCTCCTTTTTCTCTATAGAATAAATTCATCCTAACCAGTCGCCAGTCGTCAGAAGTTTCTGTATTTGTTATGACTATTTCTAATGCCTTTAAAAAGGTACCCTTGTTTTATGAACCAACCGACGGTCGCTGTCATCGTCTCGTCCTCTGGCTAGGACGTGACAATATTTCTAAACACTTACTTTTCCTTTCTGCCTCCGTGCATGTTTATTTACTGAATAGCGGAGTTAAAACTATTTTCCTTAGCTTTCTTCCTAATTATACTTTTGGTGGCTTGCTTGTAGTCATCCTAAAGTATGACATTTTCTGCTTCACTCCTACGCCCTACGCTCAGAATTCTCACGGACCCCTAAAAAAGCTACCGCAAGACCTGCAAGGCCACAGCCGATCTCAGCTCTACCCTTTTCCCTGAAATTGATTCCATTTCGCTGTAATCTGGTGACAAGGCCTGCTCTATGTACTCCCCCGGTTGATATCTCTTATCTCTTACTTCAAAAGGCATCTATCAGCTTTATTCTCTAATTTTCTGGTTAAATCTGATCACTTCCATTTCAAGCTCTGCGTTCTTTCCGAGCACCTCTGGTACTGTACCTACTGCAATCTACACCCTTCGAGCTACTGCCCACAAACGTTTCACTCCCTGTGCCAACCGCTCCACTACTTTAGCCCCGTCAACGTTCAAAACATCATTTAATCTTTCCGCTACCATGCTACTACACACGCCAGTATTCTCAGTCAGTCCGTCTCTCGTTATCTGGGCCACATTGCTTAATGTCTTTCCGGGAAACAACCCTATCCCAACTCGACTATCTTCTTTCACCATTTCCCTGATAGCCCAGCGGCACCTTTTCATGTTTGAGTCACCACCGATTACACCAGTTGGCTGCGCTTTCTCTCTCTCTCTCTTCATCCGGAACATAATCACGGCCTCCCTTCTGGCGCTGTTCACCTGCACCATCACCAACTCCTACATACACATTTCCAGGAATCCGGCCTAGTATTGTGCATGTTGCCCAGAAATAACCTCGCCTGTTGTGTGCCTTGTGCACTCATTCCTATCCCGCTCCCTACCTCGGACATTTCCCCTCCCGAAGCAATCCCAGCCCCGTGGAGCACGTTTTTTGTATTCAATGATGGCATCAGCAATTTGTTCCTCCATACCAGCCACTTGCCTCCCAGCCTGCCATTTTCCACCCTTTGTAGATTCAGCTGCATTTCTATTGCAACCAAACGTTACATCAGTGCGGCTTTTTTTCCCATCCATTCTTTCTTTGCGATCGCACAGTCCGCATCATCTGCACCCGAAATCGTCATCCGCCTCATCAAATGATATACACCGCGTCTCATCGACAGTCCCCTAAATACCGTATTCCGTGCACTTCACCTGTTTCTTTTTAACCCTATTAGCGTATAAAACGTTTAGACAATTTAGCAATTCCAAATTTAGAACAATTTAAACTCGAATCTTCACAACAAAGCCGACGGACCCGTCCCCGTTGGAGTTACCTAGCCACTAGGAAACCTAACCCCTTAGCCTACAGCTAACTATAGGCAACTGCAATAAAAAAAAAGAAATCAACTCATCCATACGGCGCTGTCCAGTCTATTTGTTGTCTCCAGGCTACCTGTGCCCGGTCAGCAAGTGCTGTTCCAAGAGCGGCCTAACATTGCCATCTTAAACTGTCTGCGCGCCATCTGTACTGTGGCAGCGCAGTATAATCGTGGTGTTCTGCCCTTCCCCTTTACGCCTCAGGTCATCCTTATGAATAGATTTATGAATGAATGAATGAATGAATGAATGAATGAATGAATGAATGAATGAATGAATGAATGAATGAATGAATGAATGAATGAATGAATGAATGAATGAATGAATGAATGAATGAATGAATGTGGGCGCCACATTGCGGCTCTAGTTTTCACTTTGTAACATCGGAGAACAATAGCAACGACGACACCAGCTTTTCTATGGCACGGGGCTCCTAACCATATCGTGCGACCTAGAGGGTTAGGTATCACCAGTGATGTAAACGAAAGGATGCAAGAAGGAGTATGTTATGCTACTGTGGGTCCCACAACGACAAATGAAGCTGGACCTGCCATTGACAAGCCTTTATCAGTTCACAGAAGATAAAGTGTATCCAGGCCAAATCGAACTAGCCGCTTTTGCTTTGCGCCTTGTGTAAGCAAGCCAGGAAATCATCCGAAAGGAGTAGATACTTACATAGCTTTAATGGAAGAGTAACACGTCTAATAAGCAGAAAGCACACATGTGGGCTTTGGTGAAAATTCAAGACCACACCTCCCCCCCCCCTCCCACTAGCGCACAAAACCATTTACCGGTACCTTCTCTTAACACTGCAGGAGCATTGCACATCGCTTCGATCGGCTCCCCAACACTGCCCCTAGCTCCACGTGCGAGGATCTGCCGACCCTAAGGCAACCTTCCAACACTGAAAATGTGACCCGCATCGTGCGTCGTGAACTGGAAGCGCTCGCTCCTGCTGCATCCAACCCGCCCTCCTCGGACAGCAATCTAGCGACAATATCCCTTATTCAAGCAGTCATTCGTCAAGAGGTTGCCAACTTGGGCGTCCCCTATAGCCACACCGTGGAACACCACAGTTCGAGCCCCGAACATGCGACCTGATGGCGCTGAGCACTTGCTGGTTGTTCCCCAACACCTACGCTCTGCCGTTCTCGAACAAATGCATGACGCTCCTGCAGCTGGTCATCTTGGCCTCTCACTCACATACGACCGCGTGCGCCGGCGTTTCTTCTGGCCTGGACTCTACCGCTCTATCCAACGTTATGCAGCCGCTTGCGACCTCTGTCAACGCCGGAAGAAACCCCCTGTCCTACCACCTGGACACCTGCAGCCGATTGCTATCCCGACTGAGCCATTTTCTCGTGTTGGCCTTGACCTCCTAGGGCCCTTCCTCGAGTCCTTGTCAGGAAACAAATGGATCACTGTGGCCACCGATTATGCCACGCGGTACGTGATCACTCGCGCCATTCCAACCAGCTGCGCCACAGACGTTGCTGACTTCCTTTTGTACGACGTCATACTTCAACATGGTGCTCCCCGTCAACTACTTACCGACCGTGGCCGCTGTTTCCTCGCCCGAGTTGTTGAGGAAATACTTCGTTCTTGCTCTGTTCGGCACAAGTTTACCACTGCGTATCACCCTCAGACGAACGGCCTTACGGAGCGTATTAACCGCACACTCACCGACATGTTCGCAATGTACGTATTCGACAGTCGTCTCAACTGGGATATTAGTCTGCCATTTGTCACCTTTGCATATAACTCTTCGCGTCATGACACTGCTGGGTACTCTCCATTCTATCTTCTCTTTGGAAGAGAGCCCTTACTGCCCTTCGACATTTTGCTTCCGGCCGCTTGCCCCGTCACAGCCTATGCCCGCGATACCATCGCCCGAGCCGACGCTGCTCGCCAGATTGCTCGTCACAATCTCACCATCTCTCAAGAAGCTCAAAAACGCCACTACGACGCTCACCACCGCGATGTGCACTATCCTCCCGGATCTCTGGTGTTGCTCTGGCTTCCGTGCCGTCGTGTGGGGTTATGTCAAAAACTTCTGCCCCACTACACAGGTCCTTACCGTGTACTACGCCCAGTGACCGATGTGACCTATGAGATTGCACCGCTCCACCCAAAGTCACCGACTGCTACACCCACTTCCGAAATCGTACATGTCGCCCGCCTCAAGCCATATTACTCCCCCTCCACACCGCACACCTAATACGCACCGGGACATTGCCTTTTGCCGAGGGGGGTAGTGTTACCGGGAAACGCGGGACCAAAGTGATGTGCTCACTGACAAAGACGACGACCGAGGAACGCGGGCACGACGAAGCGTTGTAAAAGAGGACGACGCTAACAGAGTGGATACTGCACGGCTACTGAAGTCTTAGCGTCGAGTTCAGTCCATCGCAGTGCCGTTACATTAAGTACATCCCCGTAACAATATGACAGGATGTGTAAAAATGACTATTCTTCTCAGTGCAATAAAAAGTATTGAAAACCGTACACTTAGATGTAGTGAAAAGGAAATACTCTCAGGACAACGGTAGATATTCAACGAAGCGTGATATCGCCCATAAGGTGAATGCTTGAGACATTGCTTGAGACATTGAGGCTACAGCACATTGAAAAAGAGCAAAAGATGACGGAAAGGAAAAGCGTCTCCATAATCTCGGGCGACGTTTTGAGAATGTAGATCCAGCAACTAACCTGACGACAGCATGACATAATGAGGCTCGAAACGACGCTATGCGGTGTAGAGGAAATATTCAGCCTCAAAAACTCCAGCGTACGAGGCGGCGATGAGTCCCAGACATTATCTGCAATTTCTTCACAGTGAAGAGAACAGTGCATAAGCGAAAGCTTCCGCACCCGGGGACACGTCTGGGCGATTGCGGGGACATTCACGGTCTGCAAAACAAAAATGCAGAAAAAGGAAGCAAAATATTGTAACAATATTATTACGCTTCATTAAATCACCTCTGCCACAGTGATCTTTTGATGCATCGGGACTGTATTCATTTTGTGGCTAAAGTTCATGAGGAAAACTTAGCTCAAGCACACTTTAAATGTGTTATTCTTAAGGCTGGCCTTCACATCTAGATTGCTGCAAGGTTCGCTCATGCAGCACTTGCGCCTTTGTTTTGATTCAGTAAGCAAGAAAATAAATAATTCTGTCAACTTTTATAAAAATATATAACTAGGGCTGCAGACCTCTACAGCCATTCTTTCCCTCTTAAGTGCAGATACATCTAGATCACATGAGCTAACTTCCTCTCCCCCATTGCAATATGCCTTCTCGCATGATCGAGTAATCGCCCTGAAAATACTAAGTCGGCAAGCATTCCACCGGAAATACTACACTAAAAATTGTTTCAAAAAATTAAATATCTGGCTCAGGTTGTCTCTTTTTGACCCTTCTGGAGAATTCTCTGATGAACTTTGTCGGGTTAGAAAAAGTACTTAGCGTTGAAATTGCAGTATCAAATTACGAAGGTGTTCAGTTCGGAAAGCTCCCGGTGCACTTGATGACAGGCCTATATTCGGCAGCGGTACTAAAAGTTGCTTATATGAAAGATTGCGAAAGCGTTATGTTACTGTACATTGAGTTGCTTCGTAATGTGACGATGCTGGCTACAATGGAAACGGAAAATGAGTCATGACTATGCGTATTGTTCCTGGGCCCTATAGATTTAATATTGTTTTATTTGTTTACAGCACAGTGGTGCTATCGACGACCAATAAAGGCCCGTACATATCTGCCAACTAACACCTGTCAGAGACATTCTCGTGAAGACTGCCGTGATGTATGCTGCCGAAGTTGACACGAGAAGCATAGATATAGAGCCCCGCTTAACTATCCTTGCGAGCATGCCTTCTATTGGCTAGGAGTAGCAGATTTCACTCGGAATCTAAGGGCGATTATGGGTTCTATACCTATCTCAAATGTGATGCAGTAGGTTGCAGCTTATGCAAATTCGGCCATGACATGCAATCTCGTGAAGTCAGGTAAACCATAACACCAATCACTTTCCGGTCATTTCATATTCACACTATCACCTACCAGAAGCCTTCTCGTGATTTTACACGCACAATTTCGTTTGTTTTAACACCATCGTGTAGAACGAAAGGAAGAAGATGGTTTGCACGGTATAAAAAAGAAGAACCGAAAAAGGGTAAATAGGGTACGCCTTAGGTCGCAGATGAGCCAACGTTTCGAAAAGTGGACTTGTCTTCGTGCCCAGACGAAGACAAGTCCACTTGTCGAAACGTTGGCTCATCTGCGACCTGAGGCGTACCCTAACACCATCGTGTTAAACCAAGAGAACCTAGAGGTGTACAGAAGATAGCAAGGGCTAAATAAGAAACTTCTTCCAGTCCCTATGCATTGTTTTCTTTAAGAATGTACCCTGTTAGACCTGTTTTTCAACTTCATCTGTGCACACACTATCTTAACAAAATAAACTTCTTCAAAACATTATCTAATTTGTGTAGCAGCGTATCGTCATGCATTCAAAAACCCATACACCCATTGGGGAGAGACTATCTTATTCGTCTTCGCAGTGAGCAGCTCCCGCTGCATAAAACCGAGTGGCATTGAGAAAGCTAAGGAGTGCTGGCTGGGTTGCGTTTTACGGCGGATGGTTTGTTCTCACGCTTGATTACATGGTTCATTTAAGATAGCAAACTTTTATTTCTAGTCATGCACTCTATTGTGCTCCACATATAAGGATCGCGAAGGAGTAAGCTGCCACGGAAGTTGAGTGAGGAATAGTGCTGCAATCGATTTGTCAGTCAGCTTGGACATAAAGTTTTTGTTATGCAATGCGGCTGTCACGAAATCGGGACACATTTTCATCAAGCCGGTACGGCGCGAGGCCCGCGCGGCATTGCGTGGAAAGCATGGAGAGAAAAGCCTCCTTCCCCGCGCGGGAGAGCGCGTAGCTTTGTACGCGTTGGCGTCACCCTCTTTCCCATTGCCCAGGGAGGACGGTGGTTCATCGGTCTGGAATACACCAGAAAATTCCAGAATCTTCTATGGGACCTAGCCAATGACGACGCGCGGCTCGACGGGAGGAAGAGAGAGCGCTCTAACCAGCGAAGCTAAGTGTGTGTGCGCGCTAGCTTTGGCGCGTGTTAACAGACAGACGCGGCGCGCCCTATTTAAAGAGACCGCTTGTGCAGTCAGTCAGACAGTCAGTCAGTGTTTGCGACGTGTTCGCCTGTGCTTCGGCTGGACTCCCAGGGATCACCCGCTGCTAGCAAGCCCACGGACCTACACGAGAGTGGCGCTCGTCTTGTATGGCGGCCACATCGTGACTCTTGAGGCGTCGGACTGCAACAGTGCCTGGTGAACAATTTGGTGTTTGTTTATGTAACTCTCTCGTGTTTGATCTGTCGTAAAGCCTCTGTGTTATTGAATCATTCTGTAGTTGCATGCTTAGTGTTTGTTATTCTGTGAACCTCTCGTCCGTGCAATTTTAGTGTTTGTGTATTCCTCTGTATCGTCTCTTGCTGTGTATAAAGTTTGTTTTGTTTGTTACTTCTGGCTCCGACCCTTACTCTGGCTTGAACCGGCGACCGCTGGGCACCAAACGACCACCCCTTTCTGTCACTACAAGGTAGTTGAGTTCCGGCTGAGCTTGCCATGCAAGTCGAGGGCATCTCCTTTGCGACCGGAACAGCTATCCCCACTCACTCTAAGGGTGTCTGGGAGTGTGCGCACCGTTAAGGGCGCTTCGTTAATAATAATACCCCCTAATTATTAACGGGTGACAGCGGCTAAGACCATTGGGGAAGGAAACGTTGAAATGAAACCGGTATCGTTGATTTAGAGATAACCGCCTAGAAGGTGGGAAAGAAGTTTCGAAAAATAGCATCCATGAACGTTGTTACATTCTCACTTATCAGGAGATACAAAAATCATTTTCACCAAAACGTACGGTAATTTAAACTTCTTTATCTGAATGACCAAACCCATCAGCTCCGACAAAGTTACTCCTGCCAGCACAGTGAGCATGCAGCTCATGTAGACGCGACAACAAACCTGTAAACCATCTGACAAGGGCTTGCATGTATCACTTAACAAAGCTGCATTTCGGGCATATAGAAAAACGATTTGTTTGATCCAGCAGGTGGTGATGGCTTGCCGCCTCCACTAAATTGTGCTACAATATATTAGCCCCAAAGGATACCCTAAGGGCTGTTCATGTTCTGCACACCTTTTTAAATTTATCACATTATTATTGTTCTCACAAGAAAGTACACGAGCTAGGCATGTAAGAGACGTCCTTCCGAACGATAAATACCCTGGTAGGTTGCATATGCGATGCCTGTACATTGGCGAGACATCTCACCTCGAAGATAACCGCGAAAAGCATTGTTACGATGTTACAAGCGAACTTTTAGGCTGCTGTGCTACCGGCGAACATTTTTCGTGCGCCAGCCACGACCCTTATTGGTCGAAGACACACGTTCTGGGGACGAGACGAAATAAATACAACCGCAAGTCGCTCACTGGATCGTAACGAAGGGAGACTAACCCATCTCTGTGAACAAGTTCAGCTCTTTCTATTCAAGCGCATTTATGCAATCACAACATGTTGCTTCATTTTGTTGTCAACAAGGCTAACGTAAGGGAACCGGCAGATTTTATATTGTGTTTCTACTTTCCTTATTTTCTTAGTGTGGCTGCTTTTTTTTTTGGTGTTCATTACTACACTCGGAAATTAAACAATCCAAAACAGCATTTGCATTCATTCTTTTTGATGCCAGAGTGCTAGCTCTGCAGCTACTAGAAACAATGACCAGCCTAAATGGGGCTAGCGAACCTACCGCAAAATAACTGAGTGAAAGTTCCTCGAGGAGAGGCAGTTCACCCAGCGCTGACTTCATGTCTGGTGCGAAGTCAAGCAGGCCATCTTTTGGCGCAGAGACCACCACGAGTGTCGTGAGGTATAAGAACTTCCCTAGATTTGTCACAACTTCCGCGTCCATCATAGTTACCTGCATGCATTGCATAGAAATAGACGACATGAGAGAAACGAATGTGATTATGGCATCTCACACTGACTCGTTTCAAACAAAATCGCTGTAATCTTGAAATATTCTAGAACTATAAATTGTTTGTGCGAAATAGCAGCGCCATTTAAGAAGGGAGGCACAGAAGACTCCACTATATTTGGACCTAGCACAGCTTCCTCACGATGACATTTTCCCAAAGTTGTATGCCATTTTCGCCATCTTCGCGCGGCAGGAAGGCCGCAAAGAAGCCCACAAAATAATTTCATGCTCAGAGATACCCCACATGCATTCCATACGTATAAATTAAGGCTACAGAAATCGTTCCCTTTTCTTTTTCTTGAATGCAGGCTGCTGTCCGTGGGCAATTTCGCATGCAAAAAGACGTCGCATGCTTCATCCTGCTTTCCCGAGCGCTCTGGGGCAATTGTTCGCTCGTTCCGCCGGTGCCAAGTGCGATTACTACGCTTCTTGCAACGTACACCTTCATTCTGTACCAATTTTGGCTCAAATTTGTGAGACATTCCTCCTTGAATACCATTTATTCTTGCTTTAGAGTCCAGCTCGACTAATTAAGATGGGATTGGGAGTTACCTCATCACATTAGATTCCCGCGTATGCCTTTTTGCTCCTGATTAGGTGATATAAACACACGCCCGACGATGTTTTACCAAGGAGGAATCGGCACAGAGAAAGCGACTTCGGGAGACTCAAAGATGTATTTTTATCGAAATCATACCTGTGGTATTCAGTTTATCTCAAAATGCCGCCACGTTCTAACAGCTGTTACAGCTGACGAGAGTGGGCTTCTTTCGTTGCAGTGTACCGGTAGCGATTCCTGCATGGTCCTCGTATTTTCCATAGGTTGCACCGACGGCATTTTAACTCTACAAATACTTTCCATTATCATTTGCAACTTTCAGTTCCTAGTCTCAACACTTAAGGTCCTGTAGCCACTCCGTACTAAACTTGTGCACATAATTTATAGATTCCAGTCCGCAGGCGCGCATACGTGAAAAGAACAAACTCAATGATTGTATGAAAGAGCAGCATAAATCAATTGATGTCTTACAGCAGGTATTCGAATATTTATCCCTAAACATTTCAGTGATGACATGCTCTCACTGAGGTTTGATCTTGCAGACAAGAATAAAATTTTGAAGAACTTTCATCATTCTAAAAAGTTCTGCGACCAGCCAAAACCACCAATAAAATAGCCACCAGGACCTAAAAACTAGTGAATATATCGGCTCCCACGATAACATATTTTTTCGGATAATTAACGAAAAAAGTCACTGAAGTTAATGAGCAAACCTCTTCCTTGCAAACATTATACTTAAGGCCATACCCCTTTATTTAGAGAAGAGTACATACAGCAGCACTGTGTCATTACCACTGAATGCAAGATAATTTTCCTTACAAAGATATGGGCACAATTATTCCTTGTTCATGAAGAGGCATCAAGCATTAAGGTGGTAACGAAAAAGTATTTTACTGAGCGTTGCAAGGGTGTTTCAAGTTTTTGAATAGGTTTTGTTTCCGTGATGGAACCCGCAAGAGCAAGACTGATTCAGTCATTCTCACATGAGGGGAACGCCAGATTCTCGAATGATTGAGTAGTTTCAAAACAATCAGGGGAGATCGGTTGAAGTGTCTCCTAATAGAAATAAACACAATAAAAATTCATGTCGAATAAAATCGCGACAACCGTCACCAGAAAACATCTTCACAGCTATTTTGTTCAATACCTTATTCTTTCCAAATTTCCCACTGAAAAAACTCTGTTCTAGCCGGAGAACAGTAGACTGCAATTTACGGGGATTTAAAAGATACACACAAAGTAAGCTAGCCGTTTTATATATGCCAGCGATGTACATGACGCAGAAGCGACAGAACATGAGCTGTTCACTCCATCCCGTTTTGAGACAGGTAAGAGTTTCGGATCTATCCCCATTCCGTGTAATGTCGCAACTCAGCCCCTCGTGTAAAATATTTCGACGCAACCTTCATTATTACCCAACTATTTGGGGGGGGCTCTGGAAGTAGCAGTTGAATTATATACGAAGAGCATATTTCAAAGCATCGACATTGCCTAACGCTGTAATAAAGGGCAATTTGTTGCCGGAATCCCAATAAATTCCGAATAAAAAACTTTACAAAATGGAGAAAGCATCGAAGGAAAGTTAAAGCAGCCTTTTATTGAGAGAGAAAAGAACTTAGCCGAAGTTCAAATCCTCTTGCTTACTCTTCCTCTGCTTGGGAGAGTAAAAGAGAGATGCAAGAACTATTGAAGCTTTAAAAAATGGAAACATCGATAACGAAAGGTCCCCATGGACTTTGAGATAAAATGCACAAATCTGCGGAAGTTATATGCCAAAAAACGAAGGGGGGGGGGGGGGGATTTCGTAATGAAGATAAGCCCAGGGGTACTGGAGATTATAGAGACAAATTTAATATAAGTAATACTCGCCCGGAGCTACCTTGGCGGCGCAGTGCGGCTAATACCTGCAACGGCGTATTGAAGCCCCTTGGAATCCCTCTATCTTACGCAGTTCACCCGAAAAGTGAGATTAGAAGAGATGCTATCGATTTCCAGATAGGCAATAGTTCCCTTGAACTATTTGCGGTCTTTCCTCTTTTATTTATTAATTTTATTTATTTTATATTATATCCTCAAATTTAATTTTATATCCTCATTCAGCATTATATACATCCCTCTTATATTATTTTTATATTCTACATACTTTTTTTTTAAATAAAAATATCTACCACCGAAAACCCCCTTTATGTAATACACAATTAGTTAAACTAGGTAACAGATGCAGTAAATAGTAGGCCCAAGCCGGTTGCTGGGCGGCAGCGTCGGCTTCGTGCGTTCTATAGCTCCAGCGCGGCCCGCACAAACTTCGTCCGTGCTGGCATTTCTGAAAGTTCAAGGGCCGCCCACTTTACGTTGCCGCCCACTCCATTGTCGCTGCTCGAAGCCTTGATTGGTTTCTGTTTCGACGCCAAGCTAATTTCGTCTCATCTATGCCGACGTCGCTACGCGAGCAATGTCTACCCTCACGGCATGGCAGTGGCTGCGCCTGCCACGTGTGCGCCCGTCATCGTCTTGTTTCCGCTTCTCCGGCCGCCCAGAAAAGAAAAATTATTATTGCGAAAAGAATACTACTTCAGGTTTCGAGCCTTCAGCGTAGCGTGGCCGGTAGCCACGTCTTACCCACGTGACGCTTTGATGTCACACCCCACGTGACACTAGGGTGAGAGCTGGACTACCAACTCAAGCGATCGGTAGGAGCTGCCAACTTGGGTCTTTCGTTTCACATGGGACGGTTATGTCAGACTTAGCCTGCTTAGGACTCTCGTTGCCCCTCTAGGCCACTAAGGCGCGTTCACACAGCTTGGTTAAAGCGGGGATTTATATGTGAGCTGAGGAAGGAGAGAAAGAGAAGAAGAAGAACGCTCGGTCACCCGCATCTCTCGCTCAATATTTGGTTCAGCAGCGTTGAAACCTTGTAATTATTTTACTGCATTCCTTTTCTTTACCCTACTTTTCTTTACCCTACTAAGCCATAGAAATGTTACAACACAGAACGAGGACCGAGATAGCAAGAGCAGCAAACACCTTGCAGAATTCGGGTCCTCGGTAACGTCAGGAAGGCCCAACGCAGCGCCAAGACTGATGGTCAAGTGATCAGCGTGATAATAGCAAGCTGTGACGCCTGCGTTTGTATTTGTTCCTATTTCTCAGCTAAATACAGCGCCCATTCTTTTTCTCAACCGCCGCGGTGGTGCAGTGGTTAGGGCAATCGACTGCTGCGGGATCAAATCGTGGCTGCGGGGGCCGCTTTTCGATGGCGGCTAAACGTAAGGCCAGAGCACGCACCCCAGGTGGTCAAAATGTCCGGAGTTCACCACTAATTTGTCTCCATAGTCTGAGTGGCTTCGGGACGCTAAACCCCGTACCCAAACGAAACAATTTCTCATCTATTACATCTTCCCTTCGTTAACTTATCACTCTCAATCTGCGTTTCCTTTTCTTTCATTCCTACGTGCTCGGCCGGTGCTTTTGGGTAGCCTGCACGATGCCTCTAGGCTTGGTATGCATGACCGCTGGTGCCATAAAATAACATTGACGACTCAGCCCCAGCTAAACAATTGTCGAGCACTACGCATCGCAACAGAAGGATAGCGCACAAAAGCCGCATATATGCAACCTTATCATATTCGCCTAATGTACACTTGTGTCTCATGTCTTGCATAAAATGAAGCTGCGCTTCACTAGCCTACGTTGATTACTGAACTAAACATAATTTCTTCAGAGAAGAAACAGGATAGTGCTAACAAAGGGTACATGAACACAACACAGCGCTTCGATTTCGGTCTGATATGGTTGCTTGATATTTCGCCTCACCTCCAGGCAAGTAACTTGTAGAAAGTAATTGTTGCAGAACGGGAGAGTGTTATGCGAAACGCCGTCCATGAGTAAAGCAGAACAGTCCAAGCGCTCCAAGTGGCAGCCCAGGCGCAGATGGGACGTGTGCTGCAGCTTTTTGTTGGCTAGAATGAAGGCAAAGGCGACGTGCTTTTCTTCGCCACTCAGCATGTCCCCGTGAAATGAAGCATCCAACCGCCGCAGCTGCACACATCAAGGCCAATGTTTTCAGAACATCGGTTGGCAATACCACGAATGCGGCACTTGAAGGGAGACAAAAAACAATCAAACGATGGAGGAAAGAGAACAAACTAGGCACTCCCATTGACTGGATTCACTGATATTTATTTAAAGACATTGTATTTTAGGAAAAACAGCAGGACATATGCGCAGGTCTACTACCAAGCAGACACAAAGAGCAAAATTCTGTTGGTAAGCTAGTGCTCTAGTGCAGGTGCGACATGAATGTTTAACCAAACAGTCATACCAACCGCATTTGCGGCAGTGACGAGGCACGCTAGCTCCCTCAGCAGGGTTCAGAGTTTTGGCGCTCTCACTCTGTCATTGATACATCAGCCTGTTTGGTTTGGTCGATGCGTAATTTTTCACAAGTCAGTGGATCCTTGTACAGCAGACATGTGGCAAATGTGACATACCAGTTTTCGTGCTGCGTACTACAAACAGGGCGATAAGCTCTGCAACGTGCCACACTTTAGCAACGATTAGAAAGCTTTCAAATAGCTGAAAAGACAACACTGTTGCCCTGTCTACGATCAACGATTTTTATATTGTGGGACACTGTATAATTCCCTAATAAAAACATTATGGTACTTAATGTTTTATTGTGCGGTTTATTGTACCGGTTTATTGTGCAGGCTTAACCGGCATGAAATTGCGCGGAGATCGGATTCTGAAATTTTCTGTATGACCAGTGGCCCTCGTTTCAAGCTAAGACGCGGCTCCAGGCCGGAAAAACATGCATAGCTCTAGAATAACATGACTACATCTGAAAAATGAAAGCGACATTAAAACCGAAAAAAAAAGAAAAAAACAGCGCACAAGCTGGGATTCGAACCTTGGTGCTGACGTTCCATAGACAAGCATTACAACCAATAATCCACAAACGCTTTTTTTTTCTTCCTTTTTATCAGCACAGTATTTATTGCACGGTTTAAATGCAGAAAAGAGCTATATATGTTATTTAAAAAGTATTCAGCCTGTAGCCGAAAACTTTTCCGAGGTCACTGCAGATTCTGCACTGGAGAAATGCGTAATGCTGAGCGTTGCTGTGTTGTACGCGCAAAGTGTCGACGGAATTCCGCGAGTGACAAATACTGCGCCATTCCTTTTCTATAAACCAATTATAGAACGCCAGTGAACTTCGATGGGTTAAATGGAACACAGGTTGTGTTTGACCAGGGAAGCCCGTGCAGCAGCAAGGCTCACGCTTTCGCTTTTCTGCACTACAGATTCTGCAGTGATATGCGAATGTTTCAGACTACAGTTGGTTGATTACCTTCTCTAACCATTCTCTAACCATTCCAATCCATTTGAGCACGCAAATCACGCCATTTCCTACTCGTTCACGTTCGACAATAATAATAATAATAATAATAATAATAATAATAATAATAATAATAATAATAATAATAATAATAATAATAATAATAATAATAATAATAATAATAATAATAATAATAATAATAATAATGATAATAATAATAAGAATCAAACACTTCAAATTTCCCGCTACCGAAATTTAGGCCTACGTCACCGGAATTCGATTACCACGGGATCCCTTTTCGTCGTCGAGATTATACCCCTTCCGTCTATTCGAAGGTCTGATTTACCTAGTTCATTCTAATTAATTAATTACCCCACATGCCCATCACAATTTCCCACAGGAGGTCTTCAGTGCTCTATTCCAACAATTGCCGAGCAGTACGCAATCGCAACAGAAGGATAGCGCACAAAAGCCGCATATAGGCAACCTTACCATAAGCATGTATGCAAGCTGTGACGCCTGCGTTTGTATTTGTTCCTATTTCTCTGCTCAAGACAGCGGCTCTATTCCTTTTCTTATAAACTTATTTGTGAACTAATCGTACGGACAAGTTCCTGATGGCACAAAACCGCGAACATAGCCATACAAGGCTTCCGAATTAACAAGTTTAATTGAAATATACACCACACAACTAAAACACGTCTTAACACAACTCCACAAAAATATTGTCAAAGAATGACAACACTTCAATATCTGCGCATGGTACATCTCGCGGCCCTGGTTGAACACAACCAGCGTTCCGTTGAAGACAATAATGTCCACTGGCATAATTGGTTTATAGGAAAGGGACCGCGCAGTATACAACTCGCATAATTCCGCTGACACATCTCGCGTTCAAGCCTCTCCGACGCGAGATTTCCACCTACGCTACTAGATTACTTATTCTAGTAGCCTTGATTTTCCCCATGGGCCTAAAAACGCTTTCGCCTTAAACTGCCGCTCATAGGAAAGGCGACAATGTTGGCTTTTCAGCTCCTTGAAAGCTCCCTAGCCTTTGCCAACGTATGGCAGGTGACAGAACTTATCACCCAATTAGTAGGACGCAGTAAAAAAACTGCTGTTACATGCGCCACTCGGGTGCCTTACGAGAGTCCACTGACATGTGAAAAAGTACGCATCGATCATCAATGACAAACCGCGAGAGCACCACAGCTCTCTCTGGCCTACTGAGGGAGTTAGCGTGCTTCGCCATCGCCACAAATCCGGCTGTTGTCCGCTGTTTTGTAAAGTCAGTATTGTCGGAAGCCCCAAGAACAATCTGCCCCGCTGTGAAACGCAGCATAGGCGACAAGACCTGCCTTGTATGCCCAAGTGCATTTTGTGCGAGGGTCCTCACCTTGTCGGCACGGGATCATGCAGAGATAGTATCCTTTACCAGCCATACAAGCAACCGAGCCAATAACGAACGCAGCTACAGTAATCGATCGCACCTAAGGACAATTTTTCCGTCACCCAGCTCAACCAGCAGAAACAAGCCTAGAGACGGAAAACAGCGCTAGCAGACGATGAAAAAGAAAAGGAGGACACACAGCTGCGTTGTTGTGTGTCCTTCCTTGTCTAATCCTTCGTCTGCTAGTGTTGTTTTCCGTTATGCTTTACCAACTCGCCCGGCAACATACATTGCTCAATCAAGAGGGTATGCAATGTGATCCTCGCGCTGACGTACATATGTATGGTAGTAAAATTCAGCCTGACGCTGGCGACAAAGTGCAGACATCGAATGCCCAGGCAACGCATCAGCCATGGCCAGACTGAGGAAGCACGCTGGAATTAAACAGCCTATACTATATCCTTTCTAAGCAGCAGACATGTGGCAACTAGAGCACCTGTTTAATCTAGTGGCGAGCAGCAGGAGGAGCAAGCGACGCAGCCGGTGGTCACGGGGTTGCGAGACTGACGTCACTCGTGTTTCGGCTGATAGCAAGTCAAAGGCGCGAGCGCGTGGCGCAGCCCTATAGTGAGGGTCAGGTCAAATTGGTGCATTTGCAGTACTTCGCTTGCGCAGATGTGAGATTAGGGAAGGACAGCAGTAACTTACGTTCTAAAATGCGCTTCACAATCGGCTTTCGTTTGCTCCTCCTCAGCTCAGTACGTCCGACGATTTATGGCGTCCATCTCAGCTCTATCCAGCGCACATTAGGGTATTAGGTATAGTGAAAGGTACGCAAATGCCACACGCGCTCACCTTTTTACACTTTATCAGGAGCCATGTGAGCGCATTCCGGTCCATGTAGAGATCGGTGCTCCCCATAGCTGGGCTGCTGCCCAATAGTTCTTCCAGGTTAGACTTGCGACGTGGACACCCTCGACACAACTCGTTTGCAAACTGGAGGCGAATGTTGTGCGGCAGGATGAGCGTTTTGACTCTCGGGAACCATTCGATCAAGTCTAGGATTCTGTCCCTGTTGTGCACGATCGCCAGAGTATCGGCGTCCTTCAGGACTTTCCTGTACAAAAAAAAAAAAAAACCACAGCCGTCTTTGTGTTAGATTTCAACAGCTAGGAAAAAGTTTTTTTTTTCTTATATAAAGGGATCGCAAACAAGAATTAAAATTCTTTGGGAAGAAACCCCACACTAGCTGTGTCGCTGTACTGTACATGATTTGGCCAAGACTGCAAACATTTACTTAGCAAGCGTTATGTCACGGAAAAGGCAAGCAGGATAAAATTAGATTCACTGCCTCATTCAAAATAGTCAGTAAGGTTATGTTATGTTCACGCTGCTGAAAAGACGGAGTTCGATCGATGCGGGCTAGCGCATGAGATCCAAGCTGTATTACCTACCTTTCATTATATTCGGCTCTGCTACTCCTTAGCGCACGACGTATCGATGATGGGTCTGGCCACTACCACGTACACAAGATCGTTGCCTAGGCGCTAAGGCTCCAGAACATCTTCAAGCTTTACCGGACTGCGTGCGGACTCAGTTTGCCTGACTTCGGTGGTAACACTCGATGCACAAATACGCGCTCCTGTAAGTCAGTCAGCTGCTGTTTCTTTAAGACCTATCTCCACAAACTAAAGATACCACAATAGACAGTCATATAAGTGGCTATGCGGTTATGTTTCAAATAAATGCGCAGCTAAGACATCTACGCCTAGATCACCATGAACAGGATTACTCCAATGCAGCAAAGGCATGTTGTGTACTGAGTATGCGCAACCAACATCAAGAAGGTTGTGACCTAGAACTCTACGTTATATATTTTATTTATTCACTCTAAAAATCACGTCTTAAAATCGTCGGGGACACTCGGCTTCTCGGCGCAAGCGTTTGTCGTGATCCGAGAACATTGGAGGACATATATTGAGCCCTCTTGTGATATAGAAGTGATGTATCATAAGCAACGAAGAGAGCAAGCATAATAGTTGTTGCGAAAATTAAAAGCGCCTAAAAGAAAAGACAGCAAGCAACTTAAGATAGGGCACGCTCACTATACACAAAGAAACCAATGAGAGGGCGCCCGTTGAGGAACCGAGACCGGTTTAGTGTAAGACAGAGGCAGACATGAAGGGGGAGGCTCAGAAAGTCCGTCGGGAAAGGAGGCAGAAACGGAGAGCAGAAAAATAGGAAACGCTTGATCTTCTGGCTCTTCTTGAGTACAAGATCAACCACCGCCTAACTTACTTAAACAGCTGTATTTATTCTCCATATAGTTTTGCGTTCTCCGGGTGAGGTTGGCGAGGCTAATGCAAGGAAAGATGGTGTTCGGGCTGGCATAGCTTACTTACTACAATACTATGCAATGAACTGCGGTTTTGGCTGGCAAAGGTGAGAGAAGCTTAGCGGAGTTGCCACATGAACAAAAGTTAGGGGTGGGGGGGGGGGGGGGGGGCCAGTAATCTTTTAGGCATCTCTTTGGGTGCACATCGATATCGCCGCGGCACACTTGCGAGTAGCCTGTGTATGCTCGCTACACAGTACGTACGCGGTTCCGGCATTTCGCATGTGACACGCTTAAACGCTTAACAGCTATCCGCTAAACCTCATGTTTTAGGCGGGCTGTGTCCTCAGAGGATTCTTAAGGTCTCTTATGTGCTGCCTGTGGGAATTTGCAAAATTATACTTCAAACATCAGTTACATCCAATGACGCATACAGGCGCAACTACCTCTTAAAGCACTTAGCGTTTTTCGGGCTCAGGTAACCATCCGTAAGCAGTCCTGGGCCTCTGTCACGAAATCGGCGCACATTTATGTTAAACCGGCGCGGCGTGAAGCCCGCGCGACGCAGCATCATAGGTTCTACGACATTCGAGAAACGCCTCCCCCTCCGCGCAAGAGAGCGCGTAGCTTTGTACGCGTCGGCGGCAGCCTCTTTCTCATCAAACGGCGATGTCGGTGATTCATCAGTCCGGAAGATGCCAGCCGTCTCCAGAATGTTCGACGGCATCTAAACAATGACGACGCGCGGCTCGACGAGAGGAAAAAGGAACCCTTCAACATGCGAAGCTAAGTGTGTGCGCGCGCTAGCCTAGGTGTGTCTTGACAGACAGACGTGGCGCGACCTATTTAAGGAGGGCGTGGCGCATTTGGGAGTTAGTGACTGCGGTGTGTTTGCAAATGCTTCAGCTGGACTCCGGGGGATCACACGCTGCTAGCAAGCCCACAGACTTGCGAGGGAGCGGCGCTCGTGTTACATGGCGACCACATCGTAACTCTCGAAGCGTCAGACAGCAACAGTGCCCGGTGAACAATTAGGTGTTTGGTGTTTTAACTCTCTCGTGTATCGTTTTGTATTGTAAGCTTCTGTGTTATTGAATACCTTTTTAGTTGCATGCTTTCTGTGCATGCGTTGTTTTCTGTGAACCTCTCGTCTGTACGTTTTAAGTGATCGTATGTATTCCTCTGTATCGTCTCTTGCTGTGTATAAAGTTTGTTTTGTTTCTTACTCCTGACTCCGACCCTTACTCTGGCTTGAACGGGCGAAAGCTGCGCACCAAACGGCCACCCACTTCTGTCACTACAAGGTAGCTGAATTCCGGCTGACCTTGCAACGCAAGTCGAGGGTATCTCCTTTGCGACCCCACCCACTCTAAGGGTGTCTGGGAGTGTGCGCATTTTTAAAGGCGCATTGATAATAATCCCTTAATTATTAACGGGTGACAGCCTCTTAATCCGAATTTCCGTCGTTATCGAAAGTGTCGCTGTCTCCTTGACCTCGAATCATCTGATTGGTGGAAACATCGGAACAGGATGTTACCACTACGGAAACGGAAGTAGTGGCAACGTCCTACTCTGGCGTTTTCACCAATAAGATGACTCGAGACCATAAGACACTTTCGACAACGACGCAAACTAGGAATACGGGCCCTGCTGCCCATTTCTTCCCCCCGCTTTGTGGTGCGCTTATAAGGAGCAGTCTTTCAGCAACCAAACGTAGCTACCTCCCAACACGCATAGCGTTTGTCACGATCAGGTGTGTAATAGTTGATTTTATATTAGACTGAACTTTGTTACTACAACTTTGAACTTTAGGGGATTCGAATAAAAGTGAAGAAATCACACGCGGACAAAAACTCTTTAACGGTAACAAAAACACTGGATATATTCAGCAAAGTCTACACGCGTCTTTCTCCGACGAAGAGTGCGTTCCACACTGTTTCGTCCTCTTCTCTCCGCCAGTCGTTCCCAGCAGCACTCGCACCCCGCACGTGCACACAACCTCCCCGTCACCGGCCCAGGCTCCTCCTCCTCCTCAGCGGGTGCCACGCCGACCCTTGTTACCAATCGTGCGTTCCCCGGTCGTTCTGGGAAAGTGGACCATGCCTATACCTAGGAACGCGCTGACTTTTGCTGGCTGCTTTTTCGGGAGCAAGAGCTCGGTATTTCTTCTCTTTCTTTATAAATTCTTTACATCATCCCCCCAAAAATGAGTGCAACTCATTTTATGCAGTTGAGAAGAGCATGTTGCCGGGCTAGTTGGTGATCCATTGGGTAAAAAATTTGCGCAAAAAACACAAAGGACAAAGAAGAACACATAAGACGTTTGACAAGCGCTAAACGTCATTTTATGCGCATCTCCAAGGGATAGAGGAGCTGAACCGGTCGCCTTATGATGGCCCCGGATGGCATCTTCACTGTGCACGAACGCGCATGTCCATCTCGTCCCTTAAAGACCTCTACCACGCGAGCAGTCTGCCACATATGCTTCGGCGCCTTTTCTTGATGCACGATAACCAAGTCGTCTACTGTGATCGCACTCGCAGGGCTGGAAGCGGACAAGTGGACCGAGCTAACTGAAGCAGGTACTCCTTCAGCCATCGCTTCCAAAACAAGTCCATGACCGTTTGTCGGTATTTACACCTTCGACCTCAGTCGGTTGCACTGGCCGAAGGAACGGACGCTGCTTTCGCTTCGGGCAAGGCGATCAACCGTTTCCCAGTGAGCAGATGGGAAGACGTGAGAACCGATGTTTCTTCTGGTGCTGAGGAGACGTAGGCTAGTGGCCGAGAATTAATCGTAGCCTCGACGCCTGCAAGCACTACGCGCTTCGACGCAGCTCCGCTAGTTAATGAGCTGATCACACTGGCCAGGGATATTGCCATCTTGTCAGCTGCGTTCCATTTCATTCCCAGGATCTTCTGTTCACCGTTCGAAGATGTAGTTTCGTCGTCCCCAAACACCGCGCGGACTGCATCGGAATTCGAGGGCCATTTCCTTATTAAGCTTATGCCGGCGTCGCTCATTATGTCGATGGCTTCAGTGGCCATTTTCAACGCCTCGTTTACTGTAGCCGCCCCCGTCACCAGATCGTGCACGTAAAAGGAGTCCTTCATGAGGCTCGCCGTTTTCGAAACTTCCTTTGTCGTGCATTCAAGGTGGTGGAGGAGGGTAGCGGTCAGCAAATACGGGCTGGCTGTCGTACCGAACGGTACCCGAGTCATTCTCCATTCTTCGATATCCAGCAATGCTGACGGGTCAAGCGGCGGGCTACTGTACCAGAAGAACCGCAGGGCGTCTCTATTCTCAGGCCGCACGCTTCTCTGCAGAAATGCTTTCTCGATGTCTGCTACGAGAGCGACCTTGTGTAGGCGGAACCGCAAGAGAATCTGCACCAAATCACTGACGAGGTTAGGTCCTTTTTCCAAGTGGTCGTTGAGTGCCCGTTTCTTCGGAGCGTGTGATGATGCGTCGAACACGACACGCAGCTTCGTTGTAGTTGCCTCACTACGTACGACTAGCTGATGTGGCATGTAATAAACTTTCCCAGACGCTACTTCTTCGATCACCCGCTCCGCATGCCCTGCCTCGAAATAACTCCTGATGGCGTCGTCGTATTGCTGAGCTAGTTCTGGATTGCGGCATAGTCGCTTTGTCAGGTTGTCGAGACGCCGAATTGCCATATTTTTGTTGTCGTTGAGTTCTTTGGATGCGTCTTTCCATGGCAAGGCAACTTCATAGCGCAGACATTTCTTTTCCAACTTTACCTTGCTCAGTGCTCTTTCGTCGTGTGTCTTTGGGGAATCTTTTATGCCGATGGCGTCTAGTTTCCGGAAATTCTGCAGCGTAGTGTGGACCTTGTCTGCAGTTTCCAAGCCTATTCTTAGTATGCAAACACTGTTTGCGATTGCGAGGCTTGAAGTCACACTGAACGGTCCCTGAATCGTCCAACCAAACTTTGTATTCACCGCTGCTAATCCTTCATTTTCGTTGCATCTTTGCACCTCTCCCGTTTGAAATTTCCAAAGGTGGTCGGCTCCAATTAGTAATCCAATACCTGGCACTGAACACATGCCCGGATGGATCGGTCTGTCTACGAGCAGTGCTCCTCGAACTTCCATCTTTTGCACAAAACTGATCTGTGCGCACCTGCTTGACGTCCTTGCATTTGAAGGGCACCAATAGCCTCTATTGCTATTTCGTGATCTCCGCATTGGCTTCGGAGGCGAACTTCTACCAGCCGGCAGCTTTGGACTTGCGCGGCCGCAGCACCAAAGGTGTTTAGGCGGAAGTCGGCCTTTCCTAAAACCTTCAAATGAAGTGTTTTTGAGATATCTGCTCGAATGAACGTTTTTTGACTTCCACCGTCCATTACACCCCGGATGTAGCCGTATTTGGTGCTCCCCAACGCAAAGGCACGGAAAGTCTGCAGTGCCGTCTCTTGCGTTTCTTCTGTTTTGGCGTCTGCATGCACATTAGTGGCGGTGATCTCTGTTGGTACGTCATTTTTGATCGCTGCCCAATTGGAGTTACACATTGAGGTAGCGTGCCTTTTCTCGCAATTCCCGCATTTTATCTTTCGTCTGCAGTCTTTTGGTCGGTGTCCCCACCTTGTGCATCGAAAGCACCTTTTCGTCCTGGCAAGTTTTTCGATTTTTTCTTTGTTCGTCAGTGCAGCCATACAGATCTCTGTGTCGTGCCTGTTCGAATTGCAGAATGCGCATTTTTCTGCCTTCTCTGATTGTGCATAAAGAACAGCGGCACTCGGAGTCGGCTGCCTGGCGCGTTTGCCGAGGTTTTCTTTGTAAGAAGGCGTCTCAAAGGCGGGACCTTGCCTACATCGCTCTCGACACTGTTTCTACCAGCAGAAAATGTAATACCTCCTCTAGCCTTCTCTTTGATCTGTCTGTTGCCTGCGTCGAGGCGGTGGACTGCTGCGCTGGCGACGCGGGACTACTATCGGGCGGCGACAATACATCTGTCTTGGTCGCTCGGCTTGCCAGGCGGTGAAACTCCACCACCATGTCTTGCGGCAGCGCCGTTAGAATAATGTCGCAAAGCATGGCGCAATAGGCATTTTTGGTCACTCCGAGAGCCGTTAGCCCGCAAATGTGGGCTTGAACATGATCGTAGAGCCGGCGGAGTCCTCTGACATCTCCTGATGACGACACTGGTGGTAGCGTCCTTTATTCGGCAAGGTGTTCTTGTTCGATTAGCCCCTTGTCTCCGAAACGGCGCAGCAGTATCTGTATAGCCTCAGTCCTCAGTCGCTTGTAACCCTTTAACTGCCGACGTGGCAGGCCCAGTGAGGAGGCTCTTTAAGTAATGAAATTTCTCCGCTTTGGACAGGGCCTGATTATCATGCACCGCTTCGCGGAAACATTCCCAAAACGACTGCCAGTTGGCAAGCTCACCATTGAAAGACTGGAGCTGCAGCTTCGGAAGCCTGATTGCAGTGAGTCTGGGCGTCGGCACGGACGTTTGCGTCGATTCGGCGTTCTGTTCAGACGCAGTCTGTTGTGAAGTGGCGATTCAAGCTATTCGAGCCCTCAGTTGGCCGATGAGGTTTTTATGGCCCGGTCGTCGTATTCGACGCTTTCTGTAAACTCGGTCTCGAACGCTTCCTCCGGTAGATAGTTCTCCAACTCGTCGTTGATCTTCCGCAGCTCCTCATTGCTGACTTCCAGTCTGTGAAGCAGAGCTGTCAACTGTTGGACGTTGGCTGTCGGCAATGCTGTTGTGGCCTCGTTGATGATAATCGTGTTCTGCCCTCGTCAACTTCGCCTCTTCGCTTTGAGCTTTTCCATTTTGGTCCGTCGTGGTCTTTTCGGATTTCGCCACTATCTTCTCTTCCCGGGTTTCGGCACCATGTAATAGTTGATGATTTTATATTAGACTGAACATTGTTACTACAGCTTTGAACTTTAGGGGATTCGAATAAAAGTGAAGAAATCACACGCGGACAAAAACTCTTTAACGGTAACAAAAACACTGGATATATTCAGCAAAGTCTATATGCGTCTTTCCCCGACGAAGGGTGCGTTCCACACTGTCTCGTCCCCTCTTCTCTCCGCCAGTCGTTCCCAGCAGCACTCGCACCCCGCACGTGCGCACAACCTCCTCGTCGCCGGCCCAGGCTCCTCCTCCTCCTCAGCGGGTGCCACGCCGACCCTTGTTCCCAATCGTGCGTTCCCCGGTCGTTCAGGGAAAGTGGACCGTGCCTATACCTAGGAACGCGCTGACTTTTGCTGGCTGCTCTTTCGAGAGCAAGAGCTCGGTATTTCTTCTCTTTCTTTATAAATTCTTTACAAGGTGACCATCTGTAAGCAGTCGCAAACAGCACGTTTTTATCAAATCTACTCGGCATGTCTATAACCCCAACTTAACGAAGCTGTACGTATGGATCTTCGTTGGTTCGAAGCAGCGTACCTACCGCGCGATCCAAAGGTTCTGATTGTTCCGCTTCTCAGAAAGACCTCTCCTCGAGAAGCCCTCGCGCAAAATTCCTATCTACCAATGCACATCGAGAAAGAGTACTTAAGACCACATACAACCGATGAGCCGGAAGCCTTTAGGGCTGATACTACTGTGTTTAATTGTCAAAACCCCACAGATTACAAGTGCTTCCTCCCTGCCGAATTTAAGGTGAAATACTTCAATCTTGGGCGATGGCGCGCACGTGTTCCGGCCCTTGGTCATCATAGCTGGCGGCAGATGGCATCAGCCATACGCCCTCACGGAGGGCAGGTTAAATGCGTCGTCGTTCTGCCCCAACCTTACCATAGAGGAGTACTATGTTTCTCGCGTACCCGCTGTACATTTGGGTACGTGAGAAAGTATCGTTGTCTACTCCTACTCCTCCTTGTCTATCGTTTCGACCGTCTTTATGTAAACGTATGTTTTTCATCTACCCGGCGTGGCTTAGGGAGAAAGGCGAACAGATGAAGACACTATTCCAAGCGGTTGCGTTCCTCGACGTTCTTCCCCCCAAGGTTTCAATCGGCCTCTCGCCATGTTCTACTCAGGCTACCACCAGGAGCACTGACTATAGCATCGATTGCTCCGCCTTCCAACTGGTAAGCTGGTTGGTGACTCCGTTTTCTTGCATGGGGACCTTGGCGGGCGCCCACACCACGTACAAGATTTCAGAAGTGCCCTTCGGAATGTTGTGGACCTAAAAGAAATTATTTCAATTAATAATTTTAAATGTCGCAATTATGGATGGTCACCTGCAAATCGGCACAATTGCAAGAGTAGTTAATGGCATGTGGTGACCTTGTGGTCAAACGGCGAGCAGTGTGTTGTTTTCGACCCAGAAACAAAGGTGGTGAAATTGAAGATTCTATGGCTTCTCGAGCGCATCGAAGATGCGTTCATACGTGAATCAATGCAAGCGTGCGAGGAAGGTGACTTCGATTTGCACAGAAAATTGGAAAGTGTCTAAATAAAAGATCTGAAAACGCTGAAAAATCATGTTGTATCTTGGTGAAGGAGTCGGCATTGGTGACGTCCCACGTCTGCTGATTATTTGTGGAATACAGAGCCTTGTAGTGAGACACAACAAGCATGACGGTGCGAAGTTTTAATTCTGCGGCGTGATACTACGTGATTAACCGTGTCAAAGTGAAGTTTAGTTTGGTTTGGTTTTATGGGGTTTAACGTCCCGAAGCACCCTCAGGCTATGAGAAGCCGTAGGGGAGGACACCGGAAATTTCGACCACTTGGGGCTCTTCAACGTGCACTGACATCGCACCGCACACGAACACCACTCCGTTTCGCCTCCATAAAAACGCAGTCGCCGAGGCCGGGATTCGATCCCGCGTCTTTGGAAACAGTAGTCTAGCGCCGTAACCGGCGGGCCACCCCGGCGGGGTTAGAATATTCCAAACATTTAACGTGAAAGCCCCACACCCTGACACGCAAGTGGTCGACGATTTTACTGGGCTCTGAAATTGCCGATTACCGTTTTCGCACTTAAAGGCGTCCTTATGTTGTGCATGTGTATGCATGTAAACACATGCAGGTGGTCGAAGCCTGGCAAATTCATCTGACGCATCTATGTCGGCTTCATGTAGCTGTCCACCAAAGAGGAAGGCATATAATGGACGTTTTTCCTCCAAAAAACTAGCCATTTAGTTAAGCTTAGTTTACTTTATGGGATTTACTCTCCCGAAGCGACTAAGGCCAGGGGAGACGCCGTATTGGAGGAATCGGCATTTCAGCCCCATGGGGGTTTTTAACGTACACTGACCTCGCAAAGCACGGGCGTCTTGCCAACACTTTGTAAATTGCTGATTGATGTACGGTAAAGGAAAGATGCAATATTTTTCACTATTCTCGATGAATGAGAAAGTATGGTGGCATGTGAAAGCGAGAAAGACGTGCCGTGGTATGGTTGGATATACTTTCTACCAATTAGCGGCTTTTACGAGCACTGACAACTGTGTCAGTTCCTCAATCCTAAATCGCCTGTCAAAGCCAACAGAAGCCGTATTTTCGCGCGTAATAATTGTTTTAAGAAGTTAAGCATAGCCGTTTTTACAGCAAAGCTACATACCTCTACCATCCTGGGGAATTTTTGGCCAGTTGTAGTAAGAACACGCTAGGCCTTCCAAAAGGGGTTGACGTCATTCGAAGCCCCGTGTGAAGTGCAAACCTCATAACGTATGATAACGGTGGCTGCAAATAATGTGAAGCACGTTTCTTTTTGCCGCATTTGTTTCCAGCTAGCGATTATGGTTGCGCAAGCTACTGCGTTCATCTTAAAGCAGCGTGAAGCACAAGACAAAATAACAGGTGACGACATAAGCGCTTGTGTCGTCTCCTGTTCTTTTGTCCTGTGTTTCGCACTGCTTTAAGATGGATCCTAACCAACTCGCCCAGTTTTCTATACTCGCAAGCTACTGCGAGTGGAAAAGTATCCAACAGCATAAACATCACGTAGTGGCGCCACCACGCTTTCAAATATAATAGAAAATTCGGTCTAACAACTCATGTAAGGGCGCTAGAATTGTAGGTTTACGTGTGCCAAGTTTAAAGTGACGCATCAATGCCTGTTTGGGCGTCGTTTTACAGCTTCGCTGTCTAACTACCTTCACGCCGTGGACTGGAGCCACACTTTTTCGAGAGCCTGCACAGTGGCATGTCTTTCGCCCTTCGCCCCAGAAGGGCTCAGGTGTCCCCTGAAAATCGCAGGTAGTCCGTCTTAATTTTCGTCAAAACCAACTATATGTCCTGGCTTTCAGAAAACTTCTCGGGACATCACATTTCGACCGCCGCCGACTGAGGTGGTGGTGGGGGTGGTGGCAAACGTTTAATGATTTAAAGTGGTGGAGGTATGCATAAGCTGGATCTTTGAAGATCCAGCCCTTACAGATACTATTGTGCGGTCCCTAGTACGGGGGCCCAGTGGCATCGGCCGCTGCCCGGGCACGCTCGACCAAGGCCTTTTGGGCCTGCAGGGCATAGCATCCGAGCAGGGTCGCCTCCCAGTCCTCCCGAGTAGGGTTGGGGTCAGGAGGAATAGCTGGGTTGGATGAGCAAGCCCACACAATGTGGTAGATGTCCGAAGACTCCTCCGCACAGTGCAGATAACTGCGCGTGAAGGAAGAATTAAACTGCTCCAGTGCTGCCGGGCACAGCAGTGTTGGTATACAGACGGAGTAGAAGCCGCTCCTCCGTCTTTGATAGACCTTTACTCGGGCGAGGGTAAAGGCTATGGCAAGATTGATAATAAACAACAATGTCTTTAAAAGACTACGTGGGTTCGAGATCCTGATCTAGGGGGTCTTGACGGGAAGCCCGGAAAGAAAGCACGCGGGCGGCGGCGTCGGCTGCCTCATTCCCCTCGAAACTCATATGAGAAGGAGGCCATGCTATTTTCCGATAGGCGGGGTCCCCGGTATAGGTGTAATTTTGAAGTAGTCTGTAGGCTAAGTATGTCGCCCAGCCTAGCTCGGCGTTCCGACAGGCCCCTCGCGAGTCGGAGATAATTGTTATGGAATCAGTGTGGCTATAGCTGCCGGCGCAATGGCGACCTCCTCCGCGTGAGTTATGTCACGGGCGCGAAATGTAAGCCCGTTAACAATTTTCGACTGGTGGACCACTGCGGCCGTGTACCATCCCCCATGGTGGGGGCCGGAGGCGTCCACGTAATTAATGCCGGGTTTCGACCCATAATGAGGAAGCGAAACGGAGAGGCGTCTGTGTGTTGTGCCATGGCCGCCCGATGCAAGTGCACTTGAGCTTCCATCCAGGGGCAGCGGCTGTGCGATATACATGCACGTTAAAGATCCTCAGGTAGTCCAAAATACTACGCAGCCTCCACTACCGAATCTCTGTGTCTTTTCGCTTTCACTTCCACCTTTCTTCGATCCCTTACAGCGCGGTTCAGATGTCCAAAGAACAAATGGCAGACACTTCGCCTATCCTTTCATGTGAAACAGGCATTAATAATATTTTATTTATTATTATTAGATTACTCGGTAGTTCGCCACTACAGCACCCCTTTCCCTCTTTCGATGCACCGCACACCTTCCTCTCTTCTTACGACGTGTACAGGTGTTGCCCGACTCCGTGCCTTTCCCTTCCTATGAATAAATCAGTTAAGACGCCCGACTACTGTTCCGGAGTACCCGGGTTCGAATCCGACCTCGGCGGCTGCGTTTCGATGGAGGCGAAACGAAGTGGCGTCCGTGTGCTGTGCGATGTCAGCGCAAGTTAAAGATCCCCAGGTGGTCGAAATTACTCCGTAGCCCTTCACTACGGCTCCTCTTTCTCTCTCTTTCCACTTTCACTCCCACCTTCCTCCCTTCCCTCACGGCGTGGTTGCGGTGTCCACAGAAAACAAGTGAGGCAGTTACCACGCCTTTCCCTTCCTCTAAATAAATCAGTTTTTTTTTAACCGGAACCTGTAGTGGAGGGCTACGGAGTAATTTCGACCACCTGGGGATCTTTAACGTGCGCTGACATCGCACAGCACACGACGCCTCTTCGTTTCGCCTCCATCGACACGCAGCCGACTCCTCTTTCTCTCTTTCCACTTTCACTCCCATCTTCCTCCCTTCCCTTACGGCGCGGTAGCGGTGTCCACAGAAAACAAGTGAGACAGTTACCGTGCCTTCCCCCCCTATAAATAAATCAGTTTACCGGAACCTGTGTGACGTTTCATCCTATAGACCAAATATTACTCTTATTACTGTATTTTTACAGACCAGAGACAAGGAGATTGCCCGAAGTGGACACCGTTAGTACGACACCGACTGGTTGTATCAACTCCTCCGGGGTGGCGCAGAGGTTAGGGCGCTCGGCTACTGTTCCAAAGGATGCGGAATCGAATCCTGGCCTCGGCGGCTACTTTTCACTGGAGGCGAAAAGCAAGGTGCCCGCTTGCTGTGCGATGTCAGTGCACGTTAAAGAACACCAGGTGGTCGAAATTTCCGAGTCCTCTACTACGGCATCTCTCATAGTCTAAGTCGACTTTGGAAGTTAAACCCCATAAACCGAAACCGAACTGGTTATATCTTAGGCAGTTGCCGTTCAAATTGCTTGCAATTCTTGATCACTTCTCAAGGTTTACACATGGCATGCTAATTTCCTCGCATAGTCACTTTTCATGGAGACTAAACCATTTCACGAGTAATAAGTTAATAATAATAATAATAATAGCAATTGGTTCACAGGCAAGAAGAGATGCAATATCTGCCACACTTCTGCGGACACCTGACACATGCCGTAAGTAAAAGGAGAAAGGTGGGAGTGAAAGGAGAAAGATATAAAGAGGTGCCATGGGTATGGTGCAGTGAAGGGCCGCGGGGTAATTTCAACGACCTGGACGTGCACTGACATCACACAGCACACGGACGCATCTTCGTTCCGCCGCGATCGAAACACAGCCGCAGGCGATCGGGGTCGAACGCGGGTACTCCAGCAGAATAGTCGAGCATCTTAACTTCATCACCGCGGCGAGCTGTGTAATACGTTGGCACGCTGCATTTCGTATGCCACACTTAAGTGCAGCACACCAAGCACATCCAAACGGGCGCCGTTTGTTGAGTACGCGCAGCCGAGAGGAGAGACGCATCTAAGGCTTAAAATGTAAACACCAATACTGTTTCATATCGGCGCATCATAAAATGTATGCGTATTCCCAAACAATTGCAATACCTGGCGTGGAATATTCTTGATCCGGTGTTTGCCTTCTAGTGAAAGACGATGTGTAAGTGAATGAAGCAAACGCTTTTCTCATGTAAACTTAAAACGCGCTGCTCTAGCTGTGTTGAGGTAAAGATGGGTCACGTACACAGCGACAGGGCTTCAACTGTTGCCGTCGAGTGCACCACAAGCCATTGTTCATCAGACAGTTCCAGAAGAAATTAAACATTTTTCTGCTTTAGCTTCTAGCTCACACTAGGTTCCATGGACATTAAGTTATAATTATTAGTAGGTAGGTTCTCGCGATATTTTATACGCGCTTGAGAATGCCCTTGCAGAGCTTACTTACACAACTTAGGTTCATTCCAAAACTGTATGGTCAACTACAAATATAAATATTCTACTCACTTGGCTGTCGAACGAAACGACGCGTTCAACTCGAGTGCTTCACAGCCGGCGAACACTGCAGTGCCTACATTGTTCGCATTCAGAAGCGAGGAGGCCAATACGAGTCCTTTCTGGGTCGTAATGAGCGTTCGACGAGTGGTGTCTATAGAAAGGCTCTCAGTAATGCCGGCGCCTGGTGAATGCTTCAACGGCCTTCTTAAGATGAGTATAACGAGGTCCTCGGCCAACAGCAGCTCGTCCGGATCTGCGAACTCCCGCAGACGATCCATGGCAGGCAACTGACGCAGAGGGATTTCACCATGTGAGCGTCCAGGAAGCGCTGTCCAGAGCGACAAGCTGCAGGTCTTCGCACAGCTTATGAACAGGGAGTAAAGCAATGCACATACACAAGTAATCATAGCACACGCTGAGACGCACAGCTGGACTGTGAAATATCCCTCATCTTCCTGTGATCTGAAGTAATTGATCTCAGGCCAGCCCAAAACTGCCATCACAAATGCGTAACAAAATTTGCGTCTCGTTTTCAAACGCAAGAGATTTCAAACTCTGTTATTAAAGAACAGGCGCGCTTTCTTCTCTTTCAAAGGGCTGAGTTTGTTTTTGTTTGTTTGGTAAGATACCAAAGAGCTGTTTCACTGGGGAGTTAGCATTCAGGCTGCCAGTTATGAATAGGCTATGAAGTACGCTCGCTAATCTTGCTAAATTTCTTGCTGTTTCGTGCAATTCGTAAGCGGAACAGATCACTTATTGGTTTGGTTTGTCGGGTTTAACGTCCCAAAGCAACTCAGGCTGTGAGAGACGCCGTAGTGGAGAACGTAAATTTCGACCATCTGGGATTCTTTAACGTGCACTGACATCGCACAGCACACGGGCGCCTTTGCTTTTGGCCTCCATTGAAAAGCTGCCGCCGAGGCCGGGATTCGAGCCCGCATCCTTGGGAACAGTAGTCGAGCGCTGTAACCACTGCGCCACCCCGGCGGGGCGGATCAGTTGTTGGAATTCGCCACAACACAATAAGTTAAGAACGTTTGTATAATGATGGCCTTCTTAATCACTGCTTGCATCTGTCTCGTTTAATGTAGAAAACGATATCTGGTTTCGCTCCAACACTGAATTTACGAAAGCTTCAAAGAAGTTCGAGAGCACTGCAGAATCTGCAGTGCAGAAAAGCTAAAGCTTGAGCGTTGCTGCAGCACACTATACATCGCGCGCCCGTTGTCAAACACAGCCAGCGTTCCAATGAAGGAATCAAAGTTCACCGGCGTTCTATAATTGGTTTGTAGGAAAAGAAAGCCGCAGTGTCTTTCAGTCGCGAAATCTCCCTGACACACCTCGCGGACAAATCTCGCCGACGCGAGATTTGCACCACCAGCCTAAAAAGGTTTTCGCCCCAATAATTGGTTCGCTAATCAACAGGAAAGAAAAAGCGCAGTATTTGTCACGCATATTAAGGCGAAAGCATTTCTGAGCTCATGGAGCGAAATCACATGCGCTAGAGTTGTGCGCCAGATCTGTCATGTTCCGCAAGATTCCGCGAGATGTGTTCTGCCTTGTGTTGCTACTGGTTACTACAATCTACAATCCCACACTTGAAAGCGCGCCAAGGAACACCAGGCGACAGGCGCTTCGGTTTACCGTCCAAACTCTAACTTTGCGGAGAACATGTGACAGATACTGCACCTTTCCTTTCCTGTAAATCAATTATAATTAAATGTAGCACTGCAATAATAATAAAACTTCTACAGGGCACTAAACTGCGGTGAGGCGAAAGCCTTTATAGCGCAGTGAATTGCAACCCTCCACTACGGCACCTTTATCTCATTCTCTTCACAGACTCCCACCTTCCTCCCTTCCTTTACGGCGCGGTACATGTTTGGTTTGGTTTGGTTTGTGAAGTTTAACGTCCCAAAGCGACTCAGGCTATAAGAGACGCCGTAGACTCGGGAATTTCCACCACCTGGGGTTCTTTACCATGACTGATACTGCGCCTTTTCTATTCTGCAAATCAATTTGAAATGCCGCTGATGCCTGCTGTACTAATGCCCCTAGACATCTAGGTCTGCTTCTGTTTGCTGTATGGTGCAGTGTCCGAGGAAGCGAAAATTAAAGGGCGCTGCATGAACTCCCGGATCAGACGCCCGGCGGGGCAACTTCATTATAAAACTTGCTGGAGTGGAAGCCACCTCATAATACGCGCCTATGCAGGACAGTAAAGCTTTGCCGAAAGGACGGCGGCCATCTTGCCAGTGGCAAAAAGCAGCAAAGTGCAACCGCGCTTGTGCTTTTTGTTGTTGTGGCTGTAGGAAGAAGGAAAAGAAAACGCACGGGCCTGCTACTGGCTCTGTAGCTGAGCCACCTCCGCTGCCTTGTGCAGACAGAGGAGAAAATAGAGAAGAAAGCAAAAAGAAGAGGGAGAGAAAGACGCGCGCCACAACGACAGCCGTCATCCTATGCGTTAAGAAGGCTCTATGACTGACTGCCCATGGGTACCTCGAGCGAACGACTGCTCGAACTTGGGGTGCATAACACGTGGGCAGAATTGGCGGAGGCAGTGCGAGTCTCCCAATTAGAGAGTCTAAGCACGACCGAGACAGGCAGGGTAATCCTTGCAACAGTAGGCCTCAACCTAGACTGAGGAGTTCAAAAAAAAAGTCGCATTTAATAGTGAAATCAGGAATGCCTTGGTAGTCCCCACCTTCCCTAGAAATATGCATCTAGAATTTAATGTCGAAAGAAGGGCCAAATGAGCCGAAGCTCTAGAGTGACGGTTCAAAAACATGGGAGCGAAGGAAGTAGTCTATGTTGATGCGGCAAGTGGCAGAACAGGTGCGGCGGTAGCTTCAGTAGTCGATGGCCGAGGGGCGCCAGTATCCGCGGCCGCCATCAGAGCCGCAACATAGAGACTGCGGAGGAAGTTGCGAGAGCGCTAGCTTGCGTAGGAACGGAAGCCAAGTTCATAATTAGCGACAGCAAAACTGCCATTCACAATTTTGGGAAGGGGAGGATATCGCCAGAGGCGGCCAAAATACTCACCCAGAGAACGCTGAATATCAAATGCTGAGGCTTAGCTAAGGTTAAGCCTAGTCAGATGCGAAGCATATTGGTGGGCTTGGAAATGCACGGTTTTTCCTTGGTTAAACTTGGAATTACACGGTTTTCCTTGGTTAACTCGACAATAGCATGACTCGTTCATCTCGAAAATACGGTAGTATAACTGTGTTACCGACACACAACGAACATGACGAACCCCGGGCCAACGTTGATCGATTACCACTACGCGAATATGTACCCGTACCAAAAGCTCTTAGAACATCGACGTGCTGAAGGGATCAACGATTATAAATTTTTCGGCTCTTCAGAAGTTTTCCGGGCACGCCTAATTCGTTTCGTAGCATTCCAGCGTTCCGAACTGGTAGAAGTATTGGAAGCATTGCTGACAAGTTCCTCGCTTTGTTCTTCAGTTGTTGTAGAACGTTGTCGCCGAGCCGCATATTGAGCACGCCGCTTGGCTAGACGTTCTTTACGCTCTTCATCGGTCTCTGTAGCACGCCGCAGCTTTCGCTTCTCATTCCAACGGGCAGCCCTGTCTTCAGGAGGCATCTCAACCCCGTGTGTGCCTAGCAGTGTGTGTTGTTGTGGCTGTAGGAAGAAGGAAAAGAAAATGCACGGGCCTGCTACTGGCTCTGTAGCTGAGCCACCTTCACTGCCTCGTGCAGATAGAAAAGAAAATAGAGAATAAAGGAAAGCAAGAGGGAAAGAAAGACGCGCGCCGCATCAACAGCCGTCGTCCACCACCAGCAGAAGCATGTGCAAGCCTAGCAGAAGCAGACGCGCACCCCCTAACATCTGGCGGGGGTACCAGTCTACGTCCCCATTTATAATGGTTGATGATTTCCCCGTAATTTTGCAGACGCTCGTCGTATGCCCAGTGTCTGAGGGGCTCGACGGCTCAGGCTAGCTCGCGAGCTGCCTCGTTACCAGGGACGGCAACGTGAGCGGGTGTTCAAATTGAATGAAGTTTTCGCGGTGTCGCTACTAAGGAGTACCACGTGATGCGTGACGTCAGAGCAGAGGAGAGATGGGCCGCCGGCTCGCGCGGTCGAGCGCGGTGTCGCTACCAATGCGCTTCCCACTTCTACCGTTAGGTGCGCTGTAGTGAACATGTGATGCCGGAGCGGCTGTATATAAGGGGGGTGCGTATCACGTGGTACTCCTTGGTAGCGACGCCGCGCTCGACCGCGCGAGCCGGCGGCCCATCTCTCCTCAGCTCTGACGTCACGCATCACGTGGTACTCCTTGGTAGCGACGCCGCGCTCGACGGCGCGAAATGCAGCCCGGTCTCTCCTCTGTCGTGACGTCACGCATCACGTGGTAGGTCATGAAAGGTGGCGACACCGCCGCGCTCGAGGAGCT
This sequence comes from Amblyomma maculatum, assembly GCF_055883805.1. Lineage (NCBI taxonomy): Eukaryota > Metazoa > Arthropoda > Arachnida > Ixodida > Ixodidae > Amblyomma > Amblyomma maculatum. The sequence continues at coordinate 131,012,202 of NC_139345.1, read as the reverse complement.
GAGGCTTAGCTCTAGTAATATGCTTCGCATAAAACTTCAGTTAATTTGAACACCCGCTCACGCTGCCGTCCCTGGTAACGAGGCAGCTCGCGAGCTAGCCTGAGCTCTCTACTTCCGGGTAGCCGTCGAGCCTCTCGAACACTGGGCATACGACGAGCGTCTGCAAAATTATGGGGAAATCATCAACCATTATAAATGGGGATGTAGACTGGTACCCCCGCCAGATGTTAGACTAAATAAGAGAACTTGTCGCGTGGAGGCGGCTACAAACTAATACGTTCATGAACCCAGTCTGGGCGTTGCACGCGCTACCAGACCTTAGGGACAATCTGTGCAAACACTGTAGGGCGAGAGCGACCCTCGACCACATAATTTGGGAGTGCCTACAATCTCCAGGGATAGGACAAAATATTACAAGTAGAGTAGCCTGGGATACCCTGCTGCGAAACGCGGACCTTGCGATCCAGCACCGCGCCGTCAATCTGGCGGAAGAGGCCGCAACAAGCCAAGGGCTACCTGCCAGCCTCTAATCAGCGGGCGCACGACTCCCCGTCTTCCCCGGCATACGTGCCGTGGGCGGGGAAGAGGACGCCCATTTCCGATGGAATTAAAAGTTGTACAACCAATCAAGCACCGAAGCAGTGGCGGGTGCTACGACGGCCTACAACAGATAAAATTTGGTGGCTGGCTAGACCCCGCCGCAAGCGGCGTTGACCTACCGTCCCAGCCCCATATTATACTCGAACGTAATGGTATCCATCCGGAAGTAGATGCAGGCGCAGTCACTGTTTCTGAAGCTTTGGGGTTTAGAGAAACCGGCGGTGGATGCTAGCAAAAAACGACTGGAAGATTGGTGGCTTAAAAGCAGCAAAGTGACATAATGTTAGTAATGTAGAAACAAAAATTTATTAAATAGAATGATGGTACAGTTAACCAATCTAAAACGATAATTAAGATATAGGGAGAAAATGACCATGATAGCTACTGCTACCACCCCGTTTCAAAGAGGACGCTCCTATATTCCATCCATCCATCCATCCAGCCCTTTAGGACCAGGAACTGCCACCCTTCACAACCTCCTCCTTGCTCGCAACCTTCTGCTGATGAAATTGCGTATACAAAGCAATGAAAGCAATCGATTGCGACAGTAACCATGTATTAATGCGAAAGCATTAATTCACTCTGTTTAGAGATTTCCGTCCGCAGGCCGCGTCCACAGACTGCGACAGCGAAGTAGTGTCCGCAGCAGTTATGAGTAATTGAGAAGTCGTAGAGGTTATTGAGTGGTGTCCATCAATAAAGGAAGACCTAATGATGTTGCTGAAAAAACAATTAAACCAATCAGTTAATCAGACAATTAATTACAGGCAGAACACGCAAAATTGTGTCCGCAGCATTGTAATTGAGAAGATGGTAGAGGTTAGTGAGTGGTGTCAGTCGATGAAGGGTGAGTTATGTGCAATAAAATATTTAGGCCAAAAAGGTAATTAGGTAATTAGTTAGAAGCAAACAATGTAAAAGCAAAGGCCGAAAAGGTCTCATTAGCCAATGGATTGGCGCCACATGTGAATGTATCAAATACTAAAATAGTTAATAAATCAGGTCCGCCGGGGTGGTGCAGGGGTAAGACGCCCGACTACTGTGCTGCAGTACCGGGGTTCGAACCCGAACGCGGCGGCTGCATTTCGATGGAGGCGAAACGAAGAGGCGTCCGTGGGCTGTGCGATGTGAGCGCACGTTAAAGATTCCCGCGTGATCGAAATTACTCCGTAGCCCTTCAATATGGCTCCTCATTCTCTCTTTTCAATTTAACCCCCACCTTCCTTCCTTCCCTTACGGCGCGGTTTAGGTGTCCACCGAAACAAGTTTAACAGATACTGCACTTTACCCTTTCTGTGAACCAATTATAATATTATTAATTAAATTAGTCAATTAGGGTGACGTCAAGGATGTGTCGTCACGAAACCAGAAGTAGAGCCAAAAAAGGGCACAGGAAGCGATAGGCGTGCCATTTGAAAGTGCCGAAGTCTAAAATAGGTAAACAAAAAGTTGTTGCTAAGAACTTAATTTTTTCACCAATATAGGAGGCTCCCTACTCTCCGCCCCCTGCACGCAGGCCTATGGGACGGAGGCCGGGGCCTCCGCGACTTAAGACAGGCGTAGCGACAGTGTTTCTTCGCGGCTTCAGCCGCTAGGCGGATAGCTTGCTGCTGGTCGGCGGGGGACTCGCTCCGCAGTAGCAGTTCCCAGCTTCTCTACTGTTTATGTTTTCCTTGGCGCCAGGGGAACCAAGGCATTGCCAGATTATATTGTAGCAATCCTGAGGAAGACGAAAAAAACACAGAGAAGAAGAAAGGCAAAAGGACGTTGAGAAAGACGAGGAGATTCTCGTGCCCGTGCCGGACGCGCTGCTTTTGCCAGCAGAGCTCCCTGCCCTATCGTCTTGTTGTTCAGCGCTCCGACGTCTTACCCCGTCGTAACAAATTGGTGGTCAGATGCTGGGTACAACCACCCTCAAGACGCATCCTCAACCGCTGGAGCTTTCTCGGAGCCGTCGCCTCACTGGTCTCCCACCCTTTTCAACAAGAATGCAGCAGACTACCGAGCAGCCCCGAACATCAACACGGGACCCTCTACCCCCGTCTCGCGATGTGCCGCCGACCACCAGGAATGCGACGCTACCGTTTCGCGAGCCTCGTTCCTTTGCCGGCCAAGCAGGGGAAGATGTTGATGACTGGCTCGCTCATTATGAACGAGTGAGCCGCTAAGACCGCTGGAATTCGGTGGCTAAACTAGCCAATGTTGTCTTTTTCTTGACGCAGACTGCCTTAATGTGGTATAAGAACCATGAGGACTCCCTGAAAACTTGGGAAAGTTTTGTGGAAGCAGTCAAGGAATGTTTCAGTGATCTAACTGCAAAGAAGAAACAGGTCGAGCAGACACTTGCTCAGAGGGCCCAGGCAGCCGGAGAAACTTGCACCACCTATATCGAGGCCATACTCAAGTTGTGCATGACCGTCGACAGCAGGATGACTGAAGACGATAAAGTTGGCCATCTGCTCAAGGGCATTGCGGAAGATGTCTACCACTTCCTCATTGCCAAGAAGAACTTGAGTTCGGTCTCTGATGTTATCCGACACTGCCGAACATTCGAGACCCTAAAGACTCGCCGCATTACACCGAAATTCAGACGGCTCGCAAATGTCACTACAGTGGCTAGTATTGAAGAATCGCCATCTCCAAGCCTCCTGTGCGCCATCCGTGAACTCGTTCGAGATGAGATGTCACGACATGAGCAGCTTGCCCGGCCCAATGGCTTCGGAGGTGACGTATATGCTCTTCCAACCTATGGGGGTGCGTGCCCACCGATGTCCGCGAATGTCACCGACTTCGCCTGCCGCGAGGACTTATACACTCCGCGACCAAGACCGGAAGAGAGTTACCAACAATTTTCTTGCCATCAGCGTAGAGATCCTCTCCCTTACTCCAGTCGTACATCGCGTCGATCGCCGGACAGCTATATCTTCCCGGAACCACCATCTATATATTCGTCGCGGCCTACCATGCAGGAACCAGCTGATACGCCACTTTTTGACCGACCTCTTCCAGTGTGCTACCGGTGTGGTGTCGCGGGTCATATTTCCCGCTACTGCAACCGGCGCGCACAGTTCAGGAATCCTCCGGCGACATCGAACCGAAGAACCATCCAGCCCTATATCGACAGCTATCGGCCAGAACATCCATTCCGGAGGGGCCGTTCTCAAAACGAAGGGCTCCGCAGCCATTCTTCAGCAGCGTCTAACCGTAGTGAGTCACCGCCTCCATATTTTCGTGTGCGCCATTCCCTGTCACCACGGCGCCGATCTCCACCACCAACGCAGGAAAACTAGCCAGCGCGGCCAATGGAGGTGAGGTCGCTGGACAATGTGTGCTGCTACCTATTATTCCTCCATCTGTGTTCATGCTAAAGAACAAGGTTAATGTGCTCGTTGATAGTTTACCTACGATGGCGTTGGTTGACACTGGTGCCACTATCTCAGTAATGAGTTTAGATTTTAAGAAACATTTGAAGAACAATGTTTGTTTGGGACAAAACTGCTAATTTTTATAGAGTAAGTGGAGAGTTATTATGTCCGGTTGGGGTGTGAAGCGATAAAGTTTCTTTGGGAGGCACAGTATTTCCGGTGGAGTTTGCAGTACTGCACCGATCAACACACGATGTAATCTTGGGAATTGACTTCTTGCGTATATGTGCGGCGCTACAGTTGATTGTCGAACGGGAGAGCTAAGTGTTAGTGCTTCTCTTCCTCGTGAACTTTTGGAAGAGACGTCAAATTATGAAGACGTTTTGTGTGTGTGTGATGAAGTCGTCGTACCGCCACATTCTGCAGTGTGCGTTCAGGTGTCCTTCTCTCGTCCTATTGGTCACTCTTTTGAGGTTACTATGGCGCCTTTAGAAAATGTATTAGTGCCGCATTGTTTGGTTTGCGTGAAAGAGGGCCGTACCGGACTGTGGACTATAAATTGCTCACCGGAACCGGTTGTTTTTCCAGCGGGCTCTAGACTAGCTTCATGTAGTACAGCTGTCCTGAATTATGTGACTCTCCTTACTTCTTCCCTTGATAACCCCGCTACTAACTCACCTGCTGAGGAGAAGCTTCTTCCAATGATCAGCGCATCGTTGAGCACGTCACAACGACAGATGTTGAAGAACCTCTTGTCCCAGCACATTTCCGTCTTTGATTTCGCGCAATCCGACGGCTCTCAGCGTTTTCCGCTGTCGCACGCACGCCACATGATTAACACGGGATCTGCCCAACTGCTTCACAAAAGCTGTATCGTGTATCGCCGTCAGAACGCAAGGTGATCACCGAGCAAGTTAAAGACATGTTGAACAGGGGCGTAATTCAGGAGTCCTCCAGTCCTTCGGCTGCTCCCGTGATATTGGTAAAAAAGGACGACGGAACATGGAGGTTCTGCATCGACTACCGTCGCCTCAACTCCATCACTAAAAAGGATGTGTATCCTCTCCCGCGCATCGACAATGCCTTAGATTTCCTTTTCTCTGCATCTTATCTCTCTTCGGTTGATTTGCGGTCGGGGTATAGGCAGATTCTGATGGACCCTGCTGATAAAGAAAAACTGCATTTGTTACGCCGGATGGCCTATTTGAATTCAATAAGATGCCCTTCGGCCTATGTAATGCGCCGGCCACTTTTGAGAGATTTATGGACACAGTACTGCGTGGCCTCAAGTGGGAAATCTGCATGTGCTATTTAGACGACGTTGTTATTTTTGGCCGGACTTTTACTCAACATAACACGCGACTCGCTATTGTTTTAGATTGCCTGCAAAAGGCTGGCCTTGTCCTGAATTCTAAAAAGTGCGGTTTTGGCGAGCGTGAAGCGCTGGTACTCGGACATCTCGTCAAGCGCGATGGAGTTCGGCCAGATACACAGAAGACTGCAGCAGTTGCAGCATTCGAAAGACCACAGAATCAAAAGGAGCTCCGCAGTTTTCTGGGGCTGTGCTCCTACTTTCGGGGATTCATCCCAAGGTTTGCCGACGTCGCTTACCCTCTGGCGTCCGTTCTACAAAAGGACGTCCCTTTCGACTGGACCTCAGATAGTGACGCGTCTTTCCACCAGCTGAAGTTTCTGCTTACGTCACATCCCATACTATACGGCACTTCAACCTCTCCGCTCCGATAGAAGTTCACACTGATGCAAGTGGGATCGGTGTTGGCGCTGTGCTTGTGCAACATTTGCCAACCGGCGAGCACGTAATTGCGTATGCAAGCCGTTGTCTCAGCAAACCTGAGCGTAACTACACTGGTACGGAGCAAGAGTGTCTCGCTGTAGTTTTCGTTGTTCAGCGGTTTCAGTGCTACCTATATTGACGCCATTTCACGATTGTGACGGACCATCATGCTCTCTGTTGGCTCGTCGACCTTTGTGATCCATCTGGTCGTCTGGCACGCTGGGCCCTTTATCTGTAGGAATACGACTTCACTGTCTCGTACAAGAGTGACCGCAAACATGTCGATACAGACTGCCTATCACGTCTCCCCCGTCCCACGACCGAATGTGACTCTGCTGACTTCGATCACTACATCTCCTCCGCTGTTCCCGAGTTTCCTGACGCCTCGGCTCTGCGGACTGCGCAAGAGACCGACATAAGCCTCGAGCCACTGCTTGCGGCGGCGCGCGATTCCACAGCTACCAGCCCATTCTGTCTCCGTGATGGCCTTCTGTACAAAAAAGGCTTATTCCAGCACCGGCACGAATTTTCTACTTGTGGTTCCCGAGAGTTACCGCCCATGCATCCTGCGTGCCATGCATGACGACCCCACTTCCGGTCACCTGGGATCTGCACGGACCCTCCACCGTGCCCGCGACTGGTTTTATTGGCCGAAGATGCGCCAGACGACTGAGCGATATGGGGCGAGCTGCACGGAGTGCTAACGGCACGAACGGCCTACGTCCACGCCACAGGGCCTGCTGCATCCTGTGACTCCACCACATGGTGCATTTGATAAAGTTGGAATCGACCTTTTGGGTCCCCTCCCCAAATCTTCCGATGGAAATCGCTTGATCCTGGTTTGTGCCGACTATCTCACCCGCTACTGCGAAACGGCCGCTCTTCCTTCAGCCACCACTCACCACGTGTCCATGTTCTTGCTCCGTTCCGTCATCTTGCGCCATGGACCTCCGCGAGTGATCATCAGTGATCGAGGTCGGCAGTTTACAGCAGATATTGTGGAAGAGCTTCTCCCTTTGTGCTCGTCACATTTTCGACACTCCACACCATACCGCCATCAAACCAACGGTTTGACGGAGCGCACCAACCGCACACTCGTCAACATGCTCTCAATGCACATTGCATCAAACCACAAGAACTGGGATGCAATACTGCCGTTTATAACGTTTGCCTTCAACACTGCAACACATGAGACGACCGGCTACAGCCCGTTTTTTCTTCTCTATGCCCGTGATCCTCGGTATTCCCTCGACACCATTCTTTCCTATTCCGTCCATGACAAACCTTGCATCGCCGAAACTCTTTGTCGGGCCGAAAAAGCTCGCCGTCATGCCCCTTTGCGGATTCTGGCTTCGCAAGACCGTTCCAAAGCTTGGTACGACAGACAGTATCGCCATGTGTCTTACGCACCTGGAGACTTAGTGTGGCTTTGGCGACCTGTCCGGAAACCTGGTTTAGCCCAGAAAATGTTGGCGCATTACGCTGGCCGCTACGTTGTCCTCGACCGCATCAGTGACCTGAATCACAAAATCACACGCATGACCGCATCTGGTCGTCGCTCAGCTACAACGGAACTCGCTCATGTCGCCCGGATGAAGCCATGCCGATCCCGTGGGAACGACTAACTTCCTCGCCCAGAGAGGCTTCGGCTGTCCCGGGGGGAAATGTAGCAATCCTGAGGAAGAGGAAAAGCACATATAGAAGAAAGGAAAAAGGACGTTGAGAAAGACGAGGAGACTCTCGTGCCCGTGCCGGACGCGCTGCCGTTAACCAGCAGAGCTCCCTGCCCTATCGTCTTGTTGTGCAGCGCTCCGACGTCTTACCCCGTCGTAGCAATATGATCCAGAGTATCCCTTTCTCTGCAGGTGTCGCATTTGTCGTCCGGTGTTTCCTCCACTTGCATGTGGAAAAGCCAGACGGGACTTGTAAAATTCCCAACTTGCAGGCGCCGCCAAGCCACAGCCTCCTTGTTATTTACCGTTATGCCCGGTGGTGGAAGGGACCTTCTGCTCAGTGTGCAGTGTTCTAAGATTTCCTTATACGTTTGCAGCCTCTCGTCCCTCCCATCGCAATCACGCGGCTCTACGGCTGCCCGGAAGTAGAGAGCTCGGGCTAGCTCGTGCGCCGCCTCGTTGCCGGGGACGGACTCGTGCGCGGGGGTCCAAAAAATTCGAATCCTTCTTTCAAGTTTTTCTTTCTCTAAAATTTTGGCTGCCTCCTTCGAGACCCTCCCTTTTCCAAAGTTCCAGACAGCCGTTTTGCTGTCACTAATAGCTAAGCTGGCTTCCATTCCAACGCAAGCGAGTGCTATCGCAACTTCTTCAGCCGTGTCTACATTTCGGCTTCTAACGGACGCGGCGGCGGCGGGTACGCCGCGGCCATTGACGACCGCAGCCACCGCCGCCCCCGACTTCCCGCTAACCGCGTCCACGTAGGCGACCTCCCCCGGCTTCATTTTCCCCGATTTCTTTGCAAACGTCTCGGCCCTCTTTTGTCTGCTCTTCTTCTTGTACGTAGGGTGCCTGTTTTTAGGTAGGGGCGCGGGGCATTATTAATATTCGCGACACTCGTGGAATGTCCACTTTGTCGCTTGTTGCTCTATCTGACTGCCGTACGACCCAGCTGAGGATGGCTCTGCCCGTGGTGGTTCTGTTCAATCTTTCTAGTTGCGCCCTGCGCACAGCCTCCGCTAGTTCAGTCCAATCCGCTAGTTCAGTCCAAAGGAGGCGTTCAGTCGAAGTCGAGTTGGGTAGTCCCTGAGCCCTCTTCGCGCATCATCTGATGAGTGCGTCTATTCTCTGCTTTTCTTCTGATCTGATGTTTAGGAATGGTGTGGCGTAACATAAGCGGCTAGTGATGTAAGCCTGTGTTAGTTTGTATCGTTGTACCCATCTGCTTGTAGATACAGCCCAACGATCCCAATTTTTTCTACTTTAGGCAATGTTTGGCCGTCTATTGTTATGTTGATGTTTATCTGGCGTTTCCACTTGAGCGCCTTCGCGTTGTAGATAAACAGTTCCGATTTTTGCGGAGAGCACGAGAGGCCCATTTCGGCCACGTAAGACACCACGGTGTCCGCCGCCACCTGCAAGCGCTCCTCGATGCTCGCGTCACTCCCCTGGGTGGCCCACAGGTTGACGTCGACCGTGTACATGCTGCATTTTAAGTTTTCCACCTTCCTCAGATCTTCCGGGAGGTTTCGCATGGCAACATTAAAGAGAAACGGGGACTGCACCGAACATTGCGGCGTACCCTTGCTACCTAGTTTGACGGTAGAAGATCCAATGTCCTGAAACTTTATCGTTCTACCCGGCAGGAAATCTTTTACGTAGTCGTATGTTTCTCTCCGACCCCCAATTCTTGGAGGCCAGAAAGAATCGCCGCGTGTTTTACATTATTGAACGCCTTTGTCAAGTACCTAGTAGTACCCTCGCGTCCCTGGTTTCGCTTTCTATGATGTCGTGCCTCAAGCGAATCATTACGTCCTGAGTGCGCAGGCCGGGCCGGAATCCAACGTTTCGTGTGGCCACAGGTCGTTAAGCACCATGAAAAGCGTTAGTCGTGTTTGGACTACACGCTTCATCAATTTCCCTATACATGATGTTGGAGAGATTGGTCGTCAGCTCTCTAGATTCGGGGGTTTGCTTGGCTTTGGTATCAAACGATAATGTACGAAATACACGTGCGTCGTATGGGACAGAGACCGCCTCCCACAACAGTGAAAGACGGCAAACGTAATTTGATACCGAAGCCGGGTAAACAAAAAGTTAATTATTGTGACGTCAAAGATGTGACGTCAATAAACCGAATGTAGGGCCGTAATAGGGCATAAGAAGGGATTGTCGCGCAATTTGAAAGTACAAAAGACTAACATTCAAGCAGGATGGACAGTTGGGCGAGTTGGTACAATTGCATAGTGGATGGAACAGCACAAAAGGACGAAACAAACAAGCAGAGAAGCAGCGCTCGTCTGTTGTGCTTCTCTGCTTGTGTGTTTCGTCTTTTCACGCTGTTTCATCCACTATACAAAAACCTAAGATGAGTAAACAAGAAGTGAATTAAGCAGCAAGAAGCAACCAGCAGCAGCATCCGTACTTTTGCACTACTCCAATGCAGGTTCTGCAGTGTTCTTTTTATTTCGAAAGCAATACTACTTTCACTTTTCAGCCCTTCGCGTAGCTAGGCGGTAGCTACCATTGGCATTTAGCGTGACCTTTGGCGCGCTGCCAAGCACAGCTGCGCAAAAACGGGCACCAACTCGCGCCGTCATCTCGCGAGGCGGTAGCTACCAAACGCGGTCTAACTCCCGCTCCCTCCGTGAGGGAGCACTACAGCCGGAGTGACGTCATCCCATCTGCCGCAAAAACAGGGGCCCTAACTCGCGCCGTCAACTCGCGAGGCAGTAGCTACCAATCGCGGCCTAACTCCCGCTCCTACCGCAGCTACCGCCGGGGGTGCAACGTTCGATACTATAGGAGGTGGCCTAGCGGCAGGTGGAACCAACGCAGTCTCCAGGGATGCTTTCATTTCTGCTGGCGTAAAGAATGCCGTTGCAGCCGGCAGCAGTTGTACATTCTGCCTTAACCTCACCCACAACCAAGTATATCGTTGCAGCCACGGCACTCCTTGCCTCGCTACTAGTTATACATAGATTAGATAACCAAATAGCACCCCGCAATAAACAATAGTTGAACCATATGCCGTGGCCAGAGTGAATCGCTGCATAACTATAAGCATAACCACAAGCACCACAACCAGCTACACCACCAGCTAAACCTAGGCATAGCCATAGCTATTGCTTTCGCAATTACCAGGCTTAACCAAGCTAAGCTACTGCCAATTTTTTTTCATCATCAGCAGCCAAGTGGCTTGTAGAAGGCAGTTAACCTGCACAAATATTGAGGAGAAAAGCTTAATAACTCAGACGCACAGTAAAAACAATGGCGAGAGGCACACTACTGGTATTTGAAGACGACCGCCCTTGACAGAACCGGGTTCATTTTATTCTAGATCGGTTCCCGGTTTCGTTCTTCGTCTTGTCGTGAATCCTCACTTTCACGTATTCTTCAGCGATTTTTTTGCACAAATTGTAGATTGCCAAGCGGATCGAAGTCAAGGATGTGCTGTTCCAGTTTCTGAAAACACTTTTTCTCTGAGGAAGCACACAGGACTTAAAAGAGACTCAAATAAGAACAAAGTGTAGCTGCGAAAGCAAATGGGTGTCCTTTCCTACTACGAGCTTAGTGCTTCATAACTTTATCTTTATATCCGGCTTGACTGTTACCATGCAATCATAGCATCTTCTAGCTGAAAAACGCAGCAGAAAAATAGAGCTCACGGCACAACGTTTATCCACAAACACAATTCTGCAGTACGAGACTGGAACAAAAAAAAATACTAAAGACAACAAGTTCAGACGTTTCCTTCCATTTGCTTCCATCTACTATCCGACAAAAGCCCCGTCGACTCTAGATTTTGATATCCGTAATAATGCCACGAACACACTTCACGTGAGAAAGGCGAATAACTTTGTCGAGCGTGTCATGGTTTAACATTCTGCAGTAATACTCATGGGTTTCTGCAGATGCTGCGGAAACGCAGGAAACACAGAAAGCACACTTCCCGCGCGCAGCCGCGTGGTCTTTCCGGTGCGGTCAAAGCACTCGGGCGCGAAGTGTACGGAGCACAGGCGATCTCCATCTTTTGCATGCCACCTTTCACGGCAAACGGCCCGCTCCCACAGGCTCTGCAGCGCGGTATATTTTGGAAACCTGTCAGTACTTTCATGATTCTATTTGTTGCACACATCTACCGCATCAGTTTGCACCGCTCGGCAAAGCGCGCATAGGGCTTAATTGAACACGTTTTCGTGTACTTACAGGTGCAATGTAAGGCTTGTTTGCCCATCCGTAGGCAACGCAAGAGCAATCATTATCAAACCGTTGGTGTTTACATGCCCGCGGCGTCAACTTGCGCTCAAACAGCGCGCGAAAGCAGCAGCGCGAGCCAGCGTCGAGCGCGCTTTTTTCCACTGGCAAGATGTTGGCGGCCGGCTTCACTTGACGAGTGCCGCGTCCACTCCAGCAAAGTTTGGTATAGGTATGGACTACAGTATAGGCCAACACCGTGTTTACAGAGGGTGCGCTCGCGACGCCGCAACAGACTGGGGTGAAAAGTATGCTTAGCGCCCATAGGTATACATGGAAGGGAAAAATTTCAAGAGAGTTTTCTAATTTCACACGGCACCTATCGTGTAGGTTTTTGGCATAGAGCAACCATGAACATCCTAAAACATACCGTAAAGGTATGAAATCTCAATACCAAGGGTTAATGTTTTCACACGCCCGCGAAGCGTATGGGTTGTTGTTGTGGCTGCAGGAAGAAAAAAAAATGCACGGGCCTGCTACTGGATCTGTAGCTGAGCCACCTCCACTGCCCCCTTCTCCCCTCTTAGCTGAGCTTAGACGTGAGCTTGCTCTTCTCCGGGCACAGAATGAAAAGCTCGAAGCCAGACTGAACGCCCTGGCCACTCAAAACGCCTCCTCTAGGCCCTCCCTTACGGAGGATGACGATAACATAACTGAATGGGACCCCTCGCCCCAAACAAGCGCACTCTCATGCCCTGGAGGCCCGAGTGGCTGCTATCGAAAACATTGCTTCCCAACTTTCTCAAATCATAAAAGCTGTCATTACCGCTCAGATGGAAAGCATACCTGCCCGCATCACGCGTTCGGTAACAAGTTCAACCCAGAAAGGATGCTCGAACAACCACGTCTCTCTAAACGCGCAGGACCCCGTAAGCTTCCCGCGCGTCCCGCAAAATTCTCTCGTCGCATTGACAATTGATAACGAGGAACGCGCCATCCGCGAGGGGTCGGGCACCAGCGGATCGAGCCTTTTTAACACAGTGGCATCCTTCACCCCCTCAAGCTCTGATCATGGCCCCCAATCCTGGATCCCGATCATCCATACAAACACATCCCTTCTCACTAACCCAGTGGAATTGCAGAGGTTTCAATGGCCGGCAGAAGCGAGAGCACCTTCGTCTTTACCTTGAAACATTTGAGTTCCTCGTGGCTCTGGTTGCCCTTCAGGAGCCAGGAGCCAACGCCAAACTTACTATCAGACTTTCCAGAAGGACACGCAAACCTGCATCCTGGTCCACAAAGACTACACAGCACAAGCGGTCACCCTTCCATCGATTCCCGAATACTCCTATGTCATGGTCACAGTCTTACCTTTGCGAAGCAAAGACCCATCGATCCATGTGCTGAATATATACTGTCCCCCCAAACTAAAAGATTTAACTTTTTCCAAGCTCTTTACAGAAGCAATGCGCGTGGCTGGACGTGACCCCCTACTCATTGTAGGAGATTTCAATGCTCCCTGTCGGCAATGGGGCTACCTTAGAGAGGAACCCGAGAAAGAAAATTGGCGGAACTAATTTCGACCCTCGGTCTTACCATCCACACCGATCCGCCCAATCCCACTCGCATGGGCAACTCGGTAACCAGAGATACATGCCCTAATTTGACTCTTACCCGCAATATTAAGCACGCCGACTGGCTTAATACGCAAGACACTGGGCAGTGACCACTGTATTAATAATGCCACTACATACGCACGGCCCTTAAACGCCCCAAACAAAGAGCGCATATTCCCGATTGGACGAAGTTCCGCGCGACACTTCCCTCTGTCGACATTGTCCGCTCGGGATATCACGAGTGGGTGACCTCTCTAATGACAACTCTCCGCACTAACGAACAACACATCCAACTCACCGACTCCACCCCAGAAGTAGACAACCATCTTCTCCATCTTTGGGAGGCCCGCCGCAGTCTCACCAAACGATGGAAAAAACAGAAACACAACCAGAAACTCAGACACCGCATCGCTGAACTCACCCAAAAGGCTGCCGACTATGCCGCTCAGTTAGCCGACACTAACTGGGTGGATCGATGTAACACTGCTGCGCGCCCTATGTCAGGTCGTAATACGTGGCGTTTGTTTTGTGCACTTATAGACCCCTCTCAAACACGTGCGGAAACGACGCGGCATCTCCACCGCGTCATAACTTTCCCGGTACTGCAACACAGTTGGCCCGAACACTGCGTGATAGATATTTTGTACCATAGTAGACCCTCATCTTTCCCAATGCTCATATGCAGGCCAAGTAAATCTGGAGCTGGATTCCCCGTGCCAGCTCCATGATTTGAAGGAGGCCCTAGCCAAAATGAAGCGCGGTACTGCCCCGGGCCGGACAAGGTTACCGTCAAATTTCTCGCGAACCTTCCGGATGCAGCGTATCGTACCCTTCTTGAATTTACCAACCAAATTTGGCTGCGAGAGATTTCTCTCTCCCAGGATTGGAAGACAGCCCTAGTGACATTTATTCCTAAGGCAGGCAAGCCAACTGATGTGGAAAACCTGCGCCCTATCTCCCTCACATCTTGTGTCGGCAAATTGATGGAGACTATGGTGCGAGACAAGTTGTCCACTTACCTTGAAACACATCACACTTTTGCGGACACTATGTTTGGTTTCCGACCACAGAAATTCACACAAGATATCCTTCTACAAATTGATCATGACATATTAGAGCCTAAAGAACTCCCTCACAATGACAAGGTAGTCCTGGCCTTAGATTTGAAAGAAGCCTTTGATAACGTCAAACAAGAAGTGATACTAAATCATCTCCAAGATACCAACTGTGGTCAGAATACGTATCGATACATATAACAATTTCTCACGGGTCGACACACCTACATTCGAATTCAAGACACGGAACATGGACCCTATACCATCGGATCCCGGGGTAAACCACAAGGCGCAGTGTTGTCTCCTGTCCTCTTCAACCTTGCAATGAAAAACCTTCCCGCAAAATTAAGCTCTATGCCTGGCATCCGATATGCCATATATGCAGATGATATCTCTATCTGGGCAACCGAAGGTAGTTTTGGACACATGGAAACATGCCTACAACAGGCAGCGGAGGTGGTGGATGCTTACGCTGCATACTGTGGTCTGCAATGTGCCCCCACCAAAACAGAATTTGTCCACATCCGTCCCTCCCCTCGGGACGACATATCAATTCACCTTACATTTCCTTCGGGTGCGATTAGAGAAGACAAGGAGATCCGCATTCTTGGTCTCTTTATTCACTAACAACGCAGACCGGACACAACACTAACAAAACTTCGCATGTATGCCGACCAGGTGGGCCGTATGGTCCTCCTGGTCTCCAATAAGCGGGGGGGGGTTACGAAGTAAAGATGCCTTGCGGCTGGCACATGCATTCGGTACGAGTTACATTCATTACATGCGCAAACATGACGAGGACCAACTCGAGGTCATAGATCGCAAAGTTATCAAACGGGCTCTTGGCCTCCCCATTGCCACATCCAACCAGCGTTTTTGGACCTTGGGATGGTCAACACTTATCGGGAACTCCGAAAGGCTCATCTTTTCAGTCAATATACACGCGAGTATCACAAACGCCATGCGGCCGCCGCAGTCTTGACCGACTACAACTCCAATGCACCACCACCTTTGAGGAACGGGTACGAGCGCCAGAACCCTGGAGACGCGCCCTCAAGGTCACACCCATTCCCCGCCACGTGTCACACTCTTATCACAATGGCCGTCGCCAGGGGCGTGCTGAAGCACTGGAGTGGCATTATGGTAGACATCATGTATACTACGTGGACATTGCCGGTCCCTACCGTGAGAGGTGGTTCACCGCGGAAGTGTTCCACAACACCAACACAGTGGCAGGACTCACGTTCCAGGCCCACAACACAACATACGCGGAGGAAATCGCGATTGCGCTCGCCCTCTGTCTCCCATAAGTAAAACACATCATTACCGACTCCAACGGGGCCTGTCGGAATTATGGGCTGGGTTGGACACCTCCTCTAGCCAAGCGCATCTTACGAAATTGCTGTGGGTCCAGCGACGACCCCCAAAATTGCAATCTCATCTGGGCTCCCGGCCATCAGGGACTCCTGGGCAATGAGTTAGATAATAAGGTGGCCCGCGCGCTCTCTCCCCGGGCACTCAAACTTGCTCCGGAAGTCTACTTCGAGCCCACTCAATGTTTTATTACATTCAAAGACATTACTGCATAATATAAGGACAGCCATCGCCGCTTTCCGGAACCTTGTAAAGGTCTCCGGAGAGCGGACGAAAGGCTCCAATTTTCAAAATTTTACAAACACAATGCTGTGCCCGGAAGTCTTCAAGTAGTTCAATACAAACTTTGAAGGGGGCTGCAGCCCGTGTGGAGCGACCTTCTCGGACGTTTTTCACATGGTCTGGGCCTGTCCATCTAATCCCCACCGTTCCCAATCCTTCATTACCCATCCTTCTAGGGAGGCCTGGGAGGCGGCGCTGCTCAGCTGCCATGACCTACAGTCCCAGCGGACCTTGGTCGCCAGGACGCAAGCGGCGTTAGACGCCATTGGGGCTCCGGAATAGGAGCTCCACCTAGATTTCTGAGAGACTGGGGTAATAGGGCCTCGGTCCAAACACCTCCTTGTACAAACAAATGTTTGTCACCACCATCACTGCCTCGTGCGGACAGAAGAGAAAATTGTCAAGAAAGAGAAAAGAAGAGGGAGAGAAAGACGCGCCGCAACAACAGCCGTCGTCAAGCACCACCGAAGCGGTGGCGGGTACAATGACGGCCTACAACAGATAAAAATTCAGTGGCAGGCTAGCCCCCGTCGCAGGCGGCGGTGACCTACCGAAGCGTATGGGGGTGCGAGTTGGGACAGCAACCCATAAAAACACGTGAACAAAACTTCCTTCAACGATTTTCTCGTTTCACAGAGCACAAGCAGATGTTACCGGTCGGTAAACGTTCACTCAAGTTAAGAAATGCGTGACAAAGTATACTACGTCAGTCCGGAGCCAATCTAATTTTAAACCGCCGCTACAAATATGTGTTGTGAAGCCGTACATACCGCCGATAGGCTTGCTATCCACTGTTCACTTCGCTGAATCGTGCAAGCTTCTCTTGTAGCCTGATATGATCCCATGTGCACTGAATCTGCATATTATTAACAGTCGTTCAAGGTGTGCACCCTAGGGAAACCTAAATAAAAAATCACTTGCGAGGCGCCATGACGAGGGAAGGAAAGCGACACTATAGCAGACGGCGGTGCAGACGAGGCTCTATTCGAGTGCGGACGACATCGGTGTCGGCGAACGCGACTTGTGTGAGCAGATAACGCATTTTGGTCGTCTGCTGCTACGCGCGGTTCAATTATCGTGGTTGTGAAAACTACCTTCTACTTAAAAGTTTGTATCATTTAAGCGACAGTACTTAAGAGGAAGTGTAGCCTGCCTGGCAACATGTCGGACAACAGGTGAAACTTTAGCGATTACGAGAAGCCAGCGGGTAACTAGTTTTTCAGAAGACTGTCGGTCTTTATACAATGTACATTTATCGATGTTTGGTTGGTAGGTAACAACTTTATTCTTAGTCCTGCAGAGGTTTCGCCGATAGAGCCTTAGGTCTCCCACGTGGGGCGTCGAGGTATTGCCTCGTCGTCGCCTCGAGGGCCTGATGGACGGCTCGGAGTTGGTCACCGAGGATGGAGCTGCGCTAGGCAACGGCCAACAGAGGCGGAAGGGGTCCGCAGTTAGCATCATGCGGGGTTTTGAAGCTAAAAGCTTCACTACGAGGGTCAGAGCCGAGCTTCGGGTATGCCGTATGCCGTATGCGGTATGCCGCGACCTATGACGTCACAGCCGAGGCCAGCTGCGCAGCCCCCTCGCCAAGCTCTGCCGGCGTTGCAGATGCCCATAGGAACCCATGCATTGGGAGGTCATCGTAACTATGTCTAGCGAACACTTTACTAGTACTCAGAAAGTGCAAGTCATGGTTAACTATCACTAACCAATAGTAATGGTTATAGCCGTCACGTGGTGACGTCATCAGCCGTGAAGTCATGCATGAACCAAATGCAACGTCATCATGACATCACATCCGGTCATAACATCTTGACTGATGGTGACGACACCAGGCGATTCACGCATATACAACGCTGACCCCGCCAGGCGTTTCCTCCCTGTGCAGTGTGGCGCCTTTCATTTGGCGCTTCCTCGAATACCGCACCACAGAGCATATATTAGGGTCGTTTGTTTAACCTGCACCAGCTACACCAGTGCAGAAAATCGCCTATGCCTGCAATGGATTTTTGCTGCACTGGTGTATCTGGTGTAGCTTAAACAAATGGCCCTATAGAAATAGACTAAATAGTTTTCACTCAATTAGGATGACTTCAAGGATGTGACGTCACCCATCTGTCGTCAGCTATGAGGACCAAGCGGGAACGAGTGCGCTCTAACGTCGCCGGGCTGCGCTTCTTGCCTGTCGAGAGGTTGCCTCGATGCCCTCGATGCCCTCCGATTTTGGTTACAGTCCCAAGGTCTGTTCGATTCAGCTGCACTCTTTGCATCAGTTCCGTAAAGTTCTGCGGTGGTGCCGCAAGCGTGCAGCACCAGTTCCAGCAGTTCAGGTGCAGCTTCGGCACCAGCTACTTACAAACGAATGGTAGAGTGCAGGCCGGGCCGTCTGCTAGCCTTGGCGTCGCCAACAAGCTGCGGCCGGCTGTGTGCAACATCGCGTCAGCCGACGCCAACGATCCGGTTAACTTGATGAATTTTCAAATAGCACATGACAACGAAGTTTTGACATTATCCAGCCGCGATGCTTTTGGCCCTTTCTTTGTAATAAACGGTACTTGTCAACGAGAACACGATCGAGTTCGCCAAGGTATCGGCTACGCATACTCAAGACGTAGACATACGCATGCGCTGTGATGCATGCTGATTATATATTTCAATCATGGCCATGTGCGCTTCGATCGCCGGCTGCGGCAAAAGGTACATATATATGCATTTGCACAAGACGATATGCGATGTGATATACTTGAAAATCTTCATGTTTGGGATGATTAGCTCCGGCGATAGAATTCATTCATTCATGAACATGCGATGCATATATATGCAAAAGCCGACTGCATATGGTCAGCTATCTGTGAATTATACAGCCACTCACATCAACCGGCGCCAACATGCCGAATAAGATCAATTTTCAAACAGCACATATCGCAAGCGTTGACACGAACCAGCCTCGATCGATGTATGTCTATGCGCGCACCATGCGGCAGCTGGAACGAAGCGCAAACAAACTTCGATCACGATTGAAGTCAGCATGAACCATATAACGCATGCACGTGCTTACTTAGTAGACATGGTTTGAAGTACGCGTCGTCGTTTCTTTGGCAAACACAGGCACCGTTCTCGTTGACGAGCGTAATAAGGGTCGCTTCACTGTTTATCACAACACGCAAGCCATCAAGCTGTCGCTGAGCAAGCTGTCGTCTGCTTTCATGCGGCAGCTGCAGCTGCACTCTTTCGACACTGACCGCTGAGGAGGTGCACAGTTTTGCTGAACTTTTCGTGAACTCGACCTGCACGACGTCTGCACTTTTTGAAACGAACGGCGTGGTGCAGAGGGCGCCATCTTGCATCGCTGAAACGAATGGTGAAGTGCAGCACCACGTGAACCAGTTCACGTAGTGCAGGTGAAACGAACGGACCTCCAGAGAATGTGGCTTAAGTGGCTATATCAGCGTGGCAGTTCTTTCATATATTTGCCAGGTAAGTGCCAGAGCATGTGGTATTGTTCCGGGTTGGGCACTATAAAAATGTATTCGCTCTAAAATGACATAGCATACTTCGTCACAATTGTTTAAGCGAAAAGCTTCACTACAAGGATCAGAGCCGCGATTCGTGTATTCCGTATGCCATATGCGGTATGTCGCGACCCAGGACTGGGCAAGAAACTCCGAAAAAGCATCTTCGATACCTATACTCGTTACCCTGAAAAAGTGAATTTCCGATTCCGATACAAGCTGCAGAACCAAAATCGAGTTTCGATACAGATACTCGGTACTGTACCGTCGATACTTGATACATCACTGAAATCCTAACATAATAAAGGTGGTAATACGATTAACGGCATTTGGAAATTTTACCGTGCTTTCTGGAATTTTTAGAGCATTCCTATAGCGTAGTTTTTCTGAAAGGGCTTAACGAATACGCCAGCACGGAGTTATTGCTTGGGCAGCTGCCCTTGTGAGAACTTTACATTGAATTGAAGCCATGGTTACAGTTAAGCGATTGCTTTCACAAGCCACCTAGCGAAATAATTCTTTAACTAATGTTCTTCATGCGAACCGACCTGTAAGAACTTGGATACATACAAATACAGAGGTGCAACCTGCGTGCATTTGGAGAACTCAGCAGTTATATTTCCATTAGTGCGATAACAAGCTTTTCAAGCTCTGAAAAACCTCGCCGGGGTGGCTCAGTGGTTACGGCGCTCGACTACTGTTCCCAAGGGCGCGGGATCGAATCCCGGCCTCGGCGGCCGCTTTTCAATGACGGCGAAAAGCAAGGCGCCCGCGTGCTGTGAGATATCAGTGCACTTTAAAGAACACCAGGTGGTCGAAATCCCCAAGTGGTCAAAATTTCTGGAGTCCTCCACTACAGCGTCTCTCATAGCCTGAGTCACTTTGGGACGTTAAACCCTCCAAACCAAACAAAACCGAATATTGTTTAAAGCTAGAAGGAAAACATGAAAAATAAAACGCTGAATGTTGTTTAGCATGACAAGCGTGGCAAGAGGAAGGAATGTGAAATTGCACATTAAAAAGGTTCATACCTTGTCAGGATGAAATCATTTCCAAGATCCCGATTTCGTGCGGAAAACAATACATCGGACAAACGGGAAGATGTGTTAATAAGAGGCTCCTGGAACATCACAATGACTGTGGGAAAATCGGCCACCTTGGAAATTTTGCGCAACATTGCTTGCCGTGCGAAACTGCCTGCAAACCATTATTCACAGGACTGAAATTGTAGGCAAACAAAAAGAAAGAATTGAAAGCGAAATCGTACAAGCCTTCTTAATTGAGTCAGCAGAAAAAGATACGTGCGTCAGTACATCATCTGTGGCTCTCACAAAAGAGGAGGTAGATATGATAGCTGCGCAGATGCGGAGTTGTGATCTAAGTGACAACGTGCGTGATCACACGCATGAATGATGTGTTTGTGATTTGACGAGAATGCTATATGTATACGTGTTTTGTTGATAGAAATAAACAGTTGTAAGTTTGCGCTTCATTCGTGCGTCGTCTTTCACTTGTCTCTGTGTATCAAGTAGCGCAGTATTCCCCAGTAGGACCTTATGAACCCACTCAGTAGCCCGAACTTGTGTCAAGGTGTCTGAGCTGACCAGTATAGCCCCCACCGCTCTAGAGAAGGGACTGGTAGTAGATCTGCCGGTGGCGGTACTTTTTTGCAACTCCAGAATATATGATCATACCCGGCTATTTCACCGCAGTGTTTACAGTTTCGATTATATTGTGCTGGGTACATGTGTACTTATTTAGATGGGCTGAAGAAGGCACGTGTCTGGAGTCGACGCCGGATTACTTCCTGCCATTTGCCAAGTTTCTTGTCTGATGGAGGATATATCCGCCTTTCTAGTTTAAGGTGATTAGTGTAGTCATAAAATTAGATAAGTGCATCTCTCGAGACATTGGGGAAATCAACCTGTCTTACTGCTCCGCTGACATAACCTCGAGCTTTACTGTGAACCAACTCGTTTTCTGTGTTCCTCAAGTGTGCCGGCATCTATATTAATTCCAGCTCTTTTTGGTTCCAGTCTTCATATCCTAAAATTCGCTCTGTCTCTTTAGAGATCATGCCCCTCGCAAAATTGATTATAACAGATTTGGAGTCGCTAATTATGGTAACCGCCTTGGTGCAGACCAGCGCCATGGCGATAGCCGCCTGCTCCGCTGTCCCTAAGCAGTTTGTTTTTACCGAGCCTGCCATTAACGTTTTACCCGAGTCGTTCACGTTACGATAGCAAAAGAGTTGCCTCCTTCGCATTCCGCCGCGTCTACATAAACAGTGCATTCAGAGCCTTCTAACTTGGACTCAAGGGCCTTTGCTTTTGCTTTTCTCTTGCCTTCATGAAAAACAGGGTGCATGTTGTTTGGTAGTGGTTTATTAGTTAATGCGTTCCTTACTTCGGTAGGCAATTTTACTTGTGCATTTCTTTCCGGGATTCTATATTGTAGTCCTAATTTACCCAGAATCTTCCATCCCGTGGATGTGGTGGCGAGCCTCTTTAGCTGTGTTGTTATATATGCCTCGCGTAGTTCCCTGGAGTTATTGTAGGTCTCCAGTTTAAGAGGTCTTTCTGTAGGGGTGCTGAGGGTAGCCCCAGTGCTGCTTTATATGCCTGCCTTATGACTGTTTCAATTTTGTTCTTTTCTGCCATCCCTAGCTTGAATACGATAGCACTAACAGGCAGGCCCCAGCTTAGATGAAGTCGTGAAAGCAGAGCCAAGAGCTCAAGCGTCAATTAATGCGCCCGCTCGCAGAGCTGTGTGTAGCATTAGTCAGTCTTTTTGTAAAGTGTGGTTGCCTCTCGGTCTTTTGTAAATATTTTTCTGTCCTTGATTTTTGTTCCTGTATAAAAGTTACTTTCGGCTTTACTGCACGTTAATCGCCCTTGCATCTCTGCGTATCAACGACACGTCGCCTGCCAAATCGACAGGCACCTTGGAATGGTGCGGAAGATCCGAAAGAATTCAATGAACGTAATTTTACTGCTAGGTTACAGGAAACAAATGCAAATAAAGCAAGAAATCAGGTAACACAAGATACTTAGAAACGTGCCCCCCTCCCTCCTTCTGCCTCAGTTTCTCCCCTGTTTAAGGCTTCCCTGGACCCACTCCTGGTGAAAATGTGTCGTGAAAATAACCCGTTGTTTTTGCAGGGTTATATACATTTCTATCTGTGTGCTTCTACACATTTCATGTATTTGTAATAAAAGGTTATTCGCTGCTTTCGAAGCTAGTATTTTCGGAACCTTTCCTAAACATATTTAAACACATTACTAAATTTTTACACCCCGAGAACAGCACCTCCACAGTAAGGAGTCTTCGAGCAATTCTTTACGCTCACACCGAAGCACACTTCTGTAATTTGCGCCAAAACCTATTTTGGACCCTGTCCACACGAGGGAACTCAGCAGTGCAGATAGTACACGTGCACCAAGCCAGCGCCACCTTGCTCGAAGGTAGGTGGGAAAAGAGCAGCCTTAAATCATAGCTGTCCGTGGTGAGGTGCCTCAGAGCAGGGAGGGCCTGCACTACTGTCACGTAATCTTCTTCCGGCAGCAAATCCCGCGCCGAGAAGTCAGTACGCAACGTCAAACGCTCCAGAACGTCAAATGTTGTGTGGGCCGCGCACGAGAGAAACGCATAGCACATGGCGTTGTCCTCCAGCTGCAGCTCCTTGACCTGATCGAAGGAAAAAGGAATGGTTCCAAGCGGAAAGGCGTTAGGTCCCTGTTTATTTGTTTAAACTACATTTACACACCGCAGCAAATTAGAATGGCACGCACAGAAATGCTCTTACTTCTGCTGTCAGACTGCAGCTTGAGCACTGTTTTACCGATTAAACTTTTATGTACGCCTAATAACCGCATATTTCACTAGAAAATGGAAATGCGTTTCAGATACCAGCCACCGCGTCCCCTGAAGCGGCAGTCTCTAAAACGATAAACTAACAGGAGGTAAAATAGAGTGAAGTGCTTTCCCTTGTTATTCACTTAATACCAGCCGCTCATGTATATGGACGAAATGTGCAATACATATATACGTGTTATTCACTTAATGCCATCCGCTCATGTATATGGACAAAATGTACAGTACATATATGCATGTTCAATGGCTGAAGAGGATGCAGTATACATTACGTCGACGTCAGTCGTCAGGTACTTGTAGAACTTTTTTACAGACGTAGACGCTATAGACCTGCTGCCAACTCCAAAAAAGAGTAGACTACCAAATACAGCAGTAAAACATGAAGAAAGAAAAGCATATTGAACCAACGTCTACCTTCTACTAAACTGAAACAATATTTAGACAGCATAAAGGTTTTGCAAGTTATAGGTTTTAGTAGACGTTATAGGTTTTAGCGCCGCGTACGTAGCAAAGACTGCATCTGCTCGCTCATATCGAGGGGCGCATTTTTTAATGTCACTAGGTAAATATGTGCTCTGATAGTCCAGTTCACTGCATTCTTAACCTTTGGGATAACCACAGCTGAAAAATTGAAAAGGCGGAAAGCTTCACCTTAAGTGTAGATGCGGCAGCGTATGCGCTCGTGGTCTCATTTGTTTCTGTTCTGATGCTGATCACACCCGAAACTTTGACTTTAAGGACCGTTTGCGGTCGTCGATAACTTGCTGACGTTCTAGCGCGGTTTCCTCTGACCAGATGCGGCGCTTCTTTTCCGTTTCTCACGTTTTTACCTCGGCATGCCGCCTTCGCTTAAACCGTATAGGTGCCTCATACCGCGCACTCTTCTCCACATTCTGGGCCTCTATCTTAAGAGCCTTTCTCCCATGGTCGTCAGGTAGCACCTTGGCGACACGACAAATCCTGACATGAAGCGCCAGCGCTATATATTGCACGCATCTGGTGCAATGTCAGACAACGCTGTTGGACTGTACCAGCTGCGGGTCATCACATGTGCTCAAATTTAGCGACACACACGCGATATTGTCTATCCTATGCTGGTTTCATTCTCTAATCCGCAATCACTACTCGGTAATTAATCAGTAAGCCAAGCACAATATCAACTACCTCTAATCAATCCACCAGCACGACTTACATCATAAATCTTCCTTTCGAAATGGGGTACGACTACGGGCTTTCGGTTCATTAAGAACAGCACACTACGCGTCAAATGCATCGATTTGAGAATCTTTTCCTTGCACCAACAGGAAAGGGCCTCCTATGCTTCTTGGCTAGGCTATATATTTCTTTGATCCGACGATGCTGCGGTGCAAGTAACATGTTAAATAACATGTGCGAGGTGGTCGATCAACCGGTATTTGCCAACAGTGTGCTTCCTACCGCTGCACAAGAGGTGGAGGTGCAAAAGCCGGCGCGCGCGGTGAGACAGACGAAACGCTTCCCAATGCGTTTAATAAGTTCACAATCACGATAGAAGCGCCAGTCCAGGCTGGAATGAGTAACGGCACGCAGAAACACTGCCAAACCATAGATTGAGAGGCCTCCACGTAGCGAGGTAACTGAGGGTCCCTGTATACATCACTCTTGTGGCGTTGAAGATGGATTTGGAATTTGCGCCCCTATCATCGAGTTGCAAGGAACATTGTGCGATGAAATCTGTTATATTTCTCCTTATATAACGAGCGCAGGGGCGCTTGTGCAGGACAGCGAAAATGATTGAGCAGCGCTCTTCGACAGATAAAGTGCTAGCGGTATATGCAACGGGAAACACGAAGGAACCCTCTAGCTCGCTTAACTACACGACCTGCTAGACGTGACGCACTTGTCAAGTCTCCAAACCGCATTGATTTTCGGAACGTTTTCTATGAACCTCAGCAATGTCAAGTGACGGGCGTCAACGATCTCGCTCGTAGGTACCGCATCTAACGTACGGTGCCGCCATCGTGACAACAGCTGGCTCGCTACCGAGCAGCTCGCTACGCAGTACTTGACGACGCCAAGCTTGCGCTATCGCCCTTCCTCTGAACTAAAGAAATTTAAAGTAGCTAAACTCAGCTAAGTCAGGATATACAAAGCGAAAGCTCTAGCAGTTGTGTGTGAGACCGAATTGTTTCTCGGTTGTCCTTGTCGGGCCTTCTCCACAGCCTTTCGATACCGTATTGCGTATCTCTCTTCTCCCCCTTCGTGATTTTCCATCGGTCCTTTAGGTCTTGTAGCTTCATTTTTCCTACGTGCCGCTTTTTCAAGGCGAGCGATACCGGCAGGATTAGTTGATTCGGCTTGTAGGCGAGCATAGCGTGCGCTCGCACTAAGGGTTGTTGCCGTATCCATGGCATAGCACTACAGATCCGCCGCAATTCTTAGGTTATATATACGCCTTTTCAAGCGAGGGCAAACTCGTCACTCACGGCGCTAGATATACCGGTACAAATGAAGGTTGCCACGTGTGTGAAGAAGCAGGTGTGCGATGTAGAAGCGGAGCAGCAGCAGAATGGAGCTCCGCCCGCTCCGTGCGCGAAAAAGCGGGCGGCGAGGAGGCCACGCGCCGCCAGGCACGCAGCTGGAGGTCGATTGGAGGTCAAATTCCGGCGTAAGCTAAACGCGCCGCGGCTAGTCCAGTGAAGCTTTCGATTCTAAAATACCACGGCTCAGCACATTCGTAGCCCACTTTTGTGCCTTTGGAGCGCTATCATTAAAGAGGGTGATACGTGCAGGGGTGCTGTGCTGTTATGCTTTATTGTGAGGAATGTTAACGGCATGTCCATCACGTCGTCAACGCAGAAATATATCATACAACACTCGTGTCACTTCTGTGGACTGGCTTAAGATGCTTTCCTCCATCTTTACAAACAGGGAAAATAAAATAGAAACTTGTACTCCAAAACTGAATTCAGATGTCCGCGACGCATTTTATTCCCTCAACGAAGGAGTGAACTTTTACTCTCTTTCAACGCACTTAGCACTTATTTTTCGTTTACATTCACACGTCTCCACCACTGATTTGCACTGCTTAAACTTTTTTGGTACTCCCACCTTTACCATTGCATCACAGTCATTTTCTGGAGAATCTTCTATTTCAGAAAACAATTTACAGCGAAGACTCCTCTGAGCGGGAACTAAGTTCCTTACCTGAACAGTGAACTCAGCACTTTATTTCTGCTAATGTTTTGTCCTGAAAGCTTAGAAAGCCGAAACCTAGGGCCAGAAGGTGAAAACTGCTGGCGGTTGTCCTTTTATTCGATTAGTTCCTTGATAGCATAGTTCCCATCAACTGACTGAGTGTATCAATAAAACCTGCAAGATATCCTAAGGTTAGGCCTTAACGCACGAACAATAGTCAAACCTTTCGGATCATGATTTCTTGAATTGCGCCCTAAAGGAATGCATTCGTCTTCGGAAGATGCAAGGTATCTATGAAAATTGTTTCACTACTAGCAAGCTTAAGTAGTTCTAGACGTAAGATATTAGCTTATAAATACAAAGATATGGCATCTTATGCCGGGAAGCATTTGCCTTACGCTCCTTCTATTCTGGAAAAATACACTGCCTCTAGAATAAGTATTTGCCTTTCATAACATAGCCTACGAGAGTTTGTTATCGAGTGAATTGAGGGAAATTCATCATTTCATTTGTTCGTACATCGCTCGTCTTCTGTGAGGGTCATCAGCAATATCTTGTCGCGGTGCGAGTCTATTCTTCCACGTCATTGCTTCATTAATAAAACAAGGAGTCACAAATTTAGCGCAGATGTAAGAGTGCACATTAAAGGCGTTTAAAAACTAGTAATATATCATTTAGCTTTGGCGCCATTTAAAGGCTGCAGCAGTGCACGTTTTCTTATACGGCGAAAAGGACAAGTACGGCCTTAAGAAATTAGGAACGCAGAAGTCGCTCGCTTAAAACCTACTGCGTAAAAGCTTCTAGATGGCTGCCACAAAGCAGCGAACGGCGCATTTCACTGCACTTAGAGCATCTAAATGTGTGATAGCGCATAGCGCGCGCCCTACTCGGTAATTTGTTTTTTTGTTATGTAGAGAAGAGGATTGAGCGCATAGACTTGCGTCGGTCAAGGTAGGCTGGCTGTCGGGGAACACTCTCCAGCATGGGCAATCTCTGCATCTCTGCTCGGATGCCAGCGCGCTCCCGCCACCATTGCAGCAGCCTAGTTATATTTGGAAATGACTGCCCGCCTGCAACCAGACCACGCTATGCACTACGAGCAAATGAAATCAAAAAGAATTCAAGTATTCATGTGGGTTTCTGTCAGAAAAAGCCTGGGACTTGCCGCTTGCAGGGAGTGAAAAGCCTGTCGGAAGAGGACAGTAGGCGAGAACTAGGGAATTAATCGTAGCACATGTCGACAAAAGGCCAGCGCTTTTGCTTTCTTTAAGAGTGTCTATGTTGAACAAAGCATGCATTTTTTTAACTGTTGTATGTGTACGACCTCTCCTCGTAACGCAAAGCATTCCAATGGGCACGGCTCAAACTGACAAAAAAAAGGCATTAATCGTCGATCAATTTGAGGGCAGGTGCGGACGGCTTAGTGAAGCAGCTATCCCAGTCATACTGCCCTGGCTCTCGTCCCGGCAATCTTAGCATTTTTTGGAACAGATGAACGCAAATTTGAAGTGGCATCGGAGCAGTTAAAAGCTCTGGTAACGTATCTCCACACCCGAGGCGCAAAACGCGGGCTGCACAGGCCGCTCCCTTAATCCAGAAGCTGATTCAATGACGCCGCATTGCTGTAGAGATTAGCTCTAAATTTTTGCCACATGGGTAGCCATTGCTTTTCAATGTCAGGCTTTCGACGCGTGGATGACCAGGCGCTCAAAAAATAAGTAGCATTTGTGCTGCGAAAAGCCAAAGGCAGAGCTTTAAAAGAATATGGCTGCACACGTCAATATTTATTGTGACTAAATGTCTTCGCGTGAAGTGGAGCAACCATGCTCAATTTATTAAGAGTGGCCCTTCACGCGCCACGAACAGCTTTGTGGGTGAACGTCAAGCGTATGTTACACTAGTATGCATGTTTTGACACTGCTGGCGGGTTCGGTCTGTGCAAATCTGATTCTGCCTTTTCTCCGTGTATCGCATATATTCATCTTTGCACAGATGTGGTTGTCCACTACCCCTTTCTCTGCCAAATCACGTGCGCCATGAAGCAGTAAGGTAAAGCAGAGAACCTGTAGAATCGAACCTGTGTAGAAAAGCACAGCTGTTGTTCGCGTTAGGTGTATTGCTAGTGGCTCTACTGCGATAAGCGAAAATTAGCCTCGCCGGGAATAGCGGCTCACAGTGAGTGGCAAATATAAACATATTTGTGAGATACGAGCGCAGAAAGCAAACGCCTAAAGAGCGGAACAATTTGCTCGTCCACCCTTAGGCACGCGCAATATATTATATGTAAATAGCCGATGAAGGGGCAAGTAATGTTAAGACAGAATGTTTTCAATAGACTGCATGGTGCCAAACTCTGACGGTATCTAGCAACTAGCGTGCACTGCGAGCGAGTGAGCGTTAGGACTCTATTTGAAACTATAGGAAAAGTTCTTCCAATATTTCGAGGTGGGTAATGAAATAAGATAATTGAGCTACATGACGTCGTGAACTGAAACAAGTCATTGAAGGAGGAAGGAGGAGGGAATTACGGCTGGGAAAAATAAATTATGTTTGTTTTGTCTCTGGTGCTTTCACCTAGGTAGTTGCTTACCTGGTGACAGCAAGACATGATGACAGAGGAAACGATGCTTGGAACCAACGACAAAACATTGAGACTCAAGAACTCCAGGCTGCGATCCGGAGATGCGTCCCATATGTTGTCGGCAATCTCTTCAGACTGAAGACAGCAGTGCAAGAGAGAAAGTCTTCGCAACCTGGGGCACTTGTGGGCAATCGTGGAGATGTTCACGTCCTTGAGAATGAATGATACAAGAATGATATCATCATCAGCAGCAGCAGCCGGAATATACTTCTCTTTAATACTCCTACAACTAACCCAGTCATGTACTAGCTGCATCCACTTGGCCCCTGCAAACCTTTTAACATTCTTCCTCCCACCTATATTTCTGGCCCCTCTACTATAATTTACTTTGCTTGGAATCTAATTTTCACTCCGTTGTCCTTTTTTCACACTACACGCACTGGTCACTAGAATGTCATTAACTAGATTTATTTCTGTACGCACTCTGCACGTGTCCTATCTCTTGCGTCTGCCATTTTCCGTTCTATAGTTCTCGGTGATGTCCTCAACTTCAGTAGAAGCGCTTTTCGTTAGCCTTCATGTTTCAGCCCCGCAGGTGAGTACCGGCAAGACACAGCTGTCGTATACGTTTCTGTTGAGTGACACCGGTATGCTGCTTGTCATAATAAGCGCTTGCCAGACGCGTTCCATTGAAATGTTCTTCGCTTTGTTATTTCCCCTTCGTGGTTCGGATCTGTGGTTACTACCTGTCAAAGCAGACATATTCGCCTAAAACTTCCAGCGATTTGTTACCTATTATAAACTAGTGTTCCTCTTTAGGTGCCACAGATATCAGAAACATTCTTTTAAGGCAGCGCGGCGCAAATGAAGCGCACGCCTAATACGTCGCATTCGAGAACACTGTCAAAATCTCTGGTTTTCACACGTTGATCGAGAGTTCATAGCAGTGCCCGCTTTGAGTGTCCCCCTCTCCACATCACTTGGCAGCGGCTACGATTTTCCGGCGGAGAAGCCGCATTTAGTCTCCAGAAAATTCCGCCGCGCTTGACTAATAACTGAGCGAGTCTCGACGGGAGCGAAAGAGAACAGTTGATCTCCTGAGGTGCGTCCATATTGTCGGCAATCAATGGTACATATTATGCGCGTCGGCCTTGCCGCATGGTAATACTAGGGTGCCTCGATGCGCGCGCCCCCTCGCAGGGTGGAGTCATTCTGTGAAGGGGTGAGTGCCGCTTTCCGACCGGTGGCCGCCATTACACTGCCCACGCTTCGTCATGGTTCATTCTGAGAACGCGGGCGCGGTGTGTTCTCGGGCAAAATACTCGAGTGTTGAGTGCTCCAGTGCACGAACCAGTTACAATATGGCAAAAAGATGTTCCGATTTCCGAAAGAACCGCAAAGACAACTTCTCAGGCTGGTAATAGCCGTTCGCGTGTGTGTAGCGTATGCGCTTTCTGCATTCATTAGGTTATTCAATTGCGTACTTCTTCCCGTAGTGTTTGTTAATTTTGTATCGTTGATATCTGCCAAGTATGCTTGCGTTTGGTTTGGTTTGGTTTGGTTTGTGCGATTTACCGTCCCAAAGCGACTGAGGCTATAAGAGACGCCGTAGTAGAGTGCTCCGAAAACTTTTGAGCACCTGGAATTCTTTAACGTGCACTGGCACGGCACACGGGAGCCTTGCTTTTCGCCTTCATTGGAAAGCGCAAATCGATGCCTG
Source organism: Amblyomma maculatum (assembly GCF_055883805.1). Lineage (NCBI taxonomy): Eukaryota > Metazoa > Arthropoda > Arachnida > Ixodida > Ixodidae > Amblyomma > Amblyomma maculatum. Next base: position 130,981,385 of record NC_139345.1, on the reverse strand, counting down.
GATTCAATCCCGCATCCTGAGGTACAGAAGTCGAGCGCCGTAACCACTTCGCCACCACGGCGGGGCACGTATGCTTAAGTGCCGAACTTGTTTATTTCTCGATGGCAAAAAAAAAATTTAAAAGATGTGCGCGTATGTTGCGCGTTCTCTGCTACCGGCACCTTATGCACATTGTTTTATGCGCCGTGGAATCAGTACGTGCAAGGTGCAGTAGAATGTACGGTGATCTCTAAGCTTGCATTTCATGTGCTAACATACGGAGCGCGTTGAGGCAGTTTCCCGGTGTTTTGTTCTTGTACCGCTGCCCAGCTCGGATGGTGTGCGCGTGCGTGTTTGTGTACGTATGAGATGAGGCGTATGACCAACCATGGCACAAGTATATCTATGAGAAGTATGCAATGTCGCACTCATCCCGACTGATTTAGCGCTGGTAAGCTGCTAGTTATTATAAAATCCATATAGCTGGGTATTGGGTATGAGCCAGGTGATCACGCATTTTGTAGCATTGACTTTTATTTCCTTAATCGACGATCGGTGAAATAATTGAACATCAGACAGAAGATGGCAGACGAAGATGTCACTGGTACGTGGCCGTTGAATAGCATTAAATTCTTAATGGTGATATTCAGAATGGCTATGAAAACAGTGTGCTCAGCAGAAAACGTTCATAAAGTATAATAATGTGTAATGTAAAATGAAAGAACGCGCTATATACTCGAGTTAAACAAAAATATGCCAGTTATAGTTCAAATCGTATTATTAGTATATAAACATATGCACAAAAGGTATAAATGACGTTTGGAACTATATTGGCCCTGATGTATTGGCTCGATACTATCTGGCGCTCGATTGATGAGGTGAAACATGGCGCCGTGTACCACTTCAATAGCGGTGTAGGTTGATAGAGCCTTAGGTGGTCTACATTTCTGATACCCTAATTATTACAACTAATTATTACAACCCTATTACAACCAATGTGACATTGGTTGTAATATACGAAGGTAAAGACTGCTCAAATGTAAGCAGTGCCAAGCTTGTGCCGATTAGAGCCAATAAATAAAATAAGAAAATTTGGAAGGTGTGTTTGCGACCTGCCTCATATCTGAAGTCCATCAATAAGCTATCCAAAATCAGTTTTCGCGCATACAATGCAAGTAACGTAGCCTCAAACCAAAAAACGGCCGTCTTCACGACAGTTTTCGTGATCCCGGGAACAACCATTCGATACCGCCAGAAAGGCCCTTACACAGGGCCCATTAGAGTCCATCAAAGAGTAATAATTTTACTGTTGCGACCATTGTCTTCTGAGCAGAGTTGCAGCAGTCAGTACGTGGGCTAGCTGATAACTGATTCGAAAACAATATTTGAAACTAAGGTGCGCGATTAGTGTTGTTGTTTTTTGTCTCGTTGCGGACGCGGTTTGTCATATGAAATCAGTCTTTCAGTCGGAAGCCAAGTGGTCTTCACGCTTTGTTTAACTGCGGGAAACCCGTGTAGACCCAACGAACGATGACGGGAACCAAGATGAATAGTCACCAACTAGCCCAACAAACTATTCTTTAATTGCATTTACGCGGCTGGCTTGCACGGTAGTTTTCTGCTGTAGGGAGTCTAGTGAAAAATTGCAGTTTAAAAATTAAGATTAGAGAATATTAATATGAGGCATGCGCACTGCGCATCTTGAAAGTTTTGTGTTCTCGCCATATTGTTAAAGCAGCACACGTTTATAACAACGATCTCGACCTGTCGCTACCCAACGTCCGTTGGTAGGGTGCCCCGATGTGAGTACTTCCCTCCGCTGCCCATGGTTGCCTACGGAGTGGGCATCGTAATGGTCGACGTCGTAGAAGACGACGCAGTTGTCTCCACCCTTCACGACGGCGGAGGGGAGCGAGCTCATCGAGGCACCCTAAGTAACAGACAGACGCGGCGCGCCCTATGAATTCAGGCCGCGTTGCTTCAAGAACCCAGCTAGTGCCACAGTGAGGGAGTCGAGAGCTACTGCTCGGTCTCCGGGCTCAACCTGCTGTTCGGCGAGCTCACTGATCTGCTAAGGAGCGGCGCCAGTCTTCGGGGCGGCCACAGCGTGAATCTCCAGGTGTCGGTCCAATACTGTCCAGTTAAAAATATAGTGTTTATTTGTTCTGACTCTCGTGTGTATTCTTCTTAAGCATCTGTGTTGTTGAAAGCTTCTTTGACTTGCATGCCTTGCGATGCATTTTTGTGAGCCTTGTCTCTGTGTTGTAAATTCATCGGCTTCATCTCTTGTTGTACATGAACTTTCTTTTGTTCGTTAACTCTTACTCCGGACCTCTCTCTCGCTTGAGCCGGCGAATGCTGGGCAATGACTTGAACGAGAGCATCTTCGGCAGAACTCCGCCTGGTTGGGTACTTGGAACAAAAGAGAAACACTTATCACCAACCAAATTATTTATTAGAACCCGACGTTTTGGAACCAACTCGGTTCCTTCCTCAGAGGCGACTAAAGTTCGAGGCCCGCAATAGTAGGCAGCGGCCTACGCTTCCCCTTTCTCAACACGTCGCGAAGTCCAATTGTGTACGCGGAGGGTAGTGTCCCCGGTTTCCTGTTCACTGCGGCAGCTGTCAGCCGGTTGAACCACGACTCGACGTGACGTCTTTTGAAAGTGTTGGTCTCCACATCAAGTACGCTCACCTCCTCAAAGGCGATTTTGTGGTCGGCGCGTTCACAGTGCTCGGTGAGGGGGTTACATTCTGAGTTCAATTGTCGGACGTCATTTTTGTGCTGTAAAATCCGCCGACGGAGATTTTTCGTTTCGCCGATATACGAGGCCGGGCACTCGAAGCACGGGATTTTATAAATAACACCTGGGCTCTAAACGCCCACCCCTTCTGTCTCTACAGGTAGCTGATTTCAAGTTGAGCTCGTCACTGAAGTCGAGGGCACCTCCTTGGAGATTGGAACAGCTACCCCTACATCGTTTAAGTGTGTCTAGGAATGCATGCATCAACGAGTGGCGCACCTTTAATGAATTTAATTATTAACGGGTGACAACGTGCATCCACATCTGTGGCGACCTTAATGGCTGTATAAAAGATGAAGAATTCCCAAGAGAACTCATTGTATGTTACTTGTTTCCTAAGGCTCAGGACCACCCCAACGTTTATATAACGACACAAAAAGCAGCGCCAATTACGACGATTTACGACGCCCTCTTACTAGAGAGAACTAATATGCCGCTATCACTTCACAAATAGTCTGAAGACTTATCTAGATAACGTTGTTGTTGTTTGGAACCAGGTAGGTTTGCGGTAAAGCGAAAATTTTTGTCAGCGAAGCCTGTGTTACGTGATCGTTGCAAGCACATAGAACTAAATAACGAAGCTTTGGCTGTAGCTGTGGTTTCTCTTATCACCAGGAAACATCCGCGCAAGACTACAGTGAGATTATGTGCACGGAAGTCAGTGTTAGCGCTGCAACTCTGCATAGTATTATAAGGTAACCCATCTGACACAGGGGTGCGCCGAGTAAAGGCCAAGACACTGCGTGTTGTGCGAGGCCTGAAACGAGTTTGCAATTCCGCCTACACCTAGCGGTCGTGCAGACATGGATTCCTGTGAGGAGCCTGATAGCATGAAGATTGAATGTGCCAATGTCTCACACTTGTCGTCATCCACGAACCGAACTCCCAGCCTCGAACCGAACACCCGCTTCCGTCCGCACGCGCCCTGCTACAGACCCTTACTCTTGCAGAATGTCGTACAACATTCTGTAATTAAATTATTGTAAACCGCAATTTAAAGCACCTCGAACATTCTCCCATATAGTGAGTTAAACTCGCGAAATATTCGTCCTATCAGTAGTACATCCTTAAATAACAACGGAATAGCGTTAAAGTACTCGTTCCTCAGAAAATCCTGCGCCGGCATGGCTGGCGTCAGCGCTGCGAGCGAAAATTTACGTACACGCATCTGGCAGCCGGTATTTTGGTTACGATATGACCACGCACTGACTGGGCGTCGGGTTATGCAAACTAACCAATCAAATATCAACATTGATGTACACTGCTCTTAGTAACCAAACCTCGTTAAATTTTTGTGCGGATACCTTCATCTCATAGGCAGCTGCAGTAGTTTGCATGACGCAAGGTATTATTTAAATCAAAATGAGAAGCACATAAGATGACGTTAGAATAATAGTACACAATTCGAGAAAGGCCAGCAGAAATCTGTCAATACCCGTTAATACAACAGAGCTATCAGATTTTGAATGAAAGAGCTGGTACAATTAATAGGCAATTTCTTGTCTGGCCAGGCGTAGAATAACGGCTCATAAACTTACGCCGAAATAGCTCAGCCCAAGTTCTTGCAGAAGAGGCAGCTCTACCAAAACAGGCTCCATGCTTGCCGCGAAGTCCAGATGAACCCCTTTGGACAAATATGTCACCACAAGGGTCCTAAGCCGTGTGAACTTTCTGATGCAAGACACCACCTCAGCGTCTTTCAGGGTCACCTATGTAGAGCCAGCAGCAGAGTAGTAAATGACAGAACAGGGTCAAAAAATGCGTTATATCATGGAATTACGTACTACGAATATAAGCATTTTAGGGGTAAATCAGCGCATCTAGCGATTAGTTGGGCCTGGGCAGTGACCCTAAATCTTACATTACTACTTGATGCCTTACATTTAATATCACTACTACTAAAACATTTCTTGTGCACAGGACAAATTGCTATAATGTAGCTGGGGAGAAAATAGCCTCTGAGTGAAAAGATAAGAACTTAGAAGACGTCAAAATGTTTTGGCAACAGTCACAGGCACATGAAGATCACCGGTTGTTGATCTTTGAAGAAACTGAATTTTACAGCCTCTAAAGTTTACACGAAAACTTAGTCCGCTGTGTATGTCATAAATGTGACGCAACAAGCCACGCACTTTTGCGCAGCCTGGCGTTAACTTTAGCTGAAAGATAACATCGGCTTGTCAATAGCTCTCCTTACCTCCAGGTACGTAACCTCAGCGAAGAACATGTTGGCAGACCAGAGCCCCTTAAGCGAGACGCTATCAATGGCGTACGGTGAGCCGTCAATGCGCTTCAAGGAGAAGCCAAGCCGCACGTCTGGCATAGACCGCAGCTGAGGATGATGGGAGATGACCGCGTCGACGGCGGTGATATCTGAACTTTCACCGCTTATCATGTCCCCGTGAAAGGACGCTTCCAGCCGTCGCAGCTGCGCAATGAACGGGCCGTCAGTTCGTTAAACCAATGAGCGGTAGCACATGCACGTCGCAAACTTTGCTCTGTGATCCATAACAACAGCGCGACAGACGGGACGTGGAAAAAAGGACGACAACACAGAGCGCTGACTCACAACTGAAACGTTTATTAGCCACCAGCCAGCATAAATACTGCCCTGGTGCCAGAAAGGAAACAGGCACGCTTGACTTGCGTGAGATTATAAGCGCCAGTACATTAGACTCGTGTCAATTACAGGCAATTGTCACACCTGGGAAAAAAACTGTCAGCATAACAGGAGACACACGTTAATATTCACAATCTAAATAGCGATTTTCTTTATCTGACAGCGCTACAGAGGGAGCACTGATACATTGTTTCGATGTCATAGCTATCAAGTGGGCTTCTATTATTTCCCTCGTTGCGTGTCACGGTTCTTTTCTATCACTGCGCATTCCTTATACAGGGGAAAACACACATTGGTACCATTCTCTTCATCATCGTCATATTTGCAGTGTCTGCAGTGTTTGGTTACGTGGCCTGTGATAGCTGCACGAGAAACATTGTACTCGTGCTCGCTTGCGTCGGAACGAAAGCCAATTTCATAATCAGCGATAGCAAAACGGCTATTTGGAATTTTGGAAAGGGTAGGGTCTCGCCGGAAGCGGCAAGGATTCTGGCCAGTAGACGATTAAACAGGAAAATTCGCCTAATTTGGACCCCTGCACACACGTTCGTTCCTGGCAACAAAGCGGCCCCCGAGTTAGCTCGAGCTCTCTACTTCCGGGTAGCTGTGGAGCCGCCCGATTGCCAAAACATGGACGAGCGTTTGCAAAATTATACGGAGATTCTTCAAAATTACAGGTTAAGCAGGAGACTGGTGCCACCACCGGATAAAAGTCTAAACAATAGGGAGGCAGTCGCATGGCGGCGCCTGCAAGCTGGGAACTTTGTAAACCCGGTCTGGGAATATTATGTCCAAATGGACGATAGGAGAAACGATAAATGCAAGCACTGTGGGGAGAGAGGGACCCTCGACCATATAATCTGGGAATGTACTAGCTCCCCAGGGGCTAAAACAAATATAAATTGTAGAGAAGCCTGGGAAGCCCTGCTGTGGAGCGAGGTCCCTGCTCCACAGCTACAAGCCATCAGCCTGGCGGAAGAAGCCGCGAAGAGCCAAGACCTTTTTGCCTGCTTCTGATCGCAGAGGTCTCTGCTCCCGTCCCGTAGGCCTGCGTGCGGGCGCGGGAATTGGGGGCCGCCTTATGCGGTGGAAAATATAGTCGTTATCATCATCATCATCACCCTTATTTAGTGACCTAACGTTTTCAGTCTTGGGTACTTTCAAACTGCGCGCCAATCGCAGTATCTGTCACGCGCAGAATTCCGCCATCACCCTCACGGTACACAAGCTGAAAGTGCTTCACGAACCGCGGCGTGGCACAGCGATAAAGAGCTCGGCTGGGGATCCAAGGGACGGATGTTCGATTCCCTCACGGATACTGATTTCTTTTTCTAATGAGAAGGAGTCGCACATCTCTTAAGAGTTGCATGGTGCGGGGGCTGCGAATTTGGCCTTGGCTGTGACGTCACGGCATACGCGAAACTCGGCTCGGACCCTCGTAGTGAAGCTTTTCGCTTCAAACCCCTGTGCCTCCTCCTAGTGACGTCACTCCGCGAGTTCGCGCATGCGCATCTGTGGCTAAATGGGATCACACGCACGCCAGACCCGGTCTTGACTAGCCTAGCGAAGCTTTTCGCTTCAAAAGGTACTCGGTTTGTGCGCCATGCGGGAGTACATTCGGCCGGCGCGAACGGTTCCCACGTGGCGCGTTTTTCAGTGCTAGAAACGCCCCATGCGGTCCACGCTTTAAAGCGAAACTTCGACGTCCCCCTAATTTTCTATCCTCGTCCTTGAGGATGCACGTTAAATGGAATATTACAAAGACGCTCAATCTTCGCTTTAAGAGTAGGCATGACAGAGATTGCGGGATCGAATCACGGCCGCGGCGGCCGCTTTTCGATCAGACTATAAGCAAGACACCCGTGTGCTGTGCGATGTCAGTGCACGCTAAAGAACCCCAGGTGGCAAAATTCCTCCACAATGGTATATCTAACAGCCCGAGTCCCTTTTGGACGTTAAGCTCCAGAAACCAAACCAATAGAGAGGCTATTTAACATCACATTCTCATTACGGGAATTTTTAGCACTGGCATGCAGTGTGGGAAATGTCTAGTTGCTTTTGGTTTCGGGGAAATGAAGGTGCAGCATATATTGTACTTGAAGAGGATGCATTCCCTTACAATGGATAGCATTAATTTATTAAGAGGTACATATGTCGTCGGTTCGAATCCTTATCAGACTCTATAGCATCCACACTAAGTAGCAGATGAATGATTAATGGAAAGGGAAGTGGTAATACACAACTCTGAACATTGCATAAAAAACGATTGGGTCACAAATTCGATAAAAAATCAGATTATTTTTTCCGACGTGTTTTACGCATACGTAGTGTACCAAACAACGATGGCGACGCCTTTTAGACCGTTCGAGCAAAAAGTGGTTTGCGTAGCATTCGCGACAGCACCGCAACGAGCCGTTCCTCGGTGAATTTGATGTGAGTGAAGAACAATAGTTTTATTAGCAATCTTTGCTGCTGTAAGTGCGAAAGTTTCGCGAGATATTAAGGTTGTTTCAGATGTTAGTGCAGTCTACAAAATAGTTCTACATCGCAAGCTTGAATTCTGTCTGATCGATTTGACTGAAGTATGGTGTCAACAAACAATATTATTTCAAAGGTGCAAAATAGCGTCGACATCGTTGGAACTGACGAACGCACATAAATGAGGGCACACATGTAGGAGTCCTGTACGTAGCGCCACATCGAAGTAAAAGCACGGAAGTTGGTACGATATTTCGATAGTTGCGCAGTTGCCGCTGATGCATCGGAAGCCTTCTTACAGCGTTTCCTGCAGCGTGCATACTCCTGGACGTATTCTAGTATGTCTGACCTAGAGAAGGAGGAGGATGAGATAAATTGGTCACCTGCCAGATTTCGAACGCTGGAGATGCGCTACGATCGCCCTGTTAAAGAGCTTAGGAGCGGACCCCTTGGCCTGTAAACTTTGACAAAGACTGTACCTACTGTTGTTCGATTATTACCTTTCGCAGCCTAGTTGTAAAGTTAAAGACCTGCAGCGCATTTTGGTAGGCGGCCGACGAGCGACTGACACAAGCAGGTGAAGGTGGTAGATGAACACGCCAAGGTCGCACTCCCCGTGGCAAACCATACGAGAACTAATATAACGGAACCATCCAAACGTAACGCTCATCGATATTTTCTATTGAAGTTTCGGCAGCCAGTTGCAACATGACGTGGACGGATTCCAACAAAAATCTGCACTGAAATAATTAAGGGATACCCACTGAAGCCAAGTAGTCCTGAGAGTGACCGGTTGGCACCGTTACGTGTAGGGGGAGCCATGATCAAAAGGCGTTAGCGGGAGCAGCGACGCAGGAATAGAAGAAAGAAGATTGCTCTGTATTTTGATTATTTCAAGCCCCAAACGCGACAGCAACCTGTCGTGAACTATATTTCAACAATGACGATTTTGGTGCGGCTTCTTGTCCTCATGGTCTTCTGCACGTGCTAGCGGCGGACAACTGTAATGATATGGCTGTGCTCTCAGATTGTGCAGATGTTCCCTCCTTACGTAACGTTTTCTCTACGGACTTCAATGATTGCATGTTCTCGTTTAGAAATATTGCTCTAAACGGCTAAACCAAAGCCTGAAACAGCTTTCGCTAACATATCAAGCATTCACAACCTTCGTTCTGTACTTTCCAACATAATAATTATTACGTTTGGCTCAACAGATGGAAGTCTACACAGATTAAAAGAGTTTCTCAGCTCCAACAAACAAAGCGTTTTTCTGTGCAGAAAAGCAAGAGCTTTCCGTTCTTCGTGTATTGTTTTACTGCCTTTAAGAACAGTCTGCTATACCGTTTAAAGCCAGCAGACAATCCGTATCGTAAGAGCTGCGGCTGCATTGGGTCTCAACTCCATATTCTTTTCTAATGTCCAGCGTACGCCAACGCGCATGCGCAGTATGAACAATGCATGCACTCTTTTACTCGAGTGCCACTCACAGTTATTCCTTTCATCATCATCATCATCAGCCTGACTATACCCACTGCAGGGCGAAGGCCTCTCCTATATTTCTCCACTTAACCCGGTTCTGTGCTAGCTGCATCCACTTCACCCCTGCGAACTTCTTAACCTCATCCGCCCACCTAACTTTCTGCCACCACTTGCTACGCTTTCCTTCCCTTGGAATCTAGTTTGTTACCCTAAGCGAGCATCGGTTATCCTCTCTTCGCACTACATGTCCTGCCCATGCCCATTTCTTCTTCTTAATTTCCACTAGAATGTCGCTAACTTGGGTTATTTCTCTGACCCACTCTGCACGCTTCCTATCTCTTAATGTTACCCCTACCATTTTTCGTTCCATAGCCCTCTGTGTTGTCCTCAACTTAAGTAGAACTCTCTTGGTTAGCCTCCACGTTTCAGCCCCATAGGTGAGTACAGGTAAGATGCCACTGGTGTATACTTTCCTCTTGAGCGATACCGGTAGCTGCTAGTCATAATCTGCGAGTGCTTGCCAAATGCGCTCCATCCACATCTTCTTTGAGTCCTTTAGGCTGCTACAAACAGCAGCACCGTGCAATGCCATTCTTATTTGCTTATTTAAATGATATTGCTGTTGTATAAAACTTTAAATTGCCAACTCACATAATCACCTCTCTGTATATGCGCAGTACTGGACTTCAGTCTTAGCCCAAAAGGCCATTCATCTATCTTTAATGACCACACTCATTTCTGCCCCTTCTTCCATCTTCATTCCCAAATCTCCACCCGTGCAGAGTAGCATGTCAGCGAATATTCACTCCGGCTAAAATCTGTTTATTTAAAAAGCTCTCTCTACTGCATCTTTCTACGGACGGACTTCGCAGAATCACCCTTGCACAGAATTTGGTTTGCAGCTACGCTGTTTATACAGAAAGGACAAAACTGCATAAAATTGGGCAAACTGATTTTCTCTGCTTATCTTTTCTGATAGGCTTTGGTACTAAAGAAAACCTGGATCATTTCAACCATCGACCAATATGACGTAGTGACTAACAACCTTTCCACGCAGTCCACAAATAATCCCGTCAATAAAAACCGATAATAAGCCACAGGCAGGATGTCTTCAATAAGTTTAGCAACTTTCTGCCTTATGCTGGAAAGAGTGTGAGGCGATTAAATCGTTTTCTCAGTGCGTTAGTTCCTGTGCACTGACATCTCAATGAGTCGCATTTCTGGGGACTTTCACGTTTGTCTCCCACAGGATCACAGAGCTGTTGGGGAATTAGAAGCTGGTATTTTGAGAAGCAAGCTTCAGACCGTACTCGTTAGTACTTCAGGCTGCCGTTTTTTCGCATTGACGTCATCGCTCCCTGAAATTACATTTGTTTCGTTTCTTTTAGCGATCTGTAATTCTTAATATACCAGCAGTTTTATTTCTCCGGGCGGTTTGCCCTACAGCAATACAGCACTGAAAACTTGCAACTCCCATATAGGTACTCACCTTGGGACACTTCAGGAGCAGCAGTCTGAGGGCGTAGCGGTTGATGTAGAGGTCACTGCTGCCTATCGCTGGAGTACATCCTAGGAGCTCTTCAAGGTCTGACTTGCGATCTGGAAGCCCAAGCCGAGACTCTGCTTCGAACTGCAGGCGAATGTTATGCGGCAGAAGGAGAGTCTTCACTCTTGGGAACCAGTCGATCAAGTTCCCGATTTTGTCCCTGTTGTGCACGATAACAAGCTTTTCGGTGCCCTCCAGGACGTGCCTGTTTGGGAAAGGAACGGGTATCATAAAAACTGCAGCCTTGAGGCGTGATTCTGTTCTCTCCACGGTAGGGTCCTCTAAGCAGCGTCACCTGGCGACAGATAACGGAAGTATTTTAAAAATGTATGGGAGCGCATTTGAAGCCTGCCGCACTCGTTGCTTCAGTGGCGCAATGGGCGAATAAAAAAACTGTTCCAATCGTGAAAGTGGTAATGTTTTTTTTTCTGTGATTTCCTTTTTAGATCACAGTGTTAAAATAAGCTACCGTATATCTTTCTTGGGGTGTGTTCCCCTTTAGGTTACATTATGTGATGTTTTTCATTCTTAATAGCCGCAAATACAGCCATGAACAGAGGCATGAGATGACGGTATGACAACGCTAACACTATTCAATTACCTTCACCGTAATAATTTCCTTCCTTCAGCGAGTGCATGTTACCTTTAGGTGGCGTTCCGAGACACATTTCGGTAACATTCGCAGTTTAATCCGCTGGAGGGCAACCAGTGAGGAGAAAGTTGTGGGACCCTACCGTTGAGGAGACGGAATTACGCAGCCTTGAGCCACAAATGCGAATAGCTTATATTTCCCCGGCGCCATACAAAGTGAATAATGAGATAAAACCTAACTCACTGTAGCTCATCATTGCAAGTGTTCATGGATTATTAATAGCTTATAGACAAAAACGTTAAGAAAGAAAACACTAAGCTCAAAGATGTTCCTCGCATTTTATGAACAGAAACTTTTGAAGTACTGAGTTTAGTATAGGTCACATCTGCCATGGTAATAAATAATTTCGGTTCTAACTTTTATTCAATATTGGCACAGTTCCGCTTTAATAGCCTATTAAAGATACTCGTAGGTGAGGTTTTCGACACTCGCCGCTCGTTCACACTGAGGCGTCGTCAACTAATACAAGTTTTTCGACCCCTCCCCCCCCCCACCCACCCCTTAATCGGAAAAAAACTACAGAAACTTTTCTGTTGTGTCAGGCCTTCGGTCCTCGGCCGCGGCAATGCAATCACTTAAAACTCGCGCCTGCAGCAGGCGCGTGAGAGAAAATCCGCGCGTTGGAAGCCGGGATAGTGGTTTCCCGATAAGAAGGCCGCGCGACAGGGTGGCAGGGCTTCTTTTGCTTCGTCCGGCGTGGACAGCGTTTGGCGAGGCATTCCTGGACGGAGTGTTTTTTCGTCTTTGCCGTGCTTGGGCGCGGGTTCCGGACGTTCGGCGTGAATGCCTGATTGTGCTGTTGTTCCTTTCAACTTTTCTGTTCGGTGAAGATTGTTAATTTCACACTTTCGCGGTTTTCCTTGTTTCTGTTTATCGCAAAAGCAGCGACTTTGTCATTCTCCTTGTGTTTGCTCAAAGTAAAAGCGGTTCGCCCAATTTGGTCTGTGGTTGTCCGTCGTACGGATTGCGCCTTGCGGACCCTCCCCCTTTCCGAGGCGAAGGCAGTGGGGGCCCGATTCGTTTCAACACCAGGCCGTTGAGCATCCACAAGCGAGGACTCCTGGATGCTGAGGTGCATTAAGACCCTCAAAGAGCCCTTGAGCTTTTCCCGTTGTTCTTGCGCCTAAGAAAGACGGCACAGCACGCTTATGTGCCGACTATCGGCGGCTAAATGCTGTAACAGTCAGAGATTTGTACCCATTTCCGTCAGTCGACTCTGTTATGTATAGGCTTGGATCAGCAAAATTCTTCACTACTCTAGACTGTAGCAGGGGTTTTCTACAGATACCGACTGACCAGAGTGCCATCAAAAAAACTGCATTCACTTGCCATCGGGGATTATTCGAGTTTGCTCGACTGCCTTTAGGTTTATACAATTCACCTGCTACCATTCAGCGCGTGATGGATATAGTGCTCGGAGACGCGAAATTCAACTATGCAATGGCATACATGGACGACGTCGTGGTGTTTTCAGAAAGCCTAGATGAGCATCGGATCCACTTAACTACTGTTTTGCAACGAATGAAGGACGCAGGCATCACCATTAACCCCCGCAAGGTGCAGTTGGTTTCACGTGCAATCAACCTGCTTGGTTTCATTGTTGAACAGGGCACAGTCCGGCCTGACGAAGAGAAACTGCACGCCATATTGCAGCTGCCACTACCAACAAAGGTCAAGAGCCTGCAACGATTCTTGGGTATGGTGGGTTTCTACCGCCACTTCATCCCAAACTGCGTGGACCTGGCAAGACCCCATCATGAGCTTCTTCGGAAAGGTGCCCGTTGGTCCTGGACAGACACGGAGCAGGGATCGTTTCGGTCGCTGTCAACGGCTATCGCCGATGCAGCTCGTCTGCGGCTCCCGGACCTAAACCGGCCCTTTACAGTGCAGACTGATGCAAGTGAGTATGGAATCGGCGCTGTTTTGCTTCAGGAGCATGAAGGGAAGCTTTGCCCCTTGGCGTTTCCAAGTCACACACTCTCATCGCCGGAGCGAAACTGCACTGTAACAAAAAAAGAGTGCTTGGCGATTGCATTTTCACTAAAAAAGTTCGACATGTATTTGGATGGGGCTGAGTTTACGATTCAGACCGATCATCAGGCATTATCTTGGTTGTCGAAGCTGAAAAACACCGGTCGGCCGTCTAGCACGCTGGGCGCTCGCTCTTCAAAAGTGTAATTACAGGGTGGTATACAAGAAAGGCACCTTCAACAAGGCAGCTGACGCCCTGTCCCGAGCTCCATTACCCGCAGGTGGCGAGCAAGCACCACAAGTCCTGGTTATGTCAGAATTTGCAGATGCATGGGGCACACTGGTTTCCCGGCAACAGCTGCTCGAAGCTCAGCGAAGCGATCCTCAGTGCATCCAGATACGAAATGGCCTGGACAGCACCAACCCTGCAGGAAGCACAGCGCCTACCGGCAGCTACGACTGCTACTTGGAAGCCAAGGATGGACTTCTCCTACGGTATATACCCTATGCCGACAACGGACAGTGATGAGTCTCCATTTCGTGTCGTCATACCAAAGAGCCTCTGCAAGCTCTTTTTAGAGTATTTTCACGACATACTCCTTGCAAACCATAGCGATGGCAAGAAAACGTATAAAAAGTTCGGTCGCGTCCTAGCTTGGCCTCGCATGAGAAAGGATGTCGTGACATACGTCCGTACTTGTCTTACATTCCAGGCAGCTAAGCCAAGGGGAGGGAAACCACCGGGCTTCTTGCAACCCGTGGAGAGCCGTTACCTATGGGAAATTGTTGCCTGTGACGTAATGGGCCCTTACCCTAGATCAGTGAAAGGAAACCGCTACTTGATAGTGGTCACTGCCCATTTCTCTAAATGGGTAGAATTATGCCTGCTGCGTAAACTGGACTCTAAGGTAATCCGGGGTCAGCTCCTGGACACATTCATTAGGTTCGGCTCCCCGGCGCAGCTTATCACTTACAATGCCACGTATTTCACAGGCAGGGAATTTGCTGACACTTGCAAAGCTCTCGGGGCACAACATAAAAAGACTACTCCCTACCACCCTCAGGCTAACATAACAGAACGGGTTAACCGAAACCTGAAAACCATGCTAGTTGCTTTCACAGAGTGTCACAAAGACTGGGATTCCCGTGTGCAGGAAATGGCCTTTGCTACAAGAACCACAGTAAACAGGTCGACTGGTTTTACGCCGGCGGCTATACTTCTTAGCCGGGAGCTTCGATTTTCTATTGAACATGCCCTTACTCATGACTGAACCAAAGACATCCAGTTATTCCAGATTTACCCAGGACCTATCCAGCCGCCTTGCCGGAACTCTGAGGGAGGCCAAAGAGAACTTAGACCTCGCCCACCTGGAACATTGCAGCCAATACAACAAGGGCAGACGAACATTGGAGTTCACGATCGGCCAGGAAGTACTTCGCCGCACGCACCCCCGCAGCGACGCAGCAAAGTGGTTTGCAGCCTCCCTCGCGCCACGATGGGATGGTCCTTACGTAGTAGCAAAGCCCATTTCTCGTTTCGCTTATCTTCTGCGTAAGAAACATGGTGGTCGTGTAATCGGGCCAATAAACGTTTCTGACCTCAGAGCATACAACGAGCGCACATCAACCACGTTACCTACTCTTGGCATTACAAGGGTTCAAAACGTATTTCGTGCTAGCGGATATCATAAACGTAATCTCCTAATCGTGGCATTCCGGCACTTGTGCTGCGTTCTCACCTTGCGCGGAATGGTGCGGTTCAACCCAGATGGAGCAGCCACTCCAGATGGGACCACCGCACCCGCCGTCGACGTCGCGAAACCAACCGGTATCCCTACTACACACGCCCTCCTCTGATCCCCCGAACGCATCGACGGGGACAAGCGGCAACGCTGGAGGAGACAGGTCTAGAGGAGACGGCAGCCCCCTGGCACCTTCTAGAGCGCCCAACAGGGGCTGTCTACCGACGACGGCACCATTCACCGGCCACAGTGCCGATGACCTGCGCCGCGACGATCCACTCCGCCCCCTCACAGAGGAGGCTAACGTCAGCTGGTGCCAGCTTTGCGACACTTGTGTAGTGTCGCAGGCTGCGCACGTCGCCAGCACCGGCTACCAGGAGCAGCAGCGGCTCCACGATATTCTGCAACGGGCAACGGGCACCCAACGACGCCCAGCGTCGCATGCTGGCGGACTTTGCTGTCGCCGCTCTCCGTCGTCAAGACCGCGGTGCTCCACCGGCAGCAGACCGACAAAATTTGCTGGACTTGGACTCTTTAATTCTCCCCGAGTACTCATCTTATTTTTTGTGGCTGTATAGTAGTCCTCGCACCCTTCGTTTGTTCGCCGCAACACCGGGGTGTCGCGTCTTGTGATGGGGGGGGGGGGGAGTGTCAATCAATCAATCAATCAAAGTGATCTTTATTTGTAGGAAACGAAATACATAAAGAATATTAGAAGGCGTTCGGTCCTCGGCCGCGGCAATGCAATCACTTAAAACTCGCGCCAACAGCAGGCGCGGCAGCACATGCGCGTGAGAGCAGATCCGCGCGTTTGAAGCCGGGATAGTGGTTTCCCTATAAGAAGGCCGCGCGACAGAGGTGCCCTGATGGGGCTGGTACAGGTGGGTCACCGCCGCTTGCGGCAGGAAGCTAGCCTGGCACCGAATTTTTATCTGTTCTAGGCCGTCATTGCACACGCCACCGCTGGTGGTGGACGACGGCTGTTGCGGCGCGCGTATTTCTTTCCCTCTTCTTTTTATTTCTTCTCTATTTTCTCTTCTGTCTGCACGAGGCAGCGGAGGTGGCTCAGCTACAGAGCCAGTAGCAGGCCCGTGCATTTTCTTTTCCTTCTTCCTACAGCCACAACAACAAGATGCTCCCCTGATGGGGCTGGGGCAGGTAGGTAACCGCAGCTTGCGGCGGGGACTAGCCTGCCACCGAGTTTTTATCTGTTGTAGGCCGTCATTGCACCCGCCACCGCTTCGGTGGTGGAGGACGGCTGTTGTTGCGGCAAGCGTCTTTCTTTATCTCCTTTTCTTTCTTCTCTATTTTCTCTTCTGTCTGCACGAGGCAGCGGAGGTGGCTCAGCTACAGGGCCAGTAGCAGGCCCGTGCATTTTCTTTTCCTTCTTCCTACAGCCACAACAACAGCGCTTTTTTTGCTTGGCGGGGCGGACCTGGACGGATTTTTTCGTCGTTGCCGTGTTTGGACGCGAATACCGGACGTTCCGCGTGAGTGCCTGATTGTGCTGTTGTTTCTTTCAACTTTTCTCTTCGGTGAAGATTGTTAACTTCACACTTTCGCGGTTTTCCTCGTTTCTGTTTATCGCAAAAGTAATAATAATAATAATAATTGGTTCACAGGAAGGGAAAGGTGCAGTATCTGTCACACTTGCTTCTGTGAACACCTGAACCGCACCGTAAGGAAAGGAAGGAAGGTGGGAGTGAAAGTGGATAGAGAGAAAGAGGAGCCGTAGTGGAGGGCTACGGAGTATTTTCGACAACCTGCGGATTTGGGGGATCTTTATCACAAAAGTAGCGACTTTGTTATTCTCCTTGTGTTTGCCCAAAGTAAAAGCGGTTCACCCAATTTCGTCTTTAGTCCGTCGTACGGATTGCGCCTCGCGGACCCTCCCCCTTTCCGGGCCGAAGGCAGTGTCCTTCAGTTGTTACAACAGTAAATCTGTGCGGTTTTTGACGGGAAACTTCTTGTGACAACAGAACGTTCTGTAGTAACATGAGAAATTTCTGTAATACAACAGAAACGTGCTTCAGAACTACAGACAACAGAAATTTACTACACAAAAAACAATGCCCACGATTATGTTACTTCCTAATGCGAAATTTGAGCGCAGCTCATCAGCTGTTTCATCTTTTCGATAAATTGAGGCAAAACGAAGAGGCGTCCGTGTGCTGTGCGATGTCAGGGCACGTTAAAGATCCCCAGGGGGTCGAAATTACTCCGTAGCCCTCCACTACGGCTCCCCTTTCTGTCTTTCTACTTTCACTCCCACCTTCCTCCCTTCCCTTACGGCGCGGTTCAGGTGTCCACAGAGCAAATGTGACAAATACTGCGCCTCTCCTTTCCCGTGAACCAATAGAGAAAAAAAAGAGGCAAGGTGTTCGAGCAAGGCACATAAGCACAATTACATACATACATCTTTTTTTTCACACGTATTCCTTCAAGAAACACTCCACTAACAGTTCTTGGCTGTCATGAAAGAAGCTTTGTGGTCCGAGAAATGAAGAGAGCAATTGAGTTATCGGGAGGTTGCGGGAGGCAGCGCGTGGGTCCATAGGAACGTTGCGCAACGAACAGATAGCAGCGACTCGCTGACGCCGCTAGCAAGTGAAGCGAGCCTGGAAGCGAGTGAGAACGGGATGCACGCACCGTGATCCGCCGCTGTACGGTTGCTTTCTGCGGATGAAGGATGCGAGCGCTATTGTATCCCCCTCCGGACCGGTCGTCTTGGTGCGCCCGCATACTTGCGGAGCGGGTCGGCGTTTCCGCAACCGGAGAGCACCCTCGCCTCCACTCAGGAAGAGGGGGGGGGGGGGTCTCCTCTTTCTGCATGGCGGCGACGGTGTTCTACGCAGCACGTTGTGTTGACTAACTAGCGACGTCCGTCAGTCGCTGCTAGCGCTGCCTCCGGCGACCCCCCTTTTTTTTTCTCGTGTGCTCCGGTAGCTGCGCGCGCTCCTGCCCCCATCATTCGCCGCTGAGTGTACCCCCCCCTCCTCCTGCAAGGCTACGGTGGCCAAAGCGCCAGCTCGAACGGGGGGCTGAAAGGGGGGCGGAACTGGTTACGAGGCCAACGCCGACGCCGCCGCGAAACCCAGGAACGGCCGACAAAGAGCTGCGCTCTAAAACTACAGAGCTACAGAAAAATGCAAAAGAACTACAGAAGACTCGACGTTTTTCTACACAACTACAGAACATTTTGTCGTATTTTTGACACAATTGTGTAGTTTGTTTCGGCTGCTTTTCACCAACGGCACGACTTAAATGTAGCAGCTCAATACATAGTCTAATTCATGAGTCCTGGTTGGGTTTGGTTTGATTTGTGGGGTTTAACATCCCAAAGCGACTCAGGCTATGAGAGACGCCGTAGTGTAGGACTCCGGAAATTTCGACCACATGAGTCCTGATAGAGTAAATCAAAACGTGAACCTAACCCAAGCACGACCCGAGTCCCCAACTTTGAGCTCTGCACCTGCAGTTATGCAAGTTGAATATTATTAAATGCATATGCGAAAAAACACAGCCATCATAGTTAGATAGGTTCATGATATAAAGCACTTTTCGCTAAACGGTCAAAAAGAACATATAAATTTCTACCTTATGACATACGTCGTCAACGCTGGAAATAAACGAGAATAATGATATTTTTACCAATCAATACTCAATTAGTACCCGAGTAAGGTTAAAAGGACCAAATCACACATCAAATTCCCGAGATTTTGCACTCGGTCGCGATAAGTAACCTAAAGCGTGCGAGTAAAACTAGCTTACGCTGCCTTGGAGACTTCTGGGTGGCGTTTATGAAGACATGCTCAAAACGCCCGCTATCTTCGTTTCTTTAGTGCTTTACACTGCAGTAGAGGCGTTCAGTCAGAATCGACCATTTTTGCATCTTTCCGCTCCGAACAATGTTTTGCGTTTGAAAAATCTGCCTCGCAAATAGAAATATCACAAACGCGATGAAGAGGGTTTGGATGAACGAATGAGAGATGCAACACAAAACAGAATGGCTTAGTTTATAGAGCTTAACATCTGAAAGCGATTCAGTTTATGAGAGACGCCGTAGTTATGGGCTCTGGAAATGTCGACCACTTAGAGTTCCTTAACGTGCACTCATATAGCACAGCACACGGGCACCTTGCATTTAGCCTGCATATAAAAGCGGCCGCCGCAGTACGGATTCGATCCCGCATTCTTAGGTTGAACAGCCAAGCGCGCCAACTGTTCAGCCAGCATGCTGGCGCGACACTTAACTGAAACGTTAAGCGCCATTGTGTGTGACATCTCGAATGATGGCCATGATATGTTGTGAAAGTTAAACAACAGCTTGTGGAAGGATGGTCACGGACAACTTGGAACAGCTATAAAACGTGTCACAATATTCGTATTGTCGCCGCGTTTCCTAGGAAGGTTCCCTTAAGAAGCGGAAAGTAATTTTGCTGAGAACAAACTTCGACTATATAAGAAGGATGGAAATTCAAACGATGACATTGGATCGCAATACGGCGCGCGCTACCCATAGGCTTCGAAGCATTATTATTACAAGCTGAATGAACCTGGACCTAGAGAGTTAGCGATGAAGTCAGTAGTAGTGGTAGCGAGAGCAAGTTTGGGCGACCGCGGCGTCATGACCGTAATGTCATTTCCGTCAGCCACAAAGGGGTTTGAAATGGCCCTAGCAGAAAACATTTAACGAGCGAGATGGTATACATGCGGAATAGAACCCCGGCCGTGGCGGCCCCTCTTCGATGCAGACGAAAGCTAGGCGCCCGAGTGCTGTGCGATGTAAGAAAAATGTAATGAACCTCCAGTGTTTGAAACTTTCATAGCTCTCCACTACGGCGTCTCTCATAGACTGATTCGTGTTGGGACGTCTCCAAAACGAAACCAAACCAATGGTGTATACACGCCGCAGTGGCTCAGCAATTAAAAAGATTGGCTCCTGAACCGGAGCACCAAGGTTTCAATCCGACAGAGACGGCTGCGTTTAAAGGGAGGCGAAACACAAAAACAAGTGGGCTGTGCAATATCAGTGCACGTTAAAGATCCCCAAGTTGTCGAAAGTATCCCGCAGCCCTCGACTACGACCCCTCTTCCACGCTTCTTGCTGTTGAGCTTAGCCAACGAAGCCCGAGAGCTGCTAACAGTCTTTATTCGAGCCCGGCGTAAGCCTAACTGCGCCGCACGAGCCGCGCCCAAGCTCCTGCTAGCTTCCCCGAGCGCACAGCAGCACCCCGAGGCTATCCAAGACTAGCCACTGCAAGTGGCTACTGCCTACTACAACGCCTCTATACTACAACATCTCCCCTGACAGAGAAGCAGTCTCTTGGGCGAAATGATGCAACATCCACACTTTGTGTGCTGGTGGGAGGTGTCAGCGCAAACTGTGTGTGAATCTCTTGGAGAAACTGAAATCTCCGGGAGCGTTACGTCCGTGCCATCACCTTCATGTACGTCTTCATGTAGAGAAGCCTCATAGACGTCTTGGTTCTCTCGCTTCTCATTTTAGAGCTTGAGAAAAGGGACAAGATGGTTCCGATATCGCCGCACAGTGCCGTCTCCAGTGTCAACCATAAACGATCTAGGCCCGCCTGAGGGTGCCACCGCGGTTCCTTTTCGCTTTGAGTCCGTCACCCATAATTCATCCCAGAAGATTGGGAAGTTGCCGCACGCCATGTCGTCTATCGTAGTTTCTTCGCTGCTGTTCGCGGTATTGGGTTTCAAAATTCCTGAGTTTAGTGACCTCTGGCAAATGGGCAATAAGCATTCCGGGAATAACAGGAAGTTTTGTCCATAACCGCCTCCCCATCAATAGTTCAGAGGGGCTGTAGCTATTTTTCAGTGGAAGCGCCCAAGCTCCTGCTAGCTTCCGCGAGCGCACAGCAACGCCCCCCAGGATATCCAAGGCTAGCCACTGCAAGTGGCTACTGCCTACTGCAACACTTGCAATCCCAACTCTCTCCCTTCCTTTACTGTGATGTTCATGATCTACAGAGCAGTGTGATAGATACTGCGCCATTGCTTTCGTAAGTGCCTATTTACTGTATTTATTTATCTACATAGTATGGTTCACCTTTCATCATCCAAGAGCACATGCAATTTGCTAAATGCCTGACTGCTTAACACTGCAAGCGTGGTTTTGCGATCACTAAAGTGGCGTGTACATAAACGATAACATAGGAATACTCACCTGGCTGTCGAGCGAAAAGGTGCGCAAGTTTCCAGTGCATCACATCCGGCGAATAGTGCGATGTCTATGTTGTTCCGGCCGAAAAGCGATCGGTTCGACGACAGACCTCTCTGGCTCATCGTGAGAGTGCGTCGCGCAGGGTCTAAGCGAACACCCTCAGGCATGCCGCCCACCGGCGGCTCTTTCCACGAGTCTGTCATAACAAGCATAACAAGGTCCTCGGCTAGCAGCAGCTCGTCTGGGTCTGCGAACTCCAGCAAAGCCTCCATGACTGACGAATCATTCAGCACGTATTAAGCAGTGACGTGGCCACAACAAAAGCGTGCAAAGCTGCAAGGCACCTGCCCTCGCGCGAATGTTCGATCTTCTTCTTCTACTACTTGACAAATGGCACACACCCACGAAGGAGAATTGGCCAGGGTTCAGTGTGGATTGCCAAATGTATTACTGATACTGAACTAGTGTAATAACGCAATTATCAAATAAACAAAAACCTAGGAATTCAGATTACAGAATTTAATGAAGGACAAAAATCCGAGCCAAATTGGAAATTTGTAAATTTTGAACAGAATTAGCAAGGGAATCTGTCCTTAGCTGTGATGTAATCATGTAAATAATGACCAATTTGAGACACCACAAATTCTTTTGCACTCGCACCTAAGGAGCGAAGAAGCCGGACAAAGTAAATCCCAATTGTGCTATTAAAATTTCTAAATGTGCCCTTCTCTGATGTGAAAACCTTCGACAAGCCTCACAAAGGTTTGTGGGACTGAACCTGCATCTTGATAAGTAAATATTTAGGCGGGGGATCCTGCATCCCATAAGAGTGAGCGTTACATCACATTGCCGTGACTGACATGAACGAACTTTCCATGAGCACATGAGATGTTGGTAGTCTGCTGTAGGCAACAAGGGATCATTGCGTGAGGCGGATATGTATTCATATCGCCGAAAACGGGTCATTTCAAAAATGATTTGATTAGGGATGGTACATGTTCGGGTGCGTTCAAGAGCTGATTTAGAAAAGAAATCTGCCACTTCATTCTAAAAAATACCGCAGTCACCTGGAACCCAGATGAAGCTTATTTCTAGCACCCATTTCGAAATGAAATACTTTAGTGAGACTGAAAAAATTACTATCGCTGCCTTCTGCGCTGTCACAGACGCATCAGTATAGGTTACAGTGTGATCCAGGAAGTTTTCAGGGTGATCAGATATGAGACTGGATATTAGGCTTCAAGGTAAGTGCTTCACATTAGGTGGACATAGTGTCACGACTTGCGCAGTACGCTGCCGCCTTTTCGTTCCGCCTGCATTAAAACGCCGTCACCACGGCCGAGTGTATGGTGGGGTGTATGCCGGCTACATTCAGATTAGCCAAGGAAGAAGAACGCACCCGAATATTCTCGAGACCTGCATTTTACACAATAGTTTCAAAAACCACTGACCTTTTCCGATAATGTAGTGGACGTTGAGTGCCGTGAAGAAGCTCTCGCTAAGGACAGGGAACGCAACCGTGTTTTCCATCGTTATAACAAGGTTTAAGCAGAGCTAAATCTTCGCCACCTTTTTTGTGGGGGAGGGGAGAGGAAGGCGAAGTATATCACTTCACTGTGGACGCCTACTCTTGTCCAAACTGCACAAGTCCTATCGGTTAAATTCCTTACCACAAAATAACCCCTAGTTTGACTATATTATTGGTGCTGAATAGGAAGGAATAAGTTAGGACCCCCCCCCCCCCCTCCCCTATACCCGCACAAAGAGCGATTGTTTCACAATGTTGTTACGAATTTTGGCGGAGAAGTCCTTGCCGCGCCATTATCCTCGCTGTCATTACATCTCTAATGAACCGGTCTGGACTACCTGATGGGCGTTTCCGATATTTAGGGCCTGAAGCCAATCAATGTTTTGGGAGGAAAGGCCATAGTCAGGTGTACATAACACACTTTGCCTTTCTTGTCAAGTTTGTTTACTTTAAGGAAACCGAGTAAATTCCACTTTGCTTCAATTCACGTGCTTTTTTTTTTTTACAGGTTTTCGTCAATTCTGGTTTATTGCGACGGCAATGCTTTTTCAGCATAATGAACTGTATAGGTTGTGTGCCCTACATATCGGGAACGCTCGTCAGGTAGTCCAGACCGGTTCACGAGAGAAGTGCTCCCAGCGAGGAAAATGAGCCAACAAGGATTGCCGCGCCAAGCTCGCTGGCGAATCAGATTTCCCTGCTGTCCCCTACAATAGAAAGTACAACTATAAAGTCAATATTTTCTGAATAAGTTGGTGTGCGCGCATATTCTTGAGCATGCTTTTGCGCTCTCCTAACGCTTTGCAGTAAGAAAAGGCACCTTGCGCAAGTATGTAACTTGACGAAAATAAACCCTGCTTTGGAATAATTGTATCTTCTCATATAGATCTTAGGCGTCAATGCTTGTCCCCCAGCTTGACTTAAAGGTGAAGCTCTGGCCGACCTTTAAGCGAAAAAGTGCCTGTGTAAACCTCCAAAGGGATACTGCTTTTCATTCTTTGTAGAGTCACTACCCCTCGCCCTACATTTCTGCTCCCCTGGTTCATATCACTGAATCCACCTTAAGTAATTTTTTTACAGCGCCTAATCAAGCACTGTGGATTACGGCAGTCGAGTTCTGAGTGTACGAAATTTTGATCATAATCTGAACGTGATGTGGTAACACGTATAATAATACACTGGAGCTTTGAGGCTCACCTGCGTTCATTATCAGCGCTGTCAGACAAATGTGCCTTAAAAACCTGCTTTAGATTTCGCTGTTAGCCAACCTTTTCTAATATACGTTCTTTAATCCTTCTCACTATACTATCGAGAGGAGATGCATTTACAGAGCAAATGTATTCATCTACAGGAAACTTGCGGAATGTCCTTTTTAGACCGAGCATCCAAAGTGAAAGCATTAGTCTCCAATGCTTCTTCAAGCCATTCTTTCTGAGCTTGTCTCGCGGGCCCAAAACATTCGCTCCTCGCCTTCAGGGTTTGCACATTCCACGCTGCAGGCGCGGCAAAACTGATAGTCAGTCGCGCGACAGTCGTTTCCCCCGATTATCACCACGATCTTGCGTAGCCTGCTTCGATTGCTGCCACTGAAGTATGCATAATGCCGCACTAACGACGGGTGAAATTGATAATGACGCGCACTGCCGGTAGAGCGCAACCCAGCCCATCATAACGCCAGCTGACCTGTTCCCTTTCGCGCGGTATTGCAGCACTGCTGGGGCTCTGTCAGTGGTTTCACATTTCCAAGAATAGGTGGTCTCTCGCAGGTAAATCTCTGGAAAACTGCGTTAGGGATCGCCATAAAAGCATGATTCGCATGGGCGCCAGACCGCACAGTCTTACCTGTGGGCGCTGATTGGGTCCATCACAGCCACCTAATGTGACCAGCGTTAGGAAGACGACTGGCCACCTTTCAACTCTCATTTGCTATTGCCATTCTTTTTTTTCTCTTCCTATATATCAGCGCGGTAACAATATGGCAAAATGGTGGGTACCTTTATATAACCGTTCCAATTTTTTACTCCGTCTCTGCGGTATCAGGTGAGTACACTGACGGAGGTATAACTGCTGGTCGGTATTATAGAGATTCTGTCGTAATATTGTTTTTATTATTGTAAATCCTTCGTTCCTCACTTTCTATGGCAGCCTTGCGTTCTATCTTTTGGAACTAACCACAGCACAATAGCTGAAACATAATAGGAAGATAAATATTCATGATGGACGAAATTCATTTTTTTTTTCGGTGCGATTGCACCTCATTTTAAGGATACGTCTTGGCAGGAAGGCAAGACTGCTGCCGCGCCAACGCCTTCTTGGTTTTCGCCGCTTATTTCGGTATTTGAGTGCCCAGTAATCCCTCGTCAAAAATCATGCCTACTAGGTCCTACGCGTCAAGAAAATTATATTTTTCAGATGTTAGCTTTTTATAGCACTGACGTAATGATCGGTCTTTCGAAGCTAAAATTAGAGCGAAGTTTAACAGCAGGAGTGATATCCGGGATGCATAAATCTAAACTCGTTTTCTTCATTAGTCCCGTGTTCTTGCCTGTGACGCTTTGACCGTGATGCGCCAAAGTCATAATCGCTACGCCCATTTACGACGCTTGTGTCGTGCTAGGTTGTATTATGCAAGTGTCTTAAACTCCAAGCTTCCGCACTGACCATGCGTGCGGCTGTTCAGGATAGGCAGTAAACCTCAGCTAAGCGCTCGGGCATGGACGGGAAAAGATGTTAAATACAATGCCTATGAGTATGCATTGGAGGTATCTCTGAACACACTCGAGCTTGGACTTCAGCTTCCCATATCATAGACGGATAGTCTAGTTAAAAGTGATCATAATCCTCCGCTTACTAACTTTCGAAGACAACTTCAAAACTGTAAACGTGAACTTTTCGTTGGTGTTTGTTGTATGCGAGGTATTATTTGCGGATCGCCCCGACGTCCATGGGCAATCATTTTCTTTTCATGTGCCTCTAACAGCGTTCAAGGAAAACAAAGGAGAGAGAGTCGGACATGTATCGAGCAAATAGGTTTGGCTCGGAAATGGCAATTTATTACAAAGTTTATTACAGGCCAAAATATTATTTAAGCTACGCCCGCCAAACAGCTCGCTAAATATACACTACCCGTCTATTTATGACAGCGAACGGTGATGAAATCAAATCAAATCAAATCGTTTTATTTCACCAGATGCTTGCTGGTTGAAGCACCTGGGCTAAAAGCGGCTCGAGGCAGCTTAACGAGGTCCAGGAGAACATTGCAAGGTAGAGCGTGGTGAGCGTGAAAGCACTTCGAACTAAGAGAAACAGAGCAATCATACCTACGCGTCCACGCATGCGCTATACAAAAGCATTCAAAAACCAGGATGTACAAAGTATAAAAACAGATTGCGGATAACAGATTCCGCATACATAACAGTTGATATGGCAGACACCTTACCACATATGTAAGTTAAAAAGGCAATGAAATATACCAAACAAGCGCATTAGGTTAATATATAGGCATAATCATTTCAACAAATGTGTTGCATAAGGCTAACACTGACAGCATTGTTAATGCGATTTTTATTCTGACACGTTAAGGAACTGCTTCCTCAACTTGTGCAGCGTGGGCTTAGTATCATAACTGTACCTATTTAATAGTTATGGGAGGTTATGTTTTTCTGACTGGTTTTTATATATACTGGGGAGGCACGGGATTAATCAAATTTCAGAGTTTCTTTTTGAACCTATGATTTCGTGACGTTCTATTAAGGCGGCGATAATTACGAAGTTATGGAAGGAGCCTCGCGAAACATAAAATAAGCTTAAAATACGAAATTCGTACAAACACAACTCGCGGATGATAATATAGGTCGCGAACAAGGGACGGGTGTGAGGAAGGTATTCTTCGTTTGCAGTGTGCTGATGGTATCCTTTTTGTAGGATAAATATTTTATGGATCTTAGTGTTTTTTGTGGTTCCCCAAAATTGATGTCAATAGTAGATGTGCGAAGCAAATAACGCATGATATAGTCGGAGCTTCATTTGGATTGGAATCATTATCCGGCAATGTGAGACAGCGCCAACTCTCTTGGGAATTTTCTTGCATATGTCTACAACATGCAAGTTCCAGTGAAGACTACAGTTGCATGCGACGCCTATTATTTTATGTGACTAAACTATATTTATATTCTTGCCTTCATAAGTGATGGCATGGTTTAATTCCTATGCTTTATTTTTTGTTCTGAAAATTATTACTTTCATTTTTGATGCATTCACTTTCAGTCCGTTGTACTTTAACGATAAGGATCACTTTACAAGGAGATTGTGGCACTGCTCTCTCAACAAATTTGCATCTGAACAAATCATAAATACAGAACAGTTGTCGGCGTATGCGATAAGTGTAATTGATTTGGCAATATGGTAAAATATAAATTATGCAGACAATTAACAACAGCAGTCCCAGTAGGCTTCCTTGCGGAACACCCTTAATGACTGCCACAAAGTTTGAGTGATGATTACCCGTTTATCTTTTGCACTCTTAATCTTATTTACTTAATTCGAGATGTGTGCCACAGATCGTGCTGATATGATTTTGTTACTAGAATGCCGTCGTTTAAGAGTCAAAAGCCTTCACGAAGTCTACAAAAAAAAAACAAGCGTAAAAAAAGTTTGCACCAATGTTATCCAGCCCAGCTCCTGTCAGGGTTATGTCAACATTTCGAGTTGATTTTTCCGGTATAAAACCAAGTAAAACATCGCTAAGGGCATATTTTAACGCAACATATTTAATGCGACGTGTGAACATAGCCTTTTCCAGCCCTTTCTGAAAGAGGGGAACATCGCTAAGGACGTATTTTAGCGCAACATATTTAATGCGACGTGTGAACATAACCTTTTCCAGCCCTGTCTGAAAGAGGGGAACATCGCTAAGGACGTATTTTAGCGCAACATATTTCATGCGACGTGTGAACATAACCTTTTCCAGCCCTGTCTGAAAGAGGGGAACATCGCTAAGGACGTATTTTAGCGCAACATATTTCATGCGACGTGTGAACATAACTTTTTCCAGCCCTTTCGAAAAGAGGGGAATGAGACCTGTAATTAGTCGCGATGTTCTTATCATCATCTTTGAACATGAATGAAACTTTACGACATTGCATGTCTGTATAAAAGACACCAGATTCGAAAATTCAGATAAATATGTGTACCAACACTGGAAGAATGAATTCCATTACATACTTTACCGGGTTGATCTGTGGATTATCAAAGTCTAAATCAATGCTGCTATTTCGGCATATGAATGGCCTGGACAAGTCTGTTTCGTCAGTGGGTTTCATAAAGAAACGGCTTACCGGGCTGCAAATTATATTTTAATCTTGTGTCACGAAGTGTGCTATTGTGCCTATACTGACGAGATGGGTATTCATGCTTACTGAAGTAATCTGCCAGCGACTTGCTGGTGAGTACCTTACCGTCAACAAGGATCTTCCCTAGGGATGAGTTGAAGCTCCCATGTTAGGCTGATCTTTAGATATATCTGCAAGGAGGTGATGATAATGTGCATGTTTTTCCCGTCTGATCTCGGTATTCTATTTATTGCGCATCTTTATGAATTCATTAAAAGCCTCTGGAGCATGCTTGCACAGGAACGAATGGTACAAGCGGGTTTTTTGCGTTATTATTCCTATGTTACATTGCATGATTCAACACTATTTTTTTTTCATTGAGCGTGTGCCTGTTTTGAAATAGAAATATTATTCCGTTAAGTGCACAAATGTTTCAATAAACGCAGAATATGGCTCAACCACGCATGTCTCTAAAAATAAAAGACCACTCACACGCTCTTACTTCGTTTTTAAATGATTTCATTGTATCAGCTTCAATACTTACCCGGGTAGACTTAAACCATATGCTGTGTTGTTGTGCATCGAGCGACGCCTACGCCAAGAACAAGGAACATTGGGACAAACCGTTAAAAAGTGCTTCACTTCATGATCAGCTCCGGGCTGTCCAGGAGGCCCGCGCGGCGGCGGAAAGCTTCGGGCTCTGTGCCGACGTGGGAGCTGCCCTCTACACCTGGCGCCTAGCCAAGCGTCCTTCAGGACCCCTACTGTGGGAAATAAAGTTTTACCAAACCAATAAGCTTCAATACACTGCAAAGGGAGAGTCGCGTACTGTCACCTTACTGACGTTTGTGTTTTTGGAATAAAATGCAAGTGTAGGACAATGGTCGCTTACATCACATACAATTGTGCCGGCATGGTGGATGGTTTTTCCAATGCTGCTAGTAATTTCTAGTGTCGATATGCTTGAGGATGTGCCACGAGTGGCTGTAGAAATTATGTTTGGAAAAATAAATGGGGATAGCCTAAACGTTAACTCAAAAGCTGCGTTGCTTTCTTCTAAAACATCTGTGTTGAAATCTCCAGAACATGAGATTTCAACAAAAACTCAAGAAAGTACGCTAAGTTGCCACTGGGGGAGGGTGATAAACAACAGGTAGAATTTCATCCTTGCTCCATAACATCAACACTTCATAGTCGACTGTCATTACTATATTCAGACAAAATATGATTTCAGATGCATTTGTATAGATTGCCGCCCGACCACTCCTTCGATCTTTACGGTTAAGAAAGAAACCTCTGTACCTATACAGGTTAAGTGTTGACCACCATGTTTGAACCAACTCAATTGCATTAAATTTAAAGCTGAATTGTTTAAAAGCTTATTTACGGCGTCATCCTCGTTTATTCCTGAGAGGGTGTTCAAATGTAGGAGAGATGCGCTCGACAAACAGGGAGGGAGAACGAATTCAGGTAGAGCCAATGATGGCCCATACTGAGCGGCTATGCGCTTTTTTCAGGTTAGCTTATCTTCGAAAGTTCGTGTTCTCCGGTAATCTGTATTATGTTTAAGGTTTCTGTCCACTTCGCAAAGATTTTTCCTTTAAACTACAGCACTGATTTCCATTTATGCACTGTTTTCCTCTTTCTGGCCAAGCCGAGCAGCCGTTTAAACGGGGACAAAGAGGCTCATTGACAAACAGAGGTGTTTAGCCACCTTCAGACCCATTGTCATTGAAACCTAAGTCTGCGTTGGTGAACTTAGCTTTCTATGCTTTCCAGAGTAGCCTCATCACGCTTTACGCGTGATTTAAATTGCACAATTATGCTTGACTTCTCAGGGTTGAGGGTTGACACTCGGTGGCAAACTTCAATATCAGCAGGCGTGACAAGGAATTCAATGGCGGTGCCTATCTTGGGGGCGATGTCCAGAACACTTCCGTGTTCTTGTCTTTCGACACATTGTGTTTCGATGTTTAAGTCCCTCGAGTATTGTTCTAAGTTCACCATTCCAATCTCTTATTCGTCTGCCTTAGTTTCAAGATGATAGCAATTTGCATGAAGTTTTTGGTTCTTATTTTGCAAGGTGTGTTTCAACATATTACTTCATTTTTAGTTCTTCACTTTTGGAATCCGCAAATTTCATGATTTTTGGTTACGTTCCTTTGTTAATTTTGATATTCGCGCGGTTCATTGCTAAGGTCTCGCTCGGATTCCTCACGTAACGACTTCAGCTCTTGATGGAGCTCGTCTTTAAACTTCAGGGTCTCTACTTTTATTTCTTCTTCACGGTTGATATCCATTGAGGTAACACTTAATAAGCACACGCTCACACGTCAAACTTGGTAGCCGCGACGACAGGACTACAACTAATGAAAGAGTGCATGCAGGACACTGACCAGCGGGAAAAGGCAGACCGTCTTGAGGGGTTCTTTCAGACATCGTCGCCGCTACCAAGTGATCTTGGCGCGTACAATATTGGCTTCTTATAAGTCCCTAGCGTTGATAACCATCTAGGTGCGTTGCTTTTGCTGGTGAGTGCGGTAAGTTCACATTTTACCGGTGCAGCCAAGTGCAGTTGGTTGATAATCCAGACTTCTGTGCCGCTGCATCGGAGATAATCTCTGAAAAAAGATTGATGGTGTTTAGGGGTTGTTCCAGGCGTCGTCGTCGCCAGCAAAGAGAAACGTCGCAACGAATAAATATGCCCCTTCAATAGTTCAAAATATTTAAAACATTTATCCTCGTTTCTAAATTGCTGCATTTAGGCTCAGCAGTTTTGTTCGTAACGATAAGAAATGTCACCTGACACCCCGTTTACTAATTTTTCCCTTCACTCTTTTTTATTCTCTTCTTTAGTTATTTTGTCCCTATATGTCAGGCAGCGTGGCTTGGAACGATTTTTACCTTTTTTCTTCCCGCTGTAACTATAACTGCAAACTCTCGCACGAGTCAAGACATATGGTGAGGCAACCATAAAAGAGAATAAAATAATAAGCCTCTGCCCGTGCCACTAGATATAACAGGCTCTAAAGAGTCAAGACAGTCGACGTTTCCGAGTTATTCATTTAATCGTGGTTACAGCTAGAATAGCAGCTTGTGCGTGTAGGTTATGCATTTTAAGGTAACAGCGCGGAACGTGGATGAGAGCACAAGATTAGAAGACGACACAACGAGCGCTGACTTTCAACAACGTTTATTTTGGAAAACCCACAACTTCTTATACCCTTGCGCCACACATCACGTACAAGTGACTTGCACATCTCAGCATAGTTATAACAAAAAAAAATTTTTCACGTGCCGCATAACCTTCTCTTGCACACAGCGTAGTGCACTCACTTCTGAACACTCAGGGAAAAGATTGCATATTTAGCAGATCGATTTCTTTTTGTGTTAGCAGTAGGGACGATTTGCTTACACATCGTTCCCACAGTCTGCCAACCTCAGCGTCTTCAATAAACGTTGTTGGAAGTCAGCGCTCGTTGTGCCGTCTTCTAATCTTGTGCTCCTGTCCACGTTCCGCGCTGTTACCTCAAGACGTGGTTACAGGCCTCGCTGGGCAGCGGTCGAAACACGTGCGTGCGCATCTGTCGACGCCACTCGGCAGCTGTATTTGCAACTCGCGACGACCCCATCCCCACCCCTTCTACGAATGCCGGTAAGTCATCACAGCGGCAGCTGGTAGTCAACTTCTCTTTTTTTCTCGCCCTCTTCTTCTACGTCACTCCGTACAGAGCTGGTCATGAATACATCGCGACACACAAATGGGATGTCTCGCCCTTAACCTCTAAGTTCAGTTTTAGAGCAAAAAGCAAGCAGAAAAGTTCGAAAAGGCTTTTTTGGAAAAGGAAAACCTTCAGCGCCTAACAACTGGGAAAGAACGAGGACGGAACACGTAAGAAAGAAAGACACGCTCAAGGACAAACCAACGTGACGCGGAAGAAATCACCCTTCAGCGAGCTCTTTATAAACACGGCAGACTAGCGGTTAGCACCAGTTAGTAAGCTACCGGAGAGAGTCGACTGTTAAAGTGAAATGAACAAGGCGAAGGTGAAGAACGCAATTCCACTGAAGAACATCAACTTTCTTCTGGTAGGCACCAAATACGCTTGCACGCGTTTCTGCCCGACAATTAACGGTGCATTTTTAAAAAGCGTGCAGGGTGATTGCTTATTTCCTTAAGGTCAGGTGGCAAAAATGGTGACATAGTCAATGCACAATGGTAACACCAATTATTCCAATGTTAACAATTTTACAAAAGGTGCTGTAAAGTTGCATGTTTCATTCGACGTTATTTTATTGTAAAAATTATCAAATAGCGGCATGTGCTGCATCAGACACTAAATAAACATTTCGTTTACCTTAACCTGAATATTGCTTTAATGTTCTTTCTGGGCATTGCAATATTAATAAAACGTTAGGCGTAACATTTTAACGCTCGAACTAACACTCAGCTAGTCTTGTGTTGCGGATATTGTTATAGTATATAGATCCCGAGTGTGAAGTGTAATTAACATCACAAATAGGCCTATACTTCAAGCAGTGCATGCTATCACATTTATTGGTTATACATCGATTGATGCCTCAAATGCCGCTGTTAGTCATATTACATGAGGTGGGTTGCTACACCACGTGGATCTTTTTTTTTTTCAATGAACGCCTAGACATGAGTTGTTTGATTATTTATTTGATTAATAACAACTGTGCAAGATTTAATTCTGAATCGATTTTGATCAAGCTTGAATAAGAAGAATAGCACGATATAGGACAGGTGGGAGAAAGATGTCTTTCATGAGGGTCCTGAACTGTGCATGCGTATTCCGAATTGGGAAGAATAACCATTAAATCGGTTAGCAGTTTTACAGTTGCAGGTGTTAGTCACAGATTACGGCATAAGAAAGCATGCGACTGGCGTAATTAGCAACGAAAGATGTCGACATCAAGGCATATGCAAGAGCTAAGTTCTTACAGTAAAGATGTTAAGTAAAAATGTTCTTCAACTGTAGTTTACAATACATCTAGGAGCCCCTGCTACAGATCTCATGCACAACCCGGTTATTTTGTTAGAAACTTAGCTTATCAATTATTCCTCACTGTCATCAATTATTCCTCACTGTAATAATGTATTTATAGGCATTACAATATCGCCAAGATTTTGCGACCTACTGACGTCCCGAATAAAACGGAACGTATTAAAGTTGAAAAACGTTTTCTTACGCGTATATAGAAGCGAATTCCATTATTCATCTTCATTTCTTCATACCTGATGTACGAAAGGCTTAATGGGGTTGTCGTGTCAGAAACGGCGGATCAAAACTGACGTAAGTCGTGAAGATGGGCTAGCCGGTTCGTGAACTCATTCATTTGAAATCTGCACCATGACATGACGAAAGAAGAGACACAAAGTTCATCAGAGCAAAAGGCCATTTCTTATTGCATATTCAATCATGGCAGGGCTGGCACTCATGCACCTTCTCGGATGAAACTGCTACTGCAGGGCCGATCTCTCTATGCAGTTCTTTTCTTTTTTTACCCTGTTCTCTTCAAGCAACACTTCTGCATTCCACTGACCGTTCAGCGGTGGGCATTATGGATAGATTAGAAGTGACGCAAAAAGCTTTGGCCATCCCTTTTCCGCCATGTGAAATCCCCATCGCGTGAAGGTTTCACTCCTTCGGTGAAAATTTCAAATCAGCGAAGGACACAGCCATCATACACTGCATGCCACTACACACCTTTTCCATAGTGCGGCGAATGTCTGTAGGCTCAGACGTTTCTGAACTAATGGCTGTACTGCACAGCATTGCCTACAAAGGTTGCCAGATAGAGGTAGAAGGTATGTGCAGCTTTGTTGCCAAATCCTTCATGACCAGATTAAACCTGGCAATGATCATATTAGAACCTTGGGCACGTATATCTGGTGATCAGTATGCTTTTTAATTATCGTCGCCAGCTTCGTAAGAAGTATATCCCTACTGAAATGACTTCATATGCAGCAGTACGGAATAAGTATGGATTCGGTACATTTTCCGCATCAAACTTTTTTAAAAACAAACAGATTTCATATGGTCGTTACAGATTTCTTTGCGGAACGTACGGATTTCGTGTGGCGGATGCAGATGTGCGTGTGCGTAGAACATATAGGCATGATGCGGTCGATATAATTTAGCATACGGAGCATGTACAGCAGATGCGAACAGGTGCGTGCGGAACATACGGATTGCTCACTGACGTGATGCGGTACATATGGGGTGCGTATACGGATGCGGTTACTCCATACTGCGTATGCGGAAACTTCGCCGTACGGACCGACAAATGCGGAAGAAATAGACTTCATCACTGCTGCTTGAGGCACGTCCTGAACGCAGTCGCTGCAAATAATTAATGAGGCAGTTTCGCTCGAACTTTTTTATTTATTGAGGGAACACGTAAAGAATGGCTAATGCAAGCCATTCGTTGGTGATTGTGTCACCGGATGTTCGCTTGAAATATGCCTGTAAAGAGTGACTCGCGGTGGCTTGACGCACATAAAAATTGCTCTCGCGGCTGAAATAGCAGTTCTAGACGCACTGCAGTCGGCAGCGTGGAAGATATCCACGCTCATGGCCACGATCACTTTGAAGGTTAGTAGCTTTTATTGAAGACACGGATATTACCGAAAACTCTGATGCTGTTCGGAAGAAAAACGTTACACGCAATTTACACGATCTGTAGTTTAAACAATGAATTGATACTTATTCATTTTGCTTTGCAGGCCGTTCGTCGGTGATTGTGTCATCGGACCCTCGCTAAGAAGCGTTTTTATTTTTTGGTGAAGCTGAGCAATTGTGATGAAGAACTTGTACCAGAAAACCTGTGTGACTGAAGACATTTGAAAGCAGTGCTACAAATGTTTCAAGACATTCACAGAGATATCTTCAGCGAGCCTGTGAGAGGGTTCATCATCTGCAATTAGTAGGAACTTTACTGGATGAAGTGAGTGATGAACGTTCTTCATTTCGTTGGTCTGAAATACTTCAAAACCAAGTCAATCTTGTTTTATACAATGCTAAGCAACGGCCTTAGTGCCTGCTCAGATCTCGCCGCCATCCGCTCCAAGCAGCCAGAGTTCACTTTGTGCAGCACTTTGAATTTAGTGGCTTAAAGTTGCTTCGGCGTCAATAAATTCCTTCTAAATTTGTAAACGCTCACTGCTCAGTATCGATATCGAAGGTCGAGCGTTTCCAATACTTTATAAGCGATGCTGGAATGCTACACCTCGTTACGTACTTTTTTTCCAATTTCCATTTTTGCTACCTTCATCCACTTAAAGCAGCAACACGAATAACGCAAGAATTCGCCACTCAAAACGAGCAGAGAATGACGACAAGTGGCCAATTTCCTGTGCAGAAAGTCGAATAGAGCTAGCACTGTCTGCTAACGTGCATTCTCGAAAAGAAATCCAAAAGAAAGCATCAAAGAAAGGAGGACCCTTCGGAACATCTGACTACACAGCTTGACTGCAAGTATACGGAACGACGCGGCGGCAGGTGTTCAAGTGCAAGTGCCAGCTTCCGATTGGCCAGGGGGGTCTGCGTGTCGACAGGTCCCTGCACGCTAGCGCCACTGCTTGTCGAGTGGATAGTTCTCTCCCCGAGAAACTCGTCCTCCGCATAGAGGCAAATGCGGTTATACGGGCGGAATGACGCGGAGGCTCTGGCAGTTGTCAGAGTGCACTGGCTTTTGTTCGCGAGCTGCCCCGGAAAAGCAAGCCGTACGTAGACTCGCGCAGCTTTTTCTTGCTCCCGTGTTAACTGGAGACTCAATGAAGTTTTTCGGTGTTTTCGGTTAAGGTTGCGGTGAGACACGATAAAATGGAAAATAAAGTATACAGCCAGTGCAGAGAAGTACTGAAGTAGGACTAGCATAAGAATGGCAGACTAGCATAAGAATGCAAGGCTGATTAGCGCTTAGCCAATCAGCCTTGTACGGCACAATGGAGAATTTTAGCTCAATTCTAAGCGGAAAGTTGTCGCTTCGTGTCTCCTTCAAAAAGAAAAGGAAGATGAGTTTTTCTGGCGCAGGAATAGCCATGCTAAAGTGCGGCTGTAGGCAGTGCGCCCTCTTTCACAGCGGATCAAATAGCCCACATCTCACTATGAAATAGATAGGTAAATTCCACCAAAAGCACAGCTCAGCTTTGCCTAGTTCTGCGGGATTCTGACAATCCATTAATTATTACTTGGCTTAGTTCTTTTGATCATGGATTTTGCTTCTGCTCTCTTACACTGCAAACAATGCTGATACTTTACCGCTCAGAAGAACCGATCAAATCAATTACCTGAAATGTGTCTTACAACTGCGCCATTGTCCAAGTTAAGAAAAATCAATAACACGTTTTATCATCGCCACCTTATAAAAGTAATAACTTAATTAAGGTAACAATACATCACATGTTGTCAACGTAAAGAAAATTATCAGCGATGATTCGGATCGACGCTCAGAAAATGAGAAGCAAGCACCTTATCGAGCACCTTTATGTAGCAGCATAGCCTCCTTTATACTTTCTAAAGGAGGCTATGGTACAATCAAGAGCGCATTCAATACGTTTTTTGGTAACTTTATTCGCCGCTGTCAGTCATAATTCCTTTGTCAATATTTTTTTTCTCTCGCCTATTACGGCTTAGCTCATTGCTTATAGGCGATGTCACGTGCAAGCAGCATTCAGATCTGAAGTGTGCAGTGGGATTCTTAGTTGTCTATAATTTTGCCGAGTCATGCATATATTGTCATCTTCAGTTGTAAAGAGTCGATAATTTCGCTCATGTTCATTTTGCCAAGTCATGCTCATTAAATTTGTTTATGCTCAGTCATTCTTCGCCATGTCTGACTTTGCTGAGTCAGCTTGGCTATATTTAATTTTAAGGCGAAAGCCTTTAATGGCTCACGCTGTCGTGGGCAAAATGTGTCCCGCCTTTGCAGCGGTTCTGATTGGCCGAGGCAGGATGTCATAGAGGTCTCGGCCAATCACAGAGCACCACCACAGTATGCGCGAATGCGTGCCTTATATGACCATATGCCAATCAATGATCTATTAGAAGTAATGATTAACTGATTAATCAATCTTTAACAAATAATGACTAATTTATAAATCAAATAAGTGAAAGCTTACTTCCTTAATTGTAATTATTTATTGATCAATTACTCATTTATTTATTATTTACTAATTAGTACCAGTTACGTAGCAGAATGCGGCACTCAAGCTTTCGCCTTTTCGCTACTTTAGTCGCTAAGTCCCTCGTGGGTTTTTTTACTGAGCATGCT
Source organism: Amblyomma maculatum (assembly GCF_055883805.1). Lineage (NCBI taxonomy): Eukaryota > Metazoa > Arthropoda > Arachnida > Ixodida > Ixodidae > Amblyomma > Amblyomma maculatum. The sequence continues at coordinate 130,943,769 of NC_139345.1, read as the reverse complement.
TGTTCATTTTTCATTTTGCTGTCTCATTTTATTCGTCTTCAGTTTTGCGTGTCATTTTTGCATTTCTAAGTCATTGTTAGTCATGTTCTATTTTGCTGGGTAATGCTAGGTAGTATTTAATTTTTCTCCGTTATACTTTGTGATCTTAATTTTGCTCAGCCACCCTTAGACATTTTTATTTTTCTGCTCGCGTTTGGTCCTCTCTAATTTCGTTTAGACAGTAGTCATCGCCGGGGTGGCGCAATTATTACGGCGTTCGACTGCTATTCCCAAGGATGCGATATCGAATCAAGGCCTCGACGGCCGCTCTTCGGTGGCGGCGCAAAGCAAGGCGCCCGTGTGCTGTGTGATGTCAGGGCACGTTAATGTACCCCAGGTGATCGACATTTCTGCAGCCCTCCACTACGGCGTCTCTCATAGCTGGAGTCGCTTAGGGACGTTAAACCCCACAAACTAAACCAAACCATTAGTCATTTGTAGCCCACAGTAAATTTCCTGAGCCATCTTTTCTTATTTTTCGTTGAGCCATTTTAGCAGTCTATAAATTGTTGACTTATTCTAATCATCTTTTTGAGTTACCGGGTCGTCTACTGTTCTTTGTTTCGGCTAGACTCGCATAGCTATGATGCCACGTCATTTTCTCCTTCCGTCATCATTAGTGTCACCATCATCATCAGCCGTAATGCAGGGCGGACGCTTCTCCCATACTCCTCCAAATAACCCGGGTCTGTGCTAGCTGCATCCACTTGGCCATTGTGAACTTAACCGCATCTGCCCACCTAACTTTCTACCTTCCCCTGCTACGCTTTCCTTTCCTTGGAATCCAGTTTGTTACCCTAAGCGCCCATCAGTTATCCACTCTACGCACTACAATGCCCATTTCTTCTTCTTGATTTCCACTATAATTTCATTAACTGGAGTAATTGCTCTGAGAAACTGAGAAACATTCTGCATCTGGTGAAGTATTTAGGCCCTTGTTTCCTGCACAACAGTTCAACGACAGATTTCACACTGTAAGAAACAACAGCAGAGATGAAAAATAAGATTTATTACTGAGGAAAGAGCACCTACAGAGTAAGAGCCTTATTCGCTTAGCGTTCTGTGTAGATTTCTGCGAATATTATTCAAGCTGTAAAGGTTTCGCGTCCGGTATCTGTCTTCTTCCCGCGCAATATGTACCCTTCAATCCATCAGGCACATTCAACGTCTTGCTTCCAAAACGACTCTGCCTTTCGCAGACTTGAACTAACCGCGTTGATAAACGTTTTCGCTTGACGCGTATCACAACCTTTCGCCAGTATTCCTACATGAGGGCTAACCGAGGAGGCAAATCGACCCCCAATACGGAACTCACCTACTTAAAAAGTGCCGCCAACGTTCCAGCTTATGCAGCTGCCTGAGTGCACTCGGTGCTGTGATGGCGTGCACCTAATGCCGACACCGGTGAGAACAGGCCCCACTGATGGATGCTCCGTCATTGCGGTCAATAGATGTACTTTCTACGGAGGCTGTTGCCGTGATCTCGGTACGAGTAATCTATGAAAAGGTGATGGTTGGTCGTTTTAAAGACTGACTGTAACTCTGTGTGGACTGAAAACCCTCGAGTTACTTGTATTCGCACTTGCGCACAAGCAGTTGCGTACAGTAAGTCCCAACTGTCTGATACGATGATAAGCTTCTCGTCCTTGTCATGATTTTCTTGGCTCCCATATTTATCACAAGGCGATATTGTCACGTACTGTGTGACTCGGTTTTCGGAAGGTGGGAAGAGGGAGGTAATGCCACTTGGCGATGCTTGGTCGCAATATTCAAACTCCCGTGTGCGAAGATTCATTCAACCGCTAAGAAATAACAGTGCTCAGGATAGGTGTGTTTCCACAGTGAACGCAAAAAAATTACGAAAATTTCCTCCTTTATATCGACTTCTATTTGCAATTTATTTTCCCTCTGCTCGGATGCTTCGTGGCACTCACCATATTAATATTATTATTACACTAATTCATTTATTCTGTTACATCGCGCATTGTACTGCATCATTGAAAGACAAGCCCGACGCCTACTCGTCCATGATGCGTTAATTTGAACCTGAAATTCCAGTTGCATTGCTACCAGAGTTTATAAACAAATTACTTTCTGTTAACATGCGTTGCGATGCATTGGGATAATAGGAGCACCTAGCGGCCTGTATTGATCGCCTGCTTGCAAACTACAGCTTTCGCAGGCTTATAATGAAATACATCAACAGTTTACTTAACTGTGTAAGTTTCATACTACTCTGTGGTGCACCAGAGAGCAAATGTATGGCTACTTATGCGTTCAACTCCTTCATACACATGCGAAGCGGGCTCAAGTACATTTGTGCAACAGCCAGACAATGTCATATTAACCATGGATGCGCGCTTCTACCTTTCCAGTCTGAACAATTGTACGCTTACGTTACGCACGTATGCAGCCTGCGCTGGTCTGTCGAGGATACAGTGAGACCAATCATGTAACAGCAACTCCTACGGGTTGAGGCTAGTGGCATGCTCCAATATGATTGCCAAACTTACACCTCCCTCCTCCCTCCCCCCTCCCCGTTACACGATTGGATATTTGTATTGTGGATATGTGGATCGTGCACGACTACTTAGTAGTCAAGGTTCATCCCAAATGCCCTCAGTCACACTCGGCAGCAAAGTGTCGGATAGTGCGTAAAAAACGATTCGGCCAATTCACGCGATCTTAGCTTCTGCACTGGCTGCATGTTTAAGGGGATATGTATGTTTTATACACCGGTATCAACATCCACAAATCTGGCTTAGCAGAACTGCAAGACATTATTCTAAACAAGGTGCATCCTGTAAACCCTCGCTGTAGACTATGTGTCACCTCGTTGCTTTAATCACGATATGCCCATCACCTCGCAGGAGTGCTGACTCTCAAACGCATCCATACATGCACCCACACTCGTGTCGCAGATGGCCTGAGGTCCTCAGCTGCACTGAAAAGCGTAAGGGCAGCCAGCTATTCCCTCCCAGCGGCCAATGGCCACTTCGGCAGCTTCGCCTCTCGCGCTCCAGTTGCATCTACCGTGCAAAGAAGCGGACCAGCATGACCCTTCCGCCACCGATGTCGCCAGGCGCATGTCTTCAAGTGAGGTGGAGCGGAAAGCGGGAGACTGTGGCGACGACCAGGCAGCGGAGGCTACCAGCTCGTGGCAGCTGTACAAAGGGCTCGCCTTCTCGTCGGTCTCCAGCTTCTTCTTCTCCGTCTGCACCGTTATCGTCAAGAGACTAGAGTACGTGGGTATCTGAGCACAATGCTGTATATTTCCGGAGCCTAAATGGCGTGCAGCCATTCATTTAAGCAATAGTTAGAAGCTAGAAAAGTGAATACAGAGTCGGAAACATCTGCATAAAGGACCTACTTGGGCCTATTGTCGCATAAAGCTGTGTAAGTAAAGTGTGAAAATGAGAGAAGGCGCATACGTGACCATTTTTATTTTGGTATTTCAACGCGACCGCGTTTCAAGCCTCCGTTCAGTGGAATGAATTGTGTCAGCGCCGTATACAGAAGGCTTTAACTGAATAAGAGGAAAGTGACTTGAAAGGGATGCATTTTCTCTGAAGTGAATTGTTATTTGTTTAAGTACAAGAACTGCCCCTACCTCTCTTGGATGCTGTTTAGTAGGACATGCTACCTCTACGCAAGCAAGGAGGCACTTCTAAGATAAACTTAAGCGCACTAATTTTGTCCATTTCCTGTATATTGCGATGCCTTGCAAGGACAGCAAAACTGCTGCGCGCACTGAAAATCGTGTTCTAATTACAGAAAAGGTAATAATACCTAAATGACGTTCCAATGCCTCTTATTAATTTGCTTCCAATATAGGTCACCGCATCACGCCTAACGAACGAGTCAAATGATCCTTTCCGAAACGCCTACCTTGTTACAGCTTGCGTTGGAATACTCAAGCAAACTAAGCAGTTTCATACGGTATGAAATGTAGTCGGTATGTGCATCATGTTGAGCTATTTTATCTGGCCGCAACCAGACAGCCCAGGCAGAAAGAGCGGCGGTTGCATTTTAATATGGGCGATATTCGCTTCACCAATAAACAATGTGATGCTAGTGAACGTTAAAAATACCCATGTGATCCAAATTATCTGGAGCTCTCTTCTACAAAGTTCCTTATTGCTGGGTGAATTTATCTGTTTTAAAACTGTAATTCCAACTACAGGAAGTGATTTTTAGAACAAGGCGGCCGAACATCAAGTACGCGACAAATATTGAAGATGAGTGCTTATTAAAAGCGTTAAAACTCATTGATTTAACCGCTATATTCGATGTCCTAACTGTTGCTTTCATGTTGCAATCACTGATAATCCGTGCGCATGTACCTCGCAGTGAAAATAATGATGAAAGATGAAAAGGGTGGAATTTACTCTGGACTCAATGAACACCTGCCGATGCGCAGCTACATCCCGGCAGCCGAGCTGGCCGTGGTGCGTTTCTTGGCCATCCTGGTGCTGTCGGCGCCCCTGGTGGTTCACAGCCACGCTCACCCGCTCGGGACCCAAGGTATGCGGCTACTGCTGATCCTTCGTGGACTTCTGGGCGCCACAAGCTTGTTCCTCCGCTTCTACGCCATCCACTACATGGCGATCGCAGACGCGACGGTCATCATCTTCAGCGTTCCAGTGTTTGTGTCTGCGCTGGCCAAGCTCTTTCTCAAGGAACCCTGTGGATTATTTCACGTGGTCGCAATTCTGGTCACTATGGTCGGCCTCGCACTCATTACAAAGCTACCGCTGCTGTTCGGTGGTGGAGGAGGGGACCCCGTGCACATCCGCGGCGTGGTAGCCGCGTTGTCTTCGACCGTGTTCGGTGCCAGTGTCTACATTGTGGTGCGCAAGGTGAAGGGCGTGCACCACTCGGTCATCATGTTCAACTTCGGCTGGGTAGCCTTACTGGAGACAACCGTTATCTGGCTGACGACCGAGAGAGTGATGTTCCCAGGTTCCGACCTGGACTACTGCCTCCTCGGTGTGCTGGGTGTTTTCAGCTTCCTCGGCCAGCTGTTTCTGACTCGAGCCCTGCAGCTTGAGCAAGCGGGGCCCGTGTCTGTTGTCCGGTCGGCGGCCGACATTGTGTTCGTGTTTGTATGGCAAGTGGCGTTTTTCGGCGAAGTGCCCGATGCGTACACCGCGTCCGGCGCCGTGCTAGTCACCACATGCGTGCTGCTCACCGGACTACGAAAATGGGTGCTGACGCTTCCGGAGAGCTCAGCAGTCCGAGCTAGGATCGCTTGTCTTCTGTCTTGACAGAGAATAGTGGCGCCTTCGGCATGCCTTCATTCGTGAAAACCTTGTGTGAACGTTGTCCTGATCATTAGCGAGCAACACCAGCTCGCGAGGGTTGAGCAGGGATTAATATCGCCAGCTCACGCACAACATAAACTTCAGTAGGTAAACGTTTATAGCTTACCAAGATACTCTCTTGGGCGATTTGGTAAACATCCATTGTCGAGAAAAAAAAGCGCGAACAGGAAGACACAAGACAAGATAAAATGAAGCTACAGGATATGCACCTGTCCTGCAGCATCCTTTTATCTTGTCTTGTGTCTTCCTGTTCGCGCTGTTCGCGCTGTTTTTATTAACAACAAACGTTTATAGCAATTGATATTCACTCACATTTTTCCCTCCGGTACAAAATGGCTACTTCAGATCGTGTATTGCAAGCTCTCAAAACAGGCCAGCGCGTGCCATTTACGATAGAGACAAGTGTGCCTACGCTGTGGAGTGTGCCTACGCACAGAAGCGAGACGGAGTGCCCTCATCCGTTAACATCCCACTGAAAGCTCCCTCGTCTGAAATATTTGTTTGCTTTTTCATAGTAACTACATTCTAAAGAACCAAACCGCATATTATTATGCGCAAGTAACTGAGTTAGTAATGTGCGCTGCAATGCCAAATCTGTGCAAAATCATTTTGCCGCAAATGGCACTAAGGTCAGTGTTGTTCCGGCGGCCGCTTTTCGATGAAGGCAAAAAGCTAGACGCCCGTGTGCTGTGCGATGTCAGTGCACGTTAAAGAACCCCAGGTGGTCGAAATTTCCGGAGTCCTCCACTACGGCGTCTCTCATAGCCTGAGTCGCTTTGGGCCGTTAAACCCCACAAACCAACCAAAGTCAGTGTTGTTAAACACGCGCGCGTGCGTGCGCGTGTTGTGTGTGTGTGTGTGTGTGTGTGTGTGTGTGTGTGTGTGTGTGTGTGTGTGTGTGTGTGTGTGTGTGTGTGTGTGTGTGTGTGTGTGTGTGTGTGTGTGTGTGTGTGTGTGTGTGTGTGTGTGTGTGTGTGTGTGTGTGTGTGTGTGTGTGTGTGTGTGTGTGTGTGTGTGTGTGTGTGTGTGTGTGTGTGTGTGTGTGTGTGTGTGTGTGTGTGTGTGTGTGTGTGTGTGTGTGTGTGTGTGTGTGTGTGTGTGTGTGTGTGTGTGTGTGTGTGTGTGTGTGTGTGTGTGTGTGTGTGTGTGTGTGTGTGTGTGTGTGTGTGTGTGTGTGTGTGTGTGTGTGTGTGTGTGTGTGTGTGTGTGTGTGTGTGTGTGTGTGTGTGCGCGTGTGTGTGCGTGTGTGTGCGTGCGCGCGCGCGCGTCTGTGCCTGTGTCTACGTGTGCGTGTGTATGTGTGTGTCTCAAAGCATTACACGAGTAAAGCATTTATTAGCACACAAAAGGAAGTCAATTTATCCAACAAACCAGCTTCTTTGGAAACAGTGCCACTGAGATAGCTGCAATTCTTTTAAACAAGACAAAAGCCTAACAATGTAGCCTTTGTATAGGCACATAATTCTTACTCTGTCTAAGTGGCGGCTTCCTAATTTCACATTTCACGGAAGTAATGGCGCAATACTGCGCTTTGTTCTTGGATAAGCGCCATGCCCCCCCCTCCCCCGAATATACTGATTCAATATTGATATTGATTCTGATTTCGTAGATATTGTGTGCCTTCCAAAGATCTTCCACGTGTACATACCATCATCATCTTCATCCTCCCGCGGCGCCACCGGTAGCGCACGCCTCGGTTGTCCATCGGAATAAAAGCCGGACACGGCATCCTTTGCCTTGCCATCTCGACCTTGCCGTCTCGACCTGGCCTTCTTCCACAATATTCTTGATCCCGTTGACCGATTCTCTCTACCAGCTGTCTACTGAAAATGAGGGTCTCGCTTAAAGTTGAAGTTAACTATCGAGGGAGCGTATATAGCCACCCGCATTTGCAGCCTCTCGGCGCCAAATTATTAAATTTCCGAGCCTTTATAGTACGATCTAACAGCATCCTACAAATTTGATAACAATGATACTTTTTGATGGCGCAAGGGCATCTGTGGGCAAACAGAGGCTTGACCCTTTTCTTAGGAACTCACCCTAGAGTTGCTGGGCACAAAGCCAGGGGCTTGTACCCACTGTGCCACCGGTGCGCACTAGGTAGGTTTGGGAATTGAAACCTCCACTTCCTCCCAGGCAGGTGCCCAGTTCACTAGATCACCACTGTGGTGCAACAAATGTATGCAGTCGTGTTATGCGGGATGTCTCAGCGGAACCCCTCTCTAGTGTTAGAGCGAAAAGATTGCTTCAGGACCAAAGCTACAAAACTCGAGTAGGCTGTGAATCGACATTTAGGTGACCATGTGAGTTAAGCAAGCAACAGCAGGCCTTATAGTTAAACTACCCATAGTTGAGTACGGTACATAATGTCTGCCCATGAGCAAGCATATTGACATAGTGTCCACGAGGATGAACATTACCGTTGGCCTCGGGAATTGCCAAAATCGCCCCGGGTCACCTGGAAATTTAACTCCGCAAAGCTGAACCAAAACCGATAACTAAGTGTAATGTACCACGCCAAGTTCGATTGTCGCACCTATACTTCGCCGAAAATTTTGTCCCGGTCACCCAAAGGTTAACCAACGTAAATAAATGCGAGGACCGTGCTTTTGCATGAGTTAACAGTGTAACCACGCTGAACTTATGGAAATTTAATACGTTTTATGTGTTATCAATATTTCTACGGCATAGAAATTAATTGATGATGGACATCACAAAACTAGGAACTCATGTTATCTGTAGCATCGAAATAAATTCTAATTCCTCGTCATCATCAGCCTGATTATACCCACAGCAGAGCGAAGGCCTCTCCCATATTTCTCTAATTAACCCGGTTCTGTGTTAGCTGCATCCACTTGACCCCAGCGAACTTCTTAACCTCATCTGCCCACATAACTTTCTGCCGCCAACTGCTGCGCTTTCCTTCTCTTGGAATCTAGTTTGTTACCCTAAGCGACCATCTGTTATCCTCTCATCGCACTACATGTCCTGCCCATGCCCATTTCTTCTTCTTAATGTCCACTAGAATGTCAGTAATTTGAGTTATTTCTCTGACCCAATCTGCACGCTTCTTATCTCTTAATGTTACCCCTACCACTTTTCGTTCCAAAGACCTCTGCATTGTCCTCAACTTAAGTAGAGCCCTCTTGGTTCTACTTGGTTCATCCTCTTGGTTCACTACATAAAAATTTACTCTTGGGCTAGTTAGCCGACTTTCTTGATTTAAAGGCACCAAAAACACGACAGTACATGAAGGTAGACGACAGGATGATGCGCCGATTCCAACACTATTTCTTCATACTCAGCATGTTGTGTCTCCCCTGTAGTATTAGGAAGCAATTCAGCGATCAAACTCGTTCATGCCCTATTTTGTGAAAATTAAAAAGTACTTTGAATATGTCTAAGCCGTTCACGTTATGCACCCAATAGGCCATCATATCTCTTCTGCAAAACTCGTCAGAAATCCTCCATCTCATCTACAAATATATACCCTCTAGCGCCCCATGCGCAAAACGTATCCTCGAAACATCAATGGAGGCACAACAAGTGTTCAAGAACACTTAACGAATAGTCGTTTTTAAATCATCATCATTCGTTATGTCGGCGACTTTACGATACACCAGGCGCATCACCCCATTGTCTTCCCTCGTCTCCGGTTATCATTTATATTCGGAGAGCTCACATATGTAATCCATTCGGTTACTCCCAGCAACGACAACTAGTACTTTTTTCCTGACAGTGAAGAAGCGCAATCTCACGTTTACATTTGTGGGTGCGTATATGTCGCCATCAAGTCGTTTTGACGCCACACGATTGAGCGACTTGATGGCGATTACACCTGGCCCTTGGATCATCATAGGAGACTTTAACGCTCACCACATGATGTGGGGAAGTGTTCGAATGAACCTCAAGGGAAGAAAGCTTGTGTCCTTCGCCTCTGATAATGACCTGCAATATCTCAATGACGGTACACCGACCTTTTTTCGAGGGGCAACTTACAGCAGCTGTCTTGATTTAGCTTTCGTGTCTCGATGCCTTACTAACAACGTCCAATGGTTTGCAGATATAGAAACACACGGAAGTGACCACATTCCTACATATGTGATCATAAATGGCCTTTCCACATGCACGTCTGTCCCACGAGTGGGCCACACCGATTGGTCGGCATTTCAAGCACTTATGGAAGATGCTTGCACAGCAGGCCTCTCTGCAAGTATTGAAGATAACGTTAAGAAGGCCATGATAAACGCGACGTCTTTCTTCACCCTAGCGCCTACCTACACAGAGTTTGATACGGAATTACAGCGCCTGCGAGCATTGCGACGGAAGGCAGAGCGTAGATGCCGACGCACGAAGTCGCGCCTCGACCCAGAGATGCGAGGCGCCTGCAAAAGAAAATTCAGCGCCGAATTCAAGCCCTCCAGGCAAACCGCTGGCGGTCATTCTGTGAAACGCTTCATCCCCACAAGCCTTTATCACGCATCTGGAATGTCGTTCGTGGTCTCTGAACATCCCCTAAACAGCTCCACCCATTCAAATATCTCGCACTCTATCAAAGACGTAGTGAGGTCGAGGTAGCAGAACATTTCTGCGCTAGGGTAGCAGGCCAATCGACTCCAACGGCAACGCTACATTTCAACGATGTTCCAGCTTCACGGGATTCACGAATGGACCTTCCCTTCTCCCTGGAGGAACTTGAAGCTGCGCTGGCTTCTTGCGGACGGTCATCATCACCGGGTCCCGACGGTGTAATATACACTGCGCTTGCAAATCTTGGGCAAGAAGCTAGGCAGGCTCTTTTGGAATATTACAACAAATCATGGAGTGAGGGTACAGTTCCAGACGAGTGGAAGTGCAGTCATTTAGTTCCGCTCCTGAAACCTGGCAAATCGCATCTGGACTTGTTATCATACCGTCCAATTGCACTGGCTAGTTGCGTTGGTGAAGTACTTGTAAGAATGCTGCTTACACGTACTGAATGGTACCTAGAGCGCTACCGCATATATCCGGATATTATGTCATGGTTTCGACGTGGACGCTCTTCGATTGACAACGTGGTGGACCTGGTATCATCTGTACAACAGCAAAAAATTTTGAAGCGCTTACCCGCGGCGTTGTTCCTGGATATAAAAAGCGCATATGACAACGTCACTCACCAGGCCATTTTGGATGCTCTCGAAGCTGCCGAGCTTGGCGGACGTGTATTTTGCTGGATACGCAGTTATTTATCCAACAGATCTCACTTTATGCAGACTGAGGATGGCCCAACATCTTATCATTTCACTTCACGTGGAGTCCCACAGGGCGGAGTACTAAGCCCAACGCTTTTTAATCTTGTCGGGCTTGTCGACTTATTACCACAATCGGCGCAACTTTGAATATATGCAGACGACATCTGTGTCTGGGCATCAGGAGTTACGCGCCCTGAAGTTAGAGCGAGGCTTCAAAAGGCGGCAAGTATAGTTGCGACGTACCTCGACCTGCGTGGTCTACGAATATCAACCGAAAAGTGCTCGCTAGTGGCATTTACACGCAAGAACATGTCACCTTACACCGTACGCATTGATGGAAAAACAATACCCTATGAAAGCAGCCATAGCTTTGTGGGAGTTATCATTGACAGAAATCTTTCGTAGACTCCCCATATTTCATTCATGAAAAAGAGGCTGACAGCAATTACTCACGTACTTGCCTTTATTGGGGGAAAGTCATGAGGAGCGTCCGTGTGGTCGATGCTCCAACTATACCGTGCATTATTTATGGGATTTCTTTGATACAGCTTACCTGCACTTGGATATATTAAGAAAACCAACTTAGGGATTCTACAGAGCGTTCAAGCTCAAGCTCTGCGAACCTGCCTGGGATTGCCGAAATGTGCCTCTACGGCTGCTACCATTTTAATTGCACAGGAGCATCTATGTCTACCTACCTAACAGTTGACTCCCTGCGGGCACATTTCCGACACATCTCTCGGGTTCCCTGTCATCATTTGGCCAGTCTTCCCATTACCAGGCCAAGTACATCGTTTACAAAGACTGTTGATGCGCATCGCGCTATATTGCCGTCCCAGTTTACACCCGCATCTAGACCGTCCTCTCCACTATGGAGCCTGCATAAACCCCACGTGCTTCTTTCAATACCCGGGAGCAGGAAGAAGTGCGAGCTACTCTTGAATACCTCCATGAGTACCATGCAAATCGTTTGCACGTCTACACCGATGGTTCAGTGAATGCCGTGAGTTGTTCAGGCTCATGCATGGTCATACCCTCAAATAATAGAGAAATAAAAGTTAGGACAATTCACCAGACTTCTTCAACAGCTGCAGAGCTAACCGCTCTTCGTGTCCATATTAGGCATATCAGTCAGCAGAGCCCCCAGCGGTGGTCTATTTTCACAGATTCAAAAGCAGCCCTGCAAGCATTAAAAGCGGCTCTTCACCGTGGAGCTCTTGAACAACTCGTTGCGGAAATACGACAAATACACCACTGCGCAATTAATGGAGGACAACATTATCTTCCAGTGGCTTCCAGGACACCGCGGCATAGCGGGCAATCTTCGGGCGGACGAAGTCGCACGAACAGCCCACCAAGACGGCGATTGTGTGTTGATTCCCTTTTCCAGGTCAGACGCAGCGCGCAGGCTTCGCACGCTTGCGCGGGAACACACATTCTCCTTGTGTAATTCTGACCAGTTTTCGAACTGTCGCTTAAAATCCCTGGACCCTGACCTGAAGCTCCGCCTTCCACCTGGCCTACCCCGACGCGAAGAAACTTTGCTTTGCCGCCTGTGGGTTGGTGTAGCATTCACAAACTCGTATTCTTTTATGATAGGCATGGCAAACAGCCCTACATGTACAAACTGTGGATGCGACGATTCTATAGGCCACATTCTTTGTGAGTGCCCGATATACAGTGAGGAAAGGCAGCGTCTGTTTCGTTCGCTGGAGCATCTAGATGGACGCTTGAGTGAAATATTTTATGTCCCTGGCCACGGCGATCGTCTGCGGCGAAGGCCTCCCAGGCACTGCTCCGCTTTATGAGGAGCACAGGCCTAATCGAAAGGCTATGAGTTTGCTATGACATGACTGTAATGTGATGTGATGTGGCGTGTCTGTTATGTGACGGTATTAACTTCAACTATCCTTCTCTCACAACTTTTATATCCACTCATCCCCTTCCCCCAGTACAGGGTAGCAAACCGGTTGCTTTTACTGGTTAACCCCCCTGCCTTTCCTCCTCATTTTCCTCCTCCTCCTCCTCGTCTCCGGTCCTGTTTTATGCGCCCTTCAAATAAAACTAAATCTAGACCAATACCTCGAGCGGCAACTTTCTAAACCATATTTCAAGTGCAGTGTTTTCGGACGTCAAATTTAATTATAAGGCACCCTTTAAGTACTGTAAGACATTGTGAATAGTCCAGCCTTCTAATGCGCTGCAAATTCCATCGTTTAAAGTTTGGCCTTAGCTTCCTTGCTATAGTTCTGATTGCCTTAAAAGTGAATGGAGGGCGCTACAACAGCAAAAGTTATAAAATTCCGGGAACACTGTGGAATCCACACTACAGAAATCCGAAAGCACGAGCGTTGCTGCTGCACACGGTGCATCGCATTTGCTCTCATCATCATTATCAACTAAATGCACGTCAGTATCATCGCTATTATCATCATATGCATAATCACTAATTACAGTGTCCTTGTCATCGCTACTATTATCCTCACGCTAGAGAATGAGAATTACGACTTCCTTCTCACGATCCCAGGCGTGGCGCAGTTGGTTAAAGCACTCAGCTGGAGAGCCGAGGAATTGAGGCTTGATTCCCGGTGGAGACAGGAGTTTTATTTTTTGATGATTGACAGGTGCAGCGGACACTTTGTGCCCACAGTTTCTGAGGGCGCCACTCATGGGCTGTTAAAGGCTTTCGCATCAATATCAATCTCGATATCTCATTTGAGAGGTTGGACTGCATATTATTCCTATAAGTAATATGATGATATCCAGTAAACTAGATTCCCTCGTGTGGATACAACACCGTATGGCATCCCGTTCTCAAGGCCGTGCCAGTTCTCTCCTAGCTCGTACCACACGCTTCCTTTGTATACTCACGAAATCTTTGGAATAGTCGGCCGCGTCTTGGTTACGTTAGCTACTCGCCGAGACATTTCGGCTGAAACGAGCGCAAGATTGCAAATTTCGCATATATAATTACATTTCCATAATAACTAACGACAACAATGTTCCATAAAAATTTGCATACCTGGCAGCCTCGTTTTTTGTCAACAACACAAAACGGATTGAACACCCCGCGCTTTCTGGAGTCTTGCATACGACCAAAATAACGTATACTCTCTAACCTTAGCAGCTGTCCAAATCCAGAAGCAATCTTTAAATTGGAGGCGTTTGACCGCTGAAATTTCGCGGTACGGGCGTCTTGAGACAAACAGAAAGCATCATGCACCATTAATTTGCAGCGATCGCGTGAAGCGGAAACGGCGAATTGGTGGTGAGACAAACGTCCGCCGTAGTCCGACGCTGCGCAGTACGCCATCATCTTGCCCAGATATACCCAGCATTTCGAGACTACGCTATTCACGGGCTTTGGTTCAACGTCACGAGCTCACCCATGCATGAACGCTAACGATGCTTAGCGTTCTGAGCATGCGCATTGACACTTCGCTATTCATTGCTCACAGTGAACTATAGGGTCGTTAGAACTCACTCTCTCTACCATAACACGCCACTCCCGAGGAAAAAAGAGTGAGCCACGAGGGGTAGGGCACGGGCCCGCTGGAGCTACGAGTCGAGAAGGAATAAGAGCCAGAAATGGCATAGTGGAGGATATAGGACACCTCGTTCCCATATCGTAACTTCCATTGCAAAAATGCTCTTTTCCGGAATTTTTGGGCATGTCTAGTTAAGTGGGCCTTCCATTGTGCGTGTCTTCGCGTTTCATGCACAAGGTGACTGTAACTGCCAACCGGTCGCCCAAGGTCCATCTCCGTTTGCATAAAGAATGGATACCTCCCAGTGAAAGTAAACCAGTTTCTCTTGTCTGTGCCTCTGTTATGAGGTCATGTAAAAATGATAAGCACTAATCGAAGTCGCGAGCTATAGCACGAAGTTCACCGCTTTACCTAGCGTTTTCGTGTTGCCTATAGAGCGCAATTACCTGATTCGTGGAAAACATTCGGCATTCAAGCGGTTGGTTTTCCAGATGCCAGAACAACTGTGGCCATTCATGCTGACTCAATTCTTAATCGAGGTACAAAACAGCAGAAAGAATAGCTTAGGGTTCTTACGATTATAATGCACGTTAATTGCCAGACAAGAAGGCAAGGTGAATGGTTTTGTACTTTCTACAGAAAGGAACCAATAATAATGCAGAATATGGCCTCATAAACTGACAGTCAGTCGATTAATTCATTGATTCATTATTTAATTGATTGATTAATTCACTGATTGATTGATTGATTGATTGATTGATTGATTGATTGATTGATTGATTGATTGATTGATTGATTGATTGATTGATTGATTGATTGATTGATTGATTTATTGAAACTTTAGTGCCCCCGATATAGGAGGTACGCAGACCTGAATAGGAGGCTGGGACTCCACGACTAGAAGCGCGCAAGATTACACAGATTCTTCGCGGCCTCAGCTTCCAGGTGGCCGACTTCTTTTTGGGTCTCAAGGTTCTCGCTAAGATTGTCCCCATTTCAATATACAAAGTGAAAAGGTTCCGGAAAAAAAAGGTGATGGGAATTTTTAAGCCAACCTTAATGTGGACTGTAGCATTAAAAGCAAGGAATTTAAAAACTCTCACACTAAGCGATAGTAAAATCATACATCGCTTATCTAGTCATATTAGCCGGCATATTGTCGCGAAAAAAAGAAAACGACAGTGGCGCGAGAGGAGCCCTCGCGCTAGGCCAGCCATTAAATCATCTTTCTTCAAGTCGCCATGTTGTGCCGTCTTTTCGCTTGTCGCCACGAAACATTTTAGTTGGTGCGGCGTACATCATCGCCATCCTCTCCTTGGAGAATAGACGTCATCCGTGCGCCGGGATTATCGACCGAGAGCCCTGGGATATCGCCGCGCAGCTTCGCCCCAGTCCTTTTGATATACATAGCCCTTCCTGCCCAGACACGACCAGCCGCAACTACCGCCGCCCCACCCCGAGTCCGGACCTGACGATAAAGCGCGCACACTAACTAACCAGAGACCAGATCAGAGTAATGACCCGACGGACCCGAAGAACCGAAAGACACGAACACGCAACCCGCACCCCGCCCAGCCGCCCGACGCGACCTCGAGCCATCGGTCCCATGGATGCTTTTGTGGCGGACAGTAAAAAGCTCCAGGCGAGGCGGATCACCCAAGCATCATCGTGGTCATCGTCATCGTGGTGGCAACCGCATCATTTTTTCCTATCCTTTCTTGAACATCCTCACCATCACGTCACTATCAACTTCAACGAACCGATCGGGACGATCGATCGGTGGCCCCGGGAAGTGTTGCGAAGAATATCGGCAGTGGCGCGAGAGGAGCTCTCGCGCCGGCCAGCCATTAAATCATCTTTCATTCTGTAGCCATGTTGTGTCGTCTTTTCGCTTGTCGCCACGTAACAATATAATTTCAGCAAGGGATCATCACGGTGTGCATTTAGGCATTAAAACGGTTTCACATTCAAATTTTATTAACTAAACTAGTATATAGAATGAGCAATATAATCAAGGCGCGAACCTTCTTTGTGCTACACTAATGCCATTATGTAATGAGATGCATATCGCCTACAGAATTGTAGCTGGGGAAACATTTATCTAATCTATTACCAGATCACTTCAAGTGCGCACTCGGAGTAATAATGCATATCTGGAACAATTCTAACGCTAAACATTTACTCGATTAGTACGTGACCATGGACTCCTCACAGTCACTCAACTTGTTAAATATAACCTATGTATACTCTTCTACAAGTTACTAAAAGGTGGGCTTTCAGTATCATTTATCCCGCAAATCTCTATAATCAAAAATAACCACGCGACTTTCACAAAAACAATTATGGGTTCCTAGAGTGCGTACAAATTATGGCAATCAAAGTCGTTATCTCAGTTATAATGCTATGGAACGCGTTACCTTTCACCATCGTATCACTAAGCAAAAGCAGATTTTCTTCCGAAGTGATAAATATCTTTTTTATCTCTACCAAATGACTCCTAAAACCTCGACGACGAATGTTTATTATCAAATTCGCTTGGCAAACATTTTCTCTATCTTCGCACACTTGAATTTTGTATGTTATGTTGCTTTCCAGCCTTTTTATTATGAATAGTTAACAGAACAGAACAAGGGTTATGGGGCTGCCAAGCCAACATTTCGACAAGGGTACTTGTCGAAGCGTTGGCTTGGCCTGCGAACTGGGGCTCCCCCTCAACCCTTGTTCAGTTCTATTTCATATTATGTAGCCACCTTCTTCTCGTTCTATTCTGGACTTTTTTGCATTCCGATGTGGTTTATTCTGACATCTGTCATCTTTTATTCGTCTTGTTTTTCATACGGTCGCTGACTGGAACCTCGTTCTGAGTGTATGTTTTGTAACGACTTTTTTAAGTGAATAAATAAACTTCAGGGTTGGTTCTATAGGTTTCTATAGGCAGCCTGATACGCCTTTAACTTTTTTTAATGTGATGGCATTTAAGCTGCCGTCAAGGGTAAACTTCTCATTCTCTATCACGAAATTTGCCGAATGGCCGAGAGTATTGACGTCGTCGAGGTCACGTGACAGCAAGAATCAATCATATAACGATGACAAAATTGAAATTGCATCGAAATATTTTGAGTTTTCATTCAAAACACCATTGCTAAGCACCTTCTAAGAAATAAACACTGAAAGAAAAAACGTCAGCCTGGGAGTATTCGAAGCGCAGCCCTTTCTGTAGCAAGCCGGTTGCAAGCTGAAAGAACTTTCGTTCAATGCGATAACTCATGCGACAGCCTCGTGCCTGAAGTAAACAGCACCCACACATTACAGCAGCACATAGTTGAAGCTGAAGCCACCAATCAGACCAATACTACTTTGGGACAGCACCTGCACAAACGTCTGTTCTTTTCCAGAACCAGCTGGCACACAGCGCGCTACGCTCCGAGCAGCAGTCAGTGATGATGGTGATGATCTATACAGATGAAAGAGGTGAAAGTTCACGCGCTGCGCTCACACAAATCCCCCCGACAAGAGAGCGGCCACCCTGGTCGCTGATTACAGGGATGAAGGTCGACAGGCATAAGGCTTCTTGCGCGAGACGTGGACGATCTCTTCGGAGCGACGACGTCGATCTGCGACGGTGTGCGAGGGAATAACGCGATAGTTCACCGGAGACGTTTTTTGGAGTACTGTATAAAGGCCAATGTAACGATGGAGGAACTTCTCACACAGGCCCGGATTGCGGATTGGTGTCCACAGGAGAACTTCATCGCAGGGGCAAAAGGAGGGAGTTCAATGGCGTTGATCATACAGGGCTTTGCGTTCTTGTTGAGCATCTTCAGTGTTCAAACGGGCAAGTTGGCGACACTGGGCCATACGAGTGGCAAACTCTTCGCCCAGAGATTCAGACGTAGAGGGAGCAGAGAAGAAAGTAGTGTCGAATAGTGTCGATGGTTGACGGCCATAAACTAAAAAGAAAGGGCTATAACCAGTAGTGCGCTTAGCAGCGGAATTGTAGGCGTAGGTGATAAAAGGTAAAACGTTGTCCCAGTTCCGGTAATCAGGAGCGACATACATGGATATCATGTCGGACAAAGTGCGATGAAACCGCTCGATGAGTCCGTTGGTTTGAGGGTGCTAGCTAGAAGAAGTCTTATGGACGGTGTTGGCCGCGCGCAGTACTTCCTCAAGGACTTGAGAAAGAAATGTCTTTCCACAGTCGCTAATGAGAATACGAGGAGCACCATGACGCAAAACTATCGCAGGAAAAAGTCGTCGACTTCAGAGGCGGCACCGGAGCGAAGAGGTGTGGTTTCAGCGTACCGCGTTAGGTGGTCGATGGCAGTGACAACAAAACGGTTGCCGTCTGACGTCAAAGGGAGAGGACCAAACAAGTCAATGGCGACCGTGTCAAAAGGCACAGATGGGCAAAGTAGAGGTTGCAGTAGGCCAGCAGGAATGAATGTTGAACGCTTGCGATGCTGGCAAGACGGACATGATGAAATGTATTTGGTGACGCTGGCAGAAAGCCCAGGCCAGAAGTAGCGGCTCTTGATACGATCGTAAGTTTTAAAGTGGCCTAAATGTCCACCAGTGGGGTCGTCGTGGTAAGCCTCCATAATTTTAAAACGAAGGCAGCGAGGGGCAACGGGTACCCAGCGTTGACCCGTAGGGTGATAAACGTCGCGGTAAAGTGTTCCATGGTGAAATCGGAACCGACGAAGCTGACGGCGCAAGCGACTGTTCGGGACAACTGATTCTCCGCGGAGGCGAGCGATGATTGTGCGGCAGTAAGGGTCAGTCAGCTGCAGGGACGAGAAATCAGCATCGTTCTCGAGTGGAGCTATAGCGATGGGTGCAACATTCATGTGGCCAGCAGAAGGCTGACTCGGATGGCAGGAGGGAGAGGAGACAGTGTGTGGAGCCGCGTCAGTAGGTATCAATGGGCACCGAGAGTGATGGTGATGGTGTATTCTTGAAGACGTAGTACCCAGCGACCCAGTCGACCCGATAAGTTCTTCAGCGATGACAGCCAACAGAGTGCGTGATGGTCTGTGACAATGGTGAAGTGGCGGTCATACAAATAAGGTCGAAATTTTTGAACCGACCAAACAACAGCGAGGCACTCTTGCTCGGTAATAGTATAGTTACCCTCAGCTGCAGTAAGCGTACGACTGGCGTATGCGACGACTTGCTCTTCAGACACTGCGTTGCGTTGCAAGAGAACCGCGCCAATACCGTGGCCACTGGCATCTGTGTGAAGTATGGTGGGCGCGTCAGCATCAAAATGGCGAAGCACAGGAGTGGAAGTGAGTGCCTGCTTGAGAGCTTTGAAGGCGTCTTGACATTGAGTGGACCAGGTGTAAAACACTTGGGGAGACACGAGCTTGTGTAACGGGGCCGCAATTGTTGCAAAGTTCCGAATAAAACGGCGGAAGTAGGAGGCTAAGCCAAGGAAGCTGCGAAGATCTTTCTGACGTGGGGTCGAGGAAAGTTAACGACAGCCGCAATTTTTTCGGGATCAGGCTGGATTCCTGCCTTACTGACGACATGGCCGAGTACTTTGATGGTCTTACTGGCAAAGTGGCATTTCTTGGTATTCAGCTGAAGCCCCGCCTGAGCAAGGGACGTGAGGACTTCAGTGAGACGCTGTAAGTGCTGAGCGAAGTTTGACGAGAAGACAATGATGTCGGCGAGATAACATAGGCATGTTTTCCATTTCATGCCGCGAAGCACGGTATCAATCATGCGTTCAAAGGTGGCCGGCGCATTGCAGAGTCCGAAAGGCATCACGTTGAATTCGTAGAGACCGTCGGGGGTAGAAAAGGCAGTCTTGTCCTTGTCTGCATCGTGCATAGGAATTTGCCTGTATCCCAAGCGGAGATCGAGACTAAAGAAATACTCAGCGCCTTGGAGACAGTCTAATGCGTCATCAATACGAGGCAAAGGGTAAACATCCTTGCGCGTGATATTGTTAAGTGCCCGGTAATCCACGCAGAAGCGGGTGAGCCATCTTTTTTTCGAACGAGAACCACAGGTGAGGACCAAGAGCTCGTAGATGGCCGGATGACATTTCGAGCAAACATATCAGCAACTTGCTCCTCAATGACTTTGCGTTCTGCTGCTGAAACACGGCACGGCCGTCGTCGAACAATAGCAGAGCCGTCCGTCTCTATGCGATGAGAGGTGACGGAGGTCTTCCCCAGCGCTGAGGCGCACACATCAAAAGACTCTCGGTGCCGCAAGAGGACGTCTAGAAGAGCTGTGGACTGCTCTGATGTAAAGTCAGGGCTGATGGCGGCTGCGAGCGCAGAGGATGTCGGAAATGGAGGCTTGGCAGCAGGCGGTGGTGCGCTGGAAAGTGTGTGGAGGGGAACGGGATCACAGTCAAAAATAAACCCAACTGTTGCTCTCCTGGACAGTCGGCTAGAGAGTTGTATTGAGGGCCGCAACCACTGCGCAACCACGGGTGAAGGAGGTGAGGCACGAGGCAAGAGCTAGGCCGTCGGAGGTCCACCGAGGAGCGGGCATAACGAAGGCCTCGCCATTGAGAGGGTAGTCCAATGCCACGATGATCAGCTGCTCGCGTCCTGGGGGCAAAACGAAATCAACTGCTGCAAACACGTGTGGTGGTGAACAATCAGAAGTTGGTAATATATCGGGGTCCGCAAGATGAATAAGGCGCTCACGGCAAGAGATGAGGGCGGACGCCAACGATAAGAAATCCCACTCCAAGATCATGAGATGAACGCACGTGGGGAGCACAATAAATTCAATATGATGTCGCTGGTTATCGATGAGGACACGTGCTGTGCATTGGCCGGTGGGTTTCATAAGAGTTCCATTAGCTCCACGAAGTGGCGGACCGATGTATGGCGTTAGAACTTTGCCCAGATGAGAACACAGAGAGAAATGCATGACGGAATAAGCGGCGCCGGTGTCGCTGAGGGCCTCAACGTACAATTCTTCAGCAATCACTACTAACATATTCGACGGTCGCCCAGGAGGAATTGTAGATTTCGAACTCGTAGCAGCTTTCCCTCCAAAAACTGCTTCGGTTAGTTTTCCGTTATAGGTTGGAAGGGTTGCGAGGCAGGCCGAAGCGATGACGTGCGGCGAAAATGCGAAGGGGATCGGCGTTGGGAAGGACGCGAGGGCCGTGAAACATCGGTGGAATTCGGAGGAGAGGAAGAACGTCGGTAAAAGTCTAAGTAGGGCAATGCAGAATCATCAGGCTAGCGTATGCGGGCACGTTCAAAGGGAGCATAACCTCGTTGCTCGTCTTGCTGGCGGCGGCGACAGACACGGGCAATGTGGCCACGTATCCCACAATAGTAGCACACAGGGCGGGAGGGGCGCCAGGCTGTAACAGGACGGTGCACTGTAGGATATGGTGCCATGGCAGCGACGTGACCGCACACGGGTGCCGAACAAGTCGGGGAAGGCGGGGTGGGTTGACGTGAAGTAATCTCGGCATAGGTTGACAAGGGATGTTGGGAGGCGATGGGAGACGGCGGGGGAGGTTGGGAGGCAATGTGAGGTGGGGCAGGAGCCACAGTGCAGTTGAAATTCGTCAGTTCATCTTTGATGATGCTGCGCAAATTCACCGTTGCTGGCGGAAGAGTTGGAGATACAGCAGAGAGGTTGGTGAGGCCGTAGATCTTCTCCCGGATCATGGTGCGTATTAGGGACCGCAAATTTCCATCTATGAGGGAGCCGCCATCACTGGGGTCTTGCACGAGGCGGCACGACTGTAGCTGGTCCAGACGTTGACATGTGGATGTGATGTCAGACACGGAAGACGAATTTTTAACCACGAAGGTATTGAAAGGAGCAGTGTTGATGCCCTTAATTAAGTGGCGAGCACGCTCAGATTTAGGCATAGCAGCGTCGACACGGCGACAAAGAGCCAGAACGTCCTCGATATACGACGTATAGGACTCGCCGGGCTGCTGCAGACGAGCTTCAAGTTTTTTCTTTGCCTGCTCTGAGCGACCAGCCGGAGCGCCAAAAATTTTCTTTAGCTGGTCCGTGAATGTAGGCCAGTCAGCGATGTCATCCTCATGATTGAGGAACCAGGTATTGGCGACGTCAGCCGAGTAGAAGACGACGTTGAGCAGTTTATGAGCGTCATCCCAGCGGTTAAATGTACTGACCCTGTTGTAGTTGTCGAGCCAGTTGTCGACATCTTCACCGCAAAGGCCAGCAAAGATTTGAGGATCGCACTGGCGGCTGGTGACTGTACAGGCAGGGGCAGCCGCAGTAGGAGCAGGAGACGCCGGGGGTGAGCGAGCACCGTTGCCCTCATCCATAGCACAGGGCCGTTGACGCAAGCGAAGGCCTGAACGGAGCTCCAGGGAGAACGGTAGGTGGGCCTAAAGCGAGAGGTGGGGAAAACAAATCGCACCTCCGCCACTTGTAAGACAGCATTTGCACAAACGTCTGTTCTTTTCCAGAACCAGCTGGCACACAGCGCGCGACGCTCCGAGCAGCAGTCAGCGATGATGATGATGATCTATAAAGATGAAAGAGGTGAAAGTTCACGCGCTACGCTCACAATACCAATGCTGATAAGCTGGTCCACCACAAATTTATCACAAATAGGCCGCCAAATTCTTCAGACCACCCGCATATTTACAAATTAAGTTTCATTAGCAAGTGAATTAGGGGGCGGTCAGTATATTCTATCAAGGTAACCAAATTTTAAGGGTTATGAGAGTTCAGTGAGTAGATTACGAAGGATAGAGGACTGAGTCGCGTGGAGGCAGATACAAACGGCCTCGTACACGAACTTACACGCACTCAACAAAATGTATCCCACACAGTACACTGACAAATGCCCTTGGTGCCAAGAACCACCCACGCTGTACCACATAACGTGGGCATGCCAGAGGATAAGCGTGGTACCCGTTATAAGAAACCCGAGTGTGGAGCAATTCGAGGGAGTGCTCTTCAGCGATCGCCGAGTCGACCAAGGAGGTCTGATTCGGCGAGCACAACTTGCAGCAGCATCCATCTCAGCCCTGGACTAAGGGCAACCGACCTTTGTCTTAGAAGATGGACAAAGCCATCTGAAAACCGCAGAAGACAAGCCAATCTAGAGCTAAATAAAGTTTTTCGCTCACTCACGAAGGATTAGGATGCTGGATTGTATAATCATTTATCTTAATTTAATGCAAAATTCGAAAGCGTTCTTGAAAGAGGTGGCGCACGCATGTCCGTATGCAATGTCGCATTACTATTTTGAACAAGTGTTTGCGAAGACGAAGAAGTCCTTTAAGGCGGAAGCCTTTAATGGCTTATGCTGTCGCGGACAAACTGTGTCCCGTATTTACGGGGCTCTGATTGGCCGAGGCGGGAATACGTCATAGAGGTCTCGACCAATCACAGAGCATTACCACAGTATGCGCTAGTGCGTGCCTTATGTGGCCATATGTCAAGTAATGATCATATATTAATTTATATTGATGAATTAATTAATAATTGTTGACTAAGTAATTTTTATTAAAAAAGCAATGATTATTATGGTCACTAATTAATTACACACCTAACTGCAAATTTATTCCTGACTAATAATTAATCAATTAGTTCTAGTTATGTAGCAGAATCCGACACTCAGGCTTTCGCCTTTCACTACTTTAGTCGCTAAAGTCCCTCGTAATTTTATTATTACTTTTAGCAATTAAAGGAAGTGTCAACGCATCTCCCAACAACCATCTTCCTTTCCGCCAGCAAACTTGGCCAATACGTGTATACAGGGGGATAAGGGGTATTTGAATGTCAGCAGGAGTTGTGTGCCATTGCAGTAAACCTGCATGCTACTCCTATAGGGTGAAAAAAGGGAAGAAAAAACGAAACAGAAATCACTCGATATTATGCTCGCACAAAAACATACGCATACACAGAGCGAGTCAAAGGATGTGTATCGACCCCATGTCCTTGAGGAAAGATTGTTTTTCGGCTGTGCAGAAGGCTCATTGTACCAGGGACCGAGCACATGCTTAAGATACAGGATTTCATCCTGAACTAATCATATATTAGAACGTAATGCACTGGGGTGCGCGATAAACTTTTGATAGCCACATATCAAGTGTTCAAAATCTTCAGGCACATCCCGTAGCAAGTAAAAGGCTGCTGTATAAACCGATGTTTTTTGAAGGAGGTATTTGTTGTATGTCATGAACAAGCTGTTGAATTCACTGCAGGCAGTTACGATGGCACATTTCCAAATTGTGTGCAGTCCGCAAGTCAGAAGAGGGTTGAATTCGAAGCAAATGTATGCATTTATATTGCGGATGACAGCATAGAGAGCGCTGGAACTGCCAGGATTCAGCAGCCACAATTCTGCCGTCATCTCTTCGTGAGCATAGAATGAGAATCCGCACTGACTTATCGCCATGTACTCGTAGTGTTGTCTAGTTAGCTGGCAGTTTTAAAGTAATGGATGGTTTCCAGTTAGCATTCCGAACGTCCGCTCGAGGTTTTTATTACTGAAGACAAGCCGAAAGAAGACCCAATAGCCAGTCAGGTGAGAAGCCAGGCTGCTCTGATTCGGACTGGTGAGCTTTCCGGCAGAGTGAGCATCCATTTGCGCAGGCCGGTGAGGAGTAGGCATGTAGACACTAACACGGCACCCGACGCGGTGTACTTGTCGGGAACCTCACCGAAAAATGCCACTTGCCAGACAAAAACGAACACAATGTCGGCTGCCGACCGTACCACAGATACGGGCCCAGCCTGCTCCAGCTGGAGGGCTCGCGTCATGAACATCTGGCCTACGAAGCTAAAAATACCCAGCAGTACGAGAAGCCAGTAGTCTAGGTCAAAACGTGGGAGCTTGACTCGCTCGGTCGTCAGCCAGATAACAGTTGTCTCCAGCACGGCTACCCAGCCAAAGTTGAACATGATGACCGAATGGTGTACAACATTCACCTTGCGCACCACAATGTAGACACTGGCACCAAACACAGTCGATGACAGTGCAGCCGCCACGCCGCGGGTGCGCACGGGGTCTCCTCCTCCACCACCGAACAGCAGCGGCAGCTTCGTTATGAGAGCGAGGCCGACCATAGTGACCAGGATTGCGACCACTTGAAATAACCCACAGGGCTCCTTGAGAAATACCCTGGCCAACACTGAGACGAAGATAGGCACACTGAAGATGATGACCGATGCGTCTGCAATCGGCATGTACTGGACGGCGTAGAAGCGCAGGAACAAGTTCGTGGCACCCAGCAGCCCTCGAAGGATCAAGAGTAGCCGCATGCCTTGGGGTCCAAGAGGGTGCTCACTGCTGCAAGCCACCAGAGGCGCCGACAGCATCAGGATGCCCACGTAGCGCACCACGGCCAGTTCGGCTGCTGAGATGTAGCTGCGGAGCAGCACATGTTTATTTAAGCTAGAAGGCATTCCTTCAAGATGAAGGACGTTGCAGCAAAAGTCTTACCCCTATATAGGGCATACTGGTCCGCTACTCAAAGATGCCACCAAGGCATTTTATTTATTTATACTGCAGGCGAACGCTCTGTGTCCAGAATACAAGACATTACGACAAGACGATTGAACTGTATAAAGCAACTATACAACGAAAAGGACAAAAACTAAGAACACAATGCCAACTCTAGGAGTCTTATAGAAAGGGACGAAATTCAAAAACACAGTGTCACTCAAGAAGACCAAAATCGGATAAAAACGCATTCCAGCTCATTTGCAAATCGTTACCTCAAAAACGCCTCATGGCAGTTTCTTTCATTCCTTCACTGCTTTAAGGGAAAAAAGATGTTCTCAGAAGAAGTTGTTTTCGTAAAAAATTAAGGAGCTTGAGGAACGACACAAGAAAAATGCAAGCCTACAGTTAAAGAGCTTTAATATTCTTCCATCAACTTTTCTCCGCCATCTTCATCCTGCAGGAAATGCACGGGCTATATTTTCTTGAATCTGAACTGCCATACAGGGGCATTTTACTGGATCATAGCAATATGACCCTCTGCCTTGAGTGGAACTTTCACGCTCAAGCTGAAGCGACTTTTTCTAGGAGTGCGCACGTTTCACTTCTTTCAGCCTTGTTGAATCAAGCATATATGTTATAGCCATCAGTGTGCATACTTTTGCGTGGACGCTCCCTCAAGGCGATTCCAACTCCTGGCTGCTTCTCAGACTTCTTGCTGAATTTCTGTACGACATCTTGTACCCTTTCTAAATTATAGCAATTTGACAGGCCAAGCAGAGAAGCATACACCCCAAGCGCTATATTTAGCACTTTTAGCATTGGTGTTGTGTGCTTCCCAGTGTGAACAGGCTGGTTGCGCCAAAAGAATTTCAGTTTAGGGCGCTCGACTACTGTGCACAAGGATGCGGGATGGAAACCCTGCCGCGGCGCCCGCTTTCGGAAGGAAACGGAAAGCCAGGGGCCCGTGTGCTGTGCTTTGCCAGTGCACGTTAAGGAACCCCAGGTGGTCAAAATTTCCGGAGCCCTCCACTGCGGCGTCTCTCATAGCCTGAGTGGCTTTTGGGACGTTAAGCCCAATAAACCAAACCAAACTAATTTCAGCTTGCGGCATCAACAAGCGGAACGTATCATACTACTTCAGTTTCTTTCGTATCATTTAGTAGGATTTCGCTTGAGTCGGGAACCTAATGTCAAGTGCATGGAAAACTGGCTCTGGCTTGTACGGTTATCTAATATCTGTGCGTCATTAAACTGCATACAATTATCTGGTAAACATACATTTTAGTTAAATTTTAGTTATTCTTTCAACGCAATGCAATGCACAAAAACCTCAAAATAAGTATCTTAGGCTTACATATGCTGTAATTCTTCGCAATTTCTTTGGGCGCCACCACACAAGCTCAAGATTACCTTTTCTGACAGGCATTTCTTTTGCCTTAGTTCACTCTACGTTCGTTCTACCGACACCCCATAATTATTGCCTCTTTGCTCGACCAACCACCATCGAGGCTAGGAAAAATGTGCAGCGCCTTTTACACCTAAGCACTTACTGTAGCCTCTTGACGATGACGGTGCAGAGGGAGAAAAAGAAGCTGGAGAGCGACGAGAAGGCGAGCCCCTTGTACACCTGCCATGAATCGGACACCTGGTCTTCGCCGTCGTCGCCAGCTTTCGGCTCAATCTCGCTCAAAGATATCCCCTTGACGTCATCGGGAATGGAAGCACAGTGCAGGGTGGCCTCTTTCCGCTTGGAAGGAGGCAACTGCGACTGGGATGCGACAGTCGAACACGGAAAAGAGGCCATCGGTCGCACAACGGGAATCGCTGACTATCCCTCTACGTTTTTCAATGCTCCTCAGGACCGCCGGCCATCAGCGACGTGTGGGTCGGTACATGCATGAGCACGTATTAGAGACATCACTTCTGTCAGGTGGTGGTACATGCAAGGAAGCAGCACATAGTCGACGACATAAATTAGAGGATGTGCCTTGTTGACAGCTAGTTACTTGCACTTGTGCTTAGCTTTACAGTTCTCTGATGTTGAGCAGTTGGAACGTGCTCATCTTCTTGATACGCAGCCAACGCAGAAGCTTAGATTGTGTACGTGACATCGCTCAAATACTTCTCCGCACGTCCACTGATTTATCAGGCCGACAGTGCGCATGGCATCTATAGCCTAACTCTTGCTGGTAAATAATCATGTAATGCATGCACGTCTACAAGCGTGCAGTTGTTGTGTGTCGATTTGTTAGTCGTAAAAGAGAGGGCCACCTGCCCTACCAATGCGGCGTCCCAGTGGGTCACAGCATATTCAGATGTCGAAGCTGAATCTTGAAAATAAAATAATTACCAGCAGATCATGCACCTGATATTAAGCAGTGAGTGACATCCTATATTAATGACTGCCTTAATATCCCAAGTGATTGCCCACCCTGCCACAACCTCAAATTCATAGAAACATGATGTACCATATGTCTCGGGAATCGAACCAAACAAAATTGAAAAACGCTAGAAAATATCAAATCAAATTAAAGTTTATATCCCATCTAACAATGCAGATGAATGAATCGCAGAAAAAAGCTGTGCTTGACGAGTCTACAATCCTAATGATTGGCAGGGAGGCAACACAAGAGTTCATACAATTTTAGAAACAAGCACATCAAAGAAACACTAGAGAATACACGAAACAGCAATATGTATACATAATGAAACTTGAACCACGTCATTCAAAAACTGATTATGCATTCCTCGATGAGAAAAAGTACATATCGACGTTAATGTGGATGTACCCATTTAGAAGAGATGGAAGAGTGTGTTTGAAGGCATTCCCTACCAAGATTTAACCGATGTGTTGACACTATCCATTCTTCGCCATTTCTTGTTGGATAGACTGATTCTTTTTTCCTTAGTTCTGCTAAATTCTTGCGATTTGTTACATTATTTCTGATTTCTGTTTTAAAAGTGGCATTAAGGCAATATTTATAAAGATTATGTGCTTTAATCACTCTGAAACGACAAAAGAAAGCTGCACTTGGATGTCGGGACGGTAAATTATATGTATTTCGGAAATATTTTTGTAATAAATGAATACGTTCAAGGTTAGTGAATGTTGTAGTACCCACCCACACTAACTGGCATGTAGTTCAAATGCGAGTTGAATATTGAATTGTATTCCAGTATCTTATATTTTAGACGGCATATAACACCAGTGATTTCAGCTATTTTTTTTTTAAGATATTTATACGTGGCAAGGTAAGGCCAAGAGATTAGTCCAAGATGACACCGCACAAAGCACGCAGAAACACAGCAGCATCAACCGGGCACCAATCGACACTGTTCGAACGTCGTCTTCACCGAAACTCACGAGATTCTTGTCCTTGATATGTAATTATATCAATTACATACTCGACTGGCCGTATTCGGATATCATATAATGTCCCAGTTACTGCTATTGTCATTATTTCTTATCACTGACACTACATCGCCTTCCTTGGCTGGGTGCAGAAAAATTGTTTCATCATTCTGAATTCGAACATATTTGCAAGCGTCATATCCAGTTGCACAGGTAGGCAAGTTCGTTAAAAAAGTATTAAATACATTAGCCATTTCAACGCCAGAAACTTCTTTTTCATCAATATTTAATTTTGTGACTGCAGTGCATGAACTGTCCCGCTGCAGAAGTGTATTGAATCGCGACCATAGTACACCCATGTCGAGCATTCTTAACCTCTAGAGGTGACACGTTATAGGCTGTTCGTGCAGAATGCAGTTTCTTAGTCCGTTTATTCCAATACTTCTTAAATAACGCAAGGTCCTCAACCTTCCGGCTGCTCAAAAATTTTCTATAAAGCTTGTCTTTCATTTGTATTTCTCTGCGAAGCTCTGGTGTTAACAATGGCTTGCAGATTCTGCGACTTTTCACACGTGTTACAAAAGGAAAGCAGTCGTGCTATATCTGTTTAAAGCAATCGACAAACGTATTATAAGCAACATTTGCATAATGAAGTTCAGCTGTCTTACTCTAATCTCCTTTCATAAGCGCATCAATGATGCTTCTGTAATAGCCTGGTATGTGATTGATGTAGACTTACCTCCTATTGTACTAGCCTTCTCAATGCAAGCAAACACCGGAACATGATCCCTGACACAGCAAAAAAATATACACCAGAAAAAGCATTCAGCTGCATAGAGTCAGTAATATATAAATAAAGAATTGAATGGCCTTCACTTGTGACTCTTGTTGGTGTATTGATCAGGTTAACAAACCCATTAGACATAACCGTCATATTAAAACCTCTAGCGGATGGGTTGGGAATACTCATGCCTATATTGAAGTCACCACATGCTATTAAAATTTTCTTATCATGATACTGAACAACAAAAGCCAGCAACATGTCATAAAACTGTAAAAATGATGCGATATTATCGTTAGGAGGACGATAACATAGAGAACACAGCACTTTTTGTAGAAACTGAAATAATTTCATAATCTGCTTTAATTAAAGTGTATGCTTCAAGTAATTCGCCTTCAACGTCGTCCTGAAGCAATAATGCAACACCGCCGCCTCGAACATGTCTGTTTGCCTACTATGTCGTATAATTCTTCAACCTGAAAACGTCACAGTCACTTGTGCTCCATGTCTCGGTTAACATTATTGCAGAGAATTCAACGGAAAAACTAGCAAAAAATTCTTCCAGGCAGAACACTTTGTTTTTCACAGACCTAGTATTCAGGTGAACACAATTGAGCAGGTCGCCGAAAACTCTGACCCCACTTGATCCACATCACTGGGCAAATAATAGCGAGTAACATCCATCGTTTTTTTTTTTTTCAACAAATTAAAACGAACAGAGCTTCAGTTACAGGCTGTAAAGGTCAGCTTTGGTCTTAATAACGATGGCAACTGCACCGCTGGTCTTTCGAACCTGAGCTTTTCCGTTCACATACCAGACAAAATCAAAGCCTTTTTTCCTTTGCCTTATTTTTCACGTCTCGAAGGAGTTCTCTCTGGTAGCTAGTTAAGTTTTCCTGGATTGAAAACTTTTTGTTCACTGCCGCCCGCTCTCTGAGCGCCTTTATTTCTGTGTCCTGTCTTCTTATCTTCTGCTCAAATTCATCGAACTTTCCTGACATAAACTGAATGATGTTTCAATGTCACTGATTTTTTTTTCAACAAGTGCAGACAAGTTTTCGATTAATGGCCATGAGAACATCGGTTCAAACTTCGCTTTGAAAGCGTGTCGCAGCGCTTCTGCATGTTAGGCATCTCTAATTAGCCTTGGCGGTTTCGATTTTTCTCTTAAGGGATTTCTCGGTTACGCCAGCGCACTTGATACAGTGGTAGTCGCTCGAGCATTCTTAGCATTTCACTGACCCCGATCCTTCCTCCAAGTGAATAGGCAACTGACATTAGAGGCAATTATAAGACATAGCTGAAAATGTTAGCATAAAAAAGTCACAGCAGCAACAACAAATCGCAGATTGAACAATTGCAGGGTGATGCTATGGCAGCGGCAGCAGCAGCAACATTATTGGTTAATTATTGATAAAATAATAAGAGTGCTTTGTACACCAACCTGCAAAAAGCAGGATTCCTCGATAAGCAGGTAATTCCACGAGCTGTCACCGCTCCCAAATGACCACCCAGCACGAAGACGCCGAGTTATATAAGTCCCCGCAGTGTGCTAAATGCGCATGCGATGGCAGAGTTCGTAGAAGTGGTGATGCAAGATGACCAGGGCTTCGGGGCTTGCAGAGTGGCACTGTTAGCAGGGCTTTGTGCAGAGCCGGCACCCCGTTCGAAGGTTTCCACGAAGGCTTGTGTCAGCAGAGAAAGATCACGGAAACTGTAAAAAGCAGGATTCCTCAAAAAGCAGATGGTTCCACGAGCTGCCACCGCTGCCAAATGACCACCAAGCACGAAGACGCCCAGTTATATCAGTCGCCGCAGTGTGCGCACTTAATTTTCTTTGCATCTATCAACTACGGGCTGTTATTTTGCTCGCAAAGTTTATAACACGCTGCTTTAGTGTCCGCAAAATCCACTGCTCGCTTCGCACGAAGGTTTAGCCACAGGAAACTATAATTACGTCCGGCGCAATTATGAAGATGTCATGAGGAGATCGAATTGGACAACACCTCTATAGAAGCTCTACATTAAAGTACAGCGAGGTACCCACCGCCAGTTCCGTATCAGCCGCATGCCTTTCATGTGCTTGTGAAAACAAAATGATTACCTTCGTCATCTAGTTCGTTTTTATACTGCACACCCGTCCTCTTATACTTGTTTCCCAAAAGTAAGGGAAGAGGCATGCGTGAAGAAAAGTTTCTTTCTGTGTCCTATGCCACATTTAATTTTTATTTGTTTTTTTTTGCGGCACAACGTTCAGGAAAGTATTTTTCGTAAATTGCAAGATTCCCGGTTATGCGATGGCTCGATGTTTTTGCATTATTGATATTTGGGCTAAACAGCCGTGAGAGATGGCTCTGAGCATTACGGTACGCAAAGAATCGCGGGAAATTGTAGGCTAGACACTACCGGGTCCGACTTTTCCCTGCGCACTTGTTTCATCGCAGCCGACTTCTTTGTCAGCGTCGTTCAAACACAGAGTCATTTGCGCTGCAACATCGCTGATTGCACTGTATCTTTGCAAGACCTGCTCATGGTGCATGTCTGCATGACGTGAGCGAAGAAGTAGAGAATCAGAAGAGGTGATGGCACGCTGTCATGTGGTTAATATTCAGGTGCGGTCCAGTTGGTCTACAAATGCTCTTCAGCCGGATTCACAAGTGTGTGCGAGTTATTGCGCCAATCATTACATATTTATTTTCTGCCACTCCACAAAGGGGTATGACACGTGTAAAATTGTGTAGACGATAGATTTACTTTACAAAAAGTGTGCGAATGTTGTTAGTTGGAAAGCAGACGACCATAACTATTCGCACCGTGCACCTGAAAGCATCGCCGAGCGGGCCCACAGAAAGTCTCGTTAGATTTTCATTTTTATATTGCGGCTCCCATTTTGGGCGAGAATACACCTTGAAGCTGATCAGAGTCGACATTGCGCTGGTCCTGTATGATGCAGCACAATCCGCAACCCTGTATGTAGCACTAATGTATCATAAGCGATATCAACACAGCGACAGCGCTAGAGCAAGCGAGCAGAGAAAAAACTTCTAAGGACAATTACGATACTCCCCGGTGCGAAATTTCAGCGCACATTTTGAAGCTGACTTCCGATATAATGAGGCAAGGAATTTGAGAGGTGCTTGTATGTATGTATGTGCAAGTGCAAAGATATTTCTTTTTTTTTTCTATCTTTGGGAGGTGGAAATATATATCATTATTACGGATTCGCATGCTGCGTACCTAAATTATATGCGGGGCAGAATTGCGCTGCTAGTTTGCAAGATCCTGAAACAGTCTGAAATATAAGCGTCGCTCAAAGAGCCGGTTTCGGTACGAGGTCATCAGTGCGCCACCACTCGACCTTTTCCCCTTCACGCTATCGGGCCGGAATCCTTCATGGCGGAATGTAAATTTTGCGGGCAGAAGGCAGATTTGCGCCATATGGTTTGGACCAGCCAGGCTAGTAATATTTTAGCCACTTCAATCGGCCAACAAGGGAAAGATGGGAGGCAACCCGAGCCAGCTCGGAGCTCGAGGACCAACAAGCCCCCGAAGGAAGAACGAGGGCGGCGGCCTTAGCCAACGGAATCCTGGGCTGAGTATCCGACCAACTCTCCCATAAAGATGTAAATCCCCTCCCTTTTTCCTTTCAATAAAATGTTTTCTTCATCCCCACCACGAGCCCAAAGCTAGTTTCTCAAAATAGCAGAAATAACAGCCACAAGCGACCAGCGCAGAGCTCATGGCTCTTCTTTATCTTCTGAGAAATTCTCTTCGACTCGTGGTTCTCTTTCGCTCGGTCAGGCAGCAAACGGCGCGGCTCAACTTCCGAATGGGCGCATGATAGCTAAGCTCTTGAAATTTTCACTCTGAGAAAAAGCATTTCTGAGGAAGTTCATAAAACTGCATACTACATCAATGCCGCAGTGCACCTGCGGAAAGGTATACGTGTAGCGGGCATTCACAATTCTCCAGCTTCGCAGGTCTTTGTTGCCCTCATCAATGTGGCCCAGCAAAATGCCGACTACCTTGCGACTTCATTGCAGAGTTCGACTGTTGCGTGTTATCATGGAGCGCAGCTGAAAACCGAAGGATGTTGGACAGAAGCTGTGCTTAGTTCAAGGAGGCAGTTGAGTTCATGAAAGTATTTGCCTGTTTGCTGCAGGAAATCCGGGCGTCGGCTTCGGCGTTGTTATTGATGGTCGTGTGAGCAAAGAAAACCTGGCAGTAGCTTAGAGAATGACGAGCTTAAAAGTGCGCAAGCTAGAAATGATTTCTCACTAATACAGGCTTGGTTAGGCTGATTAGGCTTAGTAAGTTATATTTACGGCTAGCGTGCTTTCCAACAGCCCGGTACTTTTATGTGAATGTTATCTGGTGCAGACTTTATCTTAGCTAGGCCTATTAGGCTTAACTAAGCCTAGCACGCTCAGTTAGGCTTAGGAACGCTTAATTATGCAAATGTGTGTTCGGACATATTGAGACTTCATTTCGCAACCTGGGTTTCACGTTTCACACAGGTTTAATTGTACGTTAAATAGGCAAAACTAGCTTTGACGTTGTCCTTGACTTTGGTCGTGATACTCATCATCACTTATAGCAATAAGAGTATAATCATGTGTAGCAAATCTACGCATTGTTTTACTATAGCAACACTCTTTTAGGGGAATCGAAACCGGAACACGGGAATCAGCCAAATTCATACTGCCATATAGGCAATAAATGATTTGGCACTAAGACCACAAGCATGCCTCTTGAAAGTGGTAGTTGGCAGGTGGCTTGGCAGAGCTCTGACAGGTCGACAAAACTGTGTGGCATCTCGATACCAAGCTACATTCTGTTGGCAGAAGCTTCCAACTCAGGTAGTATACTTGTGAGATGGAAGGGTGAGTTGGGAGTCTAATCGCAGGACATTGGATCCCAAGCCTGTTATGATACCTTTAAGCCATGCAGGCACATTCCGACGGCTTGGTTAAGCAGTAATGCACAGTCAGTATTACGTCGCACAAAGTGCGAGGCAGTGGAAAGGATATTCAAGAGCACGAGGACGCAGCGGGGGGGGGGGGGGGCGCATGACGCTGACCGCGTTCCCCGACGGCCCCAATTTCTGCATTCTCATTGTAAATAAACTAGTATTCATCGTTACATCGTGTCACTCGGTGGAAAGAGATACAAAATCGGATTCTTGACCCACCAACCATAAGAAAGAGAGCCGATGCTCGGCCAGGCTACCAGTATGATTACCCAAAACAGAAATGATCAGCTAGCGAAGACGCCTTATACGATCATGTCACCAACCACCGCGAGAGTGTACCTTGTGCAAATGAAGTTCCGGCCGCATCAGCGGGAGCCTCACGCGTTTATATGATGGCGGACGAAAGCTTGGAATAAAATTGGCTGAAACATTACTAGCGAATGAGCAAATATATCGCTGGGTCAAGACAAGTGAATGTCGTTTTTGATGGTTTCTTAGTCCTATGGTTCGGAAAGAATAAACATAAGTTTTTTAGCATTGTACAAATTCATCCAGGAACTCAAGAAAATATAAAAAAGCTCCGACTATGTCACTGTGATTAACGGCGCGATACGCCCCGTAATACAAACGCACGCACAGCACTTGCCCAATATGCTATGCTGATCATGCATGTTGCCACTAGTCATGGTAATTGGCATAGAGTGGAACTGTTTGTCACATCTTACAACACTACCAAACACGAGATCCCCATCAGACTAGCCATTCTTTCTCCTTTACGCTCGCTAACTGTGGGCTCCTCTGCACACGTTTCTTCCGTTTTCCTTGGATCCAGATATGTCGGTTTCGTAGATTCTACGCCGTGAGAGGAACCGCAACATCTTGGTCACCTAAGAACGCTGAGCATTAAAGGGACACTAAAGAGAAAAATGAAGTGGGCTTGCATCGATAGAATACCAGTTCCTGATTACAAAAAAGCCACCCTTAATGAAAACAGAGCTGTTATATAAGGTAGTAAAGAGGAAGAACAGAAATACAGGTATCGCCGCCACAACCGAAACGGCCGAAACTCGCAACTACAAATCACGTGACGCGCAAGGGATCCCGGAGGCTGACAAATGCGAATTACGTTGCCCGTTTGAATGCGGTAGTAAGTTTTGTCTCGAATATGATAACATGCTTTTATAAAACGTAAACGAAGGCGAAAAGACAACGTAAATGTTGCAAGGCAAATATAAAGATATACTTGACGGCGCCACAGGCGCCCACATTGTTTCGATTATATTCCGGCTCAGGCACTTCGTGTGTGCTCGGATATTTTCGTTTGGAGCTGCGGCGCCTGAAATACGAGCTCGGAGCAGCAAATGCGCCTACCCAAAATGCGTATCGAATGAAGCTCATGACTGGACACGCACCTGCTAAGTATTCTTAGCTCCCCGCGCGCCAGCAATCACGGAGTCTCCTCTTGCGTCATAGTGTGCGTCATCCTACCCTACTACGTAGTAGGAAAAAACAGTTTGAATTCGACCGGCGGGAACAAATAAAACCTCAACTTCTTATCGCAATATCTCAGCAATAATTGGATTTTTTGCGGCCGCATATTCGGCAACAGCGTCACCAAATGCCGTTTATTAGGTTTTGATACCATATTTGCGTGTCTTTGGTGTCCCTTTACCGCATTTACTGCCGTTATGATTACGGTCGCATTATTACGGTTGCGTGCGCTGCAGGTGACTAGTTCAGGTTTGCACTTCACTCCGCCGACGAGGCAACAGAAATTCTTTAAGTACGAACGTCCGTCTACCACTACTTATGTAACGTCCACTATGTTATTGAAAAAATTACGTCGTCATCGCTGCTCCAACACGGCACCCAGGTTTTTCATGATGCCTGCCTGAAACACTGCCACCACAACTTTCTCTGATTTATCCATAGAGTTCCTTGCACTACCTAGAGGGAAAGCTGAGGGCGCTGCACTTCAGCCACCATGGGCGCGCTAAGAATCATGGGCCGGTGTGCTACTTGTTGCGGGACAGTCGGTTTTTCTCGGGTACGTGGAGGGGCGTTACTGCGATGTTTCTTTTTCGCCATCATCATCATCTGAAGGTGCGTACATAGACCGCGAAAGCCATAGTAGCGAAGGCGCAAAAGCAGACGTCGCCAATGAATGGTTTCTGTTTCCCGAAATGCCACCAAAAACTTCCTTAAGTGATTGCACAATGATAAATATTTTCATAACATTTTTTTATTTCAAAGTTTGCCTATTAATTGTGAAATATTGGTATTTATGCTGCTCAAAACTAAGCCAATAGGAGAAAGAGCCATCGCTTATATTGGATAAATCTCACACTGGCATTCTGTTTCTCTCTCTTTTTGTAATTTATAGTCACAATATTCAATCTTAGGACATTATTTACGGTAGAACAACGTTTATCCTTGCATTACTTTTGGCCAAAAGTTGTAGTTCTGCACTCGGTAGCTCTCCGGCCCATGATGCTTTGAGCGCCCATGGTGGCTGAACTGGCCGCCTGGAAACTCCACGTAAACTCCCATAGACGGCAGCACAGCTTTCCCTCTAGGTAAGAGTAATAAACTCTATGGATTTATGCACCCAGGGACAAGCTTCGCCTGCCCCTAGCAAATTGTTACGCCACGCTGCGATGCAGTGGAAAGGCGAGGAGATCGAGAAGCACGAGTACGGAGCTGGGAGACTCGTCCGACGCTCCGTTCCATGATGTTTAACGGTTCCGCCGGTCTCGTTCTAAATACGCTAGCATCGTCGCAACTTGATATCAATATATATGTCAGATTTTCCTGCATTGCAGTGGTGACTTAGGAGTGTAAATTAATTACAATAATTTTTATGTAGCGGTTCGAAAAAAGCATTTGACTCTGTCGAAACGTCAGCAGTTATGCAGACATTGTGAGATCAGAAAGTAGGTGAGCCATATACGGAAGTACTGGAAAATATCTGTATTGGCTGCACAGCAACCAATATTCTGCATAAAGAAAGCAATAAAATTTCTATAAGTGAAAGTAAAAGCCTTGCAAAGTAACTCAGTAGGACCAACTGCAACGAAAGATTAATGATCTAGATAAAAGCAGAAAGGTAGGCCTAAAACTAATGTGCACGAGACTAAGGTAATGTTGAACAGCCTGGGAAAGGAACAGCATTGAAAAATAGGTAGCGAAGCGTTGGAAGTGGTAGGCGAATATGGCTACTTAGGACAGGTAGTAACCGCAGATGCGGACCACGAAAGAGAAATAACTAGGAGAATACGATTGGGATAGAGCGCATTTGGAAGGTACTCAAGCCTTATTGAGCTTACCGGTATCACTCAAGAAGGAAGCGTACAATATTTGCATCCTACCGGTACTTACCTATGTAGGATAACGAAAAGGGTTCTAGTTAAAGCGTGCAGAGTGGGTCAGAGAAATTACTAAAGTTGCTGACATTCTAGTCAAAATCAAGAAGGAATGGAAATGGGCTGGACATGTAGTGCGAAAAGATAATAACCGGTGGTCTCTAAGATTAAACAATTGAATTCAAATGGAAGGAAAGCATAGCACGGGGCGACAGAAAATTAGGCGAGCAGGTGAAGTTAAGAAGTTCGCAGGGATAGAGTGGATGCAGCTAGCACAGGACCGGATTAATTGAAGGAATATGGAAGAGGTATTTGCCCTGCAGTGAGTATAGTCCGGCTGATGATGATGATGATGATGATGATGATGATGATGATGCAAATTCAGCGATAAAAAGCAAGTGGGAAAGTAGATGTACACGAACGAAGATCCGCAAGGCCCGCTGCAGGCAGGAGCCATAGCGTTTTCACGTCATGCTCTTCAAGCCAAGCTTAAGTGCCCAAAGTATTGCAAGCATTTTGTACGGCATGCACTTTCCTTTCTGTATTGTTGTTCCTGATGCTATCAGGGCTACTCGAACTACTCTCCAATGTTTCTGGGGCGAGGACAATAGCAAATAAATACTGATTTTAAGGGTGTCATACCAGCAATGCAAAGATTGTCCACTTTTTGTGGCCAATGTATCAAAGCTCACTAAAGAAGAATAGTAGCCGGTGATCATTACTTAAATATTCGCACTGAAGCCTCGAAATTCCTTTGTAATCGTTTCTACTCGGTGTATCAAGAAAGGATCGTGAATCTCGTAGGTCCAAAACCAGCAATGGAACTGGCAAAGCCAGTCGGAATAGATGAGTGGCATTGATATTCACCGGCGCCGAGCATGAAAGGCTACCCAAACTTGACGAGTGGGATTCGCCATGAGCGGCAGCTGCGAAAGAAACATCCGCTCTACCGACTCGTTCTGCGGAATGACGAGGGTGACAGCTGTGTAAAAAGCACTCGCACGAATGCCTCGCTAACTATGCAGTACATGTGGATGAACTGGCCGGGTTGCAAGCCGATAGACGGGAAGCTTTGTAACATTTGTCTGTTGCGCTCAAAAGCTCGAAAAAAAGAGCTTCTTTCAAAGCTTGTCACTATCTTACTGCTTTTGTGGTGGCGTCATCGCAACACATAATTAGAGGATATGACGTCATGTGAGGCGTCGCTACCAAGGCGGTATAGACTTAGTATCAGTTTTCAGCCTTGCCGTAGCAACTGTCTCTCCGACAGTTTCAACAATAGGAGGGCACTCACCGTAAGTTCCGACCTACTATTTCCGGCGTGCCACTTTGGGGACGTTTTCATGCAGAATCGTGATTTAATTACCTCTTAGTGCGCTTAATTAGTCACTAAAAGTGGGCCCACCGAAGGCGAAAAACGCCCCCCCGCTCCCCCCCCAATGACACTGAGAAATATTCAACCGCCTGTTATCCTCATTTGTTTCGATCTAGCTTGCACGGTACCAGAGATACTGGCGATTAAAAAAATTACCTCCCGGAATCTCGGCTAGATGTATGACATGGTTACGGGCATAGCCCATTGGTTCTAGATGGTTATAGTTGGTACTAGCCAGAATCTTGAAATGCGTGTAGTGCGCAGTACGCCACACACCGAGCTTTTCTTCAATAAGGCAGCGTGTTCAGTTGTTCTCATAAGTTTTTCTTGTCGTGTCGAAGCAATCATCTGCAATTGTGCGGCCTAGCCTGGGTCCTTGGAGACCTTCTCACCTTCGTGAACGCCACATAATCATGGCGCTGTCGGCAAGGGCAAGCTAGGGCAAGCAGCTCTCTGCCATGACACAAAACTTTTAAAGCAATCGCTTTCAGCAAAACGCCTCCTACTTCTCCTTTCATTAGGCTTCAGCACTCGGATTAAGCAGCTCTGACGAGGGCGGCCGTGAAACGCAGAACTGTTCAGATGCGTACGCGGCCACGAAGAGACGCTGGCCGGACAGGAACTTAGCAGAAGCAGCGCGTTCGAGGGCTCTTCGGCTGTCTATGGAACCGTCTCATAGAGAAGAGAAACACAATGAGCTGACGGCGGAGCATAATGACAGACTGGATTCTAAATGCCCGAACGCTCTTCGATCTGCTGCCGCCTCGACCGCCGTCCTACACGCGATTGTTTGAGGGACTTTCGATTCTGTACCCTCGTGGTGCCACCCTTGGGGAAGACGCGGAAGCCTGAGAGAGCGAACTCCTCTCGTGAAATCTTGTTCGGTGCTCGGATATTCACATTTCAGCGCTCGAAAGAAGGGGAATCGGTGTCCGGATGTTGGCTGTCAGTTTCATTTCGACGTCTCCTCAAGGTCGCAGTCAACGGGAGCTAAAGCATTTCATTCTCAAAACGGCCACCATGTTATTCTCTAAATTCATTCACTGTACCGAGCGAGAAAAGCAAAATTTACAGACCAGTACTGCACTCCACCCACACAAGCTTCGCCAACCAGTCCGCCTGTGTTGTTAATGTTGGCGCTTGCTTCCCTGAAACAACTAGACAGCAGAGGAGAGAGTGTAAATACAAAAGCGCCGCAGCCACTATGCTGCAGTCTCCTACCGGATCGGGCGAGCAGAC
Organism: Amblyomma maculatum; assembly: GCF_055883805.1. Taxonomy (NCBI): domain Eukaryota; kingdom Metazoa; phylum Arthropoda; class Arachnida; order Ixodida; family Ixodidae; genus Amblyomma; species Amblyomma maculatum. The sequence continues at coordinate 130,903,175 of NC_139345.1, read as the reverse complement.
CGCCTAGCTCATGAACCAGACATAGCAAGCAATCAGCAGCAGTCTCCGCTGCTGACATCGCTTGCGCTAAACGATGTAGTGCGAGCGAGCTCGGGAGAGCGGCGCACTTCCGTTCTCTCAGCGGTAGGGCCCCACAACGTTTCTCTTCACTGGTTGTCTCTCAGCGAGTTAAACGGCGATTGTCTCTGAACGCAGTCCAAGGTGATACACTTACTGAAGGCAGGAAATTATTACGGTAATTGTATAGTGTAACTGTTGTCATACTGTCACCTCCTGGATCTGTTCACGGCTTGTTTGAGGATATAAAAATCAAAAACTTTACTTAATGCAACCTAAAGTAGAACACACTTCAGGAATGATGTTATTAATGTATTTGAATGTGTGAATTTAAAAAAATTAATCTGAAAAATATTCCCTTGAGAGGATTCCAACAGATGTTTCAGTGCTGAGAAAAGAATTCATTGCGCAACAGAAGCGACGGAAGTGGCGGGCTTTAAATACGCTTTTATTCGTTTTGAAATAGTTCCACTATTTGTCGCCAGTGACGCTACTCAGAGGACTCTACCGTTTAGAGAACGGAATCACGCCTCAGGCGAACGATTGGCACATGACAAAGGGAATGTTCCAAAATATTTAGCAAATTATCAAATCACGTTTAAGGACTTGTACACGGCAAGCAGCTTTCGTAACAATTGTCTGCCTAATACACGACCAATTCCTGCCGTTTTAGTTCGAAATATCAATTCCTTATGCAATGCTGTGAAAGGCGATAGTCTGCGCAGTATGTTTGTCTCAGAGAAGAGCTAGCAAATGGCGAAGACGCTTTTAAACGCCGTCATTACTATGCAGTCAGGTGCGCAGGAAACGAGCTGGCGAGAATTGTTTTAAGATGGCAATCGCTTTTCTTACACTCCAGTTGCGGCGAAGCATCAGACGCTTTTACGGTTGCACCGCTGCCCATGGGATGAAATGCGTGAAAAAAGACGGCAATGTAGCGCGATCCCATAGTGAAAAAAGCAGATTCCCGTATTGTTATTTTTTTCGATTATGCTTTATCTAAGGAGTGACTGCCAAATCCAGGCGATGGAAGCATGTGGCGCCACTATGCAGATTCAAGGGTGATGAAGCTCAGATTTTTTTTTTTAATCATTTTAGAATCAGTGTAATATCCGCCTGGCTTTATCTGCCGTCCAGTGGACGCACTCTATCGCACAGAGGCCATGCAAAGCGTATGAAGGTCTTCAAGCTGGTACTCACCTGTTTCCAATAATGAAAGGAGAGTAAGAATAGTCTGCGTTAACAGATGAGGTTAGAAACGGGGCCGGCCGTTTTTCTGCTTCTCATATCCGCAGCTGTGACTAAACGTAGAAGCATGTACATGTGCAACTGCGCGTTCTAGAAACCGTGCTTTCGCGCACAGGACAAGCTGTATGCATGGCCCACAACTACATGAACACAACCCGGCCGGATGAACAGAACTGCATGCGGTTTATTCAGATGTGTCATCCAATGAATATTATAGTGGCATAGGTTAACGGATTACCAAGCTGATTATGGGGTAACGTCCTCTTTTCGCGCGCAACAATTGACATAGCCGACGATATAAGACGACTCAACCGAAATAGGGCAACAGCCGACCGTTGGTAAATAACTGGGCAGACCTCGCCGGTCGGTATTCTTGACTAGCCAATGCAGGCCCAAAGATGAACGCTGGCTGCCTGCCAATTACACTGGTTAGTAGTTGGCCGAAACATTTCAGCCAACTATAAGCAAATGGCAGGACACTTGGTATGAAGGCATGCATGTTAACAGCCAAACATGGCCCAAAGTAGGGCCGTGGTTGGCTGCCCACGAGGTTGGTCATATACTTTCAGCCAGTCAAGTATCGTCAAATGGTAGAGAATCAGTCGGCACCCAATGCTCGATACCCACACGTGGGCCAAAATAGATCCATGACCGGCTTCCCACGAGTTTGACCAAGCGGCATGTATATTTTGAGCGTCATTTGCATAACGTTCACGCTAAAGCGGGAAAGAAAAGTTCTTAAACAAAAGTTATCAGCAGCATGAACATGCCTACTTGTATTTCCATTTTTGCTGTCCCAAGCTTAAAAATATTTGAAATAACTTCTCTCTACTTGCAAGGGTCACTGGCTCTTAAATAAGCGCATGATGTAGGGGTTGGTATAGGAAGTGAGCGAGGGGCCGTCGGCACATAGCGCAGACATTATGTGGATAGCTGATCTCGTTGTCGCCCCCACGAGCAAAGCCACACGGCTACCATCGGTGTTCTCCAGGGACGCCGTCAATACTTCATTGAAAGGTTGGTTGTTACTCCGTTAGTTAGGTTGCTATAAACTTGGCCTTCAGTAATGTGGGTTTTGTACTTCGTCAGTAATTGCCCCATTTTTCTTTGAGTGACCGCAAATAAAATTTTGATGATTTTTTCCTTCAGCTTAAGAAACCAAATTTGTGCCCAATGAAGTGATGTTGAATAAGCTCATCTGTTATGGTTTTAAGCGCATATCTCTATCACAATGATAAAGACAACGCAGCCAATGCATGCATGCTATCTTTTTATGCGTTCCCTTGAGAAATTCAAAGTTTTCATCGCACTTTTCAATGGAAGATCAGCGCTACATTCTCACATTTTCTTTTTCAAAAGTGAAATTCCGGATCCACTGTTTGCCACCTGTGGATTACTCATGGGCCAGGCATTGCTGCAGTGCAGCTAATTGAGGAATTTAACGTCACCTGTTACGTGCATTGTATATTCACACAGTGTTTGAACATTGTTGAGCCTTCATTCCTTTGAATTTTACAATACGCTAACACGCTTTTCTACATATGTATAACTTGCATAATTCCGTGTTGCCCTTCCTGCTGTAACTGTTGTCCTTTCATTTCATGCTTTCATACTTCAGCACATTGCTTCTCAGTTTATAAATCTGTTGCCCCGAATGTGGTTCCGTGAGCTGCAAGCTACAAGGAAAAAGGCTGTGTGATGACCTGTTTATTCAGGTGACAGGTTGTATTTGGGTGATGTAGGTATTGGAATGCACAACATTCAGCCAAATTTAATTGATGGATAATCTGGTATGGTTGACATTTTGTATTTGGGTAATGTAGGTATTGGAATGGACAACATTCAGTCAAAGTTACCCATTACTCTCGTATTAAGCCTCCTCTTTTCATATCTGTGTAACTATTCCTGTTGTAAATATTCTGTTGCCATTTCATATTTTTATACTTCAGGACATTGTGTCTCAGTTTTTGTGGCCAGGAGCTCAATACATTGCCACAAATATTGTTCCATGTGCTACAAGGAAAAAGGCTATGCAATAGCCGGTTCATTCAGGAGGCAGGTTGTATTTGGGCGATGTAGAGTTTGGAATGCACAAAATTCAGCCGAACTGACCCTTTTATCTTGTATTAAGGATCGTTTTTTCTGTATATTTCTTTAAGGGCGTATTTCCAACATCACTTGTGATGTTGGAAAAGCATTAAGCTCTTGGCGATGACTAGATCCTGTCTGTTGTTGAGAGGGGCATCATTGATATACTCCGCATTCGAACCCAGCAATGTGAGGGGTCTCATGCAGAAGCCAAGTGGATATGTTTCGTGGGTCCAAACATACTGCAACTGGTTTACAGCTTCGAGACTCTAGGCTCTTGGTCTATGCAGTTTCTGTAACATATATGTCCCACTTGTGCCTGCAACTAATTTAGCTTGTCACAGTTCTTTATCATTATTACCTCTATAAATATGTTTTCTTAATAATAGCTGTAGTGCACTATAAGATATTGCCGCGAAACATTCAAAACAGTATTTGTTGTTTTTTGGCGGCCGCCGGCATATAGGCTTATCACTCTGATTCTGGACCGCGTATCGGTTCCGTAATCTTTGTTTGTTAATGCTCGATGTCGCGAGTCACACCTTTATCAGTTCTCTTGTAGCACAAGATGCACCGAGATCTGTCTCGAAGGTTCCGGCCACTCGGGTGTCCTTCCACAATGTTCCAGCCCGTGCTGGTAGCTGTTTGCGACGTTAGCTAGATTGTTCTGCGCAGCCTTTAAATTGAGCGTTGCCGAGTGTGACGGGCATTCTTCGTTCGACGATCGACGAGCACGTTTGTTTCTATCGCCGCCGCCGAGTTGCTTAGTTCTTTTGCGGGCGCAAGTCAGCCCAAATAAAGAGTTTCTTTGGTGCAATTATCGACCCCTTCATTTGTGTTGTCGACCTCGTCCCCACTACGTGACATCTGGTGGAGGTGCTGCCTTTGATCCTTCAAGCGAAGACCCAAGCCGTGTTCCTGACGCCCTGGAAGACCAGCCTACAGGTCACCGAGCCAGCCGCCGACTTCAAGGCCTACAACCCGAACACGGTCTGCTGCCTGACCCCATTCGATCTCGGAAGGCATCGACGCTAACAATGGCCCAGCCTACAGCACCGGTTGTTTTCGTCCAACCCCGTGAGCCCCCCTGCTTCCATGGACTACCGGATGAAGATGCGGGAGATTGGATGGACCTTTTCGACCGTGTGGCAGATTTCAACGGCTGGAACGACGCTGCGAAACTCAGGCAGGTCTACTTTGTTCTTCAAAGACATGCCCGAATTTGGTTTGAAAATCACGAGACTTCTTTCAAGGATTGGGAGACATTAAAAGCACAGTTCTTGATGGCCTTTACAAGTTCTGTCCGAAAGGAAAGAGCCAAGGCCCTCCTTCAGTCAAGACTCCAACTTACTGACGAGCCTGTCCTGGCATACGTTGAGGAGATGAAGCGCCTCTTTCGCCGCGCCGACCCTAACATGACCGAAGGAGAGAGGGTCAAATTTTTAATGCGAGGCGTCAAAGAATCGCTTTTTGCAAGCCTTGTCCGAAATCCGCCAAAAACCGTGGCAGAATTTGAAACGGAGGCGTCTACTATCGAGAAGACGTTGGCCACCCGGATGCGCCACTACGAGCGACCGCTTCAGCCGGACTGCTCAAACCACTACCCCAACGCATCCACAAGCGGAGAGAACCTTCGGGACCTCATCCGAGAGATCATGCGAGAAGAGTTCCGCCGACTGATGCCATCATCGCAACAACTGCAGGTGGCGACGCTCGCGGACGTCATCCGTGAAGAAGTCCAGCAGGCGCTGGGCGTTCCTCAAGCGACGGCTGCGACTGTTCCAGCACACGAGGCAACAGCGATGAACTACGCTGGTGCATTAATTACGTCGCCCTCCGCCCCGACGTGATGACTTTCCGAGCCCTCGCCGCAACCGCCCTGTTCCCGAAAGCCGCCCCTTGGCCCCCGCCCGCCAAGCCTACCAACGACCCCCAAGCCCCAGAAAGTGCGACGCCTGGAGGACAGCAAACAACCGACCGCTCTGCTTCCATTGTGGTGAGGCAGGACACATCCTCCGTCACTGCCCGTACAGGCGGATCGGCCTCCGTGGTTTCGCTGTCGACGCCCCACGACCCCGTCCTGGCGAGCGACCACAGGAAATCAACGACTCCCTGCGCAGCGGAGAGCACTCGTCGCCAAGGCGTCTATCACGATCACCATCGCCGTACAATGCCCGATTTGCGTCGCCGGGCCGCAGTTACGTGCAAGGACGGTCTCCTAGCCCCCGTAGGGGAAACTAAAGGCAGCAACCGTTGGAGGTGAGGTTGCTCAACGGCGAAAAGACGAAAATCCTCCGCCGCCGACGACCACTAACGACGACGCAACCATTTCATCGCCGCTCCACACGACGACATCGACGACAACACGACCAGAGTGCAAGCAGACACCGCCGCCCAGCGAAGTAACAACGGTATGCTCCGGCCATGACCTGAAGAAACGACGGAGCCGAGATCGGACACCAAGGCCCACGTGCAATGCGAGGACGCGAACAAGTGACCTTGAAGTTGATATCGACGGTCGCAGAGTCACTGCCCTAGTAGACACCGGAGCTGACTATTTAGTCATTAGTGGACCGCTAGCCTCTCAGCTCAGAAAAGTTACCACCGCTTGGGATGGCCCGCTGATTCGCACCGCAGGTGGCAATCTGATTACTCCATCCGGACGATGCATTGCAAGAATAACCGTAAATGGGCGTACTTACCCCACCAGCTTTGTGGTCTTGCAGCAGTGCTCCCGCGACGTGATTTTAGGCATGGACTTCCTAAATGAACATAGGGCTATCATCGACTTGCGATCCAAGCTCATCAGGCTCTCTGCAGACAAAGCCATTCCTGCTACGACGACGTTGATGCAACACATCGCTCTAAACGTCATCGATGAAGAATTGACCGTCCCGCCCCGATCAAGCATCGCAGTCTGCGTAGGTAGCGCAAACATCGAAACCGCTGAAGGCATCGTCGAAGGAAATATCCAATTGCTCTTAGAACGAGGTGTCGGCATCGCAAGAGGCATCACGAAATTCCGGAGAGGTCAAGCTGAGGTTCTGGTAACAAACTTCATCGAAGAATACCGGCATCTCAACAAGGGCACGACGATCGCTTTTCTCGACGAATTAGCGGACCTCAAAGATGTATTCGCCCTCCACGACCAAACGCTGGAAGACGCACCGGACCTATTCCGTCAGCCCACATTTGACATCAACCCGGCATTGACCCACAACAGGAAAGACCAGATTCTCAGTCTGCTTCGAAGCTACAGGGAGTGCATCATCATCAAAGGTGCGACAAACACCACTGGCCAAGCACCGCATAATAACGGACGAACACGCCCGACCTCTGCGCCAAAGCCCTTATCGTGTATCGCCGCGAGAACGCCAGGCCATTCGTGATCAAGTTCAGGAAATGCTGCGTGATGACGTAATCCAGCCATCGAACAGCCCCTGGGCGGCACCAGTCGTTTTGGTGAAGAAGAAAGACGACACCCTTCGCTTCTGCGTTGATTACCGCCGCTTGAATAGCATAACGAAGAAGGATGTCTACCCGCTTCCCCGCATCGACGACACTCTCGACCGGCTCTGCAGTGCAAGGTACTTCTCATCGATGGACCTGAAGAGCGGATATTGGCAAATTGAGGTCGACGAAAGAGATCGCGAGAAGACCGCATTCATCACACCGGACGGCCTTTATGAATTTAAGGTGATGCCATTTGGCCTCTGCTCCGCACCAGCCACGTTTCAACGAGTAATGGACACAGTCTTGGCAGGCTTGAAGTGGCAAATTTTTTTGGTATATTTGGACGACGTTGTTGTCTACTCGTCAACATTTGAACACCACCTCAAACGACTACAGACAGTGTTGGAAGCCATCAAGTCATCGGGACTAACACTAAAAGCAGAGAAGTGTCACTTCGCCTACGAAGAACTCCGGTTCCTAGGTCACATAGTTAGCAAGGACGGTATTCGCCCAGACCCGGAGAAAACAGCTGCAATCGCACAATTCTCACCGCCTGCCGACAAGAAAGCTGTGCGCCGATTTCTTGGGCTGTGCGCTTATTATCGACGATTTGTCAGAAACTTTTCGCGGATCGCCGAACCTTTGACGCAGCTTACAAAGGCTGACGTACCTTTTAAATGGGAAGCGCCGCAAGGAGAAGCCTTCGACGAACTCAAGCGCCGCCTGCAATGCCCTCCTGTACTTAGCCACTTTGATAAAAACGCCGAGACCGAAATTCACACCGACGCGAGCAGTGTGGGCCTAGGAGCCGTTCTCGTCCAGAAGAGTGCCGGACAGGAGAAAATAATCGCCTACGCTAGCAGGTCACTCACAAAAGCCAAAGCCAATTACTCGACGACCGAGAAGGAGTGCCTTGCAATCATCTGGGCCACTTCTAAGTTTCGTCCATACCTATACGGCCGACCATTCAAGGTGGTAAGCGACCATCACGCGCTCTGCTGGCTGGCTAATTTGAAAGATCCCTCCGGCCGCCTTGCCAGATGGAGCCTACGACTTCAAGAATTTGACATGACTGTTGTCTATAAGTCGCGCCGAAAGCATTCCGACGCAGACTGCTTATCCCGCGCTCCCGTCGATGCTCCCCCGAAGGACGATGACGACGACGCCTTTTTGGGACCGGTAAGCGCCAGCAGTTTCGCAGAACAACAGCGATCAGACCCTGAGCTGAAAGCGCTAGCCGATTACTTGGAAGGAAAGACCGCTTCCCCTCCTGGTGTGTTCAGGTGACATTTATCATACTTCACGTTAAGCAATGGCCTCCTCGTGAAGAACTTCGCACCCAACAAGACCGCGCAGCTTCTCGTAGTGCCCAAAACCCTCCGGCAAGAGATTCTGCAGGCGTTACACGATGAGCCCACAGCAGGCCACCTGGGATTTGTGCGCACGTTGGATCGAATCCAGGAGAAGTACTACTGGCCGCGACTGCCTGCCGAAGTTGCCCACTGCGTGAAGACGTGTCGTGAGTGCCAACGACGCAAGACGCCGCCGATCAGACCAGCAGGACTACTAAACCCGATTCCGCCCCCAATCATGCCCTTTCAACAAATTGGGATGGATCTCCTTGGCCCCTTTCCATCTTCGTCTATGGGTAACAAGTGGATCATCGTGGCCACTGACTACCTTACCCGTTACGCCGAAGCAAAAGCACTGCCCAATGGTACCGCGGCAGAAGTCGCCAAATTTTTTGTCGAAAAAAATCCTCTTGCGACACGGTGCCCCAGAAGTGCTCATCACGGACCGGGGAACGGCGTTTACGGCAGAGTTGACGCAAGCCATCCTGGAATACAGTCACACAAGCCATCGACGAACAACTGCGTACCATCCCCAGACCAATGGCCTTACGGAGCGCCTGAACAAAACGATCGCGGACATGATCGCTATGTACGTCGACGCTGAACACAAGACCTGGGACGCCATCTTGCCGTACGTGATCTTCACGTATAACACGGCAATCCAGGAGACGACCAGAGCGACCCCGTTCAAGCTTGTGTGCGGTAGGGAGCCCACGACGACGCTCGAAGCAATGCTACCGCACGTAACCAACGAGGACAACCTCGACGTCGCCGCCTACCTGCAGCGTGCAGAGGAAGCTCGACGACTCGCACGGCTGCGTATTAAAGACCAACAGCGCACCGACAGCCGACGATACAACTTACGACGACGCCACGCAGAGTACAATCCAGGGGACCAAGTGTGGGTTTGGACACCAATTCGCCGTCGTGGACTTAGTGAAAAGTTGTTGCGTCGATACTTTGGGCCGTACAAAATCATTCGCCGCGTCGGACCACTGGACTATGAAGTCATTCCCGACGGAACTTCAGCATCACAACGGCGACGCGCACGCCCAGAAATTGTACATGTTGTACGACTGAAGCCTTATTACGCACGTTAAACAATCTGTGGTGTTTAAACTTCGCAGTGTTTATGTTTAAGTTGCTTTCTTTTGGAACATCGAGGAGATGTTATTTTAAGGGGGGAGTAATGCCGCGAAACCTTCAAAACAGTATTTGTTGTTTTTTGGCGGCCGCCGGCATACAGGCTTATCACTCTGATTCTGTACCGCGTATCGGTTCCGTAATCTTTGTTTGTTAATGTTCGATGTCGCGAGTCACACCTTTATCAGTTTTGTTGTAGCACAAGATGCACCGAGATCTGTCTCGAAGGTTCCGGCCATTCGGGTGTCCTTCCACAATGTTCCAGCCCGTGCTGGTAGCTGTTTGCGACGTTATCTAGATTGTTCTGCGCAGTCTTTAAATTGAGCGTTGCCGAGTGTGACGGGCATTCTTCGTTCGACGATCGACGAGCGCGTTTGTTTCTATCGCCGCCGCCGAGTTGTTTAGTTCTTTTGCGGGCGCAAGTCAGCCCAAATAAAGAGTTTCTTTGGTTCAATTATCGACCCCTTCATTTGTGTCGTCGACCTCGTCACCACTACGTGACAATATAACGACCAGCTGTAAAGTGATTGTCCACACCTCGCATGTGCAGATCGTGTGATGTTAATGGCTGCTTGGAATGTATACCAGCCTCGAAATGTGCTACTTTGATAGTACAACTAATTAGGTGAAACAGCTTGTAACTAATGTGGTAAAATTATAATGATATCAATCGCTATTGTATTTCATGCTACTAGCAGATATCTCACCACAGGTCTAGATTTCTTCTGGCCTGTTTAGAAAGCTGTCTTAGCATTTCATTATCTTGAACACTTCTCAGTTTGTGGCGCGTCTGATCCTGCTTACTGGATTTTACAATAGCACACTTGCAGATATTAGTTATGAGCAATGTTCAGATGCATACGTAATTGCATCTGTAGCTCCGAGAAATGGGATTGTATTTCTTTTTCCCTTGCTTCTAGGTGTACCTGTGTGCTTTCATATGCTCTGCTGTGCTTTTGAGGAATGTTTACCATGGTTGCAGTACCAAGACCGGAAATCAATATAATTGCTTCTCGTTGGGAATTATCTTATTGTGGTTTTATTAGACTTGAAGGAGGTGTTAAGTGAACTGAACTTACGTATCCCTCCTGCAGTGCTGCAACTGTTACCCAGGTGCCTTTGAGACATGACAGCTGGTTCCGAGACTGCCATGAAGCCTCCATGAATTTTAGACTTATGAGATGAAGGAGCCAGAAACTGCTAATTTACTATTCGTTCAATTTTCTTTTTTGGACTGCCCTGAAAATTAATGGGAGTGATCCTGGATATCTAGGCTTTTACTGAGCCACACTGTCAAATGTCCTGTTTTTCCATTACTGGCTATTTGTGACAGTCATGATTCGCGTAATGCTTGTTGCTTTGCATAAGACCACCTATTCCTTCAAGACTCAGGTCTTGAATTTAGATTTTCTAAATTTTTTACCACATATGTCAGTATTGTGGAGAATTGGAATGGGAAAATTTAATTCCGGCGACCAATATGTCTTTTACTGTGGGCACGAATCCAAGAGAAGGAGTAGGGTCGCTCTCATAGTAAACAGAAGAATGGGCAAAGCAGGGCTAGGGTACAACACCAAAAACGACCGAATGATTTGACTTCGGATCCAAGGTCACCTTTTCAACATAACAGTTATCCAAGTCTATGCACCAACCACTACTGCTGAAGAAGCTGACGCTAAAAGATTTTATGCTGACCTGCAATGCTTTTAGACAGCACTCCACCATCAGACGTCCTTTTTCTCATTGGAGACTGGAATGCTAAGGTGGAGAGTGAAGAAATATTTGGAATTACTGGCAAGTTCCGTCTTGATGAGCCAAATGAAGCTGGGCATAAGCTAGTAGAGATTTGTCAAGAAAACAACCTGACCACAGCGAATACTCATTTTCAACAGCACAAGAGGCGCCTGTACACATGGACTTCACCACATGGTCTGTACAGGAATCAGATTGATTATATTCTTCGCCGGCAGAGATGGGGAAGCGCTATACAAGCAGTAAAAACAAGGCCTGGGGCCGATTGTGGCGCTGATCATCAGCTTCTTGTTGCCAAGTTTAAGCTTCGAATGAAGAAAACGCAGAAAACTGGAAGGCCTTTCAGGTATGATCTGGGTCAAATTCCATCAGAATATGCTGTGGAAGTGAGGAATCAATTTCAAGGATTATATCTAGAAGATAGAGAGCCTCAAGAGATGTGGGCTAATGTTCGTGGTATAATACAAGAATTTGCTACTAAAGTAGTTCCAAAGCAAAAGAAATGCAAGAAACCAAACTGGTTACCTGAAGAGGCTTTGCAAATAGCTGAGGAAAGGAGGATGGCAATACTTATGGGGGAAAGAGAAAGATACAAGGTTCTCCCCCACCCCCCTCCCCCAATGCAGATTTTAAAGAATGCCTTCCTGAAAATACAGTGCCAAGCAGTTGAGGACAACAGCCAATTGATGAACATACCATCCATGTATAAGACAATCAAAGATATCAAAGGAAGCTTCTGTGCTAAGCTGGGCGTGATAAAGGACAAACGAGGCAGGGACCTCACTGAAGCCTCAGAGATAAAGAAGAGATGACAGGAATACACCGAACTATACAAGAATAACCCGGATGTACAAACCCAACATACGACGGTTGTGATTACTGATCTTGAGCTGTGCATCCTGAAGAGTGAAGTTGAATGGCCTTAGCCAGCCTTGCTAAGAACAAAGCTAACGGAATTGATAGCATTCCAGCTGAGTTGCTTCAAAACCTCAACCATGACGACGCTGTTAACGTTCTGTAAACATTATGTCAGAAACTTTGGACAACCCTGCAGTGGCCACAGGATTGGAGGAGGTCATTTTACATCCCCATTCCAAAGAAAGGCAGTGCCAAAGATTGTTCCAACTACAGTACGATCGCGCTTATTTCGCATGCTAGCAAGGTGATGTTGAAAATCCTTCTAGGTAGGCTGCAGCAGAATGTGGATCGGGAGCTTCCGGACGTGCAAGCTGGGTTTCGCAAGGCTAGATGAACAAGAGACCAGATTGCCAATCTTCGCTGGATCATGGAAAAAGCAAGAGAGTTCCAGAAACCCATCTACTTCTGCTTTATTGATTATGCGAAAGCGTTTGACTGCGTAAATCACAGCAGATTGTGGCAAGCTCTCCAAGAGTTGGGAGTTCCCATTCACCTCATCTGTCTCCTCAGGAACCTGTATGAAGGGCAAGAGGCCACAGTCAGAACTGGGCATGGTCTTACTGATTGGTTTCCGATTGAGAAAGGAGTGAGACAAGGCTGCATACTGGCGCCCTGCCTATTACCTATATGCTGAATGCCTCATGAGGAAGGCCGGTCTGGAGTCTTCAGCTAGAGTGGAGATTGCTGGGAAATGTATCAACAACCTTTGATATGCGGATGATACCACTTTAACGGCAGAAAGAGAAGTGGAACTCAAGAGGCTTCTGATGCGCGTACAAGAAGAGAGTGAGAAGTTTGGGCTTAAACTGGACATTAAAAAGATAAAGATCATGGCGTCTTGCCCTATCAAGTCCTGGAGCATCAATGGACAAGAAGTGGAAGCTGTGACAGATTTTCTCTTCTTGGGCTCCAAGATTACCCGGAAGGAGACTGCAGCCATAAAATTAGGAGACGCCTGCTTCTGGCAAAAAGAGCCATGGCTAGCCTTGACCGCCTAGTAAAGAGCAAAGACATTACACTGCCAACCAAGATCCGTATAACTCGTGCTATGGTCTGATGCGAGAGTTGAACCGTGAATAAGGCTGACCGCCGAAGAATTGACGCGTTTGAATTGTGGTGCTGGCGGAGACTCTTGGGAGTTCCTTGGATGGCCAGAAGATCAAATCAGTCAATATTGTCGATCGTAAACTCTGACTGCTCATTGGGGGGTCAAATTCTAAAGTTAAAGCTCAGCTACTTTGGTCATCTGATGAGAACAGAGGAGTTGCTGGAGAAATATTTGATGTTGGGAAAGGTTGAGGGTCACCGGAGAAGGGGTAGGCAGCGAACGCGTGGTTAGATGGCATTATCGGTGCGCTGCAGATGAAGTTATGTGATCTTAGGAAGATAGTGAGAGACCGGAAAGTGTGGCGTGATATGGTCCATAGGGTCACGAAGAGTCGGACACGACTGAGCGACTGAACTGAACTGATGTCAATAACATGGGAAACTGCCCTTGAGAGTATCCACACCATTGGTTAATCCTTGTTCTGAGGTGTACCATCTGTAAGCCATCTCACATTTTGTTAACTCATGCTCTTTCCTATTGTGCAGGCTCACCCCAAATGTGACCAGGAGCAGCTCAATTCTTCCGAAGGAATTATCAGGAAGAAATGTTTGTTATGACTTCAGTGCAGATATGCCACATATAACCACACCCAGTTCAAATTCCACCAAAGGACATAAGAACCGACCTTTTCGTTGCAGCCAGTGTCGCAAAGGCTTTTAAAGGAAACATCACCTGGAATATCACCTTCACACCCACACAGGCTAGAAGCCATACCAGTGCACACATTGCAACATTGCCTTCACGCAGCAGGGAATTTTGGTTCAGCATCTTCGCACATATACGGGTGAGAAACCATACCAGTGCACACATTGCAACCTTGCCTTCACGCAGCAGCGAGCTTTGGTGCAGCATCTTCGCACACATACGGGTGAGAAACCATACCAGTGCGCACATTGCAACCTTGCCTTCACGCAGCAGCGAGCTTTGGTGCAGCATCTTCGCACACATACGGGTGAGAAACCATACCAGTGCACACATTGCAACCTTGCCTTCACACAGCAGGGAATTTTGGTTCAGCATCTTTACACACATACGGGTGAGAAACCATACCAGTGTACACATTGCAACCTTGCCTTCACGCCGCAGCAAGCTTTGGTAAGCATCTTCGCACAAATACGGGTGAGAAACCTTACCAATGCACAAACTGCAACCTGGCCTTCACGCAGCAGGGAGCTTTGTGCAGCATCTTCGCACACATACGGGCAAGAAACCATACCAGCGCACACATTGCAACCTTGCATTCACGCAGCAGGAAACTGATGCAGCATCTTCGCACACATACGGGTGAGAAACCAATCCATACCAGTGCACACATTGCGCCCCGCCGGGATGGTGCAGTGGTAAGACGCCCGACTACTGTGCCGGAGTTCCCGGGATCGAATCCCGGCCTCGGCGGCTGCGTTTCGATGGAGGCGAAACGAAGTGGCGTCCGTGTGCTGTGCGATGTCAGCGCACGTTAAAGATCCCCAGGTGGTCAAAATTACTCCGTAGCCCTCCACTACGGCTCCCCTTTCTCTCTTTCCACTTTCACTCCCAGCTTCCTCCCTTTCCTTACGGCGCGGTTCAGGTGTCCACAGAGCTAGTGTGACAGATACTGCGCCTTTCCCTTCCTGTGAACCAACCAACCAACCAACCTGCACACATTGCAACCTTGGCTTCATGCAGCAGGGAGATTTGGTGAAGCATCTTTGCAGTCATACGGATGAGAAACCATACCATTGCACACATTGCAACCTTGCCTTCACGCAGCAGGGAGCTTTGGTGCAGCATCTTCGCACACATACGAGTGAGAATCGATACCAGTGCACACATTGCAACGTTGCCTTCATGCAGCAGGGAACTTTGGTGCAGCAACTTCGCACACATACTGGTGAGAAACCATACCAGTGCACACATTGCAACCTTGCCTTCATGCAGCAGGGAACTTTGGTGCAGCATCTTCGCACACATACGAGTGAGAATCGATACCAGTGCACACATTGCAACGTTGCCTTCACGCAGCAGGGAACTTTGGTGCAGCAACTTCGCACACATACGGGTGAGAAACCATACCAGTGCACACATTGCAACCTTGCCTTCATGCAGCAGGGAACTTTGGTGCAGCATCTTCGCACACATACGAGTGAGAATCGATACCAGTGCACACAATGCAACGTTGCCTTCACGCAGCAGGGAACTTTGGTGCAGCAACTTCGCACACATACGGGTGAGAAACCATACCAGTGCACACATTGCAACCTTGCCTTCATGCAGCAGGGAACTTTGGTGCAGCATCTTCGCACACATACGAGTGAGAATCGATACCAGTGCACACATTGCAACGTTGCCTTCACGCAGCAGGGAACTTTGGTGCAGCAACTTCGCACACATACGGGTGAGAAACCATACCAGTGCACACATTGCAACCTTGCCTTCATGCAGCAGGGAACTTTGGTGCAGCATCTTCGCACACATACGAGTGAGAATCGATACCAGTGCACACATTGCAACGTTGCCTTCACGCAGCAGGGAACTTTGGTGCAGCAACTTCGCACACATACGGGTGAGAAACCATACCAGTGCACACATTGCAACCTTGCCTTCACGCAGCAGGGAGCTTTGGTGCAGCATCTTCGCACACATACGAGTGAGAATCGATACCAGTGCACACATTGCAACGTTGCCTTCACGCAGCAGGGAACTTTGGTGCAGCAACTTCGCACACATACGGGTGAGAAACCATACCAGTGCACACATTGCAACCTTGCCTTCATGCAGCAGGGAACTTTGGTGCAGCATCTTCGCACACATACGAGTGAGAATCGATACCAGTGCACACATTGCAACGTTGCCTTCACGCAGCAGGGAACTTTGGTGCAGCAACTTCGCGCACATACGGGTGAGAAACCATACCAGTGCACATATTGCAACCTTGCCTTCACGCAGCAGGGAACTTTGGTGCAGCATCTTCGCACACATACGAGTGAGAATCGATACCAGTGCACACATTGCAACGTTGCCTTCACGCAGCAGGGAACTTTGGTGCAGCAACTTCGCACACATACGGGTGAGAAACCATACCAGTGCACACATTGCAACCTTGCCTCCACGCAGCAGGGAGCTTTGGTGCAGCAGCATCGCACACATACGGGTGATAAACCATACCAGTGCACACATTACAACCTTGCCCTTTGTCGCACTTGCCAAATCGATGCACGAGCGTTGATATTCCATAGCTCGCGCGCAAATTCACCACCAAATCAAGCGCGAACTACGGCGCTCATGCGGACTGATCATGGTGCCATTCCTGATTAATCAAGAAGATCACGCCGCTGAAAGCCTAATATAATGCATGCGCGGGCAAACACAAACCCTTCCATGTGCATGAAGCCTTTAAAGCGCTCCTGACGTGCATTGATGGTAGCATCGAAGCTTCGCTCGTAGAGGCGATAAGGTGAGCATCAGATCACGGAGATGGGCCAACCGGATAACCGCCAATGGTGCCGACGCAATCTCTCTCTCTCTCTGCTGCGCATCTGCTGTCAGAACGCGCTGGCATGCAGTTTTTCCTGGTGAGCCACTGCTTCACTGTCGCACTCCGCCATTACCGCGCCGAAATATTTTCCTCTCTCTTTTGTGCCGTAACCGGAGTAAGGGATCGGAAAAGAGAAGTCGACGGTAGCATCTTTTCTTGGCGTTTTATGCAGCCGTTCTATATTCTAAAATTCATCGCAGCCTCTAAACGTTTCACTTCAAGTCAAACTACGGGGAGAGCATTAGCGTAATGCACTAATGCTACGAGCACGTACGAGAGCCGGAGTTTAAAAACGTTATTGGCTGTGTTAATTTGTTCTGAGGTGGCTCTGGACTCCACTGCTAATGTCTTTTGAATCGCAAAAACATCAGGCAGCCGCGTTTACAATTTTGTTCTTCTCTTTTTGCACCAACTCTTCTTGCATACAGTATTTATTTATTTATTTATTTATTTATTTATTTATTTATTTATTTATTTATTTATTTATTTATTTATTTATTTATTTACTTATTCAAAATACCTTTTCAGGGCCCAGAAGGACATTGAGTAAGGGGGGCAAAAATAACGGAGTAAATACTACAGGAACAATTAGTTAAATAAGACGCGCCGTAGAAGGCAAAGAATAAAAGAAAATATAATTATACAGCGCAAATATAATCACAAGACATAACATCGCCGCGAGCAACAGTTTAGAAAAAAGTGCATGGAAAGTGGCAAGTGGCAAGTATGCATCGCAAGTGCCAAATACACAACTAAAGAAAGAGCAATAGTCATAACAAGTGAGAATTGTTGAAACTGCGCAAGAAACCAAGCCATAATACATTAGTAACGAGGAGAAACAGAACTTATGGGACAGCACAACTTATAGAAAGACACAGTGTCATTAAACAAAATATTTGTGCAGCTTGTCATGGAATAGTTGCTGGTTGCTAATGGATGCGATACTGTTGGGAAGATCATTCCAAATAACCATGGCACGTGGAAGGGCACATGTATTGAAGGCTTGGGTTCTTTTGTGTATGCGTTTAATGCTGTACTCGTTGCGTAGACGGCATGAAATGTGTGGATTCTTCGAGTGGCATGGGGCTTGGTGCTGCAACGATATTTATGAAGTAAGCATAAAAGAGCAATGGAGCGACGAATTTCTAATGGTTCGAGGAAGATATCAAGTTTAATTTTAGTTATGCTGAAATAGAGACTGAACGTTTGTTGGATAATAGTAATAATAAAAATCATTGGTTCACAGAACGAGAAAGGTGCAGTATCTGCAACACGTATTTTTGTGGACACCTGAATCGCGCCGTAAGGGAACGGAGGAAGGTGGGAGTGAAAATGGAAAGAGAGAAAGACAAGTCATAGTGGAGGGCCACGGAGTAATTTCGACTACCTTGGGATCTTTAACGTGCGCTGACATCGCACAGCACACCGACGCCTCTTCGTTTCGCCTGCATCGAAACGCAGCCACCGCGGTAGGGATCGAGCCCGGGTACTATTGCTCAGTAGTCGGGCTTCCTACTACTGCACCACCACGTGGGATAAAACGAGAGGCTCTATTTTGCACGGATTCAAGCATATCGGCAGAATCGGGCACAGAGCGCTCCGCATACTCAGCTCTGGGGGCCACATAACACAACGACAACCAAACGAAGAACCAATCAAGCATACTATATTATGGATGCCGGCACATGCGGGAGTAACAGGGAACCAAGAGGCGGACAGATAGCTCGAGGGTACACTTATTACCGAGCATCCAACACAGGCGACCTCAAGGGGAACAAACCTGTACCCCAAGATTATTCGGCGATACTAAACCATTACAAGGGCTACAGAAAGCGGTACCCCACCACCACACAACTCCCTTAGCAGAGAGGACTCAGTCGCGTGGAGGCAACTACAAACGGGCTCGTACTCGAACCTACACGTACTCAACAAAATGTATCCCACACAGTACACTGACAAATGCCCTTGATGCCAAGAACCACCCACGCTGTACCACATAACGTGGGCATATCGGTCTGATTCGGCGAGCACAACTGGCAGCAGCATCCAGCGGAGCCCTGGACTAAGGGCAACCGACCTTTGTCTTAGAAGATGGACGAAGCCATTTGAAAACCGCAGAAGACAAGCCAATCTAGAGCTTAATATAGTTTTTCACTCACTCACACTCAGATACTTTTGATATGGGGACCACATATAGGTGAAGCAAATTCTAGTTGTGGATGCGCAATTGTTAAGTAAGCCACTTTTATCACTTCATTAGGGGCGATTCTCGCGTTACGGCGTAGGCGTCCAAGCGATCTTGTAGCTAGCTTTGGCACAAATGTATTTAATGTCCGTGGCCCATGAAAGATTATGGTTCATGATGATGCCCAAGACACTACGGAAATTAGAATTAGTACGCTTGCAGGTGAAAGTGATTACTTTGCATTAGTTAAATTGAGCATCATTTGCCAATGGTAAGATGCCATCGCTAAGATGCCATTTCCTTGGCTGAACTGCGCCAGCAGCACACGCGCGCGCGCGTAGACAAGTGCACACATTGACGTACTCTGCTAACTATGCATTTTGTTGCGGGAGCATCACTACACTATCGCTGAGCCATTTGGCGGAGCCCCTGATGAGCAAAGCGACGCATGCGCGAGGAGCGAGTGTCGTCAGACGGAGCACAGCTGGAGAGCCGCGTCAGAGCCGCCGCCTACTCCTCTGCTGCGCGCGTGACTCAGAGGTGCCGCCGCCGCGCCAGTTGTGCATGCGCCAGGAAAACGTCATGTCACACGGTGAAAAGCTGGTGTGCCCCGCCGGGGTGGTGCAGTGGTAAGACGCCCGACTACTGTGCCGGAGTTCCCGGGATCGAATCCCGGCCTCGGCGGCTGCGTTTCGATGGAGGCGAAACGAAGTGGCGTTCGTGTGCTGTGCGATGTCAGTGCACGTTAAAGATCGCCAGGTGGTCGAAATTACTCCGTAGCCCTCCACTACGGCCCCCCTTTCTCTCTATCCACTTTCACTCCCACCTTCATCCCTTCCCTTACGGCGCGGTTCAGGTGTCCACAGAGCAAGTGTGACAGATACTGCGCCTTTCCCTTCCCATGAACCAACCAACCAACCAACCGGGACCACCTCTGACTCCTTTGTGGCGTGGTGACTCAGAGGTGCCGCCTCCGCCGCGTTCGCCGCAGATGTTGCTTCCGCAATTCTACTCGGGATGGCCATTTGTCAAGCCAAAGCCAATTTTTTTACTTAGGCCGGGGTATTATTCACCAGCATGGATGGCGTAAAAGCGGTCCTTTCCGCTGCACCCGCCGCGCTGCAGTCGTTTCTCCTACAATGTTATTCTGAGTCACTGAATGATCGTCCCCACCAAGTTTTTTTATGCATTGTCTCTTTAGCATTCTTTTTTTTCATGCCTTTCTTGGCCTCGAATTGTATCAAGGCCGTATCAAAGCATCGGAAAATTTCCCGCCGTAAGTATTACATGTATTTGTAAAAATGACTACGCTTGATATCCGGCTTAGGTTCCACGCACCTTTCGTGCTTCCGTCTTTAGTGGCTTAAGGCTGAAAGCTGGTTTGTTTTGTGGGGTTTAACGTCCTAAGGCGGCTGAGGCTATGTGAGACGCTGTAGTGGAGGACTCAGAAAATTTTGACCGCCTGCAGTTCTTTAACGTACACTGACAACGCACAGCACACGGGCCCCTTGCTTTCCGCCTCCATCGAAAAGCGGCCGCCGCAGCCGGGATTCGATCCCGCATCCTTGGGAACAGTATTCGAGCGCCCTAACCAGTGCACCAGCAAGGTGGGAAGCATAAGACCACCTTCCAGAACAAGACATTATCAAGTGATAGCAGGAGCAAAGCCCAATAGCCTGAAACATGTCCTGTCCTTTTCTGTACCGTCTTGTCCTGTCTTGCTGCGTGTGTTTCTATTTTGCAGTTCTTCTGCAAATGGTCCTGGAACATACTGCCTGGCGCCCATAATATACAGCCTTGGGTTGTTTGATATTTTTTATCCATTTCTCGTGTGGTCCCTGCAGGACATGGCTGGCTCATTACACGCGTTGTCAGCCGCCACGGTGGCTTTCCGCTCTATGCTCAGCAGAAGTACGCCAGGCTGATCATTGCCACGGCAATTCGCATTACGAAGACACCGAGACGACAAGGCCCTTGTAGATGTCGCTATGCAGTGATACAGTTCTTCCAGTCGAAAATAATCTCAACTTGCAGGCATAGCGCTACCAGTTGCTTAGTAAGAACATTTACTCAAACGTTTAAGCTTGGGTCTGGCAGGCCCTGGCCTCCACACGATCTCAATATACTCAAACTTTCTAGTTCCTGTGGTTCATGACGTCGGCAGCCCGGTCCGTGGTGGTCTTCTGTCAGACCAGGTACTCAGGGTGTAGCAGGGTCTCCCAGTTGGTGAGGTGCTCCAGCTCCAGACCCCGCGGGAGAGGGTACACCCGGCATTGGATGATGTGGGCAAAGGTGACGGTGATTGAAAAAAAATTCGCGGAGGGTGTTTGGTGGTATCAGGACCTAATATAAGTGGATGGGAGGGTTCGCGTCTAGAGGCGGCGCCAAAGGGTCTGATGGTAATTGTCCAGGACGGTACCTCGGAACAAGATCTTTGCGGCCTCGTTGTTGTGGTTCCCCGAGTGCTCAGGCACCCAGATTAGCTCCACTCAGCGGGACGGATTAGTAGCGAGCGAGCCCAGTATACAAAAAGGAACATGAACTCGTCCACGTGCGAAATTTTGCAGTGCAGTTTTGGAATCCGTGAGTTTATATCGAGCAGGAAATTATATAATTCCCTATTGCCCGCTCCACTCGAGAGGTATGGGAGGTGAAACTACAGATCAGCTCCGGTTTATAAGAAATCTAGTTCTAGTCCAACGGGCTGACGTCCCGGAATATGAACTACATCTAGCTTAGTGGTGTCCACGAGCATTACCCCCTTTGTTATCGATAAAATATTTTCCCACCAACGCTGTAAATAGTATTGAAAAAATGGCGCCCCGGAAAACAATTTGCCCGTCACTTTGTATCAAACCTGTGATGCAACCATTCTTTGAGCCTCTAGCGTGGTTTCTGAACATTTTTCTTCTCATTTACCATCCATCTACTAACCAAGTTGGAGGATAGTTGGTGTTGAGGATTTAATCAACGACGTATGTGCCTCCACTTGCATGCTGTTCATTTTAACTGTAGGTGTCCACCAAGGTAGGTACAGGAAAAAGCAATTTGGCTCTAGGTTATTTTTCGGCTGTTTGGGCCGTCATCAGAGATGTCGCCTTGTCGCATCCCCGGGAGTCTTCTCTGCCGACCTCGTTCACCGTTAACCAATGGTCGGTTGCCCTCAGTCCAGGGCTCTGCTGGCCTCTACCGCAAGTTGAGCTCGCTGTACCAGACCTTGCTTGTCTTCACAGTGATAGCTGGACAGCAGTCTCCTATTGCTCCGAATTCACGCTTTGTTAATTTTAGGGACAACGTTTACGTTTTGACAGACCCTAGTGGTGTGATATAGTGCGGGTTTTTGTCGCATCAGGCACATGTATACGCGTATATCGTAGGGTGAATTTTGTCTAGTATGTGTAGGCTTGGGCATGAACCTGTCAGTAATCGTCTCCAAATGACAACTTCCGCTCTGTTTAGAGACCTGTGTGGTGGGGGTATCGCATTCTTCTGCCTCTATAATTTTCTGCCCACCAAGAACTCAAGATACTGCAGCTTATAAAAAATTAGCTGTCGTTTGACAAATGGCCATCCCGAGTAGAGTCGCGGAAGCAACATCTGCGGCGAACACGGCGGCCGCGGCACCGCGCCAAGGAGGAGTCGGCGGTGGTACTGGCGCGCCAGCTGTGCCCCGTGTGACGTCACTTCCTCCTAACCATGGAGGAAGGAAAGAACTCTCCTGACGCATACGTACTTGGCGCGGCGGCATCTCTGAGTCACCAGCGCAGCGGAGGAGTCGGCGGCGGTTCCTACGCGGCTCTCCAACTGGGGAGGGTGTTTTTGCAGATCGTGATCGCGCAATCACGTGACACAAAAGTGAGGTGGAGCTACTAAGTCACTTCTGCGTGTCCTGTCGACGTTTTTTTTTTGTTGTTGTTTTTATTCTACTGGGGCAGTGAGAAAAGCGCTTGCTTGGCCGTCGGAGCGCGGCTTCGAGCTGGCGGAGGGAGAGCATCTAGCCGTCCGCACGCTTTCTTCTGAATTTTTTTTCCTATTACTAGGAAGAGGTTTAAAGCAGGGGCGGGTAAAGCCCCTCAATAAAGGGGCTTTATAGGGCGGGCAGGCTAGCCAACGTATAGACAGCATGGTTTCAAACGAGTGACAGCTAGGAGCTGCCCTCGGTAAAGCGGTATGCACGCTTGCTTCCTTTCTTCTTTTTCGCTAGCTGTGAGGTATGGGGTGGTTTGGCTTGAGAGGCAGCGGAGGGAGTGCTGAAGATTTGCTGTCGTTTACATGGCTCAAAGCAGTATGCACGCTTGCTTCCTTTCTTCTTTTTCGCTAGCTGTGAGGTATGGGATGGTTTGGCTTGAGAGGCAGCGGAGGGAGTGCTGAAGATTTGCTGTCGTTTACTTGGCTCAATCAGCCGCTTTTGCACCTTAAAAGTTACGCCTCAAGTACGTACATACAACATATTATATATATATATATATATATATATATATATATATATATATATATATATATATGTGTGTGTGTGTGTGTGTGTGTGTGTGTGTGTGTGTGTGTGTGTGTGTGTGTGTGTGTGTGTGTGTGTGTGTGTGTGTGTGTGTGTGTGTGTGTGTGTGTGTGTGTGTGTGTGTGTGTGTGTGTGTGTGTGTGTGTGTGTGTGTGTGTGTGTGTGTGTGTGTGTGTGTGTGTGTGTGTGTGTGTGTGTGTGTGTGTGTGTGTGTGTGTGTGTGTGTGTGTGTGTGTGTGTGTGTGTGTGTGTGTGTGTGTGTGTGTGTGTGTGTGTGTGTGTGTGTGTGCGTGTGTGTGTGTGTGTGTGTGTGTGTGTGTGTGTGTGTGATGACGTATCCGTAAGCTAAGTAACATCTTGTATAATTTCACAGCTTAATTCCAAACATTAACGTTTACGCGCCGCAAGATGCTGTAAAGTTATTTGCTTTTTGCCACTAAAAAACTGCATGTGTGTGGGCGCGCGTGTGTGCAAATAACTCATGCGCAGGTACTCAATATATTTGAGGCCCCGCATAAGGTCAGTACACTTGCACGTTTTCATTGTAGTGAGGACGCAATCCCAATCCCTGCAGCGCGCTGCGGAGAAGCAGACTCGCGACTCGTCGCTTCGAACAGCTCTAACCCCGCCAGACCACCGGAAGAAAGAGAACGAAAGCAAAAGACTGCGAACGCACTCACTCACTGCGCTCTGCGCTCAATTCTGCGCTCACTCATTCCCCCGGGGGAGTGAGTGAGTGAGTGAAAACTTTATTGGATATTTCAAGGGTTTCGCGGTTGTGAAGCCTCCGTCGTCTTCTCTGGCGCTGGCGACTTGAGGCTTCTCGTCAGCCAGGGTGGGCCCCTATTCCAAGGCTCCACTGAGTCGTGCTGCATCAGTCGCGTGCTGCACTAAGGCCCTTTGGGTCGCGAGCTCGCCGCTGGTGAGCCGACTCTCCCATTGCTCCGCACTCGGGTCTTCGTGTTGGTGGAATGCTTTGTTGCGTTCGCATTCCCACGTGATATGATAAAGTGTAGGCGTGGCATCGCACCAAGGGCAGGTGGCTCTGTATTGTGTCGGGAACATTTTATTAAGTATGTGTAGGTTAGGAAAGGAGTTGGTCTGTAATCTGCGCCAGCCGGTCGCTTCCTCCTTTGTTAGGGCTTTGTGTGGTGGTGGATATCTAATTCTAGCTCCCCTATGCAAGTGCAAGATCTCTGCGTATCCCCCCTCGCAAGCATGTAGGCGGAGCTCCGGAGCATTTGACTGCCCTGCTCGGAATGCGTTACCTCGAGCTAGGCTGTCTGCCCTTTCGTTCCCCCCTATGCCCTTGTGGCCCGGGATCCAGATTAGGTTATGCCTGGGTTTCTCCTCGGCGGAGGTTACCCCGCTGAGTATTTTAAGGGCTGTTCTGCTGATCCTGCCCCTCGTGTAGTTCATGCACGTCTCCTTCGAGTCCGTCAGTATGTTGAGAGATCGGCCCGTTCTGTAGCCTTCTGTTGCCGCCAGCGCAACGGCAATTTCTTCGGCCTCCGCTTTGCCGGCGACCTTTGCCGTGGCACACGTGATCATGTTTCCTTCCTTGTTTACCACTACCATCGCGGCTACGCGTTCTCTCTCGCGCGGATATACGGCAGCGTCCGTGTATACGGTGTTGTCTAACTGGGCTAGCGTTCTCTCAACGTACTCGGCCCTCGCTTTTCGTCTATTTTCGTGAAGATTTGGGTCCATGTTTTTCGGCAATGGTCCCACGTTAATGGTTTTCCTAAGGTGGTCTGGTACGTCCGCGTATCTGTCTACCAGTCCGCTCGTGTCCCGACCCAACCTTCCTAGGAGCGCTCGTCCCGTGGGGGTGCCTCTGAGTCTCGTGATTTGCGTTCCCAGCAGAGCTTCGGCGAGCTCGCTGAAGGTGTTGCTGATGCCTAGCTGGAGCAACTTTTCGTTCGACGTGTGCTTGGGTAGGTGCAGAGCAGTCTTGTACGCCTTCCTGGGAATGATGTCGGCTTGCTCTCTTTCCGCCTTGGTCGTCGCGTGGTACGGCAGGGAGTACGTGACTCGGCTGACAATTAGGCTGTTAACTAGCTTGAGAGTGTCTTCTTCTCTCATTCCATATCTCTTTTGGGAGACTGTTGATCATACGGCCCACCTGCTCGGCCACCTTACTCGGCAGGCTGATGGTGTGGCTGCATTTCCGGCTTCCTTGCAACCACATGCCCAGGATCTTTATCATGTTCTTTTCCTGGATGTTCTGTCCCTCGAGAACGACCTCCAGTGTCGCTTGGGTGGGATGCTTGCCGACCCTGAGGAGTTCCGACTTCTCCGTCCAGCATCTTAGGCTCCTCTCTCTGTTGTGTTTCTACGCAAGTTGCCGCTTCCTGTAGTTTTTCTTGCTTCTCCTCGAGTGATCCTTGGGTGACCCATATCGTGATGTCATCGGCGTACATCGCGTGTTGGATGCCCTGGATCTCCTTGAGCCGTCTTGCAAGTCCAATCATTGCCACGTTGAAGAGGACGGGCGATATGACGGATCCTTGGGGTGTGCCTTTGCACGGCGTGGGGAAGGCGTCGCTTCTCAGCTCGCCCAGCCCCACGGTCGCCGTTCTGTCGCTCAGGAAAGCTCTGACGTAATCGTGCGTTCTCCTCCCGCCTTCGGCATCGCCTCGAGCACTTCCTCTTTGAGTTGGAGCAGCACGTCTTGCGTAGAGAGGTTGGCTCTGAACCCGTACATGCTGTCCGGGTACCATTGTTCGTTTTCCAGGTGCGACTGGATTCTTTTCGTGATCACTTTCTCGTACAGCTTGCCCAGGCACGACGTTAGAGATATCGGCCTGAGGTTCTCGATCTGCAGCTTTTTGCCTGGCTTCGGAATCATCACGACGATGGCGTGTTTCCAGTCCGCCAGCACTCTTCCCTCTGGCCAGAGCTTGTTGAGGTAGGTCGTAAGCTGATCTATCGCCTCGTCACTGAGGGTCCTTATTAGCGAGTTCCGAATCTTGTCCGCCCCCGCCGCCGTGTTCTTCGTGGCCGATCTTATCGCCTCGACGACCTCCTCTCTCGTGATGGGTCGGTCTATGGCCGGGTTCTCCTCGCCACGGTAATCTTCTCGGTAGCTCTCGACCTGATCTTTGCCGTAGCACTTGATCCGGACCTCTTCGAGTAGTTGTTCGTCTGTGCCTTCGTATTGGTGCACCAGCCTCTGTATCGACTTGCTGCCTTCGGATTTGTTTTTGCTCGGGTCCATGAGGGCCTTGAGGATCTGCCACGTTCTGGCTGTGCTGAGGGTGCCGTTCAGCGAGTTGCTGAATTGCTGCCACCCCTGCTGCCACCCCCGGGGGAGGAAAATTCTGTTTACTACTTGGAGCCATGGGGGAGGGGAGAAGACTGTGCTGGAGGAGGAGCCATGGCGTGGACAAAACTAACTGCCGCGAGCGCTTCCTCTTCAAGAAAAAAAGACTGACTCCGCGAGAGCGCGTACGTGACGTGTAGGCTACGTCACGTATGTGTCACGTGATTGCGCATCGTCGACCTGCAAAAACATTCTCCCCTCCAACTGTGCTCCGTGCGACGTCACATCGCTCAATGCGCATGAACAGCTTGCCTCATAGGGGGCTCCGCGAAATGGCTCAGCGACTAGCGTAGTGTTCCTTCCGCAACAACAAATTGATCCACAGGAAAAGACGCAGTATCTGTCATAGCTACACTCTTGGTTCTTGGTATACAGTACGCCGCGCCGTAATGGGAGTGAGGAAGGTGGGAGTGAAAGCGGAAAGAAAGAAATAGGTGCCGTAGTGAAGGGCTACGGAATAGTAGTGACCTTCTGAGGATCTTTAACGTGTACTGACACAGCACTGCACACGAACACCTCCCCGTTTCGCCCCCATAGAAACAGCTGCCTGCGGTTGGATTCGACCCGAGCCCTCCGGAATAGCATTTGAGTGATTTTTGTTGATTTTGTTCACGTGAAATGCAATGTATCAAGACCAGGCAATAAAAAAACAAAACCAGCAGTCGACAACTGAGCCACCGCGGCGGACTTGCAACTTTCTTTGCCCTCCCCCCGCTCCAAAAACGAACTAAAGACGGCTAACAATTATGGGATAGTATCTTAATGGCAAAAATTTGTAGATTCAAAAGGAGGCGTTAAAAAGCTAATAATACTAATTATAATAACTGCTTCACAGGAAGAGAAAGGCGCAGTATCTGTCACACTTGTGTCTGTGGACACGTGAACCACGTTATCGCTTCTCTTGAAGGGAGGCTTAAGCGTCCTCGTTAATTCTATTTCCGTTAGCTTCAGTCCTATAGTTAAGGAGAGTATTGTTTTTGGTCGGTAATAAACGAAATGTGAAATAAGCAACGTCATGCACGGCCAGTCTCGAAGAGAGCGCGTGCGCGTATTCTCCCCCTTCGACGCATGCCGAGCGACATGTTATCTCGGTTAGCTTGTTCGCGAAAACGGCGGCGTTGGTGAAAAATGAACTGCGGATATGTTGTTATCCTAACCGCTCTGCGAGGATACTATATTCTGCGCCGGAACTAGGTACGTTTCAGTCTTTCGTTTATTTTTTTTTTCTTTCCCGAGCAAGAAGGTTTAATTACACCAAATGCAGTGCGAGATATTACGTGTAGGTGCACGAACCCGTTTGTAGCTTTTGTTTCGAGCGGCGATTTTAGAGCGCAGCTCTTAGGCGCGTTTCGCGTCGGCGTCGGCCGCGTCAAGCTCGTAATCAGCTCTGCGCCCCTTTCATCCCCCCAGTTCGAGCCGGCGCTACGGCAACCGGAGTCTCGCGGCTGCGTTTCGTTGGAGGCGAAACCAAGAGGTGGCCGTGTGCTGTGCGATGTCAGCGCACGTTAAAGATCCCCAGGTGGTCGAAATTACTCCGTAGCCCTCCACTACGACTCTTCTTTCTCTTTTTCCACTTTCACTCCCACCTTCCCTTACGGCGCGGTTGAGGTGTCCACAGAAATCAAGTGAGACAGTTACCGCGCCTTTCCCTTCCTATAAATCAATCAATCAAGCAATCAGCGGCGAATGATGCGGTCAGGAGCACGCGCAGCAACCGGAGAACACGAGGAAAGGAAGGGGGGGGGGGCGCCGGAGGCAGCGCAAGCAGAGACTGACTGATGCCGCTGCAGCCGCTTGCGAGCCAAGACGTGACTGCGTACAACACCGCTGCAGCCGCTTGCGAGCCAAGACGTGACTGCGTACAACACCGTCGCCGCCATGCGGAAAGAAGAGGAGGGGACTGCGTGGTGGCGAGGGTGCTCTCCGGTTGTCGAAACGCCGGCTCGTTATCAGCGGATCACGGTGCCTTCCGTTCTCACACACTTCACTCGCTAGCGGCGTCAGCGGCATCACTCAGTCGCTGCTATCTGTTCGTCGCGCAACGTTCCTATGTGCCCATGCGCTGCTATCTGTTCGCCGCACAACCTTCCTACGGGCCCACGCGCTGCTTCCCGCAACCTTCTGATAGCTCAATTGCCCTAATTTCTCCGACCACAAAGCTTCTTTCATGACAGTCAATAACTATTAGTGGAGTGTGTCTTGATGGAATACGCGTGAAAAATTAACAAAAAAAAAAGAAATTTGTCTTCAATTGTACATACGTGTCTTATTCAAAATATTTGCCTCTGTCTATGGAAAAGGTGAAAGAGCTGATGAGGTGCGCTAAAATTTCGCATTAGGCAGTAACGTAATCGTAGGAACTTTTTTTTCACAGATCCTTAGAGGTGGTTTGGGTTAAAACTGCGTACACAGGCTTATCGTTATCGGTAACCAAATAGCTGAGTTTCGTGCATTTATTAACTCTCTTGATCTAAAGTAAGTAGGCATGTTGACAAGTACCGGCGCATCAAAAGTAAAACGAAGTCGCCGCAGTGGTGCAGTGGTAAGACGCCGAATACTGTGCCGGAGTATCTGGGTTCGATCCCGACCCGGCGGCTGCGTTTCGATGGAGACGAAACGAAGAGGCGTCCGTGTGCTGTGCGATGTCAGCGCACGTTAAAGATCCGCAGGTGGTCGAAATTACTTCGTAGCCCTCCACTATGGCGTAATAATAATAATAATAATTGGTTAACAGGAAAGGAAGGGCGCAGCATCTGTCACTTGCTATGTGGACACCTGAACCACGCCGTAAGGGAAGGGAGGAAGGAGGTGAAAGTGGAAAGAGAAAAGTGGGAGCCGTAGTGGAGGGCTACGTAGTAATTTCGACCACCTGGGGATCTAACATGCGCTGACATCGCACAGCACACGGACGCCACTTCGTTTCGCCTCCATCGAAACGCAGCCGCTGTGGTCGGGTTCGAACCCGGGAACTCCAGCACAGTAGTCGGGCGTCTTACCACTGCACCACCCTATTCCTCTTTTTCCACCTTACTCCCACCCTCCTTCCTTCCTTCCGTTACGGCGGGGTTCAGGTTTCCACAGAAACAAGTGCGACAGATACTGCGCTTTCCCTTCCATGTGAACCAGTATTAAGTACGCGAGCGCTGGTCAGTCAGGAAAAGAAAAGCACGCCAGCGCATTCTATCGGCAGATGAGAGCAGAGGGAAATGGGCAAGCCGGCACAACCGGCTTGCCGAGTTCCATGTTGTAATGCTCGCCTTTTCGACAGTATAGTGCCTAGAATATTCTAGCAGAATCTTGCTAACAGCACCGATTCAGCATCACTGTTCAGTGGCGTGACACGTTCTGCTTCGTCACGAATGACGAACTTTTAATCTCCGTGACCGCCAGGATTCGCTCTGCGCACTGCGCCGACAGCGACATCTTTGCTCTTTAAATTACAAACTGTAACTGTGGTCACAATGTAACCACAGCAGCCCCACATATTGAAACTGGTGGCATTTGTGACGAAGATGAGAGTTCGACGCCGCCAAATCACCATATCAAAGCTACAGTAGCAAAGCCACTGAGTAAAGAGGGGTCAGCCAGATGTGCCGACGCACTCAAGCTCTCTGCTGCGCGTCTTCTGTTGTTGTTGTGGCTGTGGAAGGACAAGAAAATGCACGGGCCTGTTACTGCTGAGCAATCTCCACTGCCTGATTTATTTATAGGAAGGAAAAGGCGCGGTAACTGTCTCACTTGTTTTCTGTGGACACCGCAACCGCGCCATAAGGGAAGGGAGGAAGGTGGGAGTGAAAGTGGAAAGAGAGAAAGAGGAGCCGTAGTAGAGGACTACAGAGTAATTTCGACCACCTGGGGATCTTTAACGTGCGCTAACATCGCACAGCACACGGACGCCTCTTCGTTTCGCCTCCATCGAAATGCAGCTGCCGAGGTCGGGTTCGAACCCGGTGCTTCGGCACAGTAGTCGGGCGTCTTACCACTGCACCACTCCGGCGGGGCTCTTAGCTGCCTGATCTATTTATACAAAGGGAAAGGCGCGGTAACTGTCTCACTTGTTTTCTGTGGACACCGCAACCGCGCCGTAAGGGAAGAGAGGAAGGTGGGAGTGAAAGTAGAAAGGGAGAAATAGGAGCCATAGTGGAGGGCTTCGGAGTAATTTCGACCACCTGAGGATATTTAACGTGCGCTGACATCGCACAGCACACGGACGTCTCTGTTTCGCCTCCATCAAAACGCAGCCGCCGGCTCTCATGCGGACAAAAGAGAAAATAGAGAAGAAAGAAAAAGAAGAGGGAGAGAAAGACGAGCGTCGCAACAGCAGTCGTCGTCCACCACCGAAGCAGTGGCAAGTGCAACGACGGCCTGTGTGTGTGTGTGTAAAACATTTATTCGGGGGAAGCTTGAGGTAGCCGGAGCAACCTCACGCAAACACTACGTGGGCTCCTCATTACAGGAGCCCATTAGCGACCGCTGCGGCTCGGGCTCGGTGAACCAGGGCCTTCTGGCTTGCCAGATCGGAGCAGCCGAGCAGGGCTGCCTCCCAGTCCTCCCGGGTGGGGTTGGGTTTGGGGGTGAGGTTCGGGGTTGACTGACATGCCCACACCATATGGAAGATGTCCGAAGACTTCTCCGCACAATGCGGGCACTTTCCTGTACAGGCAGGATGAAAGTGTTTTAAAACTGCCGGGCACAGCAGCATTTTGGTGTAAAGGCGGAGGAGTGTGCGTTCCTCCACCTTTGTAAGGCCCTTACAAGGCTTAGGATAAATTGCATGGCCGAATTGAAATAATTCAATAATTTCTCGAAAAGTGAGAGCCGGATTGGGTTCGAGATCCGTATCATAAGGGTCTGAAGGCGTTGCCCGGAGAGTGAGCGCGCGGGCGGCGGCGTCGGCCGTTTCATTGCCTTCGAGGCCCATGTGAGCTGGAGCCCATAATCGTTCGAGACGCGGGGGCCCCGAGGTAGTCACTGTTTTGAAGGATGCGGTGCGCAAAGAGAAGAATGTACCCCTGTTTAATATTTCTGCAGGCCCCTCTCGAGTCGGTGATGATGACTCGTGAGTCCTTGTCTGCGGCGGCTAACGCGATGGCAACTTCTTCCGCATGTGTTATGTCTTGAGCTCGGAACGTTAGGCCATTCACTGTGATTTTTTGATGGACGACTGCGGCTGTGTACCACCCCCCATGGTGAGGGCCGGATGCGTCCACGTAGAAAATTCCGTGTTTGTTCCCATAGTGACGGGCCAGTGCCTCCGCCCGCGCAAGGCGCCTGCCAATGTGGTCGTCACGTGTCATGTTGGCCGGAAGAGGGCGTACGTGCAGGGCGTATCTCCAGATTTCAGGAATGCGTAGGCGCTCTTCCGTAAATGTTGGGTAGTGGATGTGTAGGCGGGCTAATAGGCGGCGTCCCGACGGCGTTTTTGAAAGTCTTGTGTATTAATTAGTCAAGTGTGCCTCTCGGAGCTCCACGAATGTGTTTATCATCCCCAGACCCATAAGACGCTGGTTGGATGTGTTGATCGGGAGATCGAGGGCACGCTTGTACATCTTTCTGAGAATCACTTCGAGAGCGTTCTCATCAAATCTGCGCAGGTGGAGGTAAGGAGTCGAGTAGAGTACTCGACTGATCACGAATGCATGCGACAGCCGCAAAGCGTCTGTGCACCGTAACCCCCCGCGTTTGTTGGAAACCCGGCGCACCATCCGGCCCACCTGGTCCCCCACCTTGCGCAGTTTTGCTAGTGTTGTATCAGCCCGTCGATGTTTGTGGATAAGGAGACCAAGTACTCTAATCTCGTCGTGTTCGGGTATTGGACCGCTGGCCAGGGATAGTTTCATTTTTGTGGTGCACTTAGGCGACGGGCGAATGTGCACAAATTCGGATTTGGACGGTGAGCATTGAAGGCCGCAGCGGCGGGCGTAAGCGTCTACGATCTGCGCCGCTTGCTGCAGGTTGGCCTCAATGTCTCCAACCGATCCGTGCTTGGCCCAGATGGTTATGTCGTCGGCGTACAGCGCGTGCTGGATGCCTTCGACCGTCGCCAACTGAGCCGGGAGTTTCATCATGGCCAGATTGAAAAGTAATGGCGAGAGGACCGCGCCCTGTGGGGTGCCTTTCGTTCCCAGTTTATATGGGCCGTGTTCTTCGTCTTGTATTCGGATGAAAGATTGCCGATCTGAGAGAAATTGCTTGATGTACTTGTGTTATGTCCACAGTTCGTCTGGGAGAGATGTTGCAGTATGATTTCGTGTGTGACATTGTCGAAAGCCCCCTTCAAGTCAAGGGCGAGTACTGCCTTATCGTTGAAGGGATATTCGACAGGGTTGAGTATTTCTCGGTCGAGTTGAAGCAGAACATCCTGAGCGGACCTTTGCGGGCGGAAACCGAACATGGTGTCTGCGAATGTATTTTTATTTTCCAGAAAACCAGAGAGCCTGTCCCGCACCATGGTCTCCATCAGCTTTCCCGCACAAGACGTGAGGGAGATGGGGCGGAGGTTGTCTGTGTTTATGGCTTTGCCGGCTTTCGGAATGAAAGTTACCAGGGCGGTCTTCCATTCAATTGGTAGAGGCGCCTCACCAAGCCAGATCGAGTTGATGAAAGCGAGGAGGGTTTCGTAGGCGGGGTCGGGGAGATTGGCAAGCAGTTTCACAGTTATCTTGTCCCGGCCCGGTGCCGTTCCTCGTTTCATTTTAGCCAGGGTCGCCTTCAGATCATGCAACTGGAACGGTTGATCCAGGGGCCGAATCCACGAAAGAGTTCGCTTTGGAACGCGTTCGCTTTGCCGTGACGTCAATTTGACGTAGGCATTGGAGGGAGAAGGATGGGATGAACGCTGGGGGCAGAGAACAGCCAATCGGCTTTGCTGGGCGGTCCCATCTCGGTTGCTCTGCCTTGGCGCGGGCCTTCTCCTCAGGAGTCGGAGGA
The DNA here is from genome assembly GCF_055883805.1 of Amblyomma maculatum. Lineage (NCBI taxonomy): Eukaryota > Metazoa > Arthropoda > Arachnida > Ixodida > Ixodidae > Amblyomma > Amblyomma maculatum. Next base: position 130,869,607 of record NC_139345.1, on the reverse strand, counting down.
AACGACACCCAGTGTTTCTACGTGCCGACACGCAGGATTGCTGAGCGACAGCCAAAATTGTCTGGCTCACCGACGACTGCGGGAGCCGTATAGTTGCCTAGGTGCCGACTGCCGCTTGGAAGCCTCCGGTAGCGAAGAACCGCAGCGCGCCGAGTACTTTCCGCTCTGTTCTGAGCGCGCTTTTCCTCGTTGGGCCAAGTTGGGGTTTTAGCTCTTCGCATAGCCGGCGTACAAGCCCCTTCGACAGTCTGAAGTGCCTTCGGAAGGCATCGTCAGGCATGTCGAAAGGATCATCATGTGCGCGCGACCGCCGAAGCCGCCGCTCACATTCGCTGAGCACTCGAACCACAGCGCGGCGACGGGCGGCCCACATACGGCATGATTCTCGCGCTGAAGCGAACGCCACTTACCGAGTTCCACACACAGCGACCGAACGCGTTCGCTTTCATTTGATTGACATGTCTCGTGACGTCAACGAAATCCGTGGTCCCGCCTTCGTGAAATGGCGTCCCCGCCAGCGGTGGCGACACGCGACCAATGGAGCGAGGCGGCGAGAGAGAAAGCGAACGCGTTCAAAAGCGAACTCATTCGTGGATTTGGCCCCAGATCCGCGTTCTCTGAACCTGCATACGAGTACGCGGGTCCTCCGGGGTCCTGCTTAGTGCAAAGATACTGGTCGCGCAGTTTGCATGCTAATTTTGATGTATTTCCATCGAAGCTATGAATAGCTCTTTGGAGATGTTTTTGTGTCTCGGCGCAGGTTTGAGTCGGGTCAATTAGGGCACGGAAAAGGCGCCACGTGCTCCGGCTCGACATTTATCTGGCCGCCGTGTTGCAGCGGTCTACCCAGTTTGAGTCGGCGAGTTGGGCCACATACTCTGCCGCTCGCTGAGTGAGCTCGGCGATACGAATTTTGAGCTTTCTGTTATGTTTTTGGCGGCGCCATCTGCGGACGAGGCTGTGCCGCGCTTCCCAAAGGTGCAGAAGGCAGAGGTGGGCAAATGCCCTCATTTTGGCCTTTCCTCCCTCGTCCTCAATTTACAATCGGCAGCCCTCCCTCACCCTCACCCTCACTTAAAAATTATTCGCCCTCCCTCTCCCTCATCCTCACTTAAAAAATATTGCTGGTCCTCACTCACCCTCACCCTCATCTCATTTGCCCTCCCTCACCCTCAACCTCATGCCCAGCAGTTTGAATATTTTAGTTATTTTTCATTATTTTCGATCTATGAGAACGTTACAGCGAGTCAAAGTAGGCGCAAACTATTCTTATCTGCGTCTTTTTTCGGCAGTGTCAAGCCGCATTGATCATTTAGCAATCCGAATTTTTCGAAGCTAACAATGCACTTAAATAAATGACGGGGCTGCGTTCATGCTGTAGCGTATCACTGGCAAGAGCCATCTGATACTTGTTCCGACAGTTGGGGAGATTAAGATATGCACTGCACATGGAAACCAGAGGCTGTGAAAAGTGCAAAGAACAATTCTTGCAGTGCCCTAAGCAGGCCGGTCAAAGGCGAAACTTCGAGGAGGAAGGAAAATAACCCCTGCCATGGTTTACCGGGCAAACCTGCCCATCGGTTCACACGCCATGAGTTTGAAGGAGATATAGAGTGATCAAATACATTTACACAGCGCATGAGGAAGGAGGAGGTTCTAACTTCTAACCAGCCGCAGACGGAAGGCATGAGGCATATACGGCATATTAGACAACAGAACAATGTAATCTAATTCAAGTAACAGAAAAACGCTATCACACAGAAGCGTAAATTTCGAGGGAGTCAGGGGGTCATGACCCTTGATCGCTTCGCAGAGGAGTTTGGGATGGGGGGACATAGCATGCGAGCCCGGGGCCGTGCGCGATAATTCCAGACATGTACATGTAGTGTCATTTGGGAAACGCCGCGTAAAAATGCGGTTGTTAAGACACTTTCGACATAGCCGCAGCGAAAAAAACACAATCACAGAAGGAAGACACGTACACAAGGACCAAGACACGGCGTTAAGACACGGCGCCGTATCGCATCCCGCTTTCGTCCAAGAACTAACCGAAAACGCAAAGTGAAACATGTACCTCTGTGGCGCTTCTGGTTTTCACGAACGCCGCGTCAGTATAGCGTAAAATCTTTTTTTCTTTTTCAATTTCTATTAAAGCTGTACGAGAATAGGACCAGACAGCGCCTAACTAGAACAGTACAATGTGCAAAGTGAACAGGCCAGAATTTCGTGCATAAGGTTTGATTATGCTTCCTGAATAGTGTGCTTAAATCTAGGATCACTTATGAAAAAAGCAGTGCTTATAGAACGGGAACAGAAGAGCAACACATATGCACCAACTAGCCGAAATCAGCACTCTGCATTAATTCGCCTAAGTTCACATCTCCATAGCTGATCTGCTTCATTCCGGACAAACCCGCATATGCAAAAGACGGGAAACGGATTGTCTGCACTGTGAAGGCAAGAGCGGCAAAAAAAAATGAAACTCACCCGGAACCTGCATGACGTCCTACACACCTTTCACTTGGACCGCGCATTTCCCAATAATATCCGAGGACACTGTCACAATGGAAACTTATTCGCGCACATAGTACACAGACGTCCTTGAGCATATAGAATTTGCAACAGCGCACCAAAGTGTTGTTTCAACAAGCGTCAACAACTTGAGCGGTCCGGTTGAAAGGGCACAGCAACACAAACTGAAGGGCTTTCCCAGCCATTCCTGCAGTTCGCTGTTTTTATTTTTTTTTTTGGGGGGGGGGGGAGGGGGGGGGGGACTGAGCTGAAGGAAGACCCTTTCTTTGGACAGAGAGCGGGAAAGGACCGCGCGGTGGTGGACGCATGTGTATCCTTCCGAGAGCAATGCTGCCACGTCCATCCATGTCTCCACCCGGTGCCTCAGGGAGATCTGATAAGACCAGCCACAGCCGCCTTTTGAGCCCAGCCGTGGACCAGCGTGCGTGGTCTGCCCACCGCTCTGATATTTTTTTTTTCTTTTTTTAACAGCTTTCCTAATGACAGCTTCCCTCGCTATGGCAGGGGGGGGGGGAGCCAAGCGCCTGTCGTCGGCGCATTGCCACAGGGTTCAAAGCTAGGCGCACACTGATTGTTTTGTGCGTTATCTGTCGCCCTTCCAAGAGGTCTTCAAACGAAGCGCCGCTAACCAAACTTCTCGGACATGCAGGCTGAGGTGCACCCCGGCTAACAACGTTCCGGCTTACAGCCTTGTAGAATACTGTAGCCCGCCGAATGGAACATCTTCCCGCGGCCTAGTACGAGCAGTGGCGTTCGTTGCTTCGTTCACACTTCACACTGCTTCGAACCCATTCTCGAACCCGTTCACTGCTTCACACGAGAAGCAATCAACCGCTTGCACAACAACATGGGAAATCCGCGGAAGAGAGGAGGCCTCTTTCCTTCCACAGAAATGGCTAAGCACAATCAGGTGCACAAAACTCAGGGCTGCCATAGTTTCAACCTGCCAGCTGGAGATCCTAGGACATACCACGACTATGCGGAATTGGGCTTACTTTTATCTCAGCTGTCTGGTTTATTAATATTGAGTCAGTCTTAGAATGAATGTGGGGCGCTGAAGATGAGAGGTAGTGTTGAGCGTTCGAGAGCAGGTATCACGCAAATACTCGAAGCCTTCCTCCCTAAAGTCTTCCTTTTCTTCCGACCTGGTAGACGTTTTAACAGTATGCGAGACAGGTGCTCTCTGGTGCGACTTTAGCCTTAGCGGCATGTATCTCAGCTGGTCATCTTTATGTTAAGAAAATGTAGGGACACTTATTAAAACGTTCTCATAAAGTCCAAAGCTTTGGCTTTGAGGCAGTGGGTCTTACTCGAGGTCTAAGCATCCTGGAGGGCTGGAATTCGACGTCACCCTCTCATCGCATAGGTCAAAAGCACTCAATGCGGACCTCTATAACCAAATGTAAATTGATGTTTTGTAGCTTTCCTGAAATCTAAAACCCTGCTTTACGTCAGTTAAAAATTCCAGTTCAGCGGTTGCCCTATTCTGCAGCATTGAGCCTACATCACTTTTTCGCTTTATATCGTGACGTACCAAGCACAGTAAATCATGCTTTGGATAAGAAGGTGCTGAAAGCCGACATAAACGTGGTCCACCCCTAGAGTAAAGCTGATCTTGGCAAATTAAGTAATGGCAAAATAAGAACACTGGCACGTTGCCGTACGTGCGACTCCTTAAGTTATCGGATAAGGCGACGGAGGCTTCAATTGCTAACACAAGTGGTGAATTCCATCTTAATGTATAGTATGCTTTGTATACTTTTCTGCTTGTTTCGAACGCGAACTTCTTCAAGATTGTCGTTTCGCAGAATGGAGGTGCACGTTTTTGGAACAGAACCACGACACTGACGACATAGACGGCCAGTTCCCCACCACCCCACCAGTGCGTCTAATCCTGCGTGGAGCTCTGAAGTGCGACGTTTCTGCAGCATCCAATTTGTTCTGTGTAGCTTCTGACACGGGAGATTGGTATATGGTAAATGACGGCACTCTCCCTCGGCACGAACCTGCCTAAGTGTTTGATACTGCATCCTTAGCTGCTTGTGCTTTCCTTGCACTATATTGCACAAGCTAGCCAGTTTTTCGTGTACAGTGATGACTACCAATACGTCACCTCTCTGAGCCATGTTTTTTAAGCGGTGGGAAATTTGATAGTTATATGGAATGACAACGGATCTTGTACCTTGCGCTTCTTCAGCGCAGCGGTGCTGCTCTACATCCCTAGCATCCCTGGCAAGGTCCTCTAAAACAAAGGTGACCACCTCAGAGGCAAATCTTGCACTGGTCAGTGTTTGCAGCCAGACATCCACGCTATATGTGCCATTCAACGTAGGCAGGATTTGTCAAGAGCGGCATACAGGTAGTTTTTAGCAATGCTCTTCTTAGGAACCTTCGAATGAGCTAACTGCTGGCTTAAAATACCTTCTTTTTTTATAGCGAGGCTGATACCTCAAGCATGGTTTGATTTTGCGAACAGCAACACATGTATCTAAGAACTGCAAGCACCCTTGCGCACCCAACCCGAAAGCGCATTCGGCAAAGAATTAAACTTGGTACAGTATTGTCATATCCCCGTCATGCGTGAGTCTATGATAGCATTCAGCCTTACGGTCGTCAGGCATTCCGATGCATTAAACTTATTCTGAATACAGAACAGATGCTAAAATCAAAGAATATTAAAGAACCTTCTCCGGTGCAGGACTTCAACAGGTTAGCACGAAATGAGAACACTCTATAGACTTTGGATACTGGAAATGAAACAACTCTTTCGCGAAATTGTGCTCAATGCTCACACGCTGTAGTTATTACTTTCAAATCGATGCTATGTTAACACCCATCTCAAGAAAACTGTCTTAAGAAAATAGAAAAAGTAAAACTTAATGCTATTGAAATTGCGGAAAAAAACAATGCGCTGTAATTACGAGCCGCACATATTAATGAACGATTTGACAATTTTGATAATTCACAACAAGGAGGAAATCGATAAAATAAATAAGAAAATATTTCTTGTTCCTGCAAACACATGACAAACATTGCAACGGATATTTAACTGCGGTTTATTTTATTGCAGATATTATCAGCACAAATTCAATGCTGTTTGTTTATTTCCGTTGGTTTTGTTGCGAATTGTAATTTACACAACTTATGAAAGTTTTATGTAAAACCTTGCTAACCAAACAGTCAAGTAACACTGTCAAGAAACATTTCGCATGCGTCGGCTACTCATGCAAGCTATCTGGACGAGAAAAAAAACATGTGGCAGGGTCCCAGCAGATAAGATCCCCCCACCTCGGTCTTTTGTGTTCAACGTTTCTCTGTGTGTCCCCTCTACTTTAGACGCGCTTTTTTTTTTCTGGGCGTGTTTTTTCCTAAATGGCAAAGAAACGTTAGCAGTTAGAAACGAGGGTCCTGTGTATTTTGCCGGTCCTGTCGTGTTCTGTGAGGCTGGAAAAGGCGACATCATTCTCGGTGATTTCCTGGAGCTTCCTAGGGTCGTTTTTAGACTTTTCTTCACCACCAGCGCCGGGGCAATTTTGTGGCTTTCGTTCCGGCATCTTCTATAGCTGCAGCGCCTGTGCCCCGTTCCATTACATCTGTTTTCTATACAACACATGCCCAGTGGAGGAGAAAGTGTGTTGTTCCTCATGCCTTTCGGGTTGCTGCGTGTTTTTTCTTACTGCAGAAACTACGCCTTTCGTGGAACATTTGCCCTCGCCCCTCAAACTCTGTATCTTTCCCTCCCTCACCCTCCCCTCACCGCCTCTGCCCTCCCTCACCCTCGTCCTCACGAATTTTTCAGCGCCGATCCTCCCTCGCCCTCACCTCACCGAGTCAGATCCTCACGAGGTGAGGGTGAGGACGCCCTCATGAGGGTTCACCCTCGTGAGGATGCCCATGTCTGGCAGAAGGTGGTTGTCCACCTCTGGAGTGGCCTCCGAGAGCTGAATTTGTGTTTCCACCGAACGAAGATGTGTAACCAATCCATGTGCCCACGCGTGGTATCCTTGTTCGTGGATAGAGGCCGAATTGATGTAGCTTTGCCGAAACTTATTCCAGTCGGGTAGCCGAGCTTGTGCGTGGGGTCTTGCCAATGGTTTAGTTCTTACAGTGGTATTGATAAGGCAGTGGTCACTACCGAGGGTTTCCTCGGTGTTGATCCATTCTGCGTGTACAATGTTTTTGGTAAAGGTGAGATCCGGGCATGTATCCCGGGTCACTGAATTACCCATCCGCGTTGGATATGCAGGGTCAGTGTGAACAGTCAGGCCCAGCGTGGACGCGAGTTCCGCTAGCTTGCGTCCCCGCTTCTCTTCACGCACGTATCCCCAGAGTGTACTGTGGGCGTTGAAATCACCCACAATCACCAAGGAGTCCTTGCCCGCAGCCTTTAGAGCGCGGCTAAAGAGTGCTGCGAACGTTACATTTTTGAGTCTGGGGGAGCAGTAGATGTTGAGTACGTGGAGTGGCGCATCTTGTTTCTTGAGCGGAGAAAGTGTCACCATCACGTAGGAATATTCAGTGTCAAGTTCTAAGTTAACTAGAGTAGCCTTATAATTTTTATGCCCGCAGACGCAGGAAGAGGGGTCCTGCTGAAAGGTGATGTAATTTGTGAGGGTGACGCCACTCCCTGGCTCCTGGAGGGCAACCACCGCGGGAAGAGAGTCGAAAGTTGAAAGGTAAAGTCGGAGATCCGCCCTCTTTGCGCGGGAACGGAGGCCCCGACAGTTCCATTGGACAATTTGGATGGGGGTGGCCGAATTGGTTCTTGGGGAGCGCCTGATCTTAGGGCTGCTCGCCATGGTCATTCAGGTTGAGGAGGGGTTGTATTGACGCTGCTCCGGAGCCAACACTCGCGGGAAGGGGGGCATCCTCCATACCGGAGAGCGAGCAGTTGTCGTCAACGTCTACCTCAGGGGTGCGTCTAGAAGTTTTGTTAGGACGGCCGGGTAAGGGACCGCCGGGCCTGCGCGAGGAGCGTAAGGAATGCGCAATTTGTTTGGCAATCATCGCGGGGATTGTCTCTTGCAATTTGGAGATGGCGTTGACCATCATTGAAATTTGATTTTCTATGGCAATGAATCGTGCCTCCGTGGCCCCGAATCGGGCTTCGAATGCTGCCTCCAAGCTTGTTACCGCCTTTGGCACCACGAGCTCTCTCTCCATTACCTCAGCCGCGGGAGGCGAGGGCGGAGAAGACTGGTTAATTTTGGATTCCAATTCGTTAATTTTCTTAAGCAGCATCTCGTTTTGGGCCCTGAGTGCTGCTATTTGATCTTGCTCGGCACTACGCGCCCTTGGGAAGGGAGTGGAAAGGGGGGAGAGAGAAGCAGCCCCACCCGAACCGCTCACCTGGTGTCCGTTTTTGACTGCGTTGACCCAGGCCCTGGTATCACCGCGCGTTTCCGTCGTTTGTTTCGCCAGTCCGCCGTGTGGTGGCGACACCTTCGATGGTCGTTTTTCAGCACCTCCTGTAGGTGGGTTCTCGATGTTGGTGATTTCCTGGCGAGGCTGGTCGCCGGGAGGCCCAACATGGCGGCGTTTCTTCTTGGGCGCCATTTTTTTCTTTTTTATCTTGGGTGTGCGGAATTTTGCCGCACAGTCGCGAGAGTTGGTGACATGGGAGCCACCGCACACAGAACACCGCGGAACACAGTTGTGAGGAGCCCGCACCCCCTCCACTAGCGGAGCTTGGAATCCGCAGAGTCCACAGGTGTCAGACTGCAAGTTTGGACATGCATCCGCGCGATGCCCGACGGCCCCACACTGGCCGCACGCAGGAATAGTTTTGTAATAGTTTCGCACAGAGACGACCATGTTGTCATAGTGCACGTAACGGGGCTTCTCTTTACGCGCGAAAGTGATGCGTGCCTTGTTGGATGTTCCGAATTTCCAGATTTCCAGGATGGTGCCGGGGCGCCAGCACACTCGGTCTTGGAGAGTTTCTGTGGTGTCCGAGTTACGGACCACGATCACGCCGTGGCATATGTTGCCGCCGTCTTGTCTCAGGTAACCCCGAAGCGGGATCGACCCCTTCTCGGTGTTTACTGCGAAGTCCCCGATGAGCAGGTCGGCCGCCTCGATGTCCGGGGTATGCACAATGATAATGTTTTGTTCTCGTGAGGGTAGAACGGAGACGGCGCTGGCCCGTTTCAGCCCGAGGTACGCCGAAATGGCAGTGCCGTAGCCAGTTTCCGTGAACGCCTCGTGAAGAGAAACACTTTCTCTGGGCTTTATGACTATAACGTAGTCTTCGGGAGCCGGTTTGGGCATTGGACGCGGCTTCCACTTCGAGAACGCCTCGTCCTTGCTTCCCGTGGCGCGCGTCGCGAGAGCGTTCATGTTTCCGACCGACGAAATGGCGGCCGGGGCGGCACCGAACGCCGCCATCTGGGCTTTGTCTTCGGAGCGGCGTGCAGCCGCTTGAAGTAAAGCTTGACTCCGAATTTTCGGGATAACCGTCGAATTTGTATCTCCGGTGGCGGGTACCGAGGTCCACATTGCCTCAGGGTCGTAACCGCGTATTTGATCCGCGGAAGTCGCCATTTTTTCCTCGGAGGGCCGATTCCGCCAGGCCAGGCGTCGGCGACGCCGTTAGGCTTAACGACGGCGCCAACGTGGTTGGTCGAAAAATGGCCGTAGATTTGAAGAAAATCGGCCTACCTGGACGACTTTTGTATCCAGTTGTTCCGCTTGGTTTTTCGGATCGATCGATGCCAGTTTTGCCGGGGTAGGATGATTTGGGACGCGGCCCCAGCCGCAAATTGGCGGAGCCGAAACACACGCATCTGCTCTCGTCGCGCGCTCGCAGCGCCCCCCCAACGACGGCCTACAACATATAAAATTCGGTGGCTGGCTAGATCCCGCCGCAAGCGGCGTTGACCTACCATTCCAGCCCTTCATTCATTCATAAACCTTTATTCACGCGGATCACCTGAGGCCTAGAGGGAAAGGGGGTGGGTTAGGTGAGGTTGAGGGCGCCAGACTCCGACATGGCTTGACGTTCGTATTGAGGGCTGTCCAGTCTTCGTAAGTCTGAATGTGGTGAGCAGATGTGTAGCGTGTGCGGAGGCCAGCCGTGCCCGGAAAAATCCAGATCAAGTGCTGCAGGTCAACGGATTCAGCAGTGCAGCTGGGGCTGCTAATCTTGGTACGGCGCCATTGACTCAGGATGTCCGGTGTTCACGTACGCTACACCGGCTTGCACCTTGTGCCCCGTAGGGCCAGGAACTGCCACCCGCGTCTTCTGATAGAGCGCACTGGCATGCAGTTTTGCGCAGTCAGCGCTGGTGTGCTCTGGCAGTTTTACTTTTGGTACATTCGTTCTTGAACGAAAAGAAATATATGAGGCAGCACTTTTCTGCAGGCGTAAACCGGTTTTGCTCAAATTTTCGCGCCGGCCGCCATTAAGATTTCATTAACTTACCCTCAAATCGGATAGAAATGCCCGCAGTGCCTTCCTGCTGAAAATCAGTGCTGAATTTTGCACAAACTTCCGGAAATAGATTTTAATTAAAAGCATTTTGTGCATACCCTGAAGAGCACCATGAAAATAGTTTCGCATAACTTCACCCACCGGATTTTAGGTTTGCAATTTATTTCAAAAAAGCGCCGTATTTGTTTTTCTTTAAGAGTCTCAACTACGTGTTGTGAGCGCAGAACAAAGCTCCGAAGCAAAATTTGGAAGCGATGCGATCGATCATTTGTAATAATGTGTATAAAACGTATATTGGAATATCTCACCGTTTCCTCACAATTATACGCGATGCCGGCAAAGCTGGACTCCATAGTGTTCTGCATATCTTGACCGAATCTCTTTCGGTCAAGTACCCGTGGCAAGGTGACATGAACAATTTCTTTGTATACTGCTCATTCGCGCTGAAATGTCATGGCTGCTTTAATGCGCATGTGTGATATAACTATATAACATATGCTAACTATAACAACATACATTCGAACGTTCTAGTGTTTCATTCCTTATACACGCGTGTGAATGTTTCATAAAATATAATTTAATGTAGTTATTTTATTGTGTTACAGAAATGTGTTTCAAAATCAAAACATAACAATACCTTGAAAATGCTTCAAACCATTCAAATTTTATTATTATTATTATTATTATTATTATTATTATTATTATTATTATTATTATTATTATTATTATTATTATTATTATTATTATTATTATTATTATTATTATTATTATTATTATTATTATTATTATTATTATTGCAGCGTCTTTCTTCGGCTTTAATGGCAGTGGGCCAATTAAGTGTACGAAGCCACCAAACCATGCGGACTTCCCATGGGGCTTAAATGACGTAATAACCCCAATACACTAACTGCTGTAGGCTCTACGTCAAGTGCTTTTCAAGGCAGCAGGGGATGGGCGGTAAAATGTCGAAAGAAAAACCTTAAGTAAACGCTTCAGTGTTGTTTGCGATATCCGAAACAATATACACGTGCTTGCTACCTTTTAATGTCGGCAGCTGACAGTCGAATACTTCAGCCGCAAGCGTATTTCCTCTGGTTGAATATGAGACGCTAGAACATAAGGCCGCGAGAACACAGGATAAAGCGAACGTTTATCGCATATTACTGTTAAAAGGATATGAATTACGCACACAGCCGGAAGCGTGTGCAATTGTGCTGCAGCGCAGCCTATGCCGGCATGCATGAACTTTTGCAGTGGCGGAGACACTGCAACGGAAATGCAAGTATGCACTTACGCACCACAATATAACCACTCTCTGTACGCATCAGTACAATTTTCGTCCAGTTGATAAAAAAAAAACTATGATAACGCGCGGCGCTTTTTGGTTTTCCGAAGCAGTTCTTAATGCCTATTCTTGTGATATTCAGTGACAAACCATGCACAGCGAATGAAATAAACCTATATGTGGACAAACTTGGAACGAAGCAGATTCTTTTTCAGCAGAAACAAGCGGGCGCCGACTAAATGACAAGGACCTACATGTCGAAAAAGATAAGCTGTACAAAAATGTGTGCTCTGGATCTGAATCATGGCTCTGAATCAGGGACCGGAGTTTGAGGCCGCTGTGTTGCCAGACCGCAGGCAGTTTCGCATAGTATCGTTAATTACATGTGCAATGCATTTGAGTGCTGTTTAGGAAAATGCTGTAGTAGAAAAGAGAGGAATGCTGGGACCCAGAAAACAACTATTTATCCGTCGTAAATAAAGATATGCCAATAATCGTCACCGGCAAAACTGATTTTCTGTCTATTTTTGGCCATGACGATGCTGTCCGGGAGCAAAATGCAAGGATTAATTGATTGATTGATGATTGATCGATCGGTTGATTGATTGATTAATTGACTTATTGATTGATTTACGGTTACAGACGCTGCCAGAGCAAACCTGCAGTGCAGAACCTACTAAGTAATTGCCCAAGAAAAGTACTGCATCGAAAACGCGGATTAAAAGTCTTTCCGCAAGATCATTCAAATTCGTGATGCCCTTAGAGAACAGGACAGGTTGCCACCGTCTCGAAGTCGATAGTGATGTAGAGTGCTCTGGGGTCCGCACAAAAAAAAATTAGGTTGCTTTCGACGCGTGCATTTCACTTGCCAAATTGGCTAGTGATAGAGACGTCCACGTTATATTTTTTTTTCTATCCTAGCTTATTATGTTGTGCTTTCAGAATGGTACTTTTGAGATTACAGCGCTTTACCCTACCGGTATCAGCCAACCTCTGTCTACACAGTTCCATGATAGTTTCATCCATTATCTCGTCGCCATGGACTGCAGGCGTCCAGCCTGATACGCAGCGAACTCTGAAGAGTTCAGCTTTCGCAGAAGCCGATATATCATTGCACTTTTTGTGTTGAATGGAGACAGCTATGGTCCCCATCGTCAGTTTTCTTGAAACTTCATTTACTGGCATACTTGTTGTCGTGGTGCCCGAGCTCTTAAAAGGTATCCTGTGCGGCCTGGTGACAAAGTGAGTACCTTTCACGGCCGTACGTGTGTCGTACCTAGTTTGTATGTATCCCGCTTTTTTGTTTTCTAACGTAGTTCTTAATGCCGATTCTAGTCAGCTTGAGAAAATGCAAAAACCTCAAGTTTAAATTGGCAGAAAACGTACAGAAAAAACATAGGCGGACCGTTTCCTTGCTGGATAAAAAAGAAACCGCGTTTTTCGCAACCACCCTGATGACCTCGCCTTCACGCGGTGGCGCGATATTTGCTTGCGTCAGTCACACTAATGAAATAGTAAACTGCACCTAAATTGAGGAAAGTTAGCTGTGTCTACAGTTCTCCACGTCCTCCTCGTGGAGAGAGTGCGCTAATACTTCACTCGACGAGGCATCTCTGATCAGAAGACTGGCGAAACAAGGCGTGAAATGACATAGAAATATGGACGCCACTTCGTTTCGCCTCCATCGAAACTCAGCTGCCGTGGTCGGGTTCGAACCCGGCAACTCCGGCACAGTATTCGGGCGTCTTACCACTGCACCACCCCGGCGGGGCCAAGCTGTGAAGTGTGTGCGCAAATTTAGTCCCGTCACTGGTAGTGTAGTTAACTAGTCGAAATGCCTCGGACTTTGGCATGGAAGGTGGCCATCTACGCCTGAACGGTTTGCCAGTGTGCCTTGGACGACGACACCAGATAGGTACTTGGGAGTTCCGCTTATGGCTTATCGTGACAGTGAACAGTATTGGAGATGGCAGGCTAAAGAGATAAAGGACAAAGCTGCAAAGTGGAGAGGGACCAACCTATTTTTGCAAGGGCCACAGTTAGCAACTCGTCCTTTATCAGTAAGCTCTGGTATGTTATGCTGGTGTTGCACTGTTCACGGTTAAATATTCAGAAGCTGCATAGGAATTTCGCCGTATTTGTCTGGGCATCTGAATGGTAGCGCTGCAGCCGGACCAACTTATTCAGACGAGTAAAAGATGATGGGCTAGGATTGGGCCACTTGTTTTTGCGACAGCTGGTCAGTCGTTTTTTTTTTTTTTTTTTTTTTTTTGTTTAGAGACACGGCTGACCCATTCTCACGAACCGTATGCCAAGTCAGACTGAGGCGGCTGCTACCGGAGTACGTTGTTTCAACTAAAGATTTTTCCGTAGGGATTAAGGGCTTCATTAGAAGTCGTAGCAGGTGTTCAGTTCCTTTCAGCGCGATTTTCAAGAGGTTATTTGTCAACAGTAAAACGAAAGAAATTGTACCGTGCATTGTGTGACATTATGTTTTCTCTGTCTTTGTGCAGGGCCTTGTACAATGGAGACCCAGGTGCAGATGTTTTAAAAAGGGTAAAAAGAATGCAGGTGAAGCCAGGAGCAAACACCTTCTTTCTTTAAATTGCACACCGGAATCGTACGTTTCGATGGAGGCAAAACGGAGATGCGTCCGTGTGCTGTGCGATGTCAGCGCACGTTAAAGATCCCCAGGTGGTCTAAATTACTCCATAGCCCTCCCCAACGGCTCCTTTTTTTCTCTTTTTCTTTCACTCCCACCTTCCTCCCTTCCTTTACGGTTTGATCAGGTGTCCACAGAAACAACCCTATTGCAAAAACCAGTGCCACTGGGTCCCAGCATACCAGCACCATACCTGATGATGGTCCCAGTGTGACGCTGAAAACTGGGCGCACTGGGAAGCGGCATATTGGCACGCTTCGCATTGGCGGCACTGTTCGCCCAGAAAAAATAAAAGGCCTGGGATTAAAATTAAAAGTAAAAAGTAACGAAGCAAGTTAGGTACATTAAAAAATCCTAAAAAAAAGTAAAACAAGAACAGTGGCACCTAGCAAGCTTCGAACACTGTAATTGGGCACCTATTCAATAACTAGACCTCCACGCTAACCACTCGGCCACGCCGAGAATTGGTAAATTTCGAAACATTTCCGAATTTATGTCATAACCTCATCTATAAGATTGGGACTATATTTCGCAATCTACAGGTCATTGCTGTCGCTCTAATAATTACAACTTCTTGGTCATTGGAGCTTGCTGCCTGCTCTTACGACTGTTCTGGATGCCTATGCGCGCTATTTTGTGCACTGGAATCACTTTAACACATGGAGTTTGACATCGCTGGCAAATTTACCAACTCCAATTTACCACCATGCTACCGTGGGCGTAATTTTCGCTGAACACGGAGCTTTAGTACAAACATTCAAAGAAAAAAATTACCGACGATTACGTTACTTCCTAATGCGAAATTTGAGCGCAGCAAATAAGTTGTTTCACCTTTTCGATAGATTGAGGCAAAGAAATCGAGCAACACATGTATGCGCTATCACAGAATTTTTTTTCTTTTTTTTCACACGCATTCCTTTAACAAAGACTCCACTAACAGTTCTTGACAGTCATGAAGGAAGCTTTGTGGTCGGAGAAATAGAATGTTCGACTTGGTACACCAATGCTTGATTCTCAAAGACGAGATCTATACAAGTGCCTCGCGAGGTTGTCACAGCCGTGGGACGCGTTACGCGCGAGAGCAACGGGATGTTCTCCCGCATAAGTGTGAAGAAATTCCTCTTTGTCTTTATGTCAACATTAAAGTCCCCCACTACTCTCTGCACCTTTACATTATATGTCCTGCCTATGCCCATTTCTTCGTCGTGATTTGGACTAGAATGTCATTAGCTCGAGTTTCTTCCTTGACTTATTCTGCCCTCTTTCTTTTCGCTTACGTCAAACCTATTATCTTAGTTTCGATAGCTTGGAGCACCCTATCCGCCACACAGGAACAGGGGGGGGGGGGGGGGGGGGACCCTCCCCTCCTCTTTCTGCATGGCGGCGACGGTGTTCTATGTGCTGGGCCTCTGCTCTGGCAGCTCGTTTAGCAGCAGCAGCAGCAGACGGAGGACTTCCACCGGTCGTCTCGCTCATGGCTCAGAAAGAACTGGCAGATAATTTCGCAGTGGCGAACGGCAGCGGCAATTTCGGCTCGGGCGGTGCACATATTATACAGATCCGCCGCCACCGATCTGGCTCTCTGATTGCCACCGCACAGGGGTAGCATTGGAGGAGGAGCGAAGAAAGGAATTAAGTTCGAGCCGGCGCTTTGACAACCGGAGACTCGCAGGAAGAGGGGGGAGGGGGGTGGCGTGTACACCCAGCGGCAAACGATGGGGGCAGAAGCGCGCGCAGCAAGCGGACAACGCGATAAAGGGAGGAGGGAAAAGATAGCAGCGACTGACTGATGCTGCTGACGCGGATAGTGAGTCAACCCCAGCTGCGGAGTTGGTTTCAGGGACAACGCCGCCGATTCCGACGCAAACAATATGATACCCTCGCTTCCGCAGCGCCAAGAACCAGGTCTAGCCGTGGGAAGGTGGTCACGTATTCGTCGACGTGCCGGGGCCTACGTGAAATAACCGGCGCGTCGGCAACTGAAGAGCACCCTATCTGCCACACAGGAACAGGGGGGGGGGGGGGCCTCCCCTCCTCTTTCTGCATGGCAGCGACGGTGCTCTATGCAGTCACGTTATCTTGACTCTCTAGCGGCGTCAGCGGCATCCAGCGGTATCAGTCGGTCGCTGCTAGCGCTGGGGGGATGAAAGGGGAGCGGAGCTGGTTACGAGGCCGACGACGACGCCGACGCGAAACCCAGGAACGGACGCCAAAGAGCTGCGCTCTAAAAGTGCGACCAAGCTTTAATACAGGCAAGCACAGCAGCGACGACACTATTTTGCGTGTAACTAAACCTTACTTGTATGTAAACGTTTCAGGAAGCGTTGCGATGACCGAGGGCTCGGCACAAGGCGCGCAAAAGATTGAGTAACATACAAAATATGCATTACAAGCGCTGTATGTTATTTTTTCTTCTCTCATGGGCCCACCGCTTGGTAAACTATTCTCTTCCTCATTCGGCGGCCGCTCTTCGATGGAGGCGAAAAGCAAGGCGCCCGTGTGCTGTGCGATGTCAGTGCACGTTAAAACACCCCAGGTAGTCGAAATTTCCGGAGTCCTCCACTACGGCGTCTCTCATAGCCTGAGCCACTTTGAGACGTTAAACCCCACAAACCAAACCAAACCAAACCATCATTTCATTTTTTTTCTGCTGTTTATACTGGGCCGTGGTGCAGGCTACGCTCGCCTGCGATTGAGCCCGCATTGAATATTTTGGCAGTTATCATTGTGTTAGAGTGCCCTTAAGATCAGCTGTAAAGTCTGTCATGCATGGTAGCCCACATTATTCAATTCCAGTTTTAGTTGTACGTTAATCGTCAGTGTGTCATGAGATATATCAGAGGCGCGGCGGTCGTGTTCTCTCTCTAAACGCTCGAAACGACCTATCGAAACATAGAAACTCTAGAAAAAAGATACTGCCTTTGATTTCTTATCAGGTGCGCAACGACTTCGCAGCAAAAAGCGCTTGCTTGAACCATATTTTTCATATGCGCCCCGATGGTCGATTGCGAGTACGCTGTTGCCATATTGGCCCCTGAGGGATGCTACACCGGTCGACGCCGCAGGCCGCACCGACTATAGTGGGGCACTGGGACCAGTGCGGCCCCAGAGAGAGAGAGAGAGAACAACTTTTATTTAAAATGCCTGCAGAATCGGTTAGGCTCCTTCCAAGCAGGGAGGACAAGCTTTTACCGTGACGCGGCCACTACGTCAGTCTCGTGCGTTGTGCTCCTTGAGGTCTTGTTACGTCCCTCGCTACTTCCGCGGGTTCGAGAGGGCAGCCGCCCCCTTCTTGGGGGTGCTGCCCCCCTCTCCTCGGTTTCGCTCGGTCGCTGCCTCTCTAGAGCTGCCGAGACCTGCTGGACGGCCTTGAGTTGTGTCTCTTGATCACAGCTCCTCGTTGCAGCCTCTAGCTGCGGCGGGATCGTCGTCTTCTCGCTGGCTTCGCGCGGATTTACGCTACAGTCCCAAAGGATGTGAGTCGCGGTGGCTCTCTCCTTCGCGCACAGTCTACACATGTCGCTCGCGTGCACACTCGGACACATGTGCTTAGCTAGCACCGGGGTGAGCAGGGACCCCGTCTGTAACTGTCTGTATAACACTGCCTCCTTCCGGGTAAGCCCCGGGTGAGGTGGCGGCATAGTCTGTCTGTTCAGTCTGTACCATTTCACTATTTCGTTGAAGGTGGTCATCGTGTCCTTGGCACTGCGCCGCGACCAAGACTCCGAGTCGGCCGTGCTTGCAGCCGCGCGGTTGGTTAGTCCTCGCGCGGCCGAGTTGGCCGTCTCGTTGTGGTTCACGTTTCCGCGTTCCGACACGTCACTGCCCATGTGGGCCGGAAACCACCTGATCACCACAGGACTTTTGCGTCCGATGTCTTCGGCCTTGCGCAGTATGCGCGCGGCCTCACTACATACCCTACCCTTGGCGTAGTTCTTCACTGCCGTTCTAGAGTCACACAACACTGTAGTGCATCTGGGGTCGGAAACGGCCAAGGCGATGGCCACCTCCTCCGCCCGGTGCGCTTCTCGAGTCCGGACGCTCACCGCGGTCTTCGTTGCACCCGTCGATGCCCCGACAACCACCGCCGCGTATGCGTTGGTGTTCCCTCGATACTCCGCCGCGTCCACGTAGGCGGCGCCTTCTTCTCTGGCGTGGAGGTCTACGAGAGCCCTGGCCCTCGCCTACCTCCGCTCCCTGTTGTGCTCGGGGTTCACGTTCTTCGGGATCGGGAAGACCCTGAGCTTTCTGTTGATGCTATCTGGTATAGGTACGTCTTTCTGCTGCTTGCCTTCCCTCGGTTCGAGGCCAAGGTCCCGCAGTATCTGTCTTCCGGTTCTCGTTTCAGAGAGACGCTCGAGTTGCGCCGTTCTCTGTGCTTCGGCTATTTCGTCCAGCGTGTTGTGGACTCCCAGCGCCATGAATTTTTCGGTGCTCGTGCCCCCGAGGAGACCGAGTGCCGTCTTATACGCCTTGCGTATGGTGGCGTCTATCTTGTTACGTTCACTCGGCCTCCAGTTGTGGAAGGCGGCCACGTACGTTATGTGGCTAACTGCGAAGGATTGAACGAGCCTAGTCAGGCTCTCCTCCTTCATCCCCGCTTTTCTGTTGGACACCCTCTTGATTAGTCTCATTGCCGCAGCCGCTTTGCCCGCGAGCTTGTTGACCGTTTCACCGTTGGCTCGGTTTCGCTGGATGAGCAGCCCGAGTACTCGAATCTTCTCCACCTCCGGTATTACTTGTCCTCCCGCCGTCTTGACCGTGATCTTGGGACGCTCGTACTTGACTTCCATGTTCTTTCTTTTCCTGCCCGATCCTTCCGGGGGAATCACCAGCAGTTCTGACTTGGCCGGAGAGCAAACCAGTCCAGACCCGTCCAGCTGCTCCTCGATGGCGTTGACCGCTTCTTGCAGCGTTGTCTCGATGTGTCCGTCGCTTCCTCCCGGTACCCATAGCGTAACGTCGTCGGCGTAGATGGTGTGCCGGACTCCCGCTACTCTTTCTAGCCGGGTGGCCACCCCGATCATCACGAGGTTGAAGAGTAGCGGGGAGATTACCGACCCCTGCGGAGTTCCGACGCTGCCCAGCTTCTTCTCTTCGAGCTGCAGGTCTCCCGCAGAGATTTCGATGGTCCGTTCCGTCAGGAAGTCTTTGATGTACTGGTATGTCCTCCTGCCCATGTTTAGCCTGGATACTTGGGCCAGGATAGCCGAGTGCCTCACTTTATCAAAGGCGCTCTGCAAGTCCAGCCCTTCTAACAGCGCTTCTAACAGTGCATCGCGGATGCCAGCGACATATCCAGCGTCAAAAAACTAATCCCTGCGTTTTTCTCCCATCGTACCAGTGCAACCGGTGTCTGCCCCGCCGGGGTGGTGCAGTGGTAAGACGCCCGACTACTGTCCGGAGTTCCTGGGTTCGAACCCGACCTCGGCGGCTGCGTCTCGATGGAGGCGAAACGAAGTGGCGTCCGTGTGCTGTGCGATGTCAGCGCACATTAAAGATCCCCAGGTGGTCGAAATTACTTCCTAGCCCTCCACTACGGCTCCCCTTTCTCTTTCCACTTTCACTCCCACCTTCATCCATTCCCTTACGGCGCGGTTCAGGTGTCCACAGAGTAGGTGTGACAGATACTGCGCCTTTCCCTTCCTGTGAACCAATAGTTATTAACATTAAAGCGAGTTAAAAGGAGGCATTCAATGCAAGACTCAATTTTCGCTCTCTCACTACGGTCAAGCGATGCTTACACCCCCAAATTTGTCTTTATACGACCTTTGACCTCTATCTTTGGCCTTTTGGGGGACCTTTCAAATATGCTTTGCCAGAGCCATGAATGGGTGGAGCTTTGTATTTTTTCACGTGATGGACGTCACACCACTCTATCGCGTAATGGGTTTTCTTTCCTCTATTCTGTTGTCCGCACGAGGCAGCGGAGGTGGCTCAGTTACAGAGCCAGTAGCAGGCCCGTGCATATTATTGTCCCTCTTCCTACAGTCACGAAACGGCTCCATCACGTGATGGGTTTTCTCTATTAACACGATAGCGTTAAGGGCCCCGTGTAGCAGAAAAGTCGGTGTCGACGTCGGCGGCCGCCGTCCCGCGTCGTCCGGCGTTGGCCGTGAGTGAAAAATCTCAGAAGCATTAAAGGGCCACTGTCCAGGGAAGGCCCTTTTAAGAAAAGGAGCCCAGTGTTTCGATCAGGTACCGGAGATAGTCTGTGCAAAATTCTACAGCGACACGCGCGCCGCAAAGCATCGAAAATACAATTCAAAGCTCCCTCACGCTCTCCTTTGAGAAGCCAGCTTCACCGCTCCCTGTGCTGGCCCGACGGGCCCCGATAATGACGTACGTACCGGGAACGACGTCCATTGGTCCGTCTCGCTGACTGACGGGAGAAGGATGGGTGTCTACCGCTCGCAGCGCGCTTTTCCCTCGCCACGCGTCCAGACTGAATCCAGCGGCGCGCGCTCCCTCGACCGTTTTTTTTTTTTTCGCGCTCGCGGAGAGCCACGCCCCACCTCCCGCCAAACGCGGAGGAGGAAGGGGAATTTGTATTGCGGAGGCTAGACGACCTCGGGCAGGAGAGTGAAAAACCTTTGCGAGGGAACGGAAGGAGAGAGGCAGGATAGAATCGGGTGATTGCGGTGGCTGTAACTGCGTTATTAGTTACTCTTTTCAAAAACATTTTGCGGCCTTGCGTTCCAGGGGCGAAGTCTCACAGTCACCGGGGAAGAAAATATTTTCGACCGGAGGGTGGACAGTGGGCTTTTAAGAAGTAAAAACGAGTAGGGAAAGTCGCCGACTTGAGGAATCGAACGTGGGCCTCCGGGGTGCGAGACGAGCAGGCTAACCACTCCGCCACGCCAGCTAGGTGGTTTGAAATGGACAAAGGCGCGTCTATTGATTGCAGTGTTGTCTCATAAATATCTCTTTGAGAAGTGTGTTTTGGCGTCTAATAATAATTATGAGCATGTTAATTACAAAATTACAGAACACGCAGTTAAGCAAGCGGCAAATTACTTTTCCGCTGTATTTCCTCTTCGCTTGGCGTACACGTAGTGCCATCATGCGTGTGGCGCACGGAATAAGGTAGGGCATGGCCTCCAAGATCTTCATCGCGCCGGCTCGGATCGGCAACGATGTTGCCGACGAACTACGACTGCAACTTGAGACACGTGCATTTCGGCAAGGTGGCAGGCAACGCTTCTACGTCACGGTAGGATTAATAAATAAAAATGAGTATAGCAAGCTGCTCTATATGTAAGAATGCGAAACAGAGCCTCTCTTCTCAGAGCACGCCTCAGTATCACGTTTCCGAACAAGTAATTACCAAACAGTCATTCTTTGGACAAGTTAACGAGTGTTGTATTATGTGAACTACGTCTTTGTGTCACTCAAAAGAGCGAGAAGCAAATGAGTAGACGGTGCGAACGGGGCGCGATACCGCTACCGCGTTCCACTCTTAAAGGCGAAGCTTAAGCGTCCTCCAAATTTTTTCTTTGTCCTTACGAGACAGCTGAGGTGGCTCACCTACAGAGCAAGTAGCAGTCCTTGGGAGATTGGCCGCGCACTGGGGTACAGTTCTAGCCACTGTAACTGGGGAGCGAGCGGGATGATGATGATAAACTCTTTATTTACTCCCAAAGAAGGGGAACCAGCCGAAAGACTGGTTGCCCTGCTCAGAGAAGGTCAGCAGGGATCCCTTGGGACTCTGCGGCCTCCAATGCGCGCAAAATAAGCTGGCGCTGTTGGGCGAGCTCGGTGGTGCGCAGAAGGGACTCCCACGCATCCACTGTAGCTGTATTGTCTTCGTTGTGTCGTATACATGTCCACACCATGTGAATGAATGTGGCCGGTTGTGAGCAGCGAGCATACTCGGTTTTCGTATACCTCCGCTTCCCAAACGTATGCATCCAGAGTATCATACAGAGCGCAGATTCGACCGAGCCCGGCAACTCCACAAACGTTTTACCGGTCACCCTGACGTTACATACACAGATGCCTCCCACCACCCCCGTCGCTCCGCTATGGTTCCGGTTGCACTGGCACCGCACAGAAACTGGCACAACGCCTGCAGCGTCCTCAACGCCGCAACTGTTATCGCCGCGGAAGGGGTTGCCATCGCGTCAGCTCTGACCGACCCCTCCACCAAAGTAGTCGTTAGCGATTCCCAACAGGCAATTCGTAACTTCGATGCAGGTCGTATATCCCGACAGGCGCACACTATCCTCCGATCTCTCCCCTTACCGTCTACACATCGTCTTCTCATATGGGCCCCAGCTCATGAGGCGCTCAGCGGGAACGCACAGGCGCATTCTCTAGCCCGAGAACTCAGCTATCGGGCGGAGCACCCTCCTCAGCCTGCCGCTTCCTCTGACACTCCCCAAGGCATTCATTTAAGCCTTGTTACATACACGGACATCCTCCAGCATTATAGGCTCGAATGGTGTCTATACCTCCCTGCACACCGGGAACTATCCCGGCGCGAGGCCGTCCATTGGCGCAAAAACCCGTGGCTATATAGCAAAAATTTCCCAAATCTTATTGCACCTAGTTGCAAACACAGCGAGTGGGCGCATCTCACATGAGCTCCGTGATTTCGCAGCAAAATTCCGTGTTTTTGCCACTTGCGTTCACCAACTTTGCCTTGGACATTCATCTGCCGCTGCGGACCCGGTGTGATTTCCAGACCAAGCTCCGGCACCCCTCGCCGTAAAACATGACCCATTGCCCCGAGCGGGGCTCCAGTTTCCTGGAAAAGCGTCTGCGTCTGGCGAACCACGCGCTGCCGCGGCTGTGAAGGCGGGCCTGCTGCCTCCTCCGCCCGCAGCCGCCTCGGATCTGCGACCGTCGCCTGCACTTGGAGCCGCAAACATGAAGGTGCATGCGCCAGGTGAAACCCTGGATCAGCGGAACTAGGACCCCCTTGACTGGACCCATATTTTGAGTGTCCCGGCCAGACGGGCTGCCTGCCAGACAACGCAGTCACGAGAAGCTCTCGCCATGAACGCTGGTGCGACGGCCGGCTCGAACGCCGCCGTGAGCGCTAGCTCGACAGCCTGATTGCCACCCACCGCGTCCCAGACTCCAACACCAGAAAAGCTGCGTGCTGCATGCCTAATCGCCCAAAGGTCGCGACAGCAGCCTTCACTCTCGCCTACTCCCTTCAAGGTGGTTTTCCGCTGCAGAAGAGGCCTCCAACTCTACAGTAGCTCTGGATCTCCTATTCCCGACACTATAGTGCCTAGAATATTTCTAGGCACTATACCGACACTGAGGTTGCAGATGTTCTTAACACTGTATTCAGTTCGGTCTTTACTAATGAACCCCTTGACAATCTTCCAGATCCACCATATTTTACGCACCCGCTCATGCAAAATATCACATTTCATCCCGTCGGCATAGTCAAGGTAATTGAGTCACTGAAGAACTCGTCATCTACTGGAGTGGACGGTATCAACGCCAAAGTGCTAAAAAATACTAAACATACGTGTAGCCTGTTCTTATCGCTCATTCTAGGAATCCCTGAACACCGGTTCGATTCCACGCGACTGGCAGGTGGGCAAGGTCATCCCGGTCTTCAAGAAAGGAAGCCGATCATCGCCGAGTAACTACCGCCCGATTTCCATAACAAGCGTTTCTTGTAAAATAATGGAGCATGTTTTATACTCGCATATTGCTACCTTCCTATCGTCCGTTCATTTTTTTCACTCAAGCCAGCATGGTTTTCGCAAGAATCATTCCTGTGACACCCAACTGGCACTCTTCCTGCACGACTTACATTTAAACCTTGATCTTAATATCCCGACTGATGCAGTGTTTTTAGACTTCGAAAAAGCGTTCGATAAGGTTCCTCATGGTCGTCTCTTACTAAAATTATCGCGCCTTAATATTCATCCATGTGTTCTGAACTGGATTCGAGGGTTTTTATCTAACCATCAGCAGTTCGTATATGCCAATTCACACTCTTCATCCTTAACACCTGTGCCCTCAGGGGTACCTCAAGGAACGGTACTCGGGCCCCTCCTTTTCTTGATATATATTAATGACCTACCGTATAACATTTCTTCTCATATCCGACTCTTTGCCAATGACTGTGTCGTTTACCGAAGCATTACTAACTCCACCGCCCATCTCGCATTACAAACTGACCTTATTCACATACAGGACTGGTGTAAAACATGGCTCATGTCATTAAATATTTCTAAAGCCGTGTTAATGTCCATTCACCGCCGTCGTAATTACATAGCAGCTAATTATAATATTAATAACCTGCAGATTGGAACATCCGAATCATTCAAATATCTTGGTGTGCATATCTCGCGTGACCTAACTTGGACCTGTCATATTAATCACATAATAAATTCTGCTAATTGTGCTCTAGGTTATTTACGCCGTAACCTTTCACTCGCTTCTCCCCCTATTAAACAGCTTGCTTTTCAAACCTTTGTGCGTCCCAAGCTTGAGTATGCTAACACTATTTTTGATCCGCACCACGTTAATCTTACTAACACCCTCGAATTGGTTCAGAACCGCGCAACACGATTCATTCTATCAAATTATTCCTACCACTCAAGCATCTCAGCACTAAAAGCTCGAATCAACTTGCCCCCCCTAGCCTCGTGCCGTAAGATAGCACGTCTTAACCTTTTTCATAAATTTTTCAATTCTTTGCCTCTTAATAACCCCTACATAAAAAGAGCCCACCGCATCGCCCGGTTCAGCCACAGTAACACAGTGTATCCCCTACAAGCCCATACTGTGACATTTCAGCAGTCATTTTTTCAGCGTACTGCACGAGACTGGAATGACCTGCCCACCGAAGTTGCCATTATCATCAACCCACTAGAATTCAAACGGAGCGTCGCCAACCTTTCATAACATTTTTTACCATTGTTTGCCAGATACCGTCCACTCCCTCATGTAATGTCTCAACCGAGACCTTTGAGGAAATAAATAAATAAAAAAATAAATAAATAAGTAGCGGCATACATGGCTCCCCCCCGACGGTTCTGTACGTGGGGTAATCAGCAATGCATTCTGGAAAGAGACCCCAACTGAGCTCCTAGATGACTTGGTCACAGGAAACCCGCAGTGACCTATAGTGGATGCCAGAAGGATGGGCAACACAACCTCCATTCTTATCACCTTCCGGCAAGAGCCAGTCCCCAAAAAAAATCATATATGGAGGAGGTTTGCACCTGTGCACCCCATACCGAGGCCATATAGACGCGTGCACTAACTGTTGACAGCCAGGGCATCGAACAGATGTCTGCACACTACCCCGCACGTGCAACTGCCCCAGGTGCGGCACTCCACACCCCCGAGAAAACACACCTCAGTGCACGCGAGTATGCATTCCCTGTGAGAGGCCCCACATGACGGGTACTGCTGGGTGCAAGGCTCGAGGTCGCAGAGTCCCCCAAGCTGGACAATCGACCCACACATCCTGCAAGGACACTCCACAGCAACGCGAGAAAACCCATGCCAGAGATCGCTCCAGTGCCTCAAGATCACGATCACACCTGAGAAAGGATTCTTCAAAGCCGTCTACAGCGTCCCACGAACTCTCATGGGCCGACCGAACTGCAGGCAAGAAACCCAGCGAATCCCGTGCGGATACCAGAAACGAGGAGCTACGGGCCCTAAGGATGCAGGTAAGCCCTCTCATCCCTGATCCCAGCACCTTCTCATACCGCTGCTCCCCCACCCCTTCCCACACAAACTGCCTCATCCCCTCAACCCCTCCCCCCACACTATCATACCACTGCACCCCCCCCCCCCCTTCCAACACAAACTGCCTCATCCCCTCTGCCCCTTTCCCCCCATTCTCCTACCACTCTTCACTCATCCCATCCAACTGAAGTCCTCTCATCACCCGTCCCTAGCCAACCAACCTCTCAACCCGACCTCCCAACCGCCAAAAAGAAACGCACAACAGAATCCCTTCAGATCACCCAAGACGATCACAGGAACCTAGAAGAAAAACTCAATGCCAAATTACAAGAAATGGAGGCACGCTTCGAAGCAACATTTAGCTCCATCATAGATCAGCTCACCCATCAATTTGAACCGCAGATAGAACAATTATTCACCCAAATGCTCCAGACGCTGGAAATGAGCTTAGTACATCCCCAACCCCCCTCCTCAAACCCCCCCCACTCCAATATGGCAGGGCAGACCTTTATTTGCAATGTGTTACCTCTCCTGCAATGGAACTGTCATAGCTTCCGGGGCAAGCGCGCTTCCTTTCAACTTCTCCTCCCCACCTTCACCCCACACCCCAAATACTCCTCCTACAGAACACCAATACACCCGCCACGCTCCCTAGTCATGCCTCAGTTCACTCCAACACTACCCTTAGCCCTCGAGCATCTACCCTCTTACACCGCTCGCTCACATTTCAAACCCATGACATAACATCGGACGTGCATTGCGTCATCACAGAGATTCTACACCACATATTGACAATGCCATCTGTTTTTATAGCCGACATATACCATCCCCCCTCCCGCCCAATGTCCTCACAGGAAACGCTCCTGCGAGATCTCCTACGACTCGCAGAGAGGCATCCAGTGATCATTGGGGGGGGGGGGGGACTTCAATTGTGCACACACAGATTGGGGCTATTGGGCCAACTCGAGCCGAGGGCAACGCCTCTGGTCCTTGGTACGTGGACTCCGTCTCACTGCGCACAATAATTTTCACACTCCCACGCGAATCCGCAATAGCGTATCCATGAACACCAGTCCAGATCTGACGCTCAGCCGCCACCTCGTGGACACCACCTGGAGCAGGACTCACCATACACTAGGCAGCGACCACTACATTATCTTTCTCGCGGTGCCATTTACACAGCCTCGTAAGGAATCCCTTACACACAAGCTAACAAACTGGGATGCCATCCGCAAAATGCGAATGGACTACCTTGATTCAACCATCACAGACATCGACCAATGGGTGGGCTCACTCATGACCGATGTCTCACCCAACACATCGAAACAACACAGGACACTCCTACATTAGACTCTAGACTCGCCCACCTCTTAGAGGCTTATCACAGCCTCCAAGAGCGCTGAAAAAAGAACAAACTTAACCGCAAGCTGAAAAAGAGGCTGGCCGCACTGCAGTCACAGATCACCCAACATGCAGAGGAGCTCTGCCGGTTCAACTGGGGGACAAGTTTGCGACAGCATGGTCGGCAATCTGTCCACCAAGCGAGCCTGCCAACTCCTTCGACATCTCATCGACTCTACACAGTCCAAAACAGCTACGCAATATCCCGTCACTCGTCTCATACACAACACGGACTTAACCCCGGACGGCCTTTTGGACAGCCTAAAACAAACACATACATCACCCGGCACATCCCACCCCCTGTTCCTGTTCCACCCCTGGCCCTTCTAGAAGATAGGAAAGGAATCTTATATGAGACATGGTTCAGTAATACTTCCAGAAAGTCATTCCCAAGTGCCCTCTTACAAAGTGGTGAAAGGAGCTTCGCACGTGATTGAGTAAATAAAGTTTATTTGCAAAAAAAAATAAAGAATGGGTACAACCAGAGATAATCGAACATGAAAAAAAAAAACCAACACCATTAGTTCTTCACAGAAAACAGCTGCAATTTCTCACAAGATACAAAATAACTGCTTCTTGGTACCACCCCTCACACTGCCTTCCGTGCATGATGACTGCAAATTCTGGCAGTTTGTACTACACAGGACGCAGGCTCACGCTTCTCCATGCTTGCCACATCCACACATCGAAACAGACAACATCGCCTCTAAACTAGAAATGCACCAGTGAGATTCAAAAAAGAAAGTGACTATTTCTCACCATGTCTAACCACTATTAGAGAGTCCTCTAACCCACAAAGACCATTCGTAGTTGCAACTTCCGTACTCACTCACACATTCATTCTGCATAGTCACCCTAGGTACAGCTGCCCAAATCTTTTAACTAGTGTGGGTGACGGACCTTCCGGCCAGTTTTATCTGCCCTAATGCACAGGAGCACAGAAAATGCGGCCATTGCGCGCACCAGTTAAAGATTTGGGTGGCTGTACATACACAGAGCTGTACTTCATCTATGGAGCATGATCTCATCACAATTGCAAAATGTGTGCCAAACATCATTTCAAATTCTGTGCAATGAACAATTTAGCTGTGAATAGCATGACAAACTGTTTACAAAGTGCAAGAGATGGGTGATGGGACTAGCAATAAATGATGCTGAAATTTCAGCCTCCAGTACGTCGATGGAAGCTGAAGTGCACTCAACAAAGACTGAAGCATAGTGTGCAATTAATTACGCTCTGCAGAATTTGCACAGGTCCACCCGTACAATGCAATGACAGAGTTTGGTGCATACGAGTTTGCACAGAGTGACCATAAACCAATGAAAATTTCAGTTAAACAGCCATTCACTGTGGAAGAAAATGTCCACATTATGGCTGAAACTTCCATCAGCCGCATTCTTATAGAGTAATACCAATTATCACATGCACTATGATAATGTAGGTCAAGCTAACACTCTACAAAGGCAACAAAGCAGCTACTCTGGCTACTATTAGAAACTTTGCATAACACTTCATTCCGTCAGCAATGCTTGGAAGTTCAACTACTTCTTAGCAAAAGTGCTCAATAACCACCGACTCATCTTCCTACTATACACACAAGAACGATGACATGTGCAATGAAATCATAGTTTCAAAGTGCAATACCATAATGGCGATGTGAGCCAGACACTGCTAGGTTGTGACCGGCACTCCAAGCATTGCGAACAGTGCATAAACATTAAAAGTTTGTTCTAAACATTTGCTACCTCTTATGCCACATACACAGTCACAGAGAAAAGTACAAACCATATTCTAAGCTTCTTTTTTCATGCATGAAGTACTCGCATTTCAACCACTCAAAACACACTGTTGGAAAGGAGTAAACTGCACTTTCCAAATGTGCCACGTGGCTATAAAAAACACTGCAATATGGCAGATGTAATAATGAGATCAAGTGTGCAGCAGCAAGTCTTTAAATAGTACCTTCAGAATCGCAAAAAGTAATGTACTTTGGTTGAAGCATTCCATTACAAAAACAACGTTTTGGAGTTTTCTTAGATTTGATCAGCAGAATAAACACAAAAACGATTTCTCAATACTACATTGAAATCAAAGAAAACGCAACCCTGACCATGCACTTAGAGCCACCAATAGTGGTATTGTTGCCAAATGAATGCATGAATCCCGAGAGGCGATCTTCATCTCCCCCCCAACTACTGCTATATAATTATTTAATGGTCTAGCACATCCCCAAACATGTTGCAACACAAAGGGCAAAACCAGCCTTAGGAACCACCTCCACATAGAATTCTTTCTCATACCCTTGTTGAAAAGACTGCACAAGCTATGCCAGCCTTTGTCAGTTCGTTCTATTTTATTACGTGCATACGCGTCAAAACCTATCACCTCAAATACACAATTTTCACTGATTGAAGACAAAAAGAAAGCTAACTGTGGCATGCCAAAAAGCAGAGTGCCCTGTGCCATGCCAGCAGCCATACCCTACACCTATATTGCATTGAAAATATCCACAACTACATTCGGATGTTTCGTCTCTGAAGGCCAGAGAGCAAATACAAGTGTCCACCATCCACCTCATGATATGTAGAACTAAACATATTCCAATCTAGTAATAGTGTGGTTATATACACATTCAAAACTACAAAGATCCTCTAACGCCCTAGAAATGGGTAAGCAATTATCGAACAACATCACCAAGCTTCAGGTACTGCGCTACGGAGCGCCAGCAGTCGACATTGAGAGCGTCCAGCTGGACACTGCCATCACCAGCCTCGCAGCAGACGACCGCCGTCTGCACAATACCGGCAAAGACCATGTAGTTCTCCTGCAGGTAGCACCTGGCCCTCTTCACGTCCAGGGACACCTGGTGCTCGGGTTTCCCCGACAGTGCCACTAGGTGTTCCCGCAGCGATGCTGTGCACCACAGCTCGTCGAAGGCGGCCGCACAGTGATGCTCGGCCTGCGCGGCCAGTCCTCCGTCGAGGCTCATCACGAACCGCGCCGCCTTATTGAGCAGGCCCCGGTTGCTCTCCTTGGCATCATCTATGACTGCGCTCGCTCGCACCACATCATCCCAGGAAGAGCACCTGAGTGACAAAAAAAGAACAGTTGTGCTTTGCATCACACTGACTATAAAGTGCATAAGAATCTAAGGTTTGGTTTGGTTTACGTGCTTTCTGCCTCCATCGAAAAGCGGCCGCCATGGCTGGGATTCGACCCCGCATCCTTGGGCACAGTAGTCGAGTGCCCTAACCACTGCAACACTGCGGTGGGGATAACCATCCAAGGCCATCGTGCACCAATGACTAGGTTAAAGTGTAAGCATGTCAGGTTAAGTGTATCAAACAGTTGGAAAGTCAGCTTCTTTAGAGCACTTCCTTTGTTTTGGAACAGAAATGCCACAACAAATCTGCAATCCTATTTCGTCTCAAAAGCAACTTATGGTGGAGAGCAATGTTTGTGTTTGCAAAGTCAACTGCTCTCTATCTGCATTTGTCCATGCAAAATACTTTGCAATTATACACAACCCCTGACCCTGGCCGCAGGACCGCCTGTCACGCACTCAATGCGAAGGTGCATCGTGCGGATGACACACTTCTATACTTTCACCCTGGCGCTTAATACGTTTGGTAAGTCATTATGCACAGCATTAACCTGTTTCTCCACTCACATTCGCTACGAAGGAAGGCAGCAAGATTCTCAGGCATTTTTGTACAAATAGACTGAACGCACGTGCATGGAGCCGCCTTAAAATTACGCCGGGCCAAGATGGTGCTGCACTGCTTCACTTTCCAGTCACGCTGTAGTTTCAAGCCATCAACTGTGGAGTGGTAAGCCCTGTTTTTATGTCTTATAGTGGTTTTATGTGACGCTCCGAAAAAAGCACAGTTTACATTTTCGACGCTGCTACTTGAACACGAGCATACTGCCTATCACTGCGCGTACATTTGAATGTCTACATTTAGAGTGCAGCTCTTTGGTGCTAGCTGGAGCAGCGCTCACTCCTTCCCCCTTTCCCTCTTCCTCCGTAGCGGTGATCGTCAAGTTCTCTGACTGCTGCGCACGATCCTGCCCCACTGTTCGCAGAATAAAACTCTGCATTGAAAGGGTGTGCGTGATGGGAATTTCCAAGGAATCTTTCCAAGCATTCTTATAAATTTCGAATTACTGCCTTGTGAAGGGTGCCGAACCGTAATTTTTTGGGGTTCTGGTTCAGTTTTAGCTTCGGAGACTCATTCCATTCCGGTTCGAACTGGTTCGACCCTGCCCAAACCAACTCAAGCAGGTTAAAAAAGAAACAGTGTATTTTTTGCTACTCCACTTTTTAATATATAGTTTTCTTTGTTGTTAAAGTATATATTAAAATCTGTAAATTCATATAATAGTTAGTATATTGTTTTGCTGTCAGATGTGACGGGCTCCACTTGGTTGTAAAGACCTCAGAAAAATGTTTATGAGTGACCGACTATTAGAGCAGGATGGAGGAAAAATTATTACTTTCACTGGCACACAGCCAACTAAAGCTGTCAAACGCCAAAAGAAAGTTAAAAGAAAGTAATGTTTCCTGCTGCAGTTTCCAAGTACACAAAATTTGACCTGAATTTTATTTTAGAGCAAAACCTCTACTACTACACTTACAATGATTTGTCCGGCTCCTGCTAACAGACATTGAAATCAGACCAAGGTCAAACCAAGTACACACCCCAAGACTACCAGCGTATGTGTGACTACACATCGCATAGGATGTGGACGGCTTTGCATTTCACATTCATATGAAGGTGAAACACACCAACACTTGTGTGCAGAGACTGGTGCTATGCATGTGGCAATATATTTTGCTTTGTTCTTGTCAATGGTTGTGATGTTTACGGCGTGTAGTGGCGCTTTGGAAATAAGCGAGAGGAGCAGTCTACAGGCCGCGATATAGGAATAATGAAGATAAGCTGCCAGCAAAAGTAGGTTAAAACTGTACTGTGAATCAGTTCGGAATGGTTCCTCCAATTTATTTTGGTTCTAGTTCAGTTCTAAGATCAAAGCTATAGTAAATTAAACTACTAATCTAGGGGCGCAAACAGACGTGCGACAGTGGAGTGGCTGAAGAAAAACGCCTCTCCCAAAACTCTAATGGCGCATTCGGTCGGGGGAACAAGAGCAGAGGCGCCGAGCATTGCAGAGCAGTACAGCATGTCGAGCTAGGGTGTAACTGTCCTTCCAGGGGAACACTCTCTGCGTGTCGAGAGCAGAACGCCACGACCACGTGACCACACTCCTCTCCCCAGCATTCTCCGCCTGCCCGGAGTGGCGGCAGTTGCAATCTGAGAAGAGGCCAACACTCCGTGAAGAACTGCTTGTTTTGTATGCCTTTGTTCTCACAGCGCGCCGATCTGCCTCCTTTGGCCCTTTTGACGCCAGCAGCGACTCTCAAACATGCATACAGCACCTGAATAATGCTTTCCACTCCTGACGCAAATTCGCATGATTCCAAAGAGCTCGCCGAGCGCCGACGCATTGCAGCTGCCATTTCGAGCGTCGCAGCCTCAAGAGAAAAAAGAGATGACGCGGACATGACTTTTAATCCATGTGACTTCCTCTACACTCGCTTTAGACGAGGGAGCAGCCGAGAATGCACTCGGGTGCTCTCAACAGAGGAAAAGCCGTCCTCCTCTACCATTAGAAGCCAGTGATTCTACTCCTGCTCTCCCACTGGAGGGCGCCCGCTTGTCTGAGAGCACTTTCAAAGTATTCTCGAGTGCACCTGCTCCCTCACTTGAATTCGCCATAAGCACCTGAAAATAAGTTGATGCTGTAGAAGAAGGACGTTCGTCGTTAGCCATACGAGTTACCGGGAGCGTGCAGGTGAGAAGCTCCAGTGTGAGGCAAGGATATCAGGCCGCGCATCCACCAAATGTAGAAGGACGTTGAGGACGGCGTCGAGGTCGACGGGGAAGCGGGGCGATCAAGACAAACACTATCTGCGCGATGGCCACAACTGCTTTTTTTTTATCAGTGTCCAGCGAAAGGGTCCATCTTCTTCTTCACAATGCATTTAGATGTGCAAAGTGGCTTGTTAGGGTGGCTAGAACCCCAGCCTTGTTTCTATGTGAAACTTTCGTGTAATCAAATTTCAGCTTATTACATCAATAATGAGATTTGGTTTAACCCTTTGACTGTTTTAGCCGTATGAGTACTGCGGCCGCATTCTGTCCCACGGCACTTTGCAGTGCTAAACACATAGCGTTAAAAAAATTTTGACACTTGGGGTGAATTTTTTTTTTTTTTACATATTCGCCAGTCAAAGGGTTAATGTACCTGTTCCAATGAACAACTTGCGGAACTCTGCAAAAGAGATTCTCTGCAAGGCTTGTTGTCCACCACTCTCACATTTTTCGAAGAAACAAGCAGAGGGAAGTTCTTTCTATGCAAACCCAAGGATGTCTCTAGAATACTCAGGGAAAGGGGTTGGAAGATTTGTGGTTGGTTTGTGGGGTTTAATGTCCCAAAACGACTCAGGCTATGAGAGACGCCATAGTGGAGCACGGCGGAAATTTCGACCACCTAGGGTTCTTTAACGTGCACTGACATTGCACAGCACATGGACGCCACTTCGTTTTGCCTATATCGAAACGCAGCCGCTGAGGCCAGGATTCGATCCCGCTTCCTTGGGCACAGTAGTCGAGCGCCGTAACCACTGCGCCACCCAAAGGGATTGGATGAGTTCAATGTTTGGATATCACCCCTTTAAATGTGAACAAAGGATGAATGTTGTGGGGATGGTCCAGTGCCTTGCCCTTTGAGTATGACTGCGGTCGGCCCATTTGTTGCGCTCCCTCCCTGTGACACCTTCACGACTATCAACTGTGAACGCACTCTAAGAGGAGCCTGGTTCCTTTCATTCAACAAAAACTGCAAGTATCGTCTGGTAGCGAGGCTTTTTGATTGGAAAAAATAGGCCTTGCAGAGAAGCTGACTTAGAGTTCCGCAAATTGCCCATTCCCTGCATTTTACAATAAAGAAGAAAATCCTCGCCTCTAGTGTATTGTCAGCCCGACAACGTAGCGCACATGTTGCAAGTAAGACTTGCCGGAAATTGGGTTGGGAATATTTTCAACCCTGGGTAAAAGTGTATCACATATGTGAAACACATATGCATGTCTGAGGACACTGAAGAGTTTCAGAAAAACAAATATTGTGTATAAATACGACGCATAAGTGCGCGGGCAGATGAATCGCAGGTGTAGTTCACCATAATAGCAGGTAAATAAATTTGGCCTGAGATGTGGAT
This sequence comes from Amblyomma maculatum, assembly GCF_055883805.1. Lineage (NCBI taxonomy): Eukaryota > Metazoa > Arthropoda > Arachnida > Ixodida > Ixodidae > Amblyomma > Amblyomma maculatum. The sequence continues at coordinate 130,835,339 of NC_139345.1, read as the reverse complement.
GTAAATAATTGACATATCCACAGCAAAACAAGCATTTCACATTGCCCTTTGGTAGCAGACTACACAGAACGACACAATTTTTCATCACCGTCGAACTGCTCAGAAAGGCAAGGTAAGAAAAACTGCTTAAATAATTACACTCAAGCTAGCTGAAGCCAGCAGCAGGCAGGATTCTTTACTAAAGGCATATAAGTGCATCACAATGGGGCAACGACACTTAGAAATATGCCTGAAAGTGTCTGAACAAGCAGCAATGCCACCCCCAGGAAAAGTTGGAGTGGCGCCGTCTCGTGGAATATACGCCAAATAGCATGCCCGCGCCTCCCCGTTGGCGCCACTAGGATAGTACTCTAGTTCACTATAATCAAAGCAAAAAATTCATGTTCGGTTCGGTTCCGGGCAAAAATTCGGGTTTCGTTCTGGTCTCTGGTTCGGTTCCAATTCGACACCCTGGCCCTGTGTGGCGGACTTTGCTGTTAAAACTCACCGCAGAGAGCAGAAAGAAGGACCACATCAAACCAGCGGAGTCTGTTTCAGGCAATCGCGTGGTGCCTTGCTGCTCTGCAGTGAACTGAGTAATACGCTGAATGACCTTTTCAACACAGCAAACTTGTCGGGCTAGTTTCAGTGACGTGCTTTCTGAACCATCAATATGCAGCCGTTATACCAAAATATAATTTGCATCACATCCAAAGCGCCAAAAAAGATTGCTTTGAGTGTCTTCACAAATTAGAGGACTTTCATTGGTCACTGCAGAGTGAGGAGGTTGAGCGCTGCAAGACCAACGAGCATGGGTGTATTTTTATTGCTGTGGGCTTCACTTGCAACTACAGTCGCCGACCGATATTTGGGACGCTTAATTTGCCAGACCTGCCTGAAAATGCGGACCTTGCAATGGCACTGCCAAGCATTCCATAGTCAATGTATAACACCAACAGAAATTTCGGATGTTTGAAATCCTTCTGGTTCGATTTTCCAGACTTTTTCTTTCGATTCGCGACTCTAGAGCTACCAAAAAGGCAAACAACACCAGTGCCATTTTGCTTTTCTGGCTGCTGCCATTTTGGTTTTCTGCAACCTCGAACCCACGTGCCATATCATCCACTGATCATGCCATCGGAACCTTGCATACCCTGTATAGCCTCAATAGCAGGCACCACTTGCTGCACCGTCCCGCCAGTGCCAGCTCTGCCGTGCTGCCATCGTGCACACGTGCAGTCGCCACAGTCGCCATTCACATGTTGTATTGTGCTGTTAACATCACCACGTCAACTACTGGACACTAACGCCGGGTGTTATCCAAACACTCAAGCACCTCTACCGGTCACACGTGCCTAGTCACATGTATAACATGCATGGACAGCGGCAAAACCTACAGTGTCGACTTGTCTGCACTCGGCATGCTTTCCAATTAATGGAAGGCGGTGACCAAGGAGACACTGCAGAATCGCTTCCGTCAGCTGGTTTCGCAATTATAGATGAAGTGCCGTCGTCATCCTATGATAGCGCCAGTGAATCCCATCAGCCGCCTTCATCTGCTCACCTCATCGAGCACTTGCACGCACGCTGCAGGAGCCGTACCCATGAAAGAGATGCTGGAGCAGTTTGCTAACACTGATAGCGAGATCGAACTTTGCGCTGAACTCACCGACGATGAAATTGTTCGCCAGGTGCTTGAAAGTGATGACTCGGGTTCCAACAGTGTGCAGAGGCAGAGGCTGTGCTGCCAACTAGCATTGAACTAACCCGAACTCTGATGGAGCTTTCAGCTGTGTACAGCGAGAATGTCACCTTTGCCGACGTGTAAGCCGATTTGTGCGGCAACAGAGCGCTCCGCAGAGGCATATTGTCTACTTTTTCAAGCCGCTCGCTAAATAAAGTGGCTTTTTTCGTGTGAATTCGTTTTTTTCGGACTGCCAGGTTTTCTGTACCCTATCTTGGCCCCTTGAGGGTCCGAAAAATCGGTCAGCGACTGTACACTGTGAGACTAAAAATCTGTGTTCATGGAAACCCAGAAAGCAAAATAAAAATGAAAACAAAAATTTTGCAGACCCCTCTTTAGTACACCTTTAAGAACATGTAATCAATATGGTAAGCAAAAAAATGTGCTGATAGCGTGCTGCAGGATGCGAGATTTCTTACGCCCGTATTCACAAACGCGCCTCGACTCGACGCTCCACCTCCACTCGTTGGAGCGGAGAATACAGCCGCTACTCCACTCCAGGGCCGATTCGGATTCATGAACGCTTCTTGGCGTTTCCTCCGACAAGTTCTCCTCGAGAATGCCTCCTCCACTCGGAGCAGCGCAAGTGGCATATGGGGACGAGATTAAGATGAACTTTCGGCCCGAAAACTGCGTGCTGAATTATGTAACATGCTCAGTTTTTCATGTCAAGTCTTCTAAACAACTTTCGCAACCGACCTCGACGTTAACAGCATAGTGTAACTTGTTTTGTGGGCTGGATGAAAAGGGCGGCTGTGAAAAATGGTTGAAAATGTTTTCGCATCTGGCAACAGTCGCTGCTGGTGACGTCAGCTTCGAGAAATGGTGTGAATACTTCGGTTTATTTTTTGGTGTGAGATCTACGCTCGGCCTTTGCCGCTTTGCCTTTTTTTATTGGCAGGCTTTGACAGACGGTTTTTATTTTTTTTTGACAGGCTTGACAGACTTTTTTTTACCATGCTTTTTTTTTTTATTGCCGGGCGTCAAAATACATTGCAGGAAAAAAAACGTACAAGCCGCGAACTCCTACCAGCATGGCTCTGGCCTGCTCGGAGGCGAGCTAAACATGCGTGCTGCTTCGCAGCGCATTGCAGCTCGTGCACGCTGAATTCGACCCTCCAGAAGAAAATGCCGTGTGCGGTTTCCAAACAGGTAGGGAGCCCTAATTGAAAACGTGCTTGAAAAGCAATGCTCTTCGTCGGCCGCGAATATCCCTCCGTAGGAGGAGCACACCAACGCGCTCCCTCAACAGCACCGCGCCGGCCACGCGTCCGCAGACATACTACGTACCCTCGGGTGACGGGCAAGCCATTTATGTCCGCACAATCCCACCGCGCCTCCGGTGCTCACCAGCTGGATAGAACACACTGTTCCCCAACAAGTTCAGCGCTGTCTGCGGAAGCGCGCGGGGCGAGCCACGGAAAGCGCGCCGCCGCAGCTCAACTCCGACCATTTGGCCAAATCGCGCCTCAACTCTGCACTCTGTGGGCTCCGAAAAGGTTATCCATTTATCCAGTGACGACTTACTGAAATGTGCCCGCGCCACACACGCGCAATGCGACGATCAAACAACACAGACGTCGGTGGCTGATCACGGTTATCCATGTTCGGCGTGAGCGGCAGGGACGGCCGTAGGCTAGCCATGACCACATTCGTAAAACGATAGCGTGCCAGAAGTCCCGGGTCACTGTCACTCTCAGCTGATGCTTTAGCGAAAGGTTCGGTGCATCCTTGTCGTATCTTCTTTCGTGAAACTTTTTGGTATACCGGTAGAACGAATTCCATGCAGCGAGCGAGCGATGCGATGTCGGCCATGTTTACAAGCGGAGTGGCAGTCGAGGAGCGGCCAAGGTAGCGTCGTCACAGACTCGAGATTCTCGAGAAAACTCAAGTTTTCTCCGCCGCTGGAGGAGCGATTCGAGTGGAGATTGCTTTGTGAAACGAAAAACAGGCCTCAAGGGCCGCTTGGAGTTGAAGTTCGAGTGAAGGCGTGTTTGTGAATACGGCGGTTAGAGTCCATGAGGAAAGGAAGCATTGTCACGAGTTTCCAACTGTGACATTTTACCGAGACTACAAATAAATAGTGCCCTAAAGCTGCACGACAATAGATCACACAAAGCACCCTACTGCATAATACTTTGCCTTAAACAATATTTGTGAAATGAAATTTAACATTTTTCTGCCGCTACTTATTAAATGATCAAAGATCATTTGCTAATGTATTCTGCATCACTACAGAGGACTACAGTGCCTACAAACCCCTAATGGGGAACAGGGCTCCTGAGGGGCCGGAAATCATGAAAGAGAGGCAACTTTTTGAAAATGACATTTTGTAAGTCTACAGCCTATCTCCTACATACATACTAATTTATTCGCTCTCTGGGTCATTCAGTGAAAATTATAAGGCACGAACCGAATAAATCCTATCTCTTCATTTTTTCCCGTTTTCTCAGCGCACAAATTTTTGATGGTTATAAGAAAGATATCTTTGCATCTAGAACAGATAAAGTAATAACTGGCGAACTTTTCTTTCTTACTTCAAGGAAGAAGAAGGACCAGGTCATTACTTCGCGGAGCCGACCTCGGGACGACCCTACCTCGAGGAAGAAGTGGACACCGGTCCCTCATATCTATCCCAACCTTCACCCCCACCCCCACCCATACCCTCACCCCCACCCTTAACCGCTCCCCCACCCCTACTTCCATGAAGCAACTTAGTTCTGCCGCAAGGTAAACACCTACCGTAGGCAGAAATAAAAACGTAATAAAAAAAATAATAACTTTTGTTCCAGCTGCTCCTAAATGATTAAACTATCCAACGTTGTGAACAGATTTCTCATTATTTGCTTGACAATCTTTTTGTGTGCTCGAACTAAAATGGCTCCTCAACCATTTTTGCCCACATTGAAGTTCAACAAGTTGTAAAATGATGCCATATAAACGCGTGTAAGGGCCGCGCCCCCTATTTCCCAAAGCAAATATTAAAAAAAAAAAAAGTCCGTGTAAGGACCGCACCCAAACTTTCCCCGATCCCCGCAAGGATAGCCTTCAAAATGCATGCGCGCAGGAGCTTCCAGATGCCACCCACGAGTGGAGCCCAAAGTCGCGGGTCATCACTATTATCATATTTTCCCTCTGCCACGAGTTTCCGCAATCCTTATCGGCATCATCAGCCCCGGCCACCCCGGCTTTGCTCTGCAACTGTCAAAGGCACATGAGTATGGTAGCGTGGTTGGCGTGGTCGCATGCCGTAGCTGCGGCTCTTGCATACTCTCCGCTTTATTTTTCATGAATTGCCATTGAGCGTTTCCTATCTAGCACGATAGGCAAGCATATTGGCAGCTACATGGCAGGCTTTCAGTTGAAGTAGTGGAGCTCGGGGTCGTAAGTCTGCGAGTGACGATTGAGTGGTAAATAAATGCCACACATTCATTGATTGGTCTTGTTTCACTCGAATCTGAAAAAAAAAAAAAAAAGTGCGACCCTTACATGCATTTATATAGTATAAATCGTATTGCCTTGATCAAAAATGTTGTTCCCACATTGTGTTCCTTATATACTGCATACAGTCTAGCCATTTGCTAAAAATAGTCTTCTGATGAGTGGTATTTATCTATTGTTTCTATCATCAAAGGAGTAGAAATCAAATATTTTGAAAACTAGCTGAGATATCAAAAATGTGATTACATATTTGAAATCAGCATTAAAAATATGACCACACCCTAGAGATAGAAAAAATGTTCCAATGTCCCCTTAACAGAATATGAGAGTGACATCAAATATCCCGAGGTACAGATTTAAATAGGCGACGGGCCTTAGACAAACCCAACATTTTTCTAATGAATTTTATCCAGACTGCAGTAGCACCCTGACCATGCCCCCAATTTCAGTGCTTAGCTTGATTCGCTGCCCAAGCAATACGAAAGGTATTGCTGAACTGTTTCTGATGATGTGTACCTTTTTACTCATGTATTTTGTGTGTTAATGTTTCTTATTACTAAGTGCCAAACTGTGCATAAAGGTAAATATTGCATTGTTCGTAAATGCTGCTGGGTTGACTGGAGCTCAGTCAAGATGCAACAATGCAGCTTTTTCTCCAGCCACAACTTTTTGCTGTACACTGTATGCGAAAATAAAAACCTATTGATTTATTGATTGATTAATTCATTGAAGTTCTTGTGGACACCAGCTGCACCATGCTGGTAAAAAGATTAGGCATCTTGTAATATGCAATGACAAGTTCTACAGCTTCAACGAGAAGCAGGTTAAGCTTACAACATTAGCATGCACCGCACTGACAGCATATTAGCAGATGGCATTGTCAACGCAAGCAAGTCACTGGCATGGGTGCAATGTACTTGTGCGCCTATTTAGAGATAAGCTTACATCACGTCTTTCTATAAAAAACGCTCCCTTTAGGGCAAATTTGAAGGGACCAGAAAATACATGCTACACGAAAGCGATCCATGAAATAGCATTCCAGAGAGAACTATTGAAAACAGAGCACGAAATGAACTAAAAGATAGAACGTGAAACAGTTAATGTTACTCTCCTTGAAAATATCACTGGTCTAGTTTTTTTCCTTGTCATTCAGATTTTTCTCACAATCTCACAACTTCTGCTTTAGCTTTTTTTCCCACAATTTTTGCTTTCCGTCTTGCTTCGAGGATTCCGAAAAAGTCAGCCATGCAACCACATGTGCCTCCCTAATCTTGATCCTCCTGCATCGCATAACTGTCGCCCACTTCACGACTGCCTTTCCATTAGCTGCCCGCACAGTGCAGTACCAATATGTGGCCACCCCTGTGCTATAAAGCACAATATGGCACAGTGTCAGTCGCAAGCGGGACTCCTAAGTTTTCAGGCCTTAATCCTTTTAGGCTGAAGAAGGCTTTAAGGCCTAACACATGACTTATGAGCAATGAAAAGATATGGAAAAGTCTGATCTCCGTTAGCAGAGATACAATCATGCCCCCCCTCCCCCCGCACCTTTTGCAAGGGCAAGAAAGAGCCCGCTCCCGGAAGACAGCTTTCCTGCAAATTTTTATGAGAATGACGGGAAATGGTTACTAGTAAACTTACGAATAATTTGTGGAAATAGAACAAGATATAAACTTCTGACACTCACCAGTCATGTTGAAACCAGGCACCTGGCATCACAAAAGCACGAACGAACAGGCCCTTGAGTGTCTAACGGAATGCTACCTTTGGAGAGCAGACCTGTGCTACCAAATGCTCGGAGTGCAAAGCTAAAATGGAATTACTTTGGTAACTACCGTTTGGTAGCCATGCAAGAAGAAGGAGGGGAGGGGGGGGGGGGGGCAGTACTAGCTTCAAACTTTTCAAGAAGTATGTTGGTAGAAAAAACTGGAACGGCTGTTTCTGAGTCCTTTCCACAATGCAGTAAAATACACTTGATCCTAAACTGAATATTAAAGATTTTGCATAGTTCTTGTTAGTTAACAGGCAGAATATATAATAATATTCCGAGGAGCACTACAATGATAGCAGAAAATATGCTATTGCTGTCATCAAGCTGTGCTGCAGCGTATTTTTTAAATTTGACCCAAGTTATGCGAAACATCCTGCATGTAAAATTTCTTCCTATGGCTTTGCGAGTGCTGTTGTGTGAGGCAACTGCCTGCAAGAGTTCCACCATAAACTGAAGGAAGCATGAAAAAGTTTGTTTTATTAGGTGCATTTGTTTTAAGTTCAGTTCTAAGGAAACCAACCAAATGGTCTTAACATTGTTCATCTTATTCAAAAATTAATCTAACAGAGTTCATCCTAACGGAAGTCTACTGTAGTATAGTTTACAGTAGTAATGACAAGCTATATATTCTCACCATTTTGATTTTTCTTTATTTTGGCTTCTGGATGAGTCGAGTGTGCCATTCTACACACACTTGAAAGTATGCTAGTCCATTAAGTGAAAAAGTAGGGTCCGTTGCTTCACAAGCCCCCTTACTACGCTCCGCAACGGCATATTTTTCATGTTAAAAACAAGGCATCACATCGAGATGCAGAAGTAGCTTAGAGTGCATTGAAAACGTAGTTGGCCAATGAAGCGACTGAATGGACAGCAAAGCTTAGTAAGTAGTACTAAGTGGCTTTTTATTGTTACGATTATAAAGGAAGTGAAAAGATTTCTACTGGCCACGGTACCTGCCATCACTAACAACAGAAGCAGCTGACCTGTGGCGGCAATAATGGAGCACCAAGGAGACGGGAAGGGGGAAATCGGATGTGAGCGACAGAGAAAGGAGAGGGTGGAGGTATAAAAAAAAAGAGTAAAAATAATGTAACTACACAAGTCCAGTGCAAGTGCTGCTGTTATAATAAATTCAGCGCAGGCACTTAGGACCTCCTACATGTATGAAAGCCAAATATGGCTCCCGCAGTATGCTGCCATGATGGCCACTTCATAAATACATGACGATTTGAATCCCCATCACAAACCAGCCTCTAATCTAGACTAGCAGATACATGATAAATGGGAAATGGTATGACACCACCCGGAGCGCTGCACGAAGAATGGTTGCATTACAATTTTGATATAAAGGAAAAGAGATCTGGCACCATATGAAGGTTTGTTTAAGATGACACTACTGACGCCATCTTTATAGGTACAAGTAATTGTTAACAAAACAAATAACAGCTATCACTAATAAATCAACAGCAATGCAAAAGAGATTTTCACATAACAGGGCTAGAAAGGCTTCTACCTTAAATATGCATCGTGGTACTATGGACAAGCCTAATTAACGATCATGCCTCCAGTTCTGTAGTAACGAGGTGTGCTCAGTTCTCTGTTACACTGCCGCGACCCATTCAAATTTTTGCTGCTTCGCTGCTTTTCAACAGCCGCCGGCATGCGGCCTTGTCACTGTGATTGTGGCGCACGGAGCGATTTTGTACTCTGTTCATGCTCCGTATCTTGAAATGCGCCTTCATTGCTTTCTTTGTAGTGCAAGATGCCCTGAGATTAGGCTGGAATGGTCGCAGGCAAGCATATGTGTTTCCGTAATGTTCAGGAGCTTTCCAGGCTCTCTTGGCTGGTTTATGTAGATGTTTCTGTGGGGACTTTATATTGAGCACTGCCGACTGTAACGGGCATTTCATAGATCGAAGACCACCAAGCACGCTTGCTGCTATCGCCGCCGCCGATTGCTTAGTTCTTCTGCAGGCACAAGTCAGCCCAATAAAGAGTTGAGTTCGGGGCTGTTACGCCCGTCTTCTCTTGTGCCTACGGCCTTATCACTACCACGTGACAATAAGAAGGTTCAACTAATTCATACACAAATAAGTTCTGAAGACAAAAACACAAACTGTGCACCATTCACGCAGCTTTCAAGCACTGGAAGCTATTGTCTAATATAAGCAGCGTACAGAGCTCAAGAAAGCTTCCACCGAGTCCCAGAATGAGTGTTGCCCAAGAAACAAACTACAGGACCTCTTGCCATTACAAGACCCTTACTACAGGACCGTTAGATGGCAAAGGTGCGGTGTACTGCCACCTTTGACCTCCGCTAATCACTGACAGCTGGTCTTTCAAACACGTCCATACTCATTGGTTGCTATCATGTGACCGTGCTGTGAGCATATCCTGTGCCTTGCATCTCATGCTCTCTTTCTCAAAACAAAACAGGGAGAAGGTTTCCGGGAAAGGTGTGTGTGTGTTTATAGTACCTGCGCAGATGAACGTGGCCGGTGGCCACCCACCTCACTCAGGATACATCTTGCAGCCCTCAATAACTGCTGCACGCTTGCCATTGCTCACCTGACGCTAATCCTCGACAGGAAGACATTCTTGGTCAGCATCTTGTGAAGCACACCGATCACCATGTCAGGGATGATGTCGATGCTTGCAACGTGCAGCTCGACCAGGCTCCGCTTGCACTGGGCAACCAGGACGGACAGCGACTGCACCGTCTTGAGGGTCAGTCGAGAGGTGACTATGGAAAGCTTCCTGGAAGAAAAAGGGAAGGAGTATGCAATGCTTTGCTTCTGATAAGCACAAAGTGCTCGCTTTTAACATGCTCTATCACTGGCGGGGCGCTAATATTCAAAGCTTTGAATACGAAGCGTTGTTATTCGATTAGTTTTTGTATTCAAAATTTCCGAATATTCAAGAGCTACCTAATGTGCCAAAGATTTTCAATCACCGCAGATTCCCTGCACTGCGTGCTTCACCGTGTGGGCTGCGCAATGAATCATCCTCCAAACGCGATGGGGCAGTCTTGTGAAGAACCTTCTATTTTGCCAAGAGGGCCTTCCCAACAGTGTGTGCAAAGTGAGGCACTTGGCGAAACCGGAAAAAGAAATGTCTTTCTTACAATGGTTTAATTTCAAATGAGGACGTCCAACATACAGCTGCTCGTCAGATAAAATTAATGTTATGCAAACGGTTTCTGTCAGTCTTTTTTTCAGACTCATTTCATAATTCAAGATTTCACTTAATTCAGACAATGTGTCCAGTTCCTTGAAGGCGGAATGAACGAGAGTTACTGTATTCAGCAGCAATATGACAGATCTGCCCGGATTCATGCAGGCCTTTCCTGAAAAAAAAACTGGCATACGGAATCCAGTATAAAATTTATGTTCGATTTTTCAGTGGGGGTATACATTCCTCTGCAATCCTAGTTTAATTTTATTTACAAAAACCTTGTGAATTCTGAAACAAACAGAGCAGGCTGTTTATTTTATTCTTTTTATCTTTTTTCCCTTGATCATATATCTGATATTCGAAGGTGCTTTATTTTTATGCAATATTTGTATTCAATTTGTATTAAAAAATTTCAATACTTGCACACCTTGCACACCCCTATTCATTACCTCAGTGTAGAAAGGAATTTGTTAAGCATGGCCTGCATGAGGGGTTTTTCTTGAGCAATTCGCCAACATTGATGGCACCGGGATGTTTTTTTTTTTCTTCGCCGAAGAGACGTCTTCGCTAAAACACCAGGTTCTGATGGAGCAGAAAAAAAACGCCAACGCAGCACAGTCGACGGGAGAGAGCATTAGCAGAGAGCTAATGAGAGCTGGAGCTGCTGCCACGTGATTCTCTGCAGTCGTTCGTCTCGCGCGCCTCGTGCGCTGTGGTGGAGCTGGTGCTGGCCTCGACTGGTACTAAAGAAGCCCATGTCCCGCCGTATGTCATCTGCAGGGGCGCCTCTACCCCACTTTATCGCTACACCTCTCAAATGTAGCTGCTCAAGACTATAGCGAACCAGCTATACTAAAGACTGAAAAAGCAGAAATTGGTAATGGCTCCGAAGAGCGCCTCTATGGAAGGCACCCGCTCTGAAGAACAATGCATGTGAGTTGCGCGCTTGGCACACTGTCGAAGGGTCAGTTTTATGGCATTTTCAAATCGCAGTCACATCCCGTTTCTTGCACGAGGAACAACTAGGGTAACAGCGGAGCGCAAGTGCGCATACTCAGCAATTGCCTCACTTACAGCCCTTTCATCACACCACTGCGCGTGGATAGGCATTATTGCTCCGCAGATACCCCATCTCCCAAACCAGTTGGGTCCCCCTACTCTAAAGCTCGCTAATAAGCTGTTTGCCTTGCCACCAGACCTCAAGACTCTACCCTTGTGCTATGGGTCCAGTGATGCTTTTGCAAAGGATCCTCCACGTGCCATCAAGTGCCATCGTCTCCGAACCATACGGCAAAAGGACGCAGACACGGAAAGTGGAACCGGAAGTATAACACAAAGGCAGCAAATTTGAGAAAAGAAATAAATGCACTACAAAATAACAAAACGGGAAGAAAGCACGAGTGTTCAGCGAGAGTAGTAGGCCGAGAACCCCGTGCTACCTCGCTAAATGCCTTTCGGACAGAACTGCTAAAAAAAAAAAGAAGAAATGATTATGGCATTTTTCACAAGTTGCGAGTTACCGCACTGGTGAAGGCCAATGTAGGCTACCCTGTGCGAGTGTCCTCGCTGAGCTCGAAGGCTGTTAATGAGCTGGCTGCCTTGCAAGCAGACCTCAGATGCCTCCCTTGTGCTGTATTTGGATCTATAACTGTTGGAAATGATGCCTCAGTATATTTTTTGGGCACACATGACCAGAAAGAAAGAGAAAACCACAGCTCGAAGCTCGCGGTGACAGGGAGAACTAGATGCATGCGCACCCGGAGCTGGGCAAGCGCATCGGGGTACCCTAGGGAGAACCGGTTTCCGCACAGGTCAGCAAAAAAAAATGGTGTTTGGTTGCTGACCATGCGGCGGCGTGGGTGTTTGGCACGCGGCGCAATTTCGTGTGCAAAAACACTCTAAGGAAAAAACAATGAGTGATAATAAAAGAATTAATAAGGAGTATCAAATTAATGAAGTCCAGGACGGAGTGACGGTGCAACCCTGTCCAAGTAATACGTGAGAAAGGGTTTTTCAAGATAAATGCTTTCTCCTTCTAGAATTCTCAGTAAGGATAATTCTGAAATTAAAGCCCAAGCCATCACCGAAACCAATGCCAACTTTTTCCGAAGCATAGTATAAGAATACATTCAGGCACTGGCACTAGCCACCCAACATAATCTTACAAATAGCATAGCTTCACTGCCAAATCAATTCCCAATTATTGCACCGACTGAGTGTTACTTTTTAAAGCTTCGTTATCGCATGCTTGCTTGCCACTGTGATACCGTGGAATCCTCCAGAGCAGATAAGAAATTGCAACCAAGTGACAGTGTCTATTACGCAGTTATCAGTTTGGCATTTAGTGGGCACATGTTACTGAGAAGACTATGCCAAGTAGACCAATCAAAGTTTGTTAGAACTGCCACCATGGTCAGGGCTACTAGCTACACAGCATGCCATCAAAGCAGCAGTTAAATGTGTTTCGTGCTTATCTGTAAACACACAAAACCATGTCCCAGCAAGAACATTTGTAATACTAAATTTTAGGGTTGTACGGACAGTACTCCAAACTGAATCTTAGCATAAATAGCATAGCTTTACTGCCGAATCAATTACGAATTTCATAGTGATAGGACTAAATCAAATATTTGCTAGTTGTGCAAATGTTCGCACAAAACAGGCACTCGTGCAAAACAAAGAAGTAAAAGCACTATAAGCACAGTGCAATCAGTGCAATAACTTACGCAGCGAAAGCTACAACTGCTGAAAGACGCAACACTAATGTCCTTAAAGGGGTTGATACGCGGAGTCAGCATATTAACATAGTGGCCATCAAGCTATACACAAGGAAGTACATTACACTACTGATGACAAAACATAATAAACTACAGCAACAGCTGAGGACACGAGATGAGCGCTATGTATGAGCCCCGTCCTCCAAGATCAGGCATAAAGGAATGTTTTGAACTTGTCTGAGCCCTGCCATGGCAATATGTCTTAAAAGCCATGCACGAGCATTATGAATGCAGACATAGCGACAGACTATGTCCCGGTACCAGATCTTTCATTGTGGTGTTATGGTACACAGAGTCAGTGCGGGCAGTGTTCTTGCAACAGCCATCGAAGAAAATTGTCAGACCTTTTTATAACCTCATGACAATTATCTGAAAATTTGATAATGTGGCATGCCATCGTTGTCTCGGCGAAGAAGACGACGACAACCTCAGCACGCCTGCCAAGCATGTGCAGTTAGTTCTACGTGGCAGCAGGACAGTATTCCAGTCGTATCCCCCGAACCTGCAGCGGTGCACACACGTCTTCGTTCGCCCTGACGCTGTACGTCCATCCTTATGGCCGCCATACGATGGTCTGTACAAGGTGCTCCGGCGTGCCACTAAGTACTTTCTACTGCATATCAACGGCTGGGAGGGCACAACCTCCGTTGATCGCCTTAAATCCGCCCACCTTGACTCAGATGTCATCGCAAACTGTGCCACTGCAACCCCTCCTGATCGTGCCACTTCTCGCCGCGTACGGTTCACACTCCCAGTGTCCACTTTTCGCCATTCCCCTTCACTCATGGCTTCATCGCTAGAGGGGGGGGGCCCTGTGGCATGCCATCGTCGTCTCGGCGAAGAAGACGACGACAACCTCAGCACGCCTGCCAAGCACGAGCAGTTAGTTCTACGTGGCAGCAGGACTGAATGCCGGCGATCCGCTGTCCTGTTCCCACCTGGCACAGCAGGTCCTGCCAAAATATATTTGTGGAGACCCGACAACGAGTGTGTCTGTTGTTCATCTCCACAATAACATATTCTATTCCTTTTGAACAATTTTAAATGCCCACTATGTATTTGGTGTGTTGAGAGTGTTTTGAGAATATTAAATAAGTTCAAAATAACGGCTTGAGGGGCTTGAGAAGAGGAAGATGAGAAGAAGAGGAAGTTGAGACGGGCCTGAGTGTAGAAGAGGAAGTGTTTTCCGGTTCTTCTTACAGTTGGTAGTGTGCGCGTGTGTTGTGTATCTTCTCCTGTGTTTGTGTTTGTTTGCGCCACATATCTGAATACGATTAAATAAGCTATTCGATATATTTTAATATCAGCCCCCCCTCTACTAAATTTGCCCCACAGAATAGGTATTCAGACTAAAGTAGATTAATAAATGCAAATTGTGCAGTATAACACACCCGCACAGACAAGTGTGTCACGAGGAAAAGCGCAATGAAAGAGCACCAGATTAATTTAGGTCCTGCGGCCACTTGGCCAAAATTGAACTCTTGCCTTTGGGTCAAGCAGTCGAGTGCCCTATGCACTGAGCAGCAGCATCTCGTTTGTACAGGTTGGGAACAAGTGGAATGTATAGGCTCATGGGGTTGTCTCACTTGCGCATGTTGAGAACAAGTGAAAATTACACGTGTTTCATGTGGTCTCACACATAAGCACGTGCACAATTAAAAAGGTGACAATTATGAAGGTAATACCCAAGCGAGTAACAAAGTGTATGCTGCTGTCTCCAACCAGCCGCTTCCAGAGGCATAGCGACATGCGGTGACCACCAGAAACCCCACGACCTGGTGTAGACCACTGCCCAAACACATTGCATACAAGCGCAGTATGAATTGTGCTTTTGAGAACAATGCACATGACACTATCTGGTCGTACCTTTAGGATGGAGCTTAAATTTAACCCAAATTTTTCCCTGGTTCATCTTGAGGGTGAGTGGTTATGCAAACAAAATAATTTGGGCTACCAAAGCCAGTCTGTAGCCTTTGTCTATGTGGATGTCCAAAAAACTACAGTGTGCACAGTACATACGAGATGGCACAGCAGTGCAGTAAATAATTTCAGTCAGTGAACTCGCGTGCTTGCTTTACATGCTGGTGCCACAAAACATGGTGGTGCGAAAGGCGAAAGATAAGCCAGCATGCTTGTAACAAATATACAGCTGCATAAACTGGAACAACTTTTAATAGCTTTTTGCGACAGAACAATACTGAGGATAACAGTCACTTTAGCAGGCCCACTGCAATTGTCTGCTGATATCCACCGAGCCCCATTTACAGCAAAGCAAGTATATTAAGGGTAAAGCTTTTATAGGCTCATGACTCAGCCATCATGTCTGGTTGACTTTCTGCCAAATTATAGCTGCCATTCAAATTGATGACATCATCAATGGTGTAAAAGGCTTATAAGAGTACAGGCGTCTGTCTGCAGAAAGTGTCACACTCGACCTGTCAACCAAATGACGGCAAGGTTCTGTTTAACACTTATGGAAAAAAATTTCCCTCTACCTGGAATCCAAATCCTACCCCCTTGATCACCAGCAGAGCATGTCAGCAGACTAAGCCACACGGGCACGTGAGAACATATCTCAGTTCTCCTTGTCAGCATCATGCCAAATGTGGTTGCCATGGGGACTGCCGCTGCTGATGTCATGGCACATCCTAGCAACGTGACTTCATGTGAGAGGGCAGCGGCGCGATGGCGTTGTGGGTAGAGTGTGGTAGCGCAACGAAAAAAAGAAAACCTAGAAAGTTTGTGCGCATCCAATCCGCTTAAGGCACTCCCGGTTGGTGTCTGAATGTAACATGGCTATGAGAACGTCACGTGATAGGAGCGACACCGTACCCCGAATCCCACACTTGAATGAGTACTGCAACAAACGCGCATCAAGGCAAGAGCCTTTACGTGGCTCATGGCTGTGTGTCCGTGCGTAACTCCAACCGCTCATTTCACTTTTGTGGGCCAAAGTGCCCCTCAGATTTTTTATCTTTTTGCATGCACGCCAAGTCTTTCCTTGAGATGGCCATCTCTCAGCATCATTTGTGTAGGTATAAAGAATGAACTTGGTAGTTAAACGTGCATTTCACTAGAGACTAAAATGCTGAAAACGCATGCTCAGTTTCCTTTCAGTCCCAATGTTCACCCATGGGTGCAGGTTCAACTGCTCACAGAGAAGGCTGCATTTCTGATCCAGGCAAAATGTAGAAATGACCTCAACATTTCTGTGCACATTAAGGAACACCAGAGGACCAGAGTTAATGATGTTCGACACTCTATAGGCCTTATGTCCTCGCAGCATGAGTGCATTACATGGCTTACACATTGTTTAAACATACAAGCGTGCACACTGAGCTGACCATTTCTCCTTGTATGATGTGGCATACATAATGTTGTTCTTCGTAGTTGTGTGTTGTTGTGTTGTGTTGAGTTTTATGGCACATAGGCGACTCAGGCCATCATGTGCCAAGAGCAAGGTTTGAAATTAAACAGATTTTACAGTTGGTTTGAAAGCTTTGCTTCTTTAAGGAATGAAAAAACGTGGGAAATATCAATGAGGGACTTTTCTCCTATTAGTAAGTTGCACAGTTGAAAAGAAAGAAAAGAGTGCAATAAAATAATCTCCGAAGTATGACAAGGCCACGCTCTCGCTGCTTCTTCCACCCATTCAACAGCCCCAGCAAGTAGAAAACGCACACACACATGCACTGCAGCAGCAAACAATCCTGCAAAATCTGCAGTACGGCTAGCACAGCGTGATGGGCTTGCTTCTCGTGGCACAGTCGGTTCTCATTCAAAAATAAGTACAAGGAGTAGCTAACAAGATCTGTTTGCAAAGTCAACAAAAATGCCAACACGTAAGTACTTTCTACACTGTGGTTTTATCAAATAGAAAAAAAATATTTTGCACAAAGAAGCATGATTAACTGGCAGTTTAGACCACCAGGCCATCGCAGCGCGGTGAAGGTGGTGCATTTAACTGGTATTTCTAAACGCGAACTGCACTTGCAAGCAATGAGTGGATGCTGTAACAGCAGGTGGCATTATTTTTACCCCCGCCTGCCTAGTAACCTAATGTGTAGTGTGCAGTTTTTCTTTTTGTGCGGTAACTCCACATAAGTTTATTATATAAAAGCTTACACCCATTAACACATGTCCAAGAGGCCTCAGACATTCCCTATCCAAATGATGCACTCTGTGTTGAGTTTAGAGCATTGTCTGCGTTGAGACGGAGCCACCCGTCTTCTCTGAAAGTGGCTTGGAATCCACCTCTGTCAGTTCAAAATCCACTGCTCCGTACTCATCAGTGCAGATGGGTACAAGCGTACCCCAGCTCTATGTTTTCAACAGGAATGCACAGTTATTAAAGGTTAATTCTCAATGCCAAAGTAAAAACAAAAAATGTTCTATATCAAGAGATCTTATTCTTCTGATGTTTTGGCATTTAACGGCACTCATAGCGACAGAAAAGCAACTGATTTGCCTACTGCACCAAAGGAAGGGGCCAATAAAAATTTTGGGGACACTAACACAACAGCCGTAATTCCATCCACAGCTCCCCTTGCAGATCCTAGTTCGTGTACATGCTTTCTGCTACTTGCTTAGCCACTAATCCCAGCCCATTATCATGCCGTCACTGTTACAAGAAGCTTGCACAATGGAACCAGCTACACCAACAACGCTCTGCTATCAGAGCAACCATCTGCTATCAGAGCAGCCACTCACAAGCCCTGTGAGCAATGCGCCAAGTGCACCGCTTAACGGCTGACATCTTCCGCCTTACTCTCTCACAAAAACATGGAGCGGTTGACTCCAGTTACATGGCGTTGCCTCTGGAGCTGCTACGCAGCGAATCTACCTCAGATTCCTTGAAACCACATCTATTGGCCGAGAGAATAATAAAACCCGAGTTATGCCCACATAAAAGCCCTCCGATCATTCAGCCATTCAATATCAAGACAGGCACTGCACATGTTGTCAGGAAGAGTAAAAGTACCGTAAGTGCCCGAGCTCACCAGCAATGGCGGGCCTTCAAGCAGAGCTTCTCACTGTACCTCAAAGTAACCAACACGGTGACAGCACCGTCCTACCAACAAGCAGCACTTCCTCTGACCGTCGAAATTCTCCACACCTCTTGACATTTATAATACTCTTGGAGTTCGGGCAGCCAGCAGGAGCAAGCTCACACCCGGAATTTGACTACACACATATGATTTGCCTTCTCAGTGCAAACTTTCCACAACAGACCAGCAAATTGTACTCGTGATATGTATTCCGCCCCAGAATGCAGAACTCGAAACAGCTGTTTGACGATTTTCTCACTAATATAAAACTGAAAGCGCATGAATGCGGATTCAGGAGCAACCCTCGTCGACAGTGATCTGCCAAAATGCAAGCATTGTGGAAGAAGGCACGAACACAAAAAAACAGCCTGCCCAACTTGGAATCAAGCATGCATGACAGACAAAATGAAAAACCACTTTGCAACAATAAGCAAAGGAAGCAGAGTAATGGCTGGTCACAAGGCCGATAGCGACGAAGAGGATATTTTCGCAGTCAGCCATGAATAGCCCAGCTTAGACTGCACACTCCTAGAAGCGAACAGAAACAAAGTGAAGTTTGTGGTAGACAGTGCCGCAGCAGCTTACGTGATTACAGCCCAAACATGTTCATCCGCAGCAGGTGAGAATAAGCTCAACAACACTGTGGAATAGAAGCAGAGTTTGCTCGAAAAGCAAAAACCAGCTTTTGGTCTCGGCTACAAATGAAAAGAAGCATGTCCTTGAACTTGTAGCTGTTGACGATGAGTGCATGGAAGGAAGAGAGCAGAAAAAAAGTGTTTCATCGACGGTGCAGAAGGAGATTCACACAGTAAATATAATGGGAAAATAAACAGAAGTCTCCGGCGATGCACCAGGAATGCTATCGGGAAAGTGCATCTGGTAATTTAACAAGACTCAATCTCAAAAGCTACGACATGCTGCAGAGTGCCTGTCAGTGTTCTAAAGTCACAATTGCAAAAACGCTGAAAATCATGCAGATGCAATAAAAGGTCTCATGGAGGCAGCAGCATGGGTGAGTAGAATAGTTGTGGCAATGAAGAAAAATGGCAGCAACACCACCAGAATATGCATGGACCCACGAGCGCTAAATGAAGCACAAGAACAAGAACTCCACATGCTGCCGTTTTTCCTTTCCTCAACAATGTCTTGCCAGAGCATAGAGAAGTAAAGATCTGGAGATGAATGATGTCAATGAGAGCTTGAAAAACCAAGATCGTTTCCATAGCTGGCCTAAGACACGAATACTGGCAATGCCGCCTCAATAAAGAATCAAACCTCGAACGCATTTCAAACGCCGAACGGTCGATATAGATCACTTCGCCTATTGTTTAGACTAGCGGCGAGCAGCGAAACCTTCCAGAAAAGACTTCAAATTGCACTAGAAGGCCTCAATGCAGTCCTGAGCACAGCAGATGACATCCTTCTCTAAGGAGTAGATGAAATTGAAGTGGACAATCATGAAGATCACAACAGGAATCTCGAACACCTTTAGCAATGCCGACAGATGAGAATATGTCTCAACAAGAACAAAATGCGGCTTCATAAAAGCACAACACTTTTCTAGGGACACATACTGATAAAGAAAGGACTGAAAGTGGATCCAGAAAAGGCAATTCTAGAAATTCCTTGAATAACTGATTTCCACGGCATGCAGCATTTTTGCAGAACGATTATGACTTCTCCAGATTCCTGCGGAGGATTTCACGAGCATTGGAGCCACTGAGAACGCTTACAGTGAAAAACACACCTTGGCATCAGGGAGAACAGCAAGAATAAACGCTCTGCAAGCCAAAACATGCAGTGACAAGAGTTTCTATCCTAGCATATTTCTAGACACAAAATCCACTTGAAACACAGTGCAATGGCAGTGACAATGGGCTTGGAGCCGCTCTCCTTTAAGAAGACAAACTCGTAGTATTCGCCAACAAATTACTGATGCCGACCGAAAGTCACCGTGCCCAAATCAAAACGGAAATGCTAGCGATTGTCTTTGCACTGCACAGATTTCACTAGTACAGCTTCAAAACAGACACAACTATTAACAGTGACAAGTAAACTACTGTATAAACTGGGATATAAGTAGAGATTCTTTCTCAAAAGAAGCAAGCTAAGGTCGCCCCTCGTCTTGTATAGCGCTCTTTAGCAGAATGAGGCACTGTCTGGCAACAAATGACATGCCTGCTCGTGAAGGACAGCCAAAACCGTATCGACATCCTGCCGTTGCTGGCATTTTTGTATCTTCGCGTGCGCTCTTTCGTTAAATCTATGAGAGTATAGAACGCCTCTTTAGCAATGAATACTGGCATGTGGAGGATGTTTACCGTGGCTTTCCAGAAAAAGTGATGCTCACCGGAGCGAACGGCAACATGGCCGCTCTCCCAGCAACAGTTTGGCGGTTCGGAGTTTGAAAAAAAAGCGTGCGATGCCGTGGGCAAGATCAGCTGTTCGCATGTAACCATTCAAGAAATTCTGCATAAGCAGCATGCTTGATGGAACTAGATGACACACTATGGGAGGTGGTGAGCAACAAAGAGTAGTCTTCCACTGATGCTGATGAAAGTTTGGAGTGAGATCGTAGCTCCGGTGATGCAGGAACACAGCCGATGCTGTAAATATATGCGCTTCTCCACTTTTTTTTGTTTTATTTTTACTTCAAAGGCAAGGTAGTCAACCTATATTCCCACTCAAAACTATAATACGATTTATATGGTAAGTCTATCACGAAAAAGAGACTAGGTTAAGTGCCAAGACCCCTGCAAGAGATGGCACTCTGAGCCCAAAGATATGACATCACTGAATATGAACCAGGGAAACAAGTTCTAGCAGACGCAATGTTGGGAGCATTCCTTCCCGATCAAGGCTATGAAAGCGAACTTGAAAGCAACAATACTACAATGCCAGTGCAAAAGGGGAACATTCGCGAAGTGACAAAGAAAGATGACTGGCTGAAAAAGCTAAAAGCTTTTTCTTGAACCAACATGTTTGGTTCATGGCCCCTTTTCCCAAGCATTTCACCCCAGAAGAGCCGAGCACCAGGCCGGGGGAAATCTTGTACCCATTGGAAACCGGTGGGTACCCGGCGGTACTGGGGATCGAACCCCGTACCTCCCGAATGCGAGGCGGATGCACAAGAGATTTACCAAGTGCCTCGATACATGCACAGCTACTGCCCAGAGCGAGTCTAAAAGGAATACTGACTACTTTTCCCTATGCCTCTGCATCGTGCAATTAAAGAGAAGATTTACTCATCGCACATGGAAATCGAGAGCTGTCTTCAGCATGCTCGCGAAGTGTCTTCTAGTTGGGGATGAATGCAAAACTGAGGGAGTAAATTTGCGAAATGTGAAGTACGTATGTCAAAGGCATGCACATTCCCAGCCGTGAGGAGCTCAAACTCGAACCAAATTACCCATGGTTACAAGTCGAATGCAATATCTTCCAAGTGTAGAGAAGGAAAATTCTTGTTGCTGTTCCGTCAGGGGGGCCAACTAAAAGCGATACTCAGGTTGAAAACTCACTCCGCTCAATAAGGAATCCTAACAGTACGAGTGAGTGACAATGGACTACAATTTAAAACCAAAAGTTCAAGGAGTTCTAAAACTGGAAGTGGAACATGGAACTCAAGTCCCAGATATATGCATTCAAGTGGAATGGCCAAATCAGCTGTAAAACGGCAAAAATGCCTAAGAAAGCAACTCAGAAATACAATCAGGATTTTCAGACTTCCGTATCACACCGCAAAAAGGAATAAATGCGAGCCCAGAACAGCGGCATATGGGTCGCTAAACAAACGGCTTTGCCGATGACAACAAAGCTGCTGCAATCCAAAACACTAAATGTAAACATCAAGAGACAGGCAAGAAGGCAAAGAAAAAGCTTCCATCACGACAGACATGCCCAAGCCTTCCCAACCCTGAAAAGGACGAGATCAAAACTGACCAATTACAATTGCACGATGGCCTGAAAGAAACATGACAAAAAGAGGCGATGACAGATCATATGAATTGCTAGAGACGGCGTTGTCAGGAAGAACCGCATGTTCATCAGAAACCCATCAAACAGCGCAAATGGCAACCAAAAGGAACTTGAAAAGAAAGAATTAAGAGTTTGAAGGAATGAGGTGCTGAAATTGCAGACAAATGATAGATGACAAAACGCAAGAAACCTAGCAGCGTTTTCATCTTATTTGTGTGCAGATGTGACCCCCGAGAGGCAAGAGCACTCCCGTAGTGACTTCACAATTTTTGGTGCTGGGTGAAGGCAAGCTACAAAATTGGAGCAGCTTACAAAAGGCTTCTACAGATGGTGCCAGCTGCACCGGCGACATATGGCTCCCCCAGTGACTGCAGCAGCCAGCTCTGGGTCCCGCAAGCAAAGCGCCAACTGCGCTGGCCAGCGGCTGTGGTCTTCCTCCTCACTCTTGGAGAACTCTCACCTATAAACCCTGAGCAGATGACTCCTGCTACATGACAACCTCTCACGATCTCTGTATTCTTTGAAACCACACTTACCTAGGTAACTTAGACTTAAACAAAGCCTCCGTTACCGCCACATAAAAGAGTCAAATCAATCAGCTATCCTACAATAGCCTTAAGCAACTGCATTATGTGAAAGACCCCTCAACACGCATAAAGCCCCCCTTTGACCAAGCCATACGAGCGTGCCTGCGTAGCCTAGGGGTAGCAAGAGACTCAAGACCTCCGTGTTTTGAAGAATTTGATTCCCATAGCACTGTTCCATCTCAAAGAAGCTACCAGAGTTGGCAGCTCCTGCCAACTTGCCCATGTCATGCGGTCCCGCAATGTCACAACTTGCCCAACAATCAGTGCCTGACCGCCAATGCTGTTGACTGCAACCAGCCAGAGGCATAGGCACAGTTTTTTTGCTTGCAATGCCAACAAAACAGACACTGTATTTTCTGGAGAACAGGGCCTTTAATGCTATCACATTAATACCGTCCAGTTATTTAGAAGAAAAAAGAAGCTGCAATATCGGCCTCACTCTTTGCTGGATACTTGAACTTAGCCATGATAGAAAGGATGAAGAAAATAAATAAGAAGGCACCGTATTAGAGGCTTTCTCACTCCCTTTATCCTTTGCTCCGCTATCCATGGCACTGTTCATTACGGTCATGGACCACCCTTCATCACACTAAATAATGCACTTAGGGAAACAGTGCGGTGATGACTTGTACACTAGTTTCCAGTTTCCAAGTATTAAAAAAAAAAACATTTTGTATGCGTGACTGCATGTGGGTGACCGTTAACATGCATACCTGCTAGCTTGCCCATGTTGACGTTTGGCGAATAATGGGATAGAGGATGTTCAGCATCACGCATGCGTCGAGTTGTATTTGGGTGCAAGTAAGTTTGGTAGGCGAGGCAATGATCTATTTAAAATTTTCCAGAGGCTGCGCTTCCCCGAAGGAGCTTTAGGACTGCCAAAGCCCCAGGAGCCCGCCGGTGCCCGTTTTTTTTCTTCCATTATTTAGGCCCCACATCATGCAGGACGAAAACGACGGAGAACAGTCTATCGACAATTCGTTCACAAGGTTCGTTGGTCACTCCTGAAGCAGCCGCAGCTGAAAGCGGAACATTTATGAAAGAATATTGAGGCAATACACAACGCAGGAGCGCATGAGCTATGCCCTCCTCACTCCACATTCAAACTCTCACGACTGCCCAAACCGTCTCATCATTTCAAAATGAAAAGCTTGAAAATAGTCTTTGCTAGCACAAGATAATCCCGTAGGCCCCCATGCTACAATGTTCCTTTTATCAAATGCAACTTTTGTGTGCTTTAGACAGTAACAAGCACTTGAAGTCTCGACCTTTTCATTTTTTTTTGCATTTCGCGTTCCTTTCCACTCAATACACCTCTCAGCGATCTCACAGTCAAGATAGAAGCCTGTCATTAAAGCTCAAGACACAATCTAAACATACCTGCAACCCCATATCGTGGGATTTCTGCCAGACACAAGCTACATACTGAAAATTTTCGCTTATGAATATTCCCAAAAGCATACATTAGCTGTATAAAAAGGCACACTTTAGAACAAAGGGAAAAAAAAAATCTAAACAGAAGTCAGAAAAATTTTTTAGTGCCTGTAATAGCTTTCCTAACTTTAGTTTCAGTGAGACAAAAAGCTGCTGCTGACAATTATGCTTCGACGTTTGCGTGGAGCAAACTTGGGGACACTGTTTAAAAAAATAAGGTCATGCCATTAAAATTGGCAGGTCTGGTCATATTTCAGAGGTCACACGCACTATTCAGAACTGGCAACACATTAACCTTTTTGGCCCTGGATTTTTCATTTTGACGTCAGATTGTTATTTTTATCTATATCGTCCAATAACCACGCAGTAAAAATTTATTGACCAGGGTGCGAGTATTTATGGATTAAGAGACATGATGTCAAAATAGGACGTCAGGGCTCAATGGATGTAAAATGCTAAAGGGGCCACTTTGGTTACTGAGAGAGAAAACGAAGAGAATGAAGTTATGTTGAATTTTGAAATTTGAAGCAGTCATAAAGCAATTATCTACTTTTGTATTTTGTAATTTGCTATTTTGAACAAATTCGCAGTTTTACACGGGATACAAAAAATTCCTTTTTGCCAACAGATAGCAGTGCTGCCTGGTGTAATGGATGAAACGGAAGAAACGTATTTGCGAGCGCATTGTATTGGGGCTGTCAAGAAAAATGGCAAAATACGCTGTATTATTTCCAGCATAGAGGGCACGCGCACGTTCTGCACGTGCAGTGTTGTCCACATGCTCCACTAGCTTCTTAACACTACACCGAGAACAGCAAAAATTTTCAGTAGAAGCTCAAGTTTAAGGGTGAGTTTCTTCTCATTGTTATTTCTCCTGCTCCTGTTGACCCATATTATCCAAAGTTCATGCTCTGTGATAACGAAAATTTCATCTTTTTCATTTGTTGCAAAACAACTATACAACTAAGTCTGACCGCTGCAATTAATAATTGATGTCAGCAGTCAAACAGCCTGACTAAATAGATATATCTGCATGCACACAAAAAAAAAAACAAGAAAAAAACAGAGGAAGCCCCTATAGAAATAATTCCTAGCCTCACTCAATGGCCCCCATTGACAACCGTTGAGCCCGATGGTGTCAAAATCGCACATGTCCAAAGCATGGTATAGTGAAGCCTATACATATTCAATCATATTTGAAAATAGAGTATAAGCTTAGTAAGGTATTTAGCAAAACGTTTAAAAATATCAGTGCAAAATAAATAATGGCTAACAGTTTGCTATACTTCTGCTTCATTATTATTGGCTCACCCTGTCTCTTCTTCCTCCTTACACAACACAGGTTTGCACAAACGCAATAGTAACACCTATAAAAACGGCGATCCTGCAGAAGTCATCACCACCACCAGGGCCGAAAGGGTTAACATATCGAAACAAGCAGAGAAAGTTGCACACAGCGATGGCTAGCTGGACTGAATTGAATCCCCTACAAAGTATGATTTCAGTTTGACAGCAGTTTGACAGAAAAAGACTGATGGCTGGGTAATTCAAAGCTTCTGGTAAAGTTTGAGACTAAGACTTGACTCTGATGAGCCCTTTGAAACACTCAACAAGGACACTAAAAGGTTGCCTTCTTTGCGATACCAGTTAGCCGAACCTTAAAAGAAAAGCACCACGCTCACCTACAGAAAGCATTCCATTCGCAAACTGATTTCCTCTGCTCGGGACAAACGAACGCATAGCATAGCATACCTCAGGCATTGGTTGTGTGCCAGAGCGTCGAAAACCTCCGCCAGTAGTGGGCCCGTCTCCTCACTTTCGTCGTACGCCCTGTGCAAGTCCAGGTGAAAGGTCTGGAAGCGCCCGCACGCCTTGAGTGCTGATGAGAGTGCACCAATGAGGGCTCCCGGAGTGGTGCCGTCGTCAGCAGGTCCACCGCCCATGTAGTCAATGTGGAGCGACCGCAGGGAGTGATTTAGGGCCAGCGAGGCATACACGCCACAGAGAACGTCGCCAACAAAGCCCCAGTGGCAGATCTTCACCTTGGCGGCACACCCAAGGGCTTGCGCCAGGGCCGGCGTGACAAACGTCGGCAAGTGCACGAACAGGGGAAATTGCACGCGGCCAGGAGATTCAAGCCTGAGCAGCTCGAGGGTGGGATTTGCCTCCCTAGAAATTAGACAAAAAAAGAAGTACAGTTGGAGTAAAGGTAAAAAATAGACAAAAACTTACATTATGCTCCATAATACAAGAACCCAGCAACATGTGCTGTGCTACATACATGTACAGTGTTCTGCAACTTTATTAGAACCATTTTGAAAAATTCTTCCACCTCAACCGAAAGCTAACTTGTGCTGAAACCATGCATAAAGCATGCGCGATGTTCACCCTTTTGTTACGTAGTCAAGTCCGAGCATGGTGCTCACCTGGTTTGGCCACGCATGATGCAAAACCAAAACAGTCTGCAAAGAGATTGAGGAGCAGAAGACGGCAAGGCTGAGTTTCTGGCAAAATGCAGTTGTGGTGCCATCTGGCGTCGCTGTAGAAAAGTGCAGAGATTCTAAAGTGCTAGGGCTAGCGTGGTACGTTTTTGTAATAATGCTAGATGCCACCACCTCTGCCCTTCGCTAGAAACTTGCCGTTCGCATCTACCATCTATCACTAAGCAGGGCCAAACCAGGTAAGCATCACTGTAAGACTTACTACAAACAAAAGGGTCCACAACGTGCAAGCTCTCTGCATGGTTTCACCGTGAATGTGCCTCCGGTTGAAGCAGAAAATTTCTCAAAATGACTCCAATATAATTGCAAAGCGCTGCACAATTAAAGCAATGTAAGTAAAAAACAACAACGTTACAAATGTACCCTCCCCTCCCTCCCTTTCGCTTCTGAATGTAAATCAGACCTCTGCGATGCGATTCTGTATGCAGGATGCTTTTCTGATGAGTCCCGCATTTCTGTGTAATATCTACACCAGCATGAAGCCTTTCATAGTAGTGATGTGTCATGATGACCTGCAACGAGTAAAACAGTGCCTGGATATAAACCCTCTGACGCCAAATTTATTTTATACCAGCAGGCTGGTTTTAAAACTTGTACCCAGTACAAAAATTTGAAATGTTAACCTGGTATTTGTTATGGGTTCAGGTGAGCAGAAACCAATGCCAGATTGCACCACTGAATAAAGTGTACAACTTCTTTCATGAGAAGCCTGCCATGGCATTTCAACTGCCCTAATGTTGACTTTGTAATAGACCCCACCTTACAGTCATTCAATGGAAGCCGAAGAAATCACCGATGTTTGCCTGATCAATTTGGCCAAACTAGCGCCTGTAACAGCACATGCTGCAGGAGAAGCAGCACATACTCATAGAGGTAGCCTAGAACCCGAGACATGCGCTTGAGAAGTTAGCTATCACAAAGTGATCCCAGCCACTTTCAGCTTACCACCTGTATTAATGAGAACAAGCTTTAAGGAAAACTACAAATCTCTACAAAAAGGGACATTATGAAGAAATGAGCACTGAAATAACTAAGTTTCTGTTAACGTTCAAAATGTCCCTTCATAACAGAAGTAAGAATTTTAGGAAACGTAGCACAAAGACAAGGACAAAATTAGGGATACACACACGAGCGCTCATGTGTGTATCCCTCATTTTGTCCTTATCTTCTTTGCGCAATGTTTCCTTAAATTCAAATGCACCAACTCACTCAATTCAGCATTCTTGTACAGAAGTAAGAAACTTTCACTTTTGAGAAGAGTTATCAGAGGCCATGGTTTACATAAGCACTAATACAAATCCCCTCCCCCATTCGTCCCATTGTCTCCAGATTTGTAACTGGCGTCACATCATTGCTGTCATCGTATGCCCCTTGAGGCTACAGGCATCAATTCTACCTGTAACTATGGTCTAGTGAACAATGAAGATCAAGGCACTCTGGCAGCTGCTTATGTTTTACAGCTTGTAACAACTAGTCCTAATGAGCTTGCTCATGTGACGTGGGACTATTATTGTCATCATCAGCAAGACTATACTCAATGCAGAGCAAGGGCCTCTCACATATTACTCCAATCAACCTGGTCCTATGCTAGCTGCATCTACTTGACCCTTCAGAACTTCATAACCTTGTCTGCAACCCTCTGAACATCCATAACCTCATCCACCCACCTAACTTTCTGCCGCCTCCTGCGCGCTTTCCTTCTCTTGGAATCCAGTTTACTACCCTTACTGACCATTGGTGATCCTCTCTTCGCACTACATGTCCTGCCTATGCCATTTCTTCTTCTTGATTTCCACTAGAATGTCATTAACTAGAGTCATTTCTCTGACCCACTCTGCACACTTCCCATTTCTTGATGTTACGCCTACCATTTTCCATTCTGTAGCTCTCTGAACTGTCCTCAGTTTCAGTAAAACCCTTTTCGTTAGTCTCCATGCTTTAGTCCTATAGGTGTGACAGGTAAGAAGCAACTGTTGTATACTCTCCTCTTAAAGGCCCACTGTCCACCCTCCGGTCGAAA
This sequence comes from Amblyomma maculatum, assembly GCF_055883805.1. NCBI lineage: Eukaryota > Metazoa > Arthropoda > Arachnida > Ixodida > Ixodidae > Amblyomma > Amblyomma maculatum. The sequence goes on along the minus strand of NC_139345.1, from coordinate 130,806,888 downwards.
ATATTTTCTTCCCCGGTGACTGTGAGACTTCGCCCCTAGAACTCAAGGCCGCAAAATGTTTTTAAAAAGAGTAACTAATAACGCAGTTACAGCCACCGCAATCACCCGATTCTATCCTGCCTCTCTCCTTCCGTTCCCTCGCAAAGGTTTTTCACTCTCCTGCCCGAGGTCGTCTAGCCTCCGCAATACAAATTCCCCTTCCTCCTCCGCGTTTGGCGGGAAGTGGGGCGTGGCTCTCCGCGAGCGCGAAAAAAAAAAAGCGGTCGAGGGAGCGCGCGCCGCTGGATTCAGTCTGGACGTGGCGAGGGAAAAGCGCGCTGCGAGCGGTAGACACCCATTATTCTCCCGTCAGTCAGCGAGACGGACCAATGGACGTCGTTCCCGATACGTACGTAATTATCGGGGGGCCGTCGGGCCAGCGCAGGAAGCGGTGAAGCTGGCTTCTCAAAGGAGAGCATGAGAGAGCTTTGAATTGTATTTTCGATGCTTTGCGGCGCGCGTGTCGCTGTAGAATTTTGCACAGACTATCTCCGGTACCTGATTGAAACACTGGGCTCCTTTGCCTAAAAGGGCCTTCGCTGGACAGTGGCCCTTTAAGTGATACCGACAAGCTGCTAGTCATACTTTGAGAGTACCTGCCAAATGCACTCCATCCTAATTTTATTCTCCTAGTTATTTCCCTTTTATAGGACTATATGACAATCCAACATTTCAATCCCATAGCCCTTTCTTGGCTTTCTGCGGTCTGAAAATATGGCTGTTTGTTTACATTTACAATAAAACGTTGTTGATTTGACCCCTGTCAATTCGGAAATTCGAACCAGGAACATGGTCCCTACCGACGTTCCCGTAAATCTATGGTGTCGGACACTCTTTAATTTGGATATGGGCAGGCCTCACTACTATTAATTCAGACAGGTGATCGCGTAAGATTTGGCACACGTAGCCAGCATTTACCGAAACAAACCGACTCAAGACTCAACAGTACGGAACAGCGGTGTCCATGCACATGATAACGATCGAAGTTCCCCATTTCAGAAATAAAGCTCAGTCGCATAGTTTCGATCTCTCTTAACTTCGCATCATCCCGTGCCTGGAATCAAGTGCGCACAACAGCCAGTCGCGTCATTTCGGATGCTGCTTGGCGCACCATTGTTTTTATTTTCGTATTAGGATGGCATCATGCTGTTCTAATGCCTATGCATATGCCCCTCACGTGCATTCATGGATGCGTGCATCTAAGCGCCGCTTCCAGTATGCTGAAACTGTGTGCTGGACACGCGCAGTCTCACAGCACTACACACATCACCGCAATGCTCCATCGCATGAATTGCTTAGTAAAGCATCCCCAAAACACGGCGGGGTTGTTCTGTGAAGCACCACTGCCAAAAGCATTACACTGACGCCTCTAAAATTTTGGACCTGTTCTTCAACCTGCCTGACAGTGTGTAAAGCAAAGCAAAACACTTGTCTGAACCGGGAAAAACTCCATCTCCAAAAGGGTTTCATCTGAAATGCAGATTACCACCCCACAGGTGTTCATTAGATAACATCACTGTCATGCAGTGATTTCCGGCAGCTTTATCAAGCCGATTTGATAATTCAAACTTTTGGTTAATTAAACATTTCGCCTGGTCCTTAGAGGTGAAATTAACCAAGTTTCTTGTACTTGCAAGAGGTGGCCAATTTAAAACACTCCAGATATCCCAAAGGTATGTCGTCATTTTGTCAGGTTCTAGCAGCCAGCCTCACTTGACAAAGAAAATTCTTGCATCAGGCACTGCCAGATTCAATTTACAAAGACGAATTGCTCTGGCTCACATTCTGAGCATCCTCAGTGTCAACTGCTCTGCGACTCCTCTGGACTGCAGGCCCTGAGCACCATCCCCAGGGGTTCAGATGCAATGCCAAACTACTACTCTATGGCAGACAACTTCTGGTCTCGTGAGATGGCATTGCTTTTCGTGCTCACTAGACAGCCCTCTTATACTCAGAGACGTTTTGCAGCAATGCTGCTGAGCTTAGGCACAAAACTGAATAGGTTAGGCCTTTGTTCCCCTGTTGTAGGAAGGGGCTAATGCCACTTTAGGTGCCCCACACCATTTCTCCAACTTCCACTCTTCACACCCCTAGCCCAAGCAACAAACAACCCTAACTCCACAGCAAGGGGACAAAGGCTGATCGGCTTCCCTTTCTTGCCTAGTGTCGGCAGCACCATCACAAAATGTACCAGAGTACAGTGTGGTTGTGCCTCGACTGCCATTGTCTCCTTGGCCCTCGGTGCTGTCGGCCAGAATCAGGCAGCACACCTAACTTTGCTGTTCAACATGTCTGGCATGGCAACCCTATCGGTACAAAATAGCAGTGGCATCGGGAGGATTCAAACTGAGCTGATTGTAAATGAGGCAAACGCTCTCTCCTAACACTATTGGCGAGTGGCATGCAACAAGGCCATGTCCATACATGAAAGCTATGTCATACTAGCTCGTGAACATAACTACAGCACACTAATTAATCCATACCAAGGAATTCCAACTATTCAAACATTTTTATTATGCTACAAAGCTGCTAAAGATCATCTAGGACAGGACTTCAACAAAAAGAAAAAGCCTTCCCTAGTTTTATTTGCTCCATTAGGCGTTAAGCACAACTCAAGACCCACTTCTAGGTTGAATGGCCAGCACACGACATCAGAAATGCCATAATGTAGTGACGAAGCATTTTCACAAAGCATGGCGTCGAAAATGGCAATAGGCGCACCATAAGAATTTAAACTCTCGCATGCTTCTGGCATATGGCACGGCAGCCAATGCAACCTGTTTCGTACCTATCGGTTCAAACTGCAAAACATTTTCTGTATGATCTCCTGGACTACTTGTGCTAACACAGAGAACAAAAGGTACCTCGTAAAGCTCCAACTTTTCGTTAAGTAATTTAACCTCAGAATGGGCTTGCATTTACCAGAATCAATGAATAACTATTGTTGGGTGTGGCAGAACTTTTTGCTCAGCAGAGCAACCAATCTGACAGGCAAACTATGAGGAACCAGTGTTCCAGTTAGGGCGAGGGCAGCCTCGCAGTTCACCAGATGGCACAGCCTTGCAAAATCGGCAACTCTGCTCAGTTCGACAAAAACCTCTGCTGCAGCCGACAAAATTTTTTTCAGATTCATGAATAATGTTAAATTACACAATAAAATAAAATTACAGAGGTTTAACTCTACTGAACCGAATGTGGAACGAAAGTTTTGGCGACAGAGCGTTGCATTTAACACAACAAGGGTGGAAGCAGGCTCAAGCATCTTTGAGCGGCTCAGGGAGCTGTAATAATTGTTTTGAAGCAGCTTAGGAGTAGTAAAACGGAGTTTTGGAGCATTCTAATGACATTTTGGAGCATGCTTTTAGGATCGAATACTATCAATAATTGCAACTTTCTATTCCTAACAAGCAAAAAAAAATTCATTTTGATTCCTATTTAATGGTCAATACTTTTCTGACAAGACAAACGGCCAAGATATGCATGGATGCTTAAATCTCAGATGACACGCGCAACAATATTCAATGTTGAGCCTACCACTTTGATGCGGTCAAGCACCACCACTGGTTTGGAGTTCACATCAATTAACAGCCCATTTCTGCTATCTTGTGCACATCCTTTTTTTGTCTCACGCCTGTATCGATAATTTCCTGGGCACCAGTTAGTATGGTGCCTTCAAGGAGGATAGGTGTCACTTAAGGGATACGATAACCTTTTCTTCTTTCAGATCCTTTACCTCGCTGCCTTCTGCAAGTGGCTCCTCACGTTATCGCCTCAGCAACGTGGGGGCTTCCTTAATTTCAACATGTTGGTAACACTTCAAGTATGCCATTGTAGGCTTAACATGCTCGTTAATGACAAAAGGCCCTGTGATGAAGTACCTAGCAGGTTGTTTTCACAGTGAAAGCCTTAGAACAACTCGTGCAGCTCTTTGTAGCCAGACTAGTTTGCTAACGTAGTTTGAATTGTAGATTTACTTGCGAACAAATATTTATTATGCTTCGTGCTTCTTCAGTTAAAGAAAATTTTTTGTATTAGCCGCAGAGCGATATGCATCATTCCTCTTTCACCGGTGTGCTAAATTCATTACAACTATGGTGGCCACTATAGTGCCAGTATGAAACACACAACAGGCCAGCAACCCCTTGTTTGTCATGGTCAATTAATTAGATTATGTTGCATCCCATTTTTTGTATTCAATATCATTAGTAGCCTGCTATGTGACAAAAACCACTGCTCTGATAAATTTCATGGCAAAACAACAAGGCAGCTGAGCATTTGGAGCATCTTTGGAGCACTATTGCGTATTTAAGCAGGATGGAACAGGAAAAGCTTGGAGCAAATGGAGCAGCACTTCCACCCCTGACGCAATCAGTGCTCCGCTAAATGCATCAAAGTTCACCGGCGTTTTAGGCAGAATCCACTATCATGTTCTACACATCCGGCAGACGCTTTCCTGCTCCATTCAGTCAGCTATATGCGGCGGTGCGCATCTGCTTGAATGCCGCTACCCTCCTCCTCGTCTCTTAGCAAGCGTAGCAGTGGTAAACCTCTGGAATGGCACAGTTGGTTGCCATGGTTATGGTGCATGTGTAGCGGCAGCTCCCACTCTGTATGGAGACCTTTGCTTTAGATGGTGTAGTGAAGCTTTCGCTTCAAAGGTGGAAAATCACAAGCTATCATGAGGTTGGTATTTCAGCAAAAATAATCCACTAGTTTATGCAATTTTTGCGACCCGATATTCTATATATATATATATATATATATATATATATATTTACTATTTGGGTGGCAAATAGCAAATGCTAACCCTGCAAACCCTCTAAAGACACTAGTAATACTTGGGCAGTGCATTCATCACAAACACCAAGAGCTCACTGATGAATGAAAAGCATTAGAATACTTACTGAATAATACGCGACGTGCTGCTGATCTCTGGCAGCACAAGGCTTCGCAGGGTGGTGTTGGCAGAAAGGCCTGAGCACAACTTGCTGATAATATCTGCTTCAAGCGAACAGTTGTGCAGGTCCAGATGCTCCAAAGTGCAGTTAGCCGACAGCGCCTTGGCAATATTAGTCGCTCCTCTGAGATCAAAACTGCAGTTTAGTAGCGACAGAGTTTGAAGTGGGTGATGCCTAACCACAAATTGTGCCAATGCCTCTCCCATTGCATCGCTAATAGATGTTGCTTCCAGAGTTAGGTGCTGAAAGGATAGGACACCCTCCAACGCAGCAAACAGGTGATTCAAACAGCGTAAGCAAACTCTCCGTCCACTCGCAAAGCTGTAATTAAAGTGGTTGCAACTCACGCCAGATTTGCACAGACCCACCAAGGACAGCTTCTGAATAACCCTGTTGCTCCTGAAGACCTCTGCCATGGCATCACAAGCGGAAGACCTTGAGCTGTCCTGGAGGGCCAAGTTCTTCAGCTGGTCACAGGCAACCAGCGCGAGGAGCAGGGTACCAGCGGACTCCGGAGACAGCTGGTTTCCAATCAGCTTAACGCTACGGAGAGTGGGCGCGTTTGCCCTCAGCACTTCGGCCACTTTGGGTGCAAGGTTGTCACTAACAGTAACGTTCGTGAGGTCGAGCTCACGGAGACACTGGGGAGGGCCGAAGGCTTCTAGGAATCCGCTCTCAGGCTCAAGCCTGTAGCGGGGATACACCACGACACGCCGCAGGTTGGGCGCCGGTCCGATAATGAATGACGACACGAAGGAAAGCCGTTCAAAGTGCGTTCGGTCATACACCAGGACCTCGTGAATGCACTGGTGCTGTCTTGGTAGCCAAGCCATGAGGAAAGAGCCGTCGTTCTCGTTGCCGCCACCGCGGTACCTGGCCCCGTAGTCATCTCGGTCGTCATAGGAGCGCAGACAGAGCTTGCCCGGTTCAAACTCTGTTAACACCAGCCTTGTGGCCCGCAAAGCCTTGTTCCACGAGGGTAGCTGGTTGATGAGCCAGCATTCTGTGAACGCGTCCGCGGAGCAGGAACGCTCGGTGCTGAGGCCACGTAGCAAACGCTCGAGGCTCCAGCGCCAAGGGTAATGGCCCTCGTCGCCCGCTCCTATTCTTTGTTGTAAGAACCGTAACGCACCATCCATGATGATATCCAGGGTTCAGCAAGTCTATTCTGTCAGTATCTTGAAATAAGACGAAGCAGGTCTGCTTCTCTCAAAGCAATATATGCCGTGCTTAAAAGGATATGAAGCGTCGGTACTCACGCGACCACGCACAAAGCATGAGAGGTCATTCTGGAAACGTATGCTCGCTTTCTGCCTTGATTTCCGTATCTTCAGATGCTTCGGTACTGATTCCACTGATAGCACACTATCTCTTCAACCGCAGGGGTGTACTCTGAAGGCACAGCATTTGGCAAAGTAACCACCCAAACGAAGCCTAGCACGCTTTCGAACACGACAGCCTCCACCGCCAATAGGTTCTGGCTTGGTCCCGACTTGGCTTCATAACAATAACAAAAAAAAAAGTTGTTTCGGTTTCATGAAAGCATTTTTTTGTCTTCGCTTCAAATAAGCAAAAACAAACACAACATAATGTTGTGTAATGTTAGTTTAGTTAATGTTGAGTTAAGTTTAGTGTAATTTTGGTTAGTATTATAAAGCTATGCGTTAGCTTAAATGCTTCCCTCGGCTAAAACAGCTTAACTGGCCAAACCATGGCCAAACAACTCCACACTGCACTTCTCTCTCTCTCTCTCTCTCTTTTTTTTTTTTTTTTTTTTTTTTTTTTAATGAAGCATTTTGAAAGAAAGCTGTGCGAAGTCCGCAGAGTTGGTGAGTCGGAATAAATTTTTTTGTAGTTGTCAAGTGGATTTTCTGCTTTGAAAATGCTTCCTTGAGAGCGCTCGCCAAGTTCGCTTGGAAAGACTGAAAAGAAAATCGGACCTACCTAGAAGAAGGCAGCAGAGCAGGTAACAAAACAAAACATAAGAAGCACACACAAACATAAGGATAACGCCGCACTGACTATATTGAACCCGCAAATCTTCCCTTCACTTCACGTTTGCAGCCAACTTTTTCCGTTTCTTTAACATCCTGCCCCTTTGATACATGTGCCTTGTATTCAGTGCATTAAATGTGTCATTGATATACGTGAAAATTTTACATGTTGCGAGTCAGCAAGACCTTAGAGTTTGAGTTCTTCACTTTCGGCAAGTGCTTTGCCGCCTTCTTCCAAGATGTGTGACCAACTAGCCCAACCATAGCTCAACGTTCAACTCTATTATTGAAAATCAGAAGGCCGCAGCAGGGAAACTGATCTGCGAACATCGCTCTCTCTTGAACTTTATTAGAACAGCTAACCTTTTTTCTTTCATTTAATACCCCCTTTAATTTTTACATATACCATTATGCCCTAAGGCAAAAAACAACGGTAATAAAAAAAATTAACAAATCCTGCTTCTGAAGTACATGACGCTTTTGGTGCAGCCAGTCAACATATTAAAAAAATAATAATAAAATCGACGGCAATGTTGTGTTTTCGACAGGCAGTTATTGCAATAAAAATGAAATATGCGGCGATGAACGTTAGCTGATGCCATCAACGTTACTAGATGCCACCGTGTACAGAGTTGATGAGACGTTGATCAGGCAGCAGCTACAGCAGAACAAAGGTTATTTTGAGAGATTTGCTGACATCTGTACAAGAGCTGATGGTGACTGCCTGCCTCAAGCAGAACCAGCTTTTGTTATCATGGAGGTGGTCATCAATGGATAGTGGAAACTGCCCCTAGCTTTGTTGTCAATTGACTTTTGGGTGAGCAGTGTGCAAATTTAAGAGCACAAAACCTGTTGCTTGCTCATGTTGCTGATGCAATTATCGTAGCACCGTGCCTGACGGTACTCCACCTAATTTCGCCATGTTGCGAGAGCTTGTATGGAGCTTCATGAATGCAGACTACTTGAAAAACAATGCTTTGTCAACCTGCTATATATCCATCAACCCCTGGCTGCATTTTCTGACATTTGCCACGTGTTAAAACTTAGGTGAAATGCTTCAGCACATTAAAAAATAAGAAAACTTATTGACAGCAATGAGAAGACGATAACATGGTAGCACATACGCTAGCTGCATAATTTGCAACACGGAGGAGGATCACTTAGCAAACAAACTGCACTCTGCGCATAATAAATGGTAAAGGTAGCCAATGAAATTCACAATGGCAGCACAGGTCGTGCATATATCTGTAGCAACGGTACTTGCCGAAAGTGAAGAACTCAAACTCGAAGGTCTTGACTTGCAACATGTGGTAAAATTTTGACGTGGATCAATGACACATTCGATGCACATGCATCAAAGGAGCTTCAAAAAACCAATAAATCTGCAAAAGCCATTTTTAAAACCTCCACTACTAGCCTTTCATCTTTGAAAAAAATTTGTGAATGGTCGAAAACTGGTCGAGGCAGCACGAAAAACTAAATTTATTGGTTTTATCATGCGCATATCAAGTCTAACTATTCTGTACAGTGTGTTGTTGCTGTTAGAGTAAAGTAAGTCCTGAAATATATTTCAGCCCGCATAATTCATCAAAACCATCTGAATTGTTTTTTTGGCCTCGTGTAAATCGCAGCGAGGTCACAAAAGCATCCCAATATGCAGCAGTGTTGTGATGCGTTTAAAAGAAATACGTCATTGCAGGTGTTGTGTATGTATCAAATGTGCTACGTACCTCGAGTGCTCAGCTTTGGTTTTGTGGTAGACGTAGCCGGTATAACAAGCAAAACTGTTTATTTATGCATCAGGTAATGGCGCCAGTTTTCGCTCTGCTTGGCGCGGTTGCCTATGCCGGGGTCTCCTGGCAGTCCGCCTGGTTAGCTTGCCGCTTGGGGCGCTGTCGTCAGTGGCGCCCACAACAGGTTTCATGAGAGAAAAGTGCTGGAATTCCTTTCATTTCAGAGCTTCAGAAAATTATTCAGGAACAGTGATGCAACAGTGACAGCGCAAAGAGAACACAACACAGGAGCATCTGTTATTACAAAGAAAAGGAGCCAAACTTCCTCTTTCATGGCCAAGCACATGACCTACATCAATCTCACACACCCTTCTATCACACACAGGTAGGTAAGTCAAAACAACAATGAAATTTCTTCCTTTCCATAAACAAAGATTAACAGATGTTTTATCCAAAGCAGTGACCGACCAATGAAACCAAGTCAGAGTCAGCCACACACAGCAAAACAGTCACGCACTGAGATAAAAACACTCGCAAACCTAACCACTTAAACATAAAGCAAACCGAACAAAACTACCACACGTTCCTTGCAACAAATTTTAGAGGCCTGTTTGACAAAAAACTAAGGTAGCCAATGTGTCAGCAATGCCTTTCTTGGCATGTGCAGAAATTAAATTTCTTTTCTTGAAGAAATTTTACGAATTGTGAGAAATTTGTGGTAGTTTTGTTTGTTGTGCCTTGTGTTTAAATGGGGGTGGTGTGAGTGTTATCGGCCTTAGTGTACGACTGCTTTTGCTGCTTCTGGTTGATCCTAACTTGGTTGCGTTAACTGGCCACTGCTTTCAATAGGACGTTTGGCAATTTTCATTTTTGGAAGGGAAAAAAAATTAATTGTTGTTTTTACTTATATGTGGGTGATAGAAGGGTGTGCCTGATTGATGTAGGCTATATGCTTGGTAGTGAGGGAGGAGACTTGACTCGTGTTTGCATTAACAGTTGGCAGTGGGCGCACGTGTTGTGTTCTCTTTGTGCTGTCATTGCGCTGTTGTTCCTGGGTATCATGCAGCATCTAGCCCCACAATTTGTTATTCGGCAAATTAGTTTTATTGCGAAAGCAATACTATGCCAAGTTTCAGCCCGCCACGTAGTCTGTGGTCGCAGTCATGTATGACCTTCAACAGTCGCGGAGAAGATGAATAAGAAGAACCCTCAGTCACAGCTAATGCTGTCGCTTCATATTCGGTTCAGTAGCGTTGAACCCTTTTCATTTTTTATCGTCCCGAAAACTGATATAGCATCATCTCGTCCGTGCCTTCAAACTCCCTTTCGGCACTTACAACTGGGCTTTATTGATTAAAAAGTTAATATAAGGAGTTTCAATTAATTACCGTCATGATTGAGAGATCTTTGCAGTAAGTTGCGTCAACTGCGACTGAGAGTCTGTTCCCAGAAATATTCTTTTTCTGTTTCGAACTCCTAACGTTTAGGAATACTTGAAAGTGTTAATTCAGTGAACTACGAGGTATTTTCAATGACCACATTCACTCTGTACCAACTGGCTGTTTAGTGAGTCGACTGATAGAGGCAGTTAATACACAGCCACAAAATAAATCAGGCAAATAAAAAATGGCTGATGAAGCATGAATTATGGAAGTACTTAGCAAGCTCCCAAAATCACTCAGTGAAACATAGTTTGAAATCTTGAAAGAGGTTCATAACATGCCAATATCGTTAAATTGGTTCACAGGAAGGGAAAGGCGCAGTAACTGTCACACTTGCTCTGTGGACACCCGAACCACGCCGTAAGGGAAGGGAGGGAGGTGGGAATGAAAGTGGAAAGAGAGAAAGAGGAGCCGTAGTGGAGGGCTACGGAGTAATTTCGACCACCTGGGGATCTTTAACGTGCGCTGACATCGCACAGCACACGGACGCCACTTCGTTTCGCCTCCATCGAAACGCAGCCGCCGCGGTCGGGTTCGAACCCGGGACCTCCGGCACAGTAGTCGGGCGTCTTACCACTGCACCACCCCGGCGGGGCCAATATCGTACAGCAGATCAGTTTTTGCGTTTTACGGCAACAAAACTGCACACGGCCTAACACTAGCGAAACACGCAGGCAATACTCTACGACATAATTTGTTAGGCTCTTTGCTTTATTTAGCCTGTGAATAAGCACCTAACTTTATTTAATCTACCCCCCTCGTGCTACACCTTTATCAAAAAAGGTATTCACAGAGCGTCAGCCATCTGAAGTTTATGATATGCAGATTGTTTTATATTTCACTGCTCCTGAAACATGGTTGCATTTCCTTTGCAAACTTTCAAATGATGCTGTGTATGTTGAAGGCCCAAGATTCCCTAGCTGCCAAAACAGACTATATGTTCATCATAATAAGACACATTTATGTCATTATTTTGACAGCATATCTTCGCATTTGTGTGTTTCATGGCAATGCATACCTGTGCCCATATTATGCGACACTTTAGTTTGACCATGTTCTCATGTTAAAAGAAAATAGTGTGGCTGTTATTTGCAGATTTGTAGAAAGTTTTCCAATGTATATTAAAATATAGCGCACTTATATATGTCCATCGATTGTTCTTATACTCTATTTGTACCCTTCTCATTTCAATTTTCGACATGTACTCCTTAAGTGTGCTCCTTCTGTGCATATTGAGGAGAAAGCCTTTAATGGCTCATGCTGTCTTGGACAAAGTGTGTCCCGCTTTTGGGCCGTTCTGATTGGCCTAGATAGGATGCGTCCCCGCCATCTACAATGTCACAATTGAACGCGCGCGAAGGAACGCCACGCGACAGGAGTGATGGTGTACCGTCCAAACACAGTTGCCAAAAACGGTATGATAGATACTGCGCCTTTCCTTTCTTGTAAACCAAATATAATTAAGGCGAAAGCCTTTAATGGCTCATACTGTTCTGGACAAATTGTGTCCCACTTTTGCGGCGGTTGGCGTTCCTTGGCGCACGTTCGAGTGTAGGATAGCAGATGGCAGGAACGTTAGACAAGATTAGACTTCTGGAGGAAAGGCGCAGTATATCTGTCACACTTTCTCCGACAAGTACGTGTGCGTTTGGATGGTACGCCATAGCTCCTGCGTGGCGTTCCTTGGGGCGCGTTCATGTGAGAGCTTGCAGATGACAGGAACGCTAGACAAGATTAGACTTCTAGAGGAAAGGCGCAGTATCGCTCACACTTTCTCCGACAAGTGTGCGTTTTCATGGTCCGCCATTCCTCCTGTCCTGTCGCGTGTCGTTCCTTGGCGCGCGTATTCGCCGCGAGATCGACCTAGAGGTGGCGCCACCGTCACTCCAGTAGTGTGGATCGGCAGCCGGCGGCGCTCGCAGAAACGCACGCTACGTAGGTCTGCTTCCGAGTTTACGGCGGGTTTGTTGGCGATGAAGAAGTGTCTTCTGCAGTATTTCTGCAATATTGCAGAAAAATATCCATGGATTTCGCCAATGCAGCAGAAGAAGAGCGGATTCTAGGAAAACAAAGCACGCAACCACCAGTCTTCTAGATTTACTTTGCACGTTTCTTGCGCTGTACCGCGCTCACGCGCCTAATGCTTGGGCCTGCCTAATGACAGCTTTGTTTTTCTTATCGGCTTTTAAACAGTTTGCGCGTGTCTCATGCGAGTGAGACCGGCGAATTTAGTGCCAAGCCCACGCAGATAGAAGGTTCGTGCTCTGACATGCAGTAATTTAGATTGAATCGAGAAAGCCTGGTTAATTATATCGTACTTAAGTACTCGAAGATTAAGCAGGTTAAATGTAGCATTGGCAGCGCACTACATGGCGAGTTTTTAGACTGAGTGCACACCAAATCTGGCCCCAAAAATCAACTCTGGCCCCGAAAAATATTCCCCAAAAATGAGATCACGCCGACACTATACAGGAAACCTCGCCGCACAGGAAAGCTGATTGTTCACGTGTACAGCGCTGAGTAGATTGAATTTGCCGAGATACTTTTTGCGGCCACTGTCATAGAATGTGATAGTGTATTAATGCATGCGCCACTAACTGTAAATGATTTCCTGAAACCGAGGAAAGTATAAGGGATTTCTGATGTGTGTGATGTTAATATATAACGGTAAATTAGTAGTTTAATTATTTTGTTTTGCAATGCAAATAAATTTCACCGTGTGAGACAACTTTTACACACGTGACAGAATTTACAATAATCAGCGATTAATTTTCAGTAACGTTAAAGTGCAAGCTACGAATTACTCGCTGCGAAGACATCGTTATAAACTGCGCATGGACACTGTCATGTTCTGGGAAGCAATTTTACAGGCTGAAAATTTCTTTATCACTAATTATTTAGCAGTGACTAAATCGTATGAGAAGTCAAATATAAGGCCGGTTGCTTCCAAAACAGATGCCGGATATAAAACTATTACGAAAGAAATGGAGGTCATCTTATGACGCGACTATCAAAATGTATTTATTCCCGAACTAAACACTGACTTTTAAGCCCACATGAAGCTGCTTTACTCCCCGTGGCAGAAATGACGAGTTTTGTCGGAAGACAGCACTTAGACGAAAAAAAGATTATAATGATTATAATAGGCTACAGTAAAGTACATTGATCTAGGTGTATTATGTAATATTTAGGGTAACAATTAGGTGCAGGGAATATATTTCCCAAACATTCGAGCATTTCTCTAAAGCAAAATGTGCTCACTAAAACGTTTACGGATGCACAGAAGCCTTCAACAAAAGAAAATAAAAGAAAAGAAATGCATATATTGGCCCGAGTTTAACGCATGAAAGCGGCATCGGCTATGACGGATGATTGCAGAGGCTGGTTTTGGTGTCGCTTTTTTTTATTATTATTAACACCACATTTACCACGTGGGATTGTTTATTGTGCAGTCAAATCCCACAGCAGAGGAACGCTTTTCGAAACAGTTGTGATTGAATCCCCCGTTCTCGAAATCAGCAGTCGAGCGCCCTTACCATTGAGACACCGCGACAGAGGTTTAAAAGCAAAAAAAAAAAAAAAAAAAAAGTACTCACACAACTCTATCGTACATACAGACGGCATAGTAGGCATAGAGTGGTCTGTTCAAACTGCGTTCTGCTATATGAAGCAGTCTGCGGTGGCATATGTTTTAGTAGCTGCGGTATTCCAAACAGAAACGGGAATATGCGATTTCTGAGCATTTGCATTAACTTTTATTGACGGCAACGACCTGTTTTGCTTTGACACGGCGGTAACGACAGTACCACTTCGTTTGAGACATTGCATGTCAAAGGATCTCAAGCGCCGAAGACCGCGATGGATGATGTCCTTATCCAAGCATGACATGCTCGATACGGACAAGTATATATATTTTTTAATGAAGCGTGGGGTTATAGACTGTTCATATTTATTTTGCAAGAGGCATATAGGTAAGCAAAAGCTCACAGGAACTGCAAAACAAACAAAAACACTCCTGTACACGCCGCATGCGCGCGCGTAAATCACTGCCGGCTGGCACGCGACGCGAAAACGCATCCACACTGAGTAGGTTTTGCCGCTGAGCCGCAAGGTGGCGACTCTGCTCGATCTCGAGGCCAATAGCGCGCGTTCAAGCAACACCCTCTTGATTAAGGCCCTTCCACGGAGGCCATGACGTCATGCCAGTTGCCCTCGCCACCCCGGACACTGCTTTCGGCCGCCTGGCGTTCGCGTTGAATCTCTCGCGGCTGCTTGCCCAAGTGCGCGTTTGTTGCAGGCGTTTTTGCGTTTGGTAATTATTAGGGGAGCTTGACAAACACTCAAGTTTATTTGTTTTCGCACCACTGAGGCATGCACAGCCAGTGTCTAAGGTAGCTTTTAGACTTGTAAACAGCGTTCTGAAATACAGTCGCAAATGCTTTTATACAAATAGTTCTATTGAGAGGAAAGGCTGGGAGCGGCCAATTTCATTTCTTGCTTGACGTCTTCATTTTTCTGTCCGCAGCTTTTTTTTTTTTTTTTTTTTTTGCGCTGCACTTTGAATATGATCGTTTCTCATTTTACAAAAATTGTTCAAAGTAACGTATGTTGCGGCACGCACTACATGCCGCACTAGAGTTTCTAGTGTGTGACCATTTTTACAGGTTTCCAAGGCGGCATCTCGCAGAAATGAAATGCCTACGGGGCTAGCCTGCCACCGCTTCGGTGGTGGACAACGGCATGGCCCTCCGGGGCTGGGACTGGTTCAAGTAAGCTGCGCAGTTCGGGTAAATATGTGGCACGGCATTGACACCAGACGAAACCTGTCACTGTCAACTGTCAAATTCTTTCCTGTTGCTGCATCAATATGTGATAGCCTCGTCATTAGATCTTTCTCTTGGAAGGGAAGTTCACAAACTTGCGCAATGTATGAAAAATATGTAGTCACATATTGCCGGTATATGGACATACTATTTCATAATTTGCTTGTTACTAAGCAGTCCAGCACACTACTGCATACTTCTGTTCATTATCCCTGGCCTGGTCAAATTCACTAAGATGGCCAGTCTTTTCACGTCAAACATTATGCACTACATGAACGTGGGACATGGGGAGTACGGCATAAACTTCAGTTTCTCGCCATTGAATGCACACTGGGTGTGAAATACTTCCGCGGGATGACTCTAATCCACGATTCATTTCTTGGAAGGTGTGGAAAACCAGTTTCCTCCCCCTTCGCCGCGACCGACCACCACCACCCCAACGAGCTTCATGGCAGCGCCGGCTGGGAGAGGAGGTAAATACCTCCCCTTGGGGGGAAGGAGACCAGCGATGGGTGCGCCGCCAAGAGGTCTACGCGGGTTCCCGCGAGAAGACGAGAGGAAGGGCTTCTGGATCCAGCCGGCGACGAGAGCGGTCGTCTCCCGCCGCCTCTCCCGGCAAATGCCGGGGGATAGCGGGCACGGAGTACACTGCGCACACGGGAGGACCCGTCGTGCACGACCGCCCATCTTCTGGTTTCCAACGGCGAAGCGACCGGTAAATACCGCACGCTCTCGCCGCCTCCCGCGGCAAACGCCGTGGTATGGCTTTGTCCGAAGAATGCGGCGCGCACGGGAGATCCCGGCCGCCATATTCACGGCGCGTGCAAATGTCCGCCGCCGAAATCGCACCCCCATTTCCCAGCCGGTGAGTCAAAAGCCCTTCTTACGTAGCCTTGCCCTTCCAAGGAAAACCTTGTTGATGTATAGCTAGCCTACATGCTCTGTATTATTTGCAAGTGCAATAAATAGCATTCGAGTATTAACGATGTGTCTTCCCCGTCCTTTGTACCCTTTGTTCCCTCCGCGGGTCGCCAGCGAGGACGCTGCACCTGCGGAGTAGGAGCGGGGCGGAAGACCGTCTCCCCTTTAACCCCCACAATGGCACCTCAACGTGGTTGTCTCGTGTAGAAACACTTGAGTTAGTTACCCTCCCTAGGAACAAAGGACGATAGTCAGTTCGCGGCGTGGAGTGCCTGCCAGGACGTTTAACATTAGGCCTGAACCGACATCGCTATGCTAGCAAGGCTAATATGCTTTCTTGACGGCGAGGTGAGAGGAGTTGCAGCGAGAACAAATGGTCGTGTATGTGTGTGTGTGTGGAGCATTTTTATTTGTGTGTGTGTGTGTGTGTGTGTGTGTGTGTGTGTGTGTGTGTGTGTGTGTGTGTGTGTGTGTGTGTGTGTGTGTGTGTGTGTGTGTGTGTGTGTGTGTGTGTGTGTGTGTGTGTGTGTGTGTGTGTGTGTGTGTGTGTGTGTGTGTGTGTGTGTGTTTATGTGTGTGCCGACTCCCGAGACCTTTGAGAGGTACAGCCACGAGGTCCGTACATGGAGCACGAGACCGAGCCGTCCACGGAGAACAGCACGCCGGAAGCGAGTGAGTGCCTCAGCCAGGACGGTGGCCCTACTTTTCTTGTATATAGTTGTAAATATTTCCTCTTCTGTCTCTTTGGCTCTGGGAGCCAGGTGCCGCAATCGGCTGACTGGTATTGCAGCCGTGATTGCCGAAAGCACCGGGGCGCTCCGACACCGCTGGACGCGGTGGGCGCCGTTCGCTCAGAAATTGCCTTTGGATGGCAGCGAGCGAGTATGGCCACCCTGGGTTCCTTGGCGGAGATGCACATCCTCGCGGCGCTGCATTCTAGCTATTGTCCTTAGCGCTAGAGCGAGTAGGCTTAAGGCTCTTTTTGGGAGCTGCCTGTCGCACATCGGAGGACAGGCTAACCGTGGCATACAGCATGCGCAAATGCGTTTTGCTTGTTTTATATTGACCTCGCTGTAGCCGAACATCTCGCTGAATTAGAGAAAGCTAACTTCGTTCAAATGAACTTGGTATTTTTGGGCTGAGAAGGAGAATCGGAAATTTCGTGGAACCAGATTATTATGCCGGCAAACGAACCGCGGATGCCCGTGCTTCGTTCGGATTAACGGAACGCAGTGCGGTGCCGGATAAGATTGTTTGGCACTCGCATTGGCCCGCATTTTACCAAATGGTCATTTTGCTCAATTTATTCAACCTTTTTGGAGATCCGGAGGGTTGTGCAGATATCAAGTGAAGCCGCCTGGACCTGCTGCCATTGTTTACGTTCCTGCCCTGCGGCCGTGAATCTTGCGCCGAAGCTCGGAGTCTCACGGAACCAGTCCGGCTTGACGGGAGAGGAGGCCAACCCCTACCTGCCAACAAAGGCGCGCCAGCGGGAACAACACCTTCCCGTCACGCTGGCTTCTGGGACCTGCTGATGGACAGCGGGGGCCCCTGCACCTTCCCGCGCGTCGGATGACACCAACGTTTGGATCGCCCGGCTAAGCCTGGTGTTTACCTCGCGGATGGCGTTCAAGGAGCAGCTCTCGTCAACCATAGGTGAACATTTAAGGAGGGAGGGATGTGGAAAACCAGTTTCCTCCCCCTTCGCCGCGACCGACCACCACCACCCCAACAAGCTTCATGGCAGCGCCGGCTGGGAGAGGAGGTAAATACCTCCCCTTGGCGGAAGGAGACCAGTGATGGGTGCGCCGCCAAGAGGTCTACGCGGGTTCAAGACGAGAGGAAGCTTCTGGATCCAGCCGGCAGCGAGAGCGGTCGTCTCCCGCCGCCTCTCCCGGCAAATGCCGGGGGATAGCGGGCACAGAGTACGCTGCGCAAACGGGAGAACCCGTTGTGCACGACCGCCCATCTTCTGGTTCCCAACGGCGAAGCGACCGGTAAATACCGCACGCTCTCGCCGCCTCCCGCGGCAAACGCCGTGGTATGGCTTTGTCCGAAGAATGCGGCGCGCACGGGAGATCCCGGCCGCCATATTCATGGCGCGTGCAACTGTCCACCGCCGAAGTCGCACCCTCATTCCCCAGCCGGTGAGTCAAAAGCCCTTCTTACGTAGCCTTGCCCTTCCAAGGAAAACCTTGTTGATGTATAGCTAGCCGGTATGCTCTGTATTATTTGCAAGTGCAATAAATAGCATTGGAGTATTAACTATGTGTCGTCCCCGTCCTTTGTCCCTTTGTTCCCTCCGCTGGTCGCTAGCGAGGACGCTGCATCTGCGGAGTAGGAGCGGGGCGGAAGACCGTTCCCCCTTTAAACCCCCACAAAGGCAGCGGAGCAGGTAACAACACACAACATAAGAAGCACACATAAATATGAGGACAACGCTCCATTCCTGTTGGTATCCTTTGGAAACGCGAGAACACGCACCTTGGGACCAGTGTCATAGTTCCCGCGACACACAGGAACACAACACCACCTCATGTTACGCCACGTCAAGTGTAGTCTTCTGCGCAACGCCATATCCTAGTTTCAAGCACCGGTGATGCTGGTCACACTTCAATGCTTTGCACGTACAGATACATGCAAAAATGCATGCACACGATTGAAAGCACACATGAGCGTGGGAAACCAACCCAAAAATAACGTCAACGCGGAGCTGTGCAGCACCAAACCTAATCAAGAGAGTAGGCAGCGACGACTAAAAAGCTGATATTCAGTTGCTCAAACATTTTCGCTGTTGTTGTTGTTGTAGTGGTTATTTATTATATGTACAAAAGGAAAGAAAAGATGTGTGCCAGCCCCGGTATCTGCTATCTTATATCTGAAGCACCTGAACTGGGGCGGCGGAAATAAAGGGATAGCGAGGAGAAGGTAGAGGAAATCAAAGAGGTGAGCGATAGGGAGAAAGAAAAGGGTAGGTAAAAATAAAAGAAATATATACACTATGGTACAGTATACAGTAGTTTGCTTGAGGCCCACCCCCAAATGTCTTAAGTCACTGAGCACTCGGCACATCGGGCGGGCCTCCGCAATAGCTCTGCGTCCAGGCAACTTTCACAGCGCACGCACTGGCCAACTGTACAAAGCACTGACGGCTGTCGTGGGCGATCGGCCGTTATTGTGGGAAATAGCACACTTGGAGCGTTCAGTCCCAGCGCGCACTATCTGGCGAGGTGAAATAGGCGGGTCATCAAGCCCGCCTGTTCGATGTACTCACACAGGCTCACGTGAGCTCGCTCGCGGACGCGCGCACAGCCCGGCGGCCACAGGAGCACAGCTACGCTGTCCGGGATTACCCCTGCGCTCTGTAAGCCGCCAGCAACTCACGTCGTGGTTCGGCTAGCGCGGTGCAGCGCAGATGTTCGAGAGATTCTACCGCGCCACAGCCGTCACACACGTCACTAGTGGCAAGTCCGTGGCGCATCCGTCGTTCCCCAGGCCACACACATCCAATGCGTGCACGGAGGATCATTGCGCGTTGCAGCCGAGTCAGCGAGCGGCCGCTGACACTGTGAATGCGCTCACCTCTTGCGATGCGTGGGTCGGGGTGCTGTTTCCGGGAACGTTCGGAGAAAGGTTTTATTGGCTCATACTGTCGTCGACCAAAGCTATCCGGGCGAGCGGCGCCAGAGAAGTGACATCACCGGCCACCAAAATCGAAGCGACCAACCAGAAGTCTCATTTTGTCTAGCGTTCCTGCCATCTGCAATCTCACACGAACGCGCGCCAAAGAACGCCACGCGACAGGAGCGATGGTGTACCGTCCAAACGCCAAAGGTATTGGCAGAAAAGGACAACTAGCGTGACGTAGACACTGGGGAGCGGACGATGTGAGCAGGGCTTGCAAAAGTCGAGATGGCGTTGGTTCAAGTGTGGGTTTGCAGATGACAGGAACGCTAAAGATACTTTTGGAGGAAAGGCACAGTATCTGTCACACTTCGGCAAGTGTGCGTTTGGATTGTACGCCGTCGCTCCTGTCACGTGGCGTTCCAATTGGCGCGCGTTCAAGTGTGGGATTGCAGATGACAGGAACGCTAGACAGGAGACTTCTGGAGGAAAGGCGCAGTATCTTTCACACTTTCCCCGACAAGTATGCGTTTGGATGGTACGCTCCTGTCGCGTGGCGTTCCTTGGCGCGCGTTCAAGTGTGGGATTGCAGATGACAGGAACGCTAGACAAGAGGAGACTTCTGGAGGTAAGGCGCAGTATCTTTCACGCTTTCTCCGACAAGTGTGCGTTTGGATGGTACGCTCCTGTCGCGTGGCGTTCCTTGGCGCGCGTTCAAGTGTGGGATTGCAGATGACAGGAACGCTAGACAAGAGGAGACTTCTGGAGGTAAGGGGCAGTTTCACACTTTCTCCGACAAGTGTGCGTTTGGATGGTACGCCATCTCTCCTTTCGCGTGGCGTTCCTTGGTGTGCGTTCAAGTGTGGGATTGCAGATGACAGGAACGCTAGACAAGATTAGACTTCTGGAAGAAAGGCACAGTATCTGTCACACTTTCTCCGACAAGTGTGCGTTTGGATGGTACGCTCCTTTCGCGTGGCGTTCTTTGGCGCGCGTTCAAGTGTGGGATTGCAGATGACAGGAACGCTAGACAAGATTAGACTTCTGGAGGTAAGGCGCAGTATCTCACACTTTCTCCGACAAGTGTGCGTTTGGATGGTACGCTCCTGTCGCGTGGCGTTCCTTGGCGCGCGTTCAAGTGTGGGATTGCAGATGACAGGAACGCTAGACAAGAGGAGACTTCTGGAGGTAAGGCGCAGTATCTTTCAAACTTTCTCCGACAAGTGTGCGTTTGGATGGTACGCTCCTTTCGCGTGGCGTTCCTTGGCGTGCGTTCAAGCGTGGGATTGCAGATGACAGGAACGCTAGACAAGAGGAGACTTCTGGAGGTAAGGCGCAGCATCTGTCACACTTTCTCCGACAAGTGTGCGTTTGGATGGTACGCTCCTTTCGCGTAGCGTTCCCTGGTGCGCGTTCAAGTGTGGGATTGCAGATGACAGGAACGCTAGACAAGATTACACTTCTGGAGGAAATGCGCAGTATCTGTCACACTTCGACAAGTGTGCGTTTGGATGGTACGCTCCTTTCGCGTGGCGTTCCTTGGCGCGCGTTCAAATGTGGGATTGCAGATGACAGGAACGCTAGACAAGATTAGACTTCTGGAAGAAAGGCACATAGCCCCGCCGGGGTGGTGCAGTGGTAAGACGCCCGACTACTGTGCCGGAGTTCCCGGGATCGAATCCCGGCCTCGGCGGCTGCGTTTCGATGGAGGCGAAACGAAGTGGCGTCCGTGTGCTGTGCGATGTCAGCGCACGTTAAAGATCCCCAGGTGGTCGAAATTACTCCGTAGCCCTCCACTACGGCTCCCCTTTCTCTCTATCCACTTTCTCTCCCACCTTCATCCCTTCCTTTACGGCGCGGTTCAGGTGTCCACCGAGCAAGTGTGACAGATACTGCGCCTTTCCCTTCCTATGAACCAACCAACCAACCAAGAAAGGCACAGTATCTGTCACACTTTCTCCGACAAGTGTGCGTTTGGATGGTACGCCATCTCTCCTTTCGCGTGGCGTTCCTTGGTGTGCGTTCAAATGTGGGATTGCAGATGACAGGAACGCTAGACAAGATTAGACTTCTGGAAGAAAGGCACAGTATCTGTCACACTTTCTCCGACAAGTGTGCGTTTGGATGGTACGCTCCTTTCGCGTGGCGTTCTTTGGCGCGCGTTCAAGTGTGGGATTGCAGATGACAGGAACGCTAGACAAGATTAGACTTCTGGAGGTAAGGCGCAGTATCTCACACTTTCTCCGACAAGTGTGCGTTTGGATGGTACGCTCCTGTCGCGTGGCGTTCCTTGGCGCGCGTTCAAGTGTGGGATTGCAGATGACAGGAACGCTAGACAAGAGGAGACTTCTGGAGGTAAGGCGCAGTATCTTTCAAACTTTCTCCGACAAGTGTGCGTTTGGATGGTACGCTCCTTTCGCGTGGCGTTCCTTGGCGTGCGTTCAAGCGTGGGATTGCAGATGACAGGAACGCTAGACAAGAGGAGACTTCTGGAGGTAAGGCGCAGCATCTGTCACACTTTCTCCGACAAGTGTGCGTTTGGATGGTACGCTCCTTTCGCGTAGCGTTCCCTGGTGCGCGTTCAAGTGTGGGATTGCAGATGACAGGAACGCTAGACAAGATTACACTTCTGGAGGAAATGCGCAGTATCTGTCACACTTCGACAAGTGTGCGTTTGGATGGTACGCTCCTTTCGCGTGGCGTTCCTTGGCGCGCGTTCAAATGTGGGATTGCAGATGACAGGAACGCTAGACAAGATTAGACTTCTGGAGGAAAGGCGCAGTATCTGTCACACTTTCTCCGACAAGTGTGCGTTTGGATGGTACGCTCCTTTCGCGTGGCGTTCCTTGGCGCGCGTTCAAGTGTGGGATTGCAGATGACAGGAACGCTAGACATTCTGAGGAAATGCGCTGTGTCACACTTTCTCCGACAAGTGTGTGCGTTTGGATGGTACGCCATCGCTCCTGTGGCGTGGCGTTCCTTGGCGCGCGTTCAAGTGTGGGATTGCAGATGACAGGAACGCTAGACAAGATTATACTTCTGGAGAAAATGCGCAGTATCTGTCACACTTTCTCCGACAAGTGTGCGTTTGGATGGTACGCTCCTTTCGCGTGGCGTTGCTTGGCGCGCGTTCAAGTGTGGGATTCCAGATGACAGGAACGCTAGACAAGATTAGACTTCTGGAGGAAAGGCGCAGTATCTGTCACACTTTCTCCGACAAATGTGCGTTTGGATGGTACACTCCTTTCGCGTGGCGTTCCTTGGCGCGCGTTCATGTGTGGGATTGCAGATGACAGGAACGCTAGACAAGATTAGACTTCTGGAGGAAAGGCGCAGTATCTGTCACACACTCTCCGACAAGTTTGCGTTTGGATGGTACTCTCCTGTCGCGTGGCGTTCCTTGACGCGTGTTCAAGTGTGGGATTGCAGATGACAGGAACGCTAGACATTCTGAGGA
This sequence comes from Amblyomma maculatum, assembly GCF_055883805.1. Classification (NCBI taxonomy): domain Eukaryota; kingdom Metazoa; phylum Arthropoda; class Arachnida; order Ixodida; family Ixodidae; genus Amblyomma; species Amblyomma maculatum. The sequence continues at coordinate 130,783,897 of NC_139345.1, read as the reverse complement.
TATGCGCTGTGTCACACTTTTTTGGACAAGTGTACGTTTGGATGATACGCCATCGCTCTTGTCGCGTGGCGTTCCTTGGCGCGCGTTCAAGTGTGGGATTGCAGATGACAGGCACGCTAGAAAAGATGAGACTTCTCAGGCTTTTGCCTTCACTACTTCAGTCGCTAAAGTCCCTCGTAATTTTTTCATTCTACTTATAATGTGAATATTTAAATGTGCGCTTGTTATTAAGTAGCCAACCCATTTTTCAAACTCGGTGGGAACCGGGAGATAGTCCGAATAAACGACAGCTCCAGAAAATACATGAACTTGAAAAAAACCGCTTTTCTGTGAACAATCATGTTTAAAATTTATGAACTTCGTCACACTTCTTGTTTAGTTTATATATGTCGATAATAGGGAGTAATTCGCGATCCGTTGTGATTTGCGTCGGTGCGCACGCGCTAGCGTGATTCGATGCAACGGGCGCGGCCGCCAGAACGTATGCGCTGATTGGTCGCGGCAGCCGTGCGGGCAGCATACAAATGACTCAATTGGCGGTCACCTCTTATGCAGTGCAGTGTGCCCCGCAGAAGCGGACCGTGCTACGCTATAACCTCTGATGCTCTCCAGTTAGACTATCTCGGCGAGCCATGCTTTTGTCATATATGTGCACGCCACTTCACGACTGTGACGTGGCTGCACGTCATGCTCATGCCGCGAACAAATTCACGTGCCGCGCCAAGTAAATAACATTCAGTTTCCATTGGTAACGACCGTAGCGAAGACCGCGAGATGGACCTGAAGGAAAAAAAGCGAGCGTAAAGAGAGCCTCTGGGAATGCAGTGGCCATATCACTGTTCCCATTGCTCTCTTTTCCCACGGGCGGCGTCAAAGTGGCAGACGGTGCTCACGCTCCATTTCAAGGTGAAAGTCTTTGTCGACAGAACATCGCCAGCACAAATCTCACGCTTTCGAGAGCAAGAGTTAAAAATATCATAATAAGGCTTGTCTCCACCGATCGAACCTCCATCCCTTGGATCCCCAGCGCAGTTCTTGTGGGAATGCACAATACCCTGCCCAAATTAAAACGACCGCGCGTAAGTATAACACGCGTGATTACGCGCGTTGTTAGGGAGGACCGCGAGGAGAGGGCACACTGGCCACCCCTGACAACCTCCCAGTCTCCCAAGGCGACACCGCGCTGGTTTTCCCCTTTCCTTCCGGCCTAGCCGGGAGACCTCCTTTCCCCTGTCGGAGTCGAGGAGCGCGTCTGTTGCAACCACGGTGTCGCAACTCGCTCGGAGTTCTTCGGCGGTTGAGCGCGCACGCGCGCGGTACATATACGATTTCCTCCGGGGAGACCACCGCCGTCACCGATAATTCGCCCGATATACTCGTACGCACCTGCCGCAACGGGGCGTGAGCGTGAAGTCACGCCTAAGGCTTAGTCACGCCAGGTGAGCAGAACACTTCTCTCTCACCTCCTTGCGTGTGATTCCCCATTTTAACCCCTACGCGAGCGGGACGTTTGCTCGCTACGGCGGTTGTATCTGAGTATTGCCGTGTACTCGAGCACAATAAACTCTGTTCGAGTACGTAACTCAGTGTTTGCCCCTCTGGCCCGAACCCGCCGCAGTAGTGACTTCTCGCACCGTGGGTTGGGGGTCACAGTTCTGTCTGTTAGGGCTGCACGTCGGGGCTAGAAAGTGACTGTAGCGTCTAGCTCCCCGTGGCGCATTCTTGCGAGAATAACCCCCATACTCTTGGTGCCCAACTTGGGGCCAGAGGCGTGGCAAACCAACACCACGGACAAACCCGACCGTCTGTATGTATCCGACTACTCATAGACTAGCTATGGCAGTAAGCAGGACTGAGTTTCGATCTCTTCTAATACTGCAATGGTGATTGCACAACGGCAACAAATCAAAACCACCATAGCCTTTTATTACCGCGAGAGCTCAGGAGCTGACTCTAGCTACTGTGATCTTTTAATTTTCTGCGAGAGCAGGAGGTCACACGACTCCACTGCTCTACAGCAGGGTGACGCGCGGACGCTGGTATGATATGGGCATCCTCTCGAAATGTTTTGACTTCGTCATGCCCTACAGGAGGACGGACAGTCTTTTAGCGCATGTACTTTTGCGCGCGCACATTGATTGCATGAGAAGTAACATTACTATATGTTCTGCCGCTCCTGTTAGCCAGTTCGTCGCGATAGCTCGCAGCAGGCAGCCTCAGAAAAGGGGCGGACTACCCGGCTTCTGTGTGTGTAAGTGTAGGTGACCATTTTAATTGCATCAGTAGGGAGCCTAGTCAGCCGAAGGAAGCTTAGAAGGAACAGCAGTAGTCTCCTTTTCGTGTTTTTTTTTTCTTGTGGACTATAATGTTCGACGGGTTCTGGGAGCAGAGCGGCGCGGCCGCAGCGCTATTGTGGCGGTGGAGTTATCACACAGTAGCCCACCGTCAACAGGGTTGTACCAAGGAGTTGGTTGCGTAGCGCTGGTCACCCGTTTCGTGAACGAGGGCTGTCAGCTCCCTGGGCTGTATACCGATGAATCCGAGTCGGCGCTGGTGAGATAAAGAAAAGGCTTTATACACTATTTACAGGCATTAACATAACGAGATCGGCTCTGGGGCCGAAAGCTAACATAGCCATACGCGACTGTTCTCGTGCAGCGACGGCCGGGTAGATTCCGCCGCGTCCGCTCTCTCAGGGGGCGAACTGTTCCCGCACTTGAGTCTCCGTAACCGAGAATCCGTTGACGCTCAAATGGTCCAATCCGACGGCAGCACTTTCGCAGGGCCAATGGGAGAGCTTGCTGCGCTCTTGCTTCAAATATGCCGCAGGGCGAGAAAGGGTCCACCGCCAGGGCCACGGCGCCGAGCTGTCTGGGTGCTCAGCTCATGTTTAAACACGTCGCTTCTCTCCCCTTGGCACGGCTCACCTCCAGTACACCAGTGTCTTGCAGAGCAGTATCTGGATTTTGTGAAGAAGGCGTTCGCCGGAGAAGTTTGGCGTCCGACTGAATTTCTGGGCAGCTTTGGCCGGGAACAACAGCGCACATAAGGGCACACTGGTATTGAAGTTTTGAAGTTTGAAGTTTATTTTCATTTCAAAAAGAAATGAGGGACCCGAGACAAAAAGTGAACGTTAATTCACTTGACGGCGCTCGGGCCCCAATACATGGCAACAGCGAGGGGTTAGTAATTACAATATCGGTGCATCCAAAATTCAGATTGTAGTTTTAAACAAGAGTTACAAACATCTTCCTTTTCCACATAATTCAGTCTGCGGAAAAGCTTAATATAACTGCACAACATGAAATATCAACAGGGCCAATGAATACCATCAAAATGAATGCGGCATGAAATCCAGAAAATACAAAAGAAAATACAAGCTGTGTAGCGCCTGTGCGGGCGCTACACAGCTTGTATTGCTGTGAGCACGTTGGATCGCTGCCAGCTGTACTCCGATAGCATCATCCAAATCCCTTAGCTTGCAATTACTGATTCTGTCTGGATCTGCTGCCGTTTTTTTTTTTTTCTAAATATGTTTAATTCCGCCCTAACCTCTCCGATGGTGATGGGCTCCTCTAGGATGAGATTCTCCGCGCCATTGTACTCGCGGGGAGGGATGCGGGGGTTGTCTATCTCGAATACCTGTCTCTCACTTCTGGAGATCAATTGGTCACTAGTGTCTTCGTATTTATATACGAGTTTCTGTATTTGTTGGCATGCCTCATGTTTTGTCTTAATCGGGTCTGAAAGATATCTAAGCAGTTTCCGTGTATAGGGGGTATTCACGTGACGTTACAGCTGACGTCAGTATGCAGCCGACGCCATCTTTGCGTCCTGTTCTGACTGGTACTAGTACGAGGCGGCGGTTAGCTTAGCTGTTCGTGTGAGTCCGTTTGCTCTGTCAATCAGCCCAATGCCAGCACCGTTGTTATGAAAACTCAATCGGTATCATTAGTGACAGTTCTATTTATCAGCAAAGTGTGCGCGATGCGGACAGAGACCTGTACGAAACAAAACTGGTAGCGACCCGTGTGCAGTCGATATGCGCAATTGCACGGTAAGCGTCGGCCTGTGCCCACGCATAAATATGTGCGACATTCATGAATTCCTTGTCATACGGACGAGCTTCGTCGCAAGAAACCAATCGCAAGCCTACTGACCACTCTAAGAACGCAACTACGTTACAAGCGGCTGGGTTAAGAGCCGCGGTTGAAGCAGACGAACTCGCTCTTTATGCAATTACGTGCGTGCCGTCCAAACTAAACCGCTGAGTTTTTGTAGCTGATATTCTGCATAGAAATGGCGTTTGGTAGTCAGTATCTTTTGTACAAAACTTGTTTGATGTACTTGCCTCACTCGATCAGGAGAAGGCGGATGTTTTCATCGTCTGTGGCGGTAAGGAAGCAAAAGAAACCGATGCCACAGGTCACAGCCCCACATGAAAGTTTCACCATGTCGTCATTGACTGTTATCACACATTCAACATGGTGCCGAAACCCGGGAACTGCAATCTCCAGGACTAGGAGAGCTTCTGAAATTCGCAACCAGGCTGCAACGGATAAAGTAAGTGACGACACGGTCCGCGACAACGCAATTATGCAGAGGACAAGGGAAAAGAGAACGGTGCGTCGACAGCAAAATACAAAACTCATCAATGAGGCAAAGGCAACCCTGCCATCGACCGAAGTGCTCACTCATTGAAAGGCTTACGGCCAACAACGGTGAGCTTCTCAAACTGAACAAAGAATTGGAAGACGGAATAGCTGATGAAGACTTCGCTTCCGAATGCGAAGCCGTCATGCGACATGAGGATGCAGCCACGGGTATGCTTGGTCAACTCAAGGCAAGAGAGGCTGAGCTGCTCAGATCTCCGCACCTCCTGACAGCGCAGTCAGCAGAACCACAGCGGGGGAGCCAACCTATCGGCCGTGAGGCTTCACATCGTAGTGCAGTAAAGTTGCCCACTCTTCAACTTGCAGCGTTCAACGGAGAGCTTCAACAGTGGCGCAGATTCTGGGAACAATTTAAAGAAGCCGTTCATGACAATGCGGAGCTCACAAAGGGCGAGAAGTTTCAGTATCTGCGAAGCCTACTAAGCGGAGCTGTGGCCTCATCGACAGCCGGATTGCAGGCGACGTGCTACGAAGACGCTGTGGCCATCCTCTCCAAGCGCTTCGGCGACACACGAAATATCATCTGGGAGCACCTGGCCCAGCTTCGAGCGCTACCATCGGTTACGTCATTGGACGACGTGAGAGGCCTACGGAAGCTACTAGATCACGTTCAGTGCCATGTGCGCGCACTGAGGGGACTGAACGTGAGCTTGAACACTTATTCTACGATGATGATCGACATTATTTTGAAAGCTTTACCTGTCGACATCGTCGTGGGATATTACAAGCAACCGGCAACCATACGAGCTCATCTCGTTCCGAAAACAACGCCCCGAGCATCGAGGAATCCACATCGGCCACGGATCTTACAGACAGTGAGATTGAACAACTTCTGACTTACTTGACTGTAGAAGTGGAAAGTCGCGAAAAGACTGGAACTGGCCTCAGTCGAGACAAGCCAATGAGACAGGGAAGTGAAAGGAAGCAATTGTCCTTACCGCCTACATCTGCGGTACTGCACGCAACTTCCCACGTAAAAGAGCAATGTCTGTTCTGCGGAGCTCTGACACACAGCACTGCTGATTGCAACAGTGACATGGGCTGTGAGTCTTCGGTTGGATGTTTCAAGGCCCATTATCAGTGCATACCTCAGTTGACAATTCATCTAACACCTGTGGTTTGAGGAAGCACGGCGCTTAACACCACCGAAAAGCTAGTAAAACGCTTCTGGGACTTGGAAAGCATCGTCATCATAGATCACGAAGGAGGACCTGACGAGGAAACAGAAGCGACCATTCACCAATTTGAAAGAAACATCACTATGCAGAAGGGCCGTTGCGAAGTCGCCCTTCCTTGGAAAGAGAACAGCGGGCACCTTTCAGATAACCGATCCTAAGCTTAGAAGTGACTCAAGAGCCTCGGGAAAAAAATTCAGCGGGCTCCGGATCGGAGCCGAGTACGAGGCTACTATACAAAGCTAGATACAGATGGGCTACGCCGAACGTGTGGCCACTGACGAAGAACCCACCCCGCAAGTTTACTACATGCCTCACCACACAGTTATGCGCAGCGACTCAAGAACCACAAAGATGCGTATTGTGTTTGATGCATCCTCACATGAGCAAGGTGCTTCTTCCCTGAATGAACACCTAGAGAAAGGGCCTTGTCTTCTCACAGATCTAGTCAAACTACTGATCCGTTTTCGAGTCAGGTCTCTTTGACAGCAGACATTGAGAAGGCATTGTTACAAATCAGTGTCAGAGAGGAAGATAGAGACGCTCTACGTTTTCTTTGGTTCAATGGCCTGCCTTCAAATGCTGAACCGGACCCTGAAATCGAAGAATGACGTATGAAACGTGTGCCGTTTGGCACCAAAGCTAGCCCATTCTTGCTTAATGCCACGCTGCAACATCACTTCGAGGCTGCTGAAGCCTCTAACCAAAAAACAGCTGCGCTTCTGGCGGAATCTTTCTACGTCGACGACCTGTTGGTTGGAGCTGGCGGAAGAGATTTTCGCTCAAGTCAATGATATTCTTCAAACTTGCGGAATGAGTTTGCGAAAGTGGTCTTCCAGCTCCAAGCGCTTGCAAAACCTATTTGCATCGCAGGAAGGTCAGAATGACTCAAACGAAACTGTGACGATTGTTGGCCTTATTTGGAATAGGGAAAGCGACACAATTACCGTGACCACAAAGTCACTTTCAACCATATTGGACAGTCAGCACAGCTGCAAAAGACGTATTCTGCAAACAATCGCCAGAATATTCAATCCTCTTGGAATGCTAGTGCCATTTACAATACAAGCCAAGACACTCTTTCAAGAAGTATGGCAGCGGAACATTGATTCGGACGATCCACTGCCTATACTGACATTCCCAAGAAGTGGGAAGGCTGGGTGTCAGAGCTAGTGGACCTTTCTTTACTGACAGTGCCACGATGTGTTGCTCCGGTGCTTAAACCGCAGAGTGTTATACAGTTGCATATCTTCTGCGATGCCAGCCAGCGAGCGTACGGGACCTGCGCCTACCTACAAATAAAGGACACAAACGGTTGCATCCATACGAAACTTCTAATCGGGAAAGCGAGAGTTTCGCCGCTAAAAAGTATGACACTTCCCCGACTTGAGCTGATGGGTGCAGGGCTAGGTGCCAGAGTTGCCAAGTTTCTCAGAGGCTGTTTGAAAATGTATGCAGAAGAGTCGCAAGTGATTTATTGGACAAATTCCAGCATAACACTTCATTGGTAGAAGGGAAACCCTTTGCAGTGGAATCAATTTGTCAGGAACAGAGTAAACGAGATCAAGACCTCCACGGAGAAATACCAATGGAGGCATTCTCCTGGTTGTGAAAACCCCGCAGATCGTGTCTCCCGCGGTATCAGTTTACAAAGCCTTCAGAGCGACTAACTTTGCTAGTTTGGACCGACTTGGCATTCAGAGAATGAAGATTCCTGGCCTATTCTGCAAGAGAGCTATATTCCAAATGCCGAAGAAAGTTCGGAAGAACGAAAAGAAGTGAAAGTGTTGCAAGTACGGATGTTAAGCCGATCTTGAACTTGACCCACCACAGCGGTTTTTGTCGAGTTTTGCGTATAACTGCCTGGGTTCTCAGATTCATAACTGCGTGCCGGATTCCGTCGAACAAAGTGACATCTTAGCTCCTAGCGGAAGAGATCGAAAGGTCAGAATTATACTGGCTGAAATCCGTTCAAGAGGAGTCCTACCCGGACGACGTATCACGTCTTCGCCAAGGAATGTCGGTGAGCTCTCAATCGAGCATCCAGAAACTACAGCCCATTTTAGACAAGGAGGGACTACTCCGAGTTGGAGGCAGGTTGTACTTTTCCGATGAGAATGAAGAGGTTAAGCATCCCAGTCTTCTTCCTCCCAGCCACCCATTCACGGAGCTCGTTATTCGTGACGCTCATTTCCGAACGTTCCACAGCGGCTCTCGAGACACTCTCACTGAAGTGAGAGAAAGGTTCTGGATTCCACGCGGCCTTCAGCAAGTTAAACCGGCTATAAATCGCTGTAACAGCTGCCTGAGAGGTCGTGCAAAGCCAGGAGGAGCTCCCACGTCACCTTTGCCAGCAGAAAGAGTATGCCGTTCGGAACCGTTTGAAGTCGTTGGCACAGACTTTGCCGGACTGCTCTTCATAAAAGACACGGAAACGGTCTCAAAATCGTACATAGCACTTTTAACGTGCGCTGTCATTCGAGCCGTTCATCTAGAGCTTGTCTGGAACCTCTCATCTGATGTGTTTCTATTGGCTTTCCGAAGATTTACCGCCCGACGGGGATTACCATCTTTTATATACAGTGACAACGCGAAGACATTCCAGAGGGCTTCTAAGGAAATTGCAGCACTGAAAGGCATCCTATTCGGAAAGTTGCACGACCACTGTGCCCAAGACAAGAATTCGATGGAAATTCATTGTCGAAAGTGCAGCATGGTGGGGTGGATTCTGGGAGAGGATGGTGAGAACTGTGAAGGTTTGTTTGCTCAAAATTCTACGTCAGGCAAGACTCACCTTCGAAGAGCTTACAACAGTTCTACAGGAAGTCGAAGGCATCGTGAACTCCCGCCCATTGATCCATGTTCCTGCATCGCCAGAAGAACCAGATGTTCTTGCGCCAGCCCACTTTATGATTGGAAAGAGATTTACCTCGTTATCATCATCGTGCCCTGCTGTCATCTCGTCAACCCAAGCTTTGACACGAAAGTGGAAGCATCACCAACGATTGCTTGAACGGTTTTGAAGACGTTGGCGTAAGGGATATCTTTTGTGTCTTAGGTCGGCTCACATGTGTGAGAGCCAGCGTACTACAAAGACCTCCGTCGGTGACCTGGTTCTCCTTCACGACGAAAAGGCGCCTCGACCGATGTGGAAGACTGCCAGGATAGTGGAATCGATCCCAGGAAGAGATGGCCACATTACAGCCTGCGTCGTGAAGCTGCCCAACGGAACCACACTGCGACGGCCTGTTCAGCTTCTCTATCCCCTCGAGTTGTGTGTTTAAGGCTACCCTCTCCCACAGCTGGGGCCCGGGAGGTTGTTGTATTTTTTCTTCTCTTCTGCGATGGAAGTTCGAGAGTGTTTAGTGATTTACAGTTCTGCATTCCTCCCTCCTGCGTTGTATGCGAGGGGTGTTGCCGCATCCTGTGCGTGGCGCGGCGCGGGAGCCTAGCCGGAGTAAGACGATGCTTCCCCACCGACCCCTCTGCTGCTGTACATCGTGATCTGGTGCCTGGGAGCCCAAGATCGAGGCATGCGGGGGACTGCGCCCCGGCGCCAGGAAAGAGAGACTCGCCTGCAGATCATGTTCTCGCTGTTTCGTGAGCTGACAGAAAGCAGACGTGTGTGTGCGGCGCCCCCTCGGCGCCGAGGGAGAGAGACTCGCCTGCGGGTCTGACTGTCGGTTACTTTGCTTCGTGAACTGAAAGAAAGAAGTCGTGCGTGTGTAATGTAGCCTTTTTTAACCTCCCCATATAATGTAAAGTTCAATACAGTTTTGTCGTTTGTTCTCACGAAAGTTTCACTGTGTCGTCATTGACTGTTAACACATACATCAGCGCATGACTGGAAGCGATACATTACCGCGCTGCTCGTTTACGGGGAATGCATCTTCCGAGTGCGTGAAGAACAGCCGTGCACGGATAGTGACAAGAGCTGGCTGCTGGGGCACATCCGGAAGATTCCAGTCCATCCCATTTTGGCATACATTTCTCGTATTCCATGATACTTGTGCGATTGAGCCGTGCCAGCCATACGTGACGTCGCATTTCGGTGAGGTGTCTAGTTCGAGTGGAGTTGTTCGTGTGTACTTCCCGAACCGTAAAATGCCGAGGTCGTTTACGCAGCTCTTCAGCTTTCGTTGTTTACACTGTACGCGTCTATTACAGTATATGATAGCTCAATAAACAACATATAGCTGCGGTTGTCACTGCTTGTAGAACCAGTAGAACTGAACGACAGCAATTGATACGTACGTTCGCCCTGTTCGTTCCGTGGACACAAAAATGGCCGACTGCGCCTCAATTACCCACAATGCACCGCGCACAGCGCGTCAGTGAATACCCCCTATTAGCTTTGTTGCTAATTCCGCGGTCCATCTCCTCGTAGATGTTGCCCCAGTTTTACCTGGTTAAGTGCAGCGCATGCTTCTCAATATCTCTGTTCCCTTTGGCCAGGAGCTTGCGTACATTCCTATCCTTCCTGCTCTGGGCAAGCTTTGCTTCTACCTTCCTTTTCTTGCGCCACATACCTATCAAGCGCTTGTTGACCTCTTCTTACGCTTCGTCTGCTTCCACCTCTTCCGTAGCTTCTTTATCTGCCGCGAGAATGTCTGTGCCCGCGATGCTATATCTGTGATGTCGTCTTGGACATGAAGATTCTGTCTGAGTAGGTCCCATGCAGTTTACAGCTGCGAACGTTTTGGGTTTCGGTGCGGGCGGTCTGTCTTCTACCACGATCTCAATAATTTTGTGGTCGCTTCTTAGGTTCTCCCCCGTGTTGCACCACCTGGCCGTGATTTGACCTCCGATAAGTGTTAAGTCAGGTGGGGTGTCCCTACTCACGCTATTTTCCTGTCTTGTTGGTTTGATAGGGTCAGTGATTAAGGTTAGCTCATTTTGTAAAATGCTGTTCCAGAGTTCCCTCCTTTAAGGTTCCTGATTTTGTACCCCCATGCGGGGTGATGCGCGTTAAAGTCCCCTACAGGGACGAATAAATTTTTGCCCGCGATGTGTTGCGTTCTTGTGAATAGTACGCCGTAGCCGCAATCCTTTCTCTGTTTCAGAAAGCTGTATACATTTAAAACATATAATCTTTTTTCTTTCGGCTTTCGCGGTATCATTTCAATGAGAGTGTGGTCTAACTGGACGTGTCCTGTCTCGTGCTGCAATGCGGTAGCGTTCCGTTTGACGAGGGTGGAAACCTGCGTCTTGTCCCCTAGGCTCGGTTACGATTTTTAACCGGACAGCTTAGCATTTTTGCCGCGCTCTTGTAACGCTTAATTTCTGGTTTGTCTCCGTTTGCAAGGAACAATTGTAAAACGGCTCGTTCACGCAGGAAGCCCCTTCAGTACCATTGCCATATAGTATTACTGCTGTTCGGCCAAGGCATTTTTTTATTGCTTGTAGCTCCACGCATATCCATTGGTCCTTTCTTTCAAAATCCGCCTTGAGAGCAGCGTCTCGCTTTTCAAATTCCGCTGAGATTGTTTCTGCCACTTGTTTCATGAATTGCAGTAGCGTTCCATTCAGTAGTTTTATGTCCTCTTTCTGTTTATAATACAGTTGTTCGAATTTGGTCTCGAGATCTGATTTTGTTCGTTTCTTCTTAGGGGGGGGGGGGGGGGGGGGTTCCCACCTTCATAACCTTTGCTTATTTATCCTGTTCTACCTGCATAGATTCCGTTGCCTGTGCCTGTTCCGGTTGTCTTCCGCGGTTTTCTCAGCTGCGGTTTCTAGCATTTTTATCCGCTCTTCTTGCTTCTTAATATACTCAGTGAGAGTCTTATCGGCCTGTTGCTTAATGAGCTGTTCGAATTCTTTGTGTCGGAGTCCTGGGAAACTTTAGCTGACCAGCTCACCTTTGCTCCTGGCTCCGTGCGTTGCTGTTGCAGGTTTGTAGCTGTGGGAAGGACGCTGACCGGTCTCTCGTTGTGCTGCTGATTTATCCCTGGGGCGGCTGCTCCTCCGGCCTTCTTGCTTCGCTTTTTCAGTTTCTTTTCTGGCTTCCTATTGGTGTTTTTTAACGATTTTACGGGGAATGAAACATATTTTTGCACTTCTTGTGCCCGGTGTAGGAAATTTCTACTGTGCGGCACGAGCCACGGCGTTGCTAGCTCTCAAAGGGCGATATACCGTGTGCAGCAGCAACGCTCAGTGTTTCTCATTTTTTCCAGTGGAGATTCCGCAGTGATCTCGGAATGTTCTGAAGCGAACGCTTTCTAGGCTATATATTGGTTCACAGGAAGGAAAAGGCGCAGTATCTCACACTTGCTCTGTGGACACCTGAACCGCGCCGTAAGGGAAGGGATGAAGGTGGGAGTGAAAATGGACAGAGAGAAAGGGGAGCCGTAGCAACACCTTCTCGACTTCTACAAGGCCTGCTCACATCCTCCTCTCCTCAGCGTCTACGTCACGCTAGTTGTCCTTTTCTGCCAACACCTTTGGCGTTTGGACCGTACACCATCGCTTCTGTCGCGTGGCGTTCTTTGGCGTGCGTTCGTGTGGGATTGCAGATGGCAGGAACGCTAGACAAAATGAGACTCCTGGTTGGTCGCTTCGATTTTGGTGGCTGGTAATGTCACTTCTCTGTCCACCAACCAGGTGCGCCGCTCGCCCGGATAGCTTTGTTCGACGACAGTATGAGCCAATAAAGTCTTTCTCCGAACGTTCCCAGAAACAGGTTTGAGCGAAAATGTTTGAGCAAATGAATATCAGCTTTTTAGTCGTCGCTGCCTATAATTTCTTGATTAGGTTTGGTGCTGCACAGCTCCGCGTTGACGTTATTTTTGGGTGGCTTTCTCAAGCTCAAGTTTGCTTTCAATCGTGTGCATATATTTCTGCATAAATCAGTACGTGCAAAATATGGAAGTGTGAGCAGCATCACCGGTGCTTGAAACGAGGATATGGCGTTGCGCAAAAGACTGCATTTGACGTGGCGTAACATGGGGTGGTGTTGGGTTCCTGTGTGTCGCGGGAACTATGACACTGGTCCCAAGGTGCGTGTTCTCGCGTCTCCAAAGAATTCCAGCAAGAATGAAACGTTGTCCTCGTGTTTGTGTGTGCTTCCTATGTTGTGTGTTGTTACCTGCTCCGCTGCCTACTTCCAAGAAATAAATCGCGGATTAGAGTCATCCCGTGGAAGTATTTCACACCCAGCGTGCATTAAATGGTGAGAAACAAGTTTATGCCGTACTCCCCATGTCCCACGTTCATGTAGTGCATAATGTTTGACGTGAAAAGACTGGCCATCTTAGTGAATTTGACCAGGCCAGGGATAATGAACAGAAGTATGCAGTAGTGTGCTGGACTGCTTAATAACAAGCAAATTATGTAATTGTGTCCATATACCGGAAATAAGTGACTACATATTTTTCATACATTGCGCAAGTTTGTGAACTTCACTTCCAAGAGAAAGACCTAATGAAGAGGCTATCACACATTGATGCAGCAACAGGAAATACTGACAGTTGACAGTGACAGGTTTCATCTGGTGTCCTATGCCGTACCACCTATTTACCCGCACTGCACAGCTTACTTGAACCAGTCCCAGCCCCGGAGGGCAATGCCGTGGTCCACCACCGAAGCGGTGGCGGGTGAAACGACGGCCTACAAGATACAAATCCGGTGGCAGGCTAGCCCCGTATAGGCATTTCATTTCTGCAAGATGCCGCCTTGGAAACCTGTAAAAGGTCACACACCAGAAACTCTAGCGCGGCATGTAGTACGTGCCGCAAGAAACGTTACTTCGAACAACTTTTGTAAAATGAGAAACGATCATATTCAAAGTGCAGCGCAGAAAAAAAGCTGCGGACAGAAAAATGAAGACGTCAAGCAAGAAATAAAATTGGCCGCTTCTGACCTTTCCTGTCAATAAAACTATTTGTATAAAAGCATTTGCGACTCTATTTCAGAATGCTGTTTACTAGTCTAAAAGCTACCTTAGACATTGGCGGTGCATGCCTCGGTGGTGCGAAAAAAATGAACTCGAGTGTTAGTCAAGCTCCCTTAATAATTACCGAACGCAAAAACCTGCAACAAACGCGTACCTGGGCAAGCAGCCGCGAGAGATTCAACGCGAACGCCAGGCTGCCGAAAGCAGCGTCCAGGGTGGCGAGGGCAACTGGCGTGACGTCACGGCCTCCGTGGAAGGGCCTTAGTCAAGAGGGTGTTGGCCGTAGTGGAGGGCTACGGAGTAATTTCGACCACCTGGGGATTTTTAACATGCGCTGACATCGCACACCACACGGACGCCACTCCGTTTCGCCTCCATCGAAACGCAGCCCCCGTGGTCGGGTTCGAACTTTCTAGGCTCGTGGAATGAAATCCTGGGAGCGAGAGTTTATCAGAAGTCCGGGAGTTATGTCAAAAATGGCAAGAATTGGGCTTAGTTGATTATTCATAGTTCGCGCTCTGTGTTGTTGTGTTTCTTGTTGTTGAGGGTGTTAGCGCGGTGTACTACTAATTATATATGCCAGTAGGTGCCTTTTAGTTTGGCGCGGAGGCACCTGCAAAGTCGACAAAATGGCTGCGAAAGGTGTCTAGGTACTCCTCGCAAAGCCCATTTAATATTGTACCTGGGAAACCCTTCTGCGAAGCTCCGACCCTACAGCCCAAGAGGAATTGTTCGACTGGTCGAAGATGCCGCCGGGGTCCAACAACTACCGGCCTGCAACTAAGGCGACTGTCCCACCTTCTGGGTGTAACCCCCGAAGAAGGGAATAGTCACTCTGTTGGACGAATAAAAGTTCTCTCTCTTCGAGGCACTTAAACTGTGTACATGCGCTGTGTACATGCAACTGTGTACATGCAACTGTGCACTTAAAGGCGAAAGCTCGCTCGCGGAGCGATGCCCGATTCGAAAACGCACTCTGCCCTGCTGTAGGTCACGTGATGTAGTGGAGTAATTAGAGCATACTTAGGGAAGCACATAATTCGATGAAAATGCCTATCCGTTAACAAGACTAACAAGTGCGTGCTAATTATGCAGCGAAATTTTATGACACAATCCGAAACGCTGCACGGAAAACGGTTGCGTCACAACTCTTATATGAAAAGGACGCACTTGGGCGCCCAGGTGTGTCCTTTTCATAGAAAAGTTTTCACACAACGTCAGTGGAGAGACTACTTGAATTAACTGTGGAGTACCTCCAAGCGAGTGGGGCTCACCTGAATCACAAGAGTCCACTGTTATGGCCTTGAATACGACCCCCTCCCCTACCACTATCCAATCGATCTTTGTTACTCGCAAGACACGAATCCTCGGATATTTCTTCGATTCGGCTGGGCCAGCGCCTAGAAATTGGAATAGGGCTGAAGTGCAACTAAGCATCAAAACCCAGAATCTTGGTGCTCTAAAATGTCCCTTGACTGCGCAGGCCACCATCATCAAGACAATGCTGATTTCTACCCTCAGCTTTGTGGCCAGCATTCTTGACATCCCCCCAGACAAGAAAAAACAGCTCCAGAAACATATATACCGCTTTTTGTGGCAGGGAGCTCCCGATAAGGTAAAGCGAGCCATTGTCTGCCTGCCAAGATTCAAAGGTGGCCTGGGGCTGCCCGATCTGGATATTCTCGCAAGGGCTCTGCATATCAAATGGAAATTCAGAGCCATCGAATGCGACATGTCGCTAACAAAAACGATGGCTTCGTACTATCTGTCGATACGGCTGCGAACATTCACTGAGAAGGCCCTACGCCACAACACCCCGCATGCAGGGTCACCCCTATTATTTACCGAACCGCAGCCACAGACATAGAGTACCTGAAAGAAAACTCGTCTGAAGTTCACCCACGAACCATGCACCTGAAAGATATTATCAATATGATCACCCCTCCGCTCCCTACCCGCCTATCAAGCTACATGCTATGTGCAGAAAGACCCAGTTGGCAGTACATAACCGCCCACTTCCTCGATGCACGCCGAGCCTCTCTAATGTGGAGGTTCGCAAGAGGCATCTTACCAATCAGAAGGCGTGCCTTCGTCCCTGCGACGTCAGGAATGATTGACCTGTGTCCCTTCTGCTTGGCTCGAGAGACAGCGGAGCACATATTTCTTGACTGCCTAATTCCCGCAGCACTCCTAGAGCGTCTGAGAGATATGTTCGGCCTCCCCGGGATCCCATACCCCACCGTGCGCTACTTCAACCTGCTTCCAAAGGAAGGGCGCAATCAGTTTGTCTTGACACTGGCAGAGGTCAACTATCAGGTGCGGTTGGCCCGCTGCAAAGCGGCCTACTCGAACAAGACTCCGAGCCTCCATGAAGTGAAAACCAAAATCAGAAAAGAATTATGGTTCCACCTAGAGAGAGAGAGACCTCATTTAGGGAGAAAGAAGTTTTTTGAAGAATGGGGACACCCCATGGTGATCTTCAAAGAAGAAAACGGAAAACTCGAAGTGAGATATCAGAAGACTTGCTCTCGTCAGGCTTCGACCCACCGGGGTGGTGCGGACGTGGTGCATATGCACTGCGACCCCGCCCCGGTGGGAACAGGCCGGATTGCATGAGCCCCTTGGCTGGGAAAGGCCCGCTCCCCGAAACAAAAAACTCCCACACCTTATGGTGCGGGAGGCCTTGCCTGGGGTAGCCGTAGGATGATGATGGTCGCAGGTTGAGGTCTGTACCCTCACAGGAGGATCGCACCTAGTGCATCCTTCCTTCCATCTGACAAGGCAAGGAATGTGAGCAGCCTTGACACATTAGTGCGTTAAAATATCGTCTTAGCAGTTAAATATTTTCTCCCAAATACATTATTGAGAACAACAACGGTTCGATCTTGCCTGTAGAGGAATGCAAGTTGTACTTTTTTGAAACGGAATTAAGTAGGAATAGTACTGCTTTGATACTGAATCCAGCATCGAGTAATCAATAGTTTTTTTTTTATTTTACAATACACCTAACCGCCTTCAGCGGGCAAGCAGGAGTGGACAAGTGTACAAAGTGGTTATGCAAACTTGTGCACGCGTCATATATATATCGAGATGCGGTGAAGAATAACAGACATTGCAGGCTGTGTTGGCAGCAAGGCATGTACAAAGTTCTACAATCTCTTGTGCAGTCATAAAAAAATACTAAAAATAAGGATTGACATCGAGCACTGATCTAAATAATCAGACATAATAGATAATGCATCAGCAGTCAGGCATGCGCATAATTCTACAAAATCGTGTGCATATGCTAACATTGGTTCTTATATATTCACTACTTTTGCGAACATTCGCGCACAGTGGCAGTAATGCAAAACTTTGAAGCGCAGGCGTTGCTTTCAGGAGTTGTAAATTACGGAGTTAAAACTATAGCGGTGAAATAACACGAAAATGATCTCCACTAAAAGACCGTGACACTAATTCAGTATCAATTCCTCAACTCATGCGTATGACAAGAAAAAAAACGTCTTTCCTCATTATTGACAAAAGAAAATGATTTAGAGCTACACTTCGAGGCATGAAACATTGGAGAGTTACGTATTAGGAGAAAAAGGAGATAAATTATTGAAGTCGTGGTCATTAATGGCGATCACGGCAGAGTTCGCTCATCTATGTCGCCTAACTTTTGTGGCCATACATGATCAGTATAAACAGCGCCACATCATAGCGCCACTGAATCGCTCATTCCAAGCAGACTCATCGCTTCAGAACCGTGCGCAGCCTCTGCTTATGCAGTATTTCCTGAGCAGCTGTGTTTGATTCGCTCGAATAATCGAATGGGAGGATATTCGATTCGTTATTCGAATTTTTCCAATATTTCCACTTTCATAGTTCGCTGTCATCTAGAGGATGGGCTGCTTAAACAGCTACGAACATAATTGCAACACAGGGATCACTCTATAAATCAGATGCCGATTAGACAGTGCCCTCAAGCACCGCGCAACATTATATTTAAAAATAAACAAAACATATGGGCGGGGGTGCATGCTGACACAACGCACGAGCAAGGTATATATTATCTGAGAGACAGAGCATGGAAAACAATGCCCACGCACGCTGTGTGCTCCAACGTGGAGCCCTATACACGTACGGAATGTATACACCCGAACAGACAACACCGATCACACAACACAATCTTTTTTTTTTTTATAAGCCCCCGCCTCTAATGTAACGACGCTGCAAACGCACAAAACACACATATGATAATGTGAATATATAGCACAGAAAAACCGAAGCTTCCGCAATACGCAATGCCGACTACTGGAGCTCCACGTGTACGGCGTCCTAACGGAAACCTATTACGGATGTCACAATATTACAATCGCCTCCCCTTCCCTACGCAAGCACGCCCTCCGATCTGGCCCCGAAGAGGGATGTTGGCAACATAAAGCAAGATTGCATGACCCTGTCCGGATGCCTGGTCGTGCAAGGACCGACGAAAAAGCATTTGTTTGATTAACTGGCCACAGAAAATCCGGGCGCTTTCGATGCCCTGGCCAAGAACGCCAGTTCAAAACGGCGTAACATATTGCGAACAAAACAAGAACATTGGGAAAAAGCGCACAATGTTCTCTCATTCATACCCGGCACACAACACGAAACGAGTCCACATAACCCGCAGAGTTGAAACTAGCCAATGCTCTCGTAACCGGACTAATGCTCTGCAGTAAAGTGGAGTTCTGGGGCAGTTGATAGGACATGATTTTCATGGAGGATTAGCGCGTGACAGTCGAGGACAAGAGAGGCACACAGGGCGAGCTCTAACTTACAACTGAAATTGGAAGCGAAAGAAATTGTACGAGCTTGAGGAAATAAGTACGCATGCTCAGTTATGCACTGACAAAAAAAAAAATAAACAAACAAACCCGGAAGTGACGAAAGAAATTACACGGCATTTAGAAACAAAGCTTTCCTTTTCAAAACGACGTTTCACTTACGCACTTATCGGTTCCTAACCTATGGATAAATGATATTTCGTTGCTTCCGTTTTCTGTACATGTTTTATCTGTCTTCGGGTGGCTCTAGATTATCTTGGTTCAGTTTAGCTTATCTATCCTCTTAATCCAAATTCAGTGCATATAGCTCAGCATGCGTGCTTATTTCCTCAAACTCGTACAATTTATTTCGCTTCCAATTTCGGTTGTAAGTTAGCGCTCGTCCTGTGTGCCGCACTTGTCCTCGTCGGTCTCGCGCTAAGCCTCCCTGTAAATAAAAAAAAAGTAATGCTGTGCAGCTTGGGATCGGGGCACGAGACTGTCCCCGCTATGCGGAGGCTGATAAAACCGCTACACATTCTCTATTCACTCATTCACTTACGCTTCCATCATCACTCCTTTCTAATACTCTATTCCTTTTCTCTTCGAGCGCTTGGCATCACGCAGACTCGGCGAATGACCTACGGACCTCAGCCGATTAAGCGATATTTTATATTGGACTTTATTACTTGCTCTCTCCTCCTCATCAACCTCCCCCGCTGCCGCACGGCATAGCGCTGTAGCATACGCAACTGCAGCTCGCAAGAAGCACGCGGTAGTTTATATTTAGTCAAGATCGGCGAATAAAACCAAATAAAACAAAATCGTAGGGGCTTGATTTTTGTGTCTTTTCTGGCCTCTATATATAGACGGTTGGGGGGAAGGCCAAGAAGTCACGGCTGCGGCTTGGTTGTCTCTAAGGCCAACACACCGCTCGCAGAGGGGCGCCTGCTGCCGCTGTTGGCACGATGGAAGTCGCTCCACTGCCACCGTTCCTTTGTTTCGTCATCTGTCATTCTCGAGACAGCGGTGCTTCAGTATTGCTTCGTTGCGTGACGGCATAACTTCGAACGAGAAGAAAAAGTTAGGATCACCTTATTCTTTTCGAAGCAACGCCGAGGAAGGTGCCGCTTATTGGCATATCCGCATGTCCCGACAAAGCATCCGTTCTGACAAGCCCTGGATGTAGTTTAGTCAAGCCAAGAGGACTTTGAGCGCCGTGTAGAAATCTTCGCTTGGGAAGCGTGTTCGTAACATACAGCCGTGGGTAACCTTGCGACCAGCATCACGCTTTTAAGCGTAGTATTGTGCGCAAAAGGTAAGTGGCACCGGCGAAAGCTTATTGTGATTCCATATTGCAAGAAGACCCTTTATTGCATGCCGAGCGTATTGAAGCAAAGGCCTCGAGTTTGATGGGGATGGTATTTTGTAGATTTCATGCAGCTGAACTCCAAAGCGATGAATGGATGCAGCTAGCTTAATACCGCTTTGAACAATGTATTGGATATAACAATGGAGAGCCGTAGCACTGCCTACTTTGCCATGTGTTCTATGGTAAAATAAACCGTAAATAACAATGCTCCAACAATAGATTATTAGTTATAACAATTACATTTGGTCACTGAATGCAAACTTTAGTAGGAAAAAAAAAACTTATGAACACTACGACCATGCCAGCCAAACCACGTCACGAAGTCCCAAGAATGATCAAGTCCCTGCGGGACATCATTTGTACTAGAAACATTTCACTCAGCTTTGTGCAGCAGTTGGACGCCGTGCACAGAGATGTCAACAATATTATTGTGAAGCAGTCAAATTAAATTTAAGCTTACTGATTACATATTTTTGCCCGCAAATAAGTGAAAATTGTAAGCTACTTTCCCTTTAATAAAATTTCTTGAGTTTCTCATGCTTTTTTGTTCTACTGTTCTGGCGTAGCCCAGTTGTTACAATTATTTGTTATAACAATGATATTTTTGTGGCACTTCAATATTGCCATAAATGGGTTTGACTGCAATAGCGGATAATCGGATTACGACTGCACTGAAAGGAAGTCCCTAAAGTTGGAAACGAAAATAGCTGTAGATTTCAACGGTACATTATCGCGGGAGGTGGCAGCAACAGTAGTTGTAGTTATGAGTCTAGGTAATTTTAGACGCACCAGTAGTAACGGTAGTAGCGAATGTACCGTCTTTGCCAAAAGTAACCAGGCTGCATGTTTTGCTTCTCGCTTGTATTGTAAAGCCAACATGGATTCCCAGAGTATTACAACTTGCTGAGAAGCGAGGACAGGAGCTCGCCTTTACTTTGCGAAGGAGGAATCAACATTTATTGTGCCCGAAATAATTCGGTGGTGCATGCTTGCACCAGATGGGGTGGTTCCCTAGTTGCGGGACCCATATGTTCCCAGTAGCTCCTGGCCCCTGATTTACAGCTTCAGAAGTGGTACGAATTCTCTGCTAACCGACTGAGAAGCGGAACACGCAGCCTGGTTACTTTTGGCAAAGACGGTACTATTACTGCCACTATGGTACTAGTGTTAATAGTAGTCGTAAGAGCATATTTAAAAATATTGCAGTAGTAGACGTGCCACCTTATTAGCTATATATTAAATATTAGCAGTTATAGTAACAGTATGGGTGGCAGGTGTACTAACAGTATAGTAGTGCTAATGGGAGTAGTAGAGATGTAGTGATCAAGGGATTTGAGCCAATAACGCACCATATTCAAGGATAGGACGTAACATATTTAGTATATGCAATTCAGTGGTAAGCCTTGAAAATTACTGAAAGCTGAAACATATCAAGTGATTGCAGTCCATATTGTCTAAACTTTGTTAAATTTGTAGGCGTACGTCTCAGGATTCTTTTTTTCGCCCGATGCGGGCGCACATACCACTCAGCTTTCTCGGGGCTGAGAAGACGACAGGCACATCATACCTGGCAGCAACCTCTTTTAGGCTGTGGGCGGCACGGTGCGCACATGGACCACCTGTGGTCTCCCTTGCCGAGGCTTAGGTGTGGTGATTTTCTTGCCTTTGATTTTTTCTAACAGCGTCTCTGCTTCGGCGTTCAATTCTAACTGCCTGCTCTATAGTACTGTGGCAAATACGGCAAGTAAGTGTTCGGTCCACATTGCTTTGGATGCGCTTAGCGGACTACTCACGTCAACCATAGAGAGCCGGATGTGAGATATTTCAATATGACAAGGGCTCTCTTCGCTTTAAAAGGTCTGAAAGCTTGAACCTTGTTTAAAATGGTTCAGTACAAAAGAAAGCCCTTCGCCATGACATATTTTTGGCTGGGCTACAGCATTTGTTTTCTGCGTTATCGCTTGGTTCCAAAGAGGGATCAAAGTGATCACATATAGGTGGCCGACATTGAGGAGAAAAACGCAGAGCGTAGGCATTATCTGTATAAATGTAAATAAGCTCTAACATACGAATGAAGGTTGTTGTTAAGCCTTCAGAACGATAGCTAATGGCAGTTTTCACAAAATTTTTAAACAAAATATACAGGCAATGCATAAGTCGACTGAAGATCGCAACCTAGGCACGACTCCGTCTCTAATCAGCCTGGGAGCAAGAGGTTTCTTTGCGCAGGCTTGACTCGCGTTGGTTCATTGAAGTTGGACGGTAGTAATAAATAACTCCGTGCACTAGTCAGTGCAAACCGGCGACAAATCGCATAGGGACGACCGGCGTCCACAAACGTCTGGCGTTCAAGCGGGACAGCAAATGATCGTCGCCTGCTCCCAGCGCGCTTTCAAGATGACCAGCGCTGAGTTTCCCCGCACCTCGGGAAACTTGAAAAAAAAAAAAAAAAAAAATTGCGAGCGTGTCTCGGGTTTAAGCTGCATTGTTGCAGTTAAGCAAGGCCCAGTGGAACTATTGTACGACGCTGGAAGCAAAAATGGTTCGCGATGGTTTCGCTTCCGACCGTCGACAGCTCGGGTTTCAATACAGCAAGCTGAGCCCCATGCACCATTTTACCTATATGGCTTCTTTCATAGACTTGCAGACTTTGAGCGCTGCAGTGGTGTGCTGCCTCACAAGTCACACCGTGCAACAGATGAAATAAGGTTAATGACCTCATTCATTGCTCTGCGGATTCACTTAGGCGCGAGCAGTAAACATGAAATTTTGCTTCGTTCGCTCTATGAATTGTGACGTGAACTCGGAGTGCACCCTGATAGGTTCGCAGCAGCGCGAGTGTAGTAGACGCAGGCTTTTCCGTAGTGTCTGAGTCGCGTGAACCAAAATTCTAAATTCACGCCGAGTATACGTCATTATTACGTCATAACTTTTATTTATCTGGTATTTTTAGTATTGCGGAGATCAGCAAGCGCACGATGTTCTCTTCCTGTTTTCATTTACTGGTAATCAAATTCCCAAGCGTGAAGCGGAAAAAGTGAAATTTTTTCAGTCGGGCCCAGCATATAAACGGACCCCTTGCTGGTGAGTTACCTGGACCCGCCTTGTCGCTTTATTATTTTTTTTTTCGTTCCGCTGGCTCCTGCTTTCTCAATATGCATCCATACGTCGCCACATCGGTCTCTTAAAATTGATGTCTTATTTGGAGGACTTCCAAACACGACTCTTTAAATTAACAAGCACTAATGCGAAAAGATAAATAGCAAACAGTGAAGTATAACTGCTGCATGGGCTACGATAAGGTATAATTTTTTGTATGATTTGCTGAATCATGGCTGCAGTTATATTAATCAACCGAAATTATCACCATAGTCATTGAATCCAAAAGAAACAAGGCTATAACGGTACCGAGTCTTTACCCGAATGAAAGCTCCTAAAATACCGCAATCACGCGACCATCCACGCTGTGACTGGCTAGCCGATCTACAGTTTCTGCACCCAATGCTGCCTTCTCTTCGGGCGGCTAGCAGTGGGAAAGCCATGGAAATAACTCTCTGGCTTTTCCATCTCGTTGAGATAGGAAAAGACCCGCAGCATTATTGCTGAGCTTTATTTTCGTCATAGCGCTACCGTGACGACATCCAAAAGTGCTTGCTACGCAGCAAGCTGCACAATTCTGCTGAGCAAGGTCTTCGTAGACAGGACCGTGGCGCGGCGTTGGGTGACGCGGATGTTGTGGAAATTGTCAATATTTTCACAGGAAAGAGTTTTAACAACGTTCTAGTGTCGCTACGAAGCTGCCAGGAAGGAGCGAACGAACGATTCAGTGCACTGCCTATTGTTCCTATAGCTTAGTTTGCAGCCTCGCCGCAGCGTGGCGTTGATTTCGTGAAAAGGCCTATTAGGCGTAACTCCGGTAAGCCACTATGACGTGGGCGGGACAGGTACTGTGAATTCTTAGAGTAGAAGAGTGGAGTTCAGGCGTAATTGTTACAATAATTTATTATCGTATCAATACTAACAATCGGAGCTTTTCAGGCGGATGCCCCTTGTCCAGTCCAACTTTAATACAAATATTTCTAAGAGAAGAAAAGTGCACTCGACTAATGATGGCTCTGACTTTGTCGTGAATGAGGCTATGTTATGAGATCCTTCCATCTATTTTTTTTTGTTACCAGGGTGTATGCACTGACAGAAGAGCAAAGCTGGGCTACACGAATGTTTTAGGTTAAATGTTCAAAACTAAGCGTTACAAAGGCTCATATTGTGGCAGATTTGGAAGAATGCTGCCGCACTGGGTCGTGCAGTTTATGCTCAGCCGGAAGGTGAGACATGTTGCAAGTATTTCTATTCATTCCTTTATGTCCGTTCTAAAAGACCCTTGAAATAGTGAGTCTCATAGAGGGGCTTGAAAAAGCGCTAATAATATAGACCGACTCTTGAAGATGCCAATTGGTACTTCTGGATATTAGATTTTCATGAAAATTTGGAATACAGGATATACATCTCTAAAATATACTAACTAATGCTACTGAAATATATGTACAATAATGATTTCAAAGTCACTTAACCGTTCCGGTATGAGTAATATACAGAATTATTGGAATACAATGTATACGTGAGACTAAAATTATGGGAAAATACGAGCGCTTTTTTCAAGTTTTCGTATGATTTCGGTTTTCTTAGAGAATCATATGAAGAACCCAGTGTCATACAACGTCCAAATATGCTTGTGAGTATAGCGCACATAGATTCCATATGAGCCATTTTCTTTATGAGCCACCTATAATATATAAAGAATCATTAGAAGTGTCTTACGAAATACGTTTTTCACAAAGAAAAACGTGTTCTGGGAACTCAATTTATTTTCTTTTTTTTTTGTAGTGTTGTGATGAATCTCTAGGGTACCATAGCACGCCAATGTAACTGGGGACTCGTGCTCGAGAAACATAGCCGCATTGCTTAGACGTGGCTGTAACACTCCAACATATCCTTAACAAACAATTCCGGAGCAGCTCGTGACACTGCATTTATCACAGTTTCCAATAACCGCGAGGTTGATGCCCGCGAAGAGATTTCACGGGGACTCAGTGGGATGCTCTCTGATACTACTGAAACAGAGAAACACACGACATCTCTTGCGTTCTGGCGTGATGCGATAAGTATGTCTTTCCTTGGCGTCGTTTTAAAGGGTGGTATATATATATATATATATATATATATATATATATATATATATATATATATATATATATATATATATATATATATATATATATATATATATATATATATATATATATATATTCTTGCATGCCAAGACGAGATCAGAGTGGAATGTTTCGTTCGGACACTTTCAAGACATCTTAAAGAGAACGTTGAGTTACTCAACTTGTAAGAAATGCTAAAGTTTGCTCAAAAATATATCATACAATCTTCAAAGCCGGCATGACACCACGCGGCTCAATCGTGCTTTTTATTGTACAGCTTCCGGGTACAATGGCTGTCGTAAAATCTGGGGCAAATGCCTTTAAAAAATCAATTGAAAAGAGTACGTGTGTGCTGTAAATAAAATGACATCAGAAAAATAGAAATCCTATCTCCTCCTTATAATTTGCATAAGTCTCCTTGTCTACCGTGAGGGTGATGCAGCGATGACAATGACATTGCAATTAGTGATAATGACAATGATGACATTGACAATGATAATGAAGGCGCATTTAGTTGATAATGATAATGAGAGTAAGCGTGATGCACCGTGTGCACCAGCAACGCTTAGGCTTTTGTATTTCTGCAGTGTAGATACCACAGTACTCTCGGAATATTTTTCTTGCGCTTGCAGGGCATCGGTTAACCAGATAAGGCTGCGTATAAAATGATGTTGAAACAGAGCTGAAACGACGAAAAGAAGGAACACAATACAAGCGCTGGACTTAACACATGCGCTTTTTTTGTCCTGTCTCAGTACTGTTCCAACATAATCACGAATGAACAAGCCGAGCTCCCCACTCTTCTGAGGTTTTAAACGCTTAGTACTTGAAAGGACAATACTTTAGCGCTTCAATGATCGATATCGATTCCGTTTTTGAAGGGAACCAAGCAGCAGGATTGTTCCTTGTCTCGTTCTACACTCACATTTAGGCTGAACATACTGGGCGTTAGAAATGCGATAGTACACAAGTCCGCCATTACATGTCCTCTGGTCTCAGGAGTGCGAAGGCATAATTTTCGCCTTGGTTTATGACGGAGCCTGCGCGAGATGTGAAACAGTGATAGCGGTTCATCCATAGGTAAGCACAACTTTTACCTGCTAAAGCTAGAAGTGTCTTCGCACAAAAATGAACTTAATTGGCGCCAGTGTGTGTGTGTGTAGACACATTCCGACTTCATTTCCTAACATGTACTTCACACAGGTTTAATCAGTGTCACACGTAACTAACTTCGACTAACCCTTACCTAAGCCATGATCAACGGTATTGATGGCAGTCATGATCACTCATAGCAAGTCGTAGTATAACCATGTGTAGCAACGCAAGGCTTGGTTGTTGCCATAGCAACACTCGGCTAGGCGGACGGAAGATGGAAATGACGAAATTCAACCCTAATAGGCTAGAAGCGCTTTCGCCCTGAAAGATTATCTCTTCGACCTTTTTGTGCTATTCACCCTTGTTGACAAGGCGTTAATAGTGGTGTTTAACAGCCACTTCGACCGAGAAATGCTAAATGGCAACTGTAAACAAATGCAGAACGAATTCGTTTTCCCAATATGTTTACACCCTTTAGACCAATTCTGAGCATGCTTGACAGGTCCAGTGCATAGCAAGATTTCCCACTTTAATAAGATTTTCTTGAATTTTGTACAGCCGACAGCGATAGCTTTCGGGATGCATGTGCTCACTAACAAATCTACTGCTCCAGTTCTCCCTCCCTGGAAATTTATACAGTTAGGAGACAACAAGCCAACTGACATCCGCAGACCGACGTTTGCCAACTCGGCATCGTTGCTACGCCAGACATTTGAAGAGCAAGATACTCACCTGACTCAAGATTCCATAGTAGTGTACGTAGATGGAAGCCTGCAAGGCTGTGAAGCCAAAACGGCAATCTACTGTCTACGGAGACCTAGCCTGAATCAGACAACTACGTTTCAGCTTTCGGAACCACTTACATCTTTACTTACTTACATCTACGCAGGGACCTCATCATCGCTCACTTCTGGACTTCATAAAATCAACCAACCTTTTTTTATTCATTTATTCATCCTTCATCTCATAACCTACTAATGCCCTGAGGCAATAAATATCGACTAAACAAACAAAAAAACAAACAAACAAACAAACAAACAAACAAACAAACAAACAAAATAAAAACAAACCTACTGTACACCTCTACATCGCCAAGCAACTACTTTTATCTGCAACACGTGTCCAAGCATGTACGCGTCCTCAGACTAACAGGCATTTCAGGGGACTGTTTAGCATACAACTATGCCAAAATAACTGCGTTTCCACGCTGCTTGTCCTACTAAGTTTTTCGGCCGACTTCCCCTCATCGAGTCCTGTACGTTGGTAAGCGATCTCAAGCACCCTTCGAAAAGCGCAAAAAATGTCTGGCACGAGGAGAGGGGAATGCCATCATTGGTAGGCAGTCAATGGTAGATGATGCCAGGCGAAATGCAGCTAAGGCAATGATCACGGCTACAAGTGACATTGAAGCATTCGATATTTGAAATGTTTCCCTTATGAAATGCCAATCAGTATAGCTAACAGCTGCAGTTAGTATAGGGTAATTAGTTGCGCGCGCGCGCGCACGCACGCACGCACGCACGCACGCCCCCCCCCCCCCTCATATATATATATATATATATATATATACATATATACGCACGCACGCACGCACGCCCCCTCCCCACCCACACGCACATATATATATATATATATATGGAGCAGGATTCTAGACACGGAGATCGACAATGCAGCACTGCTTACCCAACAAAATCAAAATAAATATTTCGCGCATCAATACCGGGATAACATAATTTGATTACAAATCAAAGGCAAAGTAGATGCAGTGCGTCGTACCAAAGCGATATTCAAAATAGAGGAATTGTTTATGACCAAGCATAATAGCAATTTTTACTTATATTTAGCAAAGATATATAAGGAAATTACAGCCTTATTATGATACATATACGGCAAGAGCGAACTGTCACTGGCACCAAGGAAAGCATGGAAGGCTTTTTATTTTGGCGTTGATCGATGTGAAAAAATTTGAGGACACTTAAGCTCATGCACCGTTGAAGATATGACGCGATAGCGTTTCATGTACGTGTTATTACTTTCTTAATTTTTGTTTTATTTATACACCGGGACTTAGTATCAGCAAACACCGAGCTTCTATTCTGAGTAGTTTGACTTATTTGAATGCATTGCACTTTTTCATGTATTTAATAGAACAATTACAACTCTAAGTTTTCTAATTAGCATCATCAAGCATTGGATTTTCATTTTGAGTTTCATATCTTCAGGTATTTCAAATAATTAATCGGTTAATCCTTTTAAATTTTTATAATTCGCATCATCAGGCATTGGCTTTTCATTCTGAGCATTTTGACAGCTTTGATTCCCTTTTTCCAATGCTCTGTTTTTCAATTACTTATTTGATATATTGCACATTCTTAGATTTCTTAATTAGCATCTTTAAACTGCGGCTTTTCATTCAAGCATTTTGATACCTGTGAACCCCGTTTTTCCAGTTTTTCATTTCCCAAATTATTTTCGGCAAATATTGGATGAATTTACTCTAACATTTCTTAATTAGCATAAACAAGCATTGAATTTTTGTTTGAAGTATTTGTCCCTTTATATCTCCTTTTTCTAATTTGCATTCTTTTCAGTTATTTCAGTTATTTAATTAATCACACACTCGCCATTTTCTCAATTAGCAAACGTTGCGCCTTTTCGTTCTGAGAATTTTGACGCATTTGAACCCATTTTTCCATTTAAAAATTTTTCATTTGTTTTAATAATAAGTTCACCAATTAAATGCGATGATTTCATCAGCTTGCCATTGCATGTCAAACATCAATCAACCATATACTAAAACCACAAAGTACCACGATACGATTATGTTTACGCAGCCCCCGATTATTTCCGAAACGCGGTGCCGACTACTACTATACTACGCCGAATGCTTTTAGACCACACGAGATGTACATGTCATCGCTTAAAATAATTTAACCGGGGAGGTAATGTATCAGAAATTTGTAGAAGAGAAAAAATATAGTAAAAGCTACGTTGAGATACTAACCCGCGACCTCCAAATACCTTTTAATTTTTCTTAGCGTGAGCGGCTTTTGGCTCTCTTCGTATCTCCATCATTTAGCAGAGTAAATCGTTCGCACGTTTTTTCTATGGATCTGAATTAGTCACTCAGGTAAAGGTAGTTATAAGTAGTTGCAGGTAAATGTCGCAAGTGGCTTTTATCGGATTGTTGCTAGTTGGAACCCCTAATGCACTGAAGGATAATGAGTGACTACGACATATTACGTTATTGACTATCTTCGCTACTTCCATTTCGGAGGAAAGCGTTAAAGCATATTTCGTCAGAGCATATTTTTGAAAGTCGAAGTAAAGGAGTGCTTGATTCGTGCAGAATAAACTGAACTGAACATGAACTCAATCTCAAAATAGAGCGTTTCCGGTATTATATCAAATGATTCAGCATTATATACTCTTTTCTTCCTTGTGAACTGCTCAGGCTTACACAGAAGGGCCTCAACTGCTTTCCTTATATACAACGGCTCTCTCAAGAGTCATCTGTTGTCTCCAGCGCTTAATGAACCTATGTAATTGCGTGAGCGGAGGTATGGGCCTTTCATCACACGTGTTCCCGTCACGCGTGGAGGCGTTCCCTTCCTCATGTACGTTTCCGCGATATCGACGCTAAACACAAGGTCACCTTTTATCGCGGCCACTCCAAAAAGTCCCTGAAGAGGAAACATGATAGTGTTGCCGAGCGTTCTAGTGCCCCGTTGCGGTCAGGAGGGGCAAGCAACATCCCGGATTGAATCGTTCTCCTAGAAGTCGAAACGAAAGATCAGTGTATCGGAGAGAATGCGTCGATGCCGTGAGCGCCTTCGTTAAGGAAGCGGCGTTAACACGCCCTAATGGTAGTCTATCACGGGTAAGTACGCGGGCGACGTAATTCGCCTTTGCGACTCTTGTTGCGCAACCGATGCAACCGACGCTTTTGCGAATCGCATGATGCAAGAGCCGCTCCAGTAGTGCGACCGCTTAGCGGCGCCCTTTCGTTCCGGATTCTCGGGTGAGGAAGACACGCTGTGCGAAACTGCTGAGCCGCTTGCGTTCCTATCAGCGGTAGGACTGCGCACGCTGGGACACTCGTCACAAATTTTTACTTTCCCGACTTCGTCGGGCGGCCGTGATCAGGTGATGTCATTCGTCTCTCTTTTTTTATCTCAACGCTTTGTAACGTCAAAATGCGGTAGAGCTGCTTTAAAGTACTTTGTGAAGGAGCAGTATACGCAACGTGGCCGTGAGGCACAAGCAAATTTTAGCGATCTTTGCGTAAACATGTCAATGCTGTGAACGTTTAGCTGCGGTAATAAGGCATAATATTTGCTGTGACGGATTTTGTGCAGATTTTAGCCTTAACTTTCATGGGATCCTTTCATACCGGCAATGAGCTGCGTTGAATGCGCCACAGGCCATCACAAGGGGTTCAAGAACTATCGTCATGCTTCACTAAAGCTTTGTGGAAGACGACGACGTCTTAAAGAATTCTATGCACAGTTTGCAGCGTAGCTGACCTTAACGCACTTCGGGGTATAAACTGATATACAGACAGGCTAGGCAGCGGTCAAACAAAATCCAATTTATTTTTTCGATAATTGCATTTGCAGTTTATTTTGCAGCAAACGCTGGTAATACCTTCACAAACGTATCAAGCATGCCAGTGTTTAAAACCTAAGACGCAGCGATACTACTGACCAGCACTGAATAATACTGAGCTTCTATTTACTTGGTCTAACAATTTGGTCATGACATCATTCAAGCGTTGCGTACTGGCGCACGGCATTCGCTGTCTAAGGATTTGATGATAAAAGCAACTTACGCGTGAGCAGCTTAGTTTTTTTCTTTTCTCTTCTGGTAGGAATTAAAGTTCGATCGCGTGCAGTGATATACAAATATACTCTCTCTCTCCCCCTTTTTGCGGTGTGTGTGAGAGGGTGTTACCTCATCCTGTGCACAGCGCGGAAACCGACCCCTCTGCTGTTTATCTCGTGATCTGGCGCCTGGGAGTCTAAATCCTAGACATATGTGGGACCTCGCCCCGGCACCGAGAGAGAGAGATTCGCCTGCGGATCACATTCACTTTTGCTTCGCGAACTGAAAGACAGAATGCGTGTGTGCTGTACCCTTGTTTAACCTCCCCACATATAAGGTAAAAGTTCAATACAATTTAGTCGTTTTGTTTTAAAGAAACTGTCTCCGTGAAGTCATTGCCTATTCCCACAACAGTAGTTTGGACAGCTCATTATAGCTGGCGTCAGTTCTAGAGCTAAGAACTAGACTGCTTTAATGATAACGAGTACTACGCCGAGCATCACTACTACTGAGCATCAGCCTGGCAAGGTGCACCACAATGCTTTGCTTTTCAATCTGCATGAAATGGAAATCAGTTACGAGATTTTGAAATGTATACAGGCCTACCTCACTGGCAGTAAACGGGTTGCACGTGCAGAGGATATAGAATATGGATTATTGGATGTACGCTCGTGCGTACCAAAGGTGCCCGTGCTCGGACCATTGCTTTATCTGGTCTATAATAATGTTGTGACTACTATTGAACTACATGTAAAAACTAACCTGAAAATTTGAACACATATTACAAGAAAAAAGTGCACTTACCTCCCAGTATTCTTTAGGTAACTACTCGTTGAAAAATGCGAGCAGTTTTAAATGTTTAGGGATAACTTTTGCATATGGCTTAAACTGGCGCGTGCATGTCGAAGCGGTTTCATCAGCAGCTTTTAAAAAGCTATGTTTTTAAGAGCAAAGCTGTCTAAAGAAAAGGGCTTGAATTTGTTGGCTAATCAGAATTTCATTCGTCCAGTGCTCCAGTATGCTTCAGCTGCCTGAAATTCTCACTAAACGATGCTGCAAGGTAATCTCGAGAAGATACAGCAACCCGGGGCACGTTTTATCTGTGGCAAGCATAGGAGGACTCACGCTGTCACCAAATCACCAAAATGTTGCAGTACAGCAATCTTGGAAGGTTTTAAGTAAGAAGGAAAAAGCAAAGGATGAAATTATTGCACAAATTATTTCATGAAAAGATAATTAAGAAATAGTACTGGCACGCACTTGCTAAGCTTAGCGCCAGGTTGAATCATAGCGCCACAATAAGGCCATACTTCGCACGCGCTAGCGTACTTCGCTTTTCCTTTTTTCTTCGTGTAGTACAGCTGTGGATAAACTTCCTGCTCATGTGGGAAGTTCCAGTAAGACAAGATTTCATACAAGTGTTCACGAATATTTTAATGAATACTAACATGTTTCTGCCGGTTCGTAGCGTTCTATTACTTTGCAGGTGCACTTTTGCTTTCTATGAATTTGTACCAGCATAGCAGTTTTTTTTGAGATGGCGTGTATATAATTCCAACTCAATATGTTCATTTTATTTTGTTGTATTTGGAATTTTTAGCATATGTTATTGATTTGGTATTCCTCATTTCCTCCCTGTCCTATGACTCATACTAAGGACTGACAGTTTGAAGCAATAAATAAATGCAGAAGCGTTTCTGTTTAAGTGACTTGGTTAAGAAGTGCTTCTAGATTCTCGCAAGTCTGACCCTTTGCAATGCAATTGAGGGTAAAGATTTCTTACAGTGAGAAGTTCAGTTTTCTTAGGCTAGTCCTCTCATAAGTCGCTTTAGCGATGCAGATTTATCTTCATCGTACATTCTAGTGGCATTCTTAATCATGTTTTTCTTTGTTCCGTGTGCGCAATATCCCTTTAAACTGCCGCTGATTGTTAAGGCTCATGGGTGCTGCCCGCAGGATCTGTGTGCAAGAAGTGACAACAGGCAGTTATAACGTTATTTCGTGTCCATATGGTCACAGCAGTTCCTTGGGCAGCCTTAAAGGTGATGTCGTACCATTCCAATATTGCATTTCAATAATATTAAGTAAAGGTGTTCACTGAGAAGTAAGACAGACACTTCGTCTTTCTCTTCCTTTCTCCCAAATTCGGACCAACTACAGAGGTTTAGGGCTTCACCAAACTCTGTGGCACTCTCTCGATCCTAATTAAACCTCTAATAAATCAATGTCAAACCATGCCACATCATGCTAAACAGTGCCTTCTCACGTCTTAATTGGTTTGACTGGAGGAAAACCATGGTAAATGTCTTTTTTTTTTCGATGTATTGCGTACACTCTCTTCAACTACAGGCTTTGTTGAAAGAATGGATACCACCAGATGTACGTACTTCCGAGAGATGAAGCCTAGTTTTTGTCCTTACCGTCAGCAGCACGAATGTGTCGAAGGGGACAATGATTATTGTGCTCACCTTTCTGACGTTTTATTTCCACGGGTGCTAGGGAATCCAACAACACGCCTTCGAATGAAACACTTTGCTCTGTTTATTTTTGGCAAAACTTGCAGTATATTTTATCTCCTCGTACTACCGTTATGCTTTTCCCTTAGAAGTATGACACTGAAAAATGTAATATGTTATTGTTTTTTATAATCCCATGTTTCATGAGACGTACATATGAGTTGTCATAATGAACTGAAATGAGAGCAGTATGCGATGGGGTACCAATGTTTTAACTCGGATGCTTTCTGCTTGCATAGTGTGACATCGTCACTCGCCATGATACGGAACCGCGTCGACTGCCGGTGGGACGTGGCCGCCGTGGCGTCCATAGCCGGCTTCTTCGCCATCGCCACCAACCGCAACATGGGCTGGTTCTACGTTGCCTACATGGAGGAGTTTGGGGTGGACCGTCGAGGTGCCTCATGGCCGGGGTCTGTCCTCTCCTCGACATTCCGCTGCTCTGGTAAGATAAGCACTCGGCTTCGAGAGCCGCAATAGGCATCTCACAAAGTTATCCCGAGTTCTGTGGTTTTAAGGCTTTTCAGGACACAATTGTAAGGTTGTGCACTGTACGTCACAAACTCGATAAAAATTTTCCGGGACTCTGCGACGTGTAGCCGTCATTTGTTTCAGACGAATTCGGCAGTCCTCACGTCACAACAAGGGCTTAGTTTGCCTGATGGCCAGCGAAAGAAGGATGCTTTAGATTAGTTTATGGGATTTATAACGCCCCAAAGTAACTGTCTATGGAGACGCCGTGGTGGAGGGCGTCCGAAATTTCGACCACCTGGGGTTCTTTAATGTGCGCTGACATCGCACAGCACAAAGGCGCATAGCTTTTCGTCTCCAATGGAAAGCGGCAGCCGCGGCCGGGATTCCATCCCGTATCCTTGGGCGCAGGATCGAGAGCCCTAACTACTGAACCACCGAGGCGAGATTCGCGTCGACGGTGTCAGAATTTTGGGCTTCGGCGTTGACGTTGTGAACGAAAAATCGCGGACGTGTCTGTGGAAAATGGTAGTCGACAGGTGACACCTCTGTGCACTGATTGGCCGTCGAGTGGTGTGACATCCACAGATCACCTGACACGGTCGAGTCTGCAGGCCTTCCTTTCTTGGGCCTCGTCTTTCAGATGGGAGGGCGAGATCAGAATCCAGCCTTTAGAACTCTTCGATCCCGAATCAGACTGTCTGCTCAGGCCACACAGGCACTTTCGCATGGCTTCGTTAACGCAGGGATTTATATATATGTTGGGTTGTCGTTCACATTATTGATATCAGCCCATTTATGCTGGGACTGTGTGTCAATCAGATGTTTGAGATCGTAGAAGCAAAATAAAAGACTACTGACTGAGCGAGTATCAAAGACGGGAGGTAATAACGTTGTCGCGGCGTACTCTTCAAGGCGGAACTTACGTGTCCCCTCCTCCGCTACCAGGTTTTCTAGGCCGTACTAAGGTTATTTTACACTGAGTCTCCGCATATGTTTTAGCTTTAACAATAACAGCAGCAACAACAAAAAAATGTTGAGATGACGTTTCTACTGCTTACTTTGTCAATCTTATTTATTTCAGCATTAAAATTCTCAGCAAATTTGATCCCTTTTATACAATTTAGAATATATCTGCAAAATATAGATAAACGCTGCCTCGTTTTGAAAATAACGTATAGGTTACACCGGCTGCGTGGATCACTTGTGCGCTTAAAACAATTCCTGGAATGGAAATAGTAAGTGGTGCCTGATAAGTTCGTTCATTCTTCACACTGCTCGCAGCCGGAAAAGCTAGTTTAACTCTGATGCCGGTGTCACATGTCCATGTTCTTAGCAAGAAAAGCTGTGGCCATTTGGATGTCTGTTTCTAGGAAAGGAGAAATTTATCAAACGGTGCTAATGCAGGCAGTGCACCCACAGTTATGAGCTTATCGAATGGGGCCTACGCGAATAAATTTCATTCGATGAAAAATCTGGGCGGCGTCCTGGGGAATCAGTGAATGGCTGCACTCAGAACTCTACTCTGGACCATCCCGCCTTTCAGGCTGCACGTAAAGGCTGGGGTGGGATTTTTCTCTTTGTTTTTCTTCTCTCATTGGGCATCATAAACTTTTCGATGCGGGCATTCGAAAAGTTCCCCGTGAGAAACTTCTTGATTATAAGAAATTAGGCTTTTGCACTTGTAATATTAATGGTGCAATTGAATCTATAACCAAATATAAGGCTATTCAAGTTATTGTGTAAAGCAACCTGGTAAACTATTGACTCTTTCAATATAACATATACTAATAAATTTGAGTGTACTGTCATTCTCACTTTCACATAATGGATGTAAATGTTTTACAGTTAGCTTACGAAAACAAAAGTAAAGTAGTCCTTGTGTTTAGTTAGAATTTACGTGATCAATGACGAAAAGGTACAGGCGCCCAAATGTTTAGCTAGCGTGCGTGAGCGGCGACTTTTCCGTGCGACGGGGCGAGGCTGGAAACAGTTTGAGGCTAAGCGCACGCCGACAAATCGCGCTCAACTCGGCCTGTTGTCTGCTAGGCTGTTCCTTCTTAAGGACGTCACCTCACATTATCACACCTCAGACGAACAGACAGCGTGAGTAAACGAATGGTTTTGCTCAGATTTTCTTTCCGAGATCAGTACGCTGCGTGCTGATAACTACCCTTTCTTTCTAGAGATGAAAAGTGCCTTAACGCCAGGAAGTAACAGTTCAACGTATACGCGTTCTTTGTCTTTTCACATCATGGAGCGTGTTCGGCGTATCTTTATATTTCACCGACAATTTGGTTGCTGCGACGCTGACCTTCGAAAAATAAAACCTAAGCAAAACCATTCGCCAACTGACGCTGTCTGTTCGTCTGAGGTGTGATAATGTGGAGTGACATCATTAAGAAGGAACAGCCTAGCAGACGACAGGCCCAGTTGAGCGCGATTTGTCGGCATCATCATCATCATCAGCCTGACTATACCCACTGCAGGGCGAAGGCTTCCCCCATATTTCTCCACTTAACCCGGTTCTGTGCTAGCTGCATCCACTTGACCCCTGCGAACTTCTTAACCTCATCTGCCCACCTAACTTTCTGTCGCCCCCTGCTACGCTTTCCTTCCCTTAGAATCCAGTTTGTTACCCTAAGCGACCATCGGTTATCCTCTCTTCGCACTACATGTCCTGGCCATGTCCATTTCTTCTTAATTTCCGATAGAATGCCGGTAACTTGAGTTATTTTGCTGACCCACTCTGCACGCTTCCTATCTCTTAATGTTACCCCTACCATTTTTCGTTCCATAGCCCTCTGGGTTGTGCTTAATTTAAGTAGAACTCTTTTGGTTAGCGTCCACGTGCGCTTAGCCTCAAACTGAATCCAGCCTCGCCCCGTCACACGGCGCTGACGCACGAAAAATTCACCGCTCGCGCACGCCAGCTAAAGATTTGGGCGCTTGTACAGCAGTTTATAGATGTACGAAGCCAATCGTATACGCCACTTTGCACGGTGTGGAAGATTTCACGATAGACTCAATTTCGTGCTTCTTGCTCATTTCGTTTGCAATGCGCCCTTTCGTGCATTTGAGAAACCTAGGTGAAAGCACCTTCTAGGCGCTGTCCGGCATCTCAGTTGCACTCGATTGCACGCCCGTTAAGCATAGCCGATTTCGCTTACTTTCCTTTCAACAAACACGTTCTTGCGGAAGGAGTATGTACTGGGAGCGGCGTACCGGCTCGTTAAGATAGAGACGCGATAAACGTACGAATACCGTAGAGTGCCTGCAGCCACGGACGACGCGTAGAATAGATGCTGCGCAGATTATAAATCAGTGACGTTCGCCAATGACTGGCGCTTTGCCTAGCGGTCTTTATCAAAAGTCAGCAGCCGAAAGCGTGCTCGGCTGAAGTTGCTGACGGGGCAAGTAGGATATAGTGGGTAGCTTTCTATTTCCCCCATAAATCTGCCGTTAAGTTCGGGACTCTAGCGTTGGAAAGAAATAGCGTAGAGCCTAACACCTTTCCTTCTAGCCCTTTAGAGCCACATGAGGTTACAAATGATATAAGGACACGTATTACAAGCTGCTATTAAAGGCACATGCCCTAGAAGATTCGCTTGATGAATCTGAAAAAGTCTAAGAATAAGTTTTCGCAGTCGTCCAAGTTGCTGTAACGTTACCTTGTTGTTGCAGTAACTAAGAGATAAGTGCTTTACACACTGAGGAAATGTTTAATATTTAAATCAAACAGAACATTAAAGGGGCGTTATCAATGATGGCATGATGTTGAAACGATATATTTCAAGCAATATTAAAAGTACATTTTATGTGCTGCGCCCAATGTTTTATATTTCTGGCAATAATGATATCCTTCAACCAGCAAAATATACCAGTTAAAGGCTGTGGATTCTGACGGCAAATATATAACCGTCACAATCAATCTAACCACTAAACATTACTTACTGGCAATTCAGCGCTAAGGCTATTGAGCTATGCTTTATTAGGGAACCTGAGCTGCCCCCGCGGCACTGAAAGTATCTGTTGGGACCTTAACAATTCGTCTGTTAAGCAGCTGGGGTGGCTGCAGAAGCAAGATCATACCAGGAACCAATGCAGGCAAGCGTTTGGCACATAGCACTCCTTGCCTAGCTACTCTCGACGTAGCTTTAGTTAGCTGACGAACATTCCATGTGTTGACAAATTCGACATTTGCGCCAAAATCTTCTCGATTCTCGCGCTATGATCGCCAGACCTCACAGTACGTTACTCTAGAAAGGACCATAGAAAAAAAAAGCATGAGCTCCTGGAATCAAATTGAACGTCACCACGAGGGGAAGGGGTGGGGGGTATTGGTTATACTGCAAGCGGACTGTCAATTAAACCCGCGTGCTCTCATTAATGGTCGATCTGGTTCTGTAGGGTTAGTTTACCATTGAAGCCAAAATTCCACATATATTCAATAATTGTTGTTTTTAAAGTACCAAACATAACAAGTACATGAATGTTCACTTCTCTGTTCTTCGTAATCTTTTGAAAAACAGACTGAAAAGCAGTGTGTTTAGTATGTAAGGTTATTATTATCATTTGAATAATCACTGGCATTATTACTATATTTGTATTATTATTCAGTTACAAGGTTTATATAAGTAAAAATAAGGCTATCATAATGCTTATCTACTGCCTAGGTGTACATGGGCCCTTTAAGCGGATGCCATCCTGCTGTACATGCAGATGGCCTCCGTAGCTCGGAAGCAATCCTCTTTTGTTACGCCTTTCAAGCTCCTGACAAGTGCAGTGTATTGTGTTCTGTGTAGTGATTTGTTCCGACTTCTGCGAAAGGAGATACGATATCTAGGTCTATTGACTGTCGCTCTATCTTGTATTGCCTCATCTTTTTTTTCTTCGGAATATCAGGTCATTACTTCACAAAAAATAAAAAAGCCACAGTTTCCCGCGCTTGAAGTTTTAGCGACAGTCGCTCCGTAGAATGACAATAGTACTCGAAATTGAACTTCAATGGGCACTTCGTCTAGCAATTAAAAGCAGCGAGTACTTTTGAAAAAAAGAAAAAAAACAGTGTACATTATAGGAATAAAGTAGTAATTATTCTAGTTTTATTAGCATTTCTGCTACTGCGGTTGCAGAAAATATATTTCGGTGCTGCTTTCTCTGATTCACTGGATTACGAAAAGTCAAAGCAGGAAACTCTCAAAAGCAATATAGCAAAAATGTCAAGACATATTAAACAGCAGGTACCTTACAATATATATATATATATATATATATATATATATATATATATATATATGTGTGTGTGTGTGTGTGTGTGTGTGTGTGTGTGTGTGTGTGTGTGTGTGTGTGTGTGTGTGTGTGTGTGTGTGTGTGTGTGTGTGTGTGTGTGTGTGTGTGTGTGTTTGGGTTTTGTGTGTCCATGCAACCACCGTGCCTCTTTCTTCTCTCGTAAGTTATCCATCCAACTACGCTTCCCTAAAAGTGAAACGGGGATTATTTTCTCTGCACTTTGGCACCTGTCCTTACGTGGCCGATTGTCGCCGCCCACCATGGTTCGCGGTTGGCATTTTATGTGAAGTTAATTTACTGTAATTAAACTCAAATATTAATGTCATTGTGGCAGATGGAAAATGAAATCTGGGTAATTGTGGTGTTACGGTGCATGGAGTCAATTAGGCGGCGTTATTTACGGCTAGAAATGCATATGTAAATCATATTGCATCTTTCGCTATAGAAGGACATGTAAAATATTAGTGTATCTGACCCCTTGCGCGGTGATATCCACGTGCTGCATTCACAGGTCTCCTTGTCACCCTGCTGCACAAGTATCTCTCGCTCTTCTCGATCGGTCTCCTGGGAAGCATCTTGCTCTGGGGAAGCATCACCGCATCTGCCTTCGCTCCCAGTATTGAGTGGATGACTGTGGCTATCGGCGTTGCATACGGTAAGGCAAATTGCGTAGTAAGTACAGAGACGGATTCGATAAGGTTCTTCTTGAAAACGAAGCAAAAGGAGCACGAGTTAAGGGGAATCCTTACCTGCTACTACATGTTCATGCAAGTCCTTTTGTGGGAACGTTGGCTAGCTGGTTTCTGGTCGAGTGTTGTTTATTTTATTTACGTTTCATTTTATAATACGTTTAGTAACGCAGATGCCCTTCTCACAAGCCATTACGGACAAATGAACAGCTTTAGCCGAGGCGAAGCGCATTGAAAGTGCTCTCTCATGTTGCCGATGTTCCCTAATGGCATCTGCGAAGCGAAGCTCTATTGTTACCGTATGCCAAGCGCTTCTGGGACTGCTGGGGAAGTCAAGTTAAGCTGACCGCATTAACAACTTTTTTTCCTGATGTCTCGAGTGGCATGGCCGTGGTTATAGAGGAAATGAAGGAGGTAAAGCTAGTTAATTATGTTTTCGAGCTTTGTTGTTTAGCCTCTAGACTTCTTGAGTAACCGTGTAGCCAGCATCATGAATCGCAAATTGTCGCATATTGTAGTAGACCCAAGGCTTAGAAGTGGCTTTTCAAATTTTACGATTCACTTTATGCACTTTATTATAATTGCAATGAAACAACGGCAGTCATAGACTATTTAAAAAAGCACTCCGAAAATCTTTCTTAGAATCCGTAATGTCATATTTGCTTCCATAAGTGCAGTCTCAATGTCAAAGCGGAATACCTATGCTCGAAAGTCTTTTACTTGTTCTGGGCATAGGCAAGGTCATCAATGTTTGAGGTCGGGCTCGTTGGTTTTTGTTCAGCGTAAAATTCGCGCACTGAACAGGATACAAGAACAGCACACAAAATGAGCGCTATTACCTGCTAACCTTCTATTGCAAGCGTGCAATAGAACGTTAGTTGGTGGTAGTCTCATCCTGTGTCCTCTTCTTTTGTCCTAGTACGTGCGTGAGCTCCAGTTATGGTGCATAGGCAAGGTCTTCGTTGTCGAGGAAGGGACCCGCTTTGTATTTGTACTACCTCAGAGCCTCGCTACTTCAATGAGCGTCTGCTTGAGCGCTGCAATGAAAGGGGCGACTTTAAGGTGCGTATTTGACCTCCTGCTTGGG
Source organism: Amblyomma maculatum (assembly GCF_055883805.1). NCBI lineage: Eukaryota > Metazoa > Arthropoda > Arachnida > Ixodida > Ixodidae > Amblyomma > Amblyomma maculatum. The sequence goes on along the minus strand of NC_139345.1, from coordinate 130,742,812 downwards.
TCCATTGAGTCTGAAATAAGCACTTTATTGGTTTTGCCGATATCCACCGCATGAAACAACCAGTAAAATGGGAATAATTCTCACTTGGGTCATAACAGCAGTCAAAATTGAGACTGCTGTTATGACTGAGACTTAGTTTGTTGCTATATGGGGTACTTTCTAGGTTGTCGGTGGTGCTTACGGTGAATGAAAACTGCTGTCTTTGAAAGTACGTCGGGATATAATGACATCACTTTCAAGTTTCGCACTCAATATGCAGTCTATGGCAACCTGTAGGAGAGTCAGAAGAACCTGCCAGAAAAGCAAATGTTAAACATTATGTGTTGCTCGAAAAGAATAATAGTTTACCTTACCTAACGTGGGCATTGTTACACAGAATGATATAGAGATGCGCGAATCGTACTTTTAAGGCAGAAACATTACCACCTGCATTCTTGGAATTCGCCAGGGTGGCTTCGAAGCCTCCTTTGAGCAACCGCTCGAAGAAGAATAAAAAAGTAAAACTGCACTCGTCGCCGATTGCTTGAAACCGAGGGCGAGACAATAAAAATCTTAACTGACCACTGCTTAAGCAACTGCACAATTTCGTTTTCTTTCTTTATTGCCTTCATTTCGCAAAACAATAGCCGGTCTTTGACTTGCAAAGCTGCCAGTAATTTAGGCTGTGCTTAGGATATCGTCGTCTTCATCGCCTTCATAGCATCGGACAGAATTACACTAAAAACCTTTTTTAGGCCTGGTTCATCCTAATAAAAGCCTAACGCAGCCGTTACATGCTTAGTTAAATGTGGAAATGCGTGGCAAAGCAAATCTAAACTAGTGCGAAACATTGCTTCTGCACATGTATCCATGCGTAATTTGGCTATAACTCCGCCTAACGTTTTTTTTTTGCACCGAATGGAATAGTAACACTGCGAATAAAAATCAATTCGTATACAAATCAGTTGTAAGAGAAATGAATCGAATACGATTGGCGTATATCTGGGAATATTCTCTGCTTGTGTGCATGTCTTTAAATAATGACTGACCGTTCGAGACACCTCAGTCCAGTACTGTGTCGTTGAAGTATATTAGGTGGTAGCCCTTGGAATCACAAAAAAAAAAACCTCAACACTGACCTTCGCTAGCGGATATGCAGGGTCAGTTGAGCGTATGTAATGGATGACCTACATTTCATAGGTAAGTAAAAAATTCTTTTTGCTATCCTGATGATGGTATAGAGAAACAACCAGCAACACTTTTCGATGATTGAGAGGGGCGAGGGCGATCTCGTGTGAACCATATGGCTTCCGATATCGGTTCATCGTGGCAGAGTTTGCTAAACATGGCTGAGCCTTGAGCTACGTCGCCTAATATTGAGGTCCATATATGTAATTATGAACCTTGTCACCAGAATAGACTGTTTCGCGATGCTAAACCCTCCCTAGGGTCAGCATGCTGTGCGGCGTTGCAGACAGCCCTGTTTTTGAGGCATTCGTCATAGAAAACTACGGCATGCCTTAAACGAACTTCCTGACAGTTATTTTAAACTTGAGAACAGATTCGTTTAGTTTTGAATGAATGAAAACAGCGCTTTTTGATTCTTTCAGCAAATGTAACAAAATGGGATTGGATTCGCTATTTGAAGAGTTCGAGTTTTCGCTCACTTCAAGGAAAAACTTATCCCTCTTACTTTACTTCGCGGCACACAAGGAGTTAATATATTGTTACGGCAACGGGTAATTAGACACTGCCCAATAAAGCAGAAAGGGACAGAACGTACTTTCCAACCTTGATGCTGTTTCATGCTATCTACGTTTCTATTTGCGCGCAGGAGTCGGGTCTGGAGTCGTGCTGGTCACGCATATAGTACTGATCATGCAGTACTTCCGCAAATACCGAGGGATTGCAGCGGGTCTACGGCTGTCTTCAAATCCAGTCAGTGCGATCGTGTTCCCTGCCGCGCTGTCGGCACTGAAAGACGCTTACGGGTTCCGTGGTGCTTCGCTCGTGTTCGGTGCCATCACGATGCACGTGACCGCCTTTTGCATAATGCTGAAGGAGCCGCCCTGGCTGACCAGCAATAAAACGAAGAAATCCGTGTTAGCGACTCCAGCGACCGATACTCAGAAAGACTCTTCTAGAAGTTCGATTGGTTGCCATGTCTCCTCTGTCCGGAAGGAGGATATGGTGGCGAGTGCTTGGAGGGTTAACGAAGTAGCCGCGGAAAAGTCAAGAGGAGGCGACGCATTCATTCCGGAGGCACAGGCTTTGATCTCTCCCCTTGCATCAAGCAGAAGCTGCGATGTTTTAGCAAGACAAAACGGTTCAGTTTCTGGCTTGGGCAGGTCCTTGGAATTTGTGGAGAAAAAAATCCTCGGGGTGAGCCAAACGCTGTCTGAGCCAGGTACTCACAAAAAGAATTGGCTTGCCTCAGTTTTCCAGAAAAAGAAGGAAGGCCTGGAAAAGTGTCACTCGGAAGTCACGAATAACGACATTCATGAAAATAACACTGGACAGCAAGGAATGAGCAGCCGCAAAGCTAGCCCCGTGACCAGTCCTTTGCTGCCAGTTCACCACGATACGCACACACTTCGCCAAGGCGCCGAGAGAGACATGAGTGAACAAGATGGCGTTCAGCGCCATGAAATAAGAGGCAATCTTCCCTGGATTTCACATTCACCGTTTTCCTGGTTGTATAAGTTCCTTGACTCGGCGAGGCTTCCATCGCTTAGTTTTGTAGTAGCCGTTCTTGTCTCAATATTGCTGGACTACGTCAACACTTTGCACCTAACAACAATGGTGGACTACGCGCGAGACAAGGGTGTCCCATCCTTGCAAGCGACCATGACGATTGCGTACGCAGCCGCACCGGAGATCCTCGGGCGTATTTTGCTGCCTCTTATCGCCGACCTCGGCTGGACGACGAGGCCCGCCCTCTTCTGTGGAGCTATGTTTACACTCGGGCTACTGTTTGCGATCACGCCAGAGACGATGATGGTTGCGCACGTGGTCGTCCGGGCGGTGTCATCCGTGTCCATGGCGGGCCTGCTGACCATGAGGCAAGTCCTGATCGCCGACTACCTGGGAGCAGAGTCTGTGTCCCTAGTTATGGGAGCATCGGGCCTGCTGCTCGTGCCGGTGCAGTTAAGCAACCCCCTGATAATCGGTAAGTTTAACCGTGCTATTTCTTACCAATACACCTTGGCGCACTTCTACAGGGACAGCTGTAAGGGCGTCATTCTCAGAGATTCGGTCAGCGCCGTCCGTACACACCACAAGGTTATACGTACAACCTGCAAAGACGTCCCGTTGAATATTAAGGTCAACGTGGGTGCTATATGCCACAAAGCCCTACACTCTCAATGGCCACCTATACACTGTTGACAGCTCGCTATAACTTGTATTTCTGGACTCTTAACGCTTATATCGTATAATACATTTCGATGGATGATATACCTCGTGTGACACACGGTCGCAGGCAAAACGCTTGCACATTCAGAACACCCTATACTCCTGCACCAAAACACACGCCCTTTCCCTACGTTACTAAGCTCTCCGACTGTCATCGGAGTTTCGAGGTGCGGCACGTGTAGTTCGTATTCAGATTATCGCAGTTGTAAATGTCAGGCCACGTGTCGACGTGTTTACCTCACGCATGCCGGACGTCCCGATGCCTACGTCACACATAAACGCTCGCCACCAACCCCTAGGGTAAGGCGGCTTGGTTAAAGCGGGGCTTTGTATTTTTTAGAGTGGTCCTTCAGAATACGCGATAGATTACCACTTCATGCTATGTATATTTCAGGTAGTGCAGGCGTATATTGGGAGCAGAGATAAGAGAGCAGCAGTGTGGATGTACCCAAGGGTAATACAGAAACGGGAGCCACATGCGGGTGTCATTAAGACCGTAACTTCATATCCTTGGAGCAGAGTGTGAGTGTCCCCTAAATTTTACCGCGCTCAAATATATTCGCACAAAGAAAAACGCGACGCTTAAGGCGACATCGACGAGATAAAGCAGTTCTATTACACTTGCAAACAATCAAGAGTTGGGAAAGACTAGTGTCTGTTAAAAACCTCTTTGTTGGGAAATGCAAATAGGGCAGGCTCTAGCTGCGCATAAATAAAAAAACATTTATTTCTCTGAAATTATTTACTTGTGCTGCTAGCAAATCTTAACTACCAGCATAATTGTGCTCAAATGCCGCTTTAGCGAGTAACGTAATCTTCGGCCATTTTTGTTTTTCAGCTCTTTCACGTCAGCTTTCTTATGAACTTATACTTTGTTAGCATTCTTCGACTATTTCATTACATTCGAGCTAGGTTTTGAAGAATTGCGTAAGGCGAGTGACTAGATGTGGACTCTCCTGATCCTCACCAGCTACTTTTATTTTTGATATATGTTTAGTTGCTGGTAAGGCTTATTTTTACCTCCTCTCTCGTTGATGGTCGCATGGCCAATTGTACCTTGCTATGACCTCCGAAATTACTGCAGACATCCTGCAGAACTAGTCGATTACGTTAGATATCTCATTCATATTGGCAACGACAATGGACTCATTTTTTTTTTTGTGCGTATGGTAGCGGAAAAAAATTCACAGGATGCAGTATCTTGTCAAACGGTTAATTTACCCCCTGCTTTACTAGCCACCTAATTGTTAATGGTACAGGGACGCGTATCTTCTCATGCGTTTATGACTATAACTCACCTCTTTTGCCAGACCGCCCATCAATATTTTTTTTATTACACTACAAGGCCCAAAATTTCTACATGGCTGTAGGTAATCCAATTTTGATTACTCCTTGTTTGCCATTGACCGCTTTTAGGATTACGCTGTTTTATAACGCTGGCTCGATTCTCTCTTCAATATATCGGCCACCTCGTGCTTCTTACTTAGCTCTGACAATTACACAAGTTTTATAATTAAGCTAAAGTTAAATACATTAAGAGATTATGCCACCATTTTTTTTTAAGTTGGTTATTGGGCTATGCATTATGCACAAAGTGTTTTTGGTATGCGAGCTGATACGAATGATAATTTCAGTTCCTCTGGATTTCCTTGCCCAACGGTGCGTCTCTCCGGTGGATGGAGTAGACGTATTCAGAATTTAAACGTGTTTTCTTTAAAGCTGAAACATGTCGCTGTGAATGCAATAATTTTGCTCATGCCACATTTAGGCCTTATGTCTGAATCTGTAGATGTGCACATTAGAACATATACAATGTTTCATTAACTGTAGTGCTTACAGACTCCATTACCGATTTAATCGTAACTTTTGTAGCAATATGACTAGGAAAACATGAGTTCTTTAAAATTGCCCCCTCTCCTCAGTTGAATACTTATTATGCTTGAGTTGGATTCTACATTCAAGCGGCTCGAGAAGTCTAAAAGCAGTTTTCTGTAGTCGTCTGAATGCATAAATGCATTCGGAGCCCCTGCCATGGCAATGGGTGTTGTTTTTATTCCTCATAACCCCTGTTCTGTTTACTCTGACAACCGTATTATTTACAGCAACAAATCTCACCGTTGCGAAGGCGCACAATCGAATTACTGTCCGTCGACACACTGTTGTGATATCATCCTTTAGCTGTTGTATATGTGCTTTGAGGTACGATGTAAGAACCCCGAAACTCCGCTTCAACTCCACTGCAGGTCATTTCCGTGACAACGCGGGCTCCTACGACAACTTGTACAGGATCGCGGCTGGCATGCTTCTTTGCACTGCTGTCGTGCTTTCTGGCTTCGTCATCTCCTCGCGAAGGAACAAACCCGCAGCTGCAGAGGAGGCCATTTGATGGCCGTGCGGACAACATCCGTTCATGCAACACTTCAGATGCGGCTATCACGAGATGTGCCCAAGAGCCCTCCGCTATTGGTGACGGGTTAGGCCCGAGTGGTATACATGAGGTTCGACGATGTGTGCCCACAGTGCACTCGTATACAGGACCATACGTGTTGCAGGTGGCCACGTCTTCAGAGTTGTGATAAACTACTGATCACAGGAGTGGAGCGGAAACGTGTCTGCTTGCCGTCATACTAAGCCGTGAAACCGTGCCTTGTTACCACTCACGACAAGGCGAACAAGAGGAAGTTAGCAGAGCGCGGGCTGCCATAGAAACTACTTATTTGTGATGCAGTGATTTGCGTGTTTTGTGTGTGTGTACGTGTGTGGCCGATGGAGTGCTGCGCCTTCCAGTCGACCATCTGGCAGCATCCATTGCTTCTATGAATGAACTTGACCATTTTGGTTTGTGTACTATGGCTAAACGACCTGCAAGGTGCATCTATGTGCCGCTGCTGACTTCGGTCACGAAAGCGGGGCTCATTTGACAGTTTGGTGTAAGCCATGACGACAGTCGGACACATCTTGCTGACAATGTACTTAGCGTCGTGTTGATATTGTGGCCAAGAATGGAAGACAGATATTAAGCATCGCCTGCTTCCAAATGTTCGTGTTAAAAATTCCAAGTGAAATGTCTTTCCTGTCATTCTCGCTATATATCCCTTTATTTACACTTTGGATAACGGGTTAACACAGTGGTTAGTCAACTGTTTGACTCTCAGAGGGCTGCATGATTGATCACATAGCGAGGTACTCATTATTGTCGGTCTTTATTTATTCACGTTCGAAGATATATAAATATTATTTACCAGCATAAAAAAAGCACTACTTCGGATATTTTTTTAGTAAAAAAAGAAAGCCTTATTTGTGTGTGTTACTATACTCAACGTTGAAGTTGTAGTTCATTTCTTCAGAAGGAACCTTCATTAAACACAGGCAGGCAATAAAGAGCGGGAACGGGCACAGGGAGAGAAGGCGCCGCGCCATCATTCTGATCTGTTATTTATTCTTAACAAGCTTAACATGGTACACAGGGATGCCCAGGAAATCTCAAGAAGGAGAAGTGACTTGCGACTATTTATTCCCACTGGGCTTCTTCCAGCATTTTCCCTGATTATTAGTTTATTCCTAAAATAACTTATTTGTGTTGATTCATTGGTGCGAGAAAGATTGTGCTGCAAAGTGTGTCTTAGACATGGGTTGCCTTTAAACGTGCAACGTGATGTTTTGCATTCGACATAACTCATGTTCATTTAGCGTTGTTCACTTTTTATCACCACAATCTCATTAGGATGTAAATAAAGATGTCTTATGTGGCCCGGTAGAAACATATCTTGATGAAGCGACAGTTTCATAATAATGCAAAGTGTATAAATGAAAACGAAGTAAATAAATGATTGCTTGCGACCATTATTTTTCTGATAAAATGTCGCCTGTTTTATTCTCCGCATTACAGTGAGCTGAACGCTTCAACGTTTAATGAAATAAGTGTAGGAAGCGAGAAATGAAAAGAGAACCTTGTTTTTAAGTCAGGGAGAGAACCAACTGAGATAAATTCAGTTTTTCTTGCCCCTTGTTTTCATTTATTTGGAAAAGAATGGGCAGATCTAAGCAACGATAGTGTGTTCAGTACGTGGCGGTTCTGGCAGTGCAAGTGGCTAGTGCTACTGACGACTCAAAATTCGTTAGTTCACTTGTTCTTTGTGAAAAATTATTTAGAGCAGTTAATGACTCTGGTCGCATTGGTTTGCGCTGTTATGTGCCCAGAGGTTAAATTGTGGCCTGTTGTAAAGCATTCCACAAATTTACGCACTGGAGGCTTCTGCAAAATACTCGTGGACTTGGAAAAAAGTTGCATCTGCATAGGTTAAAAGCTGAATTTCATATTTTTTACAGGCACAGTATAAAAACTTTGCATACAAAATAACAAATATAACGCTTGAACACTTACTTCGGTAAGCTACCGTTAAATATACATTGAACTATATTAATAAGGTAGGACACAATATAACAGAGAGGCCACTCTAGTACAAAAGAGAGCTTTCATGAGCTGAAAAAAAAAGAGTAAATGTTAAGCTTAATATCAGCGACCCATTCTGCACTTCAGCTGCGTGCGTCGAATCCCAAAGTGCCAAACGCGTCACGAATTTGGCACGAATTCCAAAGTGCCATACGAGTAAAAACGGTAGACAGTTCATTTGTGTACAGACGTCGCAAGAATCGAATTTTCTCAGCCATATTTGCGTCTTTTACTGACAGGCAGACGTCATCAGCGCCATAAAGGGCAACAGGTAGGATGGTTGCAGAAAACAATAATAGTATGGGGTGGCACATAGTTCCTCTTTAAAATTCCGATTTACAGCCGGCCGTTCTCGGACATGTCGAATCCGGATATATCAAATTATTGCTTATGTAGAACTCTCAGAAAATCTTCTTGAAACTTCCATGCAAAAGTATAGTAGCGGTGTTCGCGCTTATCTAACTCCCTTTCAACACGCCGTACACCCGCACAGTAATTTCTCGCGCGCAGAGCCGGGTCAGCTACGCAGCCTTCAGCCCCTGCTAGAAAAGCAAAAGCTTTAAAACCGCTCTACGAGAGAACGCAGTGTCCTCACGAAAGTGGTCTTCGGTTTGACGTGCCTGTTTCAATGCGGCATTGATGTCATACGGAGACGCCAGCGTCCGGTGCACTGATTGCGCGGTAGAGCCAGCCTTGCTGACTGAAGGCTTTCGGCTGCTCTCGCGTGGTCTCATTCGCTGCTGAAGTAGTTGAAGTAATGAGTTAATATTGCATTTATAACGTGCCCGTCACATAATTAGACCTTTTATGGTCAGTAGTGGCTTGTTCCAAAGCGCCATCCCTAGCAGCTTTGGTTTGCACACCAATGGCACTGCGTAAGTGGCGTGCTTTAACGCTTCGAACTGTTTCTACAAAATATTTGAAGCGCGCTCTAGCGTTCACGGAGTGGCATTTGGAGGTGAACCAGTTCGCTCTTTAAAAAAAAAAAAAAATAAAGTACAGCTAACATAAACCACGCTCAATGAAACCATTCATACACACCTCTTAATCATTGGTTATGGTAGGGAGTCTTGTAGTCGGCATTTCCACCAGTCATTTATTAAACAACTGTACAGAGAGATACGCTGTCACGTTGTCTGAAATGACTCCTTTTCGTGTCTTCATTCATCATTAAAACTACTGCTACTGCTACTGCTATTACTACCGCTACTATTACAACGAATGCGATTACTAATGCTCATTTTAAGCGATAGCCTCGACGAGAAAAACGGAGTGGGTCGTGATCGGTGTCTGTCTTGAACGAAAAATCACAGACATGGCTCACGCAGGTGGTAGTCGCATGACACGAGACCACATGACATAACGACATGACATGACGAGTTGGTAGGCGATGCCAATTTGGTGCTCGCATTTGAGATGGAAGGTTTGGTTTGGTTTGTATACGGCTCAACGTCCCAAAGCGACTCAGACTATGAGAGATGCCGTAGTGGAGGACTCTAGAAATTTCAACCACCTGGGGTTCTTTAATGTCCACTGACAACGCACACCACTGAGATGGAAGGTGGAGATCGGTATCCAGCCTTCCGTTACATTAATACCGCGAATTAGCCACACTGTCCTTAGAGCACGCAGTCACATTCGTACGGATTGTTTAAAGTGCGGATTTACAGCTATGGCGAATGGCGCTACATATAACTTGGCATTCTACAACTGTATTGATGCTAACGAGTACGTGTGGAATAATATGCACAAATGGACACGAACGAGGATCCGCAATCGGAGCCGGCATACCGAAGCCATTAACACTGTCGAGTCATACATATAAAGATAGAGCTTGAGTGTACCCCAATTTCGTGCTTAACATTACGTTAGCGTTGAAGGCCATCCAGAAAATCCAAACTCGGGAGTTGTCGGTCGGCGTTCTCGAGCATGCCTCTGACAGGTACAGAATACGTACAGGTCATTTCCGAAATACAGGACCTCAAAACACAGATCAATTCCACTGAAGTTGCCATAACCGGCTTGACTAAGTGAATGACCGATTTTCAAGCCTATTTCTAAGCTATTCGGTTCTACAAACCGATTTCGAAGCAATGAAATCTGAGTGTGCTGGGATAGCTCAAAAGATCACATTCTAGATGCGCGAATTGAGGATGCTGAAAATCGCTCGCGTCGCAATAATCTTATATTCTATGGAATTCGCGGTACTAACCCATCCGAAAATTTTGCACGCTCTGAGGAAACAGTTATCAACCATTGCCTTCAGAACTTGAGTATAACATTTAATCCTGAGAGCATTAAACGCGCCCACTGCCTTGGACGTTACAAATCTACCCACGCTTGTCCAATCATCGTCAAGTTCACTTCATCTAAGATCAAAGACGCCATATTAAAGAATGGTTTAAGGATACTAACTTCAGCGTCTGAGAAGGCTTTTCCCTCAAAGTCCTAAATGCGCGAAAACATCTAGTCGTGCTCGCTAAAAAATAGCCTACAAAATTTTCTTTGAACTTTAAGACATTGCATATTGGTCCCAATCGCTACGTGATCAATGAAACCACGGAAACAGTCAAGGAAATAGTAACTTTTTCCTCACAATCAGATTAACAATCACCTGATCATAAACCGCCTGAAAACAATACCAAGAGCGTTTCTTTTATTGCGAAAGCAATACTACTCGCACATTCAAGCCTTCGCGTTACGTCTTACCCACGTGACGCTGTGACGTCACACCCCACGTGACACACGGGCTTGCAGGAGCTGTCAACTTGGGTCTCTCGTTTCACATGGGACGGCTATGTCAGAATCAGTCTGCTAGGACCCTGGCCTCACATTACCCCTATAAGCCACTAAGGCACGTTCATATGGGTTGGTTAAAGTGGGGCTTTATATGTGGGCTGATGAAGAAGAAAAAGAGAAGAAGAAGAATGCTCGGTCACCCGCAGCTAATGCTTTCGCTCAATATTTGGTTCAGCAGCGTTGAACCCTTGTAATTTTATCTAGCCATTCGCTCTTCGCTGTATGCATTAAAGGGCAACTCCGGGGGTTTTTGACATTCGAATATTCTAATAAAAATTTTACTGTAGATTCTCCTCTCCGTCCTGACGCATTCTACAAATTTTGGGCGCCGTACGATAATCCATTCACGCGCAACACGTCTTTAAAATATGCTGTTTTCATGGCTTAAGTTGAGACTATTTCTGCCGGCAACACTGAGTTTCTGACGTCACAAACAGTATACCGGCGTTACTGGAAGTAGAGAGCTCGGGCATACACTGGGCATATGACGAGCGTCTGCAAAATTACAGGGAAATCATCGACCATTATAAATTGGGACGTAGACTGGTACCCCCGCCAAATGTTAGACTAAATAATAGAGAAGCTGTCGCGTGGAGGCGGCTACAAACTAATACGTTCATGAACCCGGTCTGGGCGTTTCACGCGCAACCAGACTTTAGGGACAATGATCTCTGCAAACACTGTGGGGCGAGAGGGACCCTCGACCACATAATTTGGGAGTGCCCACAATCTCCAGGGATAGGGCAAAATATTACAAGTAGAGAAGCCTGGGATACCCTGCTGCGAAGCGCGGACCCTGCGATCCAGCACCGCACCGTCCATCTGGCGGAAGAGGCCGCAAGAAGCCAAGGGCTACCTGCCAGCCTCTAATCCGCGGGCGCACGACTCCCCGTTTCCGATGGAATTAAAAGTTGTACAACCAACCAACCAACCGGCGTTACTGTCCACTTCCCGCATGATTATGAAATTGTGAGGCTTATATTGAACTACCTCAGACATTTTATGCAATGTTTCATGATTTCCAAACTTTATTTTCACCATCCAACGCACGTACGAGTGTTTCTCTAATACTGAGTGTGACGTCACCATTTCGTCACCTGGGACGTCGTTTCTGGCCGTGAAAGCAGTTTCGGTTTCGATTTGCTGTTTTTTCTTTTTAAAAATACTTCTAATTGGAATTTCGAAAAACAGTTTTTGGGGTTCGAGTCAGGACGTGACGAGGAATATAATTCAACCAAAAACACAGAATGATGGAAAAACCACCGGAGTTGACCTTTAACATTCGTAGTTTTATTCCTAAACGCGAACTCATTTCAAGTCTTGTTTCGTCATCAAGCAGCAAGTTACTTATGCTTATTGAGACTTAGCTGAGCGGTGACATAACAGAAAACGAAGTACTGACTGATTTGCTCAACTTTCAGGTTTTTAGGAAAGACCGTAGATTGGCGAGGAGGGGGTGTACTCATTGCTGTCAGCCAAAATTTATCATGTTCCCTAATTCAGGATTCATCGGTCTCGAAATGCTGTGGCTAATATTTCGCGCAGCATCAAATACAGTTTTACTCGGCGTTTGTTATAGGCCGCCACATAGTAGCCAGTGTTTTTCCCTTCAGCATAATAACGTACTAAGTAAGCTGTCCACAAAGCGTCCTAATTCAGATATCTTACTTTGGCGATTTTAATTTACAGAATATTGACTGGCATAACCAGCCTGCACCTACAGGGAATCCTTAGTTTTTGTTACCGCCTTAACCTAATTCAGATAATACTTGAACCTACTCGCGTAACACAGAGCTGCGCGAATATTTTAGATCTGTTATTAACCAATCACCCGGACAGTGTTGAGCCAGTTACATAGCTGCCCGCAGTAAGCGATCACAAAGTAATTCACGCTAACCTTGTCCTGACGCCAAACCGGCGCTTAAAATGCCATAAAGCCATTGGTGTTTATGACAAAGGGAATTACAAGGCCATAAATAATGAACCTAATGCGTCTTTTCAAGTCTTTTTGTACCCCGCCGGGGTGGCGCAGTGGTTACGTCGCTCGACTACTGTTCCCAAGGACGCGGGATCGAATCCCGGCCTCGGCGGCAGCTTTTCGATGGAGGCGAAAAGCAGGGCGCCCGTGTGCTGTGCGATGTCAGTGCACGTTAAAGAACCCCAGGTGGTCGAAATTTCCGGAGTCTTCCACTACGGCGTCTCTCATAGCCTGAGTCGCTCTGGGACGTTAAACCCCACAAACCAACCAACCAACCAACCAACCAACCAAGTCTTTTTGTCACGGTTTCATTCTCACGATGTTGAAGAAAATTGGCTACTGTTCAAAGACCAGCAAGAAAGTGTAACCAATAGATTCATCGCCCCAATTAAATTTGCTCTAATTCACAAAATCCATGGTTTACTAAAACACTGAAACGTTTGGAAATCAAAAAGAAGAGCCTTTAACGTTCATCCAAGTCTCAGGGGACGCATAGAGCATGGGTGAAATTCCCGAAGCTGATATATCAAATCTCGCTCCTATTTCAAAAGCCAAGCATACCTTTTTTCACTCAGACGTGCCGCATATGCTCAGAAACTGAACTTCCCCTTCGCAATAACTAACGTCCCTGTACAGCCGGTTCCATCATACAAGTATTTAGGTATTACCTTGAGCGACTTATTATGGAGCACACACGTTACGAACATCATTTCGTCTGCTAATAAAACACTTGAATTTTTCAGACGTAATGTCCACCAAGCCCTTCCAAAATTAGAATATGCCTCACCCATTGGGAACCCGCACCAACTTACCTTATAAATGCACTCGAATCAGTATAAAACAGAGCAGCCAGATTCATACAGTCATCATATGTTCTTACGATATCAGTGTGTCAGCGTTGAAAGAAGCTGAATTCGACTTGTTGCCCTTACCTCTTCGTCGCTGCATTGCCAGTCTTTGCTTGTTTCATAAAGTTTTCTATAGTTCACTAGGCCGCGCACCCTACATCGTCCCTCTATCCCGCATATCTCATCGCACTCATCATCCTTTTCAAGTTTCCCGACCACGTGCCCATACCACCACTTTTGCCGCATCATTTTTTTTCCCGTACTGCAGCAGACTGGAACGACCTACCTCACGACATCACAGGCATCACGTGCTCATCCAACTTTGCCAATAATGTTACCAGTCATCGTTTTTCGTGTTAACACTTGCTCACCAAAATATATGTACCCGCCCCTTATGTAATACCCATCGTGGGTCTTTAAGGTAACAAAATGAATAGAATGAAAGGGTGTCGTAGCCAGATGCTGACTGGTCGGCGGTTTGTACGATATCACAACATCACGAGACCACGTGAAAGGACCGAGCTAGCAAGGTATTTGGAGCTCATTGGAGCTGCCAGATCGAGCAGCGCCTTTGGCAAGAGAGGTTGAGACGGGAATCTAATCCCCCGGGAATCTTGGATCTCGAAACACGCACGTTACATTTAGGTCATGTCGGCAAATTCACAAAGCTTGGTCAAACCGGAACTTTATATGTGCATAATTCCATTTTCTTTACCTCAACTTGCCAGCGTCGACAAGTCGATAAGCGACGAACTGTGAGAGAATTCATACGTGCGCACAATCACCAGTCCGGTGCAACTGTCCTCGCCCAGGCTGTTCCGGGAACCGGACCCCACTCCTCCTTCTTTCGAGCACCGTTATCGTCTTCATCGTCTTTTCGTTTCTGAGCGCTCTCGTCCAGTTACAAAGGGTCAAGTGGTAGCTGTTTAGCTGGATGGAATGCAATATGCGCCCACAAAATATACTACGCGCATATCAGAATTTTCCTTTCTTTTTCTTATACTTCAAGTAGCACTTTCCTGCCGTAAGAAAGGTATCTACCTCTTCAGATGGTGTTGATCAGATACTTCCATCTTTCAAAGAATAGCGCAGACGACTTCCCAATGTTGTACAAGAAATAAATTTATCGCTTTTCTGAGAGCGAAAGTAAATGCTTCTTAGCTCGCACTGTTAAGGAAGCAGATGAAAGGCGTGGTGCAACGTGAAGCCCGATAGCAAGGACTTCTGATCGGATTATTTCGCTTATCAATTCACACCTTCCTCTCCTACAGGGAAGAAGGTGGTATTAAGTTTACCTTCGTAACCTTTTCTTCGCGGAACAGATAAAATGGAGGAAAAGCGAAAGCGAACAATGAAAAAAAAAAGACAAATAGGGTTATTTATTGTTTTATATTGGCCCGATTATATTGCGAGTTTGCGTTTTTTAGCGCATCTCCTTTTGTTGAGGCGCGAACGATAAGATTTTTGTCCTAAAATTTAGCACATATCTACAAGCGTGTTGTGGCGTATGTGCACCTACTTTGAATTTTTGTTCATGTTTCTGCAGACGCTACACTGTGTCGCTGATGTGTCGTGGTATTTAACACAGGGGATGAGGGGGGGGGGGGGGGAGAGGGGTCGTTAACCCGAGGGCTCGGCTTTTAAGAGCGTTAGCTCTTACTAAAATTTTTCGATTTATCGTCTGTTTCTCCGTCGTTCTCAGCTTGAAGGTGGCGGCCAAGTCACGTGAGCATAGCTACAACATTACAAGTGATTTCGTAGCTACCACGGGACCATCCATGTCATAGAGTCCAAAACCTGGTCCACCGTGTGTGATGTCATGATTCCCCAAAGCTCTGTGACTGAGGCCTCCCGACCAACGCTGCATTATCTACTTTACCGACCGACCTTATATACTACACCTGGGAATGGGTGTGCGTGTCATCTCTTATAATAATCATTAGTGAAGCGAAGCTACTCCAGGTAGTTGGAGCCGTCGGGTATGCAGGCTTCACCTTGAGGGAAATTTAGAGGTCAAACTTCTGTGTTAAGCCTGGTGGTCGTTATCTGAGTTAGGGGCATACTAACGTAGGGCCACTTCGAATTGGGCATGTGGCCCATGAACATTGTCAAGGTCAAGGCAAAGCCATCTAGAGGTCAAAATTCTGTGTTCAGCTTGGTGGTCGCTATGTGACTGGATCATAGTCCCGTAGGTCACCAAGTGGCCCGTGAGCACTGTCAAGGCCAAGTTCACGACATTTAGAGGTCAAACTTCTGTGTTAAGCCTGGTGGCCGTCTGTGAGTTTGGGGCATTGTTACATAGGCCACAAAGTGACCCGTAACCACTGTCAAGGAGAAGGTCATGTGACCTGGTGGTCACCATGTGACTAGGGCATAGTCACGTAGGCCATCAAGTGGCCCGCGATCACTGTCAAGGTCACGTGAAGTGACATCAGTGTGTTGTCGAAGTAGAGGGTGTTAGAGGGCCGATACGTGTATAAATGGAACCGCCGGGCTCCTGCATATGTTGCAACTTTGCGCGAGATGGAAGAGGACAAACACCATGCTATAGTCAACGTTACTAGATTACTTCGCAGTTTGCAAACTCCGGTACCACGGGTGTCACCTTTCCTTGTCCTGTCGAGCGTGGGCGCGCTTGTTGTTTGACCGGACTGACAGCCACCGGCCTTCGTACCAACGCTGCCCGCGCCAGCAGTCAGCGTACTTCTCACTCTTTGTTTTTTGTTTCCTTCATCTCTGTTGCATGTTGATCGCTACCCTTGTGAGTCCTCGCAAGATTCACCTTGAAGGCCTAACACCTCAGGAGCGAAGGAACTAGACGGCTGTTGATTGGCATAACAACAAGGCTGTGTGCAGAGGCTGCACGAGCCACGACAAGGCGCCCTCTTTATTTTCTTCGCCGGGCGGCGCGTGATATCAGGGTTTCCGGCGCCACCCATGAGGGCGCTACAGGGCCCCCGCCTAGACTGGAAGTCCAAACGGACGGAGGAAGGGCGATGACACTGGAGCAGGTGGTCAGGCAGCGATGCGAGATAGTCCAGTGCGGTCTCCATGTGAGCGGGCTTAAGGCGGTCTAGGCTGACGGTCTCTGCCCGGCCGTTCTGCAGGAGGGCAGTGGCTTTAGAAACGTGGTGGAGAACGCGTAAAGTCCGCCGTAGGCCTATGTTAGTGGAGCTCGGACAGCATCGCAGTGCAAAAAAATGTGGGTCGAAGTGGCCAGTTCAGGGTGCACACAAATGGTGTGGTGGCGGGACGGACGCGGTGAAGTACGCCGGAGTTCCTTAATGAAGTCCAACAGGCATTGAAGGAATTCTTGAGGCTGGTTTGAGAGCTGCTGCGATCTAAAAAAGTCTCCTGGAAGACGCAGATCACTATCATACACCAGCTCTGCAGCTAAGCACTTAAGTATTCTCGGGTGACGGCCCGTAGACCAAGGAGCAAGGGAAAATGAGTCGACCCAGGTGGCGCAAATGAGGCGAGCAGCTACGGCGGCCTTCAATTGGCGGTGATTATGTAGATCTCGCTTGCTTTAGTTTAACGGTGTAGTTTTGTTGTGCATTACGGAAGCACAATATGAACTAAAAAGAGAAATGCCAGCACCCGCAACTGTTTTATTTTTTTTTTCTATTTTGCTGGAACTGCATGAACCACCACTACATCTGTTGGTTAGTGATTTTATTCGAGACAGCAGCGGAATGTCTCATTCAATTATTTTCTGCATCTGTAATAATTGTGAAGTGTGTAGTAGGCTCATTAAACATCAGGTTGCCGCCACTAGACAATATTTGAATGTGACGCCACGCTGTCGCACTTTATGGCAAGAAAAATGAGTACATGGAAGAAAGAAGACGTGTTTCTCCAGACACTGTACCCTAAATGCTAACACAGTCTAGCTTAGTATTACCTTAGAAAAATGTTGCTGTCGCAGAGGTTAAGCTTTACGCTTTTAGTTATTTGGTTATAAATATAATAGCACTCAGTAATGTCCCCTATTGCTTTGTCGTCATGGTGTTTCTTCAACGCGATGCTCTGTAGTCCGGCTGTATTTTCCCTTGCAATTCCCTGAGCTCTTTTGTTGCTGTGCAGAAATTTTGTGTGCTGTTATCAAGGGTGCTGCTTTGCTAGGAGCTGTTTTTTCGTGCCTTTGTCTTCTATTAGCCCCTTATTATTGTGCCATTTTGTGGTGTCTTAGTTAACGTCCTCAGGGCTACTTGCTTAATACGGGCGAAAGTCACAGGGAAGATGGTCGCCGCTGTAGTGGAGCAGGTAGAAGACAGTTCATGCGTGCGGAGGTCCTGGGCTCAGATGCTATCTGTGGCATGTTTCTTCTTCGATGTACTTTCTTTTAAGGTAATTTAATTAAATAAGGAGTTTAATTTTCTGTCATAATTATTACGCTACTAATTTTCAACTGAGCAAAACAACAGACAAAAATAATTCCCAATGCTTTTCTTGGTTTCACTTGCTGAGTTCCTTCTGTATATTTTAGCAGAGTCCCTCAGTTCCAATACCCTACACCACTCAGTGCATGCTGGCATCAAAAGAAAACATGATTGATGCTTTTGAAAAAATTTACAAGCAATTAAACATGAATCAAAATCTTTGCAGTCAGCTAAAGACTAATCGTAGTGAAATAGTTTGAGAAAGCAAAATTGAAAAAGGACTTTTGAAATAATTTCTATCGGAATATAATAATTGATATCCTGAGCCGTCTTGTCATGATAATTCTTCCTTTGAAATCCTTCTTGCCTTCGCACAGCGTAAACAAATCATACAACGGGAGGACCGGAGCTCTTTTACATTGTTCAAACGCTTCAAAACACACTAGTACCTAGCGCAGGTTTGTGTCGGGACGGATGTAACGAGAGCAAGCAGGCAATGCATGTGCAGGCCGACGTGACAAGCGGAAGGATGCTGTGATAGGTGGTGAATGTCTTCATGGTAGTTTGAGCAGTGAAGACGGTTATACAAAACTCTTTCAGGAAGGACGCAGATCGTTAATGTGCGCTCATGTGGTCAGCAGCATCATGGTCACATTCGTCAGGCATGGTAGCGCGTTACACATTGCCCCACAACATATATATTTTTGACTTTGCAGCAGAACCCACTCATTCGAAAAATTGGTCGTGGTGTACCTACGGTTTAACTGAGTTAAACGAGCTGTAGCTCTGTTTTGCATGGTTCAGTGTTCGTTTTTAGATTTTTCTTGTCGACACCTTTTCAGTGACAAGGTACAATTTTTAATCACGAATAGCTAATTAATGGTATTTGTTTGGACCTGAAATTATTGTATTGCAGTCGCACATGATATTTAAGCTATCCAATGATGGTGCATTATCCAAGCACATTTATATAGCACAAAAGGTATCCAAAATATAGGAAAGTAGTGTAGCGTAAAGTTCAATTATGCGCTGCACAACTCATCTCTTTCACGTGTATATTGCTGCTTGCTTGTCTCGACTCAAAGGTTTGGCATGGAGGCTGAACTGAAGATAGACGCATGTGCTGCTCTGACTATCACTCTCCCTCTAAACCAGCCAGCAGAACAGGGACAACTTTCGGTGACTTCACTGTCTTACGCAACGCAGCTGAAATACACCGCGGCACGAGCAACGCATGCATGACAGTCGGTGGACGAATTGTGCTTACTCATCCTGGGGTTCTGCGGTGCAGATGCTGCAGCTCCTCATCCACCACACCCTGGGAGGCTTCGCCTTCGTGGTGTGCGGCCGCTCCGTCTTCGCCCAACACTTCGGCTTGGCCAGAGCTATCGTGGCATGTGTAAGTGCCAATCACATCCTCCCCACCTCTTCTCTGCGCAGTCAAGATAAGGAGCTCGAGCTGATTATATCTTGCTCTTAAGAAGCGGCGCCTGCGAAATTATGTCAGTGGGGGGCCTTAATATGAAAGTAGAAGCATATTTACCGCAAATCGTCGGGCACCCTCAGAGGTGCCCTCTGTATTTCAGCACTTGTGAACTAAGTTTGTTCGAACGATATGCGATCCTCGTATTGCGACCGATCACTTAACCCTACGCCGAGGCTGAATTCTGTAAGCGCAGAATGAAATATAGCGTTTCTTTTATTTCATGCTGCTATAAGAAATGGGATCATATAGAACAAAGAAAATAAATTTGCAGGTGGAATTTGCGGTTCTCCTTTAAGGACCTTCAAGCTCAGGCTTTACCCTTCGCTTTACTTTTCCCCTATGCCAGCAAGAAAAAATTCTAGGATGCACTTTGGACCACTAAAGTGCGAGGAGGTGAAATACGTTGTTTGAAACGCTGCTGACTCCCGCTTTACGGCGCCTTCTTCTGTATGCTGTGAGGTGTGGCTTTCGTGAATGCGCCAAATAAAAAGCACAGCACGGACGCCTGGATCGGACGACCGGCGGGGTCAGCTTCGCATATGCATGAATCGCCTAATGAAGTTCATCGGTCATGACCGAATGTGATGTCACGATGACGTTAGTTCCGTTTATTAGACATGACATAGTGTGTCGTCATGATGGAGTCAAATCCGATCATAGCCAATGACGTCCACAGATAATGATGTAGCAATTGGTGATGAGTACTGACGTCACTACCACTATTATTATCAACTGTCACTTGATCATCAGAAACTATATCGGTCATCACTACGGTCACTGTCCTCATAACTATCATGATCATCATTGTCATCGCTAGCTATCACTATCGCTAACTACCACTAACTATTAATATCGATCACTGTCTATCACTTACTAACTGCTTCACTGAGAGCTTTAAAGAAAAGCAGAGCTGTTCAGAATCTCGCGAACTGTGAGAGTTCTCGCGGACACACGTGCCCACGGACGGTGGACACTCGTGAGCCTTTTATGAAGGCTTCCGCCCCAATACACGACAGTTACAAAAGTCTATTAACACCGCATTTTTAAAGAACCAATTTGTGCAAGTTTCCTTTTTTCTTCGCACCATTAATGACTGGAAGTCAATACCCGAACCATCACAGCCTTAAGCATTCTAACCTGTGTTTCTTTAGTCAGATTTAAGTTACTGTGTTGTGTATTTTGTGCAGTAGAAGAGCAGATGGTGAATGCTGGAACCTGGCCGGTTGTGGCAGAAACACCACCCATGTAGGTGGATTAGGTGAGGCGTTCTTTGTACAGGCGGGGCTCATGCCCCATCCACGAAATGCTAAGTACGGCTCGAACACCAGTGTCGAAGCGTCGGTTATGTGGAGTAACGGAGAGTCGGGACGGGGATGGCAAGAAGAGCGACGTCGGATAGTTTCACCTTAGCGGCGTGCTATGAGTCCAGAGCAGCTGAAAACCATGCAGTCGTGCGGAGTTTGATTGGTTTCACTGCAGCACGCCTGCTATGGTTTGATGAGTGCTGCGCAGTGCGGAATAAAACGGAGAATAAATTTTATAAGCCCAACAAATTCGCGTGGCTTGCGGATTGAGGGAGGCTGCGGAAAGTCATGAATGTCCTTGAATTTCTATGAGAGTGGCCGAATGCCAGTGTGGTCGACACGGTGACCAAAGAAGTCTAGCACCGACTTGCCAAATTCCCATTTCACTTTCTTGATGCCGTTTTAAGATGCCAGGTGCTACTCTTACCATCTACCCCTGTCACTCGACAAAAGCGGCATGTATCGATCGTCCCGGATACAACGGACTCCTTCACTAGGAGGGGGGGGGGGGGGGGCGGAGAAGGGTGCTGTAGCAGTACAAGGGTGTCAATGCTCTTCATTTCTCCGTCCTCGTGACTAGCATACTTACTAGTTAGTTTCCTAGTTTTTTCCTCCATTGTGAGTCAACGCTTTTTAAGTACAGGTATTTAAATGCTTTAGCTGCTCATCTCTTACTATCCAATTTCCTCAGGCGTTCCTTATATAATATTTTACTCTGAGCTTCCCGTACTTCGAAGGATGCCGAGCCCATATATCCCTGTACCGCCTAATTTGCAGTTTTGCCGTGGGCACCTAGTGTTAATTGTCCAACGGTTCTCTGATTTATTTCTAATGCCGACTGTACCTCTGAATTTAGGCACAAAGCCGCATTTCCGAAAGTAAGTCCGGGCACCATAATTCCTTTCCAAATACCCCTCAAAACGTCATACCTGTTGTATCCCCACAATGCCCTATGCTTCATTATCCCGGCATTTCTTCACCCTTTGGCCTTAAGTGATTGCTCATGCTTTCCAATGTACGCCAATCCTTCGTTTACCCATACCCCCAGATATTTATATTCTGCTTCTGGGTATTTCATGACCTTGTATTTTAGGTCCTGATCAGTTGAGCCGTTGAAAATCATCAGACCCGACTTAACTGCCCTAAAACCGAAGCCTAGAGCGTCCCTTTCGTCTCCGCAATACTTAACTAGAGTTTGCAATTCTTCCAGACTCTCAGCTAGCAGCACAATATCGTCTGCACACATCAAACCGGGAGGCGCTGCTCTACCGCCTTTCCACCTAATCTATATGACAGGTTAAAACCTAGGTTACTGCCTTGTATCCTCCGTTCCAGGTTTACCATATAAAGCATGAACAGCAGCGGTGATAGAGGACAGTCTTGTCCTAATCCTTTGCATACTTTGACATCTTCCGTAGTTCTTATCCCTTCCCATGTATTTCCTACTTTGTTATCCCGGTATATTTCCTGTAGGAACTCTATTATCTCATAACCGATACTTTCTTCTTTTATTATGTGCCACAGGAGTTCCCTGTTTACATTGTCGTACGCCTCGTTTATGTCCAGGAAGGCCACATACAAAGGTCTATTTTCCACTCTAGATATTTCGATGCATTGGGCAAGCACGAACAGGCTACTATAAACAGGCTATCATCAAAGCGCCTACCATTTCTCCGGCGACCTCATCGCCAGCGCCACCGCATGGCATTCCTCGTGTTAACTGGACGCCCAGTGCGTTTTCGTCAACCCGTTCGCAGAGCCGACACGCAGTGACATCGCTGCGAGAATGGCACCGCGGGCGAGCCAATGCCTGCTATTACGCGGATTTCGACGGGCTGAAAACCTGGATGTAAACTGCGAGAGAGCTTGAAAAGTGGACGGCAGCTTTATACGAGTAATTGTGTATGGCGGTAAAGAAGAAGCAATCACCACAGCGGAGCCGTTCGATATTAGCGACAAGTGCGTCGCACAAACGAAAAGTGTTGACTACGACATTCGCCTTGAGGTAAACAAAAATTACAGCTTGCAGGTAAGTTTACAGGTAAAAGTAAATTAGAAGCGTGCTGTACAGCAGCTGAAATTGACCACTTGCGGAAGTCCTTGCCAGCTGCTTCACAAGCCTTTTCTCCCAACCGCAAGGTCTCGTTCCCCATAGGCACTCGCATTATTTGAGGAAGCGAAAAGAGGCAAGTTACTCCTGCTGCGTAAACTCTGGAATGTTTCCGGTCGACTGCAAGATTACTCAGGGAGACGTGTCCAAAGACTAAAATGGTCGACTCGCATCCCCTTTATTAGAAAAATAGGGGATGAAGGGGATTCTCCAGAGCCTTGCTTCTCCAGCACGACTGGTTTCGGCCCATCTACACGCTTCCACCCTGCGACACTTAAGCTACTCGCAGGTGTGAATGCGCCGTAAAGAGGCGCCTGCTTCGTAAATGCTGACAGCTACAGACGGCATTGTAAAATCGGGCAGAACATTTAAATTGATTAAGCGTCCTTACAGTTTGAGGAACAAGTTGCCTGATTGACCCAAACAAAGAAATCCCCTATGTGCCATACATTCACTATGTGAATGGTCCATTACGATTGCTTGAAACGCTTTCTTTCTGCACGCAGGCAATGATAATGCTCTATGTCCTGAGGTTCGACACTGCTTTGCTTTGTGTATTGTCCTCAAAGAAGCAAAGCTCTAACCATGAAAAAAGACGGAACGTTTCTTGCTGACTATGTGCTACTAAATTTAGAACATTTTTATTTTAGCTATTTCCTGATAGCACTAATTA
This sequence comes from Amblyomma maculatum, assembly GCF_055883805.1. Taxonomy (NCBI): domain Eukaryota; kingdom Metazoa; phylum Arthropoda; class Arachnida; order Ixodida; family Ixodidae; genus Amblyomma; species Amblyomma maculatum. The sequence continues at coordinate 130,719,386 of NC_139345.1, read as the reverse complement.
TATGAATGTCCAATGGCATTCATATTTTTTAAAATAATGTATACTAAGCTTCCCCTTTGCTTTCCTGCTATCGCTGTCGTGTATTTATCCTTGCTATCCTCTCCTTATACCTTTTTTTATCACTAGCCCTAGCTAGGGGGCTTCGGATATTAGATAGCAATTACCGCGGCAGACAACAATCTTTTCCTTCTCTTTTTGTTTGTTTTTTTATTAAAATATTACAACTATACATTTTTTTTTACAATTTAAAATACAATTTTGTTTTTGTTACCGAGTGGGGAGGGGGTGGGGAGAAAGGAGCCGCTCTGCTCCTTTCTCAGGGTGACAGCTTTGAACAGCGATGAAAGGACAGCTGATGGGAGAGGAGGGGAAGAGTTAGTGCTGAGAAGTGGGCGGCAAAAGTATACCGGAGTTGGCATGTGCGAGGGTGTGCCCGCTGGAGTCTTCTTCCTTTTATTTGTAAGTTAACCAACATCGAGCGAATACCCTCTAGGTACACATAATGAAGGTTGCCTCTTATGAGGATGACATTGTTCGTGGTCGTTACCAACCCAACTAGACAGGCTCTCAGAATGTTTAGCTTCCGAAGAAGAGAATGCACGCGTCTACCCGTGGCATAGAGTTTCTTACTCTTACCTAGAGGGAAAGCTGTGCTGCCGTCTATGGGAGTTTACATGGAGTTTCCAGATGGCCAGTTCAGCCACCATGGGCGCTCAAAGCATCATGGGCCGGTGAGCTACCGAGTGCAGAACTACAACTTTTGGCCAAAACTAATGCAAAGATAAACGTTGTTCTACCGTAAATAATGTCCTAAGATTGAATATTGTGACTATAAATTGCGAAAAGAGAGAGAAACAGAATGCCAGTGTGAGATTTATCCAATATAAGCGATGGCCCTTTCTCCTATTGGCTTAGTTTTGAGCAGCACAAATACCAATATTTCGCACTTAATAGGCAAACTTTGAAATAAAAAAATGTTATGAAAATATTTATCGTTGTGCCATCACTTAAGGAAGTTTTTAGTGGCATTTCGGGAAACAGAAACCATTTATTGGCGACGTCTGCTTTTGCGCCTTCGCTACTATGGCTTTCGCCGTCTATGTACGCACCTTCAGATGATGATAACGAAAAAAAAAACATTGCAATAACGCCACTCCACGTACTCGAGAAAAACCGACTGTCCCGCAACAAGTAGCACACCGGCCCATGATTCTTAGCGCGCCCATGGTGGCTGAAGTGCAGCGCCCTCAGCTTTCCCTCTAGTTAGTGTAAGGAACTCTATGACCCGTGGACAGAGGCAGAAAAGCGCCACCTTTGCCGCGCGAGCCTCGCGTTCACGGCACACCACTGTTGTCTCATGCGCGTTGACATTCCACAGACGGCGCATGCACTTTCTCTCGCTTGCCTGATGTTGGCAACCGCAACATTCCACTTTGTAGTCTCAAAGCACTGCCTCCGCGACAAGCACTTGTGCTGCTTCAGCGCGCTTTTGGCATCTTTCCTGTAAACAAGGCAGAAAGCAACGCGTAGAAGGAGGACAAGGAAGATACGGCACATGAAGGTCGCTGACTGACAGCATAAAAAAAAATTCAGGAAGACGACTCAGCGGTCAATGGCACAACAGGCCAATCGTACCGGCTGCGAGATACAGTGGCGAAGGCATAAAAAGCATAAAAAAACGGGCGAGATTATAGATTGAACACTAATTCGAACGTTGTCTTGAAACTCTTTAGATAGGGGCCGCGTAAAAGAAAAAAACGAATCAAGGGAACAGACCACACTGCGTCTGTGGACTGAGGGAATGTGCTGAACTTCTTCCTTTTGAGGAGTGCTTGCGGACCGGATGGAGGAACAAAACGGAGGCATTAGAAAACAAAACAAAGAGAAATAAATACACGTAAATGATGCAGTGTCCGGGAACGGAGATCAACAACCGCGGAATAAATTAAACTAACGCTGCAGATATCTGAACTCATTCTATAGAAACTTCATAAAACGCCCCCCCCCCCCCCCTTCCATTCCAGGATTCCTAAGGAATTAACCGCGGTCCCTGTAGCCCCTCATATGGAGACTTTCTGAAACAAAGAAACGAGCACGCATGAGACATGTGAAGTTGTTTTCTCTTCCTAACCTCACAAAGGGCACAGCTTATGCCGCCCCTGCAGCAGTACAGCGAATTTATGAGCATTTAAAAGGCCCTCATTAAAATCAGGTTCGAGTTATGGCAACCTGCGATATTTGTAAAAACTAATTATTTCAACGACACAAGTAGAACCGTGGTATGAGCTATCAACGCCAATAATGAGAACGCAAAAGCTTCGGTAGTGACGACCTCTGGCGGACTGAGACCTCTCAGTTACTTGGAATAAGATACATACGGAGATTGCGAGATCCACAAGTTTAAATGTTTTTGTGGATGGACTGTGAAACTTATACACTACTTTGAAAGGTCACATGAGGCTTTTCCAACTGCGAGTTGCTTGATATTTCAAAATAATTAAATAATCATAAAGGCGAAAACATTGATACATTGTTTAGCTGATAATGCCACTCTCTTTCACGTCTCCAGTTTTGTGTGATTTCCTTCAAGAATACTGTCTCTCTCTCTTTGCAGCTAGCTGCACTGTACGCACGTACTCTTAGAGCTGGCGGCCCAATTAGCGATCGCTTCCAAGCCTTGGCGAACATCTGCGAATAACTGTAATGTGATATGGCGGTGCTTTAGGAATCCGTGCGAGGATAGCTGGGGTCAGAAAAAACGTGAGACATGGTTTGACTCTGCTAACCAATACAGTACTATGTGAATGCATCGAAATCTTGAATGTCCATCCATATTTACGATTTTCCGACCTTATATTTTGGGTAAGCTACTGAAGTTTCGAGTGTGGGCTAAGTCATGACTTATCCCATGAACCGTCCGGTCATGTCCCCTGCCATCTACAGCCTTCCAAAAGCATGCTTGTGAGGAGGACACTGATAGATGGCGTCCAAGTTCACAGGAACGAGGTAGATATAATCCTCCGTTTATAACCAAGTCGCACGAATGTTCCTGCACGACCTAGGTATGGAACCTCTGACTGAACGTTGATAGCTGCAGTTTGCAGCCTCGATAGACTCGGTTACCTGATGGCGACGTACGTACAACTGTATTAACTCAGTTAGACCTATCCAATGAGTGCTTTTGCATCTAAAAAGGGTAAACAGCTAAAAAAAAAATGGACGAAGAGAGGAACGAACCACACAGCACCTTTGTCACAGGAGTTGTGTTATTCGTTCCTCTCTTCGTCCTGGCTTTGCGCTTTCCCCCTCTTTTTAGCAATGTCAATCCGATTAACCCGCAACTCCTTCGCACCGTCACCCAGCACCCTCGCGAGCTTTCACATCGAAATTTCGGGGGGGGGGGGGGGGGGGGGCAAGGTACGTGCCTGGTATGATTACAAATGTAGTCTAAATAAATTTGATTGCAATAAGCTTGTAACACGTTCCGTACAACTATGATGCGATTGTTGAGCTGTAGTTAGCCTAAAATTTGAACCGGAAAATCCGACAAGCTTTACCTGCTTCGTAACATAAGAATAAACTGCGCGCTCTCTCACAATATTGAACTGAGATCCATATCGATCCTTATCCATTTCGATTAAAGGTGTCCACTAAACAAGCTTTAATATCTTCTGTCAGAGATGCGAAGCTTGTTCAGTCCGACAGAGCAAACTGGGCATGAATATAGCACTGCATAGAATTTTCCGTCCCTCTTATGGGCCTGTAGGGTATTTCAAATAATAAATAAATAAATAAAAAAAAAAAAATAAATAAATAAATAAATAAATAAATAATTAAATAAATAAATAAATAAATAAATAAATAAATAAATAAATAAATAAATAAATCTTAGGGAGAGACGCGGCTCATGATATTTTTTGATTTCTCTTCTTTGCGCAGAGAGTTTCAGTGGTCCAAGCAGGAGTGCACCTTCACACGCCATCTACATCTACCGGAACGACTTCCAGAGATGGAAGGAAGCCGTCTGAACTGAGCCAGTCTGACCACATCGGATACGCTACTGCGTTGTTCTGCTGTGCTCTTTGAATATTTAGTTCCAGGCTTCATTTATCGCATCACGTTGTTCCGCTACTACCATTGAAGCTTTTTCTTTACTATTTTAACATGGCTGACATCCGTACGGTTGCCACTGCTCGGTAAACACATATCGACGCCACATAAATAATAGCTGCTGCTCGAAGTGTCAACTCTCCAAATCAGCTTCTCTAGCATTCATTCCTCGCTGGGCTACTAAAACCAACTTTTATTTCTTGCTTCCTTCTGCCAAATACATATATACGGTGCTTTGCGATTGCTAATACAAAGTGGGCGTTGAGAACTTTTGTGCAGCCAAAAGCAGGAAATTCAAGGGCTTGGTCTGGCATACATATTGGCGCGAATCGTCAAAATAGTTATTTGTTTTCAGAAGTAGCCAGCCTACGGCTTCATTTTACTGTGACAGTAGCGCACGAAAGGAACTTGTGCTCTCTTTCATGCTGGGTGTCTCGAGACGTGGCTGGATCACTTTCTTTGTAGTGGTCGATAAAGATGCGAAAGTTTCGATTGGCTTCTTTGGCGCTTGGTAGGAACGACACAACTAAGCTGAGGCAAGACTACTTCGTCCTTCAGGGTCCTTCTAGAATCTGGTTTGAAATAATGAGGTTACTTTGGACACATTCAAACAAGTGCTTTTGAAGACATCTCCCATTTCTTAAATAAAGAAAGAGCGCAGCCTCTTTAATCAAGGCTGCAACTACTCATTGAGTCCGCCCTGATTTATCACTATTGACGAAATAACACGCCTCTGTCATCGCGCCGACATTATAGTGGAAAAAGTTGAATTTTTATTGCGAGGCGCCCATTTTTGCTGTTATTGTTTAGAAATTTATGAGGATTCATGAAGAACTCTTCTCAAATCATGAAAAATTTGGCGCAGCTTACAAAGATTGATGTGCTTTTTAAGTAGGAAATACTGCATGAGGAAACCTTTCACAAAATTCGGTGCCACCTGCAGTCTCCTGTCCACGGGCGCTTCGATGAGAACGCCCAGACTAGAATTCAGACTGATTAAAGCAGTGTGAGCCTATAGGCGCCATCCTCGTTCAAAAGAGTGCCGGAGTGCATAGTTATCACGTGGACTTGCAGCGCTTTTTCAAATGCTGAAGCCAATTACTCGACCTATGAGGAGTGCCTCGCGAGCAGCTGGACCACTTCGAAGTTCTGTCCGTACATACACGGTCGACCATTCAAGGTAGTAACTACCACACGATCGCCAATCTCGTCATAGGCTCACCAATCCCAAGGCACTTTCCGGCTGTCTTGCTCGATGGATCCAGCGCCTTCGAGAATGCGAGCTTATAGTTGTGTAAGCTAGTCGCAAGCATTCCGATGTATACTATTTGTCACGAGCCCCCGTTGATGTGCTGCTAAAGAGAAGGATGAAGACTCCTCCTCATGACCTGTACGTGCCAACAGGCCTGCACAGCATCACGTTTGCTGAGTTAACAGTTATAAATAATTACTCGGAAATCAAGAGAGATCTCCCTCTGTCTTAACGGCATCAGCTGACTTTTTACCTTACACACAACGATGTGCTCGTGAAAAAGAACTTCGAAACCAACAGAATCACACATAATCTTATGCCTAAGACTGAAAGGAAATCCCCGAGACGTTGCACGATGATCCTGAAGCAGCGCTTCCAGAGCTTGCGCGCACGTTACCCGAATCACTTGCAAACTTGCCGTGCGTGTCTGCGACACAACAGGTCCTCGAGCAGACCTGCTGGTCTGTTGAATCTAATCATCATCAGCCTGACTATTCCTACTGCAGGGCGAATGCCTCTCCCATTTTCCTCCAATCAGCCCAGTCTTGTGCTAGCGGCATCCACTTGACTCCTACGAACTTGACTTCATCCACCAACCTAATTTTCTGCCGCTGCTACACTTTCCTTCCCTTGGAGTCTAAATGGCCACTATTGGAGACCATCATTTATCCTCTCTTGGCACTTCATGTCCTGCCCATGCCCATTTTTTTTCTCAATTTCGACGTGAGTGTCAGTAACTTGAGTTATTTCTCTGACCCACTCTGCACTCTTGCTGTCTCCTAACGCTACACTTACCATTTTCCGTTCAATCGCCCCCTACGTTGCCCTCAAGTTAAACAGAACCCCTTGCGTTATCCTGCCTGTTTTGAGGCAAAAGTTATACAGTTTCCTCTTGAGTGATACCGTTTTGCTTCTAGTCGTAATGTTTGAGTACCTTCCAAATGCGCTCCATCTTTAAATAGACATGTTCGCCTACCACTTCAAGAGCTTCGCTGCTTACTTTGATCAGCTGTTCACTTCCCAGGCTCTTCAACGTTACCTTAGTCTTCTACATATTAATCTTTAGGCCTACTGTTCTGCTTCTCTTGTCTATATCATCAAACATTAGTTGCAGGTGCTACCCTGAGTTCCTTAACAAGGCGATGACATCGGCGAATCACAGATTAGTGAGATATTCTCCATCACCCCTGATGCATAGTTGCTCCAACTCTATGTTCTTAAATACACCCTCTAAGCAAGCTGTAAATAGCATTAGGAAGATGGTGTCTGCTTGCTTAATACCTTTATTAATTATAATTTTCTCAACTTCTTTATGCAGAACTAACGTGCTGTTCAGCCACTATAGCTGAACCTAATACCGCCCCCGAATAACTTTTCTCAGCAAACAGGTTTGGATCTACTTGGCCCCTAATTCCCAACTTGCTCACAGGGTAACGAGTGAATCAATATGGCAACAGGCTACACGACCCGTTACATCTAAGCGAATACCTTGCCAATAGTACCGTGCTACCGTAGCAGAAGTTGCCAAGCTTTTCTTCGAGCGGATTCTCTTAGGCCACTGCGCCTCTGAAATGAGTACCTTAAACACCTCGTCATGAAGATGAACATGAAATGGCCATTGACAGCATTTACGGTGGACCTCACGACCAGCTTGGGAATTACCGAAAAGCGACTGCTTACCATCCGCAAACCGGCGTTGTTACAAAACGTCTGGACAAAAGTTTCGCTGATATGCGTTCACAGCGTCGGCGACTGCCACGAGGTGCTGACCCCCCCCCCCCCCCCCCATCTCAGAATATATTTCATATTCCTCACACACCTATCTCCCAATATATGTGCGTTCGTTCGTTCGTTCGTTCGTTCGTTCGTTCCTTCCTTCCTTCCTTCCTTCCTTCCTTCCTTCCTTCCTTCCTTCCTTCCTTCCTTCCTTCCTTCCTTCCTTCCTTCCTTCCTTCCTTCCTTCCTTCCTTCCTTCCTTCCTTCCTTCCTTCCTTCCTTCCTTCCTTCCTTCCTTCCTTCCTTCCTTCCTCCTTCCTTCCCTCCTTCCTTCCTTCCTTCCTTCCTTCCTTCCTTCCTTCCTTCCTTCCTTCCTTCCTTCCTTCCTTCCTTCCTTCCTTCCTTCCTTCCTTCCTTCCTTCCTTCCTTCCTTGCTTCATTCATTCATTCACCTCAGCCACACAGGTGGCTGCAGTGTTCCTTCATGTAGCAGGACAGGAAACGATTTCCATATTTAGCACTTTTAAACTGCCACCCAGGAGCACGAGGACTGCAGCGTTATTGGGAAGAAGTTCGAAAAACATCGCACGCCAAACAAAAGCGAGACGTAAGAAAGCTATATCTTCAGAATTCGACCAACAGCGAGACGTCGAGCTATTCGAGCAGTTTTTTTTAATTATTTATTACAAATACCTACACGGCCCATTGGGCATTATCTTAGGGGGGTTAGTTGCAAACACAAAACAAAGAGAAAGCGGGAGCGAAAGCATACAATCAGTTCTAAGAAAAAAACGTTTTAACAAAAAGAATGGAAGCACATTCAATGCCAAGTGTAAAAGACACACTCAACAAAAATTTGTGACTCAGGTTCACAATAAAGTACACTGCCTGTGATGTAAAACAGATTCATAAAATTTGCTCGATAGCAGGTGAAAAATTGGGCGCAGATACGATCTCATCTGGGAGTAAATTGTAATCTAAAATTGAGCGCGGAAAGAATGACAACCTAAACGCATTTATGCGACTTTGATATGGCCTGATATTTTTGAAATTTTCTCGACTTTCAGCTTAAAGCTTAAAGCTGTAATTTAGGAGACCTGAAAGATTCAAGGGTTCGAGTTCGACTTGTGTGTGGAAAGGCAGACCAGAAAGTCCGGATGCGGCTGCTGCCAGTTAAAGGTCTAACCCTAGACATGGTCATTGAATATTGCCAAGCCGTAGAGCTAGCTGCTTGCCAAAACAACTGAGTGAGAAGGATAAGGGAAAGCTTAATGCCGTAGGGGAAAAGCCCGAAAAGAAAAAGGCGCCGCAAAGAAATATAATTTAGCTGCTTGCCAAAACAACTGAGTGAGAAGGATAAGGGAAAGCTTAATGCCGTAGGGGAAAAGCCCGAAAAGAAAAAGGCGCCGCAAAGAAATATAATTGGCAGTGCTCACATGCCACCGCAGCCATAAGCGGAGAAAATTCCAAGTATGGGGCAATAGGTACGGCATATACCTGAAGGAAACCACTTTGCAGTGTGCTGAAAATCAGGGAAAAGCAATCAAGACATTTACTGTGCTGTGCAGGCTGAAGAGGAATTAGACGACGACTTTCAAGTTCTGGACATGAGCATAAGTGACATGTTGGGGGACCAAGATCGAATATACAACCGTACAGTCTGTCTCACCATGCGCATGAAAATCGACACTGGGGCACAAGAAAACTTGGTATTCCCTTACCTTTTTCCTGTAGGTGAGTGAACGAGCTTTACTGGGTCTACTGGCCTGCGAACGTTTTAGTCTTGTTAAAGGGTCCAAGCAAATAAAAATACTGCTGATTGAAGAATCGATTTCTCAGTGACTTTCCGCAGCCTTTTCAAGGCCTAGTTTGTAAAAACGAGCCTTACAGCCTAGAGCTGAATGAGGGAGCAAACCAATTCTCGCTGCCCTGCCGCCGAATTAAAATGCGCTTCGTGAATCGCCCCATCCCGATTAGGCCCGCATGGGACTTCAACACATTAGCAAAAAGGTGCAGGAAGCCGCTCAATGGTGAGTTCCCTTGTCACTGTCGGGAGAAAAGGCGGACATCTGCGCGTTTACATGGAACCTATCGGCCCGTAAAGCGATGCGTGAAACGCGATTATCAGCTGCCGACTGGAGAAATAATTCAGTCTAAACTTGCAAATGCAAAGGTATTCTGCAAGCGAGATGCTCACAGTGGATTTCATCAAGTTGAATTGCATGAAAAAAATCAACAATCTGTACCTTTGTGTCCTTGCACGGCACTTGGGATGTATCGCTTATTAAGGCTACCATTTGAAATATGCACCGCGAGTGAGGTGCTCGAGAAGGCGATTGGAAACATTTTTGACGGTATAATTTGAACCTGCGTCTGCGTCGAAGACATACTCGCGTGGGTGCAACGCAGCAGGAGTATGACTAACGTCTTTCGATTTGTCATGGCTTGCAATATGAAGTGACTTCCTTCACACCTGAATAGCTTTACAGGATGAATATGACTCCACAAGAATGCGTATTCACGTGTCTGCTGTGAAAAGGCCCAAATTGTCTATGGGTTACGGTTGTACGTAGGATGTGTGTTTAAGATCAGTGCCTCGGCGTAGTTTTTTAGGTGCCAGTCCACAACTGCTTTACTGACTGCCGTTCCTACCTCGCCTTATAAGTGCTTCTGGGAGAACAAAGGGGCACAGAGAATTGGGAAAAATATTTTCACTAAGACATGAGTTTGTTAACAGGGAAGGCACACTATCCGTCACTTTTTTTTTTCGTGGACGCCGTTCGCAAAGGGAAGGGAGGAAGGCGGTAGTGAAGGTAGAAAGACGGAAAGAGAAGTCATTGTGGAGGCCTTAGCAGTTATTTCGACCACCTGGGGATATTTAATGTACGCTGATATTGCACAGTTCACAGTTGTTTCTCCGTTTCGCCTCCATCTAAACAAAGCCACCCACGGCCAGGTTCGAACTCGAGCACTCCGGCTCCATAGTCGGGCGAACCACTGCACCACCACAGCGGGGCTGATTAAGACATCAAGGATCATCATCATCATCATCATTATCATCATCATCAGCCTGATTATACCCACTTCAGGGCGAAGGCCTCTCCCATAATTCTTCACTTAACCCGGTTCTGTGCTAGCTGCATCCACTTGACCCCTGCGAACTTCTTAATCTCATCCGTCCACATAACTTTCTGCCACCCCCTGCAACGCTTTCCTTCCCTTGGAATCCAGTTTGTTACCCTCAGCGACCATCGGTTATCCTCTCTTCGCACTACATGGCCTGCCCATGTCCATTTCTTCTTCTTAATTTCTACTAGAATGTCGGTAACTTGAGTTATTTCTCTGACCCACTCTGCACGCTTTTTATCTCTTAATGTTACCCCTACCATTTTTCGTTCCATAGCCCTCTGGGTTGTCCTCAACTTAAGTAGAACTCTCTTGGTTAACCTCCACGTTTCAGCCCCATAGGTGAGTACAGGCAAGATGCAACTGTTGTTTACTTTCCTCTTGAGCGATACCGGTAAGCTGCTAGTCATAATCTGCGAGTGCTTGCCAAATGCGCTCCATAACAATCTTATTCTTCTTGTTATTTCCTTTTCATGGTCCGGATTTGCGGTTACTACCTGTCCTAAGTAGACATATTCACCTACTACTTCCAGTATTTCGCTACCTAATGTAAACTGCTGTTCCTTCCCGAGGCTGTTGAACATTACCTTAGTCTTCTGCATATTGATTTTCAAGCCTACCTTTCTACTTTTCCTGTCTAGGTCATCAATCATTATTTGCAGTTCATCCCCCGAGTTGCTTAGCAAGGCAATGTCATCAGCAAATCGCAGATTACTGAGGTATTCTCCATCTACCCTTATCCCTAACTGCTCCCATTCCAAGTCTCTGAATACTTCTTCTAAACAAGCTGTGAATAGTACTGGGGAGATTGTGTCTCCTTGCCTAACACCTTTCTTTATTGGAATTTTCTTACTTTCATTATGCAGAACTATGGCTGCTGTGCAGCCACTATATATATCTTCCAGCGCTTTCACGTACGGCTCGTCTACCCCTTGATTTCGCAATCCCTGCATCACCGCCAAGGTTTCAACTGAGTCAAATGCTGTTTCGTATTCAATGAATGCTATGTATAAGGGCTGGTTATATTCCGAGCATATTTCTATTACCTGATTAATGGTATGGATATGATCGATAGTAGAGTATTGTTTCCGAAACCCTGCTTGATCCTTTGCTTGATTGCAGTCTAAGGTTGTCCTGATTCTATTAGTGATTACCTTAGTAAATACCTTATACGTAACATACAGTAAGCTGATTGGTCTGTAATTTTTAAGGTACTTAGAGTCATTTTCTTGTGAATGAGGATAATGTTTGCATTCTTCCATGGTTACGGTACCGTCGATGACACCAGGCACTGCGTATAAAGGGTGGCTAGTTTTTCTAGCACGATATCCCCCCCGTCCTTCAGTAAATCTGTAGTTATCTGATCCTCTCCAACTGATTTCCCCCTTTTCATAGTTCCTAGTGCTTTCTTTACTTCGTCCTTCGTCACTGGTGGAACGTCTGACTGTTTTTCCCTATCGCCAATCTCATTACGGTCCTGACTATTTTGGCTACTGTAGAGATCTGTATAGAACTCCTCGGCTACTTTGACTATCTTTTCCATATTAGTTATGACGTTGCCCGCCTTGTCCCTTATCGCATACATCTGGTTTTTGCCTATGCCCAATTTCTTCTTTACCACTTTAAGGCTTCCCCCGTTCTTTACAGCATGCTCAATTTTCTCCATGGTATACTTCCTTATATCGGGCACCTTGTGCTTATTGATTAACTTTGATATCTCGGCTATTTCGATCTGGTCTGTTGGATTGGAAGCTTTCATACTCTGGCGTTTCTTAATCAAATCTTTCGTGTCCTTAGCTTACCTGTATCCTCTCTAACTATCCTACTGCCTACTTCTACCGCGCACTCAGTAATGATATCTCTGAAATTATTGTTCCTTGCCTCTATGGTAATGTCGCCATCCTCACTTAGAGCTGAAAACCTATTCTGTAGCGAGATCCTGAACTCTTTTGCCCACCCCCTCACCGCTAATTCGTTGATGGGTTTCTTTCTTACTATTCTGTTGCGTTCCTTCTTCAGATTTAGGCTAATTCGGGACCTCACCATCCTGTGGTCACTGCATCTCACTTTCCCGATTACCTCTACATCTTGCATAATGGTGGGGGTTGAACACATTATGAAGTCGATTTCATTTTTATTCTCTCCGTTAGGACTTTTCCATGTTCATTTCCGGTTCTTCCGTTTGCTGAAGAAGGTATTCATGAGTCGTAAGTTATTGCGCTCTGAAAACTCAACTAGTAACTCCCCCCTGCTATTCCTAGAACCAATGCCATAGTCACCTACTGCCTTGTCTCCTGCCTGTTTTTTCCCTACCTTGGCATTGAAGTCGCCCATTAGTACAGTATACTGCGTCTTTACTTTTCGCATTACCGATTCTACATCTTCATAGAAGCTTTCAACTGCCTGGTCATCATAACTACATGTAGGTGCATAGGCCTGTACAACCTTTTGTTTATACCGCTTATTAAGCTTAATTGCGATGCCTGCCACCCTCTCATTAATACTATAGAAATCATCTATATTGCCCGCTATACACTTATTGACAAGGAAACCTACTTCTAGTTGTCGCCTCTCTGGTAAACATCGATAACACAGTACATGCCCATATACAGTACAGTATATGCCTCATTCGGCCTCGTAACCTCACTAAGCCCCATGACATCCCATTTCATGCCCTCTAGTTCCTCTAACAGCACTGCTAAACTAGCTTCACTAGCTAGGGTTCTAGCATTAAACATTGCCAGGGTCAGTTTCCAATGGCGGCCTGTCCGGCGGAGCTAGGCTTTCTTAGCACCCCCTGCTGCGTAACAGGTCTGACCGCCGCCGTGGTCAGTTGTTCCGCAGCCGCTGGTGACTGAGGGCCGGGGTTTTATGGAGCTTATCATAGGAGGTTGCGGCCAATTACTGCACCAGGGTGGCCAACTCCTGTTTTGTTGATGGAGTGCGTTGCCGGAGGTGTTCACCGGCATCATGTCGCACCCCAAACCTGTGTATGCAATTCCATCGACACGCGGATTTTTTTTTTTTCATCCGGTGGAGAATTGCACTGCACCGGGATTTGAACCCCGGTCCTCTTGCATGCGAGGCGGATGTTCTACCGCTACGCCACCGCTGCACCATACATTCAGTTTAAGGATGTATTTCCTTAAACTGAATGATGCCCTGCACAGGTTAGGTGAGATAATAATACATCTGGCTACATTTATTATGCGGTGGGAAATTTAAATCTGTTCTGCTTTATGTTTTATACTGCCTGCTATCACGCAAACATATATGCTCATTAACAGCAGTAAATTCGAATATTTCCTTATGCGAGCACGCACTATTGCATTGCACGTTTTGAAGAACAGATTAGGTGTCTCGAGAAAGGAAGATGAAAAAAGCAAAGTCTCATTACCAACATGGATAGCCGCTACAAGGCTTCTCCGCTGCTTCGCCCCAGCTTATCAGCCCCGGCTATGGGCGCAGCTTCACCGACAGCTCCAGTGAAAGCATGGCTTACCAGAATGCCAATCGACACTTCGAGCGCTCAGCACTCCGGTGCCTCATCTCCAACAACTTCACTGCTACTCCACATGTGGGGCTACGACGATGCACACGCACCGCCCAGACACGGACTCGCAGGGGCCTTAGGAGATCTGGACGACGTGAATGAGTCTCCTCAGTGGCGGCGGCTCGTCACCGACACCTATTTCGTCCGCAGAGTGGCGGCATTAGCCTTCGGGGTGGCCATCGTGTGTTCTTTGGTCGTCGTCCTGCTTATGACGGGAAGTCACCTAAAGCTCGGCGAGTTGGCTGCTGAGGAGTGGCCGGACAACTGGACAGAGCCGGTGCTGTCGCTGGTTGATCAGCGTCAGCCCTTTCCTTTGCACTCGTCAGTGGACGCGAGATTGGACGGCGGAACAGAATCTGCTGATCGGCGGTTTGCTGCCTCTGCAGCTGATCATCTTGTTACGCCACACAGCATTATCATGTCACCAGGTGAAAGAAACCACTTCGACGGTGCCAACGCTTCGACCGTTATCTATAGGCGCAACAGCGTGCCAGTTCGACAAGCATTCGCAATGCCTTCAAACGAGATTGTACTTCCTGCATTGAGAGACACAACTCGGCGGCTACGAATTCAACATGGATTTATAGCTGAAATAACGCCGCACCCTACAGCGCAGGAGTCCAATGGTCGTCGTGTTATATTGCCAAAAGTTGAGTCAGGAGGTCTGAATCGAAGAACGGTAGAGTCTACTGGCATTAACTTTCGTTGAAATGCTCCTGCTCTCGACAAGAATAAACGTGCCATTAGGCCTATATCGTCTACTACATTTTTGTGCTTTTTTTTCAAGCCTGTCTTTCAAGCACCCTTGGAGAACAAATCTCGATATAGCAGATGTCAAATCGAGGGGCAGCAAAGCTTTAGAAGAATAGTGTTTATTCGTTTATAGTTTGGTCATTTATTTGTTTATTTACCCGTTTCAGAATCAGTGCGCCAGCTAAGAAGCTGTACAATATATTGAACAGCAGTGGCTGAAATGTTTCCACCAGGGCGCCATTTACCTGGCCTTATATGCCGGTAAGCATAGTAAGCTTACAAAGTTAGAATCAGCGAAGAAAGATGCAGGACAAGAAGAGGTACACGTAGAACATCGCTGGATCACTGATTATTCCCAAGAAGAAAATTGCAGAAACGCACTTTGTTTCGCTTAGGAGCTTAATAACGAAAACCTTTCCTGCTTCTTCTTTTCTATTTATGGCTTGCGTGTTTGTATATCATCGCATTTATTTTCTTTGGCTTCTGCCTCGAGGACATCGGCGTCTCAAGACTCCTCCATATGTGAGGCTGAACTCAATTACACGTGGGCCTCAAAGCTATTATTAGGCACTAGGCCTAACCAGTCGAATGGCGAAACCATGTCGACATCCGTTTCTATTGCGATGTCCTGACTGGGGAAATTATGTCGATGTCAGAAGCCTTTGGGACGTGCTGCGTACACACCTCGTGGATTCTCGCGAACGCATCTCGTGGAATCTTGCGAATACATTTTGCAAAGGCTAAAGTTTTAGCTATGAGCCTGTAGAGGTTTTCCCATTAAAACAATAAATAACAAACACATATTGTGTGTCCTGTGTCTTTTCCTTGCGACTTTCTTCGCTGGTTCTATGTTTGTGAGCATTATGAACCAACTTTCCCGGCGAGCTCTTGAAGGAAAGCTACCACTTTAGCAGCAGCTCCTGGCGCAAATATTCCTTGCAGTGTGCACATGCAGAGCCCGCGATGAAAGACCGTTCGAGAGAAAAGTAGGTTTTGTTTTCAGAGGAGCATATTTTTACGTTGGAGTACAACCGCTGCCGCGAGGAAGCTTTCGATTGTGAGCGCTTTTAGGCCGGTTAGAAACTACTTTACGGAAGAGGGACCTTAATGAAGACTTTTCACTCGTTTTTAAGCGCGGTCTACGTCTCCAAGCTCTATATGAGGCAAATAAATAAAAAAATTGCAGGGTTTAAACTAAGGTTAAGCCGAGTTTGACGTGCGAATGCATGGTTTATTTCGGTTTAGCTGTGTGGCATATAATGACTTCTTTAAGTTTCGTGTTGGTTTTTCCTCTAGGATACATACATTAGGCAACGTGTTCACGTTTATGGCTTCTTCTCCTAGTTCCGTCAGCCTGCCGGGCGCGACGCGCTTCGTCGGCCGAGGCAGTAGAATGACGCGGCTCACTCGCTAT
This sequence comes from Amblyomma maculatum, assembly GCF_055883805.1. Taxonomy (NCBI): domain Eukaryota; kingdom Metazoa; phylum Arthropoda; class Arachnida; order Ixodida; family Ixodidae; genus Amblyomma; species Amblyomma maculatum. Next base: position 130,703,462 of record NC_139345.1, on the reverse strand, counting down.
TCTGGCGTGGTCTTACGTGCCGTAGCAATTGCGCGGTGCGCCTATGCAGGCAACCATGGGTGCAACAAGATATTATTTTCTTTATATTTATTGTTAATTTCAACTGGTAGGTTCACTACGAGGGTTAGGCCAGGAGATCATATAATGTCACAATGACCTTCAAGGTTTAGCCAAGCTCTAACTGGTCTTTGGAGTGGGCGACCAGTACGGTCACACAAGGCGCCAGCATGAAAGGGGCGTAAATCTGCTCTCACAGCTCGCCCACTCGAATTTCTTCTCAGACCCCTTCCTCCTTATCTTCCCCTCTTCACAGGAGAGATTAGCCGTGTGCTCTTTAAGCAACTTGTTCGCTTGCAAAACTCCCAAAACTCGGGCCTTTAAGGGAAAACCGGCCTGCCTGTTGAGGCCTCGGGACGTGGTGTGGTTTCCGCCTTCTTGTGTGCAGGTACACTGGAACGTTTGTGCTACACTCTTTCGCCATAGCTCCGTGATGTATGAGGACCTGGCGGGGGGGGGGGGGGAGGGAGAGACGCGTTACCGTGCGGTCTGCCCAGTGCCCACCTGAACTGCGTTTTCTTCAGACAAAACTCCTTTGAAGCGCGTCCTTTTGAATGATGACCGTTTCTTTCCTTTTTTCGCGGCGTCCCTTCAGACTTCAGACATCAAAATACATTGATGACGCTAATGAGCTCTCAAAACAATTTTGTTTTAATATCAGGTGACCCCAAGTAAACAAAAAACTGAATCGAGAAAAGGTGACCGCAAAGAAAAGATGAGTTTGATGACCGGGGGGGGGGGGGGGGGGAGGGGGTTCCTGGCAGCAGTCGAGACCGGGTGCCGAATGAGGTAAGGCCGGCCCTGGTCAAAGTTCAAGGTCAAACGTCAAAGCTCACATTCAGAGCCGCTGAGCGTGACTTGCCGTGGAGGCGCTGCAGCCGTAACGTCACACCCCCAGCCGTATTTGAAATTGGGTGAGCTTCGGTTAAATCTGGTGAGGAGCGGTAGGTCGACGTAGCTACGCCCGGCAAGTACTAAAGAAACAGTATTAAACAAGCCCGACAAACGAAGCTTTGCCAGGCGTATAGCCAAATGAAGCTACCGATTTGACTAGGTTTAATCGAAACTAAACCACTGCTATTTTTTTGTCTTTATTGTATCTATTTATACCAATAATTATCATTGAATATTATTTTATTATTATTTGTTAATAATTACTACCACCGTTATTTATCATTTTCACATACCCTACTAATGCTTTCATTGGTAACCGATTTACAGGAAAGGAAAGGCGCAGTATCTGCAGCACACATCCAGAAAGCCCGGTTAGACCTCGTAAAATTATTCGCACCATAACGGTCCAATTCACATTTACTAATTATTGAAATTTTTATCAGAAAAATGTGCTGCAGACTAGGTCATGAGCCTCTCAACAGCCCTTGGCTTCACTGTGGCTAGGACCCTCCGCATTTTTCTGAATTGAAACAGCTTTCGTCAGGGCTGTCCGCTATGCTTTCAATGACTTTACGGCCCCATTGACGATTATTTATGCCCGCTGATTGCAGCACCTAGTGATGTCACGTCGTGCCTCAAGCTAGCAGCAGTGCTGCGATTTTAAGCGTTTCTTACTGATGAGGAGATGTCATGAAAGAATAATTATCGGTGCGAGAGAAGCAAGCAGATGACATGGCTAAATCTTATATCTTCTTCATCATCATCAGCAACTGCAGGGAGAAGGCATCTCCCATCTTCCTCGAATTGACCTGGCCCGGTGCTAGCTGCATCCTCTTGACCCCTTCGAACTTCTTAACTTCATCCACCTACCTAACTTTCTGCCGCCCCCTGCTACGCTTTCCTTCCCTTGAAATCCAATTTGTTACCCTACGCGACCATTTGTTACCCTCTCTTCACACTACAGGCCCTGCCCATGCCTATTTCTTCTTTATTTACAATAGAGCGACATTAACCCTCCCCCTCTAGGCCTCAGGTTATCCTAATACTTAAAAATTTATGAATTATTTCAAGTTAACTTAGTCAACATAGCAAAGAGGGCGCGACGAACGCCACCGATGTATTGCGCTCTTTACAGTAAGTAATTTTTTTCCATAAAACGATTTCATTCATATTTAATTTCAGTTGTCGTACTGCGCTTCATGCTCGAAAAAACGTAAGGTTGTGCTTTATTTTTGAGTGACGAAGCCGGCACTTCCGTTGCTGCAGTTTTCGGGCAACGGCAATACGCTACGCTCGATCGCCTCGTATTTACGCGGAACCGCGTTGTTGTGGCTGTAGGAAGAAGGAAAAGAAAACGCACGAGCCTGCTACTGGCTCTGTAGCTGAGCCACCTCCGCTGCCTCGTGCAGACAGAAGAGAGAAAGAAGAGCGAGAGAAAGACGCGCGCCTCAACAGCCGTCGTCCACCACCTAAGCAGTGGCGGGTGCAATGACAGCCTACAACAGATAAAAAGTCGGTGGCTGGCTAGCCCCCGCTTCAAGCGGTGTTGACCTACCAGTCCCAGTCCCGCGTGGCCAGGAACAGCCACCCTTCACCACCTCCTTCGTATTTACGGGGAACCGTGCGTTTCGTCACTATACTAAACAAAAGTTCGAGGAGTTTGCTTGAGGTCAGCAGACAGCGAGAGAGGAGCCACTGCAGGAACCAGTGTGCACTGTGTGTCGTAGACTCCGAATTGAGCCTGATGATCCTTGCAATACATAACGCAAATTATAGAGCATGCGCACGCATTACCGCCTCGCAGCCTATCGCTACGGATTAAGCGAGTCAGCGGCACCTTGAAATAAACCATGCAAAACACGCGGTGAAGTTTGGCTCTAACCTCGATTAGCAACACAGCACAACCGAACATAACAAAGCTTACTCTTGAATATCCTGGATTAGCCTATATATGCCGCAGCTATTTTACCTGAGATCTAGAGGCATATCTTAAAGTGCATAAACTGCAGAGCACCTAATCCCCTTGGAGCACTGGGAGCACTGGGGACAGACTGGGCTGCCGACGACTTGAACCATAGGAACGTGAACATTTGAGTGCAATGGGGCCGTGCGGGGGCCCAAAGACACGCATACCACAAACTCCTTTGATCTAACAAAGTTACTACTACTACTACTGCTACTTGCAACCAGTGGCAACGAACAAGTGTACTGCATAGCCGTGGTTCGCAATGTGCTTTACTGGCAGCAAGAAGATTTTTCTTATGTATATAATTGGTTCACAGGAAGGGAAAGGCGCAGTACCTGTCACACTTTGTTTCTGTGGACAGCTGAACCGCGCCGTAAGGGAAGGGAGGAAGGTGGAAGTGAAAGTGGATAGAGAGAAAGACGAGCCGTAATGGAGGGCTACGGAGTAATTTTGACCACCTGGGGACCTTTAACGTGCGCTGACATCGGACAGCACACTGACGCCTCTTCGCTTCGCCTCCATCGAAGCGCAGCCGCCGAGGCCGGGTTCGAACCCGGGTACTCCGGCGCAGTAGTCGGGCGTCTTACCACTGCACCACCCCGGCGGGGCAGATTTTTCTTTATTTCTCTTCTAAGCGCGGCTAGCATGGGACGAAAAAGACAAAGAGGCGCGCGTGCTTGCTTTGCTGCCGCCATCGTAGCTTTCAGCCACGTCTACTATAGCTTTACCATTCCATTTGGCAAGGATGTACCCAGCCATGCGAGCGCTGCTGACAACCTTAGTCGTCACTGTGGACTTGACTGCCGCTCCTCCACTAGAAATGAGCCTGTGGCCACCGCGGTCGACTGAAAAAGTTCACATAATGCCCAATCCCGACGCCTACCTCATCCAGGAGAGAAGCAACGTGGTGCCACCGCAGGAGATCTTCATCGGAACCAACGGCAGCTACGGCGTTGATGACGCCAGCAGGGAAGCAGTTCTACTGCCGTCAAAAACGGCCTCGAGGCCTAACAGCGCAGAGTTATACCGGGGCAGCAGCGCCTTTGAATCTGCAGCATCTACTGACAACGATGGCGATCCTGCGTGGTTCAGCGGAGCAGTTACCCACAGGGTGCTTCGCTTCCTTCAGGCTACCCAGGTAACTAAGAGCCGCGTTTCACGGTCTAGGTCATGAACTGCTGTTTATTACTGCATACCTAACGGCAGGACCTGCATACTGCATACTGCATACCTGGCATTACTGCATACCTAACGGAGTTGGAATTCACACTGAACACACCTTGGGGCTGCGACGGCGTCGGCACGCTAATAGCGGCAACTAAGGATCTCATATCTCAGGTTCGGTGTTGATCGTTAGATCAAAACTCTACAATGTACTCCACATCGTAGCACACTATGTCATACCACACCGTACCACGCAGTATCCTATCACAGCGTCTTCGTGAGTGCTTATCTGTTCTTCCTCCTTTTTTCTACTTTAACAATCTCGCGGGCATCAGGTAGTATTCTACATCACCTGTTCCTGCCTGCTGACCGGCCTGGTAGTGCTGTACATGCTGATGACCTTGAGAGGCTGTCGAAGCGGTTTCACTTCCGGCCGCTCAACAGACAGCTCGCGGCGGCTGACTTCCGAGTCGTACCTGATGCTCGACCGGCAGCCGCTGCTATCTGAAGGAGACCGACGCTTGCGCGGAGAGGTCAGCCCCGGGGAAAGCGATGAGTTGTACAGTGCGGATCAGTGCCCGCGAACTCTCCGCGAACACTCTCCTAGTTCGGTCACGACCGTTGCTTCTGACATCGCTGTGGCACCGAAGGAAGCTGCTTCCTCGCGTCGAGCTTGTAAGTACGAAAGGCCATTGCTTGGCTCCGCTAAAACACTATGCACGCTTTTTGTCCGTCATTGCTTTCAATATTGCGATTCTGATTTTTAGTTACTAGAAATTTTTTTGCGATTGCGTCCTTTCGCTTTGTTTGGTAATGGCATGAACTGGCACTTGTATATAATTATTTGGTTACTTATTACATTCTGTGCCTTTACGACTTTACGTTGGGAAGTGGTGCTTTTTTGTTCTGTGATGCTACAAAGAAGGATTTTTTATACCCCGATCATTATTGTTTTCAACATATTCATGATTGGTGTTTATGACGATGGATGCATGTGCGGATGCATTCAGGTGCTCTTATAGCACAACTAGCAAACTGGAATATGCGATATCTGACACTGCAGCTTCGGGACGAAAATGACAGCACGACGAGATCAAAGTGTCATCTTAAGGAGATGCAGTATCGTACGGTCATTTTCAAAGTCAGCCTGAAATTCGGTTTGCCAAAATATTTTATATTTTATATTTTTAAACCAGACTTCCGATAGTAGATGCACATTTTGTTTCGTCTTTGTTGAAGAGTGCAGAGAACAACTTGCGAAAATAGCGGCAGTACGCTATTCGAGCAAGTATTATTAAAAATGCGCAAGTTACTGATGCTCTCACACAATTACCACACAGATAGTCCGATTTCTAATTAAAAAAAGTATGCTATCGCGAGAATTTCAGTTGATGCTAACACGCATGAGAATGGTAGTGTATTGTAAGCATATTTTACTTGCCCTCATAAAGTTGGGTGCATTGTCCACAATTCAGTGTTCATTGCACAGCAAGCAGTGTCAGTGGTGCTGTTTTCAAGAGCGTCTCGAAGTGCTAATCTAGAGCTCACAATTAGACACGAGTTGGAATGGCGTAATCGTTTTTGTTCTCCTTTGTAGTACTGCAGTCAATTACACGTTTCAGTCCCTCCTCATTTTTTTCATGGCTTAAGCCCTTTCTTCACTGATTCTATTTCAGGAAATGCACGCAGTTTAGAAGGGAAAGCTATGCTCCTCCTCGGCAACGTAAAAAGTATCGGTGGTTTCTGAACTCAGGTGTTTGGTGAGATATGGCTTGATGTGGTATATGGGGTCTGACATCCCAAAGCGACTCATGCTATATGTCGTATTGAAGGCCCCGGGAATTTAGACCACCTGGGGTTTTGTAACTTGCACTGCATTATATCGCTCAGCACACGTATAACTTTCCTTTCGCTTCAATCGAAAAGCGGCCGCCATGGTGGCTTCCACCCCGTGTGCTCGGCCACAGCGGTTGAGCGTTTGATAAGATATATTGTGGCCTCGTGATGTCTTTGAAAAGGCAAAAGGCGTTTCAGACTCCTGAATAAAAATACAATGAAATAATATTAGGGTTAGCGCATCAACTATGCACCTAATCCTTATTTTCTATTGATATAAGCTTGAGTGTAGCATCTCTAAGATCATTGAAAGCGGTCTGAACGCACTGGACGGAATCAGAGGAGGCTCTGCAGTGTTGCGCTAGGAAATGGAGTAAGACCTGTTGAAGCCCCTCGCAGAGATGATGTGGATTTAATAATAAACGCCTAGAATGCTTGAACAACCTGTTGACTAACAAGGTCGGTCCCGGATATATCGAACTCGAAGGGGACCTCAAGATAGTTCGATATTTAAAACATTCCAACAGATGAGCTCTGTAAAGCGTGAATATAGTGTACCCAAACTGGTGGCATGCTTCCTGCAGCGCCCGTCAGTGTACTGGTAGGCCACCTGAGAAGCGTACTTGTGGGCTTCAAAAGGAGGGTTCGCACTGAGTGCGCCTACGCCTGGCGCTCTGTGGACGCAAGAGCGTCATCCAAATATTTCTCACGCATTAGACAATCGGAGCTCACGCTGCCCACACTTCGCTGCTGGATTAAGGTTGCTGTTGGACTAAGGTTCACATCAAGTCTGCTTCCAACGGCGCCTCGAAAGAGGCCCGCGGGTATTATAAAAGCTATGATTCTGTTACTGGTACGCTATAAATGCGATCATAAATCAGTTAAAATAGGGGAACTTGATTTCTTCATTTCCTTCAGCCGCGAAGCAGACCACACGAGAGCCGCCGTAAGCATTCGGTCTGTACGGCTGCTCTTCACCGCATAGTATCTGCTACATCCAAAGCCACCTCTCGCCAATAACAACAATGTTACGTCGGAAACAAGCACGGGAGACCGAAGGCCCCATTTAATACTATTCGATGTTCACCTCTCGAGGTTTTTTTCACAGCGTTAGCTGTACAAGCAGGCACTCGAGGCTCCTCAGACAACCAGTTGCAGCATGTAAAAATAATTGTGGGGGAGCCATTAGGAGAGATGTACTTTAAAGGGGCATAGGACGCAGTTCGATATATCGAATATGCCACTTAACACCAGTTCGTTAAACGCAAACACCAGTTCTGTACTTTGCATGAGATTTTCAAGGCGACATCCTGTGGCTTCCACATATCCGAGTTCGATATATATACGGCATCGACTATATTACGAGGCCAAGTTTCTCTGTAACGCTATAGCAATTGACGCCAACCTTCAATGGCTATTGAACCAGTAACACGTATTGACAAACAATGATGTTAAATGGTGTCTCGGAACATTTAACATCCAAGGCCCCACATGGGTCTCTTACTGACATTTCGTAACCGTGTGCACAGGAAACCTGTGAAGGCCTCGATCTTCCAAATGTTAATACAGTTTTATGCTCACTTTGACGAGCACATTTTACATATTGAAATATGATGCTTCCCTTACGACAGGGAGAAAGGGGTCCAGTTATTTACCAGGAGAAATATAGCGCAGAGTTGAGCCCAGTATGTGTGAAATAATTTTTAGAGCCTACATAAGCTGGTAACAAATAATATATTCTGAGCAATGCTGAGTGTTGGAGGCACAATGACTTAACTATGAGGAAGTTGCAGCGAAACTTTTACTTTAGTCGGCTGTACTCCGTAAGCACTCGTGATGAGCTGAGCTTAGTTTTTTTTTTCGAAGAGTTTGCCACAAGGCATAAGTTGTGAAAGGGGGAATGGGATGCAGGAGATAGAAAGTTGAAAGAAGGAGTGAAGCCTAGTTGCGCTTATGTATTCGAGAAGGTTGGCAGTTAGTTAAAAGCTTAGTTAAAAGCGCTCTAAACGAGCACATGATGCATCACCTGTTGTGGCTTGAGCTTGAAGCTATGTTCCTCCATCCAGGTGCCTGGCCTGTGAGCACCAGTCGCAAGGCCTACTCCATCACCGCCTCTAGCATACGCGGTGAGGGGAAGTCGTTGCGTATATACGAATAGGCAACTTTGTGATGTGGAGCTTGTATCGTATCTACATTCTGCTGTTTCCATGCTGGTCAGACAACTGCAGACATTTTCCGCGACAGCTGTAACCTTATTGCATGACAGCTTTTGTCAGTTATATTTGTTTGCCACACATCTTGCAGTTCTACGCACCGCTTTTAAAGTATATTCTGTATGTCGTAAAAATCAAATCGCTTTTTCATCGGAATCGTATAGGCTATGTTTATCGATGCTAAGGCAAGTTCTCTACCCGCACTCACCCTAAAAACTTTAAAGTGGTTAATCGCAATATTATTCACTAATTAATGCGCATTTAACTGCATTTGTTAATGTATTTGCAGGGCCAGCGAGAGTGCTACAAAGGCACAAGGAATTCGTTATGCAGGTAAGAATTGGGCAAGCAAAATGAAAGAAACTACCTTATTAAGGGAGCAAGATATTTAAAAGACCTGAAGTTTTCTTCGCGTTACGTATGGAGAAAGTGACTAGTACACTCTTTCCACAAGCGCTGTTAGAAATCCACTCGGATATAAAGCGTAAAAGATGGGGACGAAATAAACACTCTTGCGCTGGTTGATATCAATGCGACTTGATATCAATGCAAGATCCCTAGGCGGTCGATGAATAGTTTCATAGATCTTTCTTAGAATGCCCTTAATAGTCTTGCGTAGATTCGTGACGATACACCCCATCATGTAATGTTGCAACATCCACTGGCTACACGAGTGCTATTCTCAATATAGCGTATAGCAATAGTGAAATGACACTTGAAATCCTTACGACTTCAGTGTTACCCTTTTTTTGCGTAGCATGCTGCTGTTTCGAGGTTTTAGTTAAAGCAAGGTTGAAAGTTAGGAGTATTTGCAAATCCTGTTCTCTTTCTCTGTGATTCAGTGAACGCGCGAATAATCAGTATCGTGATTTGTGGCACCATGGCTCTCGCTGATCATGCCCCACTTACACTGCCTGCGCTTTTTCCATAGCCGATCACCGTGTTCCCCAGCCGTCTCCTGGACATGTGCAACCAGGATGCGCCCATCACCTTCGCCGAAATCCTGCCCAATCCGTGAGTCGGGTGGCCATCACCATCAGACACAAGTTGGTTGGCCTATCATTTGCTAACCGCAATATTCCGCCTTGTAGGCGGTGAATTCGAATGACCTATATGTGGCGCAGAGGTACAGAAAATCATTTTACTTCCTCGAATATTAGCCGCAAATAGACAACCCGAATCGCTGTGAAGTCCTTACGTTATCGTCTTACGTTTTCTTGCGCAACTCCTGGCTACATTTAATTGGTCTTCATGTTAGCTTCCTTTCCACGAATGTTTCGTTTTGACAAGTCCACAAGGCACTCTTTTTTTGCGTAAAAGTCATGGTGAAACACTGTCGTTGTTAGCGCTCCCAGCACTGCTGATTATTGCGCAGCCCAAGAACTCCCTTCACGAGCTTAGAATAGGAACCACAAAATCACCTCCAAAGACCTTGGGGTGAGGCACAGTGTGAGGTAGGCAAAGTGCTCTCACAAACGGAGAGGGTTCGACTGATAAAAAATATAGGGATCGGTAACACATTTTGTATAAAAGAACACTGGAAGAATCTAGGCTGCACCGTTAAGGGTAGCGCGTAACAGCTGTAAAGGCTGCCGTAATTGGCTCCCCTTGTCGACCCTCGTTCGTGAACGCTTAAACCTCAGCAGTATGCGCTCGCATCACGCTTTCAAGTACACCAGTGATAATTTGAGAAGTTGTGTTATATATCGAAATGTCTGGCAATTCGTTTTACGCTGATGAGACGGTACTTCCGTGCCCAGCAATAGAGAGATTTAAATTACCATGATCCGCGATTCACTACTGTGATCTGCCACCGCGCGTTCCACTGCGCATGCCTAGATCCCCTCGACGCCGATAGATGACCCCGCATACTGGATGTCGGCACATAGACTACCGCATCGGCACTAATCAGCTTGTGCGCTCCGCCCACGCGCGGTAGAGGATCACGGTGGCGGATCGCAGTTCATGGTAAGCTAAATCTCTGTAATGATTATTTCACTGGTTGGCGTAAATCTCTCACAATTTATTGGTAAGGTGCAGACATGCGAGATGACAATTTAAAAAGAAATTGCTTTTCTAGTATAACGCATGCTCATTAGCATAATCATATGCTGCGCGCGATGTGGAAATATCTAAGACACAGATATACAGGCCCGCTCTAACCTATTGGTACAATGTGGCTGCATGGACAAAAGGAATTCAGTCAGGATCCAAGAGTCCCAGATTGCATTCCCACCACAACCTCCATAAAAGTTCTTTTAAACCCATAATAAAAGTTTGTCGACCACATCCACCGCCTTTTATACCGGCTCATTCATGTTGGTTTCAGTCGCTCCCGACGTGCTGTCAAACCGCTTCTATCAATCGTAGTTGTCTTCTTTACGCCAACACCTCCGCATTTTCGATTGGGCATGCCCCTCTGGCATCCTGACATAAATGAAAGTGAGCACCTGAGTCACATTATGTGAGTGATTCAACTTTCAATTTCATGGCCATGGCGGCGCTGCAGGGAACGAAGCCGCTCCAAGTGGATCGCCCACGGCCGCCACAGCGAAGTGTTCCTGGTGTCATCGCTGCTCAAGCGTGTCGTATTCAAGGTGATGCCTGTGCTGGGCGACTTCTCCGAGCACCGGGTCGAGGTCATCACCGCCGCCATCGAGTGCTACCTGTGAGCATATAGCGGCAATCCGATAACCTCCGGTGCCGCAAATAGATTTTACACCATCCCGAATATTGTAGATGTGTGCGAAATTTCGGTAATCTTGCGAAAGACCACAGGAAACGGCAGTAGTTTAATTAAACTGGTTAGTGTGTAGGAGCCACCTCGTAGAGCAAGAAGAGCAAGGACCTAATGAAGCATTTCAGGAATCATATTTGGTAGTTATAGAGAAAATGCGCTTGACGCGGCGTAGTCGTCATGTATTGCTAGAATGTTGTGGGGGATAATGCGTGGCGTGACATGGTCCATAGGGTCACGAAGAGTCGGACACGACTGAACGACTGAACTGGAACTGGAACTGTGGGGGATAATGCTTGCTTTAGATATAAGCAATATTAGAGGATAAGAGTATGAACGAAGCATTTAAAAAATAGATGGACTGATGCTAACGGACTGTCATCTCAAATGGTAAAAAAAAGCGCTCCTATGAATTGTTCATCGTTGTAAACAAGGTGTGTGGATATAGCGAGAAAAATCGACAGACTTTGTGACGCAGGTTGATGGAATCGAAGTTTTCCCTCCAATTGAGCGCTCTGTAATATTTGCGGTGAAAGAGAGAGAAATAACATTTATTGCACCCGTCAAAAGGTTTGTGAGGATCCGAGGCGAAGCTTTGTCCCAACCATGTCCTCCCCCTCAGCCGTCGACCTGGATCCCTTGGATCTTAGCAGCGGCCAGGGCAAGACGGATGACTTCTCGTTGCCCTTTTTCGTCCTGCTTGAGAAGTAGTGCCTCCCAGGACTCATCTGTTCGGTCAGGTTCTCCAAATCTAGGACACGTCCATATCATATGGATCATGTCCGCTATGCCATCGCAACGTTTGCACCTGGGGCTAAAAATTTCCGGGTGCCACTTGCTGTAAAGCTGGGGGTTCGGGAATACTCCAGTCTGTAGCTTACGCCACATAACCTCCTCGCTTTTGGTGAGTTGCTTACACGCTTTTGGTAGTACTGATCTGCCTAATTTGTAATGATTTAGGATATCTTGGTAGGTGTTAAGGTCATCGTCGAACTGCAGGGGCTCCTCATCGCGCAAGGGGTACGGGGTTGCGCATAAGTCGTCACTGGGATCCCGGAATGTAGCTAATCCTCGGGCCAGTACGTGCGCTTTCTCGTTCCCCCTCAACCCCTGGTGCGCCGGTGTCCAAATGAGCGCGACCAGCTCTGCCGGTGGTGAACCACTGGCCAACACTCTTGCTGCTATGGCCGAAATGCGGCCCGCGTCAAAGTTTTTAATCGCTGGTTTCGAGTCTGTAACTATAATTTTGACCTGTTGTTGTGTTAGAGCTAGCGCGATGGCCACCTCTTCCGCCTCCGTTGTGGTCGAATTTCTGGTGCTGCAGCATACTACCGAGCCCCCGTCTTCTCTAGTTGCTACTGAAACACGTCCCCTACCGTTCGCGCATTGTGCGGCATCTGTATATAAGACGTCCTGTCTTCCCTCAAAACGGGCTTGCAGCGCTGTTGCTCTATCACTCCTCCGGCTCTCATGGTAAACGGGGTGCATGTTTTTGGGGAGCGGAGGTATTTTTAATTTGTCTCTAACCTGTCTAGGTACTTTTTCTGTACGTCTGGAGCATGCTTGCGGCTCATACCCCAGTTTTTCCAAAATGCTCCGACCAGTACGACTGCGCGACAGTCTCTGGTATTGTGAAGTCCTTGCAGCTTCAATGAGCTCTTCGAGGATATTGGAGACCCCTAGTCTCATAATCTTGTTTGTCGATGTATTGGGTGGTAAACCTAGTGCCGTTTTTATCCCTTTACGAATGAGAACGTCAAGTTTCTCCTTTTCTGCCTTGTGAAGCCGTAAATACGGCGCCACGTAGACTATCCTACTGATTATAAAAGACTGGAGTAGCCTAAGGAGGTTAGCTTCTTTCATTCCCGCATGTTTGTTTGCGATCCGCTTCAGGAGTCTACAGGTTTGACTGGTGCTAGCGTCTAGCCTCTGTATCGATTCCGAGTTCCTGCCGTTGGCCTGAATTCGTAATCCCAGAACTCTAATGGTTTCCACCGTTGGTATAACGTTACCGTTGACCCTGAGCGTTATTTTCGGGTTATCCTGCTTTATACGCCGACGATGGGGCGATCGCATTGACGTGAGAACGAGCGCTTCCGATTTCTCGGCCGAACATCTGAGCCCGATCGGTTCTAAGTATCTTTCTATAACTTCGATTGCCCGCTGGAGTGTCTGTTCAATTTCACCGTCACTGCCCCTGCACATCCACAGAGTCAGGTCATCTGCATATAATGTATGGTGTAGCCCTTGGATTTCGTCTAGTTTTGGGGGGAGACCAATCATGGCGATATTAAACAGCGTCGGGGACAACACCGATCCCTGTGGTGTGGCTTTGTTTCCCAGTCGAATACCTTCTACTGTGTGTCCCCCCATACTGATAGTTGCCGTTCTATCGCTGAGGAAGTCGCGTATGTAGTTGTACGTGCGAACTCCAACATCTAATGCACTGAGATTCTGCAGAATAGCCGAGTGCTTCACGTTGTCAAAAGCTTTTGACACGTCTAGACCAACGATCACCCTGGTGTCTACTGTTGAATTGTGTATGATCTGTTCTTTTAGCTGCAGCATGACATCGCATGCGGCCAAATGCGGTCTAAATCCTATCATGGTGTTCGGATAGATATCGTTGTCCTCCAAAAACCGGTTCAGCCGGGCCTGAACAACATGCTCCATTAGTTTCCCCACGCATGACGTGAGCGAGATCGGACGCAAGTGTTCGAAACCCGGCCGCTTCCCCGGCTTCGGGAGGAATACGAGGTTTGCGGCCTTCCATGTCGCCGGCAGCCGACCGGCCTCCCAACACTCCTGCATGAATGCTGCAAGGTGTCGGATCGACGCGTCGTCCAAGTTTCTTAGCATTCGATTGTTGACTCTGTCCGGACCTGCAGCAGTCTTTGTTCTCAGTCTATTTATTTCTGCCCGGACTTCGGCAACCGTTATCGGGCTATCTAGCTCCGGGTTTTCCTGGCCCTTGTAATCAGGCATTTGTTGGCCTATACCCTCTGCACAGTTCAAATACCGGTCTCGGACTTGGGCTATGAGAGTAACCGCGGTCCCATCAAAGGTATGTATTAGCCTGTGAATTTGCTGCCTGGCCTCCAGTTTAGATTTGTCGGGATCTAGAAGATACCGAAGTAAGTGCCACGTACTTGCGTTCCCGATATTCCTGTCTAGTTTTTCACAAATGCTGCCCCAGTTTTGCCTCGTTGAAACAAGCGCATATTCTTCAATTTCTTTGTTAAGCACTGCCAATTCTCTGCGCAAGTTCCTATTCCCTCTTTTCTGTGTGAGTCTCGTTTCTAGATCCTTCTTCTTACGCCAGAGCCTGACCATGTGACGGTCTACTCCTTCAATGTCCTCGTCAACCTCCACCTCCTCCGTTGCTTCATTGACCGACTGAATGACCTTTTTATTCCAATCGTCAATGTTACTTATGCCTTCCTCATCACCTGTGCGGCCATTTCGGAAAGCCTCCCAGTTCACCAACGTTGCCTTTTTGGTGCGGACGACCGGTGGGCCGTTATCTACTACGATTTCTATAATTTTATGGTCGCTGCCTAAGTTTTCACCTGTGTTGCACCACGTGGCGTCAATGCAGCCTCCGGTTAGAGTTAAGTCCGGACATGTGTCTATCGAAACGCTGTTACCCTGGCGGGTTGGTTTCAGGGGATCCGTCAGAAGTAATAAGCCATTCTGCTGAATGCTGTTCCATAGTTCGCGTCCTTTTACCTGCGTGTATCTATACCCCCATGCCGTGTGATGCGCGTTAAAGTCCCCTACTATCAACAGGGGTCCTCCTTTCGCGATCACTCGCGCTTTGGCGAATAGCTCATTGAAGTTGCATTGACGTTTTTGTCGAGGCGGGCTATATACATTGAGGATGAATAGACTTTTGAATTTTCTGTTTTGTGGGATTATCTCGATTAGTATATGGTCAACATTTGTTGTCCCGGTATTATGCTGCAGCACCGTTATATTCCTTTTGACAAGGGTGACCACTCGCGTGTTGTCATCTCGTCCCGCGTATGATTTGTAACTCGCTAGCTTAGCGTGTTTACTGCACTCCTGCAATGCGATTACTTCGGGTTTGTCAATGTTCGTCAAAAAAGTTTCCAGTACCGCGCGTTTGCGACTGAAGCCCCTACAGTTCCACTGCCAAATGGTATTTCTACGGTGATGCAGAGCCATTTTTAATGTTATGAATCTCTTGGTAAACCAACTGAATTCTCTCGTCTCTCCTAGCCATTTCGACCCGCATCTCTGCCATAGCACTGTTCAGGCGTTCTAACGCGGTCATAACTTGTTGTTGGAAAATTTTGTCGTCATCTTCTTTTTTAGCGAATCGTTTTTCCAATCCTTGGACGCGGGTTTCGAGATCTGGCTCGGAACCTCTTTTCTTTTTTGCTGCAGGAGGACTGTCCCTAGGGGTCTTTTCCTGTTCCTTCTGCGGTGCCTCCGCTACCTGCATTTCGGTCTCCATTGGTTGTGAAATTTTGCCTATCGCAATGATTTCTTCCTGCAGTGCCTTAACTTGCGCCTGTAACAACTGATTCTGTTTTTTTAGAGCCTGAACCTCGGCTGAGTCCTGAGAGTCACTACTCACTCCTTTTGATGGTGTCTGCGGCGGTTTCTGCTGCTGCTGCTGCGGCTGTTGCTTTGGTCGAGAGCCCTCCATTATCGTCTTGGACGACGGCGGCTGCAGTCGCGGGAACGAAGAGGAACGGGTTCTTGTACGGCTCTGGGACCGGTTGTGGGACTCACTACGCCCATCGCGACGGCTAAAGCGGACCTGTTGCAGCTTCTTGGCCTCCTCCTCGGCGGCTAGCATCTGCTTGGCTGCCTGCTCGGCGGCTAATTTTGCTTCCCACTTTCTCTTCTTGATAACGTAGGGTGTACGGAAGAGTTCTTTGCAGCGTCTGTCTCCCGTTAGGTGGCTCTTTCCACATAGGCGACATTGGGGAGTGCACTGGTGATCTTCGGGCGGCGATACCACCCCACAACCACGGCACTTAGGTTTTTCACTATCGCACACATCTGAGCGATGACCAAGTTCCCCACATCTGAAGCAAAATTGTTTTTTATGTATCTAGAGCTCCATTTTGCGGGGAGCGAAAGAGGTTTGTCAAGAATACAGATATAATATTTAAGGCTAGAATGTGTGAGAAGCTCCACTCACACCTGCCTTGACTTTGGTAGCTATATTCTGAATTAGCCTGTATTGCTGCCTATTTGTTTCTCTCCCATACATATAGTATCTGACATTTACTGTACACGTATGCATACAAAATATAACTGACTCTAGAATCTGTAATGCATACAACCCGACCAGATTATATAATTGCGTACTCCTTCGTAGTGTAGGTGGGTGTAACTGGAGGTGTTGAACTATCTTCAGAAGAGATTCGTTTTACCCCTATATCTCTATTCGCATATGCTCTGATGAGATTGCTCCTAGCATTTATAAAAAAAAAAAAAAACATTTTATATGTGAGCACCCGAGGAAATAAAAAAGGACTAGTGTAGAATTTCCACGAAGTATGCTACTCTTCGCGTAATGCAAAACTTAAATAATGCTCTGTAGGGTGCTAAAGTGATAGTTTTGGTCTTCATGAATGCAATTCAGGGATCCCTT
The DNA here is from genome assembly GCF_055883805.1 of Amblyomma maculatum. Classification (NCBI taxonomy): domain Eukaryota; kingdom Metazoa; phylum Arthropoda; class Arachnida; order Ixodida; family Ixodidae; genus Amblyomma; species Amblyomma maculatum. The sequence goes on along the minus strand of NC_139345.1, from coordinate 130,686,963 downwards.
TCTTGCAAGAGAAATGAAGAGGCCTCCCCGTCGTTGCTCAGTATTTAGGCGCTCGAAGGCTGAGCCTTTAGATGAAATTTCGATTCCTGCCGGAGCGAACACCGTTCGATGGAAGCGAAGTGCAAGATACCCGCGTAATGTGAGAGAGCAATGCCAGTGAAAACCTCAGGTGACCCAAATTTCTGGAACCCTCCACTACTGCACCAATGGCAGCTGATGTCGCTTCCAGACAATAGACTCTCTAAAACAAAAGCAACCAGGCAGATATAGAAAGCTCTAATTTCTGGAAATGAACGTACTCCTTTGCAAATATGTGCCTTTCCTAAAAATTGAATTCATTAGCCTTCTGTAATTGTTGTTGCCGCGCGCTGTCGCAGAGTTCCCAGAGCGTTGCCGTGCTGGCGCTCTTCACGTAATGGTACAGTGGCGTTCATTCCTGCAATACAGTCAGAAACTGCGAAACCTTTTCTTCCTGTGTTTAACTTGACTCGCTATATTCGCGCGTTCTCTAGTATGTGGCAGCTTTCCGTCGACGTGTTGAAGCTCACACTAGCAACAATTTGCGACGTCATGTATTTTGCAGTTTAGTGCTGTTGACGCTGTATCCTGAAAATGTGTTCGTATTTTCAGGAAGCTGGGTACCTTGAGGCATGGAACACGCTACAAGGCACCAAACTTCATCGAGGTTCAAAGGTTGGACGTACCTTTAATTTGTATGGATCTTTTTGCAAAAATTGGGATCTATTAATTTCTCAACGTAAGGCACCCGTGCACAAGCGATGTCTGTCCATGCGAAAAAAACACCAGGTGGTCGAAATGTATCGAAACCCTACACTACACGTCCCATATAAGCAACTTGGGTCGTTTTTGGACTTTAAACATCATAAATCAATTACAGCGAAATGCTTCCTAGGTATCGCATACTTAAAACTTGCAATTATGATCGCCAAAATGGAGAGCAACGAATCGCTTTCGAGCATTAAGGATTCTTTCTTTTAGGTGCAACTGTCAGTTTGTTACCGTCTTTGTCGTTCATCCCGCCAAAAACTGATTTCATGGTCGAGTGTGAACGGTGGCCTCGTACTCTGTTGACATACACATAACTACGTTGCTAAACTAGCTGCACGGTCGTTTCGTTTTTAGGAGCATGAGATAGCTTTCTTCCTTTGCTCGTGAATATACCTGCGTAAACGTGGAGTTCACTGTACATTAAACATCATGATTACAAAAAAAAGGGGTAATGAAAAAGCCCATATTCGGCATATCCGAAATATGACTGGATTTCGTCTCGCACTGTGTGTTGCTGCGGTTAGCCTGCCTTTGTAGTCGCAAAAAAGAAAGCATGGGAAGTTCACTACGAGAAATAACCGAAGATAAAAGGGACAAATATTTCTCTGTGTGCTATCTCAGCTAGGTATTGGGTCCACTCGAGATACTCGGATGCTGAAGGCACTCCCAAGGAATAACAACCTTACTTGTGTTATGTGTGGGCTATCTTTGATATCTTCCAGGCGTCAAAAGGGCTGCGATAGTGGGGTTATGAGATTGTAAGCGGTGTTTTCAAATTTTATCCTCACTTTCCAATGAACGTTGTCTTCCTGGTAACAATAAGATATCCTAATCACAACCTTCAAATTCGCTGAAAATGACGTTTAGTGCACAGGATACAATGCCTGTTCGCTTCTTTCAAGCAGAAATTTTGAACCCTCGCAATTGTACGCCAGGGCTATTTTCTTCCACGCCATTAAACGCATACGAATGGTATCGCCTACCGTTGGCACCGAAAGTATGGAGGCACTAATAAGCAGTACTAGGGGACTAACTGCTTTAACTTTAAACCGCCTTACTGTTAGACAATCAGATTATGTAGTTACTGTAAAATGAGAGAAATAGTTATCCTGTCGACGCTAGGTCTCGATCCATCATCCTTATATGCTCCAGCCGAGGGCGCTAACCGCTACTCTATGACGACTACCTGAGAAGTCAGTAATTCGCCTAGTCCACCTTAAAAGAGCTGCCGGTCGTTCAGGGAGAGAACTACAGCTCTGGGAGGAGGTGGAAAGCAATAATCAACTGGCGGCACGGTCGCAGCGCGCTCGCCCGCCATGTATACGTCGCCACGTGATATCGGAGCTGATAAGATTGATTTAAAATTGAAAGCAGAAAAAAAGGCGAAACGAAATAAAAACAAAAACAATGGTAGACAAGAAATACAATATAAAATAAAGAAAACAAAAGCACCTAAATAAATAGGCACCTATAGGAAGTAAGTAAAGGGAAGTACACTTCGGGGGGAAATGCAACGAGACGCTTGCAGAGCCCATAATAGAACTCAGCGCGAAACTCGCAATGCATGCGCATTTCCGCACTTAAGCAGGCATGACTGCACCCCTGTAGTTGTTTTTTTTTTTCGGTCGTGCCACACATCGCGTTGAAACATTCGCTGTTTAATTTAACTTTGCCACTGTGTTGTATGCTGCCAATTTCATATTTGTGGAACAGCTTGAAAAGGGCGGGCTAATTACCTCAGCTTCTATTTTTTACTTATGCCACGCATTTTTTTTGTAACCTTCGTTGCTAGAAAAAACGAGTTAGTTGTAATAAATATGAGAGACGATTACTGAATGCTCGTCTGGGAAAAACATTTTTAGTAATCTCGCATTGAAGCCGCTTAAAATTTGCCAAGGTGGGATGGAATGCAGATGTTTTATTTCTTGGTAACAAAAAAGTAGAAAGCAACTGATTCGATAGCGAGGGTTTGAAATAATGTTTTTTTTTTTTTAATTTTCATGAGAACCTGCGTATTTTAAATCTCTGCTGCTGGTGGTGCATCAGCTGCAGAATATACCGAATATACGTGCACCTCTTGAAAATGAAAATGGCAATTTAACATGGCGGCTCCACGAAATATATTATGCCATAGCCATTGGAAAACGGAAGTTCACTGTGATTGTTAATCAAAAGAATTCCCGTTTAATTTCGACGTAGGAAAGCAACCCACTAGACCGTTAAATCTGCCTTTGAAGATTGCAACCACTTTTTCGCCACTGGAGTCGGGCGCAATGTTTTGCCTTCGCAGCAGCGTTTTATTCCGCGAAGCCGACTGTAGCTGTTCATAGCAGCACGTACTTTTCTCTTCATAATTGAATGTTGTGCAGCGCATGAGGCGAAGGACCCCTACGCAAGCAGGTGCCAAAGCATTGTTCATGTTTACACCCACATCACTAGGAACCATCTCGGTTTCGGAGTTCCTTATCATGTGCTTCGTGTCTCTTATCTTCTTCGGCTGTTGACCCCCATTTATAGCTTCACTTCTCTGGTATACAGTAATGACAGCACTGTGCTGAAAAAAAAAAAAGAGATTAGTGGCTGAATAATCGTCGGCTGAAGAATGTGTGCTTTCCAAGGCAACACCTCGGACAGTGCCGACATCGGCATTTGTGGCCTGCGGCTTATATTGTTTAACAAGGCACTGTATTCCGAGCATTGAATCTTGACAAAGGCAGATATCTTCATTGAGATTATAGGGACAGGTTGCCTCCACGGCGGGTGTTTATTACAGATACCTACTGCGTCTATGGGGCAATATTGTAGGGGGAAGGGGAAGCGTTACTTCCTGTGGCACTGCATGCCGGTTTTTAGTGTCCTGTTCTATCGCGTCTCCGGGATATTGATAAAGACATATACAAAACAATTTAAATATACATATTCTTGCACATACAATAAGAAAAATAAAAATAAATGTCGCAGCACATTAAGAGGAAGGCAACGAATTTTGTATAAAGTGTACAGCATCCAATTACAAAATTTATTATGCAGCTAAATAGAGGTACTATAGAAATATTGCCTAAAACATGTTCTGCTGTGCATGACAGCTTAAACATTGAGTGGAAATGCTCTCTTCAGAAGCAAATTATATTCTCCAACCCATAAAGTTGTAATCGCTTTTAATATTTACTGCACATCTGAACCTGTCCTATTCACAGAAGCGAATAAGTGATGACGTTCGTGTAGCCTATCCCACGACACGTTGTTACATCTTTGCATTGTACTGTGCCCTCACTCAACGATAGCGTCCTGTCACGCGCAGGATCGCGTGCGTGTTCGACACTTTCCCGGAGTGGCTCCAGCGCAACGACCCGGGATGCGGTTCTACGGAATCCCTGGTCGACAGCCTTGCCTCTGAGATGGCTGGTAGGAAACCCTGATTTTTCTCTTCTTTTCATCAAGGATTGCGAATGGTACATAACACCAGCTCGTATGCAGTGTTCTCTGTGGTCCTCGACCTGAGTGCGCCCTTGGGGCAGCAGCAGTAGTAGTAGAACTGGTAACATTAGGGTGGTTAGCAATATGTTGCCCACAGATGCTACCTAAAGAAATAAACGACATCGAATTCGGAAGTGTTTCCTCTTGGAACTTAGTAGTAAGAATATAACCTTTTTTGCTGGAGGATCTTGTCATGCTTGTTAAGCGAAGCTACTGGCCCTAACACACTGGACACTTCGGAATAAAGATTAGAGCTTCCATTGACAGTTTTTAACAAGAACTTTAGTAAAATTACCAGGTTAACTGGTGATGCCGTGCAAAATCTATATTTGAAATATCTGCGCCACAACATGTTTATACTGCCGTAAAGGTTAGGTGAGCCAATCAAGTAAGAAGCTTCGAAATCAAAGATGGCTTTTCGGCTCTGGCGCCCTTATGAATGCTTTCACTCTAATAAAGAATAAAGTAAACGCCAAAACAACAATGAGCACGGGAAAACCAAAGCAGTCAGCAATTACTTTATAAATCCATCGACAGTCATAGAGGCAGCATCAGAAATGCAGGAAAATCTTTAACCTTTGCGTGAGTAGTTGCTCGGCGCCTCTCACTGCTTTAATGGTTGGCACATCTGGCTCGTTACAATGAAGGTCCATTTCCCATTGTAGAAGGCTCGAAATGCGTTGCCAGTTTGTAATGCGGAAACAGGATCGTACGCTACTAGTATTCCCTTGAGTAGTTTCTTGAGTCCTAACTTCCCCCAAGATAGAGAAGACTACCGTAGTTTTCCTGACAAAATATTATTTCCCCTGCCATAATCAGCGTTCAGTTTAGCTGCCGGAGACTACGAGGAAATCGCTATGACTTAACTAGTCCCTTTATTAGTGCCTCAGATTCTTCTAGCTCTTTGGATAGCGAAATCTCCTTAGATATCCTGACCAGTCGAGAAATGTGCCTGCAGCTCTCACAAGGGTGGGAGGGACTGAAGTGCTATAGCGTGACAGTAGGTCGGATGAACGTCTTTCTCACCTGTTATTGGATGTCAATGCTTTCGAGAATGTACGTTCCAGGAGCGAATCCTTACGAGCGGTAACATGTTCCGTAGTAGGATCGTCAGTTTGTCTAGTTTGTAGTGATTCGTATTGGATAGAATACAGCCCAAAAAGGACGATGGACAGAGGACCAAGATGGACACAACCGTAAGCGGTAACTATTCCGAAAAACAAAAAAGCTTGTTTATAGCTGTTTACGTGACACATAGCTCCACGCACACGCGCATAGTATCAACCCTGGAAGCGAGATAGTATGTCATTGGCCAAAAGCTCTCACACCGATAGCAGGACGGATGTGGAACCATAAAAGCTCTTTAAGAAGCCAATAGAAGTACATCCAGTATTATGAAATGCATTTTTTGTTTTATAAAGCTGATAGTACGCACTACTCGAGTTGATAAGCGCTTACAATTTGGGGTTCGGCTTTGGGATAGGAGTGCGAGAGCAAAATTTATTCTTTCAGTATCTTTGGATCCTGAATCATACATGCTGTCTATAGACCACGCATGGAGATATGCTAGTTCGCCATGGGTGTATATATGTCGGTTGATATTTGATATTTCTGTACTTACGACTGTACGCATGCTAATGATTAATGCGGGATAAAATGCCTGCAGGTAAACTAGAATTCTCAAAGGATGCTGGCAAATGGAACGGCTAGATGTCGCGCCGTTCCTTTAAAGAACAGGCTTGATTGGTACCTCCCACCCCCCCTCCCCTCTTTGTTTTCCTATTTCTTCGCTTCTTCGCAGGTATGAACCAGTGTTGTCTTACTCGGCATTTCGTCGTTTTGGAGCTGGGCTATTCTGGCAAACCACTCTCGAAGATCACGGTGAGAAATTTGGGAATTTTTGAGCTGCACAATGAAGCACAATTCTGTAAATATATAAATATATAACTCCCCTCAGAAGGGCCCCGGAATCAGAACTGCGCCTTGAGATGTTTGGTGAGAAATATTTTTTTTTTGGCGAACAGCTCCTAATTCTACTTAAGACATCATAAATTGCGACAAAGCCTATAGTACGCTTGTGCTTGTTACTGAAGTCTTGATATTCGCTTTTGTATTGTTGAGCTCGTCAAGGCGCTTGTACGGGCGCTCTTTGAGTCGCTGACACAACGGAGCTATTTATTTGAAGGTCTGGCATTGTTTTTGTTTTTGTTTATAAAGGCTTGAAAATTTTCACCGTTGAAGGTAAATGACAGCTGAATTTCATCAAATGGACTTTGTTATGAAGGATTTCTAAAAGGATAACTTTAAGCGTGCGTATAAAGTCCGCCTGATATGAACCCAACGCATGGGGAAATAAGAGACTTGGCTATACAAAGCCATCCCGTCTCGACAACCGAGCATATAAATGAGGTTGATCTCAGCAGTGGCTTCTAGTGTGGATTGTAACAGCGCAAGTGCGCTTCGGCTGCGTCTAAGACCAGTAAACTGCCTCGGAATCACAACAGTGCTAGTGTAAGGTCCGTATACATTCCCACAACCTTACACCATTAAAGGACATCTCCGGTGCTTTTTTCATTATTTTGTGTTTGTGATTGAAATACATTCCTCGGCATGTCCTGACTCCAACACAAAATTGTTTTTTTTTTAATTCCCTATTAGAATTAGTTTTAACAAGGAAAGAACAACATACTGTATTTCCGTAGAAGTCTTTGGTTTCATTATTCTCAGAATATTGCTTTATATATTTTGTACAGAGCGAGCGAGTTGACTTGCTGCTCGTTACGAAAAAAAAAAAAATAGCGCACAATTACCAGTCACGTTTACAGTGTTTTCTTAGCAATGCCCTATATGCTGCCAAATTTAAATTTAAACACCTTTGACCATTCAGATTAACAACATCTTGCTCACAAGGTTACATCCATGAAACCGCGAACCTTGAGGTATAATTTCCTTCCAATTAACGCTAAACTTACTTATCGCGAACGTCTGGTGACAAAACGCACAAATGTTTCTGAACATATTTACTAGCCGGACGCTGTCTGTTTGTCCTAAGAAGGCGAAGGACGAGATGGCTCTAAGAGGGAAACTGAGATCGGGAATCAAATACGTAGAGCTCTGTATACCGACATTAAACCTCTGTTGTTGAAAGCGCTTGCTTGACTAAGGCACTGGCTTCCTTTGTTGAGCCAAGGCGGGTAGGCGGGTGCATGTGCTCGTCCACAGTCCTGTGAATCATGCATGCTAAATATATTGAAAGGTCGCTCGCTAATTCGTATCGTCGCTCACCAAATTTCAAAGGCAAGCTGGATTCTGTTCAGTGCGGTAGAGTATGTTACCAGATATGGTATCACTATGCCATTACCTTGGATGTGAGTTTCTCTGAGAACAAAGTGTTTTTATTACCTCGATCGGCAGTCTCATTAGCAAGCATGATTGCTTGCGCGAGCGTCACCTTCGTGGAGCCTGGGCCCATGGACTAAGACGGCAGTCTTTGGACTCAGAGTGGTTGGCTGCACATTTGCGACGAATACAAAATGAGTTGCATGTTAAGTGTTCATTTGGGCACGCCCGTGTGCCGCAGCTTCGCAGCGCTATCCAGGGTCGCAGCCTTGTGCAGCAGGCCGCGTGCTGCGTGGCGGTGGCCGAGCGAGCCCTGGGCTTCCTGCACCTGGGTGTGGACGCCGACAAGCTGCTGGTGGCCCCGATCGACGCCGAGAGCCTCGAGTACCGCTTCACTCCGGACGCCGATCCCATGTCGATAGAGAGCGCGGGCCTCAAGGCATACCTGTCCGGATGCCTCTCGTGCGCCCTCGACACAGGCACGTGCTCATCTGTCATCCCGGCATATCTATGTCTGCTCTGGCTACCTATTCTTTTTGTAGCAAAAGGGAGCGCTATGCTGCACTCTCTTGAGTTTTACTGCAAAACATCAAATCCAATAAAGAATCGATCGACCAATCACTGAGTGAGTCGGTCGAGCTGTCATTAGTTCAATAGTTAGATCTGTCAGTTAGTCAGGCATGCATCGATGAACTAATCATTTCAACCGATTGGTTCGATGGTCTGATTTTGCTTTTCATCACTGTTGCTTGAACGTCAGCTTTGCTGCCTACCTCACTGCACAAGTAACGAACACATTGACCTCCCGGCTCACGTAGGCATATAGGTGAGCGTGTTTACCGTAGGTAAATGAAAAATATTTTCAGCGCACTCTAGAAAGGGCATACTGTTCTCGAACAGAGGGGTAAAAGAGGTTGAAATATATTTTACAATTCTCAATTGGTGTAAGTAGCACTGCAGAGGTCGGTACTTTCGATGTTTAAATGACGCGAGGTTGCAGATAACCAAACTTACGTGCAGTGTAGAGACTGACGATGTTTCACAAACACTGTCATGCCTCTGGTCCTTCCTTAGCATTCATTATGCGCATTAATATATTGACACATGCCATTCATAGACGACGAAGATTTGGACCGGCGATTCGGAGAAGACGACGAAGCGAAACGGTGCTCCGCTTTCGTGCTGCCCTGACTGGCTGTTGGTGTTCTTCGGTGTCAGAATGCCAGAGCGCCTTCTGTGTAACGTTACGTTACAAATCTGGTGGAGGTGCTGGGTATCGATCCAGTCCTGCATAATCAACCTGAAAATACGGAGCTTACCCCCGTACATCAACGCCTCGGCCGCCGCCTACGTGGAGAGCCCCCTGAATTCGGACCCCTTCCGGCCGCTACAAGGACGACGCATCCTCAGATGGCCGTAGAACCTGTTGCAATGACATCTGAGAGCAGGCTTACCACCCACATCCTGTGTCATCAGCCGCGAACACCCCCCTCTTTCATGGCGACGTGTTCGAGGACGCCGAGGACTGGCTTGAGAACTACGAACGAGTTGCTCGTTACAACGGGTGGACTGATGAGCGCAAGCTCCACAACGTGTACTTCGCTCTTGAAGAGTCTGCACGGACATGGTTTGAAAACCATGAGGCTGCCTTCCCATCCTGGGCAGCCTTCTGTCGTGATTTCAAAGCCACCTTTCCTAGCGCCGACCGCCGGGAGCGAGCAGAAGCTGCGCTACACTCGCGCAATCAGCGCCCGAACGAGAGCGTGCGTATGTTCTTTGAGGACATGACACGCCTTTTCAAGCATGCAGACCCACACATGCCTGAAGATAAGAAACTGCGTCACCTGATGCGGGGCGTTAAACAAGAACTTTTCGCGGGACTGGTGCGCAGTCCACCGCGCACTGTGGCGGAGTTTCTCAGCGAGGCAGCGGCCATGGAGACAACGCTGCAACACCGAGCCCGTCAGTACAACCGTGACGTGAACATCATTGGGTCCGACGCACCTCCTGTGCATATCGGCAGCGACGTGGACGCACTACGAAATCTCATCCGTTCTGTCGTGCGGGAGGAACTGCAAGCGCTCCGGATGCCTTGCAACACAACAGCTTTTCCTTCACTGGCTGAAGTCGTCCGGGACGAGGTGCGTATGGCAGCTCAGCAAGTTGCTGACGTTCCCCAGCAGTGCGTTCCCCACCAGACGATCGACGCGAGGCCCACCTACGCGTCTTACGTAGGGCTCCCCCGCCGGACCATAGTATCAACGCCGCAGCTCCAGCAATGGAGCCGCAGGGTCCTCGCATGGAGGGCCTCGCATGGAGCCGCATGGGGCCTCACTACTCCCTTCCGCCATTCTACCAGCGACCCCGTCAAGTATGGCGGCCCCGGGACCGTCGGCCCCTGTGCTATCATTGCGGGGAAGCCAGTCACCTTTACCGGGCGTGCCCGTACCGCCGCGTCAACATGCGGGGTTTCGCCTCGGAGGAACTCCACCCTCGGAATGACGAACGGCCTACTGAGATTGCAAGCGACCTTGCAGCGCGACAGTATCCCGTCACGTCCGGTTACCAAGAGCGTCGGTCTACGTCCCCGACGAGCTACCGTTCGACAAGTCCCCACTCTTCCCGACGCCGCTCCTCTCCCAGCCCTAGCCGGGAAAACTAATACCAGCGGCCTTCAGAGGCAGGGTCGCTGATGTCGGGAAATGTGAAGATCCTCCGTCATCGTCAGGCCGACCCGACGAGATTTCGCTTGTGTCAGGTAGCGACAGCATCCGGCATACTACCTCCGATTTATGTGTAACGATTGATGGAGTGGATGTCACCGCGTTACTCGACACTGGTGCCGATTATTCAGTAATGAGCCGTGGTCTCGGCCGAGAATTGAAGAAAGTTTTGACACATTGGTCCGGCCCGAAAATTCGCACGGCGGGAAGCCACTTGATCGAACCTGCAGGCAAGTGCACAGCGCGGGTCGGCATCCGTGGTTTTGTGTATGTCGGAGAATTTATCGTGCTTCCTGAGTGTTCCAAAGACTTGATCCTTGGTCTAGACTTCCTGCAGACCAACGGCGCTGTCATTGACCTGAAAGAAGCGCGTGTTTCCTTTTCGACGAAACGAGCCGCGGCGCGCATTGAAAACGAAGATCCGGGTCTGAACGTTTTGCGTATAGTCAACGATGACGTGAGGGTTCCGGCACGTTCTAGTGTGTTGGTTCTTGTAAAGCATGACTTATTCCACGATTACGAGGGCATCGCGGATGGGCACCTTCCGCTACTACTTGAGAAGGAATTAGCCGTTGCTCGAGGACTCGTACAACTCCAGAACAGTTGTACTACTGTCCTCCTGACAAATTTTGCTAAGGAGATGCGGCATCTCGCCAAGGACACGGCTGTTGCCTTCCTTCACGATGTTACTGCCTTGCCTCATTTATGCACCACCGGAGCGAACCCAAAATAGGAGGCCGCACCTTGTCATGCTTTGCAGACCGTTAAAATTAACCCCGACTTGAGGCCCGATCAGAGGAATCTTCTCTCGGCTCTTCTGAGCGATTTCGCAGACTGCTTCGCCACAGGCTCTAAGGTTGGTCGTACTCTTGTCGCCAAGCACCGAATCATCACCGATGAGGCCACGTTACCGGTATGCCAGCGCCCGTACCGGGTTTCTTCTAAAGAACGTGACGCCATTAAAATGCAAGTGGATGAAATGCTTGCGGACGACGTGATCCAGCCTTCGACGAGCCCATGGGCATCGCCAGTGGTCTTTGTCAAAAAGAAAGATGGCACCTTGAGATTCTGTATCGATTACCGAAAGTTAAATAACATGACTAAAAAGGACGTCTATCCGCTGCCCAGGATTGATGATGCCCTCGACCGACTACGCGACGCCAGGTACTTCTCCTCATTAGACCTCAAAAGCGGATACTGGTGAATCGAGGTGGATTAGAGAGACCGAGAGAAGACTGCATTTGTGACGCCCGACGGCCTATACGAGTTTAAGGTGCTTCCGTTTGGTCTTTGCTCTGCACCGGCCACGTTCCAACGTATGATGGACACGGTTTTATCAGGTCTGAAGTGGCAGTCGTGCTTAGTGTATTAGATGATGTCGTTATTTTCTCGCCTACTTTCGAGCAACACTTGTACCGGTTGCGCATCGTGCTTCAAGCACTCAAAGGCGCGCAACTAACGATCAAGCCTGAGAAATGCCACTTTGCTTTCAAGGAACTACGCTTTCTCGGTCATGTTGTCAGTGCACAGGACGTTCTCCCTGATCTCGAGAAGACTACCGCAGTGTCAAATTTTCCACGCCCCACCGACAAAAAGGCACTTCGACGATTTCTAGGTCTTTGTTCATACTACCGACGCTTCGTCCAAGATTTTTCTAAGATAACTGAACCACTGACAGCACTAACAGTAGGCATACCCTTCCTGTGGGGAGACGATCAAGAACAAGCCTTCCAGGAGCTTAGAAGCCGCCTACACAGACCCCCAATGCTCGCCCATTTCGATGAAGACGCCGCAACCGACGTACATACTGATGCCACAACGTTGGCCTCGGCGCGATACTCATTCAGTGGCAAGGCGGAATAGAACGGGCTATCGCCTACGCGAGCCGAACACTCTCACGATCAGAGGCGAACTATTCGACAACGGAGAAGGAGTGCCTTGCGGTAATCTGGGCCATCAGCAAGTTTCGACCATATTTGTATGAACGACCCTTCCGTATTGTCAGCGACCATCATTCCTTGTGCTGGCTAGCAAGCCTTAAAGACCCGTCTGGACGCTTAGCTCGTTGGAGCCTCCGTCTTCAAGAGTATGACGTCACTGTGGTGTATAAGTCGGGACATAAACACCAAGATGCGGATTGCTTGTCACGCGCGCCATTGGACTCCACTGCAGTGGAAAACGCCGACGATTTTCCCTTTATTGGGGCCATTACCCAATCGCATATGGCTGACATTCAACGCAAGGACCCGGAGCTGGCGCCGGTCATCGATGATCTGGAAGGACACGGTGGTAGAGTACCACTTGTTTTTCGTCGTGGCTTGCAGTCATATGCTTTACGAAGTGGAGTTCTCTACAAGCGCAATTTTGAAAGATCCAAAGAGACATTTCTACTCGTAGTGCCTACGCCCCTACGGCCTGACATCTTAAGCGCTTGCCACGACGAACCGTCCTCCGGCCACTTGGGAGTTAGTCGTACGCTTGCAAGAATTCGGGAGAAATACTATTGGCCGAAAGTATTACCTTCAGTGCGATCTTACGTAAAAACCTGCCGTGATTGTCAACGCCGAAAGACTCCACCCGTCAAACCAGCTGGATTTCTTCAGCCGATCGCTCCACCGAAAACTCCTTTCCAACAAGTGGGGATGGATCTTCTTCGTCCTTTCCCGAAGTCAAGTAATGGAAAGCGTTGGATTGTTGTCGCGACAGACTACTTGACCCGATATGCTGAGACCGCGTCGATCACAAATGGAACTGCCACCGAAGTCGCAGAGTTTTTTGTCCACGACATCGTGTTGCGTCATGGCGCTCCGGCTGTGATCATTACCGATCGCGGGGCAGCTTTTACGGCCCGCATGACTAAGGCTGTACTGAACCTTACACACACTAGCCATAGACGGGCCACGGCATACCACCCACAAACTAATGGCTTGGTGGAACGGCTAAACAGAACTCTGGCCGACATGCTGTCTATGCACGTGGATATAGAGCATAAGACCTGGGATCAAATCCTCCCATATGCCACGTTCGCATATAATACGGCACTTCAGGAGACGACGCGGCTCACACCCTTCGAGCTTGTCTTCGGCCGTCGAGTGACCACTCCACTGGATAAAATGCTGCCCATATACACCAACGACGAAGATGAGCCTGATCTGGACATCGCTAGTTTTACCCAGCGTGCGGAAGAAGCACGGCAGCTGGCAAGGCAGCGCATATACCTACAACAGCAACTAGACGCTGACCGTTACAACAAGGGGCGGCGCTTCGCTGCCTACGAGCCCGGAGACTATGTCTGGATTTGGTCGCCCGTTCGTCATCGTGGGCTGTCTGAAAAACTGCTGCGCCGGTATTTCGGCCCATATCGTGTCCTCCGCCGCCTCAGCGACGTTACTTACGAAGTTGAATCCGCGACCCAAGATCCCTCAAGCCGCAGACGACGCAAGTTCACTGATGTTGTACACGTCGTCCGGATGAAACCCTACCACGATCGCCCCGCTGACTATTCTTGAGACTGATGGTGCCCCGTTTTGTGTTGTGTATCCCACACCAACCTAGCATAACATCTGTCAGCTCATCGCATCAAGCAGCATTTGCAGCATCGAGGCGATGCTGCCAAGAAGGGGGGCAATGACACATGCCATTCATAGACGACGAAGATTTGGACCGGCGATTCGGAGAAGACGACGAAACGAAACGGTGCTCCGCTTTCGTGCTGCCCTGACTGGCTGTTGGTGTTCTTCGGTGTCAGAGTGCCAGAGCGCCTTCTGTGTAACGTTACGTTACAATATTTCAAATGATAAAGTGCAGGGGCGGTCAACGGAAGGTTTGGTACCTCGCACCGATATACTAAATTCACACATGCATATAAGTGCAGCGAAAAAAACTGATCGGGGCCAGTATCCCTCAACACGCAATGTCGAACATGAATATCATAGTTTTACTTCTCTGATCGAGATTGATTGAGCGCATTTGCCACAGCTCAGCTGCCTTAATTTCTTCGACCTCAACTGTTTATAAACTATTCCGCCATGTATGTACACAACTCAGTGTCCCAAACGTCGCATTCATGTTTCTAAAGATGGATGAAACAGTTCACTTGATTACATGCCTAATGAATAGGATAATGTCAGGAATCAGCGTTTAGTTGGTTTTAAGAAATTTGAACTCAAACCTGGCATTTCTTATGGAAGGAAATTCCAGCAGACAACTTCCAGCTTAATTTCAAAGTGGAAGAAATTCGTATTACATACTCGAATGCTGCCACGTGCCTGAGCTGACTTTTCTCTTTCCGTCTCCCTGATGACAAGAGATACGCAAATATCATAATCTACTTCTGTAATAAAAAATGCTTGTGCGGTCCTGAAATTGTGAATTTTGAGCAGCCATCTCAGCGGCGCATGCGAGAATATCCAAGAATGTTAAATTATCGCTAGGCAACATGCTGCGCTCCGTAATCACACAGAAATGCAAGGAGCCAATGTATTGCTTTAGTGTTGGAGCCCACCCTTACTTTAGCTATCCAGCACTCCACTTATGCACTGCATAGAGCATTCCTACTGGGTTCCAAAACAGCTTTCCTATCAGTTTAATGAATCTTCTATTCAAGCCGCCTTTTCTATTAACCGGCCAAAGCTGAAGTGCGCAGAATAATATGTGTATAAAAAGACCAATAATGCTAATATGGGTGTGGCCGTTAGGTAGCCCTTACTTGTTAACGCCAGCCTTCTTGCGGCGGCAATCCGTTAACAAAAAGCGTTCATTTTTGTCCTTTTATTACGAGAAAACAATAGTAGTCGTGCCCTCCGTGTTGTACAAATGCATCTAACTGCGCAAAAATAATTTATGCATTGATGCATCGGATGATTTTCTTGGATTTTGCTCTCCGTTGTCATGGTGCAAGTATTGAGACCGTCAATACTAGTGTTAACCTCTATTTCATTCAGCGTGAGGAAGCCTAGCTGTTGTCTCCATCTGTGCTAATTTCATTTTCTGCTTTCTCTCAGCAGCAAGTGACGAGGATGACTTCGAATACCACGAGGACCCATTCGGCAGCCCGACTTCAGATTGTAGGTAAGAGAGGAGATAGAGAAATGAGGAGATTTGTACACCGAGTGCTTGTTGTTGACATGAGTGGCAGAGATGTGCATGGGCCTGGTCCTGGCTCAAAAGTGCAGTAAAGGGATTAACTGTATCTGGAGATCTGAGCGGAAGAATGGTTAAAACGGAGTAAATAATTGCTAATATTACAAGGGTTATAGGCGAACCTAGAGGTATAAAAGACCAACTTACCCTGAAGGGGTAATGGAAGGAGAGAGAGAGAGAGACGGCAGAGGAGGTTAACCAGGGATTAAGGGCAGGTTTTATTCCAGGACAAAGATGCCTGAACACATTACGATAAAAAGCGACGGAATGTTGATATCAAAAACATGGGAAGGCTACCTGACCGGTGCGACAATGGTTGACAATGAAACAAACCACGAGTTCATTTGCCAGTGGTCGTCCAAATGCGGCTTTCTAGCTGCTGCCCTTTGGTATCTTATTTTAGTCGACGAAGGAACAAATTATATCTTTGACCTCCTTTACAAATAAGTAGTGCGTCCTTACGTAGTCTCCTTACTTGCATGAGAGTTGGCAGAAAAATAGGCAGTTTTCAACCAATATACGCTCTCCTCGCGCCCTAAACGTATGGTAGGGTTTTGCGCAGTAACTCTAAAAGTTCATTATGTCAAAGCTTTACCTATTTGAACAAAAGAAATGAGCTGTAATCGTATGCGGAAGGAGCTTTGCTTCGAATAAATTCATTTTATGAGTTAGGGGCACCTTGCAGGTTAGATAAGATAACATCGTCCATAATTGACAGTCTAGGAACTACCCCCTGCGTTCTCATATGCTTTCTCCTATGCTGTGCTTTAAAGCTTATATTGCAGGTAGTGTGCATTTTTTCTACAATGTGTTTATAATCTACAATTCATTCCTCCCGAAGAATCTGTCCGGAACACAGCGAGGTAGTCCAGCTATTCAAAATTAACAGATTATTTAAAAGTGCAGATCATCTTACTCACTTTATCTCTTTCCGGTACCGGCTGCAGCAGCCGGGCGACTCCTCGCTTTTACGGGAACGTGATGTGGCTCGCCGCGGTGCTGGACAGTGTGCTACGCAAGCTGCGCTCCGAGGTTCCCGAGCCCAGGGCGCGAGCAGAGCGAGGCGTCTTCGAGGGGCTGCTCGCTTGGCAAGGCCGGCTGCAACAGTGCAACTCGGCCCAAGAATTCGTCGCTGCCATGGCGCTAGCGGCGCAGACTTAATAGACGCCGCAGTGCCACGTACCGTGGTGCTAGCCGTGGTGCAAGCCGTGGTGGTAGCCATGGTGCTAGCCGCGGTGCGAACTGCTGTGAGCAGCGATGCAGTTATGGCGAGGAAACTAAAACAATTCGGCGTAATGTATGTCCAAAATACGGGTATACCACTGATTTTCATTCTACAACTAGGGTAAAGGGAATGCAACTTCATGAGTATTCTACTTGTTGGTACTACCAGTATGATCGAGAACCAAATTTCGTTTATATTTTTGCGATTCAAGGAACAATGCCGGTCAGAAACTGCCAGCATCAACGCAGAATTAACATCGTTCTTTTGGTCGAACTGATTGTTCGTTTCCAAAGGTAGTTAAATAATGGACATCGATCGGAGGAAACAATAGAAGAGGCCACACTGCACGGAACGTTTTAATTTGAGAAGCACCCGCAAGAGTGCAGTTTGCATATGCCGCTGTCCTTGAACTTGTAACGTCGTTTTGAAAAGTTACGAACCTGCATGAAATTTGCGGTTGTTGTACATAGGGGTACACCTGGAATACCAATCGCGTCGAAAACATTACGAAAATGGCTATTTCCCACTGTAGCACTGTGACCAGCTGTAATCCTTTCCCAAAACATGTCATGATCCGAACCATCTTTCCCTGACTGTTACTTGCCTCATCGACCATGCGCGTTTGAGAGCGAAACGAGTCACCCGGGTAAATTTGATATTGTAGATCTCTTTGGCACTGTTTTTATTTCACTGATCTATTTAAGATATTCCTTTTTAGTAGCTTAACTCCTGCATTGCCGTATTCTTGTTTTGTATTGAGTCTGATATTGAGCCATTTTTTCTACACCATTTTTCTACGCTTCCTCTTGTACTTGCCTTTGTTTTCTTTCTTAGCCCCACCCCCTCTGTAATTCGACGGCCGTGAGGGCAAAGTGTATGAAACTAAATAAAATATTGCGTAATAACGTGGAGAAGTTGGATTAGTGGGTGTGTATTTATGCCAAGTGAGCGCAAAAGGACAAACACAGCAGAGAAGACAACACGATACAAGTGCTCACTCGCAGCTGAATGGTTTATTCGGAAAACACAGCTTTAAGAAAAGAAGAAAGGGGGGAAGATACGAAGCAAACAAAACAAGAATCTACATCGGGGATCCTAGTCAGGATGTACAAAACACACGCGTGATTAAACTTAAAGCAGATAACACCGGCACAAAACAATCCCGCGCATAATGATTTGACATCAAAGAATGCATTTTCAGGGCTTGTTAGGGTGACTGGATGGGGGGGAGGGGGGGGGGGGGGGGGGAGTGCAGACTCACATGTCAACTGAAGTTGCAGTGTTGCAGGACTCTTGATAAGCTCGCGCATGAAATGGCTTGAGTGCATAGAAAAACATGATATTCTCGAATTTTGGCGCACGTAGTTTACGCTTTCCTAATCTTCTGCAGCCCCGAAAGCGTATTGCCAAACCATATCCCGTAGGCGCACTGGAGCAGACGACGCTTTCAGCGAGTTAAACGGCGGTTGTTGCTGAAAGACCTCTCTGAACGCAACCTAAAGGTAACATACACTCACCGAGGCAGGAAATGATTATGGGGAAGGTAATTACTAAGTGTAACTGTTGCCATATCGATTGTTACATAAAGGTGTCGGTAAACGCAACGTTGAAGGCAGGATATAATTACTGTGAAGGCAGCTGCAAAAAAAAATATCCAGAAAGAAAAAAATACAACACAGGAGTCGAACGCATGTTTAGGTGGCGTCAGTGAAGAGATGCGTAGTGTGAATGCATTGCTCCACCAAAACTTTTTCTTTCTTTGTTGCCTGGTCTTGACACGAGAACAAAATCAGTAAATATCACTGAAATACTATTTACATATGACACTAAAATTCACGCATACACAACAAAGGCTCTAGCCTTGAGAGCCACTCGGGAGGTTCTGCTGTAGCTTTCTGGATTGGCAAATACCTGTCTACGCTTTCACGAAAATAAATTCTGGCAGGCCGATTGAGCCACTAAGACGACGACGGGAACGGTGGCCTTTAAATGTGTTCTTATTCGTTTAGACAACATATCCACTATTTGTCGCGTTGCTCAGAGGAATCGCGCAAGAGCTTCGTCTGCTGGAGGCTCCAACAGGATATGTTCTTATTATTATTTGAAACTTTATTGCCGCCGATACAGGAGGTTCCCCTACTTCACCACTCAGGTACGCAAACTCGAATAGGGGGCTGTGACTCCGCGACTAGAAGCGTGCAAAGATGCATTGATTCTTCGCGGCCTCAGCCGCCAGGCGGACGACTTCTTTTTGGGTCTCAAGGGTTTCGCTTTGGAGAAGGGATTCCCAAGCTTCTGTGTCATGAATGTTGGCCACTGCCCCAGGAGAAAAGGAGCATTGCCAGATTATCTGATCTAGTGTACCTCTGTCCGCAGTGTTTACAGTTTTTGTGTTATCTGTCATCTACTTTCAAATGGTGCAGCCTTACCGGGTTGGGGTAATTTCCGGCCTGTAGTCTGCGAAGACGTTTGGCAGTCATTCAGTCGTGTCCGACTCTTCGTGACCTTATGGACCATGTCACGCCACGCTTTCCGGTCTCTCACAATCTTCCTAACATCACATAAATTCATCTGCAGTGCCTCGAGGATGCCATCTAACCATCGCGTTCGCTGCCTACCTCTTCTCCGGCGACCCTCAACCATTCCCAACATCAAATCTTTCTCCAGCGACTCCTCTCTTCTCATCAGATGACCAAAGTAGCTGAGCTTTAACTTTAGAATTTGACCCTCCAATGAGCAGTCAGGGTTTATGGTCGACAATATCGACTGATTTGATCTTCTGGCAGTCCAAGGAACTCTCAAGAGTCTTCGCCAGCACCACAATTCAAACGCATCAATTCTTCGGCGGTCAGCCTTTTTCACAGTCCAACTCTCGCACTCCATACATCACAACTGGAAAGACCATAGCACGAGTTATACGGATCTTGGTTGGCAGAATAATGTCTCTGCTCTTTACTAGGTGGTCAAGGCTAACCATTGCTCTCTTTCCCAGAAGCGGGCGTCTCCTAATTTCATGGCTGCAGTCTCCTTCCGAGGTAATCTTAGAGCCCAAGAAGAGAAAATCTGTCACAGCTTCCACTTCTTGTCCATTGATGCTCCAGAACTTGATACGGCAAGACGCCATGATCTTTGTCTTTTTAATGTTCAGTTTAACCCCAAACTTCTCACTCTCTTCTTGTACGCACATCAGAAGTCTCTTGAGTTCCACTTCACTTTCTGCCAATAAAGTGGTATCATCCGCATATCTACGTTTTCCAGCAATCTTCACTCCAGCTGAAGACTCGTCCAGACCGGCCTTCCTCATGATTCACTCTGCATATAGGTTAAATAGGCAGGGCGACAGAATGCAGCCTTGCCTCACTAATTTCTCAATCGGAAACCAATCAGTAAGACCATGCCCAGTTCTGACTGTGGCCTCTTGTCCTTCATACAGGTTCTTGAGGAGACAGATGAGGTGAATTGGAACTCCCATCTCTTGGAGAGCTTGCCACAATCTGCTGTGATCTACGCAGTCAAACGCTTTCGCATAATCAATAAAGCAGAAGTAGATGGGTTTCTGGAACTCTCTTGCTTTTTCCATGATCCAGCGAAGGTTGCCAATTTGGTCTTTAGTTCCTCTGCCCTTGCGAAATCCAGCTTGCACGTCCGGAAGCTCCCGATCCACATGCTGCAGCCTGCCTTGGAGGATTTTCAACATCACCTTGCTAGCATGCGAAATAAGCGCGATCGTGCGGTAGTTGGAACAATCTTTGGCACTGCCTTTCTTTGGAATGGGGATTTAAACTGACCTCCTCCAATCCTGTGGCCACTGCAGGGTTGTTCAAATCTTCTGACATAATGTATGCAGAATATTAACAGCGTCATGGTTGAGGTTTTGAAGCAACTCAGCTGGAATGCCATCAATTCCGCTAGCTTTGTTCTTAGCAAGGCTGGCTAAGGCCCATTCAACTTCACGCTTCAGGATGCCCAGCTCGAGATCAGTAATCACAACCGTCTTATGTTGGGTTTGCACATTCGGGTCCTTCTTGTACAGTTTTTCTGTGTATTCCTGCCACCTCTTCTTAATCTCTGAGGCTTCAGTGAGGTCCTTGCCTCGTTTGTCCTTTATCACGCCCAGCTTAGCACAGAAGCTTCCTTTGATATCTTTGATTGTCTTATACAGAGCTCTTGTGTTCCTTAATTGGCTGTTGTCCTCAACTGCTTGGCACTGTATGTTCAGGAAGGCATTCTTGTCTCTCCTTGCTATTTTCTGAAACTCCGCATTGAGAACCTTGTATCTTTCTCTTTCCCCCATAACGTTTGCCATCCTCCTTTCCTCTGCTATTTGCAAAGCCTCTTCAGATAACCATTTTGCTTTCTTGCATTTCTTTTGCTTTGGAACTACCTTAGTAGCAACTCGTTGAATTATATCACGAACATCAGTCCACATCTCTTCGGGCTCTCTGTATTCTAGATCTAATTCTTGAAATCGATTCCTCACTTCCACAGTATATTCTAATGGAATTTGATCCAGATCATATCTGAAAGGCCTTCTAGTTTTCTGCGTTTTCCTCAATCGAAGCTTAATTTTGGCAACAAGAAGCTGATGGTCCGTGCCACAATCGGCCCCAGGCTTTGTTTTTACTGCTTGTATAGCGCTTCTCCATCTCTGCCGGCAAAGAATATAATCGATCTGATTCCTGTACAGACCGTCCGGTGAAGTCCATGTGTACAGGCGCCTCTTGTGCTGTTGAAAATGAGTATTCGCTATGGTCAGGTTGTTTTCTTGACAAAACTCTACTAGCCTCTGCCCAGCTTCATTTGGCTCGCCAAGACCGAACTTGCCTATAATTCCGGATATTTCTTCACTCCCGACCTTAGCATTCCAGTCTCCTATGAGCAAAAACGACGTCTGATGATGGGGTGCGGTCTAAAAGGCATTGTAGGTCCGCATAAAATCTCTCAACGTCAGCTTCTTCAGCAGTAGTGGTCGGTGCATAGACTTGGATAACTGTTATGTTAAAAGGGTGACCTTGGATCCGAAGTGGAATCATTCGGTCGTTTTGGGGGTTGTACCCTAGCACTGCTTTGCCCATTCTCCTGTTTACTATGAGAGCGACCCCATTTCCTCTCTTGAATTCGTGCCCACAATAAAATACATAATGGTCGCCGGAGTTAAATTCTACCATTCCGGTCCACTTGAGCTCGCTGATACCCAAGATATCAATGTTCAATCTGTCCATTTCTCGCTTGACGACATTCAGTTTACCTTGCGTCATAGATCTTACATTCCATGTTGCTATGTGATATATCTCCTTACAACATCGGACTTTCCGGTCGCTTCACGACACATCCACAACTGAGCATCCTTTTGGCTTTAGCCCAGCCGCTTCATTCCTCCTGGAGCTATTAGGAATCGCCCTTTGTTCATCCCCAGTAACATGTGGGACGCCTTACAACCTAAGGGGCTTATCTTCCGGCGCCATATCATTAATGGTATTGTGACTCGCCATAGGGTTTTCTTGGCAGGAAATACTGGAGTAGGTTGCCATTACCTTCTCCAGTGAATCACATTTTGTCAGAACTCTCTGCCGTGGCCTGTCTATCTTGGGTGGCCCTACACAGCAGAGCTCACGACTTCATCGAGTTTCGCAAGCCCCTCCGCCACGACAAGGCACTGATCCATGATGACCACCAGGGTGAAGTCGGTACTTACATCTTGCTCGTCAATGATGACTTGAGATACAACCGGTTTCCAGCTTTCGCAACAGGAGCACCAAAAGTGCAGAAAAAGGAGGGGCGTGACAGCACATATTAAATCGTACGCTGTAACCTACACTCGAGTACAAGTTCAAATTCTTGATGCCAAAAACACTGACAGTTCATCTGAGGCTCACTTTGACGATGAAAACGCTGGCGTACCAGGGCTGTAAATCAGTACTGGAAATACCCAGCTTCAGCTCGACGTTTTGACGGACACCCTTCACTTCATGCAGCACTGACACACACACGCACACACTCCGGCACAACACGACATTCTTACAAAACACTCTGGGTTTCCACCGTGATCTTTTTCTGCGCACTGGCCTTGCTTTCTTTCGGTGCCTGTGAAACCCTTGCCGCCACTTTACCAGGCTGTTCGACGTTTAGTTGATTTTCTCCCTCTTCCTTGCACACTGCATAAGTTCTTGCGCCATTGCCTGACCTCGTTCTTGAGTTCGGGCGTGTTTCTTTGGCACATTATTTTCAAAAGTCCCACTTCTTAGTTTTTAGAGGGAGGCTCTCTGTTGTTCGCTTTCTTTGTCTTGCACGGAGCCAGTGAATGCACTTCCGTCTTTTTCTGTTGTTTGCTCATGGATTCTTTTAGATTCTCGCTCCAAGGGTATGTCATCAGGTGCATGATCAAGATATTGTGCTTTTTCAATCTTCTTCTGATGGCGGTTTTAAAACAATCTCTCGTACACAGCAAGGAATCCTCTGTCCGCCTTTGGATTTGTGTAATTGACTCGATGTTTTTGCTCTTGGAGACCTCCACTTAGGTCTGTCCTTGATTGCAATCACTCTCGCATAAAGGTGTTTCGCGCAGTAAGACAGGCGCTCCTCAGTGACTGCTGATATCACTCTGGACTCACTTATCATCACTCGTATCAATGAATTTCTGCGATGCCTCGTTGTATTGTACTTCTTCCGTTGATGCCTTTGGAGTTGGCTTGAATAAATTAAAATCGGACATCGACTTCTTCTCTGTGGAGAAGAAGTGTTCAAGAAAGCCCGGAAGAAGGAAGAAAGAAGAGTTGTTTGAGGGATGCGAGTTCCGTTGAACCATATCTGGTGGTGCCTGTGCTACTGTCCCGCTGACTGTGTGAACCTCACCTGTCAAACATGCGAGATGGTCTTCCTGGTCACGTTACGGGCGTGACAATATGCATTCATCTAGTTCGCGGAGCTAGCAGAGAAACTTCAGCTAAAACAAGTACAGCATTGCGACAACGGGCAATTCGACACAAATCGTCCGATTTCGGTGCCTGGCTTCAGTGGCTTGGACAGTGTCCATAAACTTTACGTTCTTTATAGCAGGAAAACACATTGCCTTACGCGGTGCATATCTTTGCTTACAAAATACGTTCTCTTGTTACCTTGCTTGCTTTCCACATAATAACCCTTCGTGAAGTTTTTATTGTTTTGTCTTTTTTGTGAAGGTTGACAATTATCTGCTTTATTTGTTATGTGAATAGCAAGTATTTACGGTTCACATTCTTTTGTGATTGCGAAGCTACAATGGTGATTTTTTTGTTTTTGGTTTCTAGTTGTCATCACAATAAAGTTAGTCGTAATCATGCAATACTTTGTTTTAATGTTTTACGTTTTAGTACGCAAATAAGTTTCAATTGTTCAGGAAGAGCGCACTACTGTCAGGTGAGAAAGCACCTTTTGCTTGCAGTTCTTTGATTAACATGTAAATAAAAACGAACATGAATAAAAAGAAAGAGACGAAGCAAAAATTTTCGCATCTGTTTTTCTTACAACTTTGTTGCGATCACGCTGGGAAGTAGATTAAGCTCCATGAGGAGTAGTACGAAATTATTGTCTGCATCCATCAGAGGCGGCATTCCGGGTACGATTTCATAATTTCGGTGCTCAGTTCATAACTGAGATTCATGGCGAGTTTTGTTGGCTCGAGGTCTTGGGTTGCACGGCATGCAGCAATATCTACAGTTGCTTGGCGATGGTTTTTAATCATCCTGTAGATGAAATTCATGAAGTTATATTCTGCACCTAAAAGTACAAAGAATAGCAGATAGCTGCGTCCACA
The DNA here is from genome assembly GCF_055883805.1 of Amblyomma maculatum. Classification (NCBI taxonomy): domain Eukaryota; kingdom Metazoa; phylum Arthropoda; class Arachnida; order Ixodida; family Ixodidae; genus Amblyomma; species Amblyomma maculatum. The sequence goes on along the minus strand of NC_139345.1, from coordinate 130,662,476 downwards.
AATTTTCCTTTCGTGAGGTTGAATCCCAGTCCCTATGTACCCCTTTTCGCCAAGATATTTGCAGACATAGGCAGCATTTCCATATTTAAACTCAGTCTACAGTTGTTCCAGGACAGCACATAGCGCTCACTAACAGCCGCGACAGTTTTGGGCGCCTCTGGGACGAAGCGAAACATCGTTTCATACTTGGAATTTGTGGATTTCGATTTCAAATTCCGCAAAACTGCTATATCTAGCTCCACGTTTATTAATTATCTCGTCACACGTGGCGACGAAAACTCTGGACAACCACAGAAACCACAACCGGAATGAAGGTACGTCCGCACAAAGGAGCGAAATTGACCGACAGCTCTTAGGCGGCGCAAGCTGGTGCAAGGGTCAGTCGCGTCGTGCACGCGTCGTGCACGCATCGCGTCGTGCAGCCCATCGGTCAGCCGAGAAATAATTCACTTTAAACGGCGACTCGCACGAAATTTAAGGCACGCAAGAAACCAAGCCGAGATTTGCACTCTCAAAATAGAATTGGCTGAGAAGTTCAGACAGGCAGAGCACATTGTTATGGAAGCACGCTCCAAAACCCTATCAGAGAATCCCCTCAGAAGTTGTGGCAGTATTCGTCTGAGGGAAAACGTTTCATAGACCAAATAAAATAAATCTCAAAACATTCACAAATATTAAAATAACCTTTGATGAATTCAACTCTACATTTCAAATAGTTTTCTGACACTGTGGGCCTGTACCCGCGCATACGGTTAGTCTAAACCTCTCTTCTCTTGCATACAAGGTATCGGACATTGTTATTTCTCGTGATGGCCTATTTTCGCTATACTTTTGAACATCAATATAAAGAAACCTTGCGAGCAAATAAAATGATCCCCGGACTTCATCAATATGCTAAATTAGCTTCTTTTTAAATTTAGTTCTTTCGAGCAATGTTTCGTACCCAATGATTGGTTATTTGCGAGAGTGCGACGGTATAAAAATCGGGTAATAAGTTTTAAGCTTCAAAATACGTACCAATTTCACTTATCAGCATTTATTGCAAGGTTGAGGAGACATTATCGCCAGCCACATATCCACTTTCTTGAAAACAAATAACATTTTTGTTGATTACCAACATGGGTTCTGTAAAATTGTTTTCAAATTTTGCGGAGGTTGTCGCCTTTCGTGATTCTGCTTCCAATATCTACAAACACGTTCAAATTGATGCCGATTTTCATATTTTTTATATCTGTCAAAGGTAGTTCACCATGTCTCGCTTTGAATGCTTATACAAAAATTAAACGAAATAGGACTTTTTGACTCCCTCCATAACTACATGGATATCCGCATATTACCATAACCGCACGCAGTTTGCGGAAACCGAATAGACCAAATCAAGCAAATTATATGTAGGACGTATACCCGCAAGTTTCCATGCTGAGGGTTCCTGGTCTATGTTAATAATATTGCGAAAAGTGTGGATGACAATATAATTGTGAAATTGTTTGCTGGCGACTGCGTTATCTATTCGGTTATCAGCAGTGTATCTTCTCAATACGGAAAGTTGAGCTAGTTGGTACATATGATTGCAAATTACGAGCGCTGCGACGGAGAACCGAGAGAGTAATGACAAGGACAGGCGCTACTATCAACTGAAAGTTTATTCGAAGAACAGAGATTAAATACTCGCAGAGGACAACCAAAGGCACATGTGCTTCACAGACTTTTCCGAGGTATCCAGATATAAAATCTCACATTCTTGGATGCTTACAGATGGTGAGCTCACGCACGTGTCACTGTTCTTATGGATGTGATATGACTGACAGTTCTCTAGTCATTTGATCTTTGTGTCTGAACTTAATCTTGGTTTTGTTAAAAAGCGGTAGGCATTTTTTCCTACTAGGCACATTTGACCCACTAGGTTTATTCAAATGACAGTCTCTATAATGAAGGGCCAAATTGGATGAAGGGGCACTATTAAAAGAAGTGTTATGTTGGCGCAGGCGCGTATTAACACATTTGCCGGTTTGCCCTATATAACTTTTCCCACATTTAAAAGGTACTTGATACACAACCCCTTCTTCACATGCGACAAAACGCGAATCATGGTCCACTTGGCACGCACCTTTTCTTGTTCTACGTTTTTGTTTCTGATCTCTAGCCCTTCTGTCAACAACCGCACAAATTTTGCCCAGCTTATTAGGAACCGAAAACAACACTTAAACTCCACATCTACTGCCGATTTGCTTAAGCCTATGGGATAATCGATGGATATACGGGATCACTGCATACTTCTTTCTATCGCTATTGATATGGACCTGTGTATCTTCTCTATCAAAAGCCTTAATCTTCTTTATGATTTTATTGCTAGCTAGAATTATCACATCCATCGGGAAGCCCACTAAACTTAACCTTTGGACCTGTTGTTCGAAACTGCTATCTATGGCGTGAACACATGATTTGGTAACAGCAGAACTTAAACAAGACACTGCAATGCCACATTTTACTATCTTTGAATGACCTGAATGATAACTAAGCAAGGGCTTCTCTGACCGCTGTAGAAAAGACCAACAAACATGATCCAACTTTTTTTCCAATCTTATATCCAAAAATTGAAGCTGATTTCCCTCCGGTGATTCAAACGTAAATTTCAATCCATACCCACAGTCTACAAATGTTTTTAAAACCATATCCACTTGACTATTGAAGTCCTGGGCTTCAACAAAAACCAGATAATCGCCTACATATAGGAAGACTTTTTTTACGTAGTTACCTAATTTGTCATTAATGAATCTGTCCACGTAAGAAAGAAATATGTTGATAAGAACTGGAGCCACTTTTGAGCCAATACACACCCCAGATTTTTGTATAAATAGTCTACCCTCTCATTCAACAAATGTGGATTTATGATAAAAAGACAAAAGCTCTAAAAAGGAGCCAACCGATACACCGCACTTTGAAATGAATACAAATTTCTCAATACAAATTTTTGTAAACTGGGGGATCGGTGCGAACGTAAACGAATGCAGATTCATTTCACTAAACGATTTTCATAATTACCACGAAAAAGGATCCTCTTTTTTCCATGGTCATGTTATTAACAAAGCTACCTCAGTTAAATATTTAGGCTTGACGATTACCAGCACAATAAACATGGAAGAGCACAATCAGAGCCTATGCACAAGAGATTACAGTAAGTTATGCTCTTCGCGCAGAAAACTAAAATATGCTCCCTATATCGTTAACCGCGAGGTTTATCGCACCTTGATTTGCCCTGTCCTCGAGTACGCGGCAATCTTGTGCGACCCGTGCTATGTGAAAGATATTGCCGTGCAGAAACGGATACAGCGACTCTCCGCCAAATTTATATCGTCAACTGCAGGCCTACGTCATCAGTGACTGAGATGCTGAAGCGGCTTTAGCTGGAACAGCTCCAAGCAAGACGAGCTATAGCAAAACTAAAATTCCTGTACTTACCCTACCATAACAAAATAGGCTTACCAAAGACAAATATTTGCTTTCCCCAGCAAAAATTTTGTTTTGTCGCAATCGTTTTTGAAGCCATACGACCGCTTTTGTTGCAAAAACTAAACTCTGTAAAAAATATTTTTTCTTTCTGCATACCTTCGAGCAATGGAACTATTTGCTGTTCTTTGTCGTTGAATCCGCTGACATTATTATGTTCCAGTACCCTGTAAATGCGCTCTTTCTGTAGCCTCTCCTGCTTGAGCAGGCACGCTCTCTGCAAGATTGTGAAATAAATAAATAAAAACTTTTCAGGGCTCTCAGATGTATTTTTCAGGATCGCTACTTCTACGTATTTATGCACCTTGGTAAGGCCTGGTTAAGCCAGCGATTTGTATTTACTTTTGGTAGTCCATTACAACTGGTAGCTAGATAGCGTCGTGTCTTAGTACTGTATCGTAATAAGAATCTGCTACTTATTGGAGCAACAATTTAAGGGACTGCTAATTACGCAATTATGCATTACAGCATGTACGTGAAGGAGGAACCGTTAACGGAGCAGCAGACCGAAGCATTTAACGTTATGGCGTCATACATTTAAAGAAGAAGTTGAAGCATCCCCACAATTTTTTATGTCAGTGAAACTCCATTGAGCTGTTTACTTTAAAAACATCGATTATTTATTTACGTAACTGAAGTGCAATGACTTGAGCTATACAGTGCAGAGTACAATTCAAAACACCCCACCTATAATCTATCCTGAAACTACAGTTAAAACTCGATTTAACGAAGTTGAGGGGAGCCGTGAATTATTTCGTTAAATCGAGAATTTCGTTAAATTGAATGAGGCATTTCTTGGGCACATAATTCAGTATACATTCGATTACAGTAAAACCTCGTTAAAACGTACCCGCTTAAACAGTACTTTCGTTTTAAAAGTAGTAAAGTCAAGTCCCCGACTGAGCACCCATTGAACATAATGCATTTTGCATCCGCATAAACCGTACCAGCTTATCGCGGTCGTATCGGTTAGCACGTACCATTTTCACTTTTCGTCGCACTCGCGCGTGACGAATTCACGCCGGTAGCACCGACCCAAAGGACGGTTCGGCTAGCGGCGCGACAATCTTCCCTAAATGCCGCCGACGGGACGGCAAGCCACACAGCTAATGACAAATTGGCGCCAAAGTTGGTAATCATACAACTAGCGCAATCTTTGAGGGTCCGTATGGTCATCGTCATGACCCCCCGCGCTACTTTCGAGTGGGTAGCGCCAACACCACGACTGGCGCCGCTAGCGCGTATGAAAAGAAACAACAAAAATTCTTACTCGACAAGAAAGGCCCGAGGGGACTACAAATTTATTTTCCGCCAAAGAAGCCGGTGATCTTTGCCTGCGTGCGCTTTGTGAGCAACGGCCGCACCGATTTCTGGGGTGCTGTCTACAAAATAGACCAAAAATTAACACTTTTTCACCTTTATTTCTCGAAAAGAGGTTCGTTAAATCGGGACAGATCACGGAATCGGTTTCGTTATTTCGGGTTAGCCAAAGCATTGAACCCTATGGGCGTCTGAGGGGGAATTAGGATACCTTCGTTAAATCGATATTTTCGTTAAATCGGGTTTCGTTAAATCGAGTTTTGACTGTAATCCTATAACCGCTTTCGCACTGAAACGATGGGCTCAATCTCTACCTCTGTGCAAGCGGCCCAGCAGGCATTAGTGAAACACTACTGGAGGTAGACGTAGCTTACCACTAGTTACTGGAATAAGTAGGGGCAGACTCTAGCAACACACTTTCGTCGCGAAATTGCGTAAAGAATATGGAGTACCCTTTGAGGGTGTATGCTTGTGAGGACCACATTTGGCAGCCTTTGCCAGAAAGAAAATAATTTTAAAAATAAATAAGAAGTATCCTCGGGGGTTATTTTTAGAATGGAATCTCAACAAAAGTTTCTTTGCTTCTATGGCCATACTATATGACGTTAAACTACTATTTGATTCCCGGGTTTTCGCCCATCCGCTTCAGCGAAGGGGGGGGGGGGGGAGAGGAGGGGAGTCCATCCTCTTCCCAGACAACATCCGGTGTCTGGGCCATCATGCAATTAGACGTCTGAGCAAAACTGAAACAGCGTCATCTGAATGCGACAATTAAAAAAGAGGAAGACGCTGAGGAAGAAATGCCTTCTCTTGTCTATACCAGTGTTACTATCGTTCGCTGCGATCGCCAGTGTTTACATTGGGTTCAATACGAAGGATTCTTTAGGAGTACATAACTACAGCTAGTAGGTTGAATTTATAACTCTTTAATTTTCTTGAGATCACCCTTTTCTAACAAATATTATGTTTGTTATTTGATTTTAAATAAATTTCTGCCGTTTTTATGAAAACATTTTTGAAAATTCCCCCTTGGCGCTATTGTTTTGTCGTAATCCTCTGCGGAAGCCTTCATATGCCATCACACTTTGGTTCATCCGCCATGTGTGTATGTCATATTTCGAAAAGCCGAGAAGAAGAAGAAGAAGAAGTGCGCCAGCAGAAACGCCATGCAAAACCCGTCGGTGAGTATTCTGAAGGATGCGAAATGCTCTTGCAATCAAGTCGCCATTTCTTGTGGGAATCGGTATACGTTACGAACTGTTGCTCTTTTGGGGGCAGTAGGGCACGGATGCGGCTCCATGAGTCCAGCAGCGGTGTCTGCTTGTCTTGAGCTGCCGCAGTGGTTGCTATTTTGAGCGATCACTTGATCATCATACAGGGTCCTCAGCACAAAAATATCTGGGGATGCCTAAGGTCCGCCTTTAAGGGTTGTGGCTTCACAGCGTTAACAGAACGCGTCCCCTGCTCCTACTGCGCATCCTCTATTGTGTACGTGAGGTTTCCCACTCGTCTAAACATTAATCTCATAATTATTGCGTTCATTTGTGCGCACAATCTACAGGATACAGTTCTAGGGCTACCGTAGTGTGCGAAATATCAGCCCGACATACAAAACTCGTACGAACGTCTCTACGCAGACGAGTAGTACCATGTGTGGGTCGGACTGCATTTGTTCAGTATGATTCGATTGCCCTCCCCTGCGCAATTGAATAAAGACATGCGAGTTAGCAGCTCTTGGCGAATCAGCCAAATCACATGGTTTGCGTGGCTTGCAGCAGAACGAATAAGTGCGCTGCCTTCAGCTGCCATAGCCGTTGCCGTGATTAGTCACACACTAAACTGATGCCTCCTACACCGAATTTGGATTTCCTGGTAAACGGGGCCTTTAAAGCTGTGACGTTATAACGTAGTTGAAGAATCAGTAACGGGCCTTTGCCTCGCAACTTCACAAATGCATGAAAATCGGCGCCGCTAGCCCCTTTCTTTCTCTCGCTGGTGAGGTTTCTTCATAATACCAAAACATAAGACTGTGCCTATTTAAAAGACAGAAAGAACAATAAGACAAGAGAATGAATATAATCATAGGTTACAGAACTACATATATTGTTCACTGCACTGAGTTATTACAAATTTCAACAATTCATGGAGAAAAAAAAAAACGAGAGGCACTGAGAAGGGGCTGTTTATAGTGTTTGGAGTCCCAGAGAGACATCGGCTAGTAGGAATAGCATAGTGCTGGTGTCCAGACAATCAACCCCATGGTATTCTGTTACGAACACTGACATCGCGCACCACATAATAGCACTGATTTTAACCTTCACAGCAAAGCGGCAGCCGCGTTCGAGTTTGAACTTGTGGCCCAGGAATCATCAGACGATTGCATTAATCACTGTGCTACAACGCCGGGACAAGACAAGATGGGATAACGAAATGTTCTGGTAGCCGTAAGGGGTAGCCTGAGAAGAGGCAGAACTACAACAGGCAGGTGGTTACCGCTTGTGGATCAGTATAACGAGAGACGAAACATGCGTTACTTTTATTCATTTTATGGCTTGGGTTTCGCTGCAGAGTTGACTGGAGCGGCCAGCAGCCTGAAAAAGTGATACCTGTGAAAATGATATGAGCGTTGTATATTGCTATTATTTCAAGCTAGGGCAGACTGAGCTGAGAGAGTACAAAACCATGCGGTAGGCGTTTATTAGCGCCATATAATAAACCGCTTCCGGAAGTCATCTTCACAGCACCCTGGTTAGGTTTCTAACCGAATAATCCCGTTCCCAGACTCCACTCTTGCATTATTTGAAGAAACGAGCAGGCGGAATTTCGTTATATGAAAACTCGGGATTCGCTCCCTTTTATTGCTAAACAAATCAAGTAGAGGTGTCGGAAGGGTGCAAGGCTTGAATACCACCTCTTTATATGTGAAATAGATTGGAAATGATGCAAGGAGTGTCCAGCGCCTTGCTCCTCGAGCGTGACTGGTTTCGACCCATTCTTCAAGCTCTCCCTGCCACACGTTCACGACTCGAAATCGTGAATGCGCCGTGAAGAGGTGAGGCGCCTGCTCCTTTTAATTTCACCAAAACTATGAGTGTGCAGTGGTAACGAGACCATTTGGTTGGAAACGAAGCCCTACAGGGATGCTGATTTATGCAGTTCCGCACGAAGACCATGCCATATCGCCGGTTCTTTTATAGGGCTACTGAACGTTACAACCAAGTGCTATTTGAAGAATACCGGAGCTGTAGTGGCGATGTCCGTTTAAAGATTTCAGCCCGTGTCAATATAACATCCGCACGGTGGTATAGACTTATTTTACAAAGTACGGGAATGGCCTCCCATTTTTTTCAACCCTTAGGAGCAGCATGAATGCCATAAAGAGCTGCCACCATGGCCTGGGGCTATTTTGTGTGCAGTGGTTCCTAAACATTCATGGCGGAAAGCTAGTTCATTAGCCTCCAGCAGTGCACAGCCTACATAGACAGGAAGAGTCGTACAGAAGCTTCGTAGAAGAAGGTAAATTCCCTTCTGGTCTTGGGTTTGAACTCAGGGCTGACGCCTACCCGGACGGGAAAATGGATGTTCCGAATAGGTTCACCAAGCCATTAGCCCATGAAATGGTATGGCGAGAGAGAAGTGCTCAAGAACCGAAAGTCGGTCTTCGAGTTATATGCTTAAGGAAAATGACTCTCTTACTGCAAATAAGTTCGCTTTGTGGGATTGCTTTATTGTTTGGACCAACAGCATTCCAAAATTGAACTGGTCTATACTTGTGAACTTCTCTCTCACTTGCCCTGATATAGCATAGGTGTCTCCTGCTTGAAGACCTTGCTACTGTCTACTGTTATATTCCTTCCAGACAATTTCTCAGTTAACAGTGGGATACAGAAATGGCAGTTGAATTCTTATATTGACACTGGAGAAATCGTTTACTTATTTTGTGTAAATAAACATCGATCCTAAGGCTCTTGGTCTGGTAGAAAAAGGATCATTTTTGGTGAGAGAATCCTCTTTAGGATATTTCCCCTTGTTTGATTCAACCTTGTCACGTTCACACGCAAAAAGGCGAAGTACGTCTTTAATGGAATAGTGGCGTAGCGTAGCGCCAGAGATGCGCACCAAAATAACCTATACGGACATACCGCTCTTTGCTCGCGAAATCAGGCGATGATGATACTTGAATTATATGATTTTGTCCTTTTCAGATCTCAAAAACGTAGCTTTAACTGAAGAATGAGGTATTTTTATTACGTTTGTAATGTATCGATAAACGCCATCCGCAGTTTACCTAATGCGCAAGTTTAAAGGAACCATTGAAACAAATTGATGTTGGCCTGTATCAAGAGACCGTGCATTCATACGTCAGACACAAAAATAGCTCTTGTTCCCTGTAGGTGAAGGGAACAGGCTGCATCCCTAGGCGAGCACGAAGCAGTGAATATGCCAGCGCCGATCCTTTGGGTTTACGTGCTTGCCAGTATCGTTATACAATGTTAATTCGCTTAGTTTTTTGTAATGCGAAATAGATTAAATAAGCGTCACTGCACGTGACATCTTTCACAGCGAACGTTTGCAATTTGACCAACGTAGCGCTTTTATATCTCCTTAATCGCCAACTGCTGGTCATACCTGTCCGCAGTGTGCGTTTCCGATAGTTTCCCTCTTTTATATTTCGCAGATTGCCAGCCCCAGCCAACCTATTGGCAGTCCCGGGACCGGAGCACCTTTTGTATTCAGCACGAAATACATCCAGACGGCCACTGGCGCGTTAAACCTCGTTGAAACGGTGGGTTTTCCCAAGCTCTTGTTTGGTAGGAGCTGCTTGCTAGCTAGATGTTTTTCCAAAAGTCTTCAGGTCGCCTTCTCAGTGCTGTAGATTGGTAACAAAACAGAGCTGTATGCCTACGGTTAGTGAAGAATGAAATTCCTTGCTCGCAATAGATATCAGGACGTGTTGCAGTCAGCGGGTTTCAAAAATATCCGTTGCTCCTCGAAAGAGACCAAAAGTGCCTGAATATTTCTTTTTTCTTCACGGGCCATTTCCTGCTCCGCCACTACGTGATCGCGAAACAGTGTTGTTATGCTCACTTATAACACTTTAGTTAACGTGTTAAACAGCTCTTATGTCGCAAATCGGATTTTGTTCCACGACTGGCTTTACCAATGCGCTTAGCAATAAAGGAACGAAGCCTGGAGTATATAAAATGTTTTTTTTTTTCCGTGTGAAATATGCCGAAAGGCCTACCTGTGCCTTTACATGGTATGCAGGCGGCAATGACAGGAAATATTCCGATGGAATGAGCGCATGTTAAGGGAAGGACTTTATATCTTGCAGCACCCTAGAGAGAATTCCAGGAACTGTTCCAGAGGAGGAGGAGGATAAACTTTATTTTAATCGACAGTAAGTAGTAAAATGTTGTGGGGTTATAGCCCCATCAAGTGGTCGTGAGCTCATGGCGCTCGGGGACTGCTAGGGCTCTTGTCACGACTGGATCTGTGTGCCCGAGTCGGAGCTGAGCAACGCGGCCTCCCACTGGTTTTGATTCGAAAGCTGCAAACCTGCGGCAAGGGGCCAGAGGGCAAGGCCAGAGTATGTAGGAGAGTGGCGCTTTGGCCACATGTCATACAGATGAGGAGTAAACCCCAGGATATATGCGAGCATATATCGCAGGGTTCGGGAAAGGGTTTGTTTGGAGTGGCCTCCATGCAACATCTTGTGGTTTCGTGGGAGAAATATGCTCGGGGAATAGATTAGTCTACCTATGCGGTTGCGAATGGCGATGTTATGAAACGTAACCCTAGAATCTCTCGCCGTCCGCAGAACGGGTGACGGCCCAGCCCGGTAGACGAAATCCTCGGTGTAATTGTGGACCACCTCGTTCCCTGGATGAGATGAGTGCACTGGAACCCAGATCAGTTGGATAAGGCGGAGATAGAAGCTGTTCGAGAGCACCGCTTTTCGATAGCAACCACTGGCAGCTGCTTTGCAGCAGAGAATCGCCCGTGTGCTGTGTGTTGTCAGTGAACGATAAATATCTCTAGGCAGTCGAAATTACTCCGCAGACATTCATTACAAACACGTTTTTTCTCTTTCCACTTTCACTCCCACCTTCCTCCTTTCCCTCAATGCACTGGTCAGATGTCCAGACAGAATGTGTGAGACTAGACGCTTTTTATTTTTGTATATATAAAATTAAAAAAAAACGCGGATTGAATGGCGGTAATAGCAGAGATATCTTAGTTTCGCTGTGGTCAGTAGGTTCAAGCCATATTATGAAATAATAATAATAATAATAATAATAATAATAATAATAATAATATTAATAATAATAATAATAATAATAATAATAATAATAATAATAATAATAATAATAATAATAATAATAATAATAATAATAATAATAATAATAATAATAATAATAATAATAATAATAATAATATGAACAATAGGTTTACAGAAAACGAAAGACGCAGCATATGGTAAATGTTTGCCGTGAATACCTAAACGCTGTGTGGTATGAGGTGAGAATAAAAGTTGAAAGAGTAGTCGTAGTGGAGGGCAGCAATTTCGGCCACCTGGAGACGTTTTACGTGCATTGACATTGTACAGCACACTGACACCTCTTCGTTTCGCCTCCAGAAATGCCGCCGCCGGTTGTCGGGATCGAACCCGGGTACTCCGGAACCCTAGTGCGGTAACGCCTGCGCTACTGCGGCGGAGCCCTTGCCTAAACTCCTACAATTTTCGGGAACCTTCCAAAACAACTCAGGCTACCAGGGATGTAACAGCGGAAGGCTTGAGAATATTTGACCACCTGGGGTCCTGTTTACTATACACTCTACACGGGAACGGTACACAGTACAGTGCACAGTGCATCAAAAAAGCTGTCGCTGCGGCTAGGGTTTGATCTGGACTCCCTGCGACACATTAAAATCTGTGCGCCACGCAGATGAAAGGAGTTATCAGATGAAACAAAAGCCGGAGCAAGCGCTAGTAAGCCAAGACGTAAGGATAGCCCATGCTAATGACACGCTGGAAATACTTGAGCCTAATGTCTTCCCGGATGCCAATTAAGGGTGAACTCGCAAATGTTTAAAAGAAGAACAGCAATTTTCTCCATGTTTACTGAAACTCGGCTGGAGCAAAAAAGGGCGTAAGAAGGAAAATTGTGCATATCGAAGCCAATACAGACCCGCGTGTTATCTTACATCTGAAAATTATTTCTGTGTTAGGACGGGGAAGCTACAGCGTGTGGTGTTAAAACTCCGTGAGTGCTACCTTCTCAGAGAAGCAATTCTACAGGGAATGGCATATCATTAAGCCATATAGTGTTCTCGGCGTCCAATAACCGTTTCGATGGCTGTGTGGTTAGGGCACTCGGCTACACGCGTACTGCTTGCGACGACTACTCCTTTTGGGCTCTCAGGTCGAAGAAGGCGAGTAGTGTGGCCTCTCAGTACTCGCGGGAGAGGTTCGTGTTGGTGTGAAGGCCGGGATAGAGGGTCACGCCCACTCAATATGGAAGAGAGGGAGTTCCCGCACTGTTAGGAAAGGTCTTCGAACCTTTTCCTACAGTGCGGGTACTCCCTGAGGAAGACAGTGTTAAAGGAGCCATGGCCGTAGCGGAAGACACTGGGGTCCCGTAGAAGGAACTCCACCTAGCGTTTGTGAGGGGAAGGTCACTAAGTCTGTTGCCACAGTAACCTCCATATACCTCCCTTTATGAAGAGGCAATAAACGTTTTTATCACCACCTCTACCACCACCACTACTAATTGACTACTGAGCTTCGAGGCCATCGAGCGTAAGCGAACCCGGCCGTGGTGCCACGTTTCGATGATGCAAAGCTTTTGCGTGCAGCGTGCGCGATATCAGTGCACGGTAAATAACGTCAGGTAGTGTACGGAGGAAAACCTTTATGGAGCGACTGTTTTCGGGTTATTTAAGAGCATAGGGCAACACAGCACGGTCCTCAGCTAAGCTCATGTGTTCAGTGCATCTATTGCCATGACACTAGCACCCCGCTTCACAGGCGTGATTTGGAGGCCTTGCGACGCAAGAAGGGCCTCCAATGCCTACTGCGATCCGATTTCAGGTTGTCCCAGCGAGGGTAATCAGCGAGGGTGCCGAAGTGAACATTGTGTAAAATTGCACGTGATTCTGCACAAAGGTACCTATACTCTGTAGAAGAGGTTTGGTAGTAAGATGAGAGCTGAGAAGTGGCAGTAGAGTTCATGTCTGGTGACGCCTCCAGAGGGGTTATTAAGCTGTGGCACCTGGAGGTGTGGAGAGGTAAGTGAAGACGAGCAAGAAGTACTTGCATGGTGAGCTTAGAATATGTACGTAGTCGCTTTAAAAATAAAAGAAGCTGTATACTTCTATTTCCTTTTGAAAAATAAATCACAACAAACGTAGACGATATAGATCCTCAGCGGCCAGTGATTACGTCGGGCGGTTACCAGTTATCTAACCGCCATCGAACGAACATTAACCGCTATCTAAGAAAGCCTTGTGAAGCGTGCTTACGTATTTCGGCGACTGTTATCGAAGCGATTTCAGCCGCAGTGGTATTTTTGTTCATGAATGGTGTGAAACGTGCGGGCTGTGTGCAGTGCTTATCGGTGGTGCTGTTCAATTCGCTCTGCTCGCACTCCGACGAGAGCCTCTCCGAGACGCTGTTCTTGGCCTCGTTCGTCTACTCCATCGGCGGCCTGTACCTGCTTCTGGACGGGAGCTGCAACAAGTCTGCATCGGCCCGGCAGCATCCTTCCACTCTGGTGGTGCGTACGTGGAGCGTCTTTCACGTCTGAAGCTCAATTACGAGGGGCGAAATAAGTGAGATTAACATTACATGGGCGTTTGAAGTGGACGTTAGTTAAGGTATCTGACAAAACAATAGCCCTTAAATTTGACGTAGTCCCAAACAAGTCTGGCTCTAGCGCGCATGATGCGCTATTGGCTTCTTTTTAGACCCAGAAATTGTATAGAACCAGTAATTAACATATATGGCTTATAAATGGGTGCTACTTTAGAACGTACGAGCGTAGAAGGTATAACTTTGAGCTGAGGCTGTGTGCCGAACAAAACAGGATGAGCCTGAGGCGACTTAGTTTCCGATATGAAGACATTCAAAGCTCAATGACAATTGGCGCCACTTTGCGTGTTTTAATACCTCGGGTGGCTCGCATATACTTACTTTATAGACTGTGATAAACGACTTCGTTTTCATAACCTGCACGAAACATTAACAGTTGTAAATAATGTGACTGAATTGCAATTTGCCATTGGAATGCTTGAGTGAGGTTAGTATGTTCAGATGTGGTCACAATGAAGGACATGCAAAGGAATACATAAAAAAAGGTGTTTGAAGGAGAACGTTCAGGAGTACTGCGTGGCAGTTAAGGCATCGGGGCCAGAACCATTTTATTGATTGAGTACAGCGGTTATCTGCCGCTCAGCGCTCGTGCGCTAAATAACGTCCTTCAGAATCAATATGCATTTCTTTATGAAAGAAGCATTGGGCTCCACCACTGGCAAATATAGATCCTGACTTGCCTTTCTAGAGCAGCGGCTAAAACGTAGGATGGGGTTGCGAACAACTAACATATGAGCACAGGATGTTGGCAGACAACCAATAGCTTTTATGACTTTTTGTCATTGTTAAATGACTGTGGAATTTTACAGCCGAAAGACTTTTACTATTTGTGGAACAAGAACAAAAATAGGAATATTGCTACAGGTGGGAAAAAGCAACAAGGAACAGTTCAAATAAATTTTCAAAATAAAGCATGTGTATGCCTCTAACCTACGTGTAAAATGGGGGAGAAAAACAGCTGAACGACGTCATGATTGTAGATCACACGACCAAATAGGATTGTTCCATGCAGAACACGAGCCGATACAGCTGTATAACAGCCCATAGAAAGTACATCACACTGACAGATTAGCACAAGTAAAATAAAGCGCACCGACAATACAGCGCACAGAGAAATTACCACTGTGCTGTGCAGTTCGGTGGAGTGTTACTTGAAGAACACGTATGGCAGCATAGGTGATAACAGGGCCATCGGCTGCTTCGCTTTAACAATGTAGGTTCTTTCTGCAGTGCCTATGCAGAAACCGGGCTAACCATTAGTGATATTATCCGGGACCTCCATCTGCTTCGATGTTTTTTTTTGCGTTTTGTCACAATCACATAAGCTACAATCACATATGCAAATAGGTTTTGGTAAACTGATTTTCGTCGAGACAGCAGCGCGTTTTTATTGCATTGTCGTATAGGAAGCCCAATTCTCTGTGAATTCTGATGGTGGTGCACCAACGACAAAATTTCGAGTGGAAAGACAATGCATAAACGCGATGTCGCTTAGCAGCATTTCAGACAATCAGACAACCGTGAAAAACAGGTCGATGGCAGACGGAAGTCTTCTGCGAAGTGCTGTGCCACACAACCTAGCATGGCCTACTCTAACATGAGATTGTTAAAATTAAACACGCTGCTCTCGTATGAGGTATGGTTTACACTTTGTGGTTATGAATATAATAGCTCACCTGTACAGCTTCAGCGCACATTGGTTCACTTCGCTATTTGGTCGGTAAACTGTTCTTTTTCACTCCGATGTTCTGTACTCATGCTCTTTTTCCCTGTGCTTTTTCCACGCACTGTTTTCGCGTCCTCTAATCTCGTCACCAGCCCCTCATTTTTCTACCACTGTCTGTTCAATTGGGGCAGAGGATCTCGGGTCTGGCAGTTGTGATGACCCAGGGGGCATAAGAGGTTGTTCACAGAGCTGACATTTTCCCTGTTACATCGCATTCCACTTGGCATTCTCGGTTAACAGGACGTTCTGTATCCGCCACAGTTTCCGACAGTCGCGTGATGAACATCCTCAAGGCTTCATGCGTAATGAGGGCGAATGCGGGAGGTTAGATTGGGGCCGCCATAGCAGAGCTCCTAGAACACCGGACACAGTATGCATCGTGCGGAAGTAGTGGGATTAAATATAATCGGTGTCATGTGATCATTTCCTATTAGATATACTATGTATTCAGTTCATTTTCAATCAAAATTGTCATTTTACTGATTTTACGTTAACAAAACCCACAGGTATAGACTGACATTCCCAACGATTTCCCTGGTTTAAATTATTATTGACTTCGTTTTGTGCATGCCGTAAAGAGCTCCTTATTTCCGGCTGTTGTCTGCTCTGGGTATGCTGGCGTCTAAAGAGATCACGAAAGGTTTGGTTTGGTTTACGCGGTTTAACGAGAAAGCACGAAAGATGTTTGTGAAAAACTTCAGAAAAGACATCAAACAAACGCAGTTACGTTGTATACAGCTTTTGTTCACGATGCCGCAAGAATATCTTGTAGTGTGCATATAAACGTTCGCCTGACACTGTTTGTTTTTACATTTTGCCACAGACTGAAAGCACAGCACTGCCTAGTGCAGGTTTCGCACCAAGAGGGGAATAGTGGTGGGTGGGCACATACGGTATGGAGCCAACAGAAAGTAGGCGATATGTACAGCCCGAACCGACAAGCGGTAGGTTGTTTCGACGGGTGATTCCTCTCGTCACGTGGTTTTTTTAAGCGAAGACCTTTATACAAAGTCCTTTCTGGCAGAAAATATCTTTAACAAGAGGTTCATGAAATAAATAACATGGTGTTCATGTTCAGTAGACATGCGAGTGTAGTACAGGCTGCCACAAAAAAAGCTTACACTTAGTCTTTACTGCCAGTGTTAGCTGCTAGAAAATACACACAGCCGAACGGCGATAGCTTTCGCTGAGTGCCTTGCGCAACACCGCGAACAGACTTGGCAATTTTGATGGCAAGTACGCTTGCTTATCCCAAAAACCAAGACTAACAGCTGCCGGCAAGCCGCTTAAACGCACTTCGACACTGCAATTTGTGGCCCGACAAACATAAATATACACATATATAAGTGCATTCCTGCGTATATAATAGATATTGTTACGCATAAATAAGCACATGCATAGCCAACCTGTGACTGGGTAAATTTTGGCCTACTCATCGTGAATTCTCTGCGCAGGTGCTGCAGCTTCTCACCTACCACACCATGGGAACCGTCGCCTTCCTTGTGTGCGGTTGCTACGTGCTCGCCCAACACTTCGGCGTGGCCAGAGCTATCGTTTCAGGCGTGAGTGCCTACAAACTCACGCCCACCTCTTTTGTGTTCAGTCAAATTGATGAACTCGAGCTGATAAACCTTGCTTGTAAGAATCTGTGCCCGAAATGTGATGACAGGTAGATGACCTTGTAACATGAAATTGGGAGCATGCTTATCAGAAGTCGTCGGGCTCCCTGAGATGGGTTCTGTGTTATTTAGCATTAGCTTTGAACTTAGTTCGACAGAATACAAAGAATGCGATCCTTGCATTCCAACTAAGCCATCCAATTTTACGGCCAGCCTGAATCGGAGAAGTGCAGCATGGGGCATAATTTTTCCTTTTTATTTTGTGGGTATTCAAGTACTGATAGCTAAAGGGGCCATCGAAGATGAAATTAAGTGTACACAACGTCACTAAAATCTAGATTACGGCCTCTTTTGCCGGGGGCGCCATCGTGTTCTAGGTTCCGCGATGCAGCGGTATGAAGTAGCCCCATTCTGAACCACGTTTCGCCACCAATGAGATCACGCTAAGGGCTTGTCCTCAGTGAGCACCTGTTTAAGAGTGGCGTGACATGGAACGAAACAGCCGTATTATAGCATACAAAGACATACATTCCTTCTTGTAGGCGGCACCGCATCCTGGCATCCTGACGCCGCTGAGATGCGATTCTCTGTAAAGGATGCTCTCGCGCATGGGACGAGAGCAGAGATCGCACTGCAATCGGCAGCGACCACTGCTTTGCTGAAAATGCGAATTATAGAAAAACGCACGTGCGCAAACCTGGGATAAATATTTCTCGGAATTGATTTTTAATGAGAATGGCAAGGTGTTGAAAAGTGCACCAGACATCCTGCTACAATTACTATGTTTAGGGAATTTCCATTGAATGAAGTAAGATTATTTACCACGCAGGTTTGTTATGTGCTATGTGCACCCATTTTTCCGGTCAAGGCTGCCCCAGTGTTCTGTCTTTTCCTATTACATCTAAGCCTCCTAGAGAACACGTTAAACCATATAAGTAACCGATTAATGATATAATTACGGTATGTAACTGATAACAGTGGTCAATGGGAGTTCCTGAAAAGTAACTGAACTGCAATACTACTTCATTTCAGCCATTCGCGTAGTCACGGCTGGTAGGCACGTATGGCCTTTAAAGACCCCAGGTGACTGTGACGTCATAGCAGCTGCGAGAGATGGGCTATCAAGTCTAGTCGTCTGGTGGCGGCGGTCGGTAGGAATGACGCGCTGCAGCTGAAGCCGCGCTGCTACCGAGTTGAGGCGCTGCTGTCACCTCTTCTCTCGCAGTGGAGAGGAGGAGGAGAAAAACGGTGGGCATAGAGAAACATACGTAAGTATGTTTCTCTATGCGGTGGGTATATAAATGCTCGCGTTGCTCAGCTGAGGCAATCGCTATGCATCCTGATAAAGAGAAAGAAAAGCCACGCCGTCTCGATGAAGCCAGGAAACGACAGCGGGCAACAGAGACAGATTAGAACGGGAACAGCGTCTCGCTCGACGGCACGCTCAAAATGCAGCTAGACGAGCGCGTCACGCTTCTCTTGAATCGTCCTCAACCGGTAACGACTCCGAATGAAATGTAATGGACAGCATCCAGTATTTTTATTACATTAGTTACATACACATTCATTACAATAGATATATTAATGTCATTATATTACATGTGTGTCCTGTGTTAATCGTACGGTCAACATGGTACACCACAATTGGCTACACTACGAGTTAAACTATAGCGTAGCCATGCTATTATTGCTTTCGCAACCTACCGGCCTTAACTGAAGCTAAGTTCCGGCAAATTTTTATTGGAGCTCTGATTCCATTTCTTTCGTTGCAACTCGGTTCCGTTTTGCGTATGGTCCTGTACTTTGGAGCAGGTTGGACAATAGTGAAACGTATGGCGGGAGGCCTAATACGACGGATGCGTTTCGTTTGTCAGCCGCAAGGATTACTATACTTTAATTTTTTTCTTGAGTCTGTTTAGGGCATGCTTCTTGTAAATTGTAACTTACAGGATCTAGGCGATGTTTAAAATACGCCCCAATAGCTCTTCAATCATCCTCCCTTAAAGCATCCGTGGGACCGATGGCTTGAGGTCGCGTCGGGTGGCTGGGCGGCGGTTGCGTGTTCTTGTCCTTCGGTTTCTTTGGGGCGTTCGGCTCTTTGCTCTGATCTCGCCTCTGATAAGTCCGTCTGTTCTCCTTCTCATCAGATCCGGGCTGGGGGCGGGGCGGCGGTAGCTGCGGCTGGTCGGGTCTGGGCTGGAAGGGCTCAGGGAAGCTGCGTACGGCGTCGAGGCTCCTAGGTGAGGATGGGGTGACGTAGACCGCACCTCCAACCAAAATGTTACGTGGTGACAAGAAATCAGGCGGTGCAACATGGAGACAGGGTGAAGGACGATGTTATGACTGGACTAGCGCGAGAGCTCTTCCAGCGCCACTGCCGATATCCTTCTCAACAATATTTATTCAGGCTACAATGAAGTAGTGTGGCTGGTTTCGTATTCAGTTATACCTTCTCAATTTTCAATAGGAGCCGTATTTAGAACAGGGCGTCAGAATGTTTGCACATTTCCTTGTGAGCAGATCAGTAGCTACGCTGAACGCCCATTCAACGCATAGACTGAAGAAAGTGCAGGAGTTTACAGGCATTTCGCGCCAGGTAATAGTGGAGCATTGCTTCATGCTAGAGCGTCGCGTGTGTTTACGCGTAAGAATCTCACAAAGCGAGCTCCGAACTCACGGAGGCGCTTACACTTTTTTTGAAATAGGAGTGAAACATCAGGTTTCGTTCCTGATTTCTCATCCACGAGCAGACCGCCTAAAGAGTTCTGGGAACTTTTTTTCTTAGGGGTTCTCTCCGACTGCCGAGTTCAACCGGTGGCTCAACAGGACATCTTGCGAGGCAGACGTTGCGGTTTATGAAGGTCGAGGCTCATACAAGATTCGCTCACGGTGGTTGAATCGGGTGGGGCATCATGCTTTCGTACGCCGTGCGCCGAACAGACCCTATTACCTAGTAGGGCGTGGCTCGTGTCTATTTTATGAAAGTGATGGTTACCCGGGTCACTGCAGAGCCGGAAAGATGACTTAGTGTTCAAAGCATCCGCCTAGCATTACATGGGTACTGAATTCGATCGCCCGGGCTTCTGAGGGCCTTCTGGTTTCGTAATCAGCAACAAAGTTTCAAGGCTCTTCTGAGCTGAAGCGCTTGAGCAAATTAGCTTCGACTGACCCATGCCAGATGAGAAACATCTGGCAGTCAGTGTTAGCTGTCTCTATTGAATGCAGGCTTGTCTGTGCGTACACCTTCTAAGATAATTTTAAAAGACCTTACAGAATTCGTGCCATTAAAGCTATTTACTGATGAGAAGAAAAGGAGATGCGTGGCGAAAACAGAATAAATATTGTTTTGTTTTTTTTTCGCAGAGTTTGGCAAACAAGTCAGTTTCGCTGCTTCGGTAGGCATATCATTGTTTTGCGGTCGTCCCTTTCCTTCTCTCTGTTTTTTTTTTGTTTTAGTTGTAGGAACCTCTACAATAGCACATTAAATGAATAGAGCTTGAATTTTAAGTAATTCAGTTCCAAATGCTGGAGAAAAACAGCGCTAAGAACGCAAGAAAGAAAATATACACAGAGCGCTTTGTTCGTGGCTTCTGGGTGCCTTTTTGTCCTCGCCTCTGCTGCGCTGTTATTTTTGTCTATGTTAAAGGTTACGTTGTTCACGCACTTTCGCCTCTGATGCTAATAAATGCTCGAGCAAGAGTAATGGCTTCCATTGATTCCATGCCTTGAGGTCCTTCTTGAGCTCTGTCCGTGCGTTAAGGCTCAGCGTGTAAGCTGCCATGTTTGGCGTAGTGGGAGGGAAGATGCAGTGCCGTCTAACAGGATGTGAGGTCCTTACAAGAGTGAACGCCTGGTATTTCAGAGGACTAGAACTGCTGTAAGAGCCTGCGCTGTCCCATCTTGGCGAAACAGAAATATAAGCGACGCTTTGCCGCAGCCGGTCAGTTGCCGCTGACTCGAACAGAGCACTCGAGCCAGCACCAGTGCCTGCTGCCAAGTGAGGTTCTAAAGAGGAAGAAGAATAAACTTTATTATAAAATTGCCGGCGAATGCATTACTTTCTATGCGAAATTTGAGACGGAGCTGGTCAGCTGTTTCAGCTTTTCGATAGATTGAGGTGTGCGTTTCGGCTCGGGCAGTGCACATATTGAGATCCACCGATACCATTTCGGCGCTCTGATTGCCCCCGCTCAGGGTTGGCTTTGAAGGAGGAGCGAAGAGAGCAAATAACTTATCAGGAGGTCGCGGGAGGCAGCGCGTGGGCCCATTGGAGCGTTAGGCGTCGAAGAGATAGCAGCGACCGACTGATGCCGCTGACGCCGCTAGCGAGTGAAGAGAACGTGACTCTGTGTTTCGGCTTCGGATGCACGCACCATGATCCGATGATAGCGGGCCGGCGTTTCGGCAACCGGAGAGCACTGTCGCCGCCACGAAGGAAACGGGAGGTGGGGGTCTGCGAATGGTGACGGCAGGAGCGCTCGCATTAACTGCAGAGCACGCGTGGTCGCCGCCACGGAAGAAGAGGGAAGGGGGGTGGGGGGCAGGGTATGCGCAGCGGCGAACGGGGGCGGCAGGAGCGCGCGCTTCCCCGGCTGCGGAGATGAAAACGAGGGACAACAGCGATGGCGACGACGACGTGAAACGAAGGAGCGGGCGCCAAAGAGCTGCACTCTAAAAACCTATTGCCTCCTGGGAGGCTTCTTAAAGTACAGGAGCCCTCTGATTTCCACCTCACGCTTCGCCCGGATGACCAGTCTTCGCTGGTTTGTCAGGTCGGTGACAAGCAGTGTGTCCTCTCTGAAAGAACGAGGTGGGTCCTGCATGATCCCGAAAAACTGCTGTTGAGGCAGACCCAAAGATAGTGGTGGAGATCTGCCGCTGGGTCTGACAGGTTGAACTCTCAGCGGAGTATAAGGCCGGGTGCATGCGGCTCACTGTTACCGGCGAGACAGAGTTAGTCTGGAGCTGCCTCCATACTTCGCTGTCCTGTGTGTCGAGAAATGATGTGGTGATAAGTAAACGCGCCAACTGTGATGTAGTACATCATTACCTCATAATAATCTGGCATGCCATCGTGTCGCCGCCACCACGAGGGGGTTGGGAGAGGGTTCGTAGGACTGTATCGTTGGTTACAACTTGTTTCTTTTTTCTGATATTCTTTATTTCTCTTTCAAAAAATGAAAGAAGGAACTGCGACAAAAGGCGGTTAGGCCTGACGGGGTCACAGTTCCCCATACAGTTCACAGCGGCGCGCAACACTGACAAACAAACGATAACAGAACATTACAACAAACGTGGTAACTAGACATACTGGAGTAAAACCTAAAAAAAAGGAACAGTGTACACTGTACACTCAAAAAGAAACAACAGCATATGGCACACAAAACACGGAAAGGGAAAAAAAAATTGTACAGTAACATAACATGATGAAAATTTGCATTTGTCAAATACAAAACCAGACTAAACAATTATTCCACTTCGGAGAGTATCAACTGCTTTTTTATTTCTCTTTTAAATCTGCGTTTAGAGAGATTGAACATTGAACATAGGGATGGGTTTTTGAGAATAGTTGGAATCTGGTAATTAAGCTTCTGTTTACCGTAATTTGTCCTTGTTTTTGGGACGATGTTTCTGTGTTGTCTGAGAGGGTATTTAGTAGGAAATCGATTAGGAAAGACGGAGAAAAGCCTATTGCTATGGATATGTTGTAACAAGCGGTATGTGTAGACTCGGTTAGCTTGAAGTAGATTATGTTTTTGGTATAGAGGTGATGTTGGTAAGTGTTCCGGTCTTCCATGATAACCCTCAATAGCCCGGAGTGCCTTTTTTTGCAGAATCAAAAGCTTGTGATAATTGCTATTTGTTGTGGTGCCCCACACCAGTGCACAATAAGATAACTTAGAAAAAAATAGAGCATAATACATAGATACTTTTAATGAAACAGGTAAAAGGTCACTGGTCCTGTAGAGACAGCCAACAGTTCTGCTAAGATCTGTGGCAAGTTTAGAAATATGTGTATTCCAGGATAGGTGTTCATTGAACCAGACACCGAGAAACTTCTGAGTGGTTACCTGCTCTATTTGTTTGTTAGCATACCTTATATCAAGTGAGTAATGGATTGGGGCGTTGATAGGTCTGAAAATAATATAACTAGTCTTGGACAAGTTTAAGCTAAATTGATTTGCCTGCATCCAAGCGTGCAATTTTACCATGTAGTCATTTACAGTAGTTTCTAAATCTGGCAGAGTTCGGGCTGTGAAAAATATATTCGTATCATCAGCATACATGACCAAATCAGGTGAATCAGCTATGTTACAAACATCATTTATGTAAACTAAAAATAAAAGTGGGCCTAAAATAGATCCCTGCGGCACACCTTGAGTAACACACAAGAAATCTGAAACAAAATTATTGCATTTGACATATTGAGGTCTGTTGCTCAAGTAACTTCTAAGCAGGCTCAAGGAAGTACCTCGTATTCCATATCTAGTTAGTTTGCCTAAAAGAATTTCATGCTGCACGCAATCAAAAGCCTTTCGGAGGTCCAAGAACAAACCAAGTGTATATGCTCGGGACTCAATGTTGTCAATAACTTTCTCTTTAACAGCAAGTAAGGCTTGTTCGGTCGATCTATTCTTTAAGAAACCATACTGGGACGGGTTAATTATATTATGAGCACTGAAGAACTTTTCCATTCTGCTGTGAATGGCTCCTTCGAATACCTTAGAAAATACAGATAATACGGAAATTGGTCGATAATTCGTAACATCATTTCTATTTCCTCCTTTATATACTGGGCACACCCGGGCTATTTTTAGTTCATCTGGAAACACACCGCTGGTGAAAGTTAGATTTATAATATAAGCTAGAACGTCGCAAATTGATACCGATACATACTTTAACGGTATGGCTTTGATGCCGTCATGGCCGGCGGAAACATTGTTTTTTATTTTACCAATATAAAGAGCTACTTCTTGTGGAACCACAGGTAACAGCACAATAGAATTAGATAAAGGTTCAATGAGGTCACGCATGGAGGGGTTTGATAAAGATTGATCAAAAGTGGGTTTACCAGCTTCAATGAAAAAGAAAACAAAATCACAGATTACATCTAACTGATCACACGGGAACGGAATTGGGAGTCCTGAAGGTTACTGCTCGGAGCAGTAACAGGGTAATTAAAAGTAGACAGGGAACCGCAAGTGACTACGAGTAATGAGTTCACGCAAAATGTTATAACTTTGGTATGCGGTTATTGAGCTGCTGTTACGCCTAAAAAGGAAGCGGTAAAAGCGCAATAAGCTTGACCTTATTCTCATTATAAGAACAAATTCTAAGCCCGCAATCGAAACATAGACCGTGCACCAAATGGACAATAATAAATGAGATCACATATGCTCTCATTTGGAATAACTGCGTTGAATAAACAGACTTAATATCTTCCATATGTTCTTCTGCGTAGATTAAACATACTTAATAATTTTCATATGTCCTTCAAGTTTGTTCTGTCCGATGCATTTGATTCGATTCTGCGTTAGACGCTAGGGCATCACATGTTCCTTTTCTCTTTTTGCAGACGGTGTCGGTGATCCAAGCAGGTGTACACCTCTCGCACGCAATCTACATCTACCGGAGCGACTTTCAGCCCTGGATGGACGCCGTGTGAACACAGCGTCAGCGAGGCCTTCGGAGATCGCTACTGCGTTGCTCCGCCGAGCGCTTTGAATAATTAAGTCAGGCTCCAACTATCGCACCATGTAATCGCGTTACTACCATTGAAGCTTTTTCTTTACCATGTTTACATGTCTTACATCCATACGGTAGACACTGTTCTCCAAACACGTATGAACACCAAATAAATTATAATTTCGACTCTGAGTGCCACCTCTCCAACTCAGCGACTTCTTTTCTCGCTTATTCGCTAAAACCAGTTTTCATTTCTTGCTTTCTTGTGCCAAATAAATATATGCTGAGCTGGCGACAACTCATACACCGTGGTAGTGTTTCGTGCTATTGAGCAGACAAAAGCACGAAAACAAGGGGCTAGTTGTGACAAAATATTCGAGAACACTTTGGCGACTAAAGTAATGAAAGGCAAAAGCCTGAGTGC
The DNA here is from genome assembly GCF_055883805.1 of Amblyomma maculatum. NCBI lineage: Eukaryota > Metazoa > Arthropoda > Arachnida > Ixodida > Ixodidae > Amblyomma > Amblyomma maculatum. The sequence goes on along the minus strand of NC_139345.1, from coordinate 130,637,319 downwards.
TGCATTCTGCTACGCGACAGTTGCGCATGTAGCAATGAACGCTGCTACGAGTAAAGCGAGCGACTACCCTTTCACAATCTGTGATTGCATTTGTTCAGTGAATTCTGCTTGGCAGCGGCGAAATCGTGTCTCTTGTATCTTCGCAGTATCTGGTCAATTTTACCAGATGCGCGGCATTAATAAGTAATAATTATATTTACGCAACTTTAACTAATTAGTAACTATAAATTACTATTCAGCAATTAGCAAATAAATGGGAATTGGCAATTCATAATTAGTAATCAGTAGTTAGTAATAATTTATTATTTGCACATCCTGTAACTAATCAGCAATGATTACTTAATTATTCAATAATCAGTACTTAGTAATAACTAGTAGTTAGTAACTGGTAAATAATTTTTAGTCTTAATTAGTAATTGATCGTTGATGGGCATATGATCATATAAGGCATGCATTCGCGCATACTTTGGTGGTGCGCTGTGATTGGTCGAGACCTCCATGACGACATCCCGTTGCGAACAATCGGAGGCGCTGCAAAAGCGTGACACTTTTGCTAACTACAACGATGAGGAGATAAAGGCATTTGCCTTAATATTAATAAAATCAACAGGGTAAGGAAACCCACGGAAAGCATATGCGTGACACTCCTCAAAGGGAAACTAGTAATCTTAGTATTCTCATTGGTGGAATAGGCTTGATTAAAAAGTAGAAAAAACAATGATATGTCTCCAGGAGAATCCGAAGCTACATTCTGCGTGTGGTGGGTACTGTACGAGAGGCTCTCTCATGTGCGCCTTTTCTTGAAGAGAAATTAGTCCTTAGTAGATTGGATAAAACTTACCTATTGGAAGAGGCGCGGTATTTCTCACACTTCTTGGTGGACACCTGACCCACGGTTCGACTGCCTGTTTCGGGGACAACGACCACTTCAAAAAACGGGGTGTTTTCCGTCGAAGTCAAGACACCTCCCGCATATACGCTCCTTGTGGCACCTGGAATTCCTGTTGTGTTCCCTTAACGTTTCCTTGTTTTTTTTTGGCTTTTTTATCTTTTGTATAGATCTTTGCCTACCGCTAGTAGACGGTAGGTAGATAGATAGATGGATTTATTGAAAAGAAAAGGCAGAGAGGTTGGCCAGAATAATTCAAATCCGGCGGTAGGTAGAAATTCAAGCCGGGTATGTAGTTTAAATCAGTGCGGGCAGACGTAGAAGGGTGAGCCGGTGCACTGGTCGGCAAGCGAGCTTCGGGCGAGGGGGCGAACGCGGAGAACGCGGTGACTTTGGCCACGAGGACGTATGTGACCAACTAGATCGTCATAATCAGCGACACCGTATCGGCCTTGCATTGAGCATCCGCAGCTCGACGCGTCCTCAACCGGTCCTTGAAACACGGCTGCTAAGGCACCGTTTGCTAGTAGCTCGATCGAACTTCTTGGTTTGTCCCATAGTTCGCTCTCTGTTTCCTCCCTCGTTGGTTTGAGATTCGTTTCTTTTCGCAACGTTGTTGTACAGCCATCTCCGTCGTGTTTCCATTTTGAACTCAGTAGCTTCACTTGTGTAATCGTTACCTGTTTATTAGTTGCGGCTGGCATTTGTTGACCGATATAGTGCTTTGTAAGTTTCCTTGCAGATATCTATGTACGTGAGTAAATTCTGTGGCTACCGAACTTGTGTGGGCCTCCAGATTATGGCTGAAGGTTTTGTTTAGTTTAGTTCATTGGGTTGAAAGCCCAAAGTCAGTCAGGTAATGAGGGACGCCGTAGTGGTTGGCTTCAAAAAAAATCGCCACCTTTGGTTTCTTAACGTGCATGGAAATCGCGCAGCAAACAGCGCGTTTCCTTTTGCGTCCATCAAAAAGCGGCCACTGCGGTGGATATTTTATCCCGCATCCTTAGGCAACGTTATCGAGTGCCCTAACCACTGCACCACTACGGCGGAGCTTCAGGCAAAGCCTAATCAGCCATGGACCCTATCGTCGGTCAGCTGTCTGTTGTTTCGCGCGCTGGGGATTGGAGGAAGGATTTTGTTGCTCCGCCTCTCCAACTTGTGCGGAGTGGAACGGTGGGCATGATTAATTATAATATCAGCAATGACCAGCCACGAAGCTGCCCACAGTATTCAGTGAGCAACATAGAGGCGAAGCGCTAACATATGCATTTGTACTCGGCAGCTCGAGATATATCTCCATGAAGGTAGCAATGCAAAAAATGGCTAATTACGCACTACTGTCCGATAGGACACCGAAACAAACTAAGGAAAAATCAACGGAATGGGCTGATAGTGCTGTTTTTTCCCTAAAGAGTGACTTATAACCATGCATCCACCTTTTTAAGAGAGGACAAAGGCAGATAGCAACACATGTTTAGTTGCTTATTATGCTGCCTCCTGTACCTTTAGGAGCAACAATTCTTGCCGTCCGCAAGCTTACTCGAGCGACCCTAGCGTTTCCACGTCACGTCGTATCCCGCTCGCTTTCCAATAGCAGTGACATATATCTGCCTTCCCCTTCATGGATCACTGCCTTGTCGTGGCGGAGGGGCTTGCGAAACTCGATGAAGTCGTGAGCTCTGCTGTGTAGGGCCACCCAAGATAGACAGGTCACGGCAGAGAGTTCTGACAAAATGTGATTCACTGGAGAAGGTAATGGCAACCCACTCCAGTATTTCCTGCCAAGAAAACCCAATGGCCAGTCACAATACCATTAATGATATGGCGCCGGAAGATGAGCCCCTCAGGTTGGAAGGTGTCCCACATGTTACTGGGGATGAACAAAGGGCGATTCCTAGTAGCTCCAGGACGAATGAAGCGGCTGGGCTAAAGCCAAATGGACGCTCAGTTGTGGATGTGTCGGGAAGCGACCGGAAAGTCCGATGTTGTAAGGAGATATATCACATAGCAACATGGAATGTAAGATCTATGACGCAAGGTAAACTGAATGTCGTCAAGCGAGAAATGGACAGATTGAACATTGATATCTTGGGTATCAGCGAGCTCAAGTGGACCGGAATGGGAGAATTTAACTCCGGCGACCATTATGTCTTTTATTGTGGGCACGAATCCAAGAGAAGGAGTGGGGTCGCTCTCGTAGTAAACAGGAGAATGGGCAAAGCAGTGGTAGGGTACAACCCCAAAAACGACCGAATGATTTCACTTCGGATCCAAGGTCACCCTTTCAACATAACAGTTATCCAAGTCTATGCACCGACCACTACTGCTGAAGAAGCTGACGTTGAGAGATTTTATGCGGACCTACAATGCCTTTTAGACCGCACCCCATCATCAGACGTCGTTTTTCTCATAAGAGACTGGAACGCTAAGGTCGGGAGTGAAGAAATATCCGGAATTATAGGCAAGTTCGGTCTTGGCGAGCCAAATGAAGCTGGGCAGAGGCTAGTACAGTTTTGTAAAGAAAACAGCCTGACCATAGCGAATACTCATTTTCAACAGCACAAGAGGCGCCTGTACACATGGACTTCACCGGACGGTTTGTACAGGAATCAGATCGATTATATTCTTTGCCGGCAGAGATGGAGAAGCGCTATACAAGCAGTAAAAACAAGGCCTGGGGCCGATGTGGCACCGATCATCAGCTTCTTGTTGCCAAAATTTAAGCTTCGATTGAGGAAAACGCAGAAAACTAGAAGGCCTTTCAGGTATGATCTGGATCAAATTCCATTAGAATATGCTGTGGAAGTGAGAAATCGATTTCAAGAATTAGATCTAGAAGACAGAGAGCCCGAAGAGATGTGGACTGATGTTCGTGATATAATACAAGAAGTTGCTACTAAGGTCGTTCCAAAGCAAAAGAAATGCAAGAAAGCAAACTGGCTATCTGAAGAGGCTTTGCAAATAGCTGAGGAAAGGTGGATGACAAAAGTTATGGGGGAAAGAGAAAGATACAAGGTTCTCAATGCAGATTTTGAGAAAATAGCAAGGAGAGATAAGAATGCCTTCCTGAACATACAGTGCCAAGCAGTTGAGGACAACAGCCAATTAAGGAACACAAGAGCTCTGTACAAGACAATCAAAGATATCAAAGGAAGCTTCTGTGCTAAGCTGGGCGTGATACAGGACAAACGAGGCAAGAACCTCACTGAAGCCTCAGAGATAAAGAAGAGGTGGCAGGAATACACAGAACTGTACAAGAAGGACCCGAATGTGCAAACCCAGCATAAGACGGTTGTGATTACTGATCTCGAGCCGGGCATCCTGAAGAGTGAAGTTGAATGGGCCTTAGCCAGCCTTGCTAAGAACAATGCTAGCGGAATTGATGGCATTCCAGCTGAGTTGCTTCAAAACCTCAACCATGACGCTGTTAACACACTACATACATTATGTCAGAAAATTTGGACAACCCTGCAGTGGCCACAGGATTGGAGGAGGTCAGTTTACATCCCCATTCCAAAGAAAGGCAGTGCCAAAGATTGCTCCAACTACCGCACGATCGCGCTTATTTGTACCTGTACAATCCCTCTCGTAGGTATGTACATTATCTAACGGCACAATAAAACAACAACAAGAACAGCAACAGCAGCCTGCGGTAAACTCCCAGCGCTCATGATCTTAGCTGGACGATGATTGTAGAGCTCTGGCTTTAAAAAAATTGTTTTCTTTTAGTTTCTTCTTTAGCATAATCATATTTCGAACTTTTGTTTGTTCTCCAAGCCCCATGGTGTACATATTCTTCTGAGAACTATTCTTACGCTGTACTGGTGACGAAGGACTGAGCTTTTCTTGTGAAATAAGCCTCCGCGGAAAGCAGTACACTTTTTATTTTAAATATTCGAGGCAGGATCTAAGTTAAGATTCCATCCTTCTTTCGTTTAGGTTTCGCTTTCAGTCACTTGAAATTGCATGACTGGCGCTGTCTGTCAGGTTATATCGTTCTGTCTTGTAAGATAAATACAAAATGATAAATATTAATATCGCTCACCTAACATTTGATTAGCAAACCATTTAGTGTTCAATATTAAATCAACAAGAACTGCTGTAAAAAAAGTCAACGAAATGTCGTCACTTTGTTTTCTTTTTTTCTTGTTAGTATAAAGATGTTGGTTCATCCGCATATCATTAGAATGCCTTCTAGAACTATATATAACTGCAGAGCAATCTTGGTGACGCATTTCAGTGCTTCGTCACTTCGCATGAAAAAAGACATGGACGACGACGCGACAGGACAGGCCTTAGTCCTGAAGTCCTGTCTCGTCATCGTACCTGTCTTTTTTACTGCGCTATGCTTTTTGAGTCACGATGTCTAACCAACAGGCTCAATCCTATTCCCTTCTGAATGTTTACTCTGCAGGAATGTGAGAGGAATTTTCAAACCAAGATTTTGCTATGGGCTGGGAAATTCGAACAAAGGTTATCATCGATATATACTCATAACGGTATCTCACAACTTCACGCAATCGCTTCATAATAGACGTCATAATATGTACAGCAGCTCTAACTATACTGAAAGCAAGCGCAGGACAGGAATTTGACGCACAGTCTCAATAAAAATTAAGAGATTAAATTATTCCCATCACAGTGTTAATAGCAGCATTTTGCAATGCGCCGCTGTTTCCTCATAACTAAAGGATAGCCACGAAAGTGGAGCATGTTGGAGACCGCCAAGGCAGTTATAACCTAACTTTGAGCCATTTCCTTACCAGAAAATATGCGACATCCTGGGCTTGGGTTGCGTCAGCTTTATAATTATGCATGGGTCTACTCAGATAAAGGGGGGAAGAAGGTACGACTACGCATAGCTTATATAAAACCCTTTATTGAACATAAAATATTAGACATTATAATTGAGAACAGCTAACTACCACACCATAACTTTTCGAAATTATGTTTTACGCACTGTTGTGAAATGATCGCAGTTCACTAAATATAAATCGACGGTTGGAAAGAAACTGCACAGCTGCCATTTACACTTGAGTATGCCAGGTTTCCAAAACGTGGTTGCTATCCTGTGCGTGGGTGCCGTTTCTTGACGCGTCTTGCTCGGTGGTAAAGTCCACGGTGCTCACAGCGGTAGCCTCATTCGGATGACCTCGTGCCTTCGTAGAGCTCTTATTTCCCATGGGTTTCGACGGAGCGGGCGACCACAGCGTAGTCAGTTGATCTGGTTGCTGCCTTCGAGTTGATTGGATGAGGAATACCGTGCACCATATGGTTGCGATTAAAGCGACCATGAGGTAAACAGGTACGCATCGATCGCAGTTGACTCTACACCAGTGGCTCTGTTCTTCCAGTTTGGCAGGCTGCTTTTGTTCTAGCGTCGGTAAGGACGACTCGGCTTGCGAGCGTGTCCGTCCATTCTGTGAGTGCTTTACCGGAAAATACGGTGACGCCTGGTTCCGGTGCTGAGCTGCTGGTAGATGGGTGAGCGCTGTGTAGTACAAGCTTGGAGGGGAGTCGGAAAACTGACGCTGCGACCTACCAGGAGATTTTGTACGGTGCCTCTTGGTACTCATTCTTCTTCTTTATCTTCCTCTTCAGGATGCGATGCTAGCCCGTTGTATTTGTTGGCCTCATTTATGAACCGTAGACAGTGAAATTCAGAAACGCCTAGGCTCGACTTAGGGAATTTTGAAGGGTATTTTATTTTTTTAAGCACAGCAGAATGCGACCTAAACGATAAGGTGCATTTCGCATAAAGTTATGTTTTTTTCCCTTGACGGTGATAGTTGTTTGAAAGAAATAAAGACAAGAGAAAATTGTGCACGGCTCTAAAAATCGTTTCTTAGAACGTCAGGGAAAGCAACCTAAATGGCAAGGCGTCCTCGAGAAAACTAGCCATGACTCGCTTGGTTTGAGTTATTACAGGAAAATGAGAGCATAAGTGAACGTGAGATTTGAACTGCTGCTGTGAACATTAAAAGTATAGCACTAGGCAATTGCACCGCAGTGTTTAAAGGGAAATGACGTGCCGCAGAAGCAATGGTGTTCGACACTGATAACAGTAAAATAATCTATTTCGCTCAAAGCAGCGCGGCTGGTCTCCCCTCTCCTGTTTAGGACTTTAAAACATGATTGGTGTCTGGTTGATTAATAGAGTAGAAAACTGATAATTGAATGTTATGACGCAGACTAGAGCCACCAAGAAAAGTGGTTGCTGTATGCTTTGGAACTAAGATATCTTTCACAAGTTTTCTGAGGTGCAGAAACGAGGTCGTTTATCTTAACAACATTTATTGCCTCAAGGAATCATACGGGTGTAATGAACGATGTAGAAATAATTAAATTTTATATTGTTTAAATGTTTATAGGGCCATGAAAGATGGCGCTCAGGTCATAAGAGGCGGCATAATTTAGTACTGTAGAAATTCCGAATATTGCTGAATTCAACATGAACCGAAGTCGTTCACCACACAAGGCGTCTTGCTTTTCAAGTACGTCGAAAAGCATCCACTGATTCCGGAATCAAAGGCGCTCTGGGATCTGCGCTTCAGCCCCATAATCAGTGAGCCACCATCGATGGAATAGAAAAACGGATCAGTGAACGTAACCTCGAGCAGTATGTTTCTGTTGCTTCCCCGAAGACGAAACAGTGTGAGCAGTGATAAACTGAATGAATAACTTTAAAAGTCTTGTAAATAAAATGAGCAAGAAAGCAGAGAGCGCGGATCGCTTAACTAGCAATGTTTTTAGGAGAGCCACAGGCAACATTAACTTCGCGTAGCTCAAGCTTTCAAATGACGGCCGAAGCGTAAAAGCTGCACATTAAGTTTTCTACTGTGTTCTAGCAAGCAATGTGAAGTACACGTCGCAGAGCATAGTGTGTCCTGACCCTTTGTCACATTTTATGTAATGCACATTTGATACATTCCGAGCAGAGGGTACATTCTTCTCATCTCGCCGGTGCAGCGTCGCCATTGCAAGTTAGCCCTCAAACAATATGAAATGAAATCTTTTATTTGCCATCAAATACAGATGGGGGGATTGTAGAAAAAAAGCTGTCCATGGACAGCTTGACGGGTCCACAATCCCTTCTTTTCTTTCGGCAGCATGGCAGCATCACATATGCACACATACTCTTCATTAAAACAAGTATACAGGTACATATTTAATATTATGTAAACATAGTAATCATTAGTTAATATTTAAATGAAAACAACATAGAAACGCATTGTTACAAAAGCAAACAAAAACATCAGCAGGGTTAGACAATATTACATAGAAATCGAAAACATCTCCCGGAGGTCTTTGCAGGATGCCGTGAAAAATTTCAAAACGAATTGAATTATAGTAATTTAAAAGTGATGGTATTATGTACTTAAGACTCTGTTTCCCGTAATTCGAACGTGACGTGGGTACTGACCAGTTTTCAAAATGTCTGGTGACGTAGCTTTGAGTGCTGTCCTGTAATTGAGATAGGTTACGTAGATTGTTGCCATTCCTATGGGTTTCCTTTTTATACATATGAATTAAGCGATATTTATATAAATTGTAGCTGGAATTACACCGGGGTTCTTAAAGAAAGTGGATGTTGAAGCAGTATAAGAAGCATTATATGTGTGTCGGAGATACTTTTTCTGTAAGAGGTGGATGTGTTCTATATTAGTGGATGTTGTGTTTCCCCATACTAACTGACAATAGTTCAAGTGTGATTGAAAGAGTGAATTATAAAGCAAAAGTTTGATGCGTGTGGGAAGGATATATTTTAAACGACCTATTACACCAGATATTTGACTTATTTTGCTGAGAACATGCTTGACATGATTATCCCAGGACAGATTAGCGGAAAAGGTGACACCAAGGCATTTGAAATTCTTGACTAAATCGATGCATCGTGAGTTTATTATATCTTGATGCGGAGGTATGAGCTTGTTTTTTGGCCTGAATATAATCGCTTTCGTTTTGCTTTCATTTATCTTCATTGCATTTACTCTCGACCAATCCTCTAAGGATTTCAACGCACTGTTACATTGTTCAATGAGGAGATTAATATCATTGCCGGCGAAAAAAATACTAGTGTCGTCTGCATAGATGATAAATTTTGCTTTGGAGTTAATATTGACGATATCATTCAGATAGAGATTAAAAAGTAGAGGCCCTAAAATGCTTCCCTGCGGCACTCCACAATGGACAGTTTTAGTATTCGATGTATAGGTACCTATTTTCACAACTCGAGTTCTATTGGATAGGTAAGATTTTATAAGAGCTAGTGCCTGTCCTCGTATACCGTAATAACTTAATTTTTCCAGCAAAATGTTATGATCTATGATCCACTAAATCGAAGGCTTTAGAAAAGTCCATAAAAATGCCAACAGCTAATGTCTTGTTTTCAAATGCCGTTAGTATATACTCTTTCTGCTCTAGCAACGCTAACTCTGCTGATTTGTTTTTACGGAAGCCGAACTGGTGTGGTGTTAACAGATTATGTTTTTCAATAAAATTTGCCATCCTCGAATGCAAGACCTTTCCAAACAGCTTTGAAAAGGTCGGCAAAATAGCTGCCGGCCTGTAATTTCCCAGCTTCCGATATCCCTCCGTGATATTGGTTAAAGCGTTTACGCAGAGTATACTATTATCCATGGATTCTTGGCAGAAAATAACTTTTCTCTTCAGTCCATTATGCATACAATGAAAACCGTTGTCACCACAAGTATCATGCAATGTGCATCACAGAAACAGAAAGTCACGAAGGCAGGAACTACGCATAGCGGGACTCTTCGTGGAATGCCAAATAATGTCCGACGTCGGCATCGCGCACCTGCAAGATCGGCGGCCTAATCATACCATTAATACTCTTATACCATCACCCTTAACGTCACCTGCATGATACAACAGAACACGACAACCTTCGCCTGTTCACAGCCCTCGCCAAAGCGGCGTTTCATTAATAGTGGGCTACCACTATACCTGACTCCTGCAAACCGAAACAATGAAACTGTCTCGCACCATTCACTAAATAAAACGACTGATCTAGGCATTCACACTCTAAAATCTACAGGAAGCTGCCTCACTCTTTGGCGTCCGCAACCCTCGATACTCAGGCAACTGTCCTCACCTCTCAACGTACTCACATCCTGATATTGCCGCAGGTATTTCAATTCCAACAATGCAAACACGGGGGCCAGTTAGTTGATCATTCTGTGGAATACTGCGCTACTTGATAGATAGAGACAAATGGAAGACGACACACGAATGAAGCGCAAACTTACAACTATTTATTTTTATCGACAAAACACGTACATATATACATATAGCATTCTTGTCAAATCACAAACACATCATTCATGCGTGTGATCACGCACGTTATCATTTCGACCACAACTCCGCATCTGCACAGCTATCATATCTAGCTCCTCTTTTGTGAGAGCCACAGAAGATGTACTAACGCATGTACCTTTTTCTGCTGACTCGATTAGGAAGGCTTCTACGATTTCTCTTTCAATTCTTTCCTTTTGTTTACCTACAATTTCAGTCCTGTGGAATAATGGTTTGCAGCCAGTTTCGCATCGCAAGCAATGTTGCGCAAGATTTCCAGGGTGGCTGATTTTCCCACAGTCATTATGATGTTCCAGGAGCCTCTTATTAACACATCTTCCCGTTTGTCCGATGTATTGCTTTCCGCACAAAATCAAGTTTGCGCTTCATTCGTGTGTCGTCTTCCATTTGTCTCTGTCTATCAAGTAGCGCAGTATTCCACAGAGTATTTCAATTCATCATACGTAGGACTAATAAAGTCCATGCTTTCTGGTTTTAAGAGGAATCCCCTATTTGCAAGTACTCTCCTAACTGCCTCTGTCTCGACCCTTCAGCGCTGAATGTGTATCAACTCTAAGGTACCCGAAGTAAAGCCCACGTTCGATATCTCCGAAAACAGCAATGAAACGATGCTATGGTGGTATACGTGAATGCGGACTACTATCGTCTCCACTGTTAATACAAGTTTACAGCTGTGAGTGAATCCTTCACCCGCAGCCTTACTGCATCGCTTGAAGCCCATGACCGAACTAGGACGAGGCTATTACCACTGCAGGTAAAATTAAATCAGAGTCTTAAGAAACGCTGAAAGTCCATACTCTCAACGACTCGCAGACTACATGTCCTGCCTTCACCGAAGACGAGTCTCCAAACTTGCCTTCAGCATTTTGCGCCAGTGTCCATCAAGATCACAAACCTACTTAACGTAGCTTTTTACGTATGTACGTACTGACCCGTTCAAATTGCGCATTTCCTCACGAACCATTCAAACGCGGAATAAATTACCTGTAAATATTCGCTCCCTTGTAATTGAAAAGTTTGCCACCACCACACAAAACATATATAGTTCATGTTCATGCATTGAATCTAACTTCAGACAACGATTTAGATTGCCTCATTTTGGTGTTTTCTTAGTGCGTTGTCACATATTTTCACTTTGTTGTTGGTGCATTATAGTTAAAGATGAAGTTCATATTTCTATACTCGATTGTCTTGCCTATTTTTCATCCCCCACACTATATTATTGCTATCTCTTATATGTTTTCATTAATCCCCCACTGCTGCCATAAAGACCAATTGCGCTGCGGTCACCATCATCATCATCCTCAGCTTGACTTTACCCACTGCAGGGCGAAGGCCTTCCCCATATTCCTCCAATTCACCCGGTCCGTGCGAGCTGCATCCACTTGACTCCTGCGAACTTCTACCTCATCCGCCCACCTAATTTTGTATGAATAAATGTATGAATAAATAAAGTAAACCAGCTGAGTACCGAGTAACGAAGATCTTGAAGACGACTTCATGGCTGGATCTTAGCTCGTTACTGCATTGACTGGGCGGGGTATTCCATCCAAGACCTTTCTTCGATCTGCTACTCTCCGTGCCTTGAGGCTTTACGACTGAATCTACGCATCTAACCCTTTCCTGACAAACGCCCTTCATTGCTACATGCTTCAATAAAACCGGACTCTCTCAATTCCAAAGATCCTTTGTTAACTCCGCCTCCCCCCAAAACTGTACGTTATGGGGTATACCGAGCTATACACCTGAACATAATAAGTCATGTGCGATTTCGCATGCGAGTTAAATCGGAAGGGGGGGGGGGGACTGAGGCTGCCAAGACTCCAGGCAAGATAAAGCGATGCTACAGCTCGGCTTTGAAGGTCTGTATCTTCGCAGGCCTTATTGTTTTCATCGTATAAAATACTTATCAGGTATGAGTCCTATATGAGCTGGATGGAGAAAGATCCCCAGGTGATCGAAATTTCCGGAGTCCTCCACTAAGGCGTCTCTCATAGCCTCAGTCGCTTCGGGACGTTAAACCCCACAAACCAAACCAAATCAAAATAATCACACCTGTGATCTAAAGTTATTGGCAGTGGCCTTGCAAAAGCGACAGGTTGGGGTAATTTATACAGAACTCTAGCTTTGGCTTGTTAGTAAGTTCATGATCCGCGAAAGAATATGCGTGAAGGACGAGGACAAAATGTGTTTCTATATTGTCCTCGTCCTTCGCGCAGTATTCTTCTGCGCTAATTTCTAAATTAAGGAATCTGGAAATCATATTTTGATTAGGGAACGAATCAATTTGAAGTTTCATCCGCACCATGTTTCTCTTGGATAGTGCGCCGTGCGGTGGTGGGTATGGTGGGTTTGCTTCTCCGAATCTGTAGCGTGTGCTGCAATCGTGGTATGAGGTGAGAGGCCCTCTGAACAGCGTCAACTCTAAGGCAACATCAGCAACGTCTCCAGCTCCTAGACGAACTTATTTGTTTGCGGCCTCGCTGCGTAGGTTCAACGCATGTGCTGGGCCACAAAATAAATCGATAGCTTGGATGCTTCCTGTTATATCATTTTATATGGCACGTTAGCACTCGCTCACAGGAGAGTGAATCCTAGGGTGTAGACTAAGGCCGATGCGACCACGCCTTCATCCACGGTTTTAGGTTCTCAGACTGTCTCTCTCTCTCTCTCTCTCTCTCTCTATATATATATATATATATATATATATATATATATATATATATATATCAGGACTGCTCGTGAATTGCTGCGTGTCCGGCCAGAGAGCTTTTCTCAAAATCTTTATCCTCGCCCGCTATTCTCTTCAACTTCTGCAAAACTGCTACACTTTCTCCCTGGACAGCCGAAGCCCCCTGGAGAGGTAGTTATACCCCTGTCAGACGAGCACGTTTAGTGTCACTTTTAACGAGTGACACAAGCCTTTAGTGTCATTCGCATCGTGTCACACGATGAACTTCAATAATATTCGCTGCCGAACACACTCGGCGCGAAGTGAGTTTGGCGAACTCACTACACTTTGCCCGGCAGGCGAGTGTGTAGTCTCGATAGCAGGGCACTCACATATTACTCGTACACTTTTTTTTTGAAAATTACAATGCTTTGAAATGTTTATCGTGATTTCATGAGTGTTTCTTTTAATAGGAACGGGATTTAAGCTGTCACCAAATAAAAAAGATGCGTATACTTCAATTGATGCCATCGCTCTCAGTGCTTGCGCTAAGGCGAAGGCGTTCGTCTGCTGCTACACTTCGATGGTATGCGGTATGTCAAGCGACGTCACCGAAGTTGGAGGTATTTGCAACTCAATTTCTAGAAAGTCGTCACCTGGGACGGCAGCATTTCGCTCAAGCACCGGCCGGATGCAGCACCGCCTTTCCTCCCGCAAGCAGCACCGTTACGGTCATCCGTCCCTGCTATCACCGACGTGAAAAAAGTGTGCGAGAATTTATTTTTTTTCGCAGATAATAATCCCTGGAGTAAAGCAGTGCAAGAAAATAATCCTTCTTGAGGATTGTTGACCCCTACTGAGTCGCTATTAGGAGTAAATATGGCGATACAAGCAAATGTCTGCTCACAACTTCATAGCCGTCGTCGCCGGCGGCATGGCGCAGCTCACCCGTTCAGCTTGTACGTATACGCTAGCTCCACTCCTAAGGTGTCGTCAAATTGCATCGCACCTTTCTCTTATTATCAACAGAGAGTAAGGTTGACAATAAGGCAGTGCCACGAGTTAGCGATACATACTATTAAGCTGGCCAATATGAAAGCGCCGCCCTCTAATACTTCGATACCACAGAGGACCGCACTGCCAAGCGCTACTTGCACTGAGCGCTCTGCCGTTCACGGACGCTCACGGGCGGCACTACAGCGGAAAGCTACACAGCATCCGGTGCTGTGAACGCTGCGAACGTCTCGCCTACTTTCGTGATGCTGCAAGAACCGGACCTTTTTATACGTTGTCTACAACGACACGCCAAGCAAACGCCGTGAAGACGTGACCATACTGCCGTAGATGGGTGCTGCGCCGCTGGATAACGAAGTCTCCTTAAAAGCGCCGTCGGGAACGATTTCGTGTGAAAAATGCACGCTGCTCTGAATCAGACAGCTCGTGCACTTTTCGCGCTCAAACACCAGTGGCCCAGTTGCGATAACCGTAGTTAGCAGCGTAACTATACAGCATATACGAGGTCAGTTTTGCATGGCCTCACACAACAGTAACGCAGTAATCGTGCACGTTAGCGAAAAGCGCAGTTGAGCTAACGTGCCCATGCGACATCGCGATGCTTTTTAGTCAAAAGCATATACTCAGATTCATACATAAACGCTGAATATTAACGTGGGTTAATTGTACTTGTAATAAAATCGAATTTTATGGTATTTTCGTGAAAATTAATTTCCACACAGGGCTGCAGCATTCGTATCGGCACTGCCGTCATTTAAAAAGGACAGTTTGACTTTGCCCTGTGTCAGCGAGCTCCGAAAGTGTCATTCTTCCTATGTAAGTGCACTTCGTGAAAGTGTCACTAAACTTTCCCGTGTGACTGGTTTATTACTCGTTCCCACGGGAGTGACATGGCTCCATCCTGGCGACATGGGCGACTTACCGTTGTGGCTGAGCGAAGATAAATTGCGGTCTGTGACAACACAAGAGTCACCGTAATGCTCCAACGTTTTATGCGCTAAGCCACCCTTCCGGAGAGGTCATCAAAGCCACACTTAGCCTCCAGGGTCGTAAGACCCATGGTGATGCCGGCTGTCGTACTGGGTTTGGAACCCTCTTGCGAAGCGAGAGTCTGCAAACGGGTGAGACGGCGAGCTTCCTCGGCCCGAAAGAATTTCGGCGATGAACGATACGTCATGGACGGATGTCACGAAATCGGCGCACACTTTTATTAAGCCGGCGCGGCGCAAGGCCGACGCGGCGCCGCATGGAAAGTTAGAGAAAAACCTCCTTCCCCGCGTGAGAGAGTGCTTAGCTTTGTACGCGTCGCCGTCGCCCTCTTTTTCCCCATCCGGCAATGAAGGTGATTCATAAGTCCGGAAAACGCCAGACGTCTCTAGAACATTCTACGGGACCTAGCCAATGACGACGCGCGGCTCGACGGGAGAAAGAGAGAGCGCTCTAACTAGCGAAGCTAAGTGTGTATGCGCGCTAGCTTCGGCGCGTGTTAACAGACAGACTCGGCGCGCCCTATTTAAAGAGACCGCGCCGCTTGTGTAGTCAGTCAGTCAGTCAGTCAGTCAGTAGTTGCGGCGTGTTCGCAAGCGCGACAACTCGACTCCCGGGGATCACGCGCTGCTGGGAACCCCACGAACCTGCGAGGAAACGGCGCTCGTCTTGTATGGCGGCCACATCGTGACTCTCGAGGCGTCGGACTGCAACAGTGCCCGGTGAACAATTTGGTGTTTGTTTATGTGACTCTCTCGTGTTTCTTCTGTGTTGTAAAGCCTCTGTGTTTTTGAATACCTCTGTTATTGCATACTTAGCGTTTGTTATTCTGTGAACCTCTCGTTTGTGCAATTTTAGTGTTTGCGTGTTTTTCTGTATCGTCTCTTGCTGTGTATAAAGTTTATTTTGTTTGTTACTTCTGGCTCCGACCCTTACTGAGGCTTGAACCGGCGACCGCTGGGCACCAAACGACCACCCCCTTCTGTCACTACAGGGTAGTTGAATTCCGGCTGAGCTTGCCACGCAGGTCGAGGGCATCTCCTTTGTGACCGGAACAGCTACCCCCCCCTCACTCTAAGGGTGTCTGGGAGTGTGCGCACCGTTAAGGGCGTATCGTTAATACTCCCCCTAATTATTAACGGGTGACAACGGACTACAGAAGAATGACGCCGAAAGAATACCGAGGAGCATGGGAATAGAGAAGAAAGAACGGGCTGTAGCAGTCGTGTCACGCGTTGCAGTGTTGAAGGTAAAAGTTATAAACTGCAGTATGGTATCCCAGTTCCTGTGGTCAGATGTGATATACGTAAATAGGATGTTGACGAGTGCGATTTTTTTCGCTATGTCAAACTGTTGGTTTGAGGGTGATATGGTGGGAATGATGATGGGGGATCAGCAAATCGCAGACATTGCCTTGCTAAGCAACTCGGGGGATGAACTGCAAATAATGATTGGTGACCTAGACAGGAAAAGTAGAAAGGTAGGCTTGAAAATCAATATGCAGAAGACTAAGGTAATGTTGAACAGCCTCAGCAAGGAACAGCAGTTTACATTAGGTAGCGAAGTACTGGAAGTAGTAGGCGAATATGTCTACTTAGCACAGGTAGTAACCGCAGATCCGGACCATGAAAAGGAAATAACAAGAAGAATAAGATTGGGATGGAGCGCATTTGGTAAGCACTCGCAGATTATGACTAGCAGCTTACCAGCATCGCTTAAGAGGAAAGTATACAACAGTTGTATCTTACTTGTACTCACCTATGGGGCTGAAACATGGAGGCTAACCAAGACAGTTCTACTTGTGTTGAGGACAACCCAGAGGGCTATGGAACGGAAAATGGTAGGGGTAACATTAAGAGATAGGAAGCGCGCAGAGTTGGTCAGAGAAATAACTCAAGTTACCGACATTCTAGCAGAAATTAGGAAGAAGAAATGGACATGGACAGGACAGGACATGCAGTGCGAAGAGAGGATAACCGATGGTCGCTTGGGGTAACGAACTGAATTCCAAGGGAAGGAAAGCGTAGCAGGGGGCGGCAGAAAGTTAGGTGGGCGGATGAGGTTAAGAAGTTCGCAGGGGTCTAATGGATGCAGCTAGCACAGAACCGGATTAAGTGGATAAATTTGGGAGAGGCCTTCGCCCTGCATTGGGTATAGTCAGGCTGATGATGATGAGGATGATGATGATGATGATTTTAGAGAATAGGAGAAGTGGTAAATTTCCAAAGCCATCGACATTAAGGTGTTGTAGGCGCCGTTGGCAGTGCTTTCTTGAGAACCGCAGTCCAATAGTTGTTCTGGAGTTTGTAACGAAATAAGTCTACGATAGAATTATTATATTTTGATACGTAATTATTGACAGTCGCAGCTTTACTTGAGGAGTATACCATGAATAGGCTATAAATATAGGACACTGATCGCTGATGCCAGAGCTAACAGTGCCAGCCCCCAGCACGAGAGTATTAACATTAGTAATGAACAGATCCAAAATAGCACTTGCTGGAGTTACACGAGTAAGGGTAACGATTACATTCCAAAAAACAGATGATGTTATTCTGTTCAACTATTCTTTGGTCGCAACGGTTTAACCAGAAATATTAATATTCAAATCACCACCTAAAACCAGCCTTAAACTGTTAGTTCAGGCAAAATTAAGAACCAAGTCCATAAAATCTAAACAAGCACTAGTACTAGAGTTAGGGGGCGATACATAACACAGAAAAGATTGTTGCTGTTCTCTAAACATAGGGCCCCGTATTCGGGCTTACAACAGTAAAAGTGGGCATTTCTTCACAGAACATTGTGCCCAAAACATAAATCGCCACACTGCCACCGCGTTTGTCAGTTCGGTGCGAAGAAAAAGGATTAGAGCCACTTAGGTTAGGTGCACAATCCTTTGCAGTAAGCCACGTTTCGGTTATCATTATATTATAAAATATGAAGGCAAATTGGTCAAGAAATAGCGAGAATTTATCACTTATCTTAACGAGAGAACAAACAATACCATGAAGAACTGTTTCTACGTATTGGTATCAGGACAAAGTTGCAGCAACTAGGGGAAAACAAACTCTTGATAATCCTCGTGCATATTCATGAACAAAATGAATAATCTGGTGTCTTTAGTAGCCTTGTATTATGCGATCATATTGGGGCTTTCAGCGGAGTTGATTTCGACCACTGTACTACCATCGACCGGGAGTGCGTAAACACGCCCATTTAGTGTCCACACTAAATTCCAGTGAACTTGGCGCTTTCTAGCAACGGCCAGGGGCAGAAGCTCTTTCAATCGGGGCTTAGCTGCTTATTTACATATACTTGAGCAGAATTGACGGCACTGACGGCATTGGCAGCCCTGTCACCGGAACATGCTGTTAGTATTGGTCCTAGCATGGACCATGGGAGGCAGCAGGTCCAGCGAAGCAGTTATAAGACGTTGTTTTCTAGCTTTTTCAAGAAAGCGGCCGCGCATCCCATGGTTTTTAAATTGCACGACAATGTTGTTGACTTATGCGTTTCGTGTTGGTACGCGATGACAGGCCTCGATATCTGCAGGAGATATGACTTCTCTCACGGCATCACCCATTTTCCTGACAATCGACTCAAGGTCTTCATGATCAGTTTCAGTCTCACTTTTTATCTCTAAGTTGCACCGCCGGGAGTACTGCTCGCCCTGAACCAGTTTACCTTCAAGTGCAGTTATGCACTTTTCGTTTTCAGAGCATCTATTGTGGGGACACTCATTTTCTTCTATTAATTACCAGGTTCGTTCCTCTGTGCCGCCGGGTAACCAGCGGTTTTTCAATGGGTACAATCTTTCCTCCCCCGGCCTGGTGCTCGGCTCTTTGGGGGGAAATGCTTGGGAAATGGCCGCTTAACGGGCTCTTGCCGCGCGAGCCGGACTTACTGTTGTCCGATGGCGGAACGGATCACTGTCCCATCGGCGCAACTATTTGGGGTCTATGACCCCAAAAAAGGGGGAAGGGCACATAATGAGGTTTTTCCGTTCGAGGCGGATTTATTGCTGTCCGATGGCGGAACGGATCACTGTCTCATCGGCGGAACCATTTGGGACCAATGCCCCTTTTTCAAGCATTTCACACCAAAGAGCGGAGCACTCGGCCGGACGAAAGCTTCTGCACATTGAAAACCGGTTTGTATCCTGTATCCGACGGGGCCGCTGAAAATCTTCACTCTTACACATGCTTCTCAGAACTCTAAACAGATCTCTCAGCACTTATAGATCATTTGTGGGACAACTACCTCTACAGTATAAAGTCAGGCGTCGTTCTATGCGGAATATTATACTTATGAAACGAGTTTTGCTCAATAACTGGCATCTGGCTGCATAGCAGTATTTGTGCCCCTGATTCTATATCATTGTGCTCAGAAACCAGCTATAAGGTCGCTCAGTTCAAGCATCGAAACTTTGTCTACCATCACCTTCACTAAGTAAACTGTTTCGGGACATCATAATGTGAACGGCGTCATTAGCAGTTGCGATAGCATCCTACACCCTAGAAACCTACACTGGCCGATTGCCATATTAACCTCATAAATCTTGGTACCCCCTTTTGGCAGCGCGAGCAATAAAAATTATGCAGTGTGCGTCTATGAAGTGATATGCAGCAGATGACAAGTTGAAACGTTGATCATTCGGTGGGTTGTCTGACGTCACGATTCAAGATGAGGTGATCAAGTTGCTACGACTTGCCACTTCGGGCAAGTCCCTCCAAATGAAAAAGTCAGACGAGATCCAAATACCATCCAAAGCAGCGCCACTTCGTTCGGATTAGATAAGCTATTTCCTGACGTCGCAGCCATGTGTGCTAGCGCTGGGAATTCAAAGGTTACACTATGACTGATCAATAGCTCACCGCTGCCTGCCCTTTTGCCAGTACTTCTGAAAACACTGCCACTGGCGTAAACATGTTAAGCCTTTACTGCGATGTATAAGAATCCCCTGCATTTTGGAGTACGCTCAGATGCTTCGCGCTAATGGAGAAGGCACACTTGCTCGGCCTCGAGTGAAACTAAAAACAAAAATTCTCTCAGTGGCGCCCATTACGTGTGTGCTTCAGACTATATTATCGGGTCATATACGGCAACCTTTGTGATGCGACTACAGTTAAAAATTGGTTTACCGAGGTTTAGTGGTGCCGCGAATTGTTTCAGTATTCAGGTACTTCATTGAATCTGGGGAAGCACTCTAGTGAGTGAAAGCATTGAATCATATAGGTATCCAAATGGGATTCAGGAATTCCTTCGTTAAACCGTGTTTCGTTAAATACAGTTTTGACTGTACTATTGAAAACTCCACGCCTTGCCCCTCACTCATTGATATGGTATTTAAGGCAACGTTTTGGTGTAAAAAGGTCTTCCAGCATCCCTTTGCCACTGTAGCTAAGAGTGTATGCCGCAATATTTCAGAATATGGTACCATTGTCTTAGGTTTCACGGCACTAGTCCATTCCCATGAGCAGAAAAGGCGTAAAGCTTTTATGCTCAAAATAAATGGAGGAACACGCATCAAACCCACGATGCTGCTGCTGAAGAAATGAATGTCTAGCTTTTCTCTGTACAGAATACAGCATTCAGCATTCCTTTAGCGTGCCGGGAACGCAGCTCGGTGCTAATGGGACGATGCTGCTGTGCGGCTGTGTCTTCATTCCAAAATAGTTCGTCTTTGATTTCCTAATCAGGAAGCCACCTAACTACGTTTCTTGTATTTATTCTAATGTTACTAGAGGAGTAGTAATGCTTTGAAAAGCGGAAATTTTTATATTTTCAGATTTGAAGCACCCGCGGGAGGATCCTCAGTATGAGCCTTCTATCATTGTCAACCTAATCGGTGACCACATCCACGAAGAAGGCTTGGGGCCCGAATATTTCCCACCTGTTCCGTGGGCTGACCCTACATGGTGGGGCTTGTTCGGCTATAGCATCAAACGCATTGTGCTCACCTCACACCTGGATCCCGTTGTCTTCACCGACATCGAGGACACCACCTGGGGACTGTTTACTTACCACATCTTCAACATGACGGTCGACGGACTAGCATTCGTGCGAAGAGGCGGGGACAACTCTTTATCCATCGAGGAATTACGGCGCGCGCCGCTTTGACCTTCGAGAATGTCTGGATCAGGGTTTATGCCGAGACCTTCTTGTTTAGAGTTCGAATCGACGTTTTCATCTACGAAGCTGACTTGGTCCTCGAAGTATACGAGTGAGTAGGCAGATCATTTCACACGTGAATCGTTCCTATTGAATGCCGAATAGTTACAATTCGGTTAAGTTCTTTGCAATGAGCTTGTCAGCACAGGTTGTAGATTTCATGTTAATGTGCCACGGACAAATGTCTTGACAATGAAACAGGAAATAGTCGACTATTCGATGCCTGGCGAGGGAAATTTAGCTCATGTTAGGAAATTGCACTGGCCGTGGTAACAGAGGGAAACAAAAACACATAAAACATAAAGATATCGACATTTCGGCCCTGGTACGGCTGCCTTGTTCACAATGAAGATAGAAGGAGATGGGCCATTGGTTATGAAGCGAAAGCGTGGCGTAGACAGCGCGTGTACATATCGGGTAGACTTTTCGGCGTTCTGTTAATCGCTTCGCTTGTCATTAATATGCGTAATGATTTCTTATGTAGGCGGGTAGATAACTGTTTTTTCTCGTTCAAGTATCTGTGCGAAATCACAGTCAATCAGTGGACCCGTGTCTTGATTGTGCTCTGCTAGGGAGTTAGAAGTCACTTTTTTGTTCTTCACTCCACGCTGGGGTTCTTTCAAGCGTTTTCTGAAATCGCCAGTCGCGCCTATGCGGGAAGGGCTGCAATCTTTACACCGCAAATATACACAGTGCGCCAGCGTCTGCCCAACCCCTCATGATGTGTAGCTTGAAATGACCGCGCTAGTACAATTACACCTTGCGATCACATTACACCACAGGTGGTCGCTTTGGTGTGTCTTTCTCAGAAAGAAAGAAATATATGAATGAAATCAAAGGGAATGAAACCCCTGGCTGGCAACTTCAATGGCATAGGGAGGCACGTCGCTCTATGCTTGTGAGCAGAAAGCGCTCACTCTCGAAAGCGCACTAAGTTCTTAGTCTTGCAAAATAGCACTTGCTGGTATGGCATGTGACATTTAGAATTGCGAAGGTTTTCACCAATTTGTACAATGTGCTACAGCAGTGTTAGTAAAGACGTTCGGTTCTACCGTGAGCATAGCGTAACCAAAGAGCCCCATAACCTCTTTTCTTTAGTGCCTTCAGAAAAGTTTACATCAAATATTATTCTTTTTTAAAACCGCGTATATGCAGGGTGTCTCAGCTGACGTAACCAAGGTTTTAAAAATGTAGTGAGCGCTATTCCGGAGATACTGTCTATAGCTCTTCAGAGTTGCCTATCATAACGTGCAGTATGTTTTGTTGGCCATGGTTAATCAGTCAGTAAATGCTAATTAGCTAACTTTTTATTTACTGGCTCTCTAAGAAAGCAGTCCCATCAGCAGTTGTTACCTAAATCACTCGGCTACTGTGCACGTAAGTTTTATGACAGAGAGAGAGAGCGCTTTTGCCGCGCTATCTTGGTGTACGGGATGTTGCTAGTTCTTTTTCGAGAATACTTACAATTTTTATTTTCCACAGGGCATTGAATAAACAATTATTGTTTACTGCTTTACTAACCATCGCGAATGTTAAAATACCGGAGTCAAGGCCATGCTAGTCAGAACAGCCCTTTGTTGGCCTCCCTGGGTTAGGGGTCACCGTGTTCTTTAAAACTTTGGGAACAGTTAATTGGGACTTGCCCGATATATGTAACCCACAACATAAAATGAAACCTGACAAATTATTATGTTTCAGTAACGTGCATGACGATTTCGGCACTGTTTCAGGAGTGATAAGAAGCTGAAGATTCAAGATTACCGGCTCAACTTCACTGTTCCCATACGGATGGATGCCTACGTACTCACGCCCGTTATCGGGCCATTAGCTGAAGTGTTTGGCAAATACACGAACCAAAATTTCAGTGAGGAAGAAGCCGAAAGGCTAAAACGTGCATCGAGGAAGTACGTGGAGCGCGCCCTGCTCAAAGTGAAAGAATTCATCATTGATCCGGCTTCTAAGATGCCTTGGGACAGATCAATAATCGAGTCGTACCGCAAGTCCAAAGAGGTGTCTAAAATATAGAAGCACTGAACGCAATTTATAACATGCGATTGAAAACTGCAGTTAAACTTGTCAGTGCTTGCACAATGTCGAATCTACAGGTAAGTCAAAGGTATTGACTCTACCGAAACAAATGCTTGCCTTGTATTGAGCCTCCTAGGTAGATGAAATCTTGAGTACTTCATGCACTGTATCCCACTAAATAAAACTGCAGGAGGCCGACCAGCTGTGAGGAAACTCCGCGCTGAACAGCGCTTGCGTACGCGGTCTCAGCAAGTTGGCGAAAATTTCACGAGCTATATCGAGGACGTCGTCGACTTGTGCAAGCGCGTTAACCCACACATGTCAGAGGCCGAGAAGATCAAGCACATTCTGCAAGGCATCGATGACGATGCCTTTCAGATGCTGTCGGCTCGAGATATCCGCACCGTCGCGGAAGTGGTCACACTGTGCCAAAGTTATGATGAACTGCGGAAACAAAGGGCCATAACGCGCGCGAACACCATGCACTCTGAGTCCCGTGCTGGCCTGACAGATGCAGGCGAACATTCTGCGCTCCTGTCACAAATTAAGAGCTTCATTCGGGAAGAAGTTGCTCGACAGCTCTCCCTTATATCCTGCCATCAAGAGCCTTCCTCACACCTAGCTCCCAGTTTACGCCACATTATTCAAGAACAAGTAACTGAATCTCTTCCTCCAGCCCCTCAACCAATGCCTGTTACAGCGCCGTTAACATATGCGGCTGTTGCGGCCCGACCGCCACCTACATATGCTCCACCGCCACCTGCCTACGTTCAGCCGCCTCCTGCGCCTGCGCGAGAACCTGCGCAGTTTATGCGACCGGCTCCAAGACCACGTAATCCCTGGCGCACCACGGATAACCGGCCAATTTGTTACACTTGCGGGCTTGCTGGACACATTTCTCGTTATTGCCGCAACCGTCTCCCGGTGTCGGCACCACCTACTCATGGTTCTGCATACTAGTCTCCGACGCCTCAGTATTCTGCGCCTACTGAGCCTCCAGCCCGCCCTCAGTTCTCCCCAGACCGCTCAGCCCCATCCGACCGCCGTTCACCGTCGCCGCGACGCCGCTCTATCTCCCCGATGCGACGTCGACAGAACGCTTCACATGAGGAAAACTAGAGGCCGCAGTTCCTGAGGCGAGAACTGCGACCCAGTCGAACTTCCCAAGTCCTCATCTGTCGCCGACAAACCTAATTGAAGTTTTCGTCGAGGGTGTTGCTGTCATGGCTCTAATTGACACTGGTGCTGCTATTTCGGTTATGGACGCAAAACTATGTCGCACTTTAAAGAAAGTGAAGACGCCAATTGCGGGACTTTCGTTGCGAACGGCCAGCGCTCAGCATATCAAGCCTTTAGCGGCGTGCACCGCTCGAGTAGTTATCCAGAATTCCCTTTATACGATTGAGTTCGTCGTGCTGCCAAGTTGCTCGCACGCTGTAATTTTAGGCTTGGATTTCCTGTCGCGTCATGCTGCTATTATCGATTGTGCTCGAGCTGAAGTGGGGTTCTCGACTGTGCCCGATACCTTACCAGACGCTGATCAATCAAATTCCGGTGCTAAAGCCCTCGTCGCCGAAGATATCGACCTTCCTCCCTGCTCTTCAGTGCTTGTTCGTGTCGCTTGTGCATCTATTAGCGATGACACCGTTCTCTTCTCACCAGCCCATACTTTCCTGCGCCGCAAGTGTCTTCCATTGCCCTACGCAGTGCTCGCTATTTCCGCTGGCCTTTCCATGTTATAGGTCTCTAACCCATTTAACTACCCTACTGCTTTGCGCCATGGTGAATGCCTCGGAAGTATCCAGCCAATCGCATCTCTTCTGATCTCTGAAGAACCTGACGACGCGCCGCACTGTGCCGTGACTGCGCTCAGCCCCCCTTCAGCTGCGCCCGCTCCCCCCTCTACAGACTTGTTCCTCCGTTCCATCGATGCCGATCTTCCTCCAGAGCAGCGCACTCAGCTTTTGAACCTACTACATCACTTTCGCTCTTCCTTCGACTCTCATCAAAGTTCTTTGGGTCAAACTTCTACAGTCGCTCATTGCATCGACACCGGCACCCACGCACCACTACGACAGCGCCCCTACCGTGTGTCTGCAACCGAACGCCAGGCTATTGAAGAGCAAGTCGACCTAATGATCCAGAATGGCGTGATTCAGCCCTCAAGCAGCCCTTGGGCCTCACCTGTTGTCCTTGTAAAAAAGAAAGACGGTTCTATCCGCTTCTGTGTCGATTATCGCCGCCTTAATAAGATTACGCGAAAGGACGTTTATCCTCTCCCACGCATCGACGACGCTCTCGATTGTTTGCAAGGCGCCGAACTCTTTTCTTCCCTAGATTTACGTTCCGGGTACTGGTAAGTCCCCTTGGAATCGGCTGATCGCCCCAAAACTGCCTTTGTAACTCCTGACGGCTTGTACGAATTCACAGTTATGCCGTTTGGCCTTTGTAATGCTCCGGCAACATTTGAGCGGATGATGGACACCATTTTGCGTGGCCTAAAGTGGAAGACATGCCTTTGCTACCTCGATGACATTGTCGTCTTTTCTCGTGACTTTGACACACACCTCTACCGTGTGAAGCACGTTTTGACCTGCCTATCTGATGCCGGACTGCAGCTGAATTTGAAAAAAATGTCGTTTTGCCGCCCGCCAGCTCACCATTCTCGGCCACGTTGTTTCCAAAGAAGGTGTATCTCCAGACCCTGCCAAACTTCTTGCCGTAACAGCCTTTCCCAAACCGACTTCCATCAAAGATCTAAGTAGCTTCCTCGGGCTGTGCTCTTACTTTCGCCGCTTTATTAGGAATTTTGCTTCCATTGCTGCTCCCTTGACAGAACTTCTGTCCGGCAGTTCCGACCTTTCGTCGTGGTCACCAGCGTGCGACGATGCCTTCAATGCTTTACGACACATCCTCACGGCACCGCCTGTCCTACGTCACTTCGATCCCACAGCGCCTACTGAGGTCCACACAGACGCCAGTGGTATTGGTCTCGGCGCTGTGCTCGCTCAGCGCAAAGCAGGTTATACTGAATACGTGGTCGCCTATGCTAGCCGTACACTCACGAGGGCTGAATCCAATTACTCTGTTACTAAAAAAGAATGCTTAGCGATTATTTGGGCTCTCACTAAATTCCGCCCTTACCTCTATGGTCGCCCTTTTGACGTAGTGACGGACCACCATGCGCTTTGCTGGCTTTCCTCACTGAAAGACCCGCCCGGCAGACTGGCAAGATGGGCTCTTCGCCTTCAGGAATATGATGTCCGCGTTGTTTACCGCTCTGGCCGCAAACATCAGGACGCCGATGCACTTTCCCGCTGCCCCCTTACAGCTGAGGTCGCGAGCCTTTCCCCTTCCGACGATTCCCCGCCATCGCTTCACATCAATGACATGCCGTCAACGCAGCGGCAAGATCCTTGGATAAACTCTATCATCGATTTTATCTCCAATCCTACAGCTGCTTCTCCATCGCGTGCTCTCCGCCGCAATGCTTCCCACTTCGCCATTCGCGATAACCTCCTCTACCGCCGCAACTACTGCGCAGATGGCCGCAAGTGGTTGCTAGTTATTCCCCGGCAGCTACGTTCGCAAATTTGTGACTATTTCCACGCTGACCCACAATCCGGTCACGCGGGCGTCTTCAAGACATACACTCGTCTCCGGCTGCGTTATTACTGGCGGGGTATGTACACCTTTGTACTCAAGTACGTTCGCTCATGCCTCACCTGTCAACGTCGCAAGCCATCTCCTCAACGTTCTGCTGGAGAGTTGCTGCCGTTACCCAGCCCACCACGTCCTTTCGACCGCGTTGGCATTGATTTGTACGGGCCGCTTCCCTACACTGCGGCCGGCAACCGCTGGGCTGTCGTAGCCGTTGATCATCTTACGAGGTATGCAGAAACCGCCGCACTTCCATCTGCCACAGCGTCAGAAGTAGCTTCCTTCATTTTGCAGCGATTTGTTCTTCGCCACGGCGCACCTCGAGAGCTGCTCAGCGACAGAGGACGCGTTTTCCTGAGTGACATTGTGAAAGCCTTGCTCACCAAGTGCAACATTATTCATAGAATCACCTCCGCCTATCATCCCCAGACTAATGGACTCACTGAGCGTTTCAATCGTACCCTTGGCGACATGCTCTCTATGTACGTCTCCTCCAACCACTCAAACTCGGACCTCGTCCTTCCGTATGTCACGTACGCATACAATACCGCAACGCAGTCTACTACTGGCTTCTCTCCTTTTTTTCTCCTCTACGGCCGTCACCCCTCTACAACAATCGACACCATACTCCCGTATCAGCCAGACATATCAGAGTATACACCTGCGTCTCAAGCAGCCCAGCATGCGGAAGACTGTCGACAAATCGCCCGCGCATTCACGGCTAACACCCAGTACCGCCATAAATCCAACCATGACAGCCAACACTCGACACCGCACTTCTCGTCTGGCGCTCTTGTGTGGCTATGGATACCTTCCAATGCCCCTGGACTGTCTTCAAAATTTCTTGCTAAATACCATGGCCCATACCGTGTTCTGGAGCGCACCTCTCCGGTTAATTACGTGGTGGAACCTATTACGCCGTCCCATGATCTACGCCGGCGCGGACGCGAGATTGTTCACGTCCAGCGCCTCAAACCCTATTACGACCCTGCCGTCTTGGTCACGCCGTAAGTCGCCAGGATGTCTCCTCTTCGTCCCGCGGGTAATTGTGAAGAGGAAGAAGTGCACAAGGAACATGCCAGTCAGTGGCATCGTGATCGCTTCGCGTGCTGGATCTGACTGTGTTCGCTGCCGCTGTGTTCGGCGCTGATCTGCTCTGTCCTGCTGATCAAGTCCTGTTGATCTGCTGAATAAACCCCCCATTCTTACAATATATACAATTTTGAATGGCAATGTACCTGAATGCTACCGACATGTAGAAAATTTGCCAAATAAAATATGAACATACAGCGCACTTCCTCGCGCGCCTAGCAAGCACACCGATCGTTGAGAAAACCTCGAAGCTTTGAAAAATACGATGAACGTAGCGCTATTAGACACGACATAGTTCAAAGGTGAAGAAATGAACTCTACTCTAACATTTTAATTAGACGTAAATATCTATCGTGCACTTTACATTTACGCTGCCTTGAGCTAATTTCACGAAGTTTTATTGCACACACAGCAGAAAGGAGCGTTTTTGTCCAGTGAATGCCTATATTAGCTTTGGACCTTTTCTTCTATGCCAGTGAACATGGCAACGGAGATTGCTCAGCGTGGGTAAAATACATTCTTTCAGAGTCGATGTGGCAGGAAATGGGTAGGGGGAAAAGCCAATAGGTTGAATATGGTTTAAGGTGCTATCTTGAAATACGTCTAGGGCACAGAAAATCATGCGACGCGCTTCCTTCCGCTAACAAAATACCAGGCTGAGTCAATCACGTAGACTGTTATTGTAGCGAGGGCTACATTCGTCTTCAATAAACCATTTCGCAGTGGAACCACTCTGAAATGTGTGGACTGCGCGGCGGAGGCGAGGAGCAGGTGCGAGGGGCGTGAGATCAGAACTTCTCTGCCGGGTGCAATAGCCACTGCCGCGCGTGCCTTCACGCAAATGCCACGTACTAGCTACGCGCATAACTGCGCATTCACTACTCCGTGTATGAACGGATGTAAAACGTGGCGGCCTCAGCGCAGGATGGTGGCTGCTCCTGGGCCTACGGGGTTGGGACCTGCAGGTAACGGCCGCTTGCGGCGGGGGCTAAAATAATATTAATAATAATTTGTTCACAGGAAGGGAAAGGCGCATTATCTGTCGCACTTGCTCTGTGGACACCTGAACCGCGCGATAAAGGGAGCCATGAAGGTGGAAGTGAAAGTGGAAAGAGAAAAGAGAGCCGTAGTGGAGGACTACGGAGTAATTTAGACCACCTGGGGATCTTAAACGTGCTGACATCGCACATCACACAGACGCCACTTCGTTTCGCCTCCATCGAGACGCAGCCGCCGTGGTCGGGTTCGAACCCGGGCCCCGCTGGGGTGGCGCAGTGGTAAGTGACTACTGTGCCGGAGTTCCCGGGTTCAAACCCGACCACGGCGGCTGCGTTTCATGGAGGCGAAACGAAGTGGCGTCCGTGTGCTGTGCGATGTCAGCGCACGTTAAAGATCCCCAGGTGGTCGAAACTACTCCGTAGCCCTCCACTACGGCTCCCCTTTCTCTCGTTCCACTTTCTCCCACCTTCCTCCCTTCCCTTACGGTGCGGTTCAGGTGTCCACAGAGCAAGTGTGAGAGATACTGCGCCTTTCCCTTCCTGTGAACCAACCAACCAACCAACTCCGGCACTGTAGTCGGGCGTCTAACCACTGCACCATCCCGGCGCGGCAGGCGGGGGCTAGCCTGCCGTCAAACTTCTGTCTGTTCTAGGCCGTCATTGCACCCTCTACCATATCAGAGGTAGAGGACGACTGCCTCCAAATTTCTATCTGTTGTAGGCCGTCATTGCACCCGCTACCGTTTCGGTGGTGGTCGACGACTTTTGCGACACGCTTCTTTCTCTGCCTCTTCTTTTTTTATCTCTGTTTTCTCTTATGTCCGCATCAGGCAGTGGAGGCTAGTCTATCGAATCTACTTAAATTTAATACAGTATACGTACCCTGCACACCGTTACCATATATGGGCCACTGCTCATCAGGGTTTGGCAGGAAACGAGGCAGCAGACGCAGCCGCCCGTGCGGTTTCTCACCGGGCTGTGTTCTCCCCCCCCCCCACCCGATGAGGAACCCAGTTTCAATCCGGTCTACACCTTCAAATATATCATGACGTACTATCGAAATGTCATCGCCTGTACCCCACCCCTTGTAAGGGGCTCAATAAGGCAGATGAGTGGCTTCTTGTCCACCGTTTCACCAATACATTGCTGTTTCCGGTAGCCCTAAAACAGTTTGACCCCTACATTAGTGGCAGCTGCCCCCACTGTGGAACGGTGTCTTCTGATGTCTATCACATGCTATGGGCCTGTTCCTCCAACCCCGCTAATCTCCCCTTCCCAACCCAACCCGGGAGGACAGGGAGGCGATCCTACTCGGCTGTCACGACTTACATGCCAACAAGCCTTAGTCGGGCGCGCCCGGGTGGAGACATCCGCCATTGGGGTCTCAAACTCGGGACCTCAGCCTAGTGCTGGTGAGGACTGGGCGCCAATAAACGCCATACCAACACCGGAGCAGTGGAAGGCTGCGTTGCCCTACTCGACGCCTGATGACAAGCTCAGACTTGTCGACAGAGCGCGCAAGACGGCAATGGCCACTGGGACCCTGGACTGAGGGTCCCACCACAGCGGGAGAATTCCCTTTCGCTAAATAGTTTTTCATTCATGAGCTGATGCAAACATACCTCCTGGCCCCTGTATAGCAAATAAATGTTCTTACCAACACCCACTACAGAGCTAGTAGCAGGTTCGTGCATTCCATATTCTTCTTCCTACAGTCGCAACAAACAACAATCAAACCATAGCGCAGTCGTTTCGCATCGAGGAGAGTCGGCCAGCTGCTCAGCGGCGATATCGATGGGGAGAGGCTTAATTCCTCGTGTCCAGTATTTGTTGCCTGGAAATTGGCCATTCAGAAGATGGTTTGGTTTGGTTTGCGGAGTTTAACGTCCCAAAGCAACTCAGGCTATGAGGGACGCCGTAGGGGAGGACTCCAGAAATTTAGACCACCTGGGGTTATTCAACGTTCACTGACATCGCACAGCACACGGGCGTCTAGATTTTCGCCTCCATCGCCGGGGTGGCGCAGTGGTTACGACGCTCGACTACTGTTCCCAAGGACGCGGGATCGAATCCCGGCCTCGGCGGCAGCTTTTCGGTGGAGGCGAAAAGCAAGGCGTCCGTGTGCTGTGCGATGTCAGTGCACGTTAAAGAACCCCAGGTGGTCGAAATTTCCGGAGTCCTCCACTACGGCGTCTCTCATAGCCTGAGTTGCTTTGGGACGTTAAACCCCACAAACCAACCAAACCAACCAACCAAAAGCAGAGGAAAGAATGAATACCGAAAGACCACGCGAGCAGCAGAGACGCCTGAACAAAGAGAAGAGCGTCTCGCCTAGTGGAGACGCCAGAATGCAGAGCGTAGCAGGTGGCGCATAGCAGGTGAGATGGAGCCTTTGCAAGATCAATGGAAACACGACTGTGATGGAAGAGGATATAAAGGCCCGTCGTGTAACTTGGTGTCTGATGCCGTTCGTCTTGAACAAAATAAGAAATATGCAGTCTGCATCTACGTGAGACAAACAGCCTGCTGTCAGACACATGCTTTCGATCCCAGTGAACAACGAAGAATAATTAAATAATAATTGGCTCAAGGAAGGCAAAGGAGCAGTATCTCATAATAATAACTGGTTCACAGGAAGGGAAAGGCGCGGTATCTGTCACACTTGCTCCGTGGACACCTGAACCGTCTGTAAGAAAAGGGATAAAGGTGGGAATGAAAATGGAAAGAGTAAAGGCAGCAGTAGTGGAGGGCCACGGAGTAATGTCGACCACCTTCGTACGCTGACATCGTACAGCACACGGACCCCACTTCGTATCTCTAAAGTGGCTAGTAGTTTCGCCTCCATCATATGTCACACTTGTTTTCTGGACTCCTGACCGCACTGTACGGGAAGGGAGGAGGGGGGGGGGGAAGAAAAGACGAGCCGTAGTGGAGGGCTTCAGAGTAATTTCGACCACCTGGGGATCTTTAACGTGACTTACATTGCATGCCCCGCCGGGGTGGTGCAGTGGTAAGACGCCCGACTACTGTGCCGGAGTACCCGGGTACGAACCCGAGTTCTGCGGCTGCGTTTCGATGGAGTCGAAACGAAGAGGCGTCCGTGTGCTGTGCGATGTCAGCGCACGTTAAAGATCCCCAGGTGGTCGAAATTACTCCGTAGCCCTCCACTACGGCTCCTCTTTCTCTCTTTCCACTTTCACTCCCATCTTCCACCCTTCCCTTACGGTGTGGTTGAGGTGTCCACAGAAAATAAGTGAGACAGGTATCGCGCCTTTCCCTTCCTATAAATCAATCAATCAATCTGACATCGCACAGCACAGGAGTGCCTCTCCGTTTCTGAGGCGTACGTCTTCCTCTCCCTCTTCTTTCTCTTTCTTATCTATTCTTCTGTCCGCACGAGGCAGCGGAGGTGGCTCAGCTATAGAGCCAGTAGACGGTTATGCATTTTCTTTTCTTTCTTCCTACAGGTTGGAGATTCAGGACATGTTACTGACATTTCTGCCAATTTTTTTATACATTTTACTGTCAAGGGGCTGTTTTGAGCACCTGCGTTCGCCATCCTTTTCACTGGCCACAGCCAAGACTGGCCACAGACAACGAGCCCTTGTCGAAAGAGCACGCGCAGCGGCTTTTACCAACGGTGTCCCGGACTAGGGACCCAACCAGCCTTCCCTTAATCTCAGCCAATGTCAATAAATGTTTTATCCTCATCATCACTCCCCATTGATTGTAATGCTTCGTCCCTGAAAAGCAAGACTGCAAATATTTTTGAAAATGTCATTAGTAGCGCAGTTACAGCCACCGCAAACAGCCAATTCTGTCGCGTTTCTCTCATCCCGTTCCCTAGCAGAGGTTTTTCACCCTTTTCCGGGACCATCTAGCCTACCCTGGCCAAAGTGTATTTCCTTCTCCGCGTTTGGCGGGAGCCGTAGTGTCTGTAGGGAGACTCACACAGAACGGCTTCTGTGCAAGGACTCCACGCGCATTGCAACAAAATGGGAGAGAGAGACGCCTGGAGCGAGCGGCTCGCACAATTTGTCTTTCGGGCACCCCTATGTGAGACATGCGTGCGAGCAGAGACCGTCTTCAGTATTGACGTCACCGTCTAGGATCGGTGATCAGGCAAGAAAACACGGAATCAGGTTTCCGAAGCGAAGCAAAGTTTTGATTTGTATTTTTGCTGCTTTTTTTGGAACTAGCTACGCTGTAGTATTTAGCAGATACTATCTACGACAGCTCATCGAAGCATTTGGCTTTTTTATTTGAAAGGTCATATCTTGGGCAGTGACCCTTTAAAGGAAGAATGTAAATGCCCCTTACAATTTCATGCCAAAGGAAGCGCTACGCAAGCCAGCATACAGTATTGCTACTCTAATTAAAGATGGACAGATAAATGGGAGTAGCAGTTGCACTGAGAGCAGGGGTAGATGAGGGAGCACTGGTTTCTCAAAATAATTTAAGCTGTAAATCAAGCGAAGTATATATTCGATGCAACGTATGAGTTTTCAAGTCAAACAGTAATGTCAGGTGTGATGCGGGCACGTATGATTCGACATATGTATTGAGAAAAGACATAATTATTTCCCTCAATAGCTACGTGCGCTCCATTGAAATCTGAACTTGATCAAATATGTGCAGTAGGTACGTTCGCTAGGAGAAACTATCAGGTGCGTAGTTGTGATGGCTTATGATTTTTACCTTTCTGACATGCGCAGCTCTGCAGAACATTTAAAAGACGTTTTAAAGCTGATTGTATTCCTCTGAAAATGTTGGAATACGACCGCGCAGGTTTGTTAGACATGGCCTGATTAGAGGAGCTGACCTTTTTATAGGGCAGCTATTAGGCGCACATTCCTATTTTGCATCCCCGTAGTCGTCGGTAGTCGTCGTCGGCGTAAGCCATCACCTACCAAGCGTGCCATGCAGTAGTAGTTATAAACGTCACCTAGAAGAGCCAACAGGCTGTTGACTGTACAGTCAGAAGTCCGTACTCCGCATTAGGGGAACGGAAGAGCAACAAAATGTGAAATGTGTCGAGTGGATTTTGGATAGGGCTCTCTGGCGAAAGCGAAGCAAGCATATAGGTAGGAAGCAGTGTGAAAAATTGGCCGGCTATTTCAGGTTTCAAAATGAGTGTTCTACTTGCGTTGATTAAGCGAAAATAGCTTTTCACAACACTGTGGAGGCATTCAAGAAAAGGTTTTGAGAAAAAAAAATAAATGGGCAAAAGCGAACTGTTGATGTTATTGCGAAATGTTCGCATAGTTCGCAATATTTGAATACCTCCAATAGAAACGCAGGAAATATTTATTTTCTATAGTCTAGGTGAAAACTGTTTTGCAGAGTTAGTGGCACTTCAAAAGTAACACAGAGGAGGTATATAATAATGAAATCAAAGCTTTGAACCTGTGTGAAGCTCTAAATGATTCGCAGAAACGAAACGAGCTAAGCACTGCCAACACGGTTGAGCGCCTTCGTTAAGCCTCCAACGTACTATACCTTAACTCAATCGTTTTTTTTTTCAGTCAGATGCACCACAAAGAATTTAAAAGATAACAGCAAGAAACGTTTGATAGTCCTAATGGCTCCGCAAGAACAATGCTTGCGATGGTAAGAGAAATCAGCCATTTTTTCAATATTTTAACCAGTGGACGGTGTATATGCTTGTTCTGGAAGTTACTGACACCGCATATAGGCGCAAATATTGTACGGAAGTCATAATGCGATGGCAAAGTTCGGCCAATCACTTCAATTTACTTATTGTATCCTCAGGGCTTTCGCATTACAGAGGGGGTGGGAGCTGTGGAACAAAACAAAATGAAGTACAAGAGGTAGCGTGACCCTAAACGACATTATTGAAAGTAGCTCAAAACGAAGTTCAACAAAAAAGAATGTAGTATACATGAGTCATCAAAAAGCAACCAAACAAAAAATTCAAAATAAATTCGTAAAACAACTTGAGATTAATCAGATTGGAACAGTGCGAATAATGTCGCTATGAAAAACGCTGGGTCGATGATGCAAGCAACTACCTGTGGAAGATGGGTCCACGTATTGCATGTTTTAGGAAGAGAGGAATTAGAGCAGGTCATTGTTCTACAGTGGGGTACAGCAACTTTTTGAATGTGGTCGACGCGAGGCGAGATGAAAGATGGCTCTTTTATGCAAGTAGCCTTCAACTGGGCGTTTTGGTAATATAGCTTGTGGAAAAGACAAATGCGTGAAAGTCTACGGTGAGTAGACAGTGATTGAAGCTTGAGGTTAGATTTCATACGCGTAACACTTGCTGCCCGATGAGAATTTCCAACTATGAAACGGGCGCTTCGATTCTGCACCGCCTCTAGTCAATTTATTAATGTGATATTACCGGGGACCCAGATGGAGGATGCATACTCGAGTTGCGGACGGATAAGTGTAAAGTACAATAACATTTTCAATGAGGGTGGCGATGAAGAGAAATTTCTGCGGGCATCCAAGTATGCGGTTAGCCTTCGAAGTGATGTGCTTGATGTGAAAATTCCAAGAAAGATTATAAGGTATGTAATGCCAAGGTATTTAATTTGTAGGATGATACTGATTCGAGACGAGTACTTAACAGTTTGGATCTGTTTGTGATTATGAGTGACGCGCATGCATTTGCATTTAGATGTGTTTAATTTCCATCTTCCATGATTGGCACCATTCATATATTTGGTTTAAATCCGTTTAGAGGCATGCAATGTAATTCTGGTATTAAATACTCTATAAATTACGCAGTCGGCGGCAAACAAGCAGATATTATATTAGATCTTAGAAGGCAAATCATGTATGTAGATCAAAAATGATAATGGCTCAACAACCGATCCTTGTGGCACACCTGAATGCACAGGGGCTGATTGTGAGTCGTGATTGTTTATACAGACGAACTGAGTGCGGTTACTAAGAAAGACACGAATCCAATTGAGTATGTTAGGATCAAGGTTAAGTTGGCTCAGTTTAAAAGCAAAAGAGAATGACTGACTTTATCAAATGCTTTTGAGAAATCTAAGAATAGGCAATCTGTTATGAATCCAGTCGTGAGAGACAGACATGAAGGTCATTAGTGAAGGTCATTAATTGTGTTTCACACAAAAAGAACTTGCGAAATCCATGCTGTTTTGGAGCAAAGAACTGTTTAAATTCTAAGAAGTTAACAACGTGACTAAATATAATGTGCTCAAGAACTTTACATGGGACGGAAGTAAGGGAAATGGGATGATAATTACGTGGACCGTGAGTATCTACAGATTTATGCACTGGAATAGGGTTTCAGGTAAGCCAGTCATAGGGAGGGATGTGATGCTCTAAGCTTTGCGAGAAGAGACATTGCAGTATATTAGAATGATACTCCACAGTATTTTCAAGGAATAAGGTGCTGACGTCATCGATGCCGCATGAGGATGACACTTTAAGTTGGTTAATGACATTCCGAATTCCTTCTGACGAAATGGCAAGGGTGCCATTTGGTAAGAAGCGATATGCTTGCTGTGAAGGTGGCGCTGAAGGATGGATTTTCTCCAGCTCGGAGAAAACCTTGATGAAAGCGTCATTGAAAACAGTTGCGCACAGTGGGCCAGAACCTGGGTCAACCAGCTCCGGAACTAGTATTATGGTGTTAATTCGGTTGCCTTTTACTGTGTTCGAAAACTGTTTTGGATTATTTTTAAGCATAGCTGGGAGAGTCCGATTGAAGAAGGTAAACTTGGTTGACTTTAATGCATTTGAATAAGCTTTTGAAGCAACTTTATACGCAGAACACCGGATAGGAGACTGCGTTTTGCGAGCTGCGCGGAATAGTCTTTTTTTCTTATTGAAAAGACGGTTAAGATACCAGCTGTACCACGGAGCAGCCGAGTTAGTATATACCCTCTTTAGAAGTATATGCTTCTTTATGAGCTCAAGGAGCCTGTTTTTGAATAATTCCTAATTACAATGGGGGGGGGGGGGAACACTGCGGTCAAGATACGCAAGCAAAAATAATCAAAAATGAGACCAGTTTGATGTTAATAGCATTTAAGTAAGCCTTGCTCTAATCTCTGATGTGTTTGAAATACCTACACGAACGTGTTACTGGCGGAGAAAGAGTGAAGTGGATTATCTTGTGATCGTATAGACCAGGTAAGATGATAATAGCGGACACGATTTCTGGCGACGACATAAGGACAAGATCAAGAAGGGATGACGTAGAGGGAGTGACACGTGTTGTTAGTTAAACAAGTTGCGACAGCCCGGAATCAGAACATATGTGAAGGAAAATTTCAGAATGCGAATATGACGAAACCAAGACTGATTTGTCTTGATTCCATTAAAGGTCTGGGTAGTTGAAATCCCCTAACAGAAAGACGGTCACACCCGGAAAACGAACAGAGATTTGATTGAGGCAATCATGCAAATCATCACAGAAACTGGCTGGGCTAAACGGCGGTCGATATCACACACCAAAAATACTTTTTCTGAAACATACCGTTATACGACACCACACGATTTCTAAACTTGTTGTTAAAGTAACACAAAAGGTCTCGATTTCTTCATTACCAGCAAGTAAAACACCGCCGCCATGCCTCTGAGATCTGTCGCATCGGAATATGTTGTAATTATTTTCACACAGAAAGAGTCCACTGTATAATACCTTATCAGACAGCCATGTCTCTGCAAGAGTAATAATATCAGCGTTACAATCATTTATCAGACCACACAAGTCGTCTTTCTTGGGCAAGATACTGCTTATATTAGTGAAGAAAACATTCTGGCCGGCGTTCTAAATAGTAGTACCGCCACCTCTGGTGAATCCTTATTTTCTCACATCAGGCAGAATACGACTAGGACGGAGCGTGCGCGGGAGCTCACTGTCGGTATTTTACAGTGCAGGTCCAACCTCAAATACGTCAGTTTCCACATTATAGCTGTAGCATTTTTCTGTAGACATTCACAAGAGCGGCGACAAATGACCAAAACAGGAATTGTACATAATAGGAAGAAAGGAAAGTGTACATAAAATACATCTTAACGAACAAATACATCACACATTCGACACATAAAACAAAAGGGCAAAACCATGGGCGAAGGAACTCTCGTTTACCAAGGTAGAAAAGTTCCTCAGCCTGAAAGCTTACGATCTCCTTTCGTTGACGCGCCAGGATAGGGAAAAAAAGCGCACGTCGGTGCCGGCTCGATGCGACAGCCTCACAACGATTGCGTCATAACGCGAAAGCGCCAGATGCAATCAGCAATCGTGCAAAGCGACCGCGAGGACATCTACCATTTATCTGAAATCGATTATTGCCTAGACTTCTGAAACCGTCATGAACTTCCCTCCAAAAAACACGAGCAACAACGCATTGCTCGGCCATGTGACAATTGGATTCTTGAAGTGGGGAGTTGGGACACTGCGCTCTCCGTACAATGCCCCATCGCTGCAGCCGATCTCGTGTAGGCAAAACCCCTCACTCCAAAAGCCACATAAATTCGCGTAAATGCTCTGGCAGAAACGAGGCTGTGAGCGGTAAACAACAAGTGGAATCCGCCCTTCGCCTACGTTCCGCAGGCACCAGCGGAAGTAGTAACGTTCCCATGGACTCCACTACTCTGTTCGCCGAGAAGAAGTCAGGGGTAACATGGCGGACGTGGCGACGAAATGCCACCATACACAAATAAAAAACAGGCATCCGGAAAACCAGAGGTCCCCTATTGAGTGGTATGTCAGGGACAAGCTCCCTCACATTTGTGCCTAAAAAATAGAAGGCATGCACACGTGCTGGGCACTCATCACCCTGCAGCAAACGAAGAAGAAAGCGTAGAGCCAGCAGCCGACAGCAGACTGACAAAGAGGGGAAGGCAAACCCACTCTTAGAACGTGGCTGGCCGAGTGTCGCACGGCATACTAGTTCCGTGCTACCTGCATAAAAAAATGGACTTACAAGAGACTGAAGGGAACGCAAAATTCTGAGAGATGGATGCGTTACATGTGCGAGGTACCATATTAGCCGGCAGAAAGCAGTGTAGACAAGGTAGCGTTTCTCCAACATGGGTAGCTCAAAAGAACTGGCTGTAGTTACCTTGCTGCGCACCTCGTTTAATACAGACGTCCACACCGAAGCTATTATCCCACGTGCCTCATAATAATGCCAAGCATGCAGATGGTGTCGCTGGGAATAATTGGTAGGGCACCATTAGGGTGCGCGTCTGGCCTGTCAATTAAAAGGTATTTACTTTTTCAAAATTGAGAGCAGCCCCAGACACCTTGCCGTATCTGTCAAAAAGATGAAGGCAGCGCAGCATACTCGCTTCATCACGCAGATACAGTGTAATAGCATCCGCGTAAGAAGTCACACGCAGCGTCTGACACCCTGGGACAGGGAGGTCACGGATACTTTGGTCTGTAATTATTGCCCTCAAATAAGGCTCTAAGCTAGGAGCAAACAAAAGAGACGAGAGGAGACAACTTTGCCGGGCACATCGGGTCACATGGAAAGGGGCACTTTTCCACCTATCAATTGCCAGTGTGCTTTGAATGCCAACACACATGCTTTTAATTAAACATAGTAAATTTTACGAAAACTGGAAAGCATTCAAAACACTGAATATGTAGCCATATTCTATCCGGTCAAAAGCTTTTTCTTCATCTAAAGAAACAAAGATGCCACTAGATATAGCATCTCTCTGTGTAATCAATAATGTCTCGAGTGGCATACGACAAACTTTATATTTCCCTGCCAGGAACAGAGAAAACCTGATGACAACCAATAAGGGAGGCCATCACACCCCTCAAGCACCGAACCGCGATGGCTGTGAGAGCCTTGTAGTCTAGATTTAGAAGGTTGATCGGCCTCCACTCTTCTGGTCGAGATGATCCAGGATCACGTTTTGGGATCAAAATTATTCGCCCTCTTCAAAAACTGACCGGAAAATCTAAATGCTCAAAGCACTGTCGAAGGACATTGGTCAGTGCTGGACAACGTCCCTAAAACCCAAATAAAATTCCACAAGGAGCCCATCAGGCCCAGGCGCTGACCCGCATTTCATTGACTCCATAGCTGTCTTTACCTCTTCTACAGAGGGAAGTGCGCAAAACACAGCATGCTTCTCCGGCTGACCAGCGGCAACCCAGCTAACATTGGAGTTCTCTACAGCTCCTACATCAATCGTAGCATCTGGACACGCCATGCCTTTGAAGTGCGTCAAGAAACGCATGCAATCCCTAATTTTATGGGACGCAGAGTGGAGCGCTCCGCTCAACGCTGAGCTGTGGATGCAAGTTCTCCGTGCAAATCGAAGCACCTCAGGATGTGCAGATGGACTATGTCTTCCACGCCAGGCCACCGCCGAAAGGGACGAGGCTCCAATAAGGCACTGATACCGGCTATTTAGCTCGTCGCACCATGCGCGCATAAGAAGGGTATGCCAAACCGCTGTGTGTGCGATGCGGATCTTTGCAGCCGTGCCTGCCAGCTCCTGAGACATGCGACAACGTAATGCACGACCCTCTACCGAACTGTGCATGCGCCAAATTGATTTGAGCGTGTCCCTTTCATTTTCTGCACTGTCAGAAAGCGAGACGCGTAAAGCTCGCGGCAAGCTCACGCGAACGCGAATCGTGTAGTAAGCACACAACAAAACGCCACGGATGAAATGAGCCAGCGCTAGGAAAGGAGAGGCTGAGCATGACTGGCCGGTGGTCAGAAATGTGAATGGCCGTCTGAGGCAAGGTCAAAACATCCATAGCCGACACATACGTGGAAAGGGACTGTGGCACATATGCGCGGTCTAGGCTCCCGCAGATAAACCATGACGTCATGTCCAACAGAAACGCGACCAATGCTTGCGTTCGTAGGCATCAACAACGCAAAATGCTGAACCAGGCACTTCAGTTTACATGCGTTCCAAGTCGTTCGCCCTCGACCAGGACCTTGAACAGCTACGTATGAGTCTATAACACTATTAAAATCTCCCACTGTTATTTCATGGCGGCCGTCTAAAAAGTAAACATCCAACCGTTTAAAAAGTTAGTACTCAGGCTGGAGTCCGCCGGAGCTTAAATGCATGCACAAGCTGCGCAACCTCAAAGCTGCAAATAAGCAATCGAAAGCTAGCACACGCCCACACCCGTCATATGTGGTGGTGAGTAAAGGAAATTTATTGTCTTCCACACACATAGGTACTTGTATATACACACATATGCACTGTAGTACATACATGGGAGGACAACGAAAGGTGCGATACTAGCAACAATCACATATTTATAGTTATTCCGTGTTCATTAATACCTACAAGAACACAAGCTCAAAAGGAATTACAATGAGAAACTTGAGAGATGATTAAATCTTGTATGGCAATACAAATCCTGATTGATTTATTATTGATTTATAAGAAGGGAAAGGCGCGGTAACTGTCTCACTTGTTTTTATGTGGACACCACAACCGCGCCGCAAAGGAAGGGAGGAAGGTGGGAGTGAAAGTGGAATGAGAATACAGAATACACGTCCTCATTATTTGTGGTACGTAACAAAAGTGTGTGTGGGGGGGGGGGGGGGTGAGGGGTTAGTATGGCAAAGCTGGCATAACAAGCCTCCCGTCCCGAACGACGAGGAAACGGGTGTGCCAGCGCTGCAGAAACCGCGCCTTTCCATCTCTGTCCAGTTGATCAGAGAGATACTTCCACAATAGAAGACGCAGTCGCTGCAGCGCTGGGTACATGGCCCTGGCTGGTTGTCTATGGACTTCAGCAAGGCAACGTCTCTTCTACAGCACAAAATATACACAGGCGCCTACTAGCCGCGCAAAACATCCGTGTGGTGGCCTGGCGCCAGGGTCACCGTACACAGAGAACATCCTTCTCAACAAGCGCCACATGCCCAGCGCGACTGGGCATTCAAAGAACGCGTGCCTCATGGTTTCCATGCGGCCGCAGTTTGGGCATTGGTCATTTGTCATGACATGCCACATGGCGAGGCGTTCTCGCGTGGGTAACACGCCCCATCGCCGGCGCCACTCGAAATCGCGGACCTCGGAAGGCATTCAGCTCACCGCCCACCGACCCACTTGTTGACGGCCTTGCGGAGCTGGTCATCGCGGTTTAGACGCGAGGAGGCAACCATCTCGCTGACTTGTATTGCGGGCACCACAAACATATTGAGGTCAGGCAGGTCGCTATCGACCGCTGTCTTAAAGCTTGCTACCGTTTGGTAGAATCTGTGAGGCCTTTCGCCTGTGGGCCCAGGTGCCGGTCTGCAGTAAAGGCCCGGCGAGCTGTGCTCAGCCAGTAC
Source organism: Amblyomma maculatum (assembly GCF_055883805.1). Classification (NCBI taxonomy): domain Eukaryota; kingdom Metazoa; phylum Arthropoda; class Arachnida; order Ixodida; family Ixodidae; genus Amblyomma; species Amblyomma maculatum. The sequence continues at coordinate 130,595,193 of NC_139345.1, read as the reverse complement.
CGTGACAGGGAGCGACCCGGGTACAGCGGATCATTGAGCAGTGTGGCTACCAGTTTCGACGCGAGCACTCGGCCCACCCTGTTGTCGCACGGCAGCCCGATGCCTCCCCTTTTTTGCGGTAGGTGAAGGAAACGGCGCGCGATAAGAGCTGTCTGGCCATCCCAGGCAAACACCCCAGCCAGGGAGGTCAGGTGACCTGCTGTTCAACGCGGAATCACCGCAACGCGCGAAACGTAGAGCGCGTAGGCGTACACAGTCTTTACGACCGCGACTTTTGCCTGTACGTAAAGTGCAAAGTGGGCGGTCTCCGACATATCGCACTTGTGGCACGCGCTACCACATCCTGCCGCGTCTGCGGTGATACACCGCTCGCTTGAAAAAAAAAAAATGGTCTGGCTTAGCTTATGGAATTCGGCTAACCCGGCTTGAAAAGGAAATCGAGGCTTACTCGTGGGAACTTAGCCGAGAACAGTGGCATCAGACTTGCGACCGCCTTAATGGGCAACTGGGCAACAAGAACACGTGGTTTTTACTTAGACATTTACTGGACCCTACGAGAACTAAGGCAGATTCCCACAAGAACCTACATAGGATCTCGCAATCTTTCCAAGGCACCGACGAAGAGCTCATGACCACTTTAAAAGATAAATACATTAACACCTCCCAGGATATACCCACGCCAGATGGGTACTCAGGATTGGATAATCCTCGCATGGATAGCGTCTTTACCGTAGCAGAGATTAGGGCTGCTCTTAACAAAATTAACACCACCTCGGCACCGGGGGAAGATTGCATCACCAATAAGATGTTGCGCAATTTAGAAGACCAGTCAGTAGAGGCTCTTACGGACCTCTTCAACAGGTACTGGACAGAGGGCAGCGTCCCTGAGGAATGGAAGCACGCTAAAATTATTTTCATACCTAAACCGGGCAAAAGACTCGAGATGGGGAACCTCCGCCCAATCTCGCTAACGTCATGTCTCGGGAAGGTAATGGAACACGTTGTCTTAAACAGGCTCCTTATGCACACCGATGCGGAAGGCACGTTTCCCCCGTCCATGATTGGGTTTCGAGCAGGTCTTTCGACTCAGGACATTATGTGGCAAATTCAACAAGACATTCTAGATACAAATCGCATAAGAGCCACGCGAACCATCCTGGGACTCGATGTGAGTAAGGCCTTCGACAATGTGTCACACGCTTCCATCCTCAATCACCTCTCACAGTTACACGTAGGCAAACGGACATACGACTACATCGCTGCCTTTCTGAATGCGCGTACGGCTACGCTCCATTTCGTTGACAAAGTTAGCGACAAAATTACACTAGGGACGAGAGGAACACCGCAAGGCGCCGTACTTTCACCTTTTCTCTTCAACATCGTTATGAGCGGCCTCCCGCGTCTGTTAGATGATATCCCACACATACATCATTCCATATACGCCGACGACATCACCATATGGACCAATTCTGGCTCCGATGGAGATATTACAGATTCATTACAACGAGCTATCGACACGGTACAGTCTTATGTGCAGGAAAACGGCCTTACCTGTTCACCGGCTAAATCAGAACTTTTAGTTATAAGGAACAAACAAGCTTCACAGGTAAAGCCAGATTCTCGAGAACCTATCCAGTTACACATTGACAACCATCCGATACCCCCGGTAGCCACGATCAGAGTTCTCGGAATGTTGATTCAGAATAATACGCAGAACACAGAAGCTATACGCCGGCTACGCGTCACGGCGCACCAGATAGGTGGGCTGGTGAGACGCATTGCCACACGTCGCAGGGGTATGAGAGAAGCCGACCTGTGCAGGATTATCCAAGCCTTTATGATAAGCAGAATCATGTACGCTTGCCCGTACTATCATCTGCGTCGTAGGGACGAACATGCACTTAATAGCATAATTAGAACAGCATACAAAGCGGCCCTTAGCTTACCAGTATACGCTAACTCAGATCGACTACTGCAGTTAGGAATTTTTAACACACTATCTGAACTAATTGAAGCCCATAAGACAGCACAAGTGACCCGCCTGTCACGCAGCCTTGCGGGACGCGTAATTCTCGACAAGCTCCACATCCACCCCACTGAGGAGGTGTGCGCAACATCCCATTTATCGGCTGACATAACTAGTAGACTAGTTGTTAAACCAATAGCCAAAAACATGCTACCAGGTAGACATGATGCCCGCAGGAAGACAAGGGCACAGACCCTTGAGAAACAGTACGAGGACGATCCACAAGCAGTGTACGTGGATGCAGCTCAGCACATCAAAAACGGAGCATACGTGGCATGTATGGCCACTCCAAAGTCAACCTTCATTAACGCTATAACATTTCATGCTAGCTCCATATGCCAGGCAGAGGAAGTAGCTATCGCACTGGCCATCGCGGATCCCCACACCAAAACTATTCTAAGCGACTCAAAAAGCGCCGTTCAAAATTTCGCCAAAAATTCTGTAAGCGCACTCGCGGCGCGAATTCTGCGCAACCGATCTCTCAATCACAACATCAATCTCGTATGGGTTCCGGCTCACGCGGGTAACTCCGGAAACGAAGGGGTCGACCGTCTAGCCCGAGGCTTAACCAACCGGGAGACGGGAGATCTATCGGGAACGGACGCGCCTGTGGAGGCACCGCGCACATACGCGGAGGTAACAAACTTTTATCGCGAGCTAAGATGCACGTACCCCGCCCCTCACCCCGACCTCGACCGGGCGCAAGCCACGACACTCAGACGCCTACAAACAAAGGCCATTCTTAGCCCCTACCGACTATCGTTAATTACAAACGGAGAATTCAACCCTGCATGCCGGCACTGCGGTGACGGGACGCAGGCCACTCAAGACCATATACTGTGGGAATGCGCCAGCAATCCCCCTCCAAAGACACTCTTGCCAGCTCCCTCAGCGGAGGAATGGGACAAGCTGTTGGCCAGCCCAAGGAAAACTACGCAACTGGCCCTCGTCACGCGAGCTCAAGAGGTCGCTCCCGACTGGAGGCCACCCTAGACTCGCCCCAGCCCGAAATAATTCCTTTCATTTCGTGGCAATAAAAGTTGTTACCACCATGGTTAAGCCTAGGATGCGAAGCATACTAGCCTAAAAAATTAAACATTACCTGGCTATACCTGGTTAGCCATTCATAGACGAGACATTACCTGGCTATAGCTGGTTAGCCATTTCATAGACAAGAACAACTCATGTGTTACTCTGCTTCTTTCTTTATTTTTCTCAAACCAATAAATACACTATGATGATCAGTCTTCAGCACGCATTTTCCGTTTGGTAGCATTTCGCAGCTCGAACCGAGTAGAAGTACTCGAAGCTTCATTCTTCACCTCGGCATCAGTTGTCGAACGCTGCCGTCTAGCTGCATACTGTGCACGTCGCTTGGCAAGCCGTACTTCTCAATCTTCTCCCGTTTCCGTGGCTGTTCGCAACTTGCGCTTTGCGGTCTGACCAAGGTAGATATACAATGGTAGCGAAGGCTCCATAGACGCCCATTGGTCCAAAAAATGGCGGCTCATGGGCACCGCCATATTGGGGGGCAACTACGTATGAGTGACGTTAAATGACGTCAACATGCGTAATTTTTAGCGCGAATTTTAAAGTGATCTTTTTATAGAACCCGCATTTTCAAGCCGGTATATCATGAAGGTTGCCTTTCAGTGCGCACCAACCTTTGCCAGTAAAATGTGCTCGAGTTCCTGCTAGTTATGGCCTTGTTAATGTGCAATTCGGAACCCAATGAAAGTGACTGGCAAAGAAGGCAGCATAGAAAGGCAGCAACACTTTCAGACGCTGGCTTACCTTGGCTGGCTAAGCATGCAATCATGCATGATTCGTAGTGGAAACCTTGGTGGTATTTGGTGCTAGTACTTTTGAGTACAAGGTATGATGCACAAAGCACAGGCACAAGTGCACAGTTTGCAATACAGTGTACGGCAAGTATGGTTTTCATGTTCATGGTTTATTACAGCCACCAAACACATACAGTGATAAAGTACACCAACAAAAAATACGCGTCACAGGCAGCTGAAGCAGTAGTTTCTTTAAGCTGGCTATCCATCTCAATGGTCACAGTGCGGATAGAAAAAAGCCCTGCAGTTTCACGAACGTTGTCAGGTAGGAAATTGAAAAGCACAGAAGACAGTGCTAAGACAGCTTCAATTGAGGCAAACATGACATGACATAAGTAGGCGCATCAACACGGGTCGCAGCCTTTTTGACGACAGATACGCAGACGGTTCGAAGTGCTTGGAACAAACCCGCAAGTCTCGCAGCTACCATGGTGTCTTCTCCAGGCTGACGTTGTGGCAGAACTGCACCCACGCTCGGCACCTGGACGTGATGCAACGTGCACGGTATTCAAAATTGCGCCGTAAGGAATACTGCATACTCCAAACGCCAATGCGTCATTATTCCTGTCAATGCTAACTGCAGTACAATATACTTCCATTATACCTGAACTATGGTAGTAAATACTCGCCCCAAGCTCTCAGCGCCCAAGAGTGCGGTTACGTACGCTCGTCCTCATGCCATGCGGGTAGCTATACTTTTCTGTGGTTAAGATTGACGAGAATGAAGTGCGTTTAAAGTTACCCTAACGGTCATGCACATGCAGAATAGCAATAACAAGACAGGCAGTAACTCCTGCTGAGTGAATTCAGTTAAAGCACCCTCAAAGCCGCGCATATACACGTGGCTGAATTTCGATACTACCAGTTGCGAGGATCAAATTGGCCTCGCGGTTTTGGAAAACTAAACAGTGTTGTGCTCAGACTTGTCAGGCAGCACAATTGATTTTAAATTGGCCTTCCGGTCAGTGGCATGCGCGTGGTTGCTCCTGAGAGCCCGGTATCAAGTTAACGCTGGTGATAGCCGGCTGCATGAAATTCACCATAAATCAGACAAATGGTGGGCCTCTTTCGCACAGCTTAGCACTTAAAGTGTGTGCCCTGTAGTGTAGTACATAAATATCCCCGAAAAAATGAAGCCACGTGCGCACGAACTGGTTACAGAAACAGAAGCGAAAAGCCAAACGAAAGCATTCGGAGCATACCTAGAGCAGACGCCTTGTAGCAGACGATACTGACAAAAGCTCACCTGTGAAAGTCCAGCGGGAAGCGGTGTAGCTTGACACCGACGGTACTGTCCATGCTGTCGCAATGTGCCACGGCGCATCGTTTCTTCACACGCCGCAAGCTCATCTTGAAATAAAGCGCTAAGCGCTTGAAAAGAACAGCGCGAAGCGTGCTAAGACGGAAAAAGTCTTCGCACTGGCCGCACGTCGAAGGAAACGACAAAAACGAGAAAACCGCCACAGCGGTGCGGCAGGGTACAAATTTTAAAAACGGTGACAGAGAAGCGACGCCTAAGGACGACGAAAACTTCGCAAAAGGGGCATTTCGAGACCGGCGAGCTAAATTTATAAGCTTTAACAGGCGCGCTATTGCAGACAGCTGGCGATAAGAAACCGCTTCGTGAGCTCCCGCGCCCACTGTGGCCGGGTGCCGAAACATGGCCTGCAAAGTCAAGCTGCAAATGCACCGCACACTCATCAACAGGGGGCGTAACGAGAACGTTGCAAAAAATTAAAAATGCGGCGTAATGTTTTGCTGAAATAGTTTACCTATTTTATAAAACGTGGCATTAAAATATTTATTTCTTTACATTGTTTTATAGCGTTTTTATTTGTGCATTTGAATTTCATTATCGAAGTGTTTCGGCCCCCCCCCAAAGTGGCAGTGCTGCCGTCGCGCTAGACCGTTTTTGGGCCCAGCCTTCGCCACCATTTTGCCGTCGTCAGATAGGGAGGGGGATTGACACCCGGAGGTACCGTGCCCCAGAGTCACACATAACTCATCAGCCCATCATCATCCATTCAACACCTCCGGCAAAGTCCCCCCCAGGGCCAAGTGGGGTCTGGGAGAGTTTTTTAGTTCGAGGTGAGGGTCCTACCCGGACAAGGGGGCCGCCGCGTGATGCCCTCACAGGAGTGAGTGTCATCAGACGCAAAGACGGCTTGCAGCGCCATCGTGGCATCGAGCCAACGAGGCGGACCTTCATGACAGCACGAGTGTCACTAAGGACAACCAATCCCTGTGATAAAATCATAGTGACACAGAGAGTGTTCCACCCTTAACCGAGAAAATCACAGACGGCCCGCACCAAACCTTCGAGAACCTCTGCTCGCCAAGGATGCGACGTTCCCGCTGCAGGCAGAACCAGACCTCTTTCCGTATCTTTGCAATTACTTCATGGTGGCCCGGAGCTCTACATCCGCCTTGGTCTGGCGAGCCGCCCTCTCCCTGGCTGACATCTCGCTGCTCAAGTGACTCAACGAGTGCGTCGCCTTTTATACAATTGCGTGACGTCAGTATCTCCTAGCGGTAGGAGCGGGAATTAGGCCGCCGGCGGAGGCTGCGCGTCCGCATGCGAGCGCACGAGTTGAGCCCCAGCTTTCACAGCTGTTGTGATGTCATATCAAGTGGTGCGCCGATGTAGGTCAAGTGGTAGCTACGCGGCCGCGCGCGGCGCAGCAAGGAAGAGCTCCGTTGTGCGGCTAGTATGCTTCGCATAAAGGACGCCCAGCACACGGACCGCGTCGACAAATGGAACACAAACTGGGAGAGGGTCCGAGAAAGAGCCAAATCGCAGCGCGCGGCTTTTACTGGCGTTCAACTGCGCTCCAGACAAATTGGAATATGTGTCAAAAACACCAAGAAAGGCGCCGAAGCTGCGGCCATCGCGTAAGAAAAGGGACAGATCGTCCGCGTAAGCTGACACCACGACCGTTTCCTGCCCCGCCATCGGAAAGCCCCGGATGTGTCGATCACAGGCAACTCTCCTTAACAGCGGATCCGATGACAGGACAAAACGTGTAGGCGACAAGGGGCGACCCTGGCGAACTCCCCTTGTTACGGCGAAAGGAGGGGCTAAAGACCCGTTCAGAACAAGTGCACTACTTAGGTTGCTGTACAAAACTCGTACCTGTAGATAAATACTGGAGGCAGACCGAAGCAGCGGAGGGCAGCAAACAAGTAGCCGTGCTCTATTCCGTCAAATGCCTTCGATTGATCTAAGAAGAGAAAGACACCGTCTACTACCTTCTTTTTTGCATAAGCGAACACGTCTCGTGTCGGCGTGAGTGACGCAAAGACAGAACGAACCTGAACTGCACATGATTGATAGTCGCTGACAAGAAATGGTAGGACGGGGCGCAAGGGTTTGACCAAAAGGGAGGCGACCAACTTGTAATCTGTGTTAAAGGAGTATAGACACCATTTTTTGAAGCGTCGGAAGGAATACGATTGCTTTCCTGGTTATACAGAGATGCTCCCCAAGCAATCCCAACCTCGCACGTTTCCGCGAAGATATTTTAATTTGATTTTAAAAACAAGCCAGGCAAGTACTCCGTTTTTCAAAACCCATTGGCATCGACATCTCTGTGACGAAAACGTGTACATAGGTAAACAACATGACGTCATCAAACAACTCTGACGTGGAGTCGGCAAAGCAGAGAGCAGCGACGACACATGGCCGGATTCGAACAGCGCCGCCGCCGCTTCCGGCCGTGCCTGAGAAAGAACTCCGCTTCTGCTCGCTTTACTCGATGGCTTCTTCGTTGGTGCATGTTACAATTACCTCACCAGTGTACGTAAGGAGACTGCCTGCTAAACTCAGGCCCCAACAGCATGCCTGCACAAGTGTAGGGCTTACGGCAACGGTGCCTGTCGATGGCGCGCCGGCAACATACTGCGCCGCTCCCCGCCTACCCCAGACGTCGCTAGCCCTAGCTGGTTTCACATCGAAGCGCCAACGAAAGGCGCTTCGGAACGAGCTAACGCTGTAAAAAACTTCGGAGTTTAGCGCCGCTTTACTGGCAAGCCCATCTCTTAAAATAATTTCTTGCTTTGCGCGACGCCTTCAGCAGCGGAGCTAGCTGACTGACATCAGGTGCGTCGCACCGGGCAGCAGCTGTCGGAAAAAAAAAAGTTCGCTTGTATCACTGTAAATATTTCTACAGGACCTCCGTATTGGCCGAATAATCCTCGCAATTTAATCGTGACTGATAGTCCTTTGTACAAATAGCTATGTAAGCGAATGAACAGCGATCTGCGATAGCTAGATTACCGATAGCGGATGCTGAGGCAGGCCGATCGCGGCGGCCATGGCTTTACGCACCCAGATTGCCTTGACTGCGCCAGATGGCGCCACATGCTTGAACGGCGGCACGCAGGCCTGACGCGTCGGGACCAATCAGCGCGTGAACAGGCGTGAGCACGGGAGCCATTGGGAGAGCTTACGGGCTACGGTGGCTGATCGCGTCATTACTAAAATATTTTTTAGAACAGCTTGGCTCACAGCGTTGGCCAACCGGACTGACAAAGCAGCATCTTTACGGTTCCTTTGTTCAACATTCCTACCAGTCGACATTTCCTGCGCGTCAACCGACCAAGCTTTCGTGGCTGCTGCTGATTCCTGCTTCGTCGCTTGAGTCGCAGGCGAGCGGGTCGGGATTAAAGTGCCCGGCAATGTTAGCAACATCCACGCTATTGGGCGAAACAACGTCGCAGTACTAATTATGCTACGCTGAAGCGCTGCTCGACGACGATATATTTTCGTGCACGTGCGACAGCAAGCAGACGAAAAACACGACCAGAATGCGTCATCAGATTTTGTGTTTACGCGATCACCAACCTTGCCAGTAGGGGGCGCTCGTGTGGCGTTCTCGTATGTTTGACGTCATCGCGCGCTCGTGTCCGGAGAGATCGAAACCGAAACTGGCCCTGATAAATGCACTGATAACAAATTAATTGATCTGTGCTGGGGCTTTTTGGGTCGCAGTCCCTTTGTTTCGGACCACTGTGGATAGATTAAAGCAAAAATACCGGAACAGAAAATGTACGTGTCTATACTCCTTTAAGTAGCGTAATCGAGCGCCACGCCTCCGGTTCGATATCTGCAGGCTCATGGACGTTGTCCCGTCTTGCATGTGCACTTCCTGTTAAGAAAACGTTTTATTAGACATAAAACATTCACATTAGACATTCACATGAGTGGCGACAAATGATCAAAACAGGAATTGCACATGATTAACAACAAAGGAAAGCGTACATAAAATACATCTTAATGAACAAATACATCACAGATAAGTAGTGACATACAAAATAAAATTCGGGCAGTTCGTGATGATGGTATATACAATTTTGAATGGCGATGTACCTGAAGGTACAGACATGAGTAGAAAATGTGCCAAACAAAGCGCGCTTCCTAACGCTCCTAGCAAGCACACCCATCGCTGAGAAAACCGCAAAGCTTCGAAAATTACGATGAACGTTGCGCTATTAGACGCGACTTAGTTCAAAGGTGAAGAAATGAACTCTACTCTAACATTTTAATTAGACGTAAATATCTATCGTGCACTTTACATATACGCTGCCTTGAGCTAATTTCACGAAGTTTTATTGCACACACCGCAGAAAGGAGCGTTTTTGTCCAGTGAATGCCTATATTAGCTTTGGACATTTTCTTCTGTGCCAGCGAACGTGGCAACGCAGATTGCACCGCGTGGGTAAAGTACATTCTTCCAGCCCAGCCGGGGTGGCGCAGTGGTAAGACGCCCGACTACTGTGCCGGAGTTCCCGTGTTCGAACCCGACCTCGGCGGCTGCGTTTCGATGGAGGCGAAACGAAGTGGCGTCCGTGTGCTGTGCGATGTCAGCGCACGTTAAATATCCCCAGGTGGTCGAAATTACTCCTTAGCCCTCCACTACGGCTCCCCTTTCTCTCATTGCACTTTCGCTCCCATCTTCCGCCCCGCCGGGGTGGTGCAGTGGTAAGACGGCCGACTACTGTGCCGGAGTACCCGGGTTCGAACCCGACCTCGGCGGCTGCGTTTCGATGGAGGCGAAACGAAGAGGCGTCCGTGTGCTGTGCGATGTCAGCGCACGCTAAAGATCCCCAGGTGGTCGAAGTTACTCCGTAGCCCTTCACTACGGCTCCTCTTTCTCTCTTTCCACTTTCACTCTCACCTTCCTCCCTTCCCTTACGGCGCGGTTGCGGTGTCCACAGAAAACAAGTGAGACAGTTACCGCGCCTTTCCCTTCCTATAAATAAATCAGTTAAACTTACGGTGCGGTTCAGGTGTCCACGGAGCAAGTGTGACAGATACTGCTCCTTTCCCGTCCTGTGAACCAACTAACGAAAGTACATTCTTCCAGAGTCGATGTGGCATGAAATGGGTAGGGGGAAAAGCAAATTGGTTGAATATGGTTTAAGGTGCTATCTTGAAATACGTCTAGGCACAGAAAATCATGCGACGAGCTTTCTTCTGCTAACAAGATACCAGGCTGAGTCAATCACGTAGATTGTTATTGTAGCGAGGGCTACATTCGTCTCCAATAAACCATTTCGCTGTGGAACCACTCTGAAAGGTGTGGACTGCGCGGCGGAGCAGAGGAGCAGGTGCGAGGGGCGTGAGATCAGAGCTTCTCTGCCGGGTGCAATAGCCACTGCCGCGCGTGCCTTCACGCAAATGCCACGTACAGCTATGCGCATAACTGCGCATTCACTACTCCGTGTATGAACGGATGTAAAACGCGACGGCCGCAGCGCAGGAAGGTGGCTGCTCCTGGGCCTACGGCCTGTAGGTAACAGCCGCTTGCGGCGGGGGCTAAAAGACAATAATAATAATTGGTTCAGGGGAGAGAAAGGCGCATTATCTGTCACACTTGCTCTGTGGACACCTGACCCGCGCGATAAGGGGAGCGATGAAGGTGGAAGTGAAAGGGGAAAGATAAAGGAGAGCCGTAGTGGAGGGCTACGGAGTAATTTCGACCTCCTGGGGATCTTAAACGTGCTGACATCGCACAGCACACAGACGCCACTTCGTTTCGCCTCCTTCGAGATGCAGCCGCCGTGGTCGGGTTCGAACCCGGGAACTCCGGCACAGTAGTCGGGCGTATAACCACTGCACCATCCCGGCGGGGCAGGCGGGGGTAGCCTGCCTCCGAATTTCTATCTGTTGCAGGCCGTCATTGCACCCGCTACCGTTTCGGTGGTGGTCGACGACTCTTGCGACACGCGTCTTTCTCTGCCTCTTTTTTACCTCTGTTTCTCTTCTGTCCGCATGAGGCAGTGGAGGCTAGTCTATCGAATCTACCTAAATTGAATACGGGATACGTACCCTGCACACCGTTACCATATATGGGCCACTGCTCATCGCCCCGCCGGGGTGGTGCAGTGGTAAGACGCCCGACTACTGTGCCGGAGTACCCGGGTTCGATCCCGACCTTGGCGGCTGCGTTTCGATGGAGGCGAAACGAAGAGGCGTCCGTGTGCTGTGCGATGTCAGCGCACGTTAAAGATCCCCAGGTGGTCCAAATTACTCCGTAGCCCTCCACTACGGCTCGTCTTTCTCTCTATCCACTTTCTCTCCCACCTTCCTCCCTTCCCCTACGGCGCGGTTCAGGTGACCACAGCTACAAGTGTGACAGATACTGCGCCATTCCTTTCCTGTGAACCAATCAATCAATCAACCACTGCTCATCAGGGTTTTGTAGGAAACGAGGCAGCAGACGCAGCCGCCCGTGCGCTTTCTCACCGGGCTGTGTTCTCCCCCCCCCCCCACCCGGTCAGGAACCCAATTTCAATCCGGTCTACACCTTCAAATATATTATGACGTACTGTCGAAATTTTCATCGCCTTTACCCCTCCCCTTGTAAGGGGATCAAAAAGGCGGATGAGTGTCTTCTTGTCCAGCTTATCACCAATACATTGCTGTTCCCGGTAGCCCTAAAACAGTTTGACCCCTCCATTAGTGGCAGCTGCCCACACTGTGGAGCGGTGTCTTCTGATGTCTATCGCATGCTATGGGCCTGCTCCTCCAACCCTGCTATTCCCCCCTCCCCCACCCAACCCGGGAGGACAGGGAGGCGATCCTATTCGGCTGTCACAACTTACAGGCCAACAAGCCTTAGTCGGGCGCGCCCGGGCGGGGGCAACCGCCATTGGGGTTCCAAACTCGGGACCTCCGCCTAGTGCTTGTAAGGACTGGGTGCCAATAAACGCCATACCAACACCGGAGCAGTGGGAGGTTGCGCTGCCCTACTCGACGCCTGATGACAAGCTCAAACTTATCGACAGAGCGCGCAAGACGGCAATGGCCACTGGGACCCTGGACTGAGGGTCCCACCACAGCGGGAGAATTCCCTTTTGCTAAATAGTTTTTCATTCATGAGCTGATGCAAACATACCTCCTGGCCCTTGTATAGCAAATAAATGTTCTTACCAACACCAACTACAGAGCCAGTAGCAGGTTCGTGCATTCCATATTCTTCTTCCTACAGTCGCAACAAACAACAATCAAACCATAGCGCAGTCGTTTCGCATCGAGGAGAGTCGGCCAGCTGCTCAGCGGCGGTATCGATGGGGAGAGGCTTAATTCCTCGTGTCCAGTATTTGTTGCCTGGAAATTGGCCATTCAGAAGATGGTTTGGTTTGCGGAGTTTAACGTCCCAAAGCAACTCAGGCTATGAGGGACGCCGTAGGGGAAGACTCCAGAAATTTAGACCACCTGGGGTTATTCAACGTTCACTGACATCGCACAGCACACGGGCGTCTAGATTTTCGCCTCCATCGAAAAGCAGGAGAAAGAATGAATACCGAAAGACCACGCGAGCAGCAGAGACGCCTGAACAAAGAGAAGAGCGTCTCGCCTAGTGGAGACGCCAGGATGCAGAGCATAGCAGGTGGCGCATAGCAGGTGAGATGGAGCCTTCGCAAGATCAAGGGGAAACACGACTGTGACGGAAGAGGATATAAAGGCCCGTCGTGTAACTTAGTGTCTGATGCCGTTCGTCTTGAACCAAATAAGAAATATGCAATCTGCATCTACGTGGGACAAACAGCCTGCTGTCAGACACATGCTTTCGATCCCAGTGAACAACGAAGAATAATTAAATAATAATTGGCTCAAGGAAGGCAAAGGAGCAGTATCTAATAATAATAACTGGTTCACAGGAAGGGAAAGGCGCGGTATCTGTCACTCTTGCTCTGTGGACACCTGAACCGGCTGTAAGAGAAGGGATGAAGGTGGGAATGAAAATGGAAGGAGAAAAGGCAGCAGTAGTAGAGGGCCACGGAGTAATTTCGACCACCTTCGTACGCTGACATCGCACAGCACACGGACCCCACTTCGTTTCGCTACAGTGGCTAGTAGTTTCGCCTCCATCATATGTCACACTTGTTTTCTGGACTCCTGACCGCACTGTACGGGAAGGGAGGAGGGAGGAGGGAGCGGGAGAAGAGAAGACGAGCCGTAGTGGAGGGCTTCAGAGTAATTTCGACCACCTGGGGATCTTTAACGTGACTTACATTGCATGCCCCGCCGGGGTAGTGCAGTGGTAAGACGCCCGACTACTGTGCCGGAGTACCCGGGTACGAACCCGAGTTCAGCGGCTGCATTTCGATGAGTCGAAGCGAAGAGGCGTCCGTGTGCTGTGCGGTCAGCGCACGTTAAAGATCCCCAGGTGGTCGAAATTACTCCGTAGCCCTCCACTACGGCTCCTCTTTCTCTCTTTCCACTTTCACTCCCACCTTCCACCCTTCCCTTACGGTGTGGTTGAGGCGTCCACAGAAAATAAGTGAGACAGGTATCGCGTCTTTCCCTTCCTATAAATCAATCAATCAATCTTACATCGCACAACACAGGGGTGCATCTCCGCTTCTGAGGCGCACGTCTTCCTGTCCCTCGTCTTTTTCTTATCTATTCTTCTGTCCGCACGAGGCAGCGGAGCTGACATCGCACAGCAAACGAAGAGGCGTCCGTTTGCTGTGCGATGTCAGCGCACGTTAAAGATCCCCAGGTGGTCGAAATTACTCCGTAGCCCTCCACTACGGCTCCTCTTTCTCTCTTTCCACTTTCACTCCCACTTTCCTCCCTTCCCTTACGGCGCGGTTGCGGTGTCCACAGAAAACAAGTGAGACAGTTACCGCGCCTTTCCCTTCCTATAAATAAATCAGTGGCTCAGCTACAGAGCCAGTAGCAGGCCCTTGCATTTTCTTTTCTTTCTTCCTACAGGCACCACAACAACCTCTCCACCACTGGTCGGGATCGAGCCCGACCGCCGGTGCACTGCAGGGTGCAAAAAATGCTGTCCACAACCGCCAGTATTCTAAGAAACGAAAATGAGTTAAATGCGCTGCAAAAGCCATCAGTGCTAAAAAAAGTCTCCAGTTACGTTGGAACGAAAAAATTACTGGCCCAATGTTTCGTTTAAGCAGCATCCCTTCACCCGCGCCACAGTTGTTTCCGAAGCAGCTGTGCTCAAAATACACAAATAATCACTGATTTTGTTGTTGTTGCGACTGTAAGAAGGAAAAGATATGCATGGGCCTGCTACTGACTCTGTTGTAGACTGGAGGAAGACGGAAAAGAAAATGCACAGACCTGCTACTAGCTCTAGCTCAGCCACCTCCGCTGCCTCGTGCGGACAGCACAGAAAATAGAAAAGAAAGAAAAAATTTAGAGTACGCTTAAGCTTCGCGTTTAAGAATGAAACTCGATACCACAAAAAACACCGTAGTGCGCCCGGCATGGGTAGACGCAAACGCTTTCATTACACGTCTCTCAAAAGCGAGTTCATGTTCAGACGCTTCATGCCCTAGCGGTGACGTCATCGCTTCCACTAGCGGCCTCTGCGAGAGAACCTTTCGGCTCCAGTTCGCGCGTACAAACGTTCCCTCGGTCAGGATGCGCGTGCACTGAGAAGGGAGGCTGTTTTCGAATTCCTACATAGAGCAACTTGCTATACGTACTCATTTTTATTTATTAATCCTTCCGGGACGTAGAAGCGCTGCTAGCCACCTTGCCGAAACGCGCGGGCCTCAATTTGCAGTCGTAGTTTGTCGGCAACATCGTTGAAGATCCGAGCCGGCGCGATGAAGATCTCGGAGGCCATGCCCAGTCTATGTTATTCCGTGCGCCACACGCATGATGGCGCTACGTGCACGCCAAGCGAAGAAGTACAACGTAAAAGTAATTTGCCACTCGCTTAACTGCGTGTTCTGTAATTCTGTAATTTACATGCTCATAATTTTTAGTATACGCCACAATACACCTCTCTAAGGGACATTTCTGAGACAACACCGCAATCAGTAGACGCGCCTTTGTCAATTTCAAACCTTCTAGCTGGCGTGGTGGAGTGGTTAACATTCTCGTCTCGCATCCCGGAGGCGCACGTTCGATTCCTCAGGTCGGCGTTTTTTTCTTATTTATTAATGCTTCTGGGATTTTTCGCTCACGGCCAACGCCGGACGACGCGGGACGGCAGCCGCTGATGACGACGTCGGCTTTTCTGCGACACGGTGCCTGATTTATTTATAGGAAGGGAAAGGCACGGTAATGTCTCACTTGTTTTCTGTGGACACCGCAACCGCGCCGTAAGGGAAGGGAGGAAGGTGGGAGTGAAAGTGGAAAGAGAGAAAGAGGAGCCGTAGTGGAGGGCTACGGAGTAATTTCGACCACCTGGGAATCTTTAACGTGCGCTGACATCGCACAGCACACGGACGCCTCTTCGTTTCGCCTCCATCGAAACGCAGCCGCCGAGGTCGGGTTCGAGCCCGGGTACTCCAGCACAGTAGTCGGGCGTCTTACCACTGCACCACCCCGGCGGGGCCGACCAACACCGCCTAGACTACTAGGCGGTGTTGTGGGCCGACACGGTGCCTTTAACGCTACCGCGTGAAAAGAACAATTCACCGCGATGCAGAACGCCTTCACCGAGAGGCTAACTACATTAGAAAAGACTGTGACCCCAATTCAACAAAATGGACAGGCGCAGTAAAAATGAAGACTCTCTGGTGTGGCAGTGGAACTGCCGCGGCTTCCAACGAAAGCGAGCGCTCTTGCAACAGCACTTAGAGCAGAGCGCAGAAAAACCTTTAGCTATAGCCCTTCAGGAAACAGGAAAAGGTCTACCAAAATTATCGGAATATCAGGCGTTCCACGGTAATCGGGGAGAAAAATCCCGCGTCTCCACGCTAGTTAAAAGACACATAGCGGTAGTCGAGCATGAGGTCAACTCACGAGACATCGAAGCTGTATTAATAGAAATTATCACT
Organism: Amblyomma maculatum; assembly: GCF_055883805.1. Taxonomy (NCBI): domain Eukaryota; kingdom Metazoa; phylum Arthropoda; class Arachnida; order Ixodida; family Ixodidae; genus Amblyomma; species Amblyomma maculatum. The sequence goes on along the minus strand of NC_139345.1, from coordinate 130,579,056 downwards.
GGTCGCAAGGAAGAGGCTAGTCTCTTCATCTTAAATCTGTACAGCACCCCCCAGCAGAGAAAGGTACGTTTCCGCGCCCTCTTCCGCAAAGCGATCAAAACAGCAGGAAGCAATACTCTTATAATTCTAGGAGACTTCAATGCCGCCCACCAAGAATGGGGCTACAATAGACACGACCCCAAGGGTAGGCAACTGTGGGAGGACATACATGAGCTCGGCCTCACCCTGCTGACGGACCCTAGCTGTCCGTCCAGGATGGGAAACAGCGTCTGTGCAGACACCACCCCGGACCTTACCTTAGGAAAAAACACGGGAGACGCAGTCTGGAAAAACACAGCTCAAAATTTTGGCAGCGACCACTTTGTTCTGGCTCTCACCCTCAGCAAGGGCGTCAAAACGCGTCGCCTCAAAAAACCCAAAATCACCGATTGGGACAGGTTTAGGCAAATCAGAGAAAACTGCGAATCGGGAGATGAAATCCAAAACATAGAGCAATGGGCAGAGACGCTTAAGAAACAAGTAGAGAAAGCAACCACGACCCTACGGGAGGACGATGCGCCGGTGACGGTTGACAGCAAACTCCTTCATATGTGGGAAGCAAAATGCGGCATGGAGAGGCGTCTCCGGTCGCAAAGATGGAACAGGAACCTTAGGCGAAGGATAGCAAGATATAACAAAGAGATTGAAGATTACGCAGTAAAACTTTGCGAACAAAACTGGTGTAGTAGGTGTGACGAGATGGAAGGGAACATGAGCCTTGCTAATACGTGGAGCCTACTCAGACACCTACTTGATCCTGACAATTCGAAAACTCAATCGGGCATAAGACTGACGAAAGCCAGACACGCGTTCGAGGGCACGGACGGGGAACTCATGGCGAAACTAATTAACATGTACGTAGGCGACACGCAAACCTTACCCCTGCCGGATTACGAAGGACCCTTAAACGAGGCCCTAGACGCGCCGATCACGGAGGCGGAGGTTCGCGCCGAAATATTAGGCCTAAAAACAAAATCGGCTCCCGGCCCAGACGGAATCACAAACAAGGTTCTCCGAAATTTGGACGATAATTCCATCCGCGCGCTCACCAAGTACATGAGAATCGTATGGGACAGAGGCCGCCTCCCACAACAGTGGAAGACGGCAAACGTAATTTTGATACCGAAGCCAGGCAAACCCCCTAAACTAGAGAACTTACGACCAATCTCTCTAACATCCTGTATAGGGAAATTGATGGAGCGGGTAGTCCAAACGCGACTAACGCGTTTCATGGAGCTTAACGACCTGTGGCCACACGAAATGGTTGGGTTCCGGCCCGGCCTGTGCACACAGGACGTAATGCTCCGCTTGAGACACGATATCATAGAAAGCGAAACCAGGGACGCGAGGGTACTACTAGGTCTAGACCTGACAAAGGCGTTCGATAACGTAAAACACGCGGCAATTCTTTCTGGTCTCCAAGAATTGGGGGTCGGAAAGAAAACGTACGACTACGTAAAAGACTTCCTGTCGGGTAGAACGATAAAGATAAAGTTTCAGGACATTGAATCCTCCACCGTCAAACTAGGAAGCAGGGGTACGCCACAGGGTTCGGTGCTGTCCCCGTTCCTCTTTAATGTTGCCATGCGAAACCTCCCGGCAGAACTGAGGAAAGTGGAAAACTTGAAATTCAGTATGTACGCGGACGACGTCAACCTGTGGGCTACCCAGGGGAGTGACGCGAGCATCGAGGAGCGCTTGCAAGCGGCGGCGGACACCGTCGTGTCCTACGCGGCCGAAAGGGGCCTCTCGTGCTCTCCACAAAAATCGGAACTGTTTATATACAACCCGAAGGCGCTCAGGTGTAAACGCCAGATAAACATCAGCGTAACAGTAGACGGCCAAATAGTGCCAAAAGTCGAACAAATTAGGATCTTGGGGCTGTTTCTACAAGCAGATGGGTACAACGATACAACGGTAAAGAAACTGAACGCGTACGCCACGCAAGTCACGGGTCTGTTCAGGAGAATCGCACTAAAGGGTCGGGGCCTTAAGGAACGAAGCCTCCTGAAACTAATGCAGGCTTACATCACTAGCCGCATATGTTACGCCACACCATTCCTAAACATTAGATCAGACGAAAGGCAGAGAATAGACGCACTCATCAGACGATGCGCGAAGAGGGCTCTGGGACTACCCATCTCGACCTCGACTGAACGCCTCCTCGAAATGGGGGTGCACAACAACTGGACGGAACTAGCGGAGGCTGTGCGCATGGCGCAACTAGAAAGATTAAGCAGAACCACCACGGGCAGAACCATCCTCGGCTGGGTGGGACTGCAGTCAGATAGAGGAACAAGCCACAAAGTAGACATTCCACGAGAGTGTCGCGAATATATAACAGTGCCCCCCCTACCTAAAAACATGCACCCTACGTACAACAAGGAGAGGAGACAAAAGAGGGCCGAGACGCTCGCAAAGAAAGCGGGGAAAATGAAGCCCGGGGAGGTCGCCTACGTGGACGCGGCTAGCGGGAAGTCGGGGGCGGCGGTGGCTGTGGTCGTCAACGGCCGCGGCGTGCCCGCCGCCGCCGCGTCCGTTAGAAGCCGAAATGTAGACACGGCTGAAGAAGTTGCAATAGCGCTCGCTTGCGTTGGAACGGAAGCCAGCATAGTTATTAGTGACAGCAAAACAGCTGTCTGGAACTTTGGAAAAGGGAGGGTCTCGACGGAGGCAGCCAAAATTTTAGAGAAAAGAAAACTTGAAAGAAAGATTCGAATTATTTGGACCCCCGCGCACGAGTCCGTCCCCGGCAACGAGGCGGCGCACGAGCTAGCCCGAGCTCTCTACTTCCGGGCAGCCGTAGAGCCGCCTGATTGCGATGGGATGGACGAGAGGCTGCAAACTTATAAGGAAATTTTAGAACACTACAGACTTAGCAGAAGGTCCCTGCCACCACCGGACCGAACGCTAACTAACAAGGAGGCCGTCGCTTGGCGGCGCCTGCAAGCTGGGAATTTCCCAAGTCCCGTCTGGCTTTTCCACACGCAAGTGGAGGAAAAGGCGGACGATAGATGCGAAACCTGCGGAGAAAGGGGTACTCTTGATCACATAATCTGGCAATGCCTTGATTCCCCTGGCGCCAAGGAAAACATAAACAGTAGAGAAGCCTGGGAACTGCTACTGCGGAGCGAGTCCCCCGCCAACCAGCAGCAAGCTGTCCGCCTGGCGGCTGAAGCCGCGAAGAAACACTGTCACTTCGCCTGTCTTTAGTCGCGGAGGCCCCGGCCTCCGTCCCATAGGCCTGTGTGCCGGGGGCGGGGAGTAGGGGGCCTCCTACATCGGTGGAAAAATAAAGTTCGTAACAACAACAACAAGCGGTGGCGGGTGCAATGCCTGCCTACAACCGATGTTGTGGTTGTAGGAAGGAAGAAAAGAAAATGCACGGGCCTGCTACTGGCTCCGTAGCTCAGCCACCTCCGCTGCCTCGTGCGGACAAAGAAGGAATGAGAAAGAAGAGGCAGAGAAAACGCGCGCCGCAACAACAGCCATCGTCAACCACCGAAGCAGTGGCGGGTTCAATGACGGCCTACAACAGATAAAATTCAGTGGCTGGCTAGCCCCTGCCGCAAGCGGCGTTGACCTTCCATCCCATTTTTTTCGCCCCCTCAAACTGAGAAAAAAAAAACATAAAAAATTGAGGGGGAGCCCGGACCAGCAAAAGCTTTGCCAGGCTTAAACCAATTAAAAATAAATCAAAACGAGCAGCAGCTCGAGATAAAAAAAACACTTCTTTAAAAGCAATAGAAGGTATTAAAAAAACAAAAAATGACGATTACGGTACTCGTCAGCTGTTTCAGCTTTTCTGTAGATTTAAGCAACTAATTCGAGCAAGACATATATGTACAATTACATACAACTGGTTACGAGGGACAATGGCGACGGCGACGACGACGCGAAACCCAGGAACAGGTGCCAAAGAGCTTAATGCTGGAACGATGCCATATTTTGAAAAGCGAAGTTTTTTTTTACCGTGGTGAACTAGGTGTATATAAGCAAGCTTCATCAAAATATGATGCTTTTCTCTGTGAGTGTGTGAATTCTCGGTTACTGCACATGTTACCCTGCAGTTCGTTGTGGCCGCTCGCATTATTCATGAATTATCTTTGCAGTGTGCACCATTTGTGGTCGCGTCTTCCACTTGAGCTGTGAAGCGTGCCTTTCATAATTGTTTCACACGAATGTAAAGGCGAAGTGTTGGTCACTTGTTTCTGTGGACACCTGAATCGCGCCGGAAGGGGAGGAAGGAAGGTGAGAGTGAAAGTCCACTTGAGCTGTGAAGCGTGCCTTTCATAACTGGTTCACATGAATGGAAAGGCGCAGTATCTGCCTCACTCGTTTTCTGTGGACACAGCAACCGCGCCGTAAGGGAAGGAAGGAAGGTGGGAGTGAAAGTGGAGCTGGTTACGAGGGACAACGCCGACGCCGCCGCGAAACCCAGGAACGGGCGCCAAAGAGCTGCGCTCTAAAACAAACAAACGAGGTCCATGTCGAAAGGTGGCCCCGTAAGGCCAGGAACTGCCACCCTTCCCCCTCTCCTAGAACAGATGAAAATTTGGTGGCAGGCCTCTGACCTTCGAGGGGAACGGACGTATGTTTTCGTTTTCTCTCGACTAGGCACGTTTCGCGTCCGTCAGTCGTCTCTCAGAGCTCGGCGGAGCGGGTCTGTGCGGCGCTCGCTCCGGCGAGCTTGTGCGCTGCCGCTCTCGCCGTGCACTCGTCGGGGGGGGGGGGGGGCACAGTCCTTCCTGCACCCCGCCGTGGTGGCGCAGTGGTTACGGCGTTCGACTACTGTTTCCAAGAATGCGGGATTGAATCCCGGCCTCGGCGGCCGCTTTTCGATGCAGGCGAAAAGCAAGGCGCCCGTGTGCTGTGCGATGTGAGTGCTCGTTAAAGAACCCAGGTGGTTGAAATTTTCGGGGTCCTCCACTACGGCGTCTCTCATAGCCTTAGTCGGTTTGGAACGTTAAACCCTACAAACCAATCAAACCAACCAACCCCAGTCCTTCCTGCTCCAGTCTCCTGCTGTGCAGTGCCCAGGCCATCGGCCCGATCTCGCTGGCTTCTGCCAGCACTCCTGCCCCTGCGGTGCCCGGACCCCTACTTCCCTCACGCGCCTCGTAGTTGCAGCGTGCGAGGCGCGCCCCAGTGCTGCAACGGATTCTAGAATCTCAGGGCCCTCACAGTACGCCCCTTCCACCTTCGAGGCATCGACCCAGTGCGGTGCAGGTGACCTGGTTTTCCCCGCGGCCCACCCTTCGTCGCCTCCACGTTTGCGGCGCACCACAGTGATGGACCGGGTTCGTTTCTACTTCGGCGGCCAACTGCTGCTCCTTCGTGGGCGCGGTCCTACTGGCCACTACCATTCTCCCGCGGACTTCATTGTTCGTGGGCCCTGATGCATCCGCGTCTCCTACCGTTCCTGCGCCCCCCCCCCCCCCCCCCCCCCCCGCTGCTTCGCCAGCACTTTCGTGGGCCTCGTGCTTGGGGTCCTCGACGCGCCGCCTTACCGGCGGTTCCTCCAGCGTCACCCGCCGCCCCTCTGCCACGGCGGAAGTCTCTCAGCGTTCCCTCCTGATGCCAGCGGAACCGCCGAGACAGCTTCCCGTGGGCTGCCTGCTCGCGGGCCTCGGCGCGCCGTCCACGGACGGCCCCTCAGCGCCACCCGCCGCGCTGCTGCCTTGGCAGCAGTCAATTGCAGTGCACCCCTGCTGCAGCGGTTGTCAACCGTCGTGGCGTCCTGCTGACATCAGTAGTCCTTGCTGCGCCTCTGCGAGGCGCAGCATCAGGCTTCGCCTGGACCCCCCATTAAGCGCTGCGGCACCGGAGCCTCCACGCCGGACTGCCGACCTGCCAGTGTTCTTCGAGCTGTTTGCTTGATGCGGGCAATTGTGATCTCCCCACCACCCCACCTCCCCACCCCCGGGCGCCAGGAGTGCCGCCACGACATTAGGCTGGCATAACCCGCGTCCGGTATCCCCTCCCCATGAATACCCCACAGTATCTCGAAGAAGAAGGCTAGCCCCACCGCAAGCTGCGTTGTCCTACCAGTCTCAGCCCCGTAGGACCAAGAACAGCCACCATTCCGCTATTGGCTCTGTAGACGTAGCGAAGCGCGTCTTACTCACTTTTTGTATTTTCTCTATTTTGTCCTCTGTGCACCTCAGGCAGTGGAGGTTGCTACTGGCTTTGTAGCTGAGCCACCTCCGCTGGCGGATCTTGGCCCTGACGGGGCTGGGAGAGGTAGGTCACCGCCGCTTGCGGCGGGGGCTAGCCTGCCACTGAATGTTTATTTGTTGTAGGCCGTCATTGCACCCGCCCCCGCTTCGGGGGGGGAGGGGGGGGGGTGGCGACGGCTGTTGTTGCGGCGAGCGTCTTTCTCCCCCTCTTCTTTTTTTCTTGCCTATTTTATCTTTTGTTCGCACGAAGCAGCAGCGGTGGCTCGGCTACAGAACCAGTAGCAGGCCCGTGGATTTTGCTTTCTTTGTTCCTACAGCCGCAATAACAACACCATCTCCGCTGCCTCGTGCGAAGATAGGAGAAAATAGAGAAGAGAAAAAGAACAAGTGCGAAAGATGAGCGTCGTACCAGCCATCGTCCGCCACCGAAGCAGGGGCCAGTGCAATTACGGCATACATAAAGTACAACCACTGGTGCAGGCGAGCCCGCACCGTAAACGGTGGCGGCCTACCATTCCCAGATCCGTAGGGCCAGGAATAGCCACACACTCCTCCTTCCATAACCAATAACGTTGGGAGTCGATGGTTTTGGGGTTTAACATCCCAAAGTGACTTAGGCTGTGAGAGATGGTGTAATGAATGGCTAAGGAAATGTTCAACACCTGAGCTTTTTTAACGTGCACCGACATCACACAGCGTACGTTCGCCATGCTTCACGGTGCAATCAAAAAGCGGCTGCCGCGGCTAGGATTCGATGCCGCATCCTTTGGCACATCTCAGCACCACCGCGGCGGATTATTAGGAGTCTTGCGAAAAGAGATATATTGGCTAGTCTGACACGACATTTATTTTGCACAAGGCCACGGCTAACGTGAGTGATTTCGATGCGCTTAACCTTTAAAGTGTCAGATTTTGTCAGACTTCAAAGACGAACGTACCAAGAAATCGATATAGCGGAGTAAGTCGCAGCAGGACGGCATACCCATCTTTGTATACTAAACCGGTGAAAACGCATCGAAAGCAAAAGTTCTGTGGTTTAGCTCCGGTTAATTCTGGAAGGAAGCAGGAGCTTCATTTACACGGCTACGCCTGTGGGCGAGCTTGTGATTAAACACACCGTTAAGCACTCGTTCCAATAGTAGTTTCGTCTTTGTGCCAATGAATACGCAGCGATGGTCCATGAAATGGTGACTTGGGCTCTATATTTTTATTGCGAAAGCAATACTGCTAGCACTTTTCTGCCGTCGGTGGAGGTCGTTCCTTCGCTCCGGCTACCACGTGACAGCGTGACAGCGTGGGGGCGTTCGCTAGGAGAGGATAAACGGGGCGCCACAGGGGCGCTCCGCTTAAAATCCCTTGATAATTTGATAGTAGCGACACTCTCCTCCGCGCCGCACTTTCCTCCTCGATTCTCCTCGCGCGGTGGCGGCGAGCGCTGCGCACGACACGCTTTTTCTCCTTGGCGCCCGCCGGCCGGCCGCAGCAGTGAGTGAAGTGCGAGCTTTTGGGCCAGGTCTGCGCTCCAGGGGTGCACAAAATTTTTGAAAAATTGCGAGAAAAGCATTGAGAATGCCGAAAGTAACGTTCATGAATTGATTGGTTTCTCCTTAGAACTGGTTTGGTTTAGTTTGTGGGGTTTAACGTTCCAAAGCGACTCAGGCTATCAGAGACGCTGTAGTGGAGGACTCCGGAACTTTCGACCACCTGGGGTTCTTTAACGTGCACTGACATCGAACAGCACACGGGCACCTTGCTTTTCGCCTCCATCGAAATGTTTGAATGGGGGATACTGATAAACAAAGCCTTCAGGCGAGTTCTGTGCGGCAGACACTTTTTAAGTCACATGATAAGGTGTTTTACTTTGTGCACCCAATCTAGTAGTGGCTGTGACTTTGTGTTTGTTTTTATAGAGTGTGAAATCTGTCACCGCAGTAAAACTTCGGAAAATGATCCAGGCTGGTGCTTTGAACTTCAAGATCAGAGAAGGTCAAAGGAGGACTTTGTCTATTTCGCTACTGTTAAGCTATCTGTCTAAGCATGGTATATATCACGTGATCGACCATGAGATTGGATTATTGGTTAATTGTACATGTATTTTGATCAATTACTGGGCCAAATTATTTGATATTTAGTAAATTGCAATTAAAATCTAAATTTTAGCTGCAACATCGAAGCGTATACCATTGAAAAGCTTTGGCCAAGTGTAATGGCACTGTGCTAGTTAGCGATCCGCAATAATCTGCGTTAATTAGTTAATTTTGTATAAAACCAAACTTTGAGCCAAGGAACAGGTTTGCCACGGCTGTCTTGATATGATGCTGATGGAGGAATTAAATAATTTTATGAGTACGCGGCCACTCACTGACTTCGCGTGTGGTTAAAAGACAGCAGGGTACACTGGGAGAAGTGTTGGCCCTATTGCCGACCCACTGAAGTTCTGGGGAAAGCATGCTGTGGCCTCATGCGCTATGTAAGAGAGCGTAATTTCATCGAACGCAACAATCAAATAAAAAAACAGGGGGCACATAAGTCTTCAACGTGCGGAAATGAGAAAGCATATAACTGCCAATTAATTAACTGTAGCTATCCTATCTATCACTATATCTACTAATGCCGTCAAGTGACCTATCATAACTGTCACTATTCGCAACGAACACTATCACCTCACTATACGGGCCTATTACTATCATTTACTATTAATATCCATAACAGTCACCATAATTAGCTATCACTATCCATAATCATCACTATTTAATCTGATGCCGTCCCATGACCCATTTATATACTTCAATTTTCATTGACTTACGTTGTCAGTCATATCTCTATTACCTCATAATATCTGACGAGACAACATACATTGACTTTTAATTCTTATACTTTCTTATTTTCTCATAAATGGAGGTGGGAAAAGAGCAAGCCACAGAAATAACTGACTACTATCAGCGCGAGGTGCATGTCTCTGTCGAGGAGGCTTCCTTTGCTTCAGGACAGGTCAGTGAGAGAAAATTGATGGAACTGCGTTGGGCCTCAGTTTTTTTTTTCGAGTTCGTGTAATATTGGTGGATCAAACCGGTCTTCAGTGAAATGTAACTAGAACATAGAGCGATGAGTTAGTCACTCAGGCTAGGTGAAAAAAAAATCTTGCATACAATTGAAATGAGTAATATGTTGCAGTGCTAAGAATTGTTACTCGCAAAATGTTCCCCTATTTTTACATCATAACTATAATCATTATTGATTGTTTAAGTTTCGTAAATACCAAAAATTGATGCAATGATTCCGGCTGATTTGATATCGATGGGAAAACGTTTCTCGCAGTAAATGAATACGCGGAATCGCTGTTTTAGAGCTCAAGCTTTCAAAGCGAAGGAAACCTGCCAACGCCTAGTAGTCATAGTCAAAGTGAAGCATGTGTGATCATGTGAACACCCCCTGCACATGGGCCGTATCCCTGATAAAACGAACGCATAAGTTTTAACCCACGCGTGCGTCGAAGCATGGCAGGACACATTCAAGAATTGAAAAGAAAAATGCCGTACGACCTAACTAATGCAGATTACCCACAATACCTCGGGTTTACTTGCCAAAGAGTTTTTCAGGGCCAGCATTCATTGCTCCTGAGTAACCGACGCAGGCTACAAGTACAAGCTGGAAAGACTAGCTCCTCTACAAGCCCCCATTTTGATTTTTAGTGAAGGAGGCCAGGGATCCTATCATAATCGCGACAAATGCAATCGAGAGACTGTACTTTTCCAGTTATCACTAACAGCAAAAAGCAGATTATAGTGCCGTATATCTGACTACAGAAGTCGACAGCGTGTGAAATCATGGAGCCTTGGAGCCTCGCAGAATATTCAGCATGCTGCAGAGGACAACCTTATTGTTATACAATGAACATGTTGCCGCCGCAGAAATATTGAGAAGCAAGCAGGAAAAGAAAACGCAGCGTCAGGTGACGCGTTATTACGGGGAGTGAGAAAGGCGCATTACGTCGCAAACAACCCTGTTCTATCTAGGAATAAACTTCTTTCGACTAATCTTGTGAATCCATTGACTCTTGCGCGAGCCGTCACGCTTGCCTTGAGGTATCATGAATACGGCATAACCATCTTCAGGACGCTTGCTGCAGTTGTACGCGCAACAGCACGGCATAGAGCTTGCACGCTGCAATAAAAGCACAGCGCGCAATATTCGCTCGCCGAGACTAGGAGAAAAATGGCGCGAAGGAAAAAGAAAACACAAGGAAAACGCCGGACGCGCGTTGGTTTCCAAGGGCAACAGCAGGGAGACCAATCGTCGCTCAAGAAAGCGGGCGGAGAGCCGGCCTTCAGCGCAGGGGCGCGCAAGGGGCGAGGAGGAAGCGAGGAGGTAGCGCGGCGGCGGCAAAGTTCAATCGTTGGCGTAACTTTCAAAGTATCAAGGGGTTTTAGCTCCGCTTAATCATGTCTGAAAAGCTGTACAAGGCGTCGCTAGACCAACCTCGGCGGCTGCGTTTCGATGGAGGTGAAACGAAGAGACGTCCGTGTGCTGTGCGATGTCAGCGCACATTAAAGACCACCAGGTGGTCGAAATTACTCCGTAGCCCTCCACTACGGCTCTTTCTCTCTATTCACTTTCACTCCCACCTTCCTTCCTTCCCTTATGACGTGATTGAGGTGTCCACAGAAAACAAGTGAGACAGTTACCGCGCCTTTTCCCTTCCTATAAATCAATCAGTTTTTTGGAGCGACGTGCTGCGCGCAAACGCCGGCGCCGTGCCGAGGAGACATGAAGAAAGGCAAGAGTGGTTGTCTAAGCAACACGTCTATGCCGCAGAATGGCGAGTCCGGTGGCGTTCTACAAGTTCAGTGAGCGAGCTAGTGTTCAGACCAAGAGTCACTACTTTACGGACCACCAAAGCGTGTTCATTGGAATAAACAAACAGTAGAAACCATGTTGTGTCCTGAGTAATTCCTTTAGTTGCACAAAAGGCGAAGCTACGCCAAACCGCCAACAGAGCCAAGCGCAGCCAGGGAGGTATTGCTTTCGCAATCACTCAGGCTTAATCAGGCCACAGCTAATTTTTTTATCTGCCGAGTTGAGCTGGTGTCGATGGATGGAGTGGATGGATGGTTGTCGAGTTGACGGTTCTACAAGCCTAAACTGGCACCCCATTGGCTGTCTGGTTGGCATTGGTGCAACTCCAAATTAAACTTCTCTTTTGCCATTGACCGGAAAAGTGTTTCACGCTTCGGGAATTAGTTGCAGTCACCCATGATGACTACGAGTTCCTTCTCTAATCATAATTGGTTCATGGAAAAGGAAAAGCGCAGTCTGTCACACGTTTTTTGTGGACACTTGACCGCGCTGTACGGGGAGGGAGGAAGGGGGTGAAAGTGGAAAGAGAGAAGACAAGCCATATAGAAGGGCTGCAGAATATTTTCGATCACCTGGGCATCTTTAACGTTAACGTTAACGTGGTGGTTACTCCTGGCCCTATGAGGCTAGGAGTGGTAGGTCACAGCCGCTTGGGGGGGGGGGGGGGGGGGGGCTAGTGTGCCACCGCATTTTAACCTGTTGTAGGCCGTCATTGCACCCGGTACCGTTTCGGTGGTGGACATGGCTGTTACGACGCGCGTCTTTACCTCTTCTTTTAGAGCGCAGCTCTTTGGCGCCCATTCTTGGGTTTCGTGGCTTCGGCGTTGTCCCTCGTAACAAGGTCAACTTTCACTCCCACCTTCCTTCCCTTACGGCACGATTCAGGTGTCCACAGAAACACGTGTGACATACTTCGCCTTTCCATTCCTGTGAACCCGTTATAAAAGGCACACTTCAGAGCTCAAGTGGACGACATGACCACATATGGTGCACACCGCGAACATGCATTCATGAAAAATTAAAGAGCACTGCAGATTCTGCATTGGAGTAATGCGTATGCACGAATGCTGCTGCTGGTTGCTTCTAGTTGCCTATTTCCCTTCTTGTTTGCCCATTTTAATTTTTGGTACTTTCAAATTGCGTGTCAATCACTTGCTATGCCCTTTGTCGGCTCTACTTGGGGTTGTGTGACGTTATATCCTCTACCTCAGATTTATTCACTTCTTGTTTACCAGAATAGCCTGTGGTACTTTAAAATTGCGCGCCAATCCCTTCATGTCTTTTTCGGCTCTACGTCCGGTTGCGTGACGTCAAATTCTTGACGTCATATCCACAACGGAACTCCTTTCTCTCTTTCTGCTTTCACTCTTACCTTCCTGTGTTCGTTTAGTGCGCAACGCAAAACTGTGCCGCAGTTTAAAACGAGGCGTCGTCGGCTTCTTTCACCCATATGAACGTTTTTGTATGCTATAAAGAAAAAAATAATTGCGTATGATTACGTTAAATCCTAATGCTAAATTTTAGCGCGGCTCATCATTTGTTTCACCTTTATCGATAGATTGAGGCAAAGATTTAGAGAAATACATGCATGTACAATTACGGACAACTATTTTATTTTTCACACATATCTTCAAGAAACACTCGCCTAACAGTTCTTGAGTGTCATGAAGGAGCTTTGTGGTCGGAGAAATGACGAGGGCAATTAAGTTATCAGGAGGTTACGGGAGCCAGCGCGTGGGCCCTCAGGAACACTGCGCGGCGAAAAGACTGTCACAAGCTGCAGACGTGATGAAAGAAAGTTCGTGAATATCTTAAACTGACTCGAAAACGCGCAAACCAAAGCTAGCAAGCGATTCATCGACGTTCTAGCAGTATGTTTTAAAGTAAAATGAGGTCGGGCTAGAACCGGGCCAGGCCTTCCTCAATCGACTAGATCCGGACTATCAAACTAGCTGTATATACGCAAACTACGTGGAAATATGATGCTTTGCTCTGTGAGTGTGTGAATTCTCGGTTACTGCATATGTTTGGTTTGGTTTGCGGGGTTTAACGTCCCAAATCGACGGCTGTGAGAGACGCCATAGTGAAGGACTCCGGAAATTTTGACCACCTGGGGATCTTTACCGTTAAGTGACATCGCACAGCACGCGGGCACCTTACTTTTCGCCTCCACCGAAAAGCGGCCGCCGAGGCCGGGATTCAATCCCGCATCTTTGGGAAAAGTAGTCGAGCGCCGTAACCCCTCGCCACCCCGGCGGTGGGTTACGGCACATGTTACCCTGCAGTTCGGTGTGGGCGCTCGCATTATTCATGAAATATTATCTTTGCAGTGTGCATCATGTGTGGTCACGTCTTCCACTCGAGCTCTGAAGCGTGCCTTTCGTAACGGATTCACAGGAATGGAAAGGCGCAGTATCTGTCACACTTGTTTCTGTGAACACCTAAATCGTGTCTTAATTGGATGAAGGAAGGTGGGAGTGAACGTGGAGCTGATTACGAGGGACAAGGCTGACGCCGCTAAACTCAGGAAGAGGCCCCAATGAGCTGCGCTCTAAAAATGGGAGTGGCCTAGATCGGCTATGCCAGGATATACTTAGCGGAGGTGCCGTCTTTGCCAAAAGTAATCAGGCTGCATATTTTGCTTCTTGCTCGTATTCTAAAGCCAAAATACATTCCCAGATGATTACATTTTGTCAAAAAGTGAGGACAGATACTGGCCATTACTTTGGACAGATTTACAGCTTCAGAAGTGGCACGAATTCAGTATTACCCGTCTTAGAAGTGGAACACGTAGCCTGGTTACTTTAGCAAAGACGGTACGTTTCCCTGGCTACGCTTATTGTGGTCACTGTATGTTTCGAAATGCGAGACATTGGATATGCACATTTTTTATTCATTTTGCTTGACTGAGAAGAAGACTGCCCAATGGTTCGTGAAGTAGCATGCAGCGGACTCAGTTTTGCCGACACAGTATTTCGATTTCGTAGAGTTTCCAAACGCAAAGTCTCATACACTGGATTACTCAACAGTGTAAGGTTCATTTGGTGCCCCAGTCGCTTGCACACACTACGCATGTGCCCAATCGAATCGTCCACAAAGGCTGCTTCAAATGTCCAAGTCGCAGATGCCCTTTCGGAAACTCGAATGGAGTAATCAGCCCCGCCATTTGCATTCAGATTCTCTTCTGTTAGCTCGCGTTGACTTAACTCTTCCTTAGGCTCCATCTCGGTGGTTATGCGTCGTCTAAGCTCGGCAGTCTGGCATTACCGTTTGGCAAGACGTTCCTCTCTCTGTCCGGTCTTCTCCGTCCCTTTCTTCGCCTTCTTACGCTCATTCTCTCTTTGCTGCTAATATGCGGCGCTTTTTACGCTTTACATCTGTGTGTCTCCGCTTGGCAAGACGTTATTGTCTTTGTTCGGGCGTATCTGCTGCTCTGCATCATGGCGTCTCTGCTTGACAAGATGTTCTCCTCTTTGTTCGCGCGTCTCTCTTACGTCAGCATTGCAGTCGCCGAGCTCTGGAGTCATGCGCAACACACTTGTTGCTCCTCTCTCGCTTTCGCGTATGCGTACTAGAGCCCTCTTCCAAACACAGAAAAATGTTTGGCTGGGTAGCGTAGTGTAAGCTCTAACCGCATAAACATCGGCGGCAGTAGTGTAGTGTCACGGACGCTATTACGCTTATATCGAGCGGACTAGATAATGCTGTCGTGCATGGGGCAGAGAAGGTGGTCTATTTGTTTTGTTGGGAGTTCGAAACCCACTCGCGGCAGTGCTTTTGTGTCCTTTAATGTCGATTTTTGCGGACAGGCGTTATCCACATTTCTCGTATTCATGAGACAACCAACGCTTTCACTTAAAAAATAATACCAAAGCGGAAAACTTGTTGTTTGACGCTGCGAATCACCAATCATCCTGTTTTTCTCGGTCATCTCCAGCTAACTACATTGAATAGGACGGTTTATATGTTCGGCGTGAGGGACGGCGGTATCGCTGAGGAGTGAAAACCTTAATTAGAGCAAGTACCAAGTAGATCACTTTCTGAAGACTGGGGTATATAGGAGCCCTCAATATCTCATTTTGGAATACGTCTCTGTCTTTCAAAGAGGGTTCATGACTGTCAGATTACTTGTCCGTGGAAGAGGAAGTACATAATCTTGAACATCGTTTATCCTGTTTATCCTTTCCACGCCTTCGAAGACGAAAAGTTGGCTTTCTGCATATTCATCAGGCAGCTCTTTGGAAGATCGGGGCTCACGGGGCTCTGTTGAAGCAAAAATCACAGCATATTTGGGCGGCTCCATCTTCACGAAGGGTCATGATGATGAAACGTAACAGGTCTACCGGATACCACGTTGCAGAGAAAGAGAGACATAAGCAGCAAACGTGCAGAGTAGAATGACGGGGGAGGTTATTTATAACTTATTCTTTAGCCACAGCGCCAGTTTGGAACTAGAGTGAGAGGGGGTGGGGGTGGATACAAATAGGATGTGACATAAATGCAGATAAATGGCAAACAAAGACAAAATTGAAAAACGGAGCACAAGGTCATCCAGAAAAATAAGAAAGGAATTATAAACAACAACGCAGCACACATATCAACGCACAAGCAATGATACAAAATTTGCAATGTGTATTTTATGCACGCATACTGCTCAGAGATGAAATCAAAGTCGAGTAAACTGCGAAAAGCCACGAAACGCGAGGAATGACCGTCGCGCAGAGATAGCACTTTTTAATCTGTCGGTAAAATGATGTGACCTAACTCAAAGCAGGACAGAGGCTTCGTTTGATGAAAAAGCAGCAAAAGTGGCTGCTAAACGATTTATTGACAAATAGTTTTCAGAAAATAAGAGTTGCTGTATGCCTCCGTCTTGCATTTATGTTCAGGTCCTTTTTGGTGAGCGTGAAGGGGATGCTGGCCTCTATATTTAGTTGTACTATGCCCGCTCATGCGAGCTTTTCGCCTTCTTGGCGGGCGATAACATACGTTTACCTTACCATCAGATCTTTTATAGCTGGCGGGGCGTCACTGTGGCTTCTCTAATCGTTCCATTTATAGGTAATTCAACGGGTATGAATATGGGTAGAGTGCACATTGCGTGTTCGTTCTTGTGGTGATTTCTTTTTTTGCTGCCTTATATCACCTGATCCTCTCAATCCTTGTAGTAACGGTGTTTAGTATCCTCACGCACTTGACAACCCGCGAATGTTGGGGATTCAGGACATGTTACTGACATTTCTGCCAATTTTTTTATACATTTTACTGTCAAGGGGCTGTTTTGAGCACCTGCGTTCGCCATCCTTTTCACTGGCCACAGCCAAGACTGGTCGCAGGGTCTCAGAAAGTTTGAACATTTGCTTTCCACGACAAATGGCTAGGAGACAAGATATACCTTAAGAGTAGAAAAGCAAATTCCTTATGCTTCCGCTCCCGAAAAACATGCATCCGGAGCATCATAATGCTAGACGGGTGGCGAGAAGCAAGAAGATGAACGAATCTTATTCAAGAGAAGAAGGAGCCTTCTTCGTGGACGCTGCGGGGCCTATAGCGGGGATACCAACCATGTCAGTGGTGCACCAAATGTAGATCGTGCACGGGCTTTCAGTTCGTGACGCGGATACGCAGGCTATGGAGGAAGTGGTGATAGCCCTAGCCGCAACTCAGTCCGCATCGAAATACATAGTTACAGAATCCCAGGAAGCTTATAGAAACCGTATGCGTGGCAGAATAGCGCCGCTAGCCTGCAAAATTCTGAGTCAATGTAGGACTTCAGCTGCACAGGAGCTGACATGGGCACCAAGTCACCGGGGAGTTGAAGGAAACGAGCGCGCACACGCTTCGGCCCGAGCTTTTCTTCTCCGGAATCCTTCTACGTACTCCCTTGATGATTTAGGCTCCCGCTCTCCGTTAACATATTCAGAAATGTTGCAGCATTTGCGCCTTGAAAGGCAGACATTCCCGAAGCCCGCTAAGGGTCTTAGTAAATCAGAAGAGTGTCACCTTCGAAGGTTACAAACTATGTGATTTAATAATCCAGCAACATTTCACGCCATTGAGTCCGAATTCTTTTCGGCGCAGTGCAAATTTTGTGGCCAGAAGGCAAACTTTTACCATATAGTATGGGCTTGTCAACAAGATACCAGTCTTGACATAATAAATAAGCCAACGTCGGAAGGCTGGGAGGCGGCCCTGTCCAGCTCGGACCTCGAGGAACAACGAGCCCTTGTCGAAAGAGCACGCGCAGCGGCTTTTACCAACGGTGTCCCGGACTAGGGACCCGACCAGCCTTCCCTTAATCTCAGCCAATGTCAATAAATGTTTTATCCTCATCATCACTCCCCATTGATTGTAATGCTTCGTCCCTGAAAAGCAAGACTGCAAATATTTTTGAAAATGTCATTAGTAGCGCAGTTACAGCCACCGCAAACAGCCAATTCTGTCGCGTTTCTCTCATCCCGTTCCCTAGCAGAGGTTTTTCACCCTTTTCCGGGACCATCTAGCCTACCCTGGCCAAAGTGTATTTCCTTCTCCGCGTTTGGCGGGAGCCGTAGTGTCTGTAGGGAGACTCACACAGAACGGCTTCTGTGCAAGGACTCCACGCGCATTGCAACAAAATGGGAGAGAGAGACGCCTGGAGCGAGCGGCTCACACAATTTGTCTTTCGGGCACCCCTATGTGAGACATGCGTGCGAGCAGAGACCGTCTTCAGTATTGACGTCACCGTCTAGGATCGGCGGTCAGGCAAGAAAACACGGAAGCAGGTTTCCGAAGCGAAGCAAAGTTTTGATTTGTATTTTTGCTGCTTTTTCGGAACTAGCTACGCTGTAGTATTTAGCAGATACTATCTACGACAGCTCATCGAAGCATTTGGCTTTTTTATTTGAAAGGCCATATCTTGGGCAGTGACCCTTTAAAGGAAGAGTGTAAATGCCCCTTACAATTTCATGCCAAAGGAAGCGCTACGCAAGCCAGCATACAGTATTGCTACTCTAATTAAAGATGGACAGATAAATGGGAGTAGCAGTTGCACTGAGAGCAGGGGTAGATGAGGGAGCACTGGTTTCTCAAAATAATTAAAGCTGTAAATCAAGCGAAGTATATATTTGATGCAACGTATGAGTTTTCAAGTCAAACAGTAATGTCAGGTGTGATGCGGGCACGTATGATTCGACGTATGTATTGAGAAAAGACATAATTATTTCCCTCAATAGCTACGTGCGCTCCATTGAAATCTGAACTTGATCAAATATGTGCAGTAGGTACGTTCGCTAGGAGAAACTATCAGGTGCGTAGTTGTGATGGCTTATGATTTTTACCTTTCTGACATGCGTAGCTCTGCAGGACATTTAAAAGACGTTTTAAAGCTGACTGTATTCCTCTGAAAATGTTGGAATACGATCGCGCAGGTTTGTTAGACATGGCCTGATTAGAGGAGCTGCACTTTTTATAGGGCTGCTATTAGGCGCACATTCCTATTTTGCATCCCCGTAGTCGTCGGTCGTAGTCGTCGGCGTAAGCCATCACCTACCAAGCGTGCCGTGCAGTAGTAGTTATAAACGTCACCTAGAAGAGCCAACAGGCTGTTGACTGTACAGTCAGAAGTCCGTACTCCGCATTAGGGGAACGGAAGAGCAACAAAATGTGAAATGTGTCGAGTGGATTTTGGATAAGGCTCTGTGGCGAAAGCGAAGCAAGCATATAGGTAGGAAGCAGTGTGAAGAATTGGCTGGCTATTTCAGGTTTCAAAATGAGTGTTCTACTTGCGTTGATTAAGCGGAAATAGCTTTTCACAACACTGTGGAGACATTCAAGAAAAGATTTTGAGAAAAAAAAATAAATGGGCAAATGCGAAAGGCTGATGTTATTGCGAAATGTTCGCATAGTTCGCAATATTTGAACACCTCCAATAGAAACGCAGGAAATATTTATTTGCTATATCCTAGGTGAAAGCTGTTTTGCAGAGTTAGTTGCACTTCAGAAGTAATACAGAGGAGATAAATAATAATGAAATCAAACCTTTGAACCTCTGTGAAGCTCTAAATGATTCGCAGAAACGAAACGAGCTAAGCACTGCTAACAACGTTGAGCGCCTTCGTTAAGCCTCCAACGTACTATACCTTAACTCAATCGTTTTTTTTTTTTTTTTTTTTTTTGCAGAGTCAGATGCACCACAAACAATTTAAAAGATAACAGCAAGAAACGTTTGATAGTCCTAATGGCTCCGCAACAACAATGCTTGCAATGGTAAGAGAATTCAGCCATTTGTTCAAAATTTTAACCAGAGGACGGTGTATATGCTTGTTCTGGAAGTTACTGACACTGCATATAGACGCAAATATTGTACGGAAGTCATAATGCGATGGCACAGTTCGACCAATCATTTCATTTTACTTATTGTACCTTCAGGGCTTTCGCATTACAGAGGGGGTGGGAGCTGTGGAACAAAACAAAATCAAGTACAAGAGGAAGCGTGACCCTAAATGATATTATTGAAAGTAGTTCAAAACGAAGTTCAATCAACAAGAATGTAGTATACATGAGTCAGCAAAAAGCAACCAAACAAAACATTCAAAATAAATTCGCAAAACAACTTGAGATTATTTAGATGTCGCTCTGAAAATCGCTGGGTCGATGATGCAAGCAACTACCTGTGGAAGATGGGTGCACTTATTCCATGTTTTAGGAAGAGAGGAATTAGAGCAGGTCATTGTTCTACAGTGGGGAACAGCAACGTTTTGAATGTGGTCGACGCGAGGCGAGATGAAAGATGGCTCTTTTATGCAGGTAGCCTTCAAATGCTCGTTTTGGTAATATAGCTTGTGGAAAGGACAAATGCGTGAAAGTCTACGGTGAGTAGATAGTGATTGAAGCTTGAGGTTAGTTTTCATACGCGTAAAACTTGCTGCCCGATGATAATTTCCAACTATGAAATGGGCGCTCGATTCTGCACCGCCTCTAGTCAATTTATTAATGTGATATTACCGGGGTCCCAGATGGAGGATGCATACTCGAGTTGCGGACGGATAAGTGTAAAGTACAATAACATTTTCAATGAGGGTGGCGATGAAGAGAAATTTCTGCGGGCATCCCCAAGCATGCGGTCAGCCTTCGAAGTGATGTGTTTGATGTGCAAATTCCAAGAAAGATTATAAGGTATGTAATGCCAAGGTATTTGTAGGATGATACTGATTCGAGATGAGTACTTAATAGTCTGGAGATTGTTTGTTGATTACGAGTGACACGCATGCATTTGCATTAAATGTGTTTAATTCCATCTTCCATGATTGGCACCAGTCATATATTTGGTTTAAATCAGTTTAGAGGCATGCAATGTAATTCTGGTATTAAATACTCTATAAATTACGCAGTCGTCGGCAAACAAGCAGATATTATATTAGATGTTAGGAGGCAAATCATATATGTAGATCAAAAATAATAATGGCTCAAGAACCGATCCTTATGCACAGGGGCTGATTGTGAGTCGTGATTGTTTACACAGACGAGCTGAGTGCGGTTACTAAGAAAGACACGAATCCAATTGAGTATGTTAGGATCAAGGTTAAGTTGGCTCAGTTTAAAAGCAAAAGAGAATGACTAACTTTATCAAAAGCTTTTGAGAAATCTAAGAATAGGCAATCTGTTATGAATCCAGTCGTGAGAGACAGACATGAAGGTCATTAGTGAAGGTCGTTAACTGTGTTTCACACAAAGAGAGCTTGCGAAATCCATGCTTCTTTGGAGCAAAGAACTGGTTAGACTCTAAGAAATTAACAACGTGACCAAATATAATGTGCTCAAGAACTTTACATGGGACGGAAGTAAGTGAAATGAGACGATAATTACGTGGATCGTGAGTATCTCCAGATTTATGCATTGGAATCAGGTTTCAGGTAAGCCAGTCATAGCGAGAGATCTGATGCTCTGAGCTTTGCGTGAAGAGACATTGCAGTATATTAGAATGATACTTCACAGTATTTTTAAGGAATAAGGTGCTGACGTCATCGATGCAGTATGAAGATGACACTTTAAGTTGGTTAATAACACTCCGAGTTCCTTCTGACGAAATGACAATGGCACCGTTTGGTAAGAAGCGATATGCGTGCTGTGAAGGTAGCGCTGAAGGATGGATTTTCTCCAGCTCGGAGAAACCCTTGATGAAAGCGTCATTGAAAACAGTTGCGCACAGTGGGTCAGGAACTGGATCACCCAGTTCCGTAACTAGTATTATGGTGTTAATTCGGTCACCTTTTACTGTGTTCCAAAACTGTTTTGGATTATTTTTAAGCATAGCTGGGAGAGTCCGATTGAGGAAGGTAAACGTGGTTGACTTTAATGCATTTGAATAAGCTTTTGAAGCAAGTTTATACGCAGACCACCGGATAGCAAACTGCGTTTTGCGAGCTGCGCGGAATAGCCTTTTTTTTTTCTTATTGGAAAGACGGTTAAGATATCGGTTGTACCACGGAGCCGCAGAGCTAGTAAATACCCTCTTTAGAGGTATATGCTTCTTTATGAGCTCAAAGACGCTGTTTTTGAATAATCCTAATTACATGAACACTGCGGTCAAGATACGCAAACAAAAATAATCAAAAATGATGTTAATAGCATTTAAATCAGCCTTGCTGCAATCTTCGATGTGTTTGAAACACCTAAGCGAACGTGTTACTGGTGGAGAAAGAGTGAAGTGGATTATCTTGTGATCGCTTAGACCAGGTAATATGATAATAGGGGACACGATTTCTGGCGACGACGTAAGGACAAGATCAAGAAGGGATGACGTAGAGGGAGTGACACGTGTTGGTAGTTCAACAAGTTGCGACAGCCCGGAATCAGAACATAAGCGAAGGAAATTTTCATAATGCGAATATTACGAAACCAAGACTGATTTGTCTTGATTCCATTAAAGGTCTTTGTAGTTGAAATCCCCTAACAGAAAGACGGTCACACCCGGAAAGCGAACGGAGATTTGATTGAGGCAATCATGCAAATCATCACAGAAATTGGCTGGACTAAACGGTGGTCGATATCACACACCAAAAAATACTTTTTCTGAAAGATAACGTTATACGACACCCCACGATTTCTAAACTTGTTGTTAAAGTAACACAAAAGGTCTCGATTTCTTCATTACCAGCAAGTAAAACACCGCCGCTGTGCCTCTGAGATCTGACGCATCGGAATATGTTGTAATTATTTTCGCACAGAAAGAGTTCACTGTCTAATACCTTATCAGACAGCGATGTCTCTAAGAGTAATAATATCAGCTTTACAATCGGTTATCAGATCACACAACTCGTCTCTCTTGGGCAAGATACTGCTTATATTAG
Organism: Amblyomma maculatum; assembly: GCF_055883805.1. Taxonomy (NCBI): domain Eukaryota; kingdom Metazoa; phylum Arthropoda; class Arachnida; order Ixodida; family Ixodidae; genus Amblyomma; species Amblyomma maculatum. The sequence goes on along the minus strand of NC_139345.1, from coordinate 130,556,651 downwards.
TGAAGAAAACATTCTGGCCGGCGTCCTCAATAGTAGTACCGCCACCCTGGTGAATCCCTATTTTCTCACATCAGACAGAATACGACCAGAACGGAGCGTGCGCGGGGGCTCACAGTCGGCATTGTATAGTGCGGGCTCAACCTCAAATACATCCGTTTCCACATTATAGCTGTAGCATTTTCCATTGGCAATTACTTTGTTGTGCCGTAAATTGACTGATTGATCATACTGTTTGGCGTATTCAATTAACCGCTTCCTCGCCTTACATGTCGATGTGGAAAAATCTGCCCTTATAGACGGGTCCTTGTCCTTGAACACTCATCTCAGAGTAAACTAGCGTTTTTTTTTTTTTTTTTTTTGCCTCAAATTTTACCACGACTGGCCTGCTTTTGTTTTCTGTGAATCTACCGCTTCTATGTGCCCGAGAAATGCAGTCACTCGTTAACGAAAATTCTATTTTTTCGCTGATAAGACCAACAACTTTTTCTTCAGTTTGTTCATGAGTCTCAGAAGCGCTGTCAGGAAACCCAGAAAAGATAAGATTGCCACGTCGGGAACGATCTTCGCTGTCATCCAAACGAGCACGCAACGCGCGTGTTTCCATTTCTACACGTTCGACTGCTTTACGTGTATCATAAAGATCCCGCTTCTAGTTATCAATACCAGGCATTATATTTTCGACAGCTTCAAGACGCTTCCTTATGTCGGCAATGTCGCGTGTTGCCGTCCGTTGGTCTCGTTTCAACTCGGATAGATCGTTAGATATAGCAACCTGCGTTGCTTCCATGCAAATTTATCTTCCGCGTATTGCCTGCAGCATTTCACAAATGTTAGAGAGAGACTCCTCATCATAACTGGGGTTGCTCTCGATGTCGCCGAATATCAACAATAAAAGATCACTGAACGGCTGGATTCGTGCTCCGGGGCGTGGAAGCACAACTATACACCGGTCATCTGATTTAAAACATGCATATGAAGGTTGACCAACCCACACAAAGAACAAACACCAGCGTGAGGTCATTGCTGTCACTGTGCTTCCACGCCCACTGAAGAAAGCACTCGAGATGTTTGGCTTTATAGCTGTCGTCAGTGGCACACTCGGTATTGACGATGTCACTCAAGATGCCTTGATTGCAGTGAAAGCACCTTTGTGCGGCCACATCGTTGAAGCTGGTTATGCACTATATATGTAACATATATGTGAAACTGCCCCGAATTTTAAATGGCAAAAAACCACGCAAAAGAATTTCAAGAAACTGCTAGACGGAGAGAAGTCCGATTCAAACAAGCCCTATTTTGAATTATAATTTGGCTATACAGTTAAATCTGATATGGTAGAGCTCATAAATGAATATTGCGCTTAGCAAGTACCTCTGCGGTTTCTACATTTGGAGATGCAATCAACCTTATTTCAAGCTCTTGAACACATTCTATTGATTCACAGTCACAGTTGCGCGAAAAAATCTGTGAGCCTTTTTCAACCATGATGCCAAAATCACCTTTAATGAACGAAATCCTGAACGCATTTCTTTATCAATACGCCGAGTGCTAATCAAAGTATTTGATATATTGTAGGGGAAATCACTGTCAATAGCTCCCATTTATACCTAAGGATGTTAACGGAATACCTACACAGAAACCAGCTACCCAGCTCCTATTTCGGATCATCCAAGCCAATTCCGAAATCTGCACATGTGGAAAGTCCATCGAGCTCCCCACCTCACAATTAAGCTATACAGCGCACGATAAGGAAAGCCAAGCTGAGTTATCATTGCTGAATTTTGAAAACGCAATCGATCATTTACCATAATATTGTTGCTGATATTGAAAGTCATTCCCAACCGCGGCTTACGTGCATAGATTCACGGCATCCAGTCCATGAAGAAACAAGTTTTAAACTACAACCTGCACAAATCTTTGAACAAGAACCAATGTTGGGGCTAATTCTCTCTCTAGCCTTCATAGATATCCTTGACAATAATGCACACCTCAAGATCAAGGTCTCTACAGATGACTGCATCCTATTGTAGACTGTTCACAGCCGAAACGGCTATGCAGATTGAACCCAGATCCATCTACAGTAAAAGTATTGTATTCAAAACTAAAGATGATATTTAATTTCAAAGCGACTTTAGAAATGACTATAACGCGCTAAAGCCATCCTTTTACCCCCAGAGAATTATGTCCAAAGCTCAAAACTGTTCCCTAAGATAGGAATAGGAGTACTCAAGGGATTTGAATATTTAGACAACGGTACACACGCTGCTGAAACATTGGCTTGATGCTGACCTATTAAAATTTCGCCAACCTTTTCAGTGCAATAGTCTGATGTGAATCAACTGGCACTATAGACGGTAACGACGACCGGAGTCTCAAGGTAATTTTGATTTCCCTCGGCTGGATACGGTTCCAGGTTAAATGGTACTCGGTTGACGTCGAGTGCTACAGAATCCACAGCCAATCCCAATATGACCGCGGCGCCATTAAATGAAGTGAATATGGCTTCACATGCACGTATGTTTAGAGTTTCTTCTTGAAGGAAGAGAACTACTGCTTCACTGACGTCGCCGAAGTCACTTCGCACACCATCCAAGTGCTTGCACACTTGAAGATCTGTTGCAGATGCACGATACTTGACTGAAGTTGCCCTCGTCTTCTCGCCAAATAACGCAGTGCCCCAGCAAGAAGGAGAACTGTATCTACCGACCGATGGGTGCCTCAGAATTTTGAGCCCTGTCGTCCACATTGCACAACTGGCTACATGGTAGAGGCTTGGCGGTCTTCGGAACATCACGCGGCTGAAACATGCAGTGGCGTAGAAGACGAAGCGGGCAGGCTCTGCAGTGTCCTGGTGGCGGTACGTCACTCTACTTATCAGCCGATAGTGGAGATTGACAGAGGCCATACTATTTGATCCAGTGGCCGATTCATCGACCTCTCGCAGACGTGGGTTGCATGGCAGCAATTGAGAACGAATTTCGACGCCGGGCCACCGCTCTAAAAATACTAGTATGGCAAGGCCAGCAGCGTGTCGTTCTTGGATATCCCTTCGTTGGATAAGAATGGGACGCGATACGTGGACTTGAACGACGCTGGCTTCTTCCGGAAAGCACGAAGCTACACTCTCTGCATCGTAAACCGTTTCGGTGCAGAAAATGATCGCAGACGCCGGCTTACATCGTGCCCTTTGAGCGAGGTTGAGGCGCCACTGTAGTTCTTCGGTAAGTACCCTGTCCGAATACGGATAACCGAAGTCTCTCAGAAACAGAACGAAGAAGCCGAGCTTTTGGCTGAGCTTCTCGACGACAACTAGTTCCCAAATCTCGGAGTAGCGTGCGCAGCTGAAGAGGTCTTCGACGGGTAACCAGTCGAGAATGACGCGTACCACCGGTGTGCTGCGTAGCGCTTGCTCGGCCATGGTGCCCATCTTGTTAAGCTTACCGCCCTTCTTTTTCTTTTTGTCCCTTTGAAGCTTAGCGTATACCCGCATTGGGAAAATGACTAAGATATAGTGGCATATACATGGAAATTTGTACAGGTGATTATGACAAAAATATTAACGCTAGGCGGCAATTTTGAAAAAATGTAGTGGCGAGAAATGACAGAAGTGCGGTTGAAGTAAAATAACAAACACGATTTTCTGAAAAAAGAAAGGTGATCGCGAAGAAGTTTAAAAGAGGGAGCAGTAATGGACGATGAAGTGTCTTCCTGCTAAGGTGGCTGCATCGCTCCTCTGAACATTCTTGCCGTCCTTGTAAACACCTGCCCTGTCTTCAAAGAAGTGGATCCTCTACTTCCGAGGAAGCTCCAGACATCCTCTCGGCGTCAGGGTGCGAGACCTCCAGCGCATGGTTCCCTTGCATGATTGCAGCTAAGGTTGGCACGGAGGCTAGGCTTTGTGCTGCTGCTGCCACGCTGGCAGAGGTAGCTTCGCCGGAGTTGCTCGCTGGAACTCCTGCCCTGCCGTCGACACCTCAACCTGACCATGGGCCCCAGGTCTAGCTTAGTGCTCCCGGTTCATCCGCACTAGCGCCCATTCAGCCTTGCCAAAATGCACAACAGCCCGCAAGTGCTTTTCTCTGGGCGTAGCACGGCTATGTCCACCCAGTCACTACGCCGAGATGGACATCCAACTGTGCGACATGAGGAGACTGCTCTCCAATAGACTCATCGGCACCACCATCCGTGTCAACGAGCACCCGAGCCCCTCACAAGCTTTCTTCGGAAGATAACCAACCGAATTCGTCTTCGGAAAGTGATGGCTATCAAAGAAAGCACTCCTGTTTAACTATCGAAAGCTAGCTTGCGCCTACACCGAGATCGACATCTTATAAAGAGGCGAATAAATCTCTAGCCAACAAAAGCTTGACCGATATACCAAACAGGATCATCGAGGCCAACTTGGACGCGTGTCTCGGAACCAGAGGTTTTCGGGGCATCACGGCAAGGAAGAAGTCAAACACTATAGCTGTGTGGCTCCCGACACTCACGGCGGTGGAACGTATCCAGCCGCTTAGTTTTATTTCAGTCACAAGTGAGATCTCAGCGCCTGTGCAAGTGTATTCAGTTGAAGGCTCCGACATGCAGCGTTGCGTCATTTACAACGTCGACATAAACGAAGATCAAACAACCCTTCAATGTGAGCTGTACTGCCCCACGCACCGAGTCATACAGGTCCGACACATAGTAAAGGGGCGTTCCTGCATGACCACCTTGCAAGGCTCTCCGACACTCCCAGCCTGTCTGTACTATTACGGCTGCATATTAAGGCCGCTGCCGTATAAACCAAGTGTGGGTAACTGCTACAACCCTTTCCGAGCAGGGCACATGCGCAAATCTTGCCCTTTTGCTACTGCCGATAAAGGTGCGTCTGAAGGAAAAGTTGTGTACCGATGCGGCCTATGCAAATGGGACGACCACTAGATAACATCTCCTAATTGTTCGACAAAGCAAAAGGCAACGCAGAAAGCTCATCTTCGGAACACTAAGCGTTAGCCAATGGAGGACATGACACCGGTACAGACATCCAATTGCTTTGCAGCTCTCCAGTGGGATGATGACGAGTGGCCAGAGCTTCCTGAGCCCGCTTCGAATGCACCTACAGCTAAGACAAAGTCTAACAATACGGTGCTCAAGAAACGGCGTCGACAACAGCCAACACAGCAGCGTACTGATCTACTAGACGACGATATGGCTGTAGTGGAGGAGCAAATCAATTGTCTCTTAGCAGAAGTCTCTAAGCTCGGACAACACCGCGAAATGCTTACTCGACGTCGGCGAGCTGCAGAAGTAGCCGCCAAATCTAGCTATTGCCCAGCACCGCTGCCTTCATTCCGCGCAACAGTGCAATTTCCTGCCTTTTCCCAGTGTACCACAACGCCCAATGATAACTCTGCAACATCGCTGCTTCGCTATATGGTCAACCAGGTGTCCAACCTGACATGTGTAATACTGTAGCGCGTGGACTAGTACCCGAAAATGGCGAACTCCGGTCGTCCTGGTGTACTACAGTGGAGCTGTAGAGGCATTTCTACGAAGGTGGGCGAGCTCAAGACCCGACTGCGATTTAACAAGCTTCGGGTGTGGGCTATGTTAGTAAAGTAAAAGAACGCCTTGCCATTAATTCCGGGCTTCAGCTGCTACGTATCTCCTTCAATGACCGACCGTCTCGTGCAGACCGCTTCTCCCCCGGGAAATGTAGAATATATGAGGCGGCGGTATATGTGGAAACGCGTATTCCTCATGTGCGCCTTTCTCTCGAAAACTGGTGCACATCATATCAAGAGGTAGTAGCAGTTGTTGCGAAATTTCTGAAACGAACCGTTGTGCTTGTTTCATATTACGTTAGACCAGCTGGAGCATCCCCTTCCCGTATTAACCTTGGCTGGTTATTAGGTGTCCGTTTGCAATGCCCCGCGTGTCCAACTTAGTCGCAGACGACTTTAACGCCCCTCACCCGGACTGGGGGTATCCGACGGCAAGCCCTCGTGGTAGGCGTGTGCGTGACGCCTTCACTGATGCCCTGTTTGTTCTGCTTAATATCACTGGGACAGCAACACGGCCTGTGCGTCACATACGTAGTGCTGCCTATGCTCCAGACTTGACGTGATGGTTGGGCGCGGGACCTCCCTCATGGCACATGAAGCCAGACTGCTGGGGAAGGGATCACCACCCTATCATCATCTGTCTGCAACCCTCCCGTCTCCGCCCTTTACGCCGCAAATATTCTGTGATCAACTGGGACAGCTTTCGCTCATGTCTCGCCAGTTTGTCTTCACATTCGTCGTCACTACTTATTGACAGTATACAAAGAGCAATATACAGCGCTACGACAACCACCTCTATTGATGTAGGTCGACCGGCACCAGATCTCGGTCTGCTTAACTTGTGGGCAGCCCGCCGTCAAGCTGAGCTGGCTGCTACGCGAGACCCAACTTCGGGGCAGGCACGTACACGAATGAATTATCTTACTGCGAAGGCTAGGAGATATGAACGTGATCTCTCGCGACGCCAGTGGCATGCATGGTGTGAACGATTTTCTGATAAATCCTCGAATGCCTCACTCTGGCGAACATTTCATGCAATGAAACACGGTCGTCGTTCTACTGACACAGAAGCAACAGCATGCTTTGCGGCGAATCTGTCGCCGGGCGATTTCGCCAAAGCTGCTCGAAAAGTTATTAGTCAGCACCTAAAGCAAGTTCGGTGCAGACACCTTTCTTGAAAAGGGACAAGCATTCCAAGGGGTCCCAAAATGCGATATAATGCCTCCTTCAGCTGCAAATTTTAATTTAACAGATATCCCTGCAGACGCGTGGAAACTACAATCTGCTGCAGACGCAGATGGAATTGCGAGTCCCTTTTCGATGTCTGAGCTGCTGGCTGCAATTCACGATGCGAAACGGAAAACAACGCCCGGCTTGGACAAAATTCAGTACGAAGTTTACAAGAAACTCTGTACTGCGGCACTCCCTCAACTACTAGACACCATAAACAAAGTGTGGCTTAATGGTGTCGTACCCGATAGCTTAAAAACGGCTGTCGTGATCCCTATTCGCAAACCTGGGAAGCCGCCAACAGACCTCGCTAACTTACGACCAATCTCCTTAACATCAGCGCTTTGCAAGCTTTCAGAGAAAATGCTAGCCGTACGACTTTCTTGGTGGCTTGAACAGCACGGTTTTTCTCACCGTGCTCAAATTAAATTTCGTCCATACATAGGCACAAAGGACGAGTTGGCGGTCTTGGCATCAGCAGTTCTATCATCTATCCGCAGCAGTAATGTACGTACCAGATTAGCAATGGACGTTGAAAAGGCATATGAAAAAATCAGTCATGCTGCAATCCTGAATGCCATTGACATGCTTCATCTCCCTCCTGAGAGTACGCACTTTTGTCGCATCATTTTTGGACGGAAGAAAATTTGCAATACGCCTCAGTGGTGATAGTTGGTTCATTCGTTTCACTACGTGGCGTGCTCCAGGGATCCGTATTGTCTCCGACGTTATTCAATATTACTTTCATCCCATTGGCGTGGCGCTTACATGATATCCTTGAAATCAAGTTTTTGCATTACGCAGATAATATCACGGTATGAAGCACTCACCATGAGCTTCTCACTGAAGAGGCCGCCTTTCAGTCAGCATTAGACGTAACCTCTGATTACGCATCCTCCATTGGCCTTCAACTTTCTGTGTGTAAAACTACATGTACATCGGTCGCCAACCGCAGGGGACGCCGTAAACTTACCTGAAATCCAATTCGTCTCTCACTATCAGGCACCCCATTACAAGAAAGTTCCAGCTTGAAAATTGTGGTCTTAACATTTCACGAATCAGGATCAGCGACTGCTTGGCTTTCTCAGGCAAAAAAGCAAGCACTTCAAACTATGAGTTCGGTAAGAAGAATGGCACCTAAAACGGGTGGCGCTAGCTCGTCTGTTGCACGCCAGTTAGTGAGGGCGACTCTGCAGCCACGTGTTGTTTATCAGGCTGAGTTCCAGCATCTTACAAGAGCACAATAGGATCGCCTTGAAGCCGTAAACCGAGAAGCTATGAGGACCATAACATGCCTTCTACGACTCACACCTGTCGTAGCGTTACAGGAAAATGCGCAGCTCAACACCATCGATGAACTGGTGCAGCAGCGCCGTGATGCTCGCAGACTGAAGGCCATTTTGTCACATTCCACGTACGCATTGAGGGCGTATACAGCGTTACACATTCTTCTTCAGCTACCTGCACCAGTTCTCCCTCCCTGGAAATTTGCACAGTTAGGAGATAAGTCAACTGATATTCGCAGAGCAACGTCTGCCGACTCGGCATTATTGCTTCTCCAGAGCTTTGAAGAGAAAGATACTCACCTGCCTCAAGATTTTATTGTAATGTATGTGGATGGAAGCCTGCAAGATTGTGAAGCCAAAACAGCAATCTACTGTCCACGGAAAGCTAGCCTGAATCAGACCACTACGTTTCAGCTTTCGGAACTACTTACATCTTTCCGCGCTGAGCTCGTGGCAGTTCAGGAGGCGCTCTGCTCCATAGTTTCCACAACTATGTTTCGTGCAGCCCACGTTGTCATCCGCACGGACACACTTCAAGCAGTATGTTTGCTCCGACGTATCAGCCGCTGCCCTAAAATTGCCAAGACATCCACCAGCTTGCGGCGCGCATCCCACAGTCAATACGCATTCAGTGGGCCCCACGGGACCTGCTGCCTTCCCAAAGTCAAGCATATTTAGCGACCCGCCTCGTGAAACAAGACGCATCAATCCCACCACTCCTTGAAGTGGACGACGCTACCCTTCTTTTACCAAGAAAGAAACACCTCTGGTGCCACAGACGTGCACTTATCCCTCCGTGTACGGTATCCGTTCCCCACGGTCTCGCCCGTGCAGAGGAGGTTGCGCTTAGTAGGATCCGGGTCGGTGTTGCCCTCACATCAGCTGTCACTAGGACGTGGTCATACTTCCGACACTTATATCCTGCCCAGGGTGCCCGAACTGTAAAAACGAAGATGTTGAGGCCGACATACACCACTTGCTATGGGACTGCCCAGCACTGAAACCAACACGAATCCGGCAGCTGAGGATAGCTAACCTTTCAGCAACCAATCCTGCCTCATATGTCGCTTGGACGCAGGGACCTCATCATTCGCTCACTCCTGGACTTCATAAAATCAGCCAACCTTTTTCCATTCATTTATATATTTATTCATCTTTCATCTCATAGCCTACAGATGCCCTGAGGCAATAAATATCGATTACAAAAATGCCAATGAGTTGGTGTCATGTAATTATGAGACTACTACAAATGAAGCCTAGTACCAATATTTGGCCCTCACACCGTATGATAGTCACACTCGTAGAGGCAAGAGGAGGCCTAATCCAGAGAGAGCGACCTCCAAGTATATCGATATCTGAAGTGTTAACTTACGGCAGCAGAGGAGAAAGTGCTCCATAGGTTCCAACTTCCACGTATGAGACATTAGTTTGACGGTGTGCACCTATATCTGCTTAAATATAGTCAAACTGGGAATTCTAATCCGCAACAATGCCATTGATACCTCACAAAACCTGGTTTTACATGAACGTGTTGCGAATATATGCTAGGGGCTAATAACCAGAGGTAGAATACATGCGGTTTTTTTTTCTTTCAATATCGCTCTAAAATTGCCCCGACGTGAATAAACGCTTCTTTTTCTTCTGTATGGGAATGTGTTTATCTGGTGCTGTTGCCACGCGGAGCCGCTGCATCGTTTAACATCCACACGTACCGTCTGTTGCAGAAGTTTGCAGCCCAACGAGCCGGGCGGAGGAGCAGTATCGCTTCCGAGAGGCGGCGCTGCCTGGTGACGCAGTATTAAAGAGTGAGGAGGCTTGTTCTCTTCCCCTCATCTGGCGGTTGAGAGCAAATATGTGCGATATCAACCACGGGATGAGGGGAAGATAACAAGCCTCCTCACTCTTTATAGCTGCGTCACCAGGCCGCGCCGGCGGGCGCAGCGCTGCCTCTCGGGTGCGATACTGCTCCTTCGCCCGGCTCGTTGGGTTGCAAACTTCTGCAACAGACGGTACATTAGCTGCGATAAAAATGATTTTTTTTTATTTGGACTATAGGGATTCATGAATCAATAAGACCAGCTTGCTTAGGAAGTCGATAAACACATGTCTCTTAGCCAACCATGTGAAGATCAAACTGCGTACTGCAGTCGTTGCCGTGGGCGCTATTTTCCCTGCGAAGGTCAGTAACACTCCAGACATGTATCTTTTCTAAAATGACAGGAATCGAGGGAGAATAATTTTAAGGCAGGTTAGGTTATGGTGCTTCCTGCGCAGCGCATATCAAGACCAGAGAAATGTAGTCATAAATGAAAAGATATATTTAGCTTGGAATGCGCGCCCTGCTAGGACTAATTCACCAATCCTACTGGCAAGATGTACCTTGGTAGACACATGCATTAAATAAGCAAATGAATCTACCTTCACAATTGTGTGACGCACGCGCTATTTTAGCATTCAAATTTTCCAGTTTGACTAATGTCAGGCAATTATTTCAATGCAAACCTGGTGGGAAAACCTGATGTTTCAGGTGCATTACAATAGTGGCGTTTTTTAACCACACAAAAAGCTTTTTCAGCGAAAAAAAAGCGAGATGAAGGACCGGTTTCCCGGGGCTACTTCTATCATTTCCATGAACGTTGAACCAAATCATTCGATTGAAACTGCGTCCAAGAAACATCAAAAAGCGTGGCTTCTAAATTCTTTGTGATTGAATTGCGGCCGACACCTCGTACTGGGTGGTTCTAATTTGTGTAATATATTCGTCAGCTGATGGAAGATGTATATTTTTGCTTTGTTCATGAGAAACATACAAGCCTCCGAAAATCTACGGCCTCTCTGCTAGCACAGACTTGGTGTAATGAAAGGAATCACAGGAACAGCATAGGCTTCAAGGGTTCCAAATTCTTATATTTGGCCGCATCGGTGTATTAGCCTGGTGTTCTTGTTGCTACGGGATGCCACCGAAGACAGTATTTAAGCAAGAAATTATTTTAGCGCTGCTTTGACGTGCCACCAGGGAGCCCACAGCAGCAAAGCGAAGAACATAAAGTTGAACTGAATTGAAAAATTTGTGGCCCTTGAACTCTGGTAAATTCATGCGAAAAACGTGGTAGAGGGTCCCGGCTCAATCGCTATCCTGGAGTGAACGGAGGAGCCAAGCAAATCGCAGTGCCTTCACTTTGAAACTGAGCGTAAGTGCAGCCGTCATTCGGTACATCGACTAGGAGTGGCAATCAGCAGCAGACAAGAACACTTATAGGTATGGGGTCAGCTCAAGCCATGAAACACTGGGGAAAGTGAATGTCCATCATGGTGGAGTATGCACACCAACAAAACTTTGCTTGAGTGACTGTTGCGGTCCATACCCAGACTATTTACTGTTAAATGCTTTCCCGAGTGATTTTATTTCGTTGGCTGTAATCGACACAGAACCAAATAGAGCCGTCCTTGTTAACCAAGACGACAAATGAAGTCCAAGGGCTTGTGCATAGCCGAGTCGCACGTCGAGGTAACATATTCTCGATCTCCTCGTTTATGACCCGATGCTCGATAGGGGAATTACTTAAACTAATTACTGCAATGGAGAGTGAGTACCAACGTCTACCGCAGGCCAAGTTTGCTGGACGTCGAAATCGGAGGAATAAAACTTTTCTTCAATGTAAGAAGCTGGAAGTTGTTAAGCAGGATGCACGCGGCCAATAGTTATTGCGAAAAGAATGAAGTGACGAAGTACGAAGAGCAAGGCTTAGAAGAGACGCTTAGAAAGCTTAAGACGTCTTAAGACGTGGACGTGATTGAAGCGTGCTTGCTCTTCGACGCTGCAGCTACGTCGATTTCTGATCTGCCTGTCCTGGAAGTCCTCAAGGTGTTCGGTGCCTGAGCTTCTTCGTGGTGAGGCCTTTCCACGTTCAGGGGGGTTTTGATCAGGGTTCAGGCTAGCTTTATAGGATTTGGTAATGTAAAGGTGTCATTACCTTGCGCACAGGCATGTCTTTCACCTCCCCGGGAGGGGGCTCGGCAGATTGGTTCGCCAGCCTGCCGAATGAAAGCTTGCCTCTGGAATCATTTGAAAAAAATGGCGTCGATGTGATTCCTGTCGCACTCATACCGATAGGCGATGGAATGCTGAAAATGAAAAATCCGAAAGCTATTCAGCAGCAACTCAAAAGTCTGACGGATCACTACCTTGATATCTCTGAGGTGCGACCTTTCGGGAGAAGAGGTATAGTTTGCAAATCTGCAAACATTAATTGTGTGTCAGATCTGCTACGCTGCAGTTCTTTTACATCGATTCCTGTAAAAGCTTTTATTCCTGAACAGCTGGCTTGCACTAAGGGTATTGTGCGTGGAGTGGATCCTGCATCTACTGCTCAAGAAATTTTGGAGGAATTTCAGGACGCAGGAGCTGGTGTTCTTTCAGTGTATCGCTGCTCTCGCATAGTGGCCGGGGTGCGTGTTGCTACAGAGTCAGTTATAACAACCTTTGCCGGTCTCATGTGTCCATCTGAGTTAAAAATTTGGCCAATTATTTATCGCATTGACCCGCTACGTCCTCGCCCCCTTCAATGTACCAACTGTTGGCGATTTGGACACAGTGGACGAGCGTGTAAGTCTGCGACAAGATGCAGGGTGTGTGGGGAAGGACACTCTTCTAATAGCTGTACCGCTGCAAGACCTAGCTGTTGTCTGTGCAGTAACGAGCACTCGGCTGATGACCCCAGTTGTGAGAAACGATCTCAGGAGCAAGCGTTACTAGAATTAATTCAAGAGAATCGTTGCTCTCGAGCAGATGCTTATGCCCTTCTTGATCGAAAAAGGCACACTTATGCCAACTGTGTGCGCCCTTCTACTCCAGACTTTGAGACCACGTTGTCTACCGCAATTGTGAAAACGGTTGAAAAAGCCCTTTCTGTCGTGGTTGACCGTATGCTTACCAGCTTTACTGAAGCTTTGTCTAGTATTGTTGGTAGCCAGTCACTTTGCCCACCTCAACCTGTGCTGACTCCAGCATCTATTTCATCTCAAACCTGTACTGAAAGTTCAAATGCAGATTCTCCTCTAGCGCTGGCTCAAGTGCACCCAATCGACAGTGTCCCTGTAGGCATTTCTCGCAAAAGTTTTTGCTCTAATGATGTTGAAATGGCATGCCCTACTCAAAAGCGCCGTGCTTCTAGCTCACCCTCTAAGTCCTCCATTTCTCAGACCAAAACTAAAAAAGGACCTTCCAAAGTTTCACAGCAAACCGATGTGTTAAAAGAGGCTATTGCGGCCTCAATTTTAGATAAGTAATCATGGCAGGTGTACAAGTTCTGCAGTGGAATTGTCGCTCTATTATATCTTCACTTCCAGATTTATATCTTCTCCTTTCAACAGATAAGCCAGACATAGTGCTTTTGCAAGAAACTTGGCTCTCCCCCGCAGTCATTTACCTTAAAGAAATATCATGTTTTCCGCGCTGATCGTGTAAACGGTAGGGGCGGTGGTTTATTAACTTTGATATCGTCAAAATTATGTCACCGGGCAAAAATAAGCAAAACAGTAATGAATCCTGAGTGTGAGATTTTGGCTGTAGATGTCACATTGCCGCATTGTGGCCCTGTCACAGTCGCTAACGTCTACTGCTCCACAGGTGTACGTAGCACAGACTATTTTGACAGATTGCTTACAAATTCTAATAGGGTAGCTATTGCAGGTGATTTTAACTCGCACCATACTCTTTCGGATAACTACTCCGACGCATGTGGACAGCTGTTATGGACGTGGATGTCGGCAAATGCTGTGCGCTGCTGCAATTCTCGGGCTATAACCTTCATGCGCAGAAATTCACAATCTGTCGTCGATTTATCCCTGGCAGCAGGTGGGATAGGTATAGGAGGATGGTCCACAGTAGATAGTGGTACGTCTAGCGACCACTTTCCAATAACATTTACCATCATGATGAGCACAACACGAGATAGAACTTTGGACCGTAAACTAGTAAACAACGCCAAATATGCAGCTTCGCTACGCTCCTCCCTCAAATCAAACCTTTGTTCATGTAGGATCGACAAAGCACAAAAGGTACTTTCCTCAATTGCGAATGCTACTGTAGATTCCCAGTTCACTGTGCGGTCTACAGTAAACAATAAGTCGCCATCCCCATGGTGGAATGACGCGTGTGAGAAAGCCTTCCGCCGTAGAAAAGCAGCATGGAAAAGCCTCTCTTATAACCAGAGCCCAGTAAACTGGATGAACTACAAATTTTGTTCGGCGTCATTCAAAAGAGCCATAGCGCAGGCAAAGGACGAGTACAACGAAAATTTAAATACTTATTTGTCAAACCCTAAGCACAGGAAGGCTTCGTATCATTTCATGGAACGAAATAGAAACTCGCACCTTTCACAGTCATTAAGTTCAGTAGTGTTGTCCCCACAGGAGGCAAAGGATGAGTTAGAACAAATTGCGCAAGGACTAGCATTACGTTTCCAGGAGCAGTGCAGAGTTCCCTTGCACGCTCCCATTTCCTGCTCAGAGTATGTTGAGGTTGATAGGTCAGAACTACTATCTGTGATTTCTTCCATGAGAAACTCGGCTCCAGGTTGGGACGGGGTTACGGTAGGTATGGTCAAAATTTTAGCAAATGATTTCACTCAGGATCTCCTGGATCTGGTTAATGAATCATTAGAATCTGCATGGCTGCCTCACGTCTGGAAAGTGGCGAAAATTATATTGCTCTTGAAAGACCCTGGTAAAAGATTTCATGTTGAAAACATTCGGCCGATAGCTTTGACTTCGAATCTAGTAAAATTAATAGAAAGAATTGTGCATGGCCGCCTCTCAAAGCATATCTCAGAGGTTAATGCTTTGAGTTCTTCCCAGATTGGCTTCCGCAATGGATGCTCAATATGGTCTGCACATGTAGATTTAGAAAGTAGGATTCGCCTTGCAATGTACAACAAGGAGGTATCAGCGTTAGTGACGCTCGATATTGCTAAGGCCTATGACAGCATTGAACATTCCATTCTACTAAACAAGTTGTCATTATTACGTCCTCAGTTCTACATTTATGCGTGGATCAGGGAATTTTTGAAAGGACGAGAATTTTTTTGCACTGATGGCACATTAACCTCAGACACCTATGCACAGACAAGAGGGGTGCCTCAGGGTTCTGTGCTCTCCCCACTCCTTTTTAATATATTAATGTGCGATATTCCGGTTCATCCTGATGTCACTGTATATGTATATGCAGATGACATAGCATTCTTCGCCTCGGCAAAAGATATTCATGACCTATATCGTTCACTACAGGCTTACCTAAATGCACTTGAGGTCTGGTTTGACAAAATTAAATTGGTTTTAAATGTGTCCAAAAGTAGTGTGCTAGTTTTTAAAACCGTAACCCCCTTATATGTTTCGTTAAACTACCGCTCAGATGTCATACCTCAAGTGGAATCTGTGCGGTATTTAGGCATTACGTATGATGCTACTATGGATTGGAGGCTTCACATCAAGTCTAATGTTCGGAAAGGTGAACGTGCCCTTGGTAGGCTGACACGGCTAAGTAACAGGAAATTTGGTATGCGTCGAGATACTCTTCTACTTTTGTACAAAGCCTATGTGAGACCGATTCTGGAATTCGGCTGCATTCTTTTTTCTGGGTGTCCAAAATATAAGCTGCATCCTTTGCTGCTTTTAGAAAGACGGGCGCTGCGCCTCTGCCTAGGGCTTCCACAGTCAGTCTCTACCACTGTTCTGTACTTGGAGGCCCGCATTCCGGACCTTAACTCCCGTTTCCACCTTCTAACTGTCAGATCATTCTTGCGATCATTTGAGACTACTCCCGGTGTGGATATACCTATTTTTGTGTCAAACCCCGTCCTCTTTCTCACTCACCAGTGGCCAAGGGTCTGCAAGCCCCAGGTTGTTTATACGCAGAGCATTTTAACAAACTTTGGTGTGGACCTTGCTTCTATATGTCCTATTGGTTGCTCAACGTCCTTTGTGGATATAAATTATGATTCTATATTTCCATCTAATGTCAAGCACTTGCCCTCAAATTTAATATCCAGTCTCCTATGTGAACACCTTGAAAAGTTCCCTGATCACGCTGTAATTGCCACTGATGCGTCTGTGATTGCGCACAAAGCTGCGATTGGAATTTTTTCGGAGTCTCTTTCCTGGAGTTTTTCGGTGCGTGTCCCGGATTACACACCGATATTTCTAGCAGAGTGTATGGGAATTGGGCTAGCGCTACTAAAAGTTCCCTGCAGTCAATCAAAAATAATTTTTCTATCAGACTCTCTTTCTGTTTTGTTGTCACTGGAGTCAGCACGGGATGCTCAGTTGAGCCGCTCACTAAAGTATTTCATACCGGGGTGGGTGAAAGAAATACGCTTCATCTGGGTCCCCGGACACAGCGGTATTTTTCATAACGAAACGGCAGATTTCCTGGCTAAATCAGCTCTTGATGCATCTGTTTCTTGTACCATTCCTAATATCACCATTTTTGGAATGTCCCGTTTCCAGCGATATCAATACCTAGCCGCTACATGCAATGATTCTTTGCTATCTACAGCCGAATACCAGCATCTCATATACTCATGGAAAGTTCGAGCATGTAAATCACGGCAGTGTGAGGTTACGATGACTCTTCTGAGATGCAGGATTCCTCGCTTAAATCTTTATTTATGTAGATGCGGGATCATCCCCACAAACCTTTGTGAGGCTTGCGGTGAAATTGAAAATATCGATCACTTCCTTCTCGCTTGCCGAAGGTTTTCACATCAGAGGAGGCTGCATTTAGAAACTCCAATTGCGCGCTTGGGATTTATGTTATCGGTCCCGCTTCTACTCTCCTTCGGTGCGAGTGCGAAAGGATTTGCGTTGCCTCAAATTTGTCAGTACTTACATAACTACATAGCAGCTACGGACAGATTCCCCTGCTAATTGCATTCAAAATTTACACAACTACAAATTTTTGCATCATATTTTTTCATTCAATAACTTTTGTGATCTTAAACCTTTTGTTTTTGTTTAGTTGTCAATTACTTTATTACACTAATTCAGTTTGTGTAGGACATTTGGCAGTCCACACTGAACCCTGGCCAATCCCCCTTCGTGGGTATGTGCCAAATATCAAGGAAGAAGAAGAAGAAGAAGCAAGGCGATATGAGGATATTAAACGCACGTTCATCCTATATAGAGAAAAAGGGCGTATAAAATCGGAGTGAATTGGGTTAGCTCATTCAATGCAGATAGAAGCAAGCAAGGTAGAATAAGACGAAAACGAATTAGACGCACTCATCTGGCTTACAAAGCGGTGATCAGTTAGCCCAGAAAATGGCAGGGAGGAGAATAGCGTGAAACAAAAAGGTCGGTTGAGGTAAACAGGACAACAGAACCGGGTACAAAGTTGCAAGGCAAAGGGGCAATGCCAGAATAATGGGGGCAGATCAGTGTCTTCGATTACTCATAGGTTACCACAGAAAGGCGTCATGGTGTCGAGATCCATGTCAGGCAACGCAAACACCTCAACCTCGGCCCGTACGCAGTCGACAATAGCGTTGTGGTGAGACCGCGAACTCCCAAAGTGCAATGATGTCATAGATGCAAGACAGCAGTGCAACAAACCCAACAGTGTACAGACTGTCCTGGAGGCAAACACCAGCTGTACGTACCACTAGCAGCCTGACTTGGGGCGCTGTCAAAATTACAAAGAGGAACGCCAGGAAACGTACTAGTCACTTCACCCAGTCTACGGCAAAGACGGACAGTGATAAGGAAATGGCGACAGCATCAACAATGGTTTGTGCGGCAATAGTTTCGACGGAAATTGAAATCACTTTGCCAGGCGACACAGTGGGATTTCCACAAGTCCTCCTCCAAAACTAAGAATTTGCCTTGGTTTAGCTTGAGGCTAAACCTGGAGGTACGCGAGAGCTATTTACATGGCTACTCTTAGGTTCGTCTCGACAATAAAGACATGGCTTTTGCACATAGTAGTTTACTCTATGGTTTCAACTTTGCTTATGCGATAGGGGGCACTTCTGACCATTAAAGTGCGATGAGGCGATAGCGTCTGTTGCGCGATGGTCTGAAGCCCTCCACTGCGGCACCTCATTGTCTTTGTTTTCACTCCCACCTTCGCGATGACGCGATAGTGTAAGCTACCAGCCAACATATAAAGCCCCGCTTTAACGGAGCTGTATAAACGTGCCTGCATGGCCAAGAAATAACGTGAATGCAAGGGTTTTGGCAGGCTGATTGTGATGTCACCCTCGCATATGAAAGGAGAGGCCCGAGTTGGCAGCTCCTGACAACCGTAATATCAGGAAGCCCTACGTCCAGTTAGTGCTGGGTCATAACAACTGCCAACTACCGCCTCCCACGACTTCTTCTTCTTCGCTCTTCGAACAGGCACCGGACAGGCACGTCGAAATGGCGAGAATGCGGCCAATTGAGCTCTCGCTACAAAAGAAGCGAAGTTCCTGCCACGCAAGTTTGACTAATGAGTTTTCGCCGGTGCATAACAGGAACCGTGGAATGGAGTTGAAAGCGAGCGTCGACGAGGTGATGGAGATCGGCCTATGATGTAGAGGTTAGAGGCTTGCGTTCGCAGTTGTGAGCCGGGCACTTGGTAAAAATACAGACTACCATACTGAGCAGCGTATATGTGCCGCTGGCGGAGGATAACTAGGCGATAACGGGTGACGTCAACAGTGGCAAGCAAGATTGTCGAGGATGCTGCAGGCGACGCACACACGGCGGTTGTCTGGGATGCGCCAGCGGTTTATGGCTGGGACTAATGGCGAAATAGGTGCTAAGGCAGGCGTGGGGTATGCTAGTAGGTATGATAGAAAACCGCACTAAGACTAGAAGGCTGCTTTCTTATACTCGAGTATCTGGAAGCATGTCAAAATCGTCTGTGTTCCGGGATAAGCGTAATAGCTTAAGAGTTGCACCAGTCAATGCTTTGGTTCGCACATACTGCGGATATATTTTGCCACGATAACCCCTGCCGCGGAGATGCTGTGGTTAGGGCGCTCCATTACTGTGCCCAATGACACGTGATGGAATCCCGGAAGCAACGGCTGCTTTTCAATTGAGGTGAACATCTATGCCGTCGTATGCTTAGCGATATCACTGAAAGGTAAAGAAACCCAAGCGGTTGAAAGTTCCACAGCTTTCACTACAGCGCCCCCCAAGCCTCAGTTCCTTTGGGACGTTAAACTACGCAAACCAACCAACCATTTTGCAGCACAAATTGCGCACTGGTGCGTAGAATAGATCTGTGATTGCTCATTTTATCTACTGATAATCCTTATATAGGTAGTTTTGA
Organism: Amblyomma maculatum; assembly: GCF_055883805.1. Lineage (NCBI taxonomy): Eukaryota > Metazoa > Arthropoda > Arachnida > Ixodida > Ixodidae > Amblyomma > Amblyomma maculatum. Next base: position 130,537,272 of record NC_139345.1, on the reverse strand, counting down.
AGCTTTTTGGTGCGTGTCGCTTTTGTCACTTATCCGTTTTATATCTGCAGCTGGATAACATTCACACGAAGTCCAAGGAAAACGTAAAGTTTGATTTTAAATGAGGGAGCCGCTAAAGATGAGAGAGCGCTGGATTTGGGAAATAATTCTTTTTTTACGGCTCCACTGTTGTTTAGACAAAAAGGTCATTGGCACCTGCAACACGCACAGACTTACCAACTGCTTTGTTATTTCTCTAGGAATCAAGGCAGAAGAACACAAGCATAAAAACTGCTTGCATGCTGCAAAGTAAATAGTCATCATGCCCTATAGTGTATAAATTACCGCTTCAACGCAAAAGGTAATGCCTTTTTGGATAAAATAAACTAAGGGGGTGCCAAATGAACTTTTTTCGAGAATAAAAAAAAGGCAGAAAGTGATGTCTTTTTTTTTACGTTACTCAACCCAACATAAAACACGTCATGGTAGAACTGGACCCTCTGGCTATACTGAAAATTGTTCTTAATCACTCTTCTGTAACTTAAGAGCGTAATTGTCCCAGCTAGATTTAAATTAAATATGTGAGCTTCTAGTTTTTCTTATTGATCGATGAGCTCATATAACGGTCGGAGAGGTGAGTGTGCGGTTTACGTACAGCGTACATCACATAAACCTGTTCCTACACGAAACAAAACAGACCAACTAACATGATTGACCCAATATAAAAGCAAGGCCGGTTAGTGCGCCCTTTAGCCTAATCGAACATCGTCCATTACGACAAAAAAATGCTAGTTAATTTGTTTGCACGCAATATAATGTGTCGATTTTCATTCTCTGGCAGTACTGCATCGCACTGATATTTAGCTGTCTACATAGTACCGCAACCGTGAAACGAGAGCTTTAAAAAAATGGTGAAAAGGAGAATGTCAATAGTGGGATTTCAAACGACGCGCGGAAGACCGGACTGCGACCTGAACGCAGCGCCTTAGACCACTCAGCCATCATGACAGACATTTTTTTTTAAACAAGTATTTATTACACTCGGTTATATACAGAATGGGCTATGTACACAGACTATTTACACAACCCTCATCCGTTGCTGAGCTGCACAACAGAAAACACAACTAAAATACAGGCAAAGATAGACACCGTGTCATCAAGCGAAACCATTCAAGTTTAAAGTCATTTTCTTCGAGATGTCTCGTTGCAGCATTATTTTGACAACATAGATTCAACGGGGAAGAACAGGCTCGTTGTGGCGAACCAAGCTTCAACCATTCAAGTTTAAAGTCATTTTCTTCGAGATGTCTCGTTGCAGCATTATTTTGACAACATAGATTCAACGGGGAAGAACAGGCTCGTTGTTGCGAACCAAGCTATGAAGTCAAACAATGAAAAACATCTGATATGGTTCGTAACCAGATTGTGCAAGACCAAGATACCATCCTCTATGAATTTTGAACAAAGTTTTTGCTTATGGTTCTTTGCAGCACGCCCCAAAAGAGAGCGGCGCCTTTTCAGTTAATGAAACAGTGCTAAAATAATTCAGGCACATCACACAGACGGAAGTGTACAGAAGATACAAAAATATTTTACCCATGCAGCCATGTGTTAACAGGTATAGCATCGTTGTGTAATTCAAAGGAAAATGTTTTTTGTGCAAGGAGAAATCGGCATTTTGCGCACCTATTTTAGCACATCATGACCCTTAAGACCACACTATAAGGGACGATACAAGGGTGGCGGAAAAAGCATTATCAATTCCTTCTATAGACTCTTGCGCTAAACAGAATATAAGTACTCATTCGAGAACCGTACTGTAAAAACCCGCACTGAAGCATGAACTTCCTGCATAAGTCTTAGTGAATGTGGGCGGTTAGTAAAATCTGAAGAAACCACTAAGTTGGGAAGCAAATTCATGAAATTAACTTGCAGAAATGCTCTAATAATCGGATGTGAACAACCACGAAAGAAGAAGAAACGGGCAACTAACTTCCTCGTATACAGGTGTACTAAGCTGAGCCTCCCTGCACAAACAGGTCTGAATAAGTTATCACGTCGAATCGGTTAAAAATGTGATGACCAAATAAACGTCGCAAATATTCGGTGAAAACATTGGATGTAATGTGTACGAAACTGGAAGATAGGAAGCATGCAACAAATTTTTCTCACCAGAAACATGTTTCAGGCCATAGCCCGGCCGAAGATTGAAAGCCGATAGGGGACAAATGTATTAGCATAATGTTAGACGACTGGAACTAGCGTTTTCCAATAATGTACACTAGAATTAATTGAATGCAGTAGAACGCCCAGATATTTAGGGGGCACACATGACCATTCCAGTCCTGCATATAGGGCAGGTTTTGAGCCCCATGAACCAAGCCAAAGGCCAGTACTCTTGGAGGGATTCATCTGAGCACCAGAAACGATTTCAAACTGTTCTATGATGAATATAACGTTTTCTATGTTTGGTTTATCAATGCAGAAAAACCCAAGATCATCCGCATATGCAAGCACTGTAACCTAGTTTTCAAGAAGAGGGAAGTCATGGAAACTACTGTCACGTAAAACACTCAAAGTACCTTAAGGTAAAGTGCTAAAAGCAGTGGAGATACCGGACAGCCTTGCTTCACAGAACAGTTGATTGGTACAGGCCTTGAGAGGCGGCCACTTACAATCAGGTGAGTCGAACAATTCCTATAGCAAAGTTGCACCCATTTAGTGCTACAGAACCAACATTCGCTCGCTCTAGGAGAGAAAATAAGAAGAATGAATGGCAAACGCGATGAAAGGCTTTTGCGAGATCGACCTAAAGTAAAGCAACCTGATTATGAGAACAGAAGCATGATTCGAGGATGTGCGCGCAATGGTACTCTACTTGGAATGCTACGGCCCCACAAGCCGCACGCCTGTTGAGGGCCAATGAGAACCGACATTACGAACTGTAGACGATTTGATAAAGTTATAGCAAAAATCTTGTAATCCACAATTACCAACGTGATTGGTCTGTAGCCGTCCAATGAGAGTAATTGTCCTTCATCGGTTCAGTTTGGAATTAAGACTGTATAACATTTTGTAAACGTCTCGGGAAGAACCTCTACATCAAAACGAATCGCGAAGACATCTGGCAGGGTAGGAGCAGGGAAGTTTTAAAAGCTTTGTAAAATAAATTCCCAAGAAATGCCATCAGGACCAGGCATTTTTGTGAGAGGTAACTGATCGATTGCCACTTCGACCTCCTGCTGCCTGAAAGACCTACTAGTTACATTACAGAACAATCATCTTCCTTGAAATGCTAGATAATGTGTGAATTTCTCACAGGAGGAGTAGCACTAAAGAATGTCGAGTTTTAATCCATGAGTACGGAATTAACTTCATTCGTACCCGTAACCGGCGTGCCATTGCGCATTAATCCCGGAATCAGCTTTGCGGTCGCATGATGATGTTCAACAAGCAAAGCTTGCAGCGTCGGGCCTTCGCAATGTGGAGCATGCTTGGCACGAGATCGAATTAAGGCACCCCTGTATCGTTCCGCAGTATGCCCTTGTCATTCACTTTTGACACCAGCATTGCGTCCATATATGAGCCAGGGGATTACAATTCTAGTTCATACAGGTTGTACAAGCTTTTGTTAAGTGCCTGCTTCTGATGTTTCTCTGTAGGAACGTTTGATTGAGCCAAGTTCAATTGCTATCGCACGTGCTTCCTCCTTGCACATTTCCCGAGTGGCAAACAAAAGATGACGAGCTGTGAGCACACAAACAATAAATTCTTGGTCATTTACCGAAGACGAGTTTAACTTCCAATGTCCCCACTGTGGCTTACACATTAAATGGGCATTGCCTCTGAGCTGGGTCACCACCTGCAATGATCAGAATACGAAACCGGTATAGTTTTTCATACATGGCCGCGGGAACATAATCTACAAGATGCATAAATCTGGTCTAGATGAGCGTGAGAAGGCTCATCGATGTGGGTGAATGATTTAGAAGCACGGCAGGATGCTCCTGTATCTACTAGTCCTGCAGCTCCTGTAACACGGAACAAACGTTCACCGCTTCTGCCACTGCATGCGCCTGGATTAGAACGATCAATGGGGTCGCATACGCAACTGAAGTCACCCATTAGCATAAGATGTCGGTCACAGACCAATATGCTAGCTATGTGTTCAAAGAAACTTATGCGCTCAGTGACAGCATTAAAAGCGTGAACGTTAATTATGCGCCATGGCTTTCTAAAGAGTAGAAGATTGCTACATGTCAACCGCCCCTCGGCGTCGATAATATAAGTTAGGCCACAACAAGAAAGCGTTTTTCGCAGAAACAGAAAACCGGCCGATAAGCCCACAGCATGAGTGAGAAAGACATTAAAATCTGCCAAAGGGCTATAGCACCCTCTCGGTCTCCTCTGTGCTCTCTATCTTCATCTCTTCTACTGCCACAATATCTAGACGCCTGCTGTGCAAAGTGTACGAAGACTCGCTCGTCAGCGGCCGCGAGCCCGTCAGCCACAGGCAACATGCACTGGTCTAGACGTTGCTTCACAGCAACGGCCACATGGGTCGACATATCTGCGGAGGCACTCGCGGGGAAGTTGGCTCCTTGTCAGAAGCTCGGCCTGACATCTCGTCCAAGGCCTGAAACCCTGCGTCGTTCACATTGCCCTCGGACGCTTGAGCAGTATTTTCCTCCTCAGTATCCTGTGGTGTGGCACTTGAAGACTCAGCCGCAACGGATGCAGGTGCGTCGCCAGACACGTTAATTACCTCAGTGGCGTCTATGATGTGCTCCCGTAATACGCCATCAGGAGGCCCGACTCGATGCCGAATCTTGCCTGCGTATGTAACCACGCACTTGTTCGCTGTGTGACCGAAATGCCGCCCATATTCGCACCGCGTATCGTACGGCCATTTCGGCAAATGTGTCCTACGCGGTTGCAGCGGAGACAGAGATGTGGTCGGCCAGGTATTAGAATGAGGCTTTGCACTCCACACACAGTTAGCTGATGGGGAACGTCACTAACGCTAACCCCTTCGCAAAGTCACTGACATCCCAGCCGAGTGTCTTCATCTGTTCCATGTCGGCAAATTGCCGCTTTTCCCGCGAAATTGAGGTGGCTCTGCCATAAACTTCTAGAGCCTCACGTCAAAAGGAATCATGCAAGCGTCCAGGGAGCTAGAGAAGTTTCACTTGTATCTCCTTCGGCTCCGGATCCACAAGAACACCGCGACGGTTCTCAACCAATAAATCTCCACATGAGACTAGTTTTTTTTTAGAGTGCGCCGATTTGCATGTTACCATCCAGACATGCGACATTTAAAGTTGTCCGATAGATCTTATTTCTTTCAAATTTACCACGTTCCGAAGGACGTCTCTGAAGTCTTGGGCACGGTAGCGGCAGCCGGCGAGGTCAGCATGCAGGAAAACAGAGTCGACGACAAGCCTATCAGTTGGGAGACGGGGAAGGAAAGCACGGTAATCATTACTGCTGGCGTTAACTTGAGCAGTACCGCGGCTAGAGGCCGATTGAACCTTATTGGCGGAGAACATCGAGGAATGCTACCACACGGTATGGCGTCTTCGTCGGCGTATGCCTAACATTGCCAGCATGTCAAGAGTGTTTTCCTTTCATGTATGTAGTCGAACAATTAGGCACCGTGGTGATGCACAAATGACTGCGTTTTACGAAATAACGGCTGCTTTGGGAGCGGATGCCTTACTTTAACACATCACGGCGCTCTCTCCTGGGATAAAGTTCGTTTTCAGCACACTGTATATTTCCAGACCCAAGAAACGCAGCAGCCCGAAACGAAAAGCCCTTTAGAGTATGCTGATTGCTGCGCATTATTGTAAATAGCTACGAGCCAGCGCAGGAGCAGAGTAGTAGGTGCAATAATGCTATTCTGCGCTCTTTTTTGTTGTCTTTTCTACCGCGTTGGTTGCCCATTTTTGTACAAATTAAAAACCTCAAGGCTACTACGCCGAGCAAAACCTTGCCTTGGCTTGCGGGGCAGATGTATAGCAACGATGTGGCGATTGGAGCGCCGCAGCGTTAGCTACAAAACTTCATCTGGAGGGTTATCCGTACTGCGGCCCACTGTTAGCGGGGATTGTAGCATCCATTTGCCGTACCAAAGGGCCCAAAGCAATTCACCGAGGCTTAGCTGTAGTTAAGCCTAGGAGATTGTGAGAGCAATACATGTTCTACATAACACTGCCCCTATCACGGCTTCTTCACTCCACTCGGGGAAGGCTACTCTCAAGGTTGAGGACATGAGTTCACTGACCGGAGTAAGACAATCTCTATTCCATAAGCGCTCACAACAGAGAACACACATTTCCAAATAGATTATTTGTAAACCGTCTATGGAACTGCGTATGGCAGAATCAAATTGACTCACTCTCCGGGCACAGTCTGTATACCTTTGATTCTGTACATCTCCGTTGAGAGCAGTGAAGCCGGCCTTTGCAAGTGGCCCTTCCCGCCTCTTCTTACGACGTTCAGCTTTCTCTTGAGGTGATTCTTCCGCACGCCGTTTCTTCCTGGCCCCGTTATTTTTCCGCCTAGGCGCACACGCTTTTTCAAGTCGCTTTTGCCGTTCCGCTTCACTTTCTTGAGCGTGTTGTAACCGTATAGTTGCATTCTTGCGCTCCACAGGACCTTGATAAGCATGTAGATACAGAGTCCTCACCATTCATAGCAGACATTAAGTCTCACCCCGGTAAGTCTTGTTCTGCTTCGGTGGCTTAGGAAGAAGCACGCATTCGCCGAGCCGCATCTTGAACACGACGTCTGGCTCGACGCTGTTCACGTTGTTCCACTGTCTCCGTAGCTCGCTGTCGCTTCCTGGCTCCACACTGGCGAGCCGCCTTCTCCCTCTGAGAAATGTGCTGAAATGGCATGCTTTATACAGCGCCGCCTCCCCTCCTATACTTACCGAAGAGAGAAAAGAGGCGAAGTGTCTCCAATAGAAGACGACACCACCTATTAGACCACAGCACACCTAGTGCGAGAAGCGCGAAACGCCCGGCGTGGCTACGAGCCACGCTATGCTGAAGAGCCGGCTTGATAGCCCATCTTCGCCTGCTTACGACGTCACACCACCTATTAGACAACAGTGCATCTAGTGGGAGAAGCGTGAAACGCCCGGCGTGGCTACGAGCCACGCTATGCTGAAGAGCCGGCTTGATAGCCCATCTTCGCCTGCTTACGACGTCACACCACCTATTAGACAACAGTGCATCTAGTGGGAGAAGCGTGAAACGCCCGGCGTGGCTACGAGCCACGCTATGCTGAAGAGCCGGCTTGATAGCCCATCTTCGCCTGCTTACGACGTCACACCACCTATTAGACAACAGTGCATCTAGTGGGAGAAGCGTGAAACGCCCGGCGTGGCTACGAGCCACGCTATGCTGAAGAGCCGGCTTGATAGCCCATCTTCGCCTGCTTACGACGTCACACCACCTATTAGACAACAGTGCATCTAGTGGGAGAAGCGCGAAACGCCCGGCGTGGCTACGAGCCACGCTATGCTGAAGAGCCGGCTTGATAGCCCATCTTCGCCTGCTTACGACGTCACACCACCTATTAGACAACAGTGCATCTAGTGCGAGAAGCGCGAAACGCCCGGCGTGGCTACGAGCCACGCTATGCTGAAGAGCCGGCTTGATAGCCCATCTTCGCCTGCTTACGACGTCACACCACCTATTAGACAACAGTGCATCTAGTGGGAGAAGCGTGAAACGCCCGGCGTGGCTACGAGCCACGCTATGCTGAAGAGCCGGCTTGATAGCCCATCTTCGCCTGCTTACGACGTCACACCACCTATTAGACAACAGTGCATCTAGTGGGAGAAGCGTGAAACGCCCGGCGTGGCAATGAGCCACGCTACGCTGAAGAGCGCACTTGGTATCCTAGCTCCCGCTTGGGTATGATATCAGTAGTCACGTGGTGTAAAGCGTAACTACCGGACCACGCTACGCTGAAGGCTCGAAACCTGGCGTAGTATTGCTTTCGCAATAAAACTAGGGTTCGAGCATGAGACACGCTCTTCAGCAAGATGCCCATGAAGCACTTTAATGCTAACAACGATGATGCAACAGAGACGTTAGGATATGGAAATCTCCAAGTTCCCCTCACACCTTGAGCACACGGTTCTAAAAAAATACAGCACGCCAACAGCGTGGACAACGCACTCATCATAGCACGAAGAGGGGATTCGGGAGTGTGGCACTGGTACCAAACATTGCCCAGCATTAACGCGGGGACAAGGTACCGTCGCTCACGCAAAGGCAAATTAAAAGACTGGACTCACCGAACGCTAGCCTTGACGCCCACCGCAAAGAAGTCCACATTCCCCTACCAGGCAACCGCAGCCGTCAAGAGTTATCTAAAATGTGCTTCAGCTCGCATAACTGCAAGAGAATCTCGGTGCACATGTACATTTGTGTGGACACTGTGACAAATTAGTTTTAGAGTAATTCAGATCAGCCCACGACAAAGAAGTCATACACTCCGAATATAGAGAACATATGAATCGTGTTGAATAGATCTGCAATTTACCGCCTGATGTTATCAGTGTATGCTCTTACACGCACTGCGCCGCTAGCTGGCAATGACACCTCTAATACGAGTGTGGTGATGTATATAGAGCTGGGAAGGAATGCTCAATGCCAAAACATAAGGGGGGAGAGTGGGCAACATTGACGAAGGTCATGGGTTGCGAAAATGTCCTTTGTTTTTGTTTGTAGTATTTAACGTCCTAAAGCGCTCAGGCTATTATAGACGCCGTAGTCGACGACACCAGAAATTTCGACAGCCTGGGGTTCTTTATAGCCTGCACTGGCATCACACATCTCACGGACGCCGCTCCATTTCGCCTCCATCGAAACACAGCTGCCAAACTTCGGTTTGAACCCGGGCACTTCTAAACAGTAGTAGAGCTCCGTAACCACTGCGCCGTTGCGGCTTGACGGCTAGGTAAAAGGGCACTTTCGCTAAAATGAGGGGATATTTTGCTGCAAACACTTATATAAATCTGCTTAATTGCAAGTACAAAGACGGGAAAGCGAAGGCATGCAGAGCAGCGTAAATGTAGCGATGTGCGTGAAATTGGAGAGCAATTTCTTGTTCAAGGGCACGAGTAATATCAGATATCTTTGTCAACAGCTTGTAATAGGAGTTTCTGTAATTTTCTTGGTTTCATAACTCTGAGACGAGGAAGGATGACTTTTTGGTATGAGAACAATTGGACCAGTTGTGCATGAATCTGGAAAAACTTACTGCTCGAAGCCGACCTTTAATTACTTTGTTTAAAGGGGCCTACCGCATGCCAAAATTGGATGCAAAATTTCAGCGGGAAACCAGCTGGCCCAGGTGCTGAACTCCTTTTCATGAAATCTAACATCTCAATTTTGCGTGAAGACGGTGCTACCTCGTGGCTCCACCGTCTTGTCTCGAAGTTACTCAGTGGCAACTGCATGGCAACTTGAGGCAAACTGGCTAAATAATGATGTGTTGAAACGGAAGCCGGAACTGCTGGAGCGTTCACGCGTGTGTTCTACATGCAAGCGTTTTATTATGCTTGGCACATGTGCTGCCTTTAAACAAACAAAAAAAAACTTGAAAATGTAATGCAATGTCAGGCGTTTAGAACAAGTTTTATCAGGAATTTACATAATATGTTAGAACTAAATGATTAAAGGGAGAAAAAAGCACACTGGAACATAACACACCCCATACGAAAAATAATTAGAAATCGGCATTTACATAAGAAAAATATTGGCTGCTCGTGATTATGATATATACAATATTCAATAGCAATGTACATGAAAGTATGCACTGTGTAGAATAATTGCGCAAATTGAAATAGATACCAACATATTCCAGCTAAGCCTTCAAAACTCTGTTATTTTTAGCAGCCGACGGCATGCGCCCTTATCACTCTGATTTTGTCACGCAGATCAATTCTGTATTCTTTGTTTATTAATGCTCGATGTCGCGAGGCGCACCTTTATCAGTTTTTTTGTAGTGCAAGATGCGCCGAGATCTGTCTTGAAGATTTCGACCACTCGCGTATGTTTTTACAATGTTCCAGGTTTTGCTAGTAACACTTTCCGACGTTATATAGATGATTCTGAGCAGCGTTTAAATTGAGCGGTTAAGAGCGCGGCAGGCATTCTTTGATCGATGACCGCCGAGCACGGTTGTTGCTATCGCCACCGCCGAATCGCTTAGTTCTTTTGCGGGCGCAAGTCAGCCCAATAACGTTTCTTCAGTGCACTCACAGCCTCGTCATTTATGTCATCGACCTTGTCACCACCACGTGACAATTACCAGTGATCCCATGCAAAAGCGTGTATTGCACATGCGTGTTGCGATGTATACAGCTTTCAATTGACCTTGGTATTTACAGTCAGTCACATGTACCACTATGGGGACGCGTCCGTCCAACACAGGAACAAAGTGAAAGATACGAATTGCTTTCCTACGTGCCAGGACAGGGAAAAGCGCATGACGGCGCCTCGAGGCGACACTCGGAAGACAATAGACATCACTGCAACTTGAGCCGAATAACTCACTGGATGCTTTAGAAGCTAATCTTATCATTTAGCGGGTGCACACGTGATGTTTGTTTCTATGAGGTAAAGATCCTCGTACTGCACATTTTTCATTATGTTTTATATCAAAGAACCAATCAAACAGGTTCTTTCCGCGGAAGGTTGGTTTTCCAGCCCAACGAATTTATTTTAAGGGTCCCAGAATGGCGGCCCAGAAAGTGGTCATGAAACGTGTGCAAACTTCCAGATGGCACTTCTAACCACTGAAGTGCGATGATACGAAAGCCATTATGGCGCGGTGAATCATAGCCCTCTAATGCGGCACCTATAGCTCTTTCTCTCCTTTCAGACACTCCAGGAACGTCGAAAGAGGCGGACACGCCTGACATGGCTCTGTTTGTTTTCTGCTGTGTGCACCGTTAACCACGATAAACAACAGAAAAACCAGCATGAACGGTTTCTGAGATGATTCTAACGACGCTGATTTCAACGCCGTGAGTACAGAACTTTTAAATTCGCTAACCAGTGAAGTGTCCGTAACAGCAACTGCTGCCTTAGCCCTAATCAGGGCTAAGCGCGTACCTGCGGAACGGCGTCCTTGCGGCGTTCCTTATTGACCGGCGTTCCGTAGCGGCGACGGATACAGTAATAATTTTCTAGCCATGAACTTCATCCAGGGCTACGACCCTAGCCAGGGGACCTTTGGCAGTCCCCTTAGTACAAGAAATTACACGGAGCCGTTGTATACTGCTGATGCTAGCTGGAAAACCATTGATCACAGGGCCAATGCGTGCTGGCACCAAACCCAGTCATCTGGAACGCAGGACATCCTAAAACCACCCTCGAGCCAGCCCAAGACACTTTCATGCACTCCGCGCTTACCAAGCCTTAAAAACTTTCCCTACAAAGTGATTATACGGCAAAAATACCGCCTCGATCTCTATTTCCTGGACTAACCTGCTCATACTGTGAACATCGCCCTTATGCAAGCCGCGCAAGGTGGGACGCTCTTGACGGTGCCCCATAATCGAATTTTGAGCAGCCAAACTTCCTGGTTATCGGCACTTCGCATGGAAATGACGCTACGACTCTTGCTCGCATCACCGCCCTAATCTTGGAAGACAAACAATGGGCTGTCAACGCCAATGTCGCCACTCCGGACTTCTGCTGTAAAGGTATGGTGCACAACATTGACCCGAACGCCACTGACGACGTTCTCACCACACACTTTCACTCGGGCACGCACTTCATCCTTGGAGTGCGCCGCCTTGGCGAAACGAACACTGCGGTTATCGTTTTTTAAGGCAAAAAAGTCCCCTTCACTGTTAACTACGGCTGGATCTAACGTCGATGTTTCATCTATCGCAAGACACGCCCAGCTTGTGATTACTGTGGAGAGGCCGGACATTAATCTGACGTCTGCCCGCATCCGGCCAATGTCGTGGGCCCTGACTGCGGCACTCCTGACCCTGCAGGCGACCATAAGTGTCACCCCCAGTGTTCCCTGTTTGGTGAAGCCCATCTTCTAAACTTCAAGCATTTCAATAAGAAATTCGTTCAGCAAAACACAAGGAGGTATCCTAGACAACAAGCTCCCCAAGTGCCTAACATCATAAGGCAAACGGAAGACTCCCCGCCGATATCGTTAGCCTCAGTTACCCAACCGCCTTCCAGTATATACCCACTCCCGTTCAAGCTCTGATTGGGGCTTTAGGAACAGTACCGTTGACTTAACCACGAAGCAGAGTACGAACCAGGATCGCAAGGATGGGCCTCAGATATCATCGCGGACTGTCTCGTTCGCCCCCTCCAGTGAGAGCCAGTCATCAACATCGTCCAGATCGTGTCACACGGGTTTGGTGAGTAATGCAGAGTGGCCTTGCCTTTTACCCTCCTCATCTCAATATTCACTCCTTACTGACCTAAAAAAAGAAAACGTCCAGTTGAAAAAATAATTAGCCAAACTATTCAAAGAAATCAGGACGCTTAAACAGACACCCACTCACAACGCTGAACCTCTCACTTCAGCTCCCAATCACCCCCTTCTGACTGTGCTCCGTGAACTAGTACAAGAATTCCGAGAGTGCAAAGAAACACTCAGTAACTAATTAGCTATTTTTGAACAAACGATTGAGTAGCGCATTAATGAAGAACAATCCAAAACTCGCAGATACATTGACTCAGCCATCAAGGCTCTGCGTGCAGAAACCAAAGTCCGCCGTAAGAGCCGAAACTCCGTGGGGCCTCTATCCCCATTGTAGACACTTAGGAAGAAGAAACAGAATCATGGCCACCAAAAGAATATTACCTATATGGCAATACAATTGCAGGGATTCCAACACAAACAAGCCTCTCTTCGTTAATTTCTACGTCACTGCATTATTCCTCCTGTCGTAATCCTTTTTTTTTTTCAAGAAGTTACCCGCTTCCCAATTCGCCTCTCGGGATACAGTACCCACCAGCGCTCCCCCACTACCTGTATACTTGTCCATAGAATATACACTGGTGTTTTACACGACTCCCTTGACGATAATATTGACCATTGCTATCTTGAATTTCTCCCCCTTTCTCATGGTAATCAAAGTGTGCATATTTTAAATGTGTACAGCAGTCCGCGTAAAAGGAGCCACAACTTTCAGTTCCCTCATTAAACGTTTCTAACACGCGGGCTGTGCCCCAGCCGTCATCGCCGGAGATTTCAATGCACCACACCCCGCCTGGGGTTACCCGTCTGCCACACCTAAGGGACGCAACTTGGTAGACATCTAATGAAGCCTTCACTACTCTAACGGACCCTTTGAACCCCACAAAAATTGGTAACAGTGTCTCTTAGGACATCTGTCCCGACCTTACCTTTGTAGAAAATTGTCGTAATTCCTCTTGGACAAATTTGAATTAAACACTAGGCAGTGAACATTGTATTCTATCTACCACTATAGCAAGTAACAAGAGCAGCCGGTCTTTAGGTACTGCCGCCATTGTTAGATGAGACACATGGCGCGAGGTTATGTCCACTATCCACATGGAGCATACATTAGATATCGACGAATTGATTTCTGACCACATCGCACAGGTCATGAAGTACACCGAAACTCTCCGCACATCTAACGAGATTCCGGCTGTTGACTCCCACTTCATCTGTGGGAGGCCCGCCGTGCCCTAACCAAGCGCTGGAAAAAGCAAAATCTTAATCGCAAGATTAAGCAATGGATCGCCGACCTCACCCGCCGGGCAGCCGATTACGCTACTACTCTATCCCATCAAAACTGGCATAACCTATACTATAGTCTCCGTGACAAACTCGGCGTTTCCATAACCTGGTATATTCTACGCGTCCTTGTTGACCCAGCTAACCGAAATACCGAACAGAAAGCTGCACTACGAAGAATTATTCACGGATTCGCAGGTACAAACGAGGATCTGCTTGCAACGCTTACTAAAACGCATCTCTGCACCGAACCCTCTACCTTCTACCCAGACTACACAGGTGCGCAGAATTCCGCCCTGGATGCTGATATTACCATTGCGGAATTGCGCGCAGCTCTAGCCGATCTGCGGAACGGTGCAGCGCCGGGGCCAGATTGTATCACTGGCAAACTTCTCTTTAATCTTGATGATGCAGACCTCGAAGCTTTGACGGAATATTTCAACAGTAATTGTTGGACAGAAGGAATTCTTCCTGACTAGTGGAAGACTGCTGACATCCGCTTTATTCCAAAGCCCAAGAAACCCTTCTCAGTTGAGCTCCTCCACCCTATTTTTCTTACTTCTTGTTTGTGGAAGCTGTTTGAGCGAGGTATTAATGCCCATCTCACCAGATATGTTGATGATGAAGGCATCCTTCCGCACTCTATGTTTGGCTTCTGCGCCGACCTCTCTACACAAGATATCCTAATCCAACTATGATCGGAAATTCTCACGCATCCAAAACGACATCCAGTACGCATTATTCTGACTTTAGATCGTCTCGGCGCCTTCGATAATGTTACACATAGCAGCATTTTTCCAGCCCGAACTCCACCAACTTTGGTTCTCGTACCTACAACTATGTACGAGCTTTTCTAGCCAATGGAAAGCCATCCTTAATGTGGACGCAGCTACTCTCACACCCATGAGTCTTGGCCCTAGGGGCACAACTCAAGGTGCGATACTTTCACCACTGCTTTTCAACGTCATTATGAAGAACCTTCCCAATAAGCTCAACAGCCTTCCGGGAGTTCGACACGCCATCTATGCGGACGTGTGACCATTTGGACTGCCCATGGTAATGAAAGTGAAATTCAAGGCAACCACCAAGCGGCGACAGACCTGGTCAGTGCCTATGCCTCTTCTCGATGTTTTGCCTGTGCCCCTGAGAAATCGAAAATTCTTATTATTGACCGCCGGCGACATCCCCCTCACAGTGCAATATCGCCCATCGATGTCATTCTTGATGGCCAAATGATAGAAGTGAAGCCGGAGATCAAGATCCTCGGCCTCGTTATCCCTAACGGCCGCTCCAATTCCTCTACTCTCAATTATTCAATCAACACTACCGATCAAATTCTACGAACGCTTCAACGAGTTTAATTTCGAAACTACGGCATTAGGAAGTGAGACCCCCTGCAGGTCGTCAACGCTGTCATTGTCGCCCGCATTACCTACGGCACACCACACCTTCCTCTTCGTAAGCAGGAGCTTACCCGGTGTAACACTCTTGTCAGAAAAGCGGTCAAGACAGCCCTGGGGCTTCCCCAGTACACGTCTACCGACCGCTTGCTGCAGCTTGGCATTCATAATACCATTGCAAAGCTGCATGTAACACGTCACCTGGCGCAACTTGTCCGTTTAGCAGCCTCGTCCACTGGAAGGCGTGTCCTTCAAACTCTCAATATTGCTCCGCCCTATACCACCCAAAACCGCTTCGATCTGCCACAGAATATCCTCCGAGCTATTATCGTCAAACCTCTCCCCAAGCACATGCATGCAGAATATCACCAAGAGCGTCGACAGGCATGAGCTACTCACCTCTCTCGAATATGGGACAGCCAACCGAGCACATCTATACATAGATGCTACTGGCCCTGTTAACGTACATATTGGTCATTGCCGTGACATCTTCAGCGGGCACTCTCCTCTACTATATCCCCTCTTCGCACAACCGAACCGAGTATTGCCGAAAAAGCAGCCATTACTCTGGCCGCCGCCACTAATGCACAAGCTACCATATCATGTCACATGCCCGCACTGCCTGCCGTAACTATCTTCGCGGACGTATCAATGCCACCAGCCGCCGAATCCTTGTCGCTAACCTACCGCAAAAGATCAGTGTGATCTGAATTCCGGGACACCTGTCGATGCCCGGCAATGAAGCTGCCCATCGACACGCTCGCGCGCTCCTTTCCCGAGCCTCCCATCTCCCTGTACACATATGCCTCCCCGATCCTTACATACACATAACTACTTCAACACTACAGGCTGTCTCGCTGTACATTACCCCCCCTTCTCCCACCCTGTCTACTCAAGAAGCAGCAACTTACCGCCGCCTGCAAACTAATGCCTTTGTTACACCATTTCTCCTAAACCTCTGGTACCCCTCCCTTTATTCCCCTGACTTCCCACATTGCGGTGAGCGGGCAACGCTCTACCACATATCTTGGGCGCGCCAAGTTACCCCTTCTTTAGTTCACTCCCCCACCCCTTCATGGAAGATTGGGAGGCCGCCCTGCACGACCCCTGCCCGGAGCGCCAGCAATGGCTGGCTCACCGCGCTGTTACTGCAGCCACTGCCAACGGGGCCCTGGACTGAGCCCCACCCCCCCCCCCCACCCCCCCGCTGAATAAATGAATAAAAATGTTTTGTCCTCCTCCTCTTCCCCTTTCACTCCCACCTTTCTTCCTTCCTTTACGGCGCGGTCAGGTGTGCGTGGTGAGGTGTTGCAGCTACTGTACCTTTTCTATCCTGTACATAATTTTAATTAAACACCGCTGATGATTGCTTTACTGGATCTACTTTATTTGCTGTGTGGTGCGGCGTTCGAGGAAGCGCCAAATGAAAGGCACCGCACGGACGCCCTGATCACACGCCCGGCAGGGTCATCGCCTGGTAACATCATGACCAGTCATGACGGTACATCGCGCGCCTCTTGTCGACCACAACCAGCGTTCTGTTGAACGCATCAAAGTTCACCGGTGTTCAATAATTCGTTTACAGGAAAGGAAAGCGCAGTATCTGTCATTCGCGGAATCCTGGCATCTACGCGGTAGACAAGGTGGAGAAGATATATTTATGTTTGAATATCTTCCTCGAGGTAGACAGGGAGAATTATGACGGTCGTTTACGATCCTGAACATCATGGCCGATTACGTACCAGGTGACGATGTCAAAATCCCGCGGTATCGCGCAGAATCTTGCATAGAAGTGTGGCACTTCTCGTGACCAGATGGAAAGAGACATGACCGTGAGCAATTAGCGATTAAAGGCTGTGGCTTTAATATGTAACTCGAAATGACACTGAGTGCATGCTCATGTGTAATGCAAGTTTTTAAAAGAAGGCTGAGAATTTGCAAGGAATTTTGCGAGACAGCCTGCTCCTCCGATAACCCACCGCTGGCGAAAGACGGAAATGAAACATTCGGCTGTCCACACCGGACACAATCGCAGATTTCACCGATGTCTGTCCGAAGCCGCTATCTCTCTCTCTCTACTGGCAGGCTAGCCCCCGCAACAAGCGGCAGGGGCTAGCCTGCCACCGAATTTTTATCTGTTGTAGGCCGTCATTGCACCCGCCACCACTTCGGTGGTGGACGACAGCTGTTGTTGCGGCGCACGTCTTTCTTTCCCTCTTCCGTTCCTTTCTCCTCTATTTTCTCTTCTGTCTGCACGAGGCAGCAGAGGTGGCTCAGCTACAGAGCCAGTAGCAGGCCCGTGCATTTTCTTTTCCTTTTTCCTACAGCCACAACAACAAGGGTTGCTGTTGCTGGTCCTACGGGGCTGGGACGGTGGGTAAACGCCGCTTGTGGCAAGGGCTAGCCAGCCACCAAATTTTTATCTGTTGTAGGCCGTCATTGCATGCGCCACCACTTTGATGGTGGACGGCGGCTGTTGCGGCGCGCGCCTTTCTCTCCGTCTTCTTCTTTCTTTACTTTCTCACTTCTGGGCATGGTGCCCCGCCGGGGTGGTGCAGTGGTAAGAGGCCCGACTGCTGTGCCGGAGTACCCGGGTTCGAACCCAACCTCAGCGGCTGCGTTTTGATGGAGGCGAAACGAAGAGGCGTCCGTGTGCTGTGCGATGTCAGCGCACGTTAAAGATCCCCAGATGGTCGAAATTACTCTACGGCTCTTCTTTCTCTCTTTCTACTTTCACTCCCACCTTCGGCCCTTCCCTGAGGTGTCCACTGAAAACAAATGAGACAGTTCCCGCGCCTTTCCATTCCTATAAATCAATCAGTTATTCAATCAGGCAGCGGAGGTGGCTCAGCTACAGAGCCAGAAGCAGGCTCGTGCATTTTAGTTTCCTTCTTCAAGGAGGCGACGCGCACCGCGCGGGCCAGCGAACCGACCGCCGCCGCCGGCGTTTGGATGGAGGTCAAAGGGAGAGGCGCTCGGTTGCTGTGCGATTTCAGTGCACGTTACAGATCTCCAGGTGGTCTAAATTACTCCATAGCCTTCCACTATGGCACCTCTTTCTCTTTCCGCTTTCACTTCCAGCTGCGTCCCTTCCCTTATGGTGCAGTTAAGGTGTCTGCGAAGTGTGGCAGATATCGCACATTTCTTTTCCTATCAACCAATGTACAAATTTACAACCACTTCATGCGTTTTAGCAGAGGAGGTGGAGGGGCCACAGATGCTCCTGGTGAGAGAGAGCGGGCATCACTTGCGGACATTGCGGCCTAGATCACAAAACTGTTCGTTCATGTCAATGCATGTTAAAGATCCCCAGGTGGTCTAAATTAGTTCGAAGCTCTGCACGGCGCCTCTTTCATTCCAACCTTCCTTCAAATACGTCAAGGTCCAGTTGTCCCCGCCCTCCAGGCCAACGTGCGGGGGCGGGGGTGATCGCCTTCGTCTGGTAGAAAATTAAGTTTTTCTGTCAAGCCCACGTAAAAAGTGTGAACAATACTGCGCCTGTCTTTTCGTGTAAACCAAGCATTACTCATCTGCGCTAAATTGTAAAAAATGAAAATAAGCAATCGTCGTGCTGCGTTGACGCAGTGATTAAGACACTCGCATGTTGTACCGGACAATGTTCTTAGATATAGACCCTGTTCACTATCATGTTTAGCAGGGCAGATGTGGTAACCCTGTATTGTGGATACGCCATAACGTTAGGGGGCTCGAAACTAAAAGCATGCAAAAAAATGTCTCCGTCGCGTCGGCGCCGGTCTACCGGCGTCCTCCCTGCTGCGCGCCGTTAATTTGTCGACACTTCAGACGCCATTTGTAACGCCGTCCAACCAGACCTCAGATTTCACAGACGCCGTGCCATGATTCGTGATAAGCTCTCTATCTCTCTATCTCTCTTTCTTTCCCACTCTCCGATGTTGTGTTGTGCGTGCCGTCGTTGCCAGTAAAACTGCGCCCCGCGGGGGTGGCGCAGTGGTAAGACGCCCGGCTACTGTGCCGGAGTACCCGGATTCGAACCCGACCTCGGCGGCTCCGTTTCGGTGGAGGCGAAACGAAGAGGCGTCGATGTCAGCGCACGTTAAAGATCCCCAGATGGTCGAAATTACTACGAAGCCCTCCACTACGGCTCCTCTTTCTCTCTTTCCACTTTCACTCCCAGCTACCTCCCTTCCCTTACAGTGCGGTTGAGGTGTCTACAGAAAACAAGTAAGACAGTTACCGCGCCTTTCCCTTCCTATCAATCAATGTTGTTGTTGTTGCTGTTGCTGTTGAAAACTTTTATTGTCCAACAGAGAAGGACCACACCGCCTGGGCCGCTCTGTCTCACCCCCCCCTGTAAGGGGGAGGGGACTTAGCGGCCCAGCCGCACGGGATGGTCGCATTAGATGCTGGCCGGTTTGGTTTCGCCGGCGGCCTCTGCTGCCAGTTGGACGGCGGTGAGTTGGAGCTCAGGGTCCGAGCTTCGCAATAAGGTTTCTCAGGCTTCCCTACTGCTAATGGCACTCGCGGTATCTCGCTATCACTCTCACTGTAGACAAGAGGAATTATGAAGAGCGTTTCACGAATCGTGGAGTAGCGCGAATATAAAAAATCGTGGCGTGGCGCAGTGGTAAAGCGGTGGGCTGGGGATCTAAGGGATGGAGGCTCGATTCCCTGATGGGAGACAAAGTTTAATCATTTGTGTAATATGATCACTATATCACATAATATAGTAATGTTCAATGACATCAGGTAGGGCTAAAAATATAACAAAAGGCACATGGGTGACTATTCTGCGAGGCTCAGACACAAGAGCCCAACGAGAAATTGTTCAATTGGCCGAAGATGCCCAAGAACTACCGCCCTTCAACTAAGGCGACTGTCCCACCTTCTGGTTCAACCCCCGAAGCGCTGGATAGTCACTCTGTTGAACAAATAAACGTCCCCTCTCTCTCTGATGAGTCTATAAAGGCTTTCGCCTTAAAAACATTCGAGCCGGATCATTTGGGAGTGCTGTTTATGGAGAAGCGCGGCACCACGCAGTAATCTTTGTTTGAAAGCGAGATCTTTACTACTTCCTTCCTTGGCTTGTGTGGCGTGTGTTTCATAATGGGACGTTGGTCTTCGCAAGGGGGAGCATCCCCGCCTGCCGTATTCTTTTCCTTATACCTGGTTCATGATTGCGACTTTCGTCTAAAGGAATTTTTAATTACCTTCGGGAAGGAAGTGTGACCTTGGCATGATTGCGTGTAGGTGTTCACCATTGTGTGATGGTGTCCACGAAAACGCATGCAAACCTTTACTTCTCCAAACCGACCTGAAGAAATAAATGTTCCATGGCTTACTGCTATAGCTGGATATACGTAGCCAAAAGCAATGACTACTTCTTTGAAGAAAGCTCGATTACCCGAGGCATACGATTAACAGCGTTACCTCTAGTATTACAGAACCTAATCTTACGTCCCACTTCTAGTATTACCTTTTAAATCACGAAACAAAGTTTCGTTTCGTACCACCCGCAACTCTCTACGGCCGCTGGCTCACCTACCACGAGATTCCGAGATACCTTAGTGACTAAAGAGGCGAAAGGCGAAAGCCTTAGTGCCGCATTCTGCTACGCATTTGCTGTTGTTAAGGCTGTAGAAGGAAGGAAGCGAAAATGCGCCTGTTACTGGCTCTGTAGCTGAGCCAGTTCCGCTGCCTCGTGCGGACAGAAGAGAAAGAGAGGTCGCGCTACATCACGGTTTCGAGAAACAAATATCTTCTTGCGAATACATTGAATATATGGCGGGATTCAGCTCGAAGAACGATTCTGCGCGGCATACAATGCCGATCAGTCTTCGAGGTCTTGTTATTTCGAGGTCCTGTTCGTAGATGTCGGAGTTGAATGCCCTGTGCGAGAGCGCGTGAGTGGCGGCTTCACCTACTTCATTTGCCTCAAGTCTGACGTTAGCAATAGCCTAATCAATATTACGGTGAGCAGGGTCCCCGAGACGGTGTTTTGAAGAAGGCAGTAGACTAGGCGTGATACCCAGTCTTGCGCGATTGCGCGTCGTTCCTGGAGGCCCCTCGCGAGTCGGAAATTATTATTTTTGAAGTGTGATGAGATGCAGCCAACGCAATGGTGACCTCCTCCGCGTGTGGTAAGTCACGGGCTATGAATTGAAGGTTGTGTAGTCCTTTGAAGTGGTGGACAGCTGCGGCTGTATACCACGCTCGCCGGTGGGAGCCAGATCCGTCCATGCAGAATTCGTCGGGTTTAAACCCATAGTGGCGAGCCAGGACTTCTGCCCGCGCCAGGCGCGGGCAAATATGGTCCTCTCGGGTCACGTTTTCGAGAAGAGGGCGCATGTGAAGGGCGCATCTCTACTGGGGTGTAGTCGTACGCGTTCTTCCATGAGAGTGTTATGTTGTATATGTACTCGGGCAAGAAGGCGGGGACTCGATTATGTCTTCGAGAGACGTGTATATCGGCTGGTGAAGTGGGCTTCCCGGAGCTCGCGAAACGTGTTCACCATGCCCAGCCTCTGGAGACGCTGATTGTTGGTGTTCACGGAGAAGTGGAGAGTCCGTTTAATAATTGTGCGGATTATGACTTTCAGTGCGTCCTCGCCTTACTTCCGCAGGTTGGGGTACGGAGTCGAATAAAGATATCAACGGGATGGAAAGGCATATGCAGCCGCAAGGCTTCTTTGCATTGTGATCCCCGTGCTTGATAGAAACCCAGCTGACCATGCGGCTCACCTGGTCCCCGATTAGGTGAGCCAAAGCCATTCTTACCAGCTTTGTTGATGTATAAAGAGTCTCAGTGCCTGGACTTCCACACGTTCAAGGATTGGACCTGACTCAATAGACAATTTAATTTTAGCGGTGTACTTTAGTAATGAGGGTAGTGCACGAATTCAGAATTTTTTTTTTTTTTTGGGGGGGGCGGGCTCTGGGGGCCGCTGCGGTGAGGATATTGGTCAACTATGGTCGCACCTACGGTGGATTGGCCTCAATGTCTCCTAGAGAGCCCTGCTTCGCCTAACAAAGTGATGTCATCAGCGTACTGCGTATGGTATACACCGGCGACCGGGCCCAGCTGGGCTGGCAGGTGCATCATGGCCAGATTGAATAAGAGGGGTACCGCGCCCTGAATGTACCCCTGGTTTTCAAACCAAAAGAAATGCTCCTTATCCTGGATTCGAATGGAAGCAATGTTCGGTGAACGATCAAGATCCAGAGGTGGTCGAAATTACTCCAGAGCCCTCCATTACGGCAATTCTTTCTTTTTTTCCAATTTGGTAAGCTGTGTTTAAACGAATACGACAAATATCGCATCGCTTCTGCAATCGATTCCTAGCGCGTCACATTAAAGCGCCAGGCAAGGCGGGATTGAAAGGGGTAAGTTGTCTTTCCCAGTACATGCAATTTATAGGTCGCATCGCATTATAAAGGGCAAGATAGCGGCGTCCTGCGAAGCAGCCAGTGGCGGTCGCTCTCGTCACCACCAATTCGTCGTTGGTGCTCCACTGTGTTTCGCGTTTGCTGCAAATGAAGGGTGAACGAAGCTTTTGGTTTGTTTGGAAATGCCCGCACCCCATATCTTAGCGGCAAAACACCTGGAATTTTAAGATAGCTTCTGGATTCTGACAGCTAGGCTTACCTTTGAGTGCCCTTTAATGAAATACGCTTATTACTTTTCGGTCTGCCTGCTGAATACTGACTCATGGTAAGAGCAGCAGTACAGTGTATTTTGTGCAAAATACCAATCATATGCCTCATATGTGGGGAAATACCCTACTCGGACGATTGTGTCTCATCGGCTAAATTCTTCTACTGTTCTATGTGACTCATCACAGAATTCCCCCCACTGCAGCCACACTGTAGTGGAGTCGAAATACCAAATAGCTTGAGTGCTGTGTTTTCTATTGCGCTGTCTATGTTGAAGATTCAGGGAACGCTTTTTATTTCGACTTAGCTCTGAAATGTTAGTGTTCTGAGTGTGTAGACAATAATTGTGTATCCTTCTTATGCATGGAACAATACTTTCTCTTACAGTAGGTCCTGCGCTCGCAGCAAATATTCAAGTATGCCATCGAGAACCAAATTATTACGTTTTTTTTTTCAAAATATCTTTGAGGCGTATTAGTTTTTCTAAGACTGCCTGCGTGTCATTTTCGCGACACCCGGGCGCCTCATTCTTCACATACTCATAACGTATGATCAATTAACTTCACAGTGCGCGAATACAGATGTCTCGATTTCCTGCTAACACACGACATGCCTTGGTCGAAAGACATTGTTATCTATAACGAGGCCGTTAAAAGAATACAATACCTACATCGCACCTTGCGCGCTGGTCATCAAGCAACTAAGCTTTTCGCATCTAAATCACTCTTCCGCCCTGCCTACAAATAAGCGGATGTTGTTTGGTACCCATATAATTTGTGTGACATAATAAAAGTAGAATCTGTACAGAACAAGGCCGATCATATTGTTTGCAGGAGATTCAAGACGGATTTTTTTTCTCTACTTTCATTCCCAAATAGGCCTCACTACGCTTGCCGCTCGTCGTAATCTGTAACGTCTCCTATTCGTGTACAGCTAAGTGAATTCACCTCGCTTTTCTTCGATAAATAATTATCGCACATTTTCCAAACCTTGGTCGAAAAGGAAAAACCCCATTATAAGCATTTCCCCGCTTTTGCCAACAATAACGTCTTAGGTACTGTTTGTTTTCTCATGCTATTGAAGTTTGCAATTTTTCGCCAGGCAATATCAGTTCATCACGATTAGAGGAATTGTTACAAGTCTGCTTCTAATGCTGTATGTTTGCTTCCTTTATTTCTTGGGACTATGCCGCACAGCAACCGCTCCATAGGTTCACCGAGGCTGCAGTATGTAAAAATAAATGCATATAACACTGTGGAAAGATTTAGGATACTTTTTATGAATACATCGATAGATATTGACTAAGCACCAGATTCGCACCAAAATTGTCATCTAATTGACTTTGGCGCCCACAAAGTAGTTGGGACTTTCCATAAAAAAAACAATTACAGTCATTTTTAAATAACTGGGAGGCAATTGGAAATTGTACGATAATTTGGTGGACGTATAGTGAAAACGGTCTAACCCTCCGTTGGATACCAAACTTATGCTTGGTACGTTTGCTTTACGGTTACAAACGGTAAGCCAGGCTGCCATGGAAATTGAAAGGTGTAAAGGTTGAAAATTGGTACGAAACTGTTGAAGGCTGCTGACGGAAGATATGCGCATATATTGATTGTTGTCGCGAAATTTGACGTTTTGTGAAGATAGTTCGCTCGCAAATTGTTTTTCAGAAACTTTTTGAACTTTCTGGGAACAAAGCAAGCTTAAATAATGAATGGTAATCTGTACAGATCTCTCATACCCCCCCAACAGCTTCATCATATCTTATGTCATAGCCCACTATTACGTAATAGGTATTTTCATATTTCCGTTTCTTATTGACAAATGCTTTTCCAGACCTAGATGAAACACGTGCGTAATTATTTAGCATGAGTAAAGTTTATTTTTTGTCTCTCACCTGGTTGCACTTAAGAAGCGAGTAATATATTGACCTTTATTGGCGTTAAACAGAGCCTGACATTAGTTAAAGCGAGAGGCATTTAATGTTACTTATTAATTAAGCTTCACTGATAAGCTTTTCGCGGCGAAGATTTGTGCTCAACATAGACTAAGTTCAAGCGAATATTTCACGTGGCCTACATTTTACCACGGTAGTCATTTTCAGTGAAACTTTACAAATCCTTATATACATATTAATATTACACTTTTAGATTGGAGCATTACAGTTTTAAGCTTGATTTTCTTGCCACTCAAAATGAGAACCTTCGTGCCCCCAAAGTACAGTGATAACCCTGACAATCGTCTTCTTGCATCATGAAATGTAAGCTGCCCTTGCTCTACCCCCAACTTCCGCAAGACGAGGAAGTTTTTCGTTGCATGGAAAAGAAAACATTATAAAAACGACAACAGGCGACCTCCCTTCTGCCATCACCCGTCCGCGTTACCAAAGACGACTCTATATAAGAGCTTATTTCTCACCGCCTCCGCCATGTGACAGGCAGTCGGCGTACAAAAGCAAACGCCAGACAGCGCCTGCAGTTCGTGGTGGGGCGTTCAGTGTGTCCTGTTCTCATACCCCTTCGTGCGGCACTAAAAGGTGCCATTCTCCAGGACCTGATATGAAGGCGGCGTTGCACGCACTACGCCTGTTTTTACTCGTTGTGACCTGCAAACTGGGCTCAACTGGTAAGTATGAGACTGCAAAGTTTTACTCGGATGCACAGGCTTGTTGTTCTCTTCTATGCGGTTTCCGAATGAAACTTGTGTCTATAATTTTCTCTCCGTGTTATATGTATCGTTTATCTCCCTGGCATCTATTTAAAATAAAGGACCTAAACGAAAACAAAAGATTCTACCACAAGACATCATATCTGAATCACTCATACCTTACATTGAGAGTAAAATGAATAAGCGCATAGGGTGGTAAAGCGCAAGCCACTGAGGTTACTCAAGAAATGAATTATTATGCACGTTAGCCTGAATTACACTATGTAAAGCATCAATCGCTGTGTTAGAAGAGTCTGAGTTGGTCTCTGTTTTTCACACAGATTTAGCTGAAGGGAAATGAATTTGAGCATTCACCGTGTGTCATGACAGATTTCCGGACAGCATAAGTTCTTGCCAAGGCTCTAGTCACAACACTGCAATAATAAATCGAGTTTAGTCATTTGTGTACGTGTATAATTCGGTGAGCTACAGTTGAATACCAAATGACTCCTCGCCATCTTCAATAGTAATCCTCTCGAGCAGCCCATTGAATTTTGAGTGAACTCAAGGACCCTGCCATCCCACCTTCCGTATTTTGCGAAAACAGAGAAATGACTTTTCTCTAGCAAGCCAAATTGAAGTAAAGCAATGAGTTCTTTTGGCTAGAAAATCAAATGAGAAATTATTTTTGCGATAATGGGTTCACCTTGGCTAAGCGCACATGAAATTTCTGTAGAAAGCTTTCATATTTAACGAATATGCATTATAATTACTTCTTATAGCAAGTGCACACATGACGTTCGCTGAGTGTTCATGTCATGTGAATAGCATGATGTGTCTTTGGAAGGAATATTGTTGCATGTAATAATGAATTTGCATACCAACGCTATGTTGCGGGATATAAAGTTGAAATTAATCCTCGGATCTCGAATTTAAAGAAAGGTTTCGCTTCAACTAGTGAGACCAGCAATGTTTGCTGTTTCATTGTATCTTTCTGACTGCTTGTTTTCGCGTTTATATGCAACGAAAACCAGAATTCGTAGCACCCCTTTCGGAAGAAGAATTTTATCTCCAAAAATATAAACCTAATACGACTATAGGAATTAATACAACCTGCAGGTATTTAATTGCATGAGTCGTTTTTGTGTGATAGTATAAAACCGGTTATGTTCTCAATAACTAGGAAGCAATACATCTGGTTCACGTTCAGGCATAAAATGCCTTCTTTGGCCGCACTGTAAGAAGCCGTAAGTTTCTGAACACCTTCTAAATTTGATTTTAATTCTCGATAATCTATTTCACTACACTGAGTACTTTTTCAGCTGTCAGTAACAAAATGCTGCTTTGAACACTTCAGTCAGCCTTGAATGAATGGCACGTCTGTAAGGGTGTTTACATAATTCTATCTTGTACCTTATGTAGTCATTTAGTGGCGTCCCTATGAGGGCACAATCGGCCTGCGGAAGCTATAGATATAAGAGAATTAAACACGTCATGGGTGTACCACCTAAACTCTGGTAAAAGCCGTCGATGTATATGGAACACTTAAGCTTTAACTCATTGGTTTTCAGGTGATTCTTGTGGTTACCACGACACTTTGTTCGACATCGGCCTCTCGAAAGTGCTCAGCTTGCCTGGCTTTGAAGAGTTCCCGCTTGAAGACATTCGTCGCACCTTTACAAAAATCTTTGAATTCAGGGTGCGCCTCTCCGAAGGGAAATTGTACGGTCTCTCAAACCTCAAGCGGAACGAACGGAATTTTATTAATGCCACCGACAGCGGCATCACCGCAGTTTTTGAAATCAAAGGAGGGCCCTTGAGAGTGTCCTACACGGGCTTCGTACGATCAGCGATTCTGGACGCCGACGTCAGGGTGGACATATATATTCCCCGGATCAACATGATGATCTACGTTGAAGAGTAAGAAAGTAGGATGCACTTTAAGTGTATCTTTCAAAATACCAATTCGATACAAGGGTTATATAATGCCGCCTTGGAGCACAGCAAACAACAGTAGTCTACTTCGGATTTTATATAGTTTGCTTACATCGCAAGTGTATATGCGCTGTCAAAATGTCACAAGGGAATTTCGGACGCATAAGTCAAACTCAAGTGCAACCAAACCAAACCAATTCAAATTCCTCCTGAGACATTGTATGACGCACGAACCGGGCCTGGGCTCTCAGCAGCACCGATGTATTGTACGATAACCATGGAGAAATTTATACCCTTCATGTTTGGACGCTGGCTTAGTTCTGAGCAACATTTGGATGAAAAGCCAACACCAGGAGCCAGCGAGAGATAGTTCCGGTATTTTGCCAATGCCTTTTTGTTACGTGTCTAAGGAATGCAGCATTTTATAATTATTCCAACCCGTCACAGTTTCGTAGTCACTAACTACAGCGATATACTAGTCACAACTCTACCTATAGACTATAAGTATGACTGAATTGTGAAGACATCCGTGGACAATGCAACGACAGTGTGCTTAGTTCAATTTAGGTGGTGGCAATAATATAGCAGATGTTGACTATGAAAAAAAAAACGATGTGCATAGCTACATTATGCCGCAGCAACCATACTATTTCTTCTTTACTTTTTAAGCACTCCGTTAGATGTACTAAGTGCTACAGCTTAAGCTTCTTCTCCCGCTTTCTTTCATAAACACAGTTATACCTACAATATATTCACATTTTGCGTATTTTTAAAGGCAAAACCTTCCTTGGTTCATGGAAGCCGTGTACATAAAATGTGGTCAGAAAACGTCCATCTCATTGTCACTTCGTTTAAATAATATCATCTCCAACTGGAATCGCGCCAATGCCCTCTAATCCCAAGCCGAGCAAGAAAACCACTACTACATGCCATACTCGTGCTAAACGAATTGCAAATCTCCTTGTCTTGCATAATAATCATGGTAGCGATGATAGTGACGATGTAGTTAGTGATTATGATGATAATGGCAGCGATGATAATGGCATGCCAGTTCGTAATAATCATAAGTGGGGTTGTAGCGATGATAACGACTTTGCATTTAGTTGATAATCATAATAGTAGCGATATTGATGAAGACAATGATGATAATAGCTATGGCTATGACGATGCAGTTAGTGAAAACCGTCTTGTAATGTAACTTTCGTCATTTTCGTTCTTTAGGATATTTCAGCGCTTTCATGTAATTTTTGATCACGTTCTAAGTGGTCGCCTGTGTCGGTTTCATCGCTGAACTCACGCAGATCTGTTTTGTTTACACAATTGCTATTCAAAGCCTTATTTTCAATGTTTCTTTCCTTTAACGCCATTTTTCTATAGGCCTTCTCCAACCCATTTGCTGCTCACCCAACTAAACTTTTGGAACGCCCCTGTGACATTTCGGGCTCGCCAGCTGCATGACAGCACCGTCATGTTCGACATTCTGAACTTCCTGGCTGAAGGGTCCATTGAGAAAGCCCTCAACAAGAATATGGGCAACACAGTACATGAGGTTGTCCACCAGTTCTTAGGCATGGTTGAATTGTTTGCCCGAAACGGAACCAAGATTGGAGGTATGGTCGGACATTTTTCATAGGAGGTTAAATATGTAAAAAAATTGAAAGCATGCCGCTTTCATATTATGCGAGTGAAACTTTAAAAATGTTGGCTGCTTACATTATTGTTTTGTTTTTAAAACCAACGCAAATATGTTTGTCCCAACTTACTTATCTAGTTTATCTCTTGTGTCTCAATTGGTAATAAATCGTTGAGTACAGCATATATTGTAGGGCGTAAGTGTGTTAATAGATTTCAAGATTGAGTTTTTTTTCTCACCTCGAACAAACCGTATTCTTTAAGTGCGCATTTTACTACGCCCCATGTAAAAAAAATATTGTGTGAAGTTACGTTGACGTTTGCTGCTTACCCGAGTTCATCAGTATGTTTAAGAAATGGCCCTTCGTAGTTATTGTAAATTTTCCAACAGATGAGGCAGGCTCTTTAGGATAGGGCAGTTTGAAATACTCAATATAAACATTTATGACAATTTAACACAATATTTTAGCATCTGTTTGTGCGTTTTACTTTTGTACCTTTTCAACAAGATGCTCACCGTTCCTTTTATGAAATTGTTCTCGTCTTTCTAATCTTTAGTGGCCTTGAAGTAGCACGGTAATTAACATTGCAACTTAAAGCCCCAAAAAGGTTTGGTATTTTTTACGGAATTGAATGCACAACCAAACGGTGTTTTACGGTGTATGTATGTGTCTAAAACTGAAATCGGCTAAATTTCTTATATACGCGCAGAAGGCAGCTTACGTTGCCTTATTTCTAAACATACAAAATACTCGACATGACATTATTCAATGACGCGCTGCCAACAACAACTACGAAAAACTATTGCTATATAATTTGAGCGCACGGAACAGCGCGCGAGTCCATTAACAACCACAGATGAGCGTTACACGGCGAACTAACTGCATTCCAGTCCGGTAGCACATAGCAGTCAGCAACACGAGCTTCCTTTCCACTGTGCATCGATTTGTAGAAGCAAACACATTATTGAAAATTACCCAAGAAGGTACGCTGAGTAGCACATATGGGAGCAGAAGGGTCAGTATTTATTCGGTTGTGGAAAGCCAACATCACTCATGCGCAGTAGGTGCAACATTCATATTTTGACGTAAGTATACCAGCTCCTTACGAATAAGAGCGATAGAAGGCTTGGCCATGCAGGACTCACCCAACCGATCTATCCTATCGGCTTCTATAATCTCTGAAATCAGTTGACAGCGGTTTTTCGCGATAACGTGTGTCCCGTGTGTCTTCATTTTGTCCTTGTATTTCTTTGCGCTGTACATTTCCATCATGAATAACCAACACACCCAGACTGCTATGGTATTGGTAATTCAGCGGCTATTTTTTTTTTTGCGTTATTCAAAACGTTCGAACGAGCTTACGTACAAAGAACAACAATTTCGCTCTTTTCCTAGCAGCAAATGGTCGTGTATAATTACAAGCAGTATAATTCGCCAACTACTGTGTCGTATCAGTCGTTTAAACGTTCGCAGTATGGTTCTGCTGCTCGCCACTGAAGTACCTATAAGCTGGTCGAATTCCTCCTAATAAAAACTTCAAAGCATGATGTTATATGCAACTCCCATAGCACGCTTCGTCAAAGTTTTAGCTTGCACATTTCAGATGTACTTCTCCTCTGTGATTTAACTGTATTAACACAGATGGATTAGGTTTTACTGACACCCAGAATACAACCTCAGTTCTGAAGTGCCTTGCTATCTTCTCAAGTTTGAGGTCCAGCGTGATCAAATACAGCAGCGCCCTCAGTCTAATAGCACTCTTTGAAACCGAATTCTAGTTGATATTTTTAATGGTTGTTTAAAAGGTCCCCTTAAAAATCAGTCGTGAGAACTCTGCCCACAATGTTTTCCTAAATTATCATTCTCCAATACTGCTGACGTGACCAATTTGGAGTTTATTTCATGCAATTGTCCGCTGTGCCTCTCCTCAGTCTTTCCGACAATTCTTAAGCTCATTCCTTAGCTTGCGGCTGCAAGCCAAGGAGCCTCTATTTTATCTTGTTGACAGCCACTTATGCAGGCGAAAGCAGGCATTATTGTTGTGAATTTTTGCGATTGATTTTATTTGTCTTTACTTTTGAATACTGTTATCTTTATGACATTTTCGCATATATGAGTTATTATATATTTTTGTCCAACAACTGCGTGAGAACGTATCACTGTCACCTGCTATCACTATGTTTATACCATGTGTACCAAGTATAAATGTATATGGACTAATTGCCCGTTTCCAATAAGTCATCACGCCAAGCCGGTAGCCACTTTTTGCGGTCAAAGTCGATGTCGATGCGAACGCCAAGTAACGTTGATAATGAGGCAACTTTTTCGCCTTAGAAGCGGAAATGTAATTAGAAAGCCTAGGCATTTCGTCGCAAAAAAAACAACGAGGGATTACCATAAAGAGCTGCTGCATGCGGCATGGCAAGGGGTAATTATTACCTTCGGTAATTTTTTACTTTACGCACGGGCGCACCCACCAAGCCTCGATTAGATAACAGGGAGGGAGGGAGCGGGTAAGGGGGGTGGGGGGTCACCTTATTTTGGTGGCTAGAGGTCACCAGGAGCAGTTCTTAAAATTTATTTGTAAACTATACAGCACCACGCAAAGCTTTTATTTTCACTCGAACACGCACAAAAACCGTCTGTGTAGGTTTCTCGCAATAGAATATCATCGCAATACCGTTTCAGTGGAATTTGTGATGAAGCGCCTGTATGAACCTTTCGTGTCTCTAATCAAGTGTGCAGCAATGTTCTACGCTTACAGTATTGGACAACCATTGGACAACCAATAGCATATCTTCTTGATTTTGTGCATTTGCAAGCTAACAGAACAAGACACCAGAACTAATGTTTAAATACATATGCCGCTTAGTATGCAGGGACCGCATCACCGTTCACTCCTCGATTTCATTACATCAGTCAACCTTTTCTTTTGTATTTTATTTGACCACGCTCTTCATCCTTCATAACTTTTTTGTGCCCTGAGGCAATAAACATCGCAAAAAATACGCCCAATTTTTTTTTTCTGCAACATGGAAATAACTGCCAAATATCACCTTTTACAAAAACCTTTGAGTGCGTTCTTTTCATAACTGCATATAGAATCTGAAACAGTCACACTTTATTTACTACGGTCCAGACGTGAAGAAGCCACTGCCCGACCCTGTCTACATCCCCGGAATACTGATTCCGGGACCCGGAGGTAGCACATCTTTCTCAGACTTCCCGCTGGGCCCCTGGCAAGACCCCACCAAGTGGGGCATCTTCGACTACAGTGTCAAGAGGATTGCGCTGGCCTCCCATCTGGATCCGATCGTGTTCACTGATGTCGACGACGTCACATGGAGGGATCGGACGTTCCAAATCACCAATGTGACCATGGATGGTCTTGCTTTCCTGCGCCGAGGCGGTGACAACTACGCCCTGGTGAAGGAGTGCGGTATCGCTGCGCGTGTGGCTCTGGCTTTGGAAAACATTCGTATCCAGCTGTACGCCACTACCACCCCCAACATCAGGCTGAGAATGGACGTGCGGATCACGGCACTAGACGCAGTCATCGAAGTCGCAGAGTGAGTTTTAGCCCATACGCAGCAGTTTGGTAAAATATTTATTGCAAGATATAGTCTGATTCCATTCACGTAGTATTGATAATGAACGTGGTATAATACGTAATATATACGCAGTGTATTAGTTCAAAAGCGCTCGTGCTCACCTGTATCAACAAAGTGTTTTCTCTGTTAGTTTATTTGGGCCGTTGCTTTCGCAATAAAAAAGCAATTGTAGTTGTTTACAACCAGTCTGATCCGAAGCCGGGTACTCAAGTTTAGTAGCCGACCGTCTAAACCCCTTAGCTACAGCGGCAGTATTTTTCATCGTAGCCAGGTTTAAGTAGCTAGGGTTAGACATCCGCGATTTGAGGCGGCGGCTCTCAGGTAGCGCCACAAGCATTCGGGACTGAAACAGATCGTGAAGGCCACGGTTATACCTCCACGATTTGCATTTAAAACAGAACACCTTCGTCGGAAATCCTCCTTGTTGATATCTTGAAACAAAACAAAAATTTAAAAATTATGGCATCCAAAACAAAGCAACGTGATAGGATATGGGGAGCGACGGCCGCTGCCTGCTGCAGTTACCTTGCACATCAGTCGCGCCTGATGAAGGGGCCGAGTTAGACCCGAAATGCTTTGTTATAATTAAAGTTTTTGGTTGGTTGCAGTTTCTAACTTTTCTTTTGTTCCGCAATTTGCCGTTGTACAGCTGAAACTAGAGGTTCCATGCTTGCGCACTGTCATCGGTTTGGCATAAGTAACCGCTGACAATTTTTTACTCGGCGATCAAGTGGTTTTCAACTCCCAGTTTTTGCTTCCTTGCAGTGTTAGATCTAGTTTAGCTTCTGGTAACTTGGCAACGTGAACAAAGAAACAACGACTCGGAGGCATAAAGCCGCTTTTCAAAATCAGAGCAGCTTAAAATTGTATTAGCACTCCTTCGATGTTCTTTCAACATGAACCTGCCCACTAAAAATACTTGCTCGTACACTTTGTCGCATACGAATTATGTTAAGGCACGTATCAAGCAGGCCCGCTTCCTCTGAAATTTACTAGAAATAGGAAACCTTCCATCTTTAATTATATTTAAATCGCTGGCTTCGTGCAAAAAACAACAGAACACACAAAGAACAAACAAACAAACAGAACAAACAACGCAGAACAAAGGGCAAAGTGGATGCCGTTTTTGAAATTACAGCGTTCCAACGACATAGAATGTTACATCAAATGGTTACAATAGTTATCATCAAAATCGTAGCTGCCGCAATCAAATTCGCTAGCTTTTCTTTATTTTGCACCTTCCACTGTTGTTATACACTTGTGCGCACTACTAAAAGCCTCTAGGAAAGTGCACTCCTTCTCTCTAGTGGTCAAGCACAAAGCTACGTCAAAGCTCCATTACAGAGGCCCGCCAGCGCCGAGTTCGATGCATGCTTTAACTTGAAGCTTGGATGGGGTGAAATAGAAAGGCGGGCTGAGCATTAAAGTCTGCCATAACACTGTTAGCCAACACTGCCGTAATGCGCCGGAACATGTTAGGTAGACACTATGAATGGCGCTGTGCTTACACGAGCTGCTAAAAGCTTGCGCCCCAAATGCAGCGGCCCATTATCACAAACTTAAGCAAGCAAAGCAAAATTATATTTTACAGAAAACAAAAACATGACCTAAACGGCAATGAGCTATAAAGCCAGGCTGGCATTGTTTTTCTGTCATGAGTGAAATCATTCTGAATTTGTAGCGAGGGTCAGCCCTGACCACAGATTCGGTAAAGCATAAAAATAAAATTCGATTTGAAGTTAAATGTCTCTTATATTTATTTGGATTATACTAGTAAGCGCGCCGCGCTATGTTTTCATTAGTGGCTACAACTCACCGAAGGCAGAGCGAAGCAGCACTTCAGATAATCAAAAACGTAAAAATAAGAAAAGTAAGAATCTAAGGAAATGAGAATCAAGATGAATCCTTTGTTGTTCTTGGAGCTTTGAAGCTTCCGTCCTCCCCTCAAAATTATTAGCCCACGCAGGGCAAGGAGCTTTACACCCACCTTCATGTAGTAAAAAGTAATCGTTCATATATCCATGTCCTTCTTGCTTATAATTTTCACACTTCTCGTTAGAAAGTTAGTTTCAGTCGCGCAAAAGTTATTGGTAGGACTGCAAGAGCCACGTACAGAAGTCTCCAAAAATTCTTGTTTTTGCCTCTTGATTGATATTCTTTTTATTTCTGGACACGTCCACACCATAACTAACAGATCCGTCTTATCCTGACATAGTTTGCGCCTATCTGTGACCACTGCCCAAAGGTAGCTGGAGATATGATCACACCTTCAACAGTTCCTTTTCTTTCCGCGATTCGAGATATATGTCTTGGTTAAGTTATTTTTATTTTTTCGAGAAGAAACCCCAGTACCCGTCTCCCTTCTAGATGGGCACCTAACTTCTAATTAACGACATGAAACTGGGGTACATGTGTTGTTGTTTATAATCCTTACCACCAATTACCCTTCAACTTGACTATAGCAGGCTGATGATAAATGTGAAGCGAAAACTTATAACACCACTCTGAATCCGACGCGAAAAACGTTTGCGTCACAATCTTCCTGCGCAATCACGTGCTTATCTTACCCGGCACGTTTGGAACGATGCCAAGATTTCTCTGTTCAGTTCTAGGGTGTGGCGACGGCTTTTCGCCATAACGAGCTCCGAGCGCACTCTCGAAATATACCTTTAATGTAGTGGTCAACAGGGGGGGGGGGGGGGGGGTGGCGTGCTGGGGAATTTCGGGCTGCAAACAAATTGAAGAACGTTGAAGAAAAGAGTAGCCTTCCGGCTACGCTTATGAACTTGAGCACAGTGTTCATCCGGTTTTGTAGCTAGGAACCGTAATTTATGTGGGCGCTGCGTTGCTCATGACTGTGACTAGGTGGTGACTTCAGTGACCACATGGGGTCTCTGCTCTACAGATTTTAACAATAAGGACATAACGCCTAGAGTACACGATATACGGGGTAGTGAAAAATATTTTAGGCTGCGCTGAGGTGGATTCCGATGATCAATCACTCCTGCAACTCCACCTTCAGTGCTCGCACCAAACTCTGCCGTAAAGATATTTGAGTTTGCCCTAGAATTACATTTGTTGACCATTGAGCTCAGCATGGTTAGTACAATATATAAACCATGAAAAAATTTACAGTTCTGAGGCTACATTGTGACTATAGTGTTTTACGGTGTTTCCAGGCGCTAAACTTCAGAGCACAAAGACGAATCGTTAGCTCATTCGTCTACCGGAGCAGCCAAGCGTCTGCTGTGCATCCGCAGTATAGACAACTGCTCACATGCGGGAGGCTTTGGACTGGTTTTGTTATTGTGTCCTATAATACTTCTTGTCGTTTCTACAGTCCTTTACGAGCATTTACCACAACATATTCATGGTTAGTTTCACTCTCTGCTTCGACGCAGGACTAACAAGACCATCAGCATCGTGGACTATCAGCTCTACTTCCCAGTCCCTCTGGAGTACGACGTGTACGTGCTGACTCCCGTTATCGGACCTATGTTCGAATTATTCAACGGTTACATGCGCCGGCAACTCACCGAAGATGAGGCGAACAAGCTCGAGGAATCGTCGAAAAAATACGTGGAGCAAGCAATTTTTAAAATCACGGAATTCATCAAGGATCCTGCTCCCTGGATGCCGTGGAATACCTCAATCATCGAGGCATACCGCAGATATAGCAGGGAGCGTGGAAACTGAGATCGGCGATGTTTTTCACTTGCCCAGCTGGCTGAAATCTTTCAGAAACACTGACTAGTAAATGGGACACGAAGTAAAGCGGAACACTATAATGCATGAGAAATATGAGCACGGTTTAATAAAATCATAAATGCTAAAAACATAAACGATGTTGCATTTTGTAGCTTCAGGATGGAGTCTTCACTGCGAATGCTTGCTTTGGATATGCATCGGCCATCTCGCTTAAGATATCTTATTGCAGAAGGTGTTAATTAGACAGAACGTTTCTAGATAGCTGCAAAGAGCAAAATTATAAT
Source organism: Amblyomma maculatum (assembly GCF_055883805.1). NCBI lineage: Eukaryota > Metazoa > Arthropoda > Arachnida > Ixodida > Ixodidae > Amblyomma > Amblyomma maculatum. The sequence goes on along the minus strand of NC_139345.1, from coordinate 130,500,673 downwards.
AAGCTCACAAAGTTGAGCATGTAATAAATAATACTTCAACTTCTTTAGCTTGCCCGAGGAAAGGTACCGTCACCTTGGCTTCCACACACAGTGCCACATGTTCTAGCTTGAAAGGTGTAATTAGGTTTACAGAGTCAACGTCCCGAAGAGACTCAAGATATGAGTTTCTCCATAGTGATGGGCTCCGGAAATTTCGACCACCTAGGGTTTTTTAACATGCAATGATATCGCGCAGCACACGGGCGCCTAGCTTTTCGCCCGCACAGAAAAGCGGCCGCTGAGGCCGGGATTCGATTTGGCATCCTTGGGCACAGTAGTCTAGCGCCCTAACCACTGCACTAACCTGAGGGGTCGCGACTTCCATGCCATTATGAAGCCACATTTAGGGCTACATAGCCCTGACTGTGCAGTGCTAAACCGAGAAAGAGAAACGACTGCGATCAGTATGAAACGCTGTCATCAGACAAAAGAAAGGGCGAACGCGCGCAAGCTTTAGTCTCTCATCTCCTTCGCAAATATATGTTCTGAAGCTCTATGCTTTTCTGTTAAATTAGTTGGCGCAGGCGCTGCGTTCGGCTCTGGAGCATCTTGACAGCCGTCCTTTCACAGAGGAGAAAATCCTCGGCCCATGGCCACAGAAAGCGTCTAACGGCAAAGCCTTCAAAGCACTTATGTGTTTTATGAGAGACACAAACTTGATTGAGAAACTGTGACTGTGCTCCTTGCCGCCTTACCTTTCCTATCATTCTCTTCTATCTTTCTCCTTTAAACTCCTCATTCCCCTTCCCCAGTTCAGGGTAGCAAACCGGAAGCTTTCCTGGTTAACCTCTCTGCCTTCTCTCTCTTTTTCTCTCTCTCTCTCTCTAGTTGGCGCAGCAACATTCGCAGTGTGGCTGCCTCGAGCCATGCCAATGCTTGGTCTAGTTCGCACATGGCCACTTAGTGCTTGGGTCTCTGTTTTCTTGCCTTTGACCTATCGCAAATAGTCCATGTCTGTCACGTAATGTGTATGGAGCACTCATGAAACTGGGAGAGTTACACGAAGCCTTATATACCTTACTAATGTAGCACCAGGCCAACGATGGCCGCATTTCAGTAGAAGCGCAGCGCAGTATAGTCTGTATACTGTGCGAATTTAGCGCACGTTGAGCACCATAGGTGGTCGAAATTACCGGAGTCCTCCATTACTGCGTATCATAGCACGAGTGTCTTTAAGACGTTAAACTCCCCCCAAAAAACAAAAACGCAGCCTCTAAATGTTATAAGGAGGATTGCTCTTAAAGAAGAGTTAAAGCGATAATTTTATACATTGCAGTTCCTCCAACCTTTTACTGTTTCTTCATAAATGCAAAACCTTTCAAAACTCCCTCACTGCAAGCAATTGTCGTATCTTTAGACATAGAGCTACACTGGTTCTTAAGCGTCACCTTCTTGTGGAGCATTTTATTTCGCACAGAGGTTTTCGATAGCATTCACTCCGAAACAGTTATCTCTGAGATATGGTACTAGCGACGGCACGAACCGGTAATCGTATCCTTCCAAGACGAAATAAAACCCACACTGGCGCCAGTCAGAACTTCCGCTTGAAGGAAAAGTTTTGTGTCGTTTTTGGGAAAAATATCATCAAAGACACTGCCGTCATATCTTCTGTTACTGACCACCAGCGTTACCAGATGCGGCCCTATCTAAGCGCTTATATCTTATCTTCTGCGCCGGGTGAAGGGTCGTCGCTGCGGCAAGAAGTAATTACGTGACAGCACTAGCAGCGTGAGTTGGTGTTTCCGTAAGTTCGAACCGTGCAGCAAGTTTCAGCCAAAGTACCCTTCTCTGACTACACGCACTGGGGCATTGTCACGCACTCGGTAATCACGGAAGGTCATCACCGAAACATAATAAAAATGGGGTAGTCGTTCGATGCCCAGCGTAGCCGGTAAGCAAATGTGGAGTATGAGATGAACGCGTGCTGATTTGAAAAAACCAGAAGAATTGTATAGGCTCAGAACGAGGAATACACAAAGCATTTATTAGACCGCAATTAACTTTCTAAAAGGCAATGACACGAGTGAAGAAAGCAATTGGATTAAACCCTCCAAATTAGGCATACATAGTAAAACATGCTCTTTTGGAATGAAAGTAACAGTCCAACTAACAGCAAACGAAAGAAAGTTCAGAGCAAGGCAGAACATATAGTCGACAGCTGAGTACGCGGAAGGTCGGATTTCCTTCCGAGGAGCGGACTGGGCAGACTTACTGGGAACTCGGCGGCTCCGTTTAAACCTCCGGGAGCTAGGAAGGGACACTCCGGAGGATGCTTTGTGCGCAGGGTCGGAGTCCGAAACAAAAAATTGAGCTAGTTGGTACAACATCTTGGAAAATAAATAGCCCACACGACACGAAATAAGGAAGAAAACACCAAAAGCGCTTAATCACAACTAAATTTTTATTTCCAGAAACAGGTTTATATAAATTTATGTGAAACAAGCAATAGAAAGAACGAAAAAAAAAAACAGAAAGAAAGGAAGAAATCACGCAGGCGCATCATTGTACAAAAACTGTTTTTGGTGGATAGTCACCATTGGATCAGCCACACAGTTCAGGTCAATTTTGTGATATGATATGCTTCTGATATCTTCCTAGTTAGTGCATCAGTGTGACGAAGTAAAACAGCAGTATCGCTTAGTATCGGCCTGCAACCACTGTACTTCGCGCAGTGTTTGGCCAGATTAGACGACGGGGGGTTTCTTCAGAGACCGATTGTGTTCCTGTAATCTAACATTGAGGCATCGGCCAGTTTGCCCAATATAGGTCCAGCCACAGGAGAGAGGTTTGCGGTACACAACCATTTCCGTACATTTGACGTACCGATTGTCATGGTTGACTGAACAGGCCTTCCTTTTTTTGCAAGGCCCGCCACTTGCCCGCCTGTCAACAATAGCATAAATGCTACCAACTTTTTTCGGTGGTGAAAATAAAATTCTCGCACTATATCTGTTGCCCACGTTTTTCAATTGATGCGAGAAGCGGTGGACATGTGGTAGAACTACTACTTCTTATTTTTGTTATCCTCCTTAGCTTCCACAAGTGAACGACCCGAAGCTTCCTTCCGTCTCTTGAGAACCCTTCTGCAGGCTAGCGAAGAAACGTCCAGAGGTAACCCCGCACGTCTTAGCCTTTTTACTTGTTCAGTAAAGCGATCATGCTTTAAGTGATGACAAGTTTATTTAATGAAGAACCTAAACAGGCTATCGTAGTACGCAGTACTCCATTTCACTATCTTGGAGCGGCTGGATTTAAAATTTAAAGTTGTTTCACCGACCTAGGGGGATACATTCAACAAGCGCGGTCATTCCATGAACCGCAGATTAATATAAAGGAATTGCAAACAGTCGTTAGAGGTCGTTTAAAAAGTGAATGCCAGACGAAACATATTTTCTTTGAAAAATTTCACCACATCCACAACCCGCTGAGTGGAATCAGCACGTTCAACAAATGCAAGGTAATCTTCAACGTACCTGAAAATTTTCTTGGAAAGGCCTCACATATTATTTTTAATGGCCACATCAACACTGGAAAGAAATATATCGCTTAGAGCAGGCGTCACTTTCGACCCAATGCATACCCCCGACTTTTGGAGAAATAATCGCCCATTTCTGTCAACAACCGTTGAAACAAGGTAAAAAGATAATACTTCTACGAAGGAACGCACCGAGACACCGCAGGCATCCACAAAGCGTTGTTCATTATTATCTTAAATAATGTACTCCCTTACGAATTTCATCAAACTGCAGTGCGGGAGCGACTAAAAAAGATCATTAACATCAATGCTTAAATTACAGTTTCGGAAAGGGTTATCATTGCTGTGATACTCGACTACGCCCACTGAATTAGGTGTGTCTGAAAAGGATCCACCAACGCAAGGCTCTTCAAATGTTTAAGCAGGACGCCATAATCAACGTTTTGCCAAATTGAGCGTTCCATGAAAATGGCCCGAAGCGGAATATCGTTCTTATGCGTTTCGGCCGAAAATATAATTTTGAGCGTTAAGCCTTCAGCCTTTCTCAAGCCGGACTACAAAGTTTCTATGTTTAGACGTGACAGAAGATGTAGGGCCTCCTCTTTCACCTTATTAGCCTTGATCTGAACAGGCCTTAAATTGGCTTCAATAGGGCAAACAGCGTTTCCTTTAAAAAACCATCCGGGCAGCACAACCAAATACCCTTCCTTGTCCAACACTACCAAGCGCTGATTAGCTGACGTCAAAAAATCCGACAAGCGCCTCAGGTAGAATCGCCCCTCTTCCCACTCCGAATCGTGTCACCGCATCAAAACATACAACAATGCATCTGGGGCGTTCGTCACTGTAAACTTGCCTCGAAATGCCTCATGCTGCAGAAATCTTCTCCATCTTGTGAACGTTTGGCTAGAGGCAAAACTTCGGTCCAAGCTCCAACACTTTGGGATGGGCTTCTGGTAGGTGGCTCCCACTAAAGGGCCACCCACATGGAGCGAGCTTTCTCAGCAAACTACATGCGACGCGGCGGAACGCCGATGCACCACATGCAGTGAAAAACCGGCGGCTAGCGGCGTCGGCGCCCGAGTGAGAAAACGCACTAACTGTTCTGCTTCAACAGCGCACCTTTCACACTAAATGACCATTCAAGAGCAACACATAACATAGACAGCGTCTAAAGTGGCGGTGGTGGTTAAAACATTTATAAATAACAATTAAATGGTTACAGAGGTGTTTGGGTTAGAGACGTATTGGTCTCCCCCTCACAATACTAGGTGGAGCCCTATTCCGGGGCCCCATTGGCAAGCAACGCCGCCCGCGTCCGTTGAACCTAGGCCTTTTGAGTCTTGAGGTCTTGACAGCCGAGCAGGGCCGCCTCCCAGTCTTCTCTAGTTGGATTGGGGTTGGGGGGAATGGATGGGTTTGACTGGCACGCCCAGACCATGTGAAAGGTGTCAGCCACATTCCCACAGTACTGGCACGCACCATCAAAGGACGGGTTGAAAAGTTTAAGCACCGCCGGGCACAGTACTGCATTGGTAAAAATTTTGATGAGGAGGCGCTCGTCAGCGCGATCCGGTCCCTTACAAGGGGCCGGGTAGCGCCTGTGCTCCTCCTTGTAGTAATCGGTGATGTCTTTGAATGTAAGGGCCAGATTGCCTGATTGGGAGTAGGCTTCTAAGGAGAAGGGGATAGCCCGGGGAGAGAGTGCGCGGGCGGCCTGATCGGCCTGTTCGTTTCCCCAGAGTCCCTGGTGACCGGGTGCCCAAATGAGATTATGCGGAGTTGGGTCTATGTATCGGCAGCTAGATTGCAATATACGCCAGGCAAGCGGGGGAGCCCATCCCTGCCTATAATTCTGACAGGCCCCTCGCGAGTCGGTGATGATGTGTTGCGAATTGGGAATACTGAGAGCCAGAGCGATAGCAATCTCCTCCGCGTGAGTTGTGCTGTAGGCTTTGAAAGTTAGCCCGTTAACCGTGTTTGTGTTGTGTACGACTGCAGCCCCCATGGTAAGGGCCGGCAACATCCACATAATACACGTGTTGCTGGTGACCATAGTATCGCTCCAACGCTTTCGCGCGCGCCTGGCGACGACCGTTATGGTCTTCTTTGGACATGTTGCGGGGAAGGGGTCGGACCTGGAGGGCGCGTCTCCAGAGTTCTGGCACTCTCACCCTTTCCTCAATGTGGTAATCGTGTTTGATGTGTAGCCGGTCCAAGAGGCGGCGACCGGACGTGGTCTGTGTAAGACGCGTGTATTGGCTTGGTAAGTGGGCTTCTCGTAGCTCCCGGAACGTGTTCACCACGCCCAGAGCCAGAAGTCTCTGGTTGGACGTGCTGACCGGAAGGTCGAAAGCCCGCTTGATGACTTTCCGGTGGATGGCCTCCAATTGATCCTCATCGTGTTTACGCAGGTACAAGTAGGGTGTCGAGTAGAGGATTCTGCTCGTTACAAAAGCATGGGCAAGCCGCAGTGCATCCTTGCTTCGTAATCCGCCCCGCTTGCTGGAGACCCGGCGAACCATACGGCCCACCTGGTCTCTCACCATGCGAAGTTTGGCCAGAGTGGTGTCAACTCTGCGTTGATGGTGAATGAAGAGGCCAAGGACGCGGATCTCTTTGGCCTCCCGGATCGATCCCGAGGGGAGACTGATGCGAAGCTGAGTTGTGTCTCGAGGGGATGGACGTACGTGCACGAATTCAGATTTAGCTGGGGCGCACTGGAGTGTGCAGTAGGTCGCGTAGTCGTCGACTACGGTCGCCGCTGCCTGCAGGCAGGACTCCATGTGGCCCAGGTTACCTTGCGTGGATCAGATTGTGATATCATCCGCGTAAAGTGCGTGATGTATCCCGGGAAGAGAAGCCAATTTGGAGGGAAGATGAAGCATGGCTAAATTGAAGAGGAGGGGAGACAAGACAGCGCCTTGAGGTGTTCCCCTCAAGCCGATGGTGTATGGCCCGTGTTCCGCATCTTGTATGCGTATGTAGGCTTGGAGGTCTGTAAGGAATTGTTTTATGTAATTGAAAGTTTTGTTACCACAGTTGGTGTGACTGAGGTGATCGAGGATTACTTCGTGCTTCACATTGTCAAATGCGCCTTTAAGGTCCAAGGCCAGGACCACCTTGTCATTATGGGGGCATTCGACAGGATCTAATATGTCGTGGTGGAGCTGAAGGAGTATATCCTGTGCTGATTTTTGAGGGCGGAAACCAAACAAGGTGTCCGCGAAAATTGCTGTGTTTCGAGAAATTCGGAGAGTCTGTCGCGCACCATTGTCTCCATCAGCTTGCCGACACAAGACGTGAGAGAGATGGGACGAAGGTTCTCCACATCAATAGGTTTGTCGGTTTTCGGGATTAAGGTGACGAGAGCCGACTTCCAATTGAGAGGGAGAGGAGTGTCTCCGTCCCAAATACTATTGATGTATTTTAGAAGCACGACATATGCTGCATGGGAAAGGTTGGCCAAAAGCTTGACCGTAACCTTGTCGCGCCCGGGTGCAGCGCCGCGTTTCATCTTGCTTAAGGCCGCCCGGAGGTCGTGGAGCTGGAACGGAGTGTCTAGCTCCGTGTTCTCTTTGCCTGCATACGAGTAGGCGACCGCCCGGGGGTCCTTGGTGGTGCACAGATATCGATCCCTGAGTGTGTGCGCTAGCTGTGTTGTCGTTCCTGTAAAGTTGTGCATGACATTATGTAAGTGGCATTGGGTTTCCATGCGTGTTTGTGTTGGATCGATGAGCGCGCGGAATAGGCGCCACGTATTACGACCAGACATCTGGCGCGCAGCCGTGTTGCATCTGTCTACCCAGTTAGTGTCGGCTAGCTGAGCAGCATATTCCGCGGCTTGATGTGTGAGTTCGAGGATTCGTTTTTTGAGGCGTTTGTTATGTTTCTGTTTTTTCCATCTTTTGGTGAGGCTGCGGCGGGCCTCCCAAAGATGTAGGAGGTGGTTGTCTACGTCCGTTTGCGTTTCCGTGAGCTGTATCTGCCTTTCGTGTTGTTTCAGTGCAGACGTGAGTGATTGGTACCAGGTGTCATATCCCGACTGGAGGGGGTCTACGACAGACAGAGAGGTGCGGAATTTTGTCCAGTTCGGGACACAAGCTTGTGTTTGTAGGCGTTTCAGTGGACGCGTGTAAATGGTTGTGTAGATTATACAGTGATCACTACCAAGAGTTTCCTCTGTGTTCAGCCAGTCGGCATGGCGTATGTTGCGTGTAAATGTGAGGTCCGGGCAAGTGTCGCGTTGAATCGAATTTCCTACACGTGTTGGGTTGGTGGGGTCGGTGTGGAGGGTGAGTCCGAGTGTAGAGAGAAGTTCCGCAAGCTTCCTTCCACGTGTGTTCTCCCGGGGATACCCCCAGAGCCTGCTGTGAGCATTAAAATCACCGACAATCAGAAGTGGGTCCTTTCCCGCTACCTGCATAGCTTGCGTGAAAATTTCGCTTAACGGAACATTTTTAAGTTTCCGGGGACAATAAATGTTTAGAATGTGTACAGGTGGGTCAGACCGCCTTAGGGGCAGTACTGACACCATCGTGTACGCGAACGGTGGTGTTGTGGGGAATGTGACTTCCTGTGCAGTATATTGCTTGTGAACAAGTATACATGTCTGCGGGTTGTGTTGAAACGCAGTGTAGTTTGTGAGCTTGACGCTTGCGCCGGGTTCCTGAAGGGCAACCGCGGCAAAGAGGAATTCAGAGGTCTCAAGGTAGAGGCGGAGTTGGTTGGTTCATAGGAAGGGAAAGGCGCAGTATCTGTCACACTTGCTCTGTGGACACCTGAACCGCGCCGTAGGGGAAGGAATGAAGGTGGGAGTGAAAGTGGATAGAGAGAAAGGGGGACCGTAGTGGAGGGCTACGGAGTAATTTCGACCACCTGGGGATCTTTAACGTGCGCTGACATCGCACAGTTCATCTCGCTTCTTGCTGTTCTTGAGACCTCTGCAATTCCACTGCGTTAGTGTAAGCGGCTGAGTTGTTCTGGCGCTCGACTTAGGGCTGGGGGCCATGTTCGGATACGGAGGGCGGGAACACGTTGTTAGGACCTCCCAGTCCGCTAGTGCCCGGCGCAGACATGCAGGAGTCTTCAGAAAGATCAGACTCATCGGGAATGACTCTGTTAAATTTTGAAGGGCGGTTAACGTCCTTCATTGTACCCATGCGTTTAAGAACGCGAGGATTTTCCTGTATCCATTTTTGTATAACGTGAGTTACAGCTTGTGTCACCTGTGTCATGACACTGTCCAGCTGACGCGCGATTGTGTCATGGATAATTTTGGGAAGATCAGCCAACTGCGTTTCAATCCCGGTGACCCGGCTTTCCAGCTTTCGAAGCGACTCTCCATATTATTAGGAATCTCCCTGTCTGTTATGTTTTCTTCCTCGTCACTAGAGGAGGGTGGCGTCGTGATTTTATTTTTTAGCGAGTTAAGCTCACTCTAGTTTTTCGTTTTGAGCTCGCAAAAGGGCGAGCTCGCGTTTAAGTTTCTGCGTCTCGGCGGTGCTGGTGAGGGGGGAGGAGAAGAAGAAGAAGAGGAGGCGACCCTTGCCCCGCTGCCTACCTTGGATTGTTTGCAGGCGGCGCCGCCAGGAGGAGGCTTTAGAGCTGGGAACTCTGCGTCTCCGGGTGGTGGCGTTGATCCAGTTGATCCCGCTGTCTTGCTATTTGGTGGCGTTCCGCCGCGGTTTTTCGTCTCCTGTTGGCGTTTCTGTTTGGCGGGGGGGCCCGATGTCTTGGGCCTTGGCTGTTGAGGCCTGATGAATTTCCCCGTTCATTCGCGGGGGCTGGTGAGGTGCGGTCCCCCGCAGATTATACACACTGGATTGCAGTCGTGGGGGGCCATCCCCTCAGTACCAGTCCCCACGTTTTGGCCACAAAGACCGCATCTTTCATTCACTGGACTGGGACAATTGTCCGCCCGGTGACCCAGGGTGCCACAACGGTAGCACGCTGGCACTGCCTTCTTGTAACCCCTTACGGGAGTCAGTTCTTCGTTGTAGTGTACGTGCCGCGAAAGTGAGCACAGCTACGTTGCAGTTCCCCAGCTTGCGCACGTGGACGAGTTCTCCACCACGCCACTGCACACTATGTTTCAAAGAGTCACTGGTTTCTAGGTTGTGCACAGTAATCACTCCGCGACACACATTACCGGTGAGCTTGAGGTGTCCGTGAAGCGGGAGCGGTACTTTGCTGGTGTTAACTTTGAAGTCCGTGAGCAGCTTCTGAACTACCTCGGCGTTCTGCGTGCCACAGACGATGATGTTTTGTACCCAATTGGAAGAAATTGTGATGGCGTTCATGTGCTGCCTACCAATGTATTGAGAAATGGCAGCGCCGAGCTCCCCCTGTTGAAACGCTGTCTTGAGGTCGACCGTAGTACTTGGCTTGATCACGATCACGTAGTCGTCAGAATTCATCCTGACGGTTGGTTTCGGCGTCCACTTGGAGAGTGGGGATGAATTTTGTTGAGTTTTCAAAAACGGAGTGCGAGCGTCTCCCGTGTCTGCATTGTTCAGAGGAGCCTTTGACGTGGCCGCTCCTCGTGCGTTTTGCCGGCGAAGTCGCCGAGCAACAGCGCTTGAATACAGCCTTCTAGTGCGTCCGACGCAGCAGCAACAGCGTACCGCAAGGGTGGCTCTCTGAAGCAGGGTTTGAGCGAGTGTTGCTGAGCGGGACGTCGAAAAAGGTCCCACTTCAGCTGTATCATCAGAGTAGTTGAAATCGCAACGCTAGAGGTGGTGGTGCTGACAAACATTTATTTGTATTAGGAGATGTTTGGACAAGACGCTATTGGCCCAGGCCCTCACAAATCTAGGTGGAGCTCCTATTCTGGAGCCCCAATGGCATCTAACGCCGCTCGCGCCCTGGCGACCAAGGTCCGCTGTGACTGTAGGTCATGACAGCTGAGCAGCGCCGCCTCCCAGGCCTCCCTAGAAGGGTGGGTAATGAAGGGTTGGGAATGGTGGGGATTGGATGGACATGCCCACGCCATGTGGAAAACGTCCGAGAAGGTCGCTCCACCCAGGCTGCAGCCCCCATCAAAGTCTGTAATGAAGTGCTTCAAGACTGCCGGGCACAGCATTGTGTTTGTAAACATTTTGAGAAGGAGCCTTTCGTCCGCTCTCCGGAGACCTTTACAAGGTTCCGGAAAGCGGCGATGGCTGTCCTCATAATATGTGGTAATTTCTTTGAATGTAATAAGACATTGAATGGGTTCGGAGTAGAGAGCACGCGGACCGCCTGATTGGCTAACTCATTGCTCCCTCATGGCCGGGAGCCCAGATGAGATTACAATTGTGAGGGTCGCTGGACTGACAGCAATTTTTTAGGATCCGCTTGGCTAGAGGAGGTATCCAACCCAGCCCATAATTACGACAGGCCTCCTTGGAGTCGGTAATGATGTGTGTTACTACTGGGAGGGAGAGGGTGAGCGCAATCGCGATTTCCTCCGCGTATGTTGTGTTGTGGGCCTGAAACGTGAGTCCTGCCACCGTGTTGGTGTTGTGGACCACTGCCGCGGTGAACCACCTCTCACGGTAGGGACCGGCAATGTCCACGTAGTATACATATTGTTGTCTACCATAATGCCGCTACAGTGCTTCCGCACCCGCCTGGCGACGGCCATTATGATCAAAGTGTGACATGTTGCGGGGAATGGGTCTTACCCTGAGGGTGCGCGTCTCCAGGGCTCTGGCGCTCGTACCCGTTCCTCAAAGGTGGTAGTGCATTGCATGTGTAGTCGTTCAGGAATGCGGCGACCGGATGGCGTTTGTGATAGGCGCGTGTATTGGCTGAAAAGATGAGCCTCTCGGAGTTCCCGATAGGGGTTGACCATCCCAAGGTCCAACAAACGCTGGTTAAATGTGGCAATGGGGAGGCCAAGAGCCCATTTGATAACTTTGCGATGTATGACCTCGAGTTGGTCCTCGTTATGTCTGTGCATGTGAAGGTAGGGGGTTGAGTAGAGAATTCGTGCCGCCCACAAGCGCGGCAGACGACAGTGCTCTAGTCGTGCGCTGCAACTTAGTAGTCGCTAGGCTTATTTTTTTTCGCATTGACGGTGCTCGAAATGGCGCTATGAAATCCCTTCGTGCTATAGTAAATGACCTACTCAAAGGACTGCCTAACTCTTAATCCCATTTTCTAACAATAAAAGCAAAATATGATTAATTTCGGCTGCACTTTTTAGCCGAGGTGGCATGCAAGTGGACCGGAGCAGCCGCACCTCAACGGCGGCAGCTGGCTGTGAGCAGAAACGTTCTTGCATCGCAGCTGTCGCTTTTATTCCAGCCACCGGTACGGGCCAGCGATCCTCAAGAAGGATTCTGTATTGATATTCGGCTTATTATTTATGGGAACAACAAAATGTAGCACACTTTTCTGAGTTTTTCATATCGTCAGCGCGCATGACTCGGAGCTGCAGCTGGCACAGAGCGGCAGCAAGTGCTGCCATCGCACGGTGATTGCTCCCAAAAGCGGCCGTTCGCCCGGCCACTGTCGAAGATATCTCGCCCGGCTTAATCTGTGGCGAACGGCCGCCAGGAGGCAGTTCGAAAGGTTTGACGGAGGAAAATCGCTCCATGTGAGTTGGCCTTAAGACGAGAACCTTCCGCCCAGTAAGGTTCTCGTTTTATTGAGCAAGCAATACTACGCCAGGTTCCAGCCCGTCGCATAAACCCGGCCGGTAGCCACGTTTGACCTTTAGAGCTACAGCAGATGGGGGCCCTCTTCAAATCGTTGGCTAAACCCTGTCGGTAGCCACGCCGCGCCGCAGATGGCGCGTCGTTGCCATACCAACAAGAGCGACCGCAGATGGAGCCCCTCTTCATGCCATCGGTACGGTGTCTAGGTGGGTAGGTGTGCCGACCGGCGGGGGTAACGCGTGCCTTTTCTTCATGACGCCGCAGTGGCGCCACCAGCGAAAGCCCGGTTCATGACCGTTTCCTCCGGCCGTCGCCACGCATGACAGAAAGCGACTCGCTTCACTTTTTTCCAAGTGCAAATAAGTTTATTGCAAACAAGCTGTCTTACGGGAATAGGGAAGGGATGTAAACATATTACAAAGGCAGGGAAGCCGAGTTTAAGGCTGTTTTTTTACGTACAGCGTGTTTGCTGCGTTCCCGATTTTTCAGGCGAGCAACTCCAAACACTGTTATGTCACAATTCCTCGTTCTTAATTTTTTTTCCATTAAATGTTCCACGCCATCACAAGGCAACGCGAATATATATTAACACAGTGCTCAGCTGTGATTTATGCGTGTGCATGGGCGTAAGCAGACCTTGCGAATAAATAAAATAAAACGAGTGCATAAGCTTGCATTGCAAAACGGTATCTTCAAGCTGAACTTTTGAAAGTGCAATAAATGACATGCACACATTAGTGTTTTTGAGTCAGTGAAGTAACACACCCCAAAATCATGCCTATGCGTTCAAAGCACGCGTCTTAATTTCAGGTGTTTTCTTTTTTTTCGCGCGTTTTCACGGGCCAGGTTTCTTCTCTTGACCAAGAAGTGGAGGCGCATGATAGAGTAAAACTTGACGACCCTGTTAGTGATCTCAATCTTATGCTCCTCACAACCGATCATAGGCGGAGGTTTGAGCTGCAGAAAAGAGGTGAAGTCTGCGAGACTTTCTAACTTGTCCTGCTTTCCCAGAAATTCCAAAAATACGCCACATGGAACGATTCCAGCTAGCAGCGTCTGTTGTTATCACACCCTCCACCGTAATTTTTGCTAGCACATCAGCTTTCACGTTCCCCTTCGAGGCGAAAACGCCAAGCACCTGGTGCCACTTTCCCGTGACTGGTTGGAAGAGAACAACTAGGGCGTGATCCGCCAATTCTGATCTGGAGCTAGATGAAAATTTTTCGAGGTCCACCAAACCGTTCACTTTCCCGTAGTGACTGACCGTCAGGTTCTCGGAAAGTTTAATTTCATCCATCATAATGCCGCCACTACGTTGCTGTTCCGTCATGCATATGCCTTTTTCCTTCAATGCAGCAAACACCCGTTTGTTGAAGCCGAATCCGCTTCGAAATCCGCGCAGGTACCGTTGAAGACACGTTCTGCCGGGCAGCAGCATGATCTTCTCCTTGCGCAGGTGCTCATAAAGCCGTTTGCTCCTCATCCGCATTATCAAGCATTCGAGCAGCCACTCGCGCTGGTACTTAAAACCCTTCGTGCTTTTCCGCTTTGAAGCATTTAAACAGGCCATGACTTGTGACTGTTGTCTTACTGGCAAATTTTCTATTCTTGACATGAGCGCGCAGCTTTCTAGTTTTGAGTTCTTCCTCCTAATCTCTTCCAGTTTTGTCTCAAGAGTAAACATATTTCGCTTCAGTCTCTTGAACTTTGCGGTTACAAGCTTTCTCCTCTTTTCGCGCTCCCTCGACCTCCGGTCCTTTGTTCTTTTGTACGACAGCTGATTTAGGAGCAACTTTTTTGCGTATCGGCAATGCAAACAGTCTCCTTGACTTGTGGCGATGCCGACGCATTTGGAGCTGAATGTTGTGTTTCCGTGGATTCTTATTTTCTTGGATTTCGCGAGGACGGTGTCAAGTTGGTCATTGCATTTTATGCCCTGACATGGAATCATGGCATCCACGTCAGCCAAAGGTCCCCAACCTGTTCACGAATTTCCAAATCCAGCTTCTGTGTTACGGCGCCTTGCACGGACACTGTGGCTCGCAGTTTTGACACACAGTGCTCCAGGAGTATTACTTTCACCAGAACGATGCTCTGTCCGCTTTTTCTGCAAGTCGAGAACGCAGAGGCGCCAGAATCTTCAATAGAGTGATGTGTCCAGCCGCTGTGGGATACCGTGCAGGTGGTGAAGTCAATGTCAACCGCACGAGGTGACACTTCGGTTACAGACGTAGAGATACCTTCACTGGAGCTTGAAGGTACTGGATCGTCCGGCACTGTCTCAAGGTCGTGGCTGTCACTTCTGGCAGCCTTGGTTGGGCGGCAGCCTGTGGAATTCTTCGTCTTTCGTTTCGCGGTCACCTTTCTTGTCAGGTAAGCAGGAGCATCGGGCAGGGCAGAAGGCACGGCATCTTTCATCAATAGTGGGTGAGAACGTAGGAGGCTAACAACGTTGCCTTCTATCATATATTTGTAATCCCGTTCGATACACTCTTGGTCAAAATGCCGCTCACACACAACGGAGTGTGGCTGCAACCTCTTGTCGGCACGATGAAGAGCAAGCTCCCACCTTTTGAACAGTTCGGGATCCTGCGGCGCCGAAAACAGCGATACTTTCAGTCCTTTTCTCGATTACTTGTAGCCGGATTTGCAGAAGGATGCGAAACAAGTTGTGTCCTTTTTGGTGTTCATTCCGATCACTTCTCACAAAAAGCGCAGCGCCTGCTCCGCTACGGCGCTTGCATGTGGACGATGACAGATAGCAAACAGAAAACAGGTAGCTAGTGTCGTCTGTTTATTGTTTCAATGCCAGACCGCAAAAGTCTCAGTTTCAGCTACTATTTTGACTGATAACGCAAGTAATAAGAAATGTTTTTAAACAAAAATGAGGTTAACAAAACGGGCGATGCGATTGCGACAGGTAGCAGACGATCCGCCGGTGAGCACCGGGCGGAGAACAGCAGCGCCAGTTTCGTCGTCATGAAGCGGAGGCACGCGGAACTACGCTTTGTGCCCTGCCGGTCGGCACACCTACCCATCTAGCCACCGTACCATCGGGTAAGCCTGGTCGGTATAAAGCCGGTCGGTAGCCAAGCCGCGCCGCAGCTACAGCTGCGCCGCTGCCGAGTGAAGGCGATGGCGTCGCTGAGGAGGAGGCGATGCGCCCTCGTCAGATGTTTCGCAATGAGGAGAGGAGGTGGAAACTGAATATAAAAAATGCGTGTTCGCTTGCTTTGACCGCCCATTCGACATGTTCTCTGATAAACGGAAGGAGAAGCTACGTCGGCTTGCTGCAGCCAGAAGCAACAACGGGCTCAAGAGACGGATGAAGAGTGCCAATGAATTAAGGGATTTAATGCAGTATTGCTTACGCAACCTACCGGGTTTAACTAAAGCTAAACCCCAGTTACCTTTATATATTTTTCTTGAGATACTACCAGTCCGATAGCACCACAATGGTAGTACAGACTACAAAGCGAGAACGAAATGAACAAAACAGAAGCACCCTCTAGTCGGTGCTAAGTTTTAACACTTCAAAAAATTGTACTGATCTGTTCGCAATGAACAAACGTGCGCAAAAATCTCAATGCAACCAAACAGAAAACAATTCGAAAAGTCCATGCTTAACACAAATGCAAAGCGTATTATATCAGGCACTATACTGACAATTCACGAACATCAGCAGAGAACATATTCACACTAGTTGCGAGCACTACATGTTTTGGTAGTTTGTTCCAGTCTTTCGCTGTGGTTAGGAAGAAGGAATTCTGGTACCAGTGCTTAGAAAACTTTTGTTTTTTACATGCCTGCAACGTTTACCCCGAGCGATATGTGAAGTTTTCTCGCTCATGTATTGCTGCTTATCGATGTGCACTATGCTGTTCATTATCTTATAGTTTTTTGTTTCCTTCGTGTTGAAGAGGGCGCAAGTTAGCTAAAGTGTAAAGTAGGGTTACTGGATCTTGTCTTCGAAAGCGAGAATAGATAAGCGAAGTGCACGTCACTGCACTCGCTCCAGTTCGGTTGTGTTTGATTATAGGTATTCCACACCTCATATGCATATTCCATTATCGCGCGTACCAACAACTTATAAGCAGTAAGTTTAGTATACTGCGTAGCAGGCTTACATGACCGCCTAATCAATCCCAATCTTTAGTTTGCTTTGGCGACAATCTTATGTACGTATGTGTTCCAACGCAGGTCTGAAATAATAACACTTCCAGGTATGTATATTCTATTACTCGATTCAGTTTTTTTCTTGCAATAGAGTGCAAAAAGTAGTTCAATGAAAGAGGAAGGCCCACGAAGAAACGCCACATTTTAGCACTGCTTGGCCGCAAAAAGTTTTTTATCGCACTAATGGCAGTATTACTAAATATCTGATCCCGGAGGCGCCATCTGTCTTTGGGGTTGTGCATCACATGTCGATTAGTTCTCGTGGCCACCACAAGTAGGTGCCAATTTTGTCGACACGTTTTCCTCAATTCGAGGCTAGAGGATGGCAACGCTACAGTGAACTAGAATATTTTCCAGTGAAGCGAGCGGAGGGGGCAGCGCCTTGCTACGCGCGTCATCGAGTGTGTCTCCTGAAGCGGCGGCGCTGTTGTCGACCACTCTTGAAGGCGGCCGGCGGCAACGGGGCAGAGCACGCCCGACGGCGCTTCAGTTGTGTGCTGGCTTTTCGTTCAGTGTGGTTGCATTGCACGCGTGTTTTGATGTGAGTGTATTAACAATGAGTGCAAAGCAACGGCTCAACCACTGCTATGCCCCAGGGTGCAGCACAGGATACGCAAGAACAAAAAACGCGCGAAAGTTGTCGCTATTCAAGGTGCCTGCTGATCTTGAGCGCAGATCCACGTGGGAGAGGAACCTACATCTAGGCGACAAGCCGCTAACCGCAGACTGCGCGGTATGGGAGCTACATTTAGAGCCACGCTTCATCGTTAGGGATTATGTGCACCGCATAAATGGCGAGGAAGTGCGAATTCCACGCGGGACACCTATGTTCACCGCAGATGCAGTCCCCACAATTTTACCCAAACTGCCAGTTTACTTGAGCAAGCTCCCCACTTCCAAGAGCAATGAGAAAAAAAGGAGAGGTGAGGACGATGTCGCACCGCGAAAAAAGGCACGAAGGCAGGTTACAGAGGTGATCAAAGATGAACCTGTCGAACCTGCGGCCAGCAACGAAGTATGCGCGGCCGCAACTGTCCCCGCGGTGAGGAGAATGGAAGTCCCAGGGAAGCGATGGGCGCAGCATGAACTTCAAGACGCAGATGGAGTATGTTTTACATTATGTGCTCTCGACTCGCTGTCAGGTGAGGTGACGGTGGAAAAGGCCGTGTTCTGAAGTGCATGACTGAAGTGCATTCTCGTATCAGCATGGACTCATTAGTTTTACACACCGAATATTCTGTGAATTTGTGTCTTGGTTGATAATGAAAACGAATATATATATATATATATATATATATATATATATATATATATATATATATATATATATATATATATATATATATATATATATAAAACCCAAATGAACTGAAATCTGTGTTCCTGTAATGTAGCGTCTTGTCATTTTTTGCCACCTTTGTATGTTATGAATATTCTTTACTCATACGCAAGCTGTACCTAATTCACTTTTCATGAATGCATACTTTTGTGAATGCCTTCTTAAATATGAACTGTCAACCAAAACCAAAGTTTATGTCGCTGTATATGTGCTCCTTTTTATTACAACATTGTTCTTTGCAGTGCATTTGCAGCGTTCAATGCTTCCTTGTCTGTTATTAGTACCCAATCTTCCTCTGACTTCGACACTGTAGTGTACGAGCTAATTTATTGCTCAGAAGGCGTCGGTGTGTCTGCGTTCGTTCCACGGGCATCTCAGCAAGCCTCGTCTGCAGATGTCCTCCCGGTCTGCACGCACGCCTCAACAACCGCTATCCTCCCCCATGGCCATTTCGAAGCACCGATTTGGCCGCTTTGTGAAGAAACGGCCTGACTTCCCAAGAAGAGCCTGGCCTGTTAATGACCTGCAGAGGGGCGGCGGCGGAGCAAGCGACCGTCGTCGGAGCCGCGCGGTGTCGGGTTACGGTACTCGACGTCGGGCAAAAGCGGAGGGAGAAGCCATCGTCGGTTTCGCGCGAGGTCTGGCTTGCTGGCTGAAGTGTTTGCTGCTGAGGGGGAGACCCACAGGGCGCTGGACCGAACGTACAAAAACAGAGGCAAGCCGTGAGCATAGAACGATGGGGGGTCGCTTGTGAACTGGCGACTTGTTTGCTTAAGTGTTGTGGCACACGTGCAAGAATGTGCGGGGCGGGGCTCAGTGATGCAGTGCGCAAACTGTCACCTCGCGCATTTGCGATTGGCCCGCGCCGAAGATGAACCAATTCCCTGCCTAGGGACCTAGGGAGATCCAAGAGAAGAAAACCTGGTGTCCAACATCGGGAGAGGGCTTCCTTCTGAAATCTCCAAAGTGTATACATGTAAATAGACTTCTTGTACTCAGCTCTAATGAAAGCTCCACGTCTCCGCGGTTCCTCGACGCCTCGCCGGTCAACGCTACCCTCGGCTCCGGCCCTGTGCGTCCGGCGTCGCGACAACTGATTGGCAGCGTGGTGGGATCGAACCTGGCTGACTGATGGAGAAGAGCACACCGAGATCACGGAGACTGGCAGTTGCGGACTGGTGAGCGCAGGCATTGCTTTTGAGTTCCCAGGGTAATAAGATAGAGGTGTAATCTTATTTCTGGGGAGGCCACCGCAGAAGCGTAAATTAAAGTACTTCTGGGTGGAGGCCAGGGCATTGTCACACTGCTGTCATGGATTTGAAAAAAACTGCTCAAGTCTCAACTCGTGAGTCTAGGGGAGGAGCTAGGCATCAAGGTTGGCCCTGAAATGAAAAAAAAAATGAGGTCATGGTGGCAATAGAAAGTTTGGATGCCGAGAGTGAGCAAGTAGAAGAGACATGGTTGGAGATTCAGAGAGCCCAGGCGGAAAAGAAAAAGCAAATAGAGCTTGAAGTAGAGAAACTCCGCCTGCACGTTGAACTCAGAAAGACGAACGTTGTTCAAGGAGTAGAGGTAGCAGTCCGACAAGATCTTTATGATCTATGAAAGTTATTGCAACCATTTAAGGTTGGGCAGGACATAGGACTCTATCTTGTGAACTTCGAGAGAACGTGCGAAAAGGCACACTTTGGTCGCAACTCTTGGCCGCGGCATTTGTTAAGTTTGTTGCCTTGCGAGGCAGCGGATGTAATTGCTCGACTCTCTGCGGAGGACTCTGACGACTACGATAAAGTTAAGGAGAGCCTTCTCAAGAGATTTCGTCTGTCGTCAGAGGCTTTCAGACAGAGATTTCGGAGCATTACAAAGAGGCAAGGTGCTAGCTATGGAAAGTTTGCCTATGAGTTGAAGGCAAACCTGACGGAATGGATGGTAGGCGCCCAAGCCAATAATGAGTGAGTACCTCAAGGCCTTAGAAATCATTGCTATCGAGCAATAAACTTCCTGAGGCGAGAGAATTTGGATTCAGGACAAGGCGACTGTCAGCTCGGTGCAGGCAGCGGCAGGACTTGCGGACGAATACGTCTCCCGCCGAGGGGTGCGAGAGGAGCTTTCTCCCGCTATGCCGACTGATAAGGGAAATAGCGTGACAGGGTCAGGACTGGGAAAGCGCCAGTGGAGTTCAGGATCTAAATTGGGAAATATGACAACGGGCAATACGAAAACGCTTAGTGTTGAAAAGTCGGAAAGTGAGCCTCAAGGATCGGGGACGAATGATTGGTCACAGAAGAGTTTTGAAGCGCGCAAACCCCCAGTTTGCTATAACTGCCAAGATTTTGGGCACATTGCCGCGGGATGTCGAAAACCAAAAGTTACGTTCGCATGCACTTGCGATTTGGTGAAGAATGAGGAACTACTCAATCCTTACTTGTTTGACTTGACTGTCAACGGGAAAAAATTCCGAGTGCTCAGGGACAGTGGCGCAACATTTGACCTTGTACATCCTGACTACGTGGAACAAAAACAGTACAGCGGGAAATGTGCGTGGATAAAGCCGATTCTGGAGGAATCTAGTGTTTGCTTTCCAGTAGCGCAAGTCGTGATCACTGGACCTTTCGGTGAAGTTCGTACTGAGGCTGCAGTTTCAAACAAGCTGCCACCGCAGTACCCCTCAGTTCAGTTCAGTCGTTCAGTCGTGTCCGACTCTTCGTGACCCTATGGACCATTTCACGCCACGCTTTCCGGTCTCTCACTATCTTCCTAACATCACATAACTTCATCTGCAGTGCCTCGAGGATGCCATCTAACCATCGCGTTCGCTGCCTACCCCTTCTCCGGCGACCGTCAACCTTTCCCAACATCAAATCTTTCTCCAGCGACTCCTCTCTTCTCATCAGATGACCAAAGTAGCTGAGTTTTAACTTTAGAATTTGACCCTCCAATGAGCAGTCAGGGTTTATGGTCGACAATATCGACTGACTTGATCTTCTGGCAGTCCAAGGAACTCTCAAGAGTCTTCGCCAACACCACAATTCAAACGCGTCAATTCTTCGGCGGTCAGCCTTTTTCACAGTCCAACTCTCGCATCCATACATCACAACTGGAAAGACCATAGCACGAGTTATACGGATCTTGGTTGGCAGACTAATGTCTCTCCTCTTTACTAGGCGGTCAAGGCTAACCATTGCTCTGTTTCCCAGAAGCAGGCGTCTCCTAATTTCATGGCTGCAGTCTCCTTCCGAGGTAATCTTGGAGCCCAAGAAGAGAAAATCTGTCACAGCTTCCACTTCTTGTCCATTGATGCTCCAGGACTTGATAGGGCAAGACGCCATGATCTTTGTCTTTTTGATGTTCAGTTTAAGCCCAAATTTCTCACTCTCTTCTTGTACGCGCATCAGAAATCTCTTGAGTTCCACTTCACTTTCTGCCATTAAAGTGGTATCATCCGCATATCTAAGGTTGTTGATACGTTTTCCAGCAATCTTCACTCCATATGAAGACTCGTCCAGACCGGCCTTCCTCATGATGCACTCTGCATATAGGTTAAATAGGCAGGGCGACAGTATGCAGCCTTACCTCACTCCTTTCTCAATCGGAAACCAATCGGTAAGACCATGCCCAGTTCTGACTGTGGCCTCTTGTCCTTCATACAGGTTCCTGAGGAGACAGATGAGGTGAATTGGAACTCCCATATCTTGGAGAGCTTGCCACAATCTGCTGTGATCTACGCAATCAAATGCTTTCGCATAATCAATAAAGCAGAAGTAGATGGGTTTCTGGAACTCTCTTGCTTTTTCCATGATCCAGCGGAGGTTGGCAATTTGGTCTCTAGTTCCTCTGCCCTTGCGAAACCCAGCTTGCACGTCCGGAAGCTCCCGATCCACATACTGCTGCAGCCTACCTTGGAGGATTTTCAAGATCACCTTGCTAGCATGCGAAATAAGTGCGATCGTGCGGTAGTTGGAACAATCTTTGGCACTGCCTTTCTTTGGAATGGGGATGTAAACTGACCTCTTCCAATCCTGTGGCCACTGCAGAGTTGTCCAAATCTTCTGACATAATGTATGCAGAATGCTAACAGCGTCATGGTTGAGGTTTTGAAGCAACTCAGCTGGAATGCCATCACTTCCGCTGGCTTTCTTAGCAAGACTGGCTAAGGCCCATTCAACTTCACTCTTCAGGATGCCCGGCTCGAGATCAGTAATCACAACCGTCTTATGTTGGGTTTGCACATTCGGGTCCTTCTTGTACAGTTCTTCTGTGTATTCCTGCCACCTCTTCTTATCTCTGAGGCGTCAGTGAGGTCCTTGCCTCGTTTGTCCTCTATCACGCCCATCTTAGCACCGAAGCTTCCTTTGATATCTTTGATTGTCTTGTACAGAGCTCTTGTGTTCCTTAATTGGATGTTGTCCTCAACTGCTTGGCACTGTATGTTCAGGAAGGCATTCTTATCTCTCCTTGCTATTTTCTGAAAATCCGCATTGAGAACCTTGTATCTTTCTCTTTCCCCCATAACTTTTGCCATCCTCCTTTCCTCAGCTATTTGCAAAGCCTCTTCAGATAACCAGTTTGCTTTCTTGCATTTCTTTTGCTTTGGAACTACCTTAGTAGCAACTTCTTGTATTATATCACGAACATCAGTCCACATCTCTTCGGGCTCTGTCTTCTAGATCTAATTCTTGAAATCGATTGCTCACTTCCACAGCATATTCTAATGGAATTTGATCCAGATCATACCTGAAAGGCCTTCTAGTTTTCTGAGTTTTCCTCAATCGAAGCTTAATTTTGGCTGATGATCGGTGCCGCAATCGGCCCCAGGCCTTGTTTTTACTGCTTGTATAGCGCTTCTCCATCTCTGCCGGCAAAAAATATAATCGATCTGATTCCTGTACAGACCGTCCGGTGAAGTCCATGCCTCTTGTGCTGTTGAAAACGAGTATTCGCTATGGTCAGGTTGTTTTCTTGACAAAACTCTACTAGCCTCTGTCCAGCTTCATTTGACTCGCCAAGACCGAACTTGCCTACAATTCCGGATATTTCTTCACTCCCGACCTTGGCATTCCAGTCTCCTACGAGAAAAACGACGTCTGATGATGGGGTGCAGTCTAAAAGGCATTGTAGGTCCGCATAAAATCTCTCAACGTCAGCTTCTTCAGCAGTAGTGGTCGGTGCATAGACTTGGATAACTGTTATGTTGAGAGGGTGACCTTGGATCCGAAGTGAAATCATTCGGTCGTTTTTGGGGTTGTACCCTAGCACTGCTTTACCCATTCTTCTGTTTACTATGAGAGCGACCCCATTCCTTCTCTTGGATTCGTGCCCACAATAAAAGACATAATGGTCGCCGGAGTTAAATTCTCCCATTCCGGTCCACTTGAGCTCGCTGATACCCAAGATATCAATGTTCAATCGGTTCATTTCTCGCTTGACGACATCCAGTTTACCTTGCGTCATAGATCTTACATTCCATGTTGCTATGTGATATATCTCCTTGCAACATCGGACTTTCCGGTCGCTTCCCGACACATCCACAACTGAGCGTCCTTTTGGCTTTAGCCCAGCCGCTTCATTCGTACTGGAGCTACTAGGAATCGCCCTTTGTTCATCCCCAGTAACATGTGGGACGCCTTCCAACCTGGGGGGCTCATCTTCCGGCGTCATATCATTAATGGTATTGTGACTGGCCATAGGGTTTTCTTGGCAGGAAATACTGGAGTGGGTTGCCATTACCTTTTCCAGTGAATCACATTTTGTCAGAACTCTCTGCCGTGACCTGTCTATCTTGGGTGGCCCTACACAGCAGAGCTCACGACTTCATCGAGTTTCGCAAGCCCCTCCGCCACGACAAGGCAGTGATTCATGAAGGGGCAGTACCCCTACTTGCTTTCTAACCGAACTAACCAGCTTCTGAGCGCTCAAGGAAAAAGCTTGACAGGGGTAGTCGTTCAGGCGCTCACAAGAGCTGAGGCGCGTTCCCTTGCTGGCAAGCTAGAGAGGAATGAGGCTGACTCAGGGCAGGAGGAGAGAGATGTTGCGGGTGCACAGTCTCCGACATCGCAGAGGAGCGATGAACAAGGGAGCGGTGAGGGGGTGTGAAACAGGCAGTTCAATGAAATGAAAAACAAGCAGGCCCCATCACACTTCGATGAGAGAGAAACGAGAGATAATTCAGACAATACAGGACAATCGGAAAGTATTGGAAGCGATTGTAAGGGGTTGTCTGTGCTTTCGTCGATAGTGTCGCTCGATCAAGGACTCGGAAAGGTAAAGAGAGAAACGCTCATTAAGGAGCAGCAAGATGCCAAAAGTGTAAAAGAATTGTGGGACGCAGCCAACATGGAGGAGGCACAGGCTGGAGCGGAAAGTTACTACGAACGAAATGCAAAGTTGCAGTCGTATCAAGAAGGCGATCAAGTCCTTGTCCTGCGCCCATCGCGAGCGAATAAGCTCAAAGATCAATGGGAAGGGCCGTTCCGAGTGGTGAAAAAGCTTTCAGAGACGAACTACGAAAACGAGTGGAAGCGAAGGCGCCTAGATGTCACGATCTATCACCACCACCTCATGAAGCGATATGAGGGCGAGATTCAGGCAGTCAGCATGGCTTTGAACGTCCGTGAGGAATTAACCACCGAGATTCCTCAGCTGGGCAGCTCTAAAGAAGAGAGGAGGCCTATAGCGTATGCGATAAAGAAAGTGATTGTTTGGTTTGGGCATCCCAAAAATTGGCATGCTACCTCTACGGAACACCGTTCGTCGTTGTGACGGACCAGTGCCCACTAACATGGCTCTCGCAGATGTAGGGGAAAAATTCTCGACTATTGAGAGGCAGCCTTGCGCTCCAAGATTTGAGCTTCAGTGCGCGGTACCAAAAGAGAAAGACAAATGCTAAAGTCGGTGGCTTCAGCCGTGCATAATACTCTTTTCAGCGCTCAGTGAACGAGGAAAATACAAATGTATCCTGCACTATTCTAATAAGTGTTTAAGTTGGGTATTGTTGCACTGAATGTTTCTTAGCAGTTTTCATAAGTGAGTGAATTTGTAGCTCTTTTTGTGAACCGAAGAGAGGGAGTGAGATAGAAAACGGAATGGCAGTAGTGTGACAGGGTCCGCAAATATGGTACTGGGCTGAGATTTTTGTTTATCGTGCAATAGCCTGGGAGCTTGAGAGCTTTTGCTGGCGCTTGCTTGGTTTGTGGCGCCAGTCTTTTGCGATTTAGGAGTGGCCCAACCACCGTACGAAGAAGCTGATCTCTAACGTCGAGCAGCGGAAACTCCTCGCCGTACGAGATCTTCCCGTCGGCGGAGGAGCTGTTGTGTACGAGCTAATTTATTGCTCAGAAGGCGTCGGTGTGTTTGCGTTCGCTCCACGGGCATCTCAGCAAGCTTCGTCTGCAGATGTCCACCCGGTCTTCACGCACGCCTCAACAACCGCTGTCCTCACCCATGGCCATTTCGAAGCACCGAAACGGCCTGACTTCCCAAGCAGAGCCTGGCCTGTTAATGACCTGCAGAGGGGCGGCGGCGGAGCAAGCGACCGTCGTCGGAGCCGCGCGGTTTCGGGTTACGGTACTCGACGTCGGGCAAAAGCGGAGGGAGAAGCCATCGTCGGTTTCGCGCGAGGTCTGGCCTGCTGGCTGAAGTGTTTGCTGCTGAGGGGGAGACCCACAGGGCGCCGGACCGAACGTACAAAAACAGAGGCAAGCCGTGAGCATAGAACGATGGGGGGTCGCTTGTGAACTGGCGACTTGTTTGTTAAAGTGTTGTGGCGCACTTGGAAGAATGTGCGGGGCGGGGCTCAGTGATGCAGTGCGCAAACTGTCACCTCGCGCTTTGCGATTGGCCCGTGCCGAAGATGAACTAATTCCCTGCCTAGGGACCTAGGGAGACCCAAGAGAAGAAAACCTGGGGTCCAACATCGGGAGAGGGCTTCCTTCTGAAATCTCCAAAGTGTACACATGTAAATAGACTACTTGTACTCAGCTCTAATGAAAGCTCCACGTCTCCGCGCTTCCTCGACGCCTCGCCGGTCGACGCTACCTTCGGCTCCTGTCCTGTGTGTCTGGCGTCGCGACAACACTTGTATTTACTTTTTTTTTAAGGAAATTCTTTCAGTGTATACATTCTGTTATCAATTTATAAGTGTATAATTTGTTGTGTACAAGCCGTACATTTGTTTTGGAAAGCGAGGGAAATGCTTTCAGAGTACATACCTTTTATCTAAGTAATATGTGCCGGGTTGTCGGCGTGTACTGATGCTGCTTTGTAGGGGACGAGGACTTGTCAAGCTGCTATCGCAGCCTTTTGCCTCGCCTCCCCCATCTTTGAGATAAATGGATATATATATATATATATATATATATATATATATATATATATATATATATATATTAATCGCGTATATCCCGTGAGAAATGGTCCCACGAATAACTATTACTTTGCGATATTGTGTGTCTCGAAATATGTCGGCACTGCGACAGTTTGTAATACATAAATAAAAAAACTTTACAGTGCGCTCAATAGCCTTCGTCTGTTATTGCTTGCTATTGCGGGATCGCCATTGTACACTCAATTCAGTAAACATCCGCGCATGTCAAATATCTTCAAATATTAAAGATAAATAGCGAGCGCGAAACAGAACTACGTTAAGAGCGGGGCTACATAACGAAGCGCACTTTCGAGTCTCGTGTGCTGGCGTCGCACGCTGCGAAGGCGAGCCGAGCGTTCAAGAGTGGTCGATCGCAGCGCCGCCGCTGCAGGGGACACGGCATGCGTCAGGCTGAGAGGCGCGGTCGCGCCACTGGAAAATATTTTCATTTGGGTCAAACGAGCTGCATTCGCTATCGCGTATAAATTGGAAATCGCGTATAACTTATTTGTACAGATTGAGGGTTAGACAAAAAAGAAGCCTAGATATTTCGTCATTTAGCAGGCGAGGAAGTGAATGGGCTCATAACCACCCCCACCCCCTTACCCACAGGATCTCTAGGAATTTTCAAGACCATGCAAATTGTCCAACTGAAGGCGCATTTATATATTCGGTAACTCTACATGACCTATATGGAATTATTACTGAGGGATTGAATTGCAGGTTTTAACACAATGGAATACATGAGCAACGGAGCAAACCCGCGTGCGCTGAAAAATAATACAGAGAAGCAATCTAACAAAGCGTGTCGATCAGTACGTACACATTCCAAATGACCCATACTGCAGACGTTTGCTATGGGTTGGAATTTGTTACGTTGTTTTCCAGATTTGTTCATTTGCCTGGTCCAAGCATCAAGCGTATCTATATTTCAATGAAAGAGCATGTGCTGTCAATCGCTTCCTTAAACACGCTCATGGCTTCATTTATTACCATCATAGCGTTAAGGGCACGTTAGATACTCCGCCGTCAGCGTTCGCGTTCCAAGCGAAAAATCAATAACGTGTGCCTGGAAGAAGTACTACTTGGGCGGTGACATGACTGGCACTTCTTGCTCGGCAGTTGCCTGACGTCACAAGAGGCCGTGGCGTCGCGGTTTTGAGAGGAGTTGCCAAAACGCTGGCAGAAAAGTTCAGGCACTGCAACGAGGAGTCGCAAGAGGAGTCTTAGACGGGAGCCATTAATACTCTCACGGTACCTAAAGCCAAAGCTCAATTGTCCCCGTATTTTATGCACTACAATTAAAGCCTGATCACGACTCTTGGCAGCGCCCTTTAGTTTTAATAACGGGTCAGAGCCGTTTTCCTTTTGATTTGTACCGTGTTGAACTTATCTCTTCCCGTGACAGCCGTTATGGACATGCCGCCGAGGATGTTCAACACCTATTAAACACCTTATCCATGGAGACGCTAAATTACTTCTCAACTGCCTCCATTATAGGATTGTGCAAATCTTATTGCCATCCGCAAAAATTGGCTTCAACAAAGGAAATTCTGGGAATTACTTATATTTTTTCTCTAGTTAGAGTAACACGTTAGATAATTATGCACATCGAAGTTAGGCTTTTTGTATTACCTTTCACCTCTTCCTTCCTACTTGTCCCCTTGATCATACGATTCACGGGAAGCGCCCTCACACAAAACGAGGTATACACTTAGGAGACCGACCTTTTATTGCACCCCTGTCCAGGCTAGTCACTCTTGCTGATCTAACTATGCCGGTCATGCCGTTTTTATTTATTCATTGCTCTGCTTCTTTTCCTTTACATTTATTTTTCATTACCATTTCCTTATTTTTTCTATCTTCACTCTATATTCTTCTGGTTCTAACTACTCCTGCTTTCTTATTTCCTCTCGCATTTTACAAATAGTCATTTTAGTTAACTAACTTCAAAATTTCAGCTCTATATATTTGAAATACCCCCCCCCCCTCCTTGTGCTAAAACCTATGTAATACCCTGCTTTGGCGGGCTTTTTGGGTTAATTTTAATACATAAATAAGTATGTAAATAAATAAATAAAAATAAATATATTTTATCTGATTTTTTTTGCCTATTGTTACGATTCGCCATAGACATGTAGGACAACCGACGCGGCCCCAGCGCAGTATCAGTCAAAGCAGCGAACATTTCGGCCATTTCAGCGCCGTGCAACTGGCCGCACACACTTCCTCCCATAAACGTGTCCCGGCGTGTCGAAGCCACACGCGCCGAATGTGTGTGCGTGTGCAAACGCTGGCCAAGCCAGGCGCTCGAGGGAGAGAGCGTCGCCTTCGCTCGTCAGCCGGAGGTGGAGGAGATTTCTGTCGCGACATCGAGACTGCGTCATCACAGCTTGCTCGGCGAAGAATTCTCTCCCTTTCGCTCTAAAGTGACGAGCGCATAAAAAGCAGCGGTTGATTCCGCTGTGAGAGAGCTAGATTGCTGAGAGACTTTCTCAGACCTCGTAGGACGATGCCAGACATCAGCTTTGTGAGCGTGCCACTTTTCTCTCCGGGCTAGCTTCTCTGCCTGTTCATACGTGATATTGAATTAAACGTTGGTTTTGTTATTTGACGCCTCGTCTTTGCCAGGACCGTTGATGCCGTCTGCCGAGCCACGGAGCCGCCAGGCCAACGCTACCGATGGGGCTGCAACTCGCATGTAACAACTGGTGGCAGCGGTGCGATACCGAGGCGCGAGCCACATGTAACGCTATCAGTTATCTTTTCCTGTTTTCATTTTCTGGATATTTGTTTTTTCGTCCTTGCGTTTTCTTGCACTTAATTTTATATTTCAGTACATCTGCTTCATCAACTGGCCCCCATCATCAAGATAGCTTCTTCTTTGTCCAGGATGTTTCCTTTCATTGTCATATTTTGATTTGTGCGACTTATTCTTTTTTGACATGGTTGTTATTCTACATAAAGGTTATTTCATTCACAATAGCCTTGCTCATACGGTAATACCGTTTTCATTCCTCTCTGCTCGCTGAGGAACCTTCGTACATTTTCAAGCGTTACCGTCCCCTATGTTATTCTTCAATTAGATTTTAATTCAAAATTTTCTATTCTGGTTACATTTACTTAGGTTACTTTATTTTAAAAATGCTTATGCTTTGCAGGATCAAGTGCTTACTCGCACTTCTATTTTTGTTTTTATTTTAAACACGGAATGGGGTGAATATCCGAGCAGTATGTGTCCTGATAATTCGAGCGTACTCTGGTTGATATGCGTTCAAAAACCTGTGTATGAATTTCAGTTTTGGGCAAAGAGGTTCATTGCCTGCGTTTCGCTTCTCTTCAGATGGAACACGTACAGCGACTCATATTTAAAAATTGGTGCTCAGGCTTTGTGAACATCCTCCTCTCTACATTTCATCGGAATACCTCGCGCCGAGCCAGCACTAATTAATGACGCAGTGAGTTCAGCTGCTGTGCTATTCTCCACATTAATTTATTTCTCAAAAGCAAGGACATTACCTTGGTTAGCTTGCATTTCGTCTAGCGTTGACGTCGATTTCCCCGCATTTTAGCCTAGTATTCCATCTTTCTTTTCTTTTTTGAAAGCAAAAATTTTGTAATTTAATTTTAAATGTCGAGAGATTTCTTTACTGCTTTTTTCTCTCGATATTTTTACCAGAAATGAACATTTAAGCACCATGTAAAACTCTCTTAAATGTTTCTTCATACTGTTAAAAGCGAAAACATACATCACTTTTCCTCTGCGTGTTAGCGCGCCTGCAGAAACAGAGAAAGTAAAAAACGAGGTACCTCTACCAGAAAGCGACAGGCGCCAAGGACGAACATGCTTATTTTTCGGGGGGCCATCACCTATCATCCTCGAGGTAGCTCCTCAGCTCCGCTTTTGTCCCCGTACTACTGGCTGCCTCCCACATCTGTGTCATGCACCGGTGTTACGGAAGTCCAAGGTATGCTGGCGCCTTTCTCAGCGCCAACGCTCATGCCCAACGAAGCATCGCCACATCCGGTGCCGATTCGTCTTCCGAATCCTAGCGGCCAGCATGGTGTGTCACCCGGGCTTTTAGGTGAGGCTGGTACCAGGGCAGGAAGATCCGCCGACATCAACTTCCCACAACCTCAGAGGGAACCTAAGACGAACAAGAAGCTCGGCTACATGTTTCTCACCCTGTCCGCAATCGGCTTCATTGCTTTCGCTGTGGTCTCATTCGCCGTTAGCCAGCTTTTGCGCGAAGACGTCAGCGGTGATCGATGGCAAACTGACGAAGACGCCGCACCGAAGTCTCTGATCCCCGACGCTGATCCCCGACGGCTGGACGCGAGCGCTAACAGCGCTAGTGGGGCGGCTGCTTACAAGGGTATGACGCTGGCAGAGGCCTCGACAAATGTCACGAAACTGGCGGATGATGCCGGCCTGACGGGCAGCACCACGACTACACTCATCAAGGGTCGCTCGAGGAAGATCTCCCGGCGCGGTAAATACCCCAGCTCCAAGAGGCACCAGCGCCGTCTTACGACGGTCGAATATGCGAGCTCGCAAGGCGGTTCGCAAAATACTAAAACGCCAGAGCATTACCGTGCTTTGACATCTACGGTTGCCGACCTGCACCACATACTATCGAGTAGGCCTGACTTTAGTACACTGCTTAGGCTGAAGAAAGTAACGCTGCCGAAGCGTGATAAAGTTTTTAGTCGACTTCACCACGTCGCCTCGGCAGCACTTTCTGGTAAAGGCAGTGCTCCCACAATGAGCGATGGAAAATGGATAAAGGCTGCCAGGAAGCGAGAAAATGTGTGGGCTACTCCTGAAGGCGGGGCCACATCTGCATCAAGGTACCATGCACAAGGGTAAGCCTTTTGTTAGACAGAACTTTGTATTTGTGGGTTTTAGAAAGTTCCGCTGTGCATTCCATTGTAGTGATCTAATTTTCTAACATGCCTCAACGCTCTGTTATCCACCGCGAAGTTTAGCTCCGCCTTTCGTAGATCATTTGCCTGATAACGTTAGACTAGGTAAAGTATGTTAATACGGCTTAAGTAGCGAACATCTTTCATATTACTAAACGTTGAGGCCTCTTAACGCCATTCTGCGCTATCCATGGAACACTTAACCGTGGTGCATGATTTCGACATATACACACCTCCGCGAGCAGCGCAGGTTTATGATTATCTCGCCTGAGGTATGGGGAAAATGTTGCGTCAATAACGAATTGGAACTTTTTGTGAACGCTGAATGTTCCAACCAGGTTAACGCGTGCAGTGACCGTAATTTAGCGGAAGTGACAACCTCCAGACTGCTTTCCCCGGTTCGCAACAACTGATGTATGACGAACCGGTTCAGAGTAATTGCTGGTTCGATTGGTTTATAGGTTTCATTAAAAACAAACTGTGCAGCCAGGAACGACACATCCAGGAGTTTTTTGGGGTCCCGCGTCGCGTAGGCCGCAGGATTGCAGCGCATTGAAGGCCCTCTAGGAGGCGCATTTGATTTCAAGCAACTTAATGTCAGTTAGCGCATCATTCTGGAAGCTTGTTGTGAGTTTCACGAAACGCACGATTGCTCTTCCTGCTCTTGAGTATATAGCGCAGCAAGCCTTCTGCACGTAACTGTCTCCATAAGACTAAGACATATCTCGTGCGATGGTCGAGGCTGCTGCTTTTTCATGCCGGGGTACTGCGAATCGTGTAGCATTCGGCTTTAGACGCTTAACAACATAACCGGTGAAGAGCGCTCATGTTTTAAGTAGAAGCGCCAAGATCACAGTATCATGCGTCCCTCATAACATGCATTGATTCGGCACATCGATGGCAGTGTCTTAATGTTCTGCCCGCCAAACTGGCCGCATGTGCGTGGCAAATTCAGCTCCACGTGTCTGCATCCAGATAGGCGAGTGTACAGTTGCTGACAGCGGTTGAACGAAGTGCGCTGCAGTCGTGAGAGGACAGACAGCGGTCAACCACATCAGAAGACCAATATCAACGCTTTGCCTCCGCGACCATTCTCAATGACGCTTGGTCTATTGCAGGCGCGTATAGGTATCAAGTCCGACTATAGACAGCCACACAATGGCAAGAAAGCCCACTCCAGTGGAATCTCAAAATAACGCCTTGAGGGGCTAGTTGGTGCTGGATCATATTCAGATATGGGGTGCAAAAAACACAAACACAGGAGAAGATACACAACACACGCGCGTGTGTTGTGTATCTTCTCCTGTGTTTGTGTTTTTTGCGCCACCTTTCTGAATATGACCCACTCCAGTGGAATTGCCGCTCTCTCAAATCAACAATTAGAAGTTCGCGACAGAACTTTGTGAGATAAAATTTTCGTTTAGCTAAACAACATCCTTAACTTGTTTTTTGTATTGCACCTGACTGTTCTTAAATTGAAATTATTAGGATCGAGCTGGCGTGAGTTTCTCGGGCGTAAGGGGAAGCCTCGTATATGCAAGAAGGCATTCAGATGTTATTCGTGACTTCAACGCAGACTCTTGTAATTAAGCCTTCAATGTGCTTTTCCAGGTCTACCAGATCACGGTGATAATTACCGGGATCCTGAAGACGCGCAGAACACCAGCTCCTTTCCAGAAGTCGTCTTGCTCTCTCTCTCTCTCTCTCTCTTGAAAATATTATCAACGTTGAAAAGACAGTTTAGACATTGGTGATTTCTTTACAGTCCACGGATTATTGCTACGGAAGGCATATTCAGGTAGGGCCTGTAGAGCTACTAGTCGGCTGAAATGTGATAGCGACCTCATTTCACCTCGTACTGAAGCAGATCAAGTGTGCAGCATCGTTTAAGGTGGGCGTCCGTTGGCTGATGAATACCAACTTCATAGCGATGTTTAACATAATAACCGACCACCATTTCATAAGCCGTTGCTCATTCTTCTTCCCTAAAACTTTCTCTAGGTTTAACGGTCTCACTTCAAATCTAGAGCTGAAAACGTGTCACCACTTTTTTATATTTGAAAATAACATGCTGCTTCACCTCACCAAAATTGTGGGGAAGGGCATATTTTAACACTAAGTTGTATGTGAACGCAATGTCTTCGCATTCCATAAAATTCGACTGAACCATGCAGTCAATTTATTTTCAACTATATCCTCGAAAACGTCGCGGGTTTTGTTTTCCACGTTCTGGTTATCGTTGATTGATAATTTGATATATATTGAAGTCCTAACTACCAATCTCTACGTACAAAAGGCAACGCTTAAAAGAAAAATATTGCTTAAGGCCCGAAGATCCCGTTCAGTGGTTTTATAACAACACTGTGTACTGTTTCATAGCCGCCTTACCGCTATAACAGATATACCGCGAAACAGGGCTTGACGACGGTCTCGTTTAGCCTTTTTTTTTAATTAGGTTCATACATTTAATGCAAACAATGCAGCTTTACAAGCGCGTATCTTAGAATTAAAGCTCGAACGTCGCTGACAGTAAAGCACAATAAGAGCTTATTCCTGTTCATTTAATTTTAGCACAAACTTCCTTGTTTTAGTTTTCTTGTGTTAATAAGGCAGAGTCCAGTTTAGTTTGTTTTAAGGTGCGTGAAGGCCTTAGACACTTGCGCCAGGAAACAAGATATGTCCAGACAAGCATTACAATGTACATCGACATGATAGGTACTTGCCTCAAAGAAAAGGGGATCCTCGAATGCGAAAAATATTGCAGGACTGTGCTTAAATTACCTTTTTTTTCTTATTCTTTTTTTTTTTGCATTTACAGACTAGGTTCATTTTGGCTATTTGCTGAACAGCAATCCTGACTCATCTGAAACTTTTCCTTCCTACGTTTGCGATTCTTTTGCCTGTGAGTAGTAACAGTGTGCTATCAGCGTAACCAATTAAAAACCCTCGTGAGTTTCAAACCAAGTCATGCATCGACACTTATATATAATCAGAATAAGAGCGGCCTTAAAGCACTTCCTGGGGAACTTCCATTTTACGAGCGCCTAAAACAAATATGCTGATGCCAAATGCTTTCGCTCACTTAGATAAGAGGCCATACGTTACGTAACATCAGTTCAGTTCAGTCGTTCAGTCGTGACCGACTCTGCGTGACCCTATGGACCATGTCACGCCACGCTTTCCGGTCTCTCACTATCTTCCTAACATCACATAACTTCATCTGCAGCGCCTCGAGGATGCCATACGCCGTGTAATTTTATGGAAAAAAGGAAGCATCTTTGCCACACGGAACTAAAATATTTATATACTAATATAAATTACAAGTGCGAAATAATTTTTTTAAAGGCGTTCCAGTATTCATTCCTTTGAAATGAGTAGCATTCTTTCAAATCAGATGTGCTTGCGAAAACCGCACAGACAGTAATAGTGCACTGAGCGGTTAGTGTGGAAGCTAAACAACATCGAATGTACATATATGTTCTTTCATAGCTATAGAAACCCTATACAGAAGTTCGTAATGGGCCATTAAATTTCCAACGTTTACTTAGTGTCAACAGGCTATTTTTTAACGCGTTAGTATGAATTAAAAAAAATATTGTCCTCAGATTATACTTTCTTTGGAAGTAATAATGCGCCCTGTAAACGTATGCACGGTGGTGTCAATATATTGATAGATGTTTAGTCAAAATGACAAAACCGCAGCAAGAACAATTTATTTTCAGCCAAACACCCTCCTAGATGGATACGCTGGTTTTACAGGCAGTTGGCAGGTTTTCCGTCCTTTTCGGTAAACGAAATGAGGTGTGACTAAACAACACCATGCCTGTTACAAGAGAATGTTCAGCCCACGAATCTCATTGGCGAGCTCCTCAGCTTCTGTCTCTGACAGGGGACAGACTGGAATGCGGGTGTCTCCGAAGTCCAGACCACTCACTTTGTTAGCTGCTGCTTTTAGAGCAGCCACACAGTATCCTGAAAAAAAAAAAAAAAGGGGAACGTTCCCAGTTAAATATCTATGTTCATTTTATTAGAGCAGTATAATGCACTCCGGCCTGGTCAGCGCCCTTACCTCGTGGTGAAGCATTCTCACAGCGGAATTCAATCCACCTTTGGTAAAGGCAGACTTAACTACAAACAAAACACTCGCATGTGCTTAAATGCAACTCTTTGTGCCTACAAAAGACTACTGCGCGGTGTATCCAAGTATCCTCCGACAAATAAGCTAATCGATTTCTAACTTCGCATGATTTAAATGACTTCAGCGAATTTAGCACCAGGAACTAATTCTTAAAGCAGCTACGCAACGTTCACAAGCGACGAATGGCTCGGGCTTGTCGCACAGCCTTTCTGATCATGATATCACTTCTTCTAATCGGGAAGAATGCAGGTTAGTTTTAGTACATAGCTAAGCTATCTTTTTCGTGGCTACCAGGACCGCCCAACACAGCCCCTAATAAATAACGCAATGACACAAAGCATTTGAACAAGTCCTGTCTTTCATTGCCTTTTAAGCCTTTGTGTAGGGCCTTAACTCCGTTTCTAATGACAGATAGCAACAATCGAATAAACAACAAAGGACGGATCAGAAGGCACAATAATCGTTATATAAACGTTGTCCTTATCGCCAATATGGTGCCGCGCAGAAAAATCTTTGCATCAGGCTTCAAGCAGGTGATGATTACATATGGCACGATATAGCAAGAAAGGGTGGAATTTGTGACCATTTTACTTCCATTGGCTTGAAAGGTTGTTATTTACCAAGCATTGACCATCTATATTGTAAACACTCTCCACAGCTGATTCTCACATTAATACGGGGTGGAAAATAAAAGCAAGTTAGCGGACCTTCAAACATGAAGCGTCATTCACTCACTAATGCAGCCATGCACTGTACTTTCCCGGAAAGAAACTAACAAATATTTTCCGTCAACAGTGATGTGTCCTTATTTTTGTTAGAAACAGAGCTGTTACTGAAACGGTATACACCCAAGCATACCTGCTTACTTTATTGTTCGGGGTTATTTACAGCTCCACCCAGAATTTACGTGAGTTTAAGCACTGATTTTCTCTGCGGCCGCTTTTCATATAGGGCCCGAAAAGCTGTGATGTTATGCAACGGATAAATATGTAAAATATATAAGTCGTACTTTTCCTAATTTACACTTCCATATTCAAAACAAAACTGTATTATTCGCTACTATAAATTCCTGTATTACCCAGTTATGCCCGCAAGAAAGAACTGCATATTCAACACAAAAAACGCACGATAAATGCAGAAGAAATTACTGTACTTTAAAAGTATGACGAAACGACCACTTACCATGCTTGCAGAGTGTATCTATGCCATGCTTCAGCTTGTCCTAAAATATAAATGTGGAAATAAATGCGTCGCTGTAAAACGTGACACTCAAGCGTTCCGAATATAGCAATGTTCCAAAACAACAACAATAAATGAAGAACAATATTCTCAACCAGAGGAAGATGGTAGCCCTCGTTATACATAAGCCGAGCAAAAAAAAAAAAAGTAAAATTCTGAGCACGCCTCTCCCCCCCCCCCCCCCCCCTTCATGCTTCGGAAGTGCACTGAAATTCAAGATAGCGACGGCAAACTATTCCAGCCGGACAAGGAATGGATACAAATACTTAATATTTTCTTTATCTCCGGTCGTTCTAATCCGGCAAAATTGCCAAACGTTGTTTTGCGCCGGTGGCACAGAAATCCAAGATGGCGACGACAAAATATTCCAGCGAGAAAACATTACAGAGAAGTGCGTAAAGATTTTGAATTTTCTCTTTCTCTGGTCGGGCTTATAGGGCAAAATTACAAAAAAAAAAATCAGCTTTCTCCGCCCCCGGCGCAAACTGATCGGTATGCCATCTAAATTTGTTGTCAATTCTCATTTTTCTTCTGCGCCAGCTCCCACGTAGAGAGCGGCCATCTGCAATTTGCCGCGCATGCAGCGAATGTCTCGCTCATGGCAGTCGCCTGACACCCTTCGTCAGCATTTGGGGATGTTTGCATCCGCTGGTGCTGTATTTGTTTGAGATGTTTTGATGGCTGATGTTGGATTCTAGTCATATACTGGATCGGGAGGAGCTGTGTTGCGGTTCGTGCAAGGCAAGTAGTGGCGGGTTACTCGCGGGGAATAGGGGAGGCGGGCGCTTTTTCGGAGCGGCTGAGAATTGCCTAATTAGCAGTGAAGATGAAAAAGGGAACGAAGGCGGTGGGAGGGGGGGGAGGGGGGGGGCGCTCACGCGGAATTTTACACGCTCAAAAATTTTCAGCCAGCCAAGAATGTCTCGCCTTTAGTTATCCCATGTTCACAGGATTAATAAAAGCAGCACGGCTTTGTGTTGTCATTATAGTGACGCTTTATGTAAACAAACAATTTCAACGACTGTTATCGCGCAATTCCTTTTTAGAGAGCAAATTATAAAGACAGGAGAAGTTTTTAAAATTTTGCGCTTGAGAAACCAGGTGACAGGAGTTCCACGAGGCACATGACATACAGCCGCCCAAATGTTTACTGGTGAGCGTGATGGCTGCCTTTTCTGTTCTCCTGTGAATTATTGCGTGTAAAACTTGCCACAAGGTCGAGATCACGCAAGGGCTTTGTGAGCATTTGCTTGGACGTTTTGCAGGTTAGCTCTACTGTAAACATCAGACTCACAGAAAATGTGGCCGTGACGGAAGTCAGTTAAAGATTTGGGTGGCTCTACATGCCATGAAAAAACTCTCCATTTCTCTCAATAGGCTTTTTGTTTTTGATGCAGCCATCACATCTACAAAAATGCATTGAAGAACCACCAGCTCGAAGTGGAAGCGCCATCCGTGCAATGCCTCCCAATGTTTGAAGATTTTGCTTTCCCCAAAACTTACCTTCCTTACAAATCTGTGACGGCATGCGTAATAATATGTTGCCATATGAGGCATTGAGAAATTTGACTCCGATTGGCCTGGTCGCCTAGCGACCAGACTCCACGAATGCGCGCTTTTGGTGCTTGCATGATGCTGCTGCTTGAGTTCAAAAATTACGGAATGGCGAGATTCGCGAGCTGCTGCGTGCTCAGTGGAACACGCTGTAGGCAATCACAGCAGCGGAGCGGAGATCCGCAATGCTATTACTCTCTAGTGTGCACCTTCCTGAGTGCAATGCAAGAGCTTAAGTTGAAACGGAATGATGCTGAAAAAAAAGCTTTTGCCTGAGGCCCAGCCAAGCGTGGACCCTTTCTCCGTGCGAGACGGGGTAATCAACATGCGAGCCGCTTTACTCACGATGGAAATTTGTAACGTCGCCAAGCAAGAACAATGTGCATGCGGCCAGACCAGAGCGCAGAGCTGAGTGCTGAGCCATTATAGGAAGCAGAGCGCTATCATTGAATGGTTTCATGGACCATTAGTCATTTAGTGTGTCTATTTAGTGCCCATAATATCTCAGTGAAGGCGCCGGGAAGGTTACCGGCAGTTAAGTTACAAATATTGTTGAGCAGTGGGATGTTGCAAACGCGTCAATTCTTCGGCGGTCAGCCTTCTTCACAGTCCAATTCTCGCATCCATACATCATCATCATCATCATCGGCCTGACTATACCCGCTGCAGGGCGAAGGCCTCTCCCATATTTCTCCACTTAACCAGGTTCTGTGCTAGTTGCATCCACTTGACCCCTGCGAACTTCTTAATCTCATCTTCCCACCTAACTTTCTGCCGCCCCCTGCTACGCCTTCCTTCCCTTGGAATACAGTTTTACCCTCAACGACCATCGGTTATCCTCTCTTCGCACTACATGTCCTGCCCATGTCCATTTCTTTTTCTTAATTTCCACTAGAATGTCGGTAACTTGAGTTATTTCTCTGACCCACTGTGCACGCTTCCTATCTCTTAATGTAACCCCTACCATTTTTTGTTGCATAGCCCTCTGGGTTGTCCTCAACTTAAGTAGAACTCTTTTGGTTAGCCTCCACGTTTCAGCCCCATAGGTGAGTACAGGCAAGTTAACTGTTGTATACTTTCCTCTTGAGCGATACCGGTAAGCTGCTAGTCATAATCTGCGAGTGCTTGCCAAATGCGGTCCATCCCAATCTTATTCTTCTTGTTATTTCCTTGTCATGGTCCGGATCTGCGGTTACTACCTGTCCTGAGTAGACATATTAGCCTACTACTTCCAGTACTTCGCTACCTAAACTGCTGTTCCT
Organism: Amblyomma maculatum; assembly: GCF_055883805.1. Classification (NCBI taxonomy): domain Eukaryota; kingdom Metazoa; phylum Arthropoda; class Arachnida; order Ixodida; family Ixodidae; genus Amblyomma; species Amblyomma maculatum. The sequence continues at coordinate 130,461,518 of NC_139345.1, read as the reverse complement.
TCCCAAGGCTGTTGAACATACATCACAACTGGAAAAACCATAGCACGAGTTATATGGATCTTGGTTGGCAGTGTAATGCCTCTGCTCTTTACTAGGCGGTCAAGGCTAGCCATGGCTCTCTTTCCCAGAAGCAGGCGTCCCTAATTTCATGGCTGCAGTCTCCTTCCGGGGTAATCTTGGAGTCCAAGAAGAGAAAATCTGTCACAGCTTCCGCTTCTTGTCCCTTGATGCTCCAGGACTTGATAGGGCAAGACGCCATGATCTTTGTCTTATTAATGTTCAGTTTAAGCCCAAACTTCTCACTCTCTTCTTTTACGCGCATCAGAAGTCTCTTGAGGTTCACTTCACTTTCTGCCATTATAAAGTGGTATCATCCGCATATCTAAGGTTGTTGATAATTTTCCCAGCAATCTTCACTACAGCTGAAGACTCGTCCAGACTGGCCTTCCTCATGATGCACACAGCTTATAGGTAAATAGGCAGGGCGACAGTATGCAGCCTTGTCTCACTCCTTTCTCAATCGGAAACCAATCAATAAGACCATGCCCAGTTCTGACCGTGGCCTCTTGGCCTTCATACAGGTTCCTGAGGAAACAGATGAGGTGAATTGGAACTCCCATCTCTTCGAGGGCTTGCCGCAATCTGCGGTGATCTACGCAGTCAAACGCTTTCGCATAATCAATAAAGCAGAAGTAGATGGGTTTCTGGAACCCTCTTGCTTTTTCCATGATCCAGCGAAGGTTCGCAATCAGGTCTCTAGTTCATCTGCCCTTGCGAAACCCAGTTTGCACGTCCGCAATCCCCTGATCCACATACTGCTGCAGCCTACCTTGAAGGATTTCGAACATCACCTTGCTAGCATGCGAAATAAGCGCGATCGTGCGGTAGTTGGAACGATTTTTGGCACTGCCTTTCTTTGGGATGGGGATGTAAACTGACCTCCTCCAATCCTGTGGCCACTGCAGGGTTGTCTACATTTGCTGCCATAATGTATACAGAACGTTAACAGAGTCGTCATGGTTGAAGTTTTGAAGCAACTCAGCTGGAATGCCATTAATTCCTCTAGCTTAGTTCTTAGCAAGGCTGGCTAAACCCATTCAACTTCACTCTTCAGGATGCCCGGCTCGAGATAAGTAATCACAACCGTCTTATGTTGGGTTTGCACATCCGGGTCCTTCTTGTACAGTTCTTCTGTGTATTAATGCCACCTCTTTTTTATCTCTGAGTCTTCAGTGAGGTCTCCGCCTCGTTTGTCCTTTTTCACGCCCATCTTAGCACAGAAGCTTCCTTTGATATCTTTGATTGTCTGATGCAGAGCTTTTGTGTTCCTCCATTGGCAGTTGTCCTCAACTACTTGGCACTGTATGTTTAAGAAGGCATTCTTATCTCTTCTTGCTATTTTCTAAAAATCCGCATTGAGAACCTTGTATCTTTCTCTTTCCCCCATAACTTTTGCCATCCTCCTTTCCTCAGCATTTTGCAAAGCCTCTTCAGATAACCTGTTTGCTTTTTTGCATTTCTTTTGCTTTGGAACTACATTAGCAGCAATTTCTTGCATTATATCACGAACATTAGTCCACATCTCTTAAGGCTCTCTGTGTTCTAGATATAATCCTTGAAATCGATTCCTCAATTCCACAGCATATTCTGATGGAATTTGATCCAGATCATACTTGAAAGGCCTTCTAGTTTTCTGCATTTTTTCTCAATTGAAGCTTAAATTTGGCAACAAGGAGCTTATGATCGGTGCCACAATCGGCCCCAGGCCTTGTTTTTACTGTTGGTATAGCGCTTCTCCATCTCTGCCGGCAAATAATATAATCAATCTGATTCCTGTTCAGACCGTCCGGTGAAGTCCATGTGTACAGGCGCCTCTTGTGCTGTTGAAAATGAGTATTCGCTATGCTCAGGTTGTTTTTTTGACAAAACTCTACTAGCCTTTGCCCAGCTTCATTAGGCTCATCAAGACCAAACTTGCCTGTAATTCCTGATATTTCTTCACTCCACACCTTAGCATTCCAGTTTTCTATGAGAAAAAGGACGTCTGATGATGTAGTGCGGTCTAAAAGGCATTGCAGGTCAGCATAAAATATTTCAACGTCAGCTTCTTCAGCAGTATTGGTTGGTGCATAACTGTTATGTTGAAAGGGTGACCTTGGATCCGAAGTGCAATCATTCGGTCGTTTTTGGGGTTGTACCCTAGCATTGCTTTGCCCATTCCTCTGTTTACTATGAGAGCGACCCCATTCCTTCTCCTGGATTCGTGCCCACAATAAAAGACATAATGGCCGCTAGAATCAAATTCTCCCATTCCGGTCCACTTGAGTTCGCTGATACCCAAGATATCAATGTTCAATCTATCCATTTCTCATTTGACGACATCCAGTTTACCTTGCGTCATAGATCTTACATTCCATGTTGCTATGTGATATATCTCCTTGCAACATCGGACTTTCCGGTCTCTTCCCGACACATCCACAACTGAGCGCCTTTTGGCTTTAGCCCAGCCGCTTCATTCGTCCTGGAGCTACTAGGAATTGCCCTTTGTTCATCCTCAGGAACATGTGGGACGCCTTCCAACCTGGGGGGGGCTCATCCTCCAGCGCCATATCATTAATGCTATTGTGACTGGTGATAGGGTTTTTTGGCAGGAAATACTGGAGTGGATTTCCATTACCTTCTCCAGTGAATCACATTTTGTCAGAGCTCTCTGCCGTGACCTGTCTATCTTGGGTGGCCCTACACAGCAGAGCTCACTTCATTGAGTTTTGCAAGCCCCGCCGCCACGACAAGGTAGTGATCCATGAAGGGGCTGGCCGGTCCTCATTTCTAATTGAGCTGAATGGTAATATATCTCAGTAAGGATAATACCGGTAGTTCATAAATGCTACGCAATCACACGCACAAATTCTTTAAGAGAGCCAGGAATCTTGTTTCTTTATTTTTCTCTGCGTAACAGAGAGGGAATTCCGGGTCACAGTATGAGAATCGTCAAATTTGTCAGTCTGAAAACAATTAACGCTACGGAAATCTATTTAGCCATAAAAACTCGAGCCCTATTCGCGTGCGAAGGAGACAGCGTTGCCATAATCAATAAATCACAGTTTCTTATTATTTTATAAATTTAGTAGAAATTAACGTCTACACGTTTACAGTATCTGCTCATAGGTGGCAAGGAAGAAATGTAAACCAGCCACACAAAGGACATCAGGCTATTGGGGGTATTTTCATAAGTTAGTGATGGACGTCCCGGTGGTTTTTCAATTCCTAGGGACCAAAATATGTTGGTTTGATAACTATCGTAGGCAGTCAACAAAGCACGTTACCATATGAAAGCTAAAAGAGTTATTGTGACAGAAATGTGGCATGATATAGCAAATCACTTTCCGTTTGTAGTTTCTCTCACCTGATGAAGCCGCGCTCCTGCTAAATCGCCTTGCTCATACAAGTCCATGATCTTTTTTGCGAGGTGCCCCTGGTACGTGAAGGTTCCCCCAATAGCTGCGTTTACGCCTAGTGCCAGTGCAGCAAGGAGCATCTGAAATTAAAAAACATGAGTGGGTGAAAGTTTTCGGAATGATAACTCTATTCCTATCGATTCCCTCCAGCTGTTTCAGCGTGTGGCTTCTGGCTCCTCAACTTTACCTCTAAAATAGCCACAGGTATTTCTAGTCACGTACGCCGCTTCCAAGTCAGCTGCTATGGAGAGGGGTGGATAGGATAGTCATGTTACAGCTTGAACCAAATCCGTAAAGCAAATATTGAAACCAGCATTGTGCCTTGTATCAACAGTGCTATAGCTAAACATTCCGTTTGTCAGCGTTGAACCGCACAAGGTTTCCGTCGGCGCTGTACAATACAATAAAAAAAATAATTTGTAGCTAGCATTCACTGGTGTGAAGTCTTACAAGGAAAGCCTTAAAAGATATCACATGCATGTCATCGCCGAAAAAAATATTCGCCCGGCTTTCGCGATGAAATAGGCTTACTGGGCAATTACTGTGCCCCCTAAGCTATAGTGCTCTAGAAGATTCTAGAGCGCTATACCTAAGCTAACTAGGATGGCTACGGCCAGTTAGGAGGAGTTTAATGCAGATGATAGAGTGACGGTCCATGGCAGGAAGTGCTCTCGGTGTTCGTGCTCGGAAGGAACTATTTGTCCGTCTCCAACACTTTCTATGAAAGATGTGCAACTTCCCTAGGTTGCAGATAAGGAATAATTTATTACAAAGCTGCCAGCCCTTGTGTGCTTATGGGAGTAAATGCCTTAGAATATTTCTTCCCCCTCACGGGGTATATATGACAACTACATATAGTAGCTAACAGATGAATGTGGAATTATGGGGACTTAGTATTCACCAAGCGAAGCTGCATTCACAATTTCGCGCAAGTTTAAGTTTCATGAAAACCTTTTAGCAGTCAAAGCTGGCACATCTCGTTACAATACTTTATTCGTAGAAATGACATGTTACCTTCAGGAAATCCGTAGGTGAAAACACGTTTAACAGCCTGAAACGCACAAATACCTGCTCCATAACATTTCATGCGGATACGGCTTACCGAGACGGCTAGTATCTGATTCCTTTCTCTTCCAAACAATAGCGAGAAAATTTCGTAACATAATTTTGAATTGAGAGTATTCACTTAATACTACAAATCTGCATATTTAGCATTATATAATTGTTTTCAACTTCATAATTCTTTCTTCCTCATACGCTGAACCATTACCTCTAAAGAGCTTCTACCAATGCGTACTATAGATAAAGATAGAAACTGCAACTTCTTTGCACAAAATATAACATCTGTGGAAGGAGCAACTCGCGACATGGTCACTGCACTGTAGTACACATCGCCGTCATACGCAAATACTCTTTTCATTTTTCCTTCTGTTTTATTATAGAAAAACGATGTTCTGACTGATCTGTCTAGGACGCGCAAAGAGATGCGTCTATCATATTTGAACAGAACTGTCATGCGCCACAGTCTTTCAGCTACAACTCCTGAGTGCCTGTACAACAAAAAGCAGCGCGTCGTCATTTTTAATCCAGTTGCTGTGAAGGCCTCGTCCTGGAAAGAATCCGGCGTTGTAAGCAACACATTATGAGCAGGGCTATATGGTAGCTGATAGTTGACAGGTGATGGCCAGATAGTGATTGATCAGAGAATTGTGCAATGTTATTGAAACACACGACATGGCAGGCGCTGCCGACTCGGGCATTTCATTTGAGATGTGAGGTTGAAATTGAGATCAAAATAAGACACGCTACTCCTAAGCTACTCAGGCGCGTCCGCAAAAATGGCTGAAGATGGGACTAGAAGCATCTTTATTCTTTTGTCTTCCACATAACTGGGTAGCTTGCAACTGCCATATAATAGGTATATGCCCGATAATAGGGGTACATAGATTAAGATACAGAGGTAAAGCGAATAGCAAAGTGCGCGTACGCGAATGAAGGTCCGCAAAAGAATAAGCAACTAATGTTAAATTGCCATACCTTTCAAGGCGGTCCTTACGTGCTCCCCCCTCCCCCCCCCCCCCCCCCCTTCCCTTTCCTCCCCGTCCTCTTCAATTTTTGTCAGGGCGTTTCTGTGGTTTAGCACTTCCTTTCAGTTGATTAGGCACGTGACGCGATACAGCGTGCGCTAAATGCATTTGGATGAAATGAATCATACCTCTTCGTAGCCAAAAAATATTTTGAATTGTGCCTTGTCTTCCCGCAGAAACCCGGCCAAATCCGTCAGGTCGCTGCAGGAATACTTGGCTCCGCAGAGGGCCGGTACTCGCCGATTAGCCTCGGGCAGAAACTCGGACATCCGCACTAGAAGTACAAATGCATCCATCCATCCATCAATCCAACAATCCATCAATCGATCGATCAATAAAATCAATCAATATATCAATCAATCAATCATTCGAACGTCGGATATAGCCATTACTCAGTTGTCCTCGTTCAGCAACGAAGTTCACCTCGTTAATTCTTGCCAGCTCCGAACGGTACACATCGTTTGTACGTAAGCATTGCAGCGCACACTGATGAAGCATACTGAGAACAAGCCTATACACACCACACACCAAAATCCTACTGAAGATGCCAGCCAGAATTTGTAGAGAAACTTCCCAAGTCTCTCTTCATCTAAATTTGCACGCGGTGTATTCAGTTACAAACTGCCTGTTTTCAGCACATGTGCAAAAGAAGCATAACTTAGTCGCTTAACGTTGACATCCCGGGTGACTCACCATCAACTCGAGTGAAAGCTGGGATGTGGTAGTAGATAATTGGGGTGTTCGGTGCAGCCTTCGAAACTTCCTCGACGTATCGCACAAGGTGATCTGAAATGTGGCAAATGGTACGATGTGTACGTGCTATCAATGTTCTTGGAATGAATGAATACATTACTTCTAACTTTCCCCATGTGGAAAAACAGGAAAGCACCCACAGCCGAAGAAATTATGCTTTGGTGTCACACAACGAAATTCTGTAACAATGGTAACATGAACAAGCGCTGAGGAAGGGCAAAATACGCAAATAACATTCAGTCCCTCTGCAGTTCACTACTTCCTCTAATATGATCCCACACTGTGTGAAGCGGTAAATCGTTGACAGCCCTTGTAAGCTTTTTTAAATAGCCCTGTGATCATACATCACCGCTGAACGAAATGTATATTCTGAGAAATGCGCGTATTTATTATCTCTTCTATCTCCGCAATAGCTCTTCCGCATTTTCGTGGTACCAAACAACCAAAATCCAGTCTGTAAATAGTAACACGGATGCCTGGACGCTTCAGAACTAACTTCATTACGTGCGGTGCAGTCAACCGCACCAGATTCGGCTTGAGAGGCGTGGACACCATGGTGCTAGCAGTTCTGCAAATACGTAATGCCGCGTCCACCCGAGAAACAACTACAAGGCACGGAACCGAGGTAGAGCTGCACTTGCTTTTCAGCCAAGCCTTTCTGCCGAGACCTCAGCCATCTGCTGTGTATTTACTGATGTGTCCAATCGCAGCGCCTACCTCCGAACTCCTTCAGTGTGCTGATATCCGACCCGAGGTGCAAGGATCCAATTGCGTATAAAGCTGGTGAAGGTGTTTTTCGTTTCATACTAAATGCCCTCTTCGCCTCCTTCATTTCGATCGCTGCAGGCACTGCCATTCGCCGCTGTTGGCCACAATGGGGAGTTGTGTGATGCACGCGCCACGATGACACTTGGCGATGACGCGCACGCCTCCTCAGGGCAGTCGAGGGGTGCAGAAGAAGGAGGTGTTGACTGCCAAGACTACGAGATGAAGTAGCATATGTCGGGCTTAAGAACTTATTTTAGCACTTTCGCCACACCGACCATGAGTATCATCATCATCATCGTCAGCCTGATTATACCCACTGCAGGGCGAAGGCCTCTCCCATATCTCTCCACTTAACCCGGTTCTGTGCTAGCTGCATCCACTTGACCCCTGCGAACTTCTTAATCTCATCCGCCCACCTAACTTTCTGCCGCCCCCTGCTACGCTTTCCTTCCCTTGGAATCCAGTTTGTTACCCTCAGCGACCATCGGTTATCCTCTCTTCGCACTACATGTCCTGCCCATGTCCATTTCTTCTTCTTAATTTCCACTAGAATGTCGTTAACTTGAGATATGAGCAGTGGTGGAACAGAGGTGGTGAGTTGATTTTCTATATTATGCCTGCTATTCTTTCATGTGCTAGCATACATATATTTGTAACATCATAATGTCAAATAATGTGACAAGCAGAAAATCTGGCGCCGACGTTTAAAACTTTCTCGACGTTATGAGCAAAGAATAAATATACTTGGCTCTGGTGACCGGGTTACGGATTGTTGACAAGGTTCTACGATGTCATACGACCAGGCGAGATGGACAGAGGGAAGGGGCTGTCAAATCCGGCTTCTCACTTCAGATTGGAGGTTGAGTAAAATCGAAAAATACACGACCCCTCCATTGCGACTCGAACAAATTGCCTCTGTCGACCACGCAGGCCCGTTCTTAAGCCGGGCTTTACAGCTATCACGGGTGGTCTTTGACGTGGTGGGGAAGCATACGACGACTGTATGCTGAAGAGCGTTTATGAGGTGAAAAAGGCACAGAGGTAATTAAGTGGGATGCAAACCGGATGCGTGTATAACAAGGATCTGGAAAGGAAGCCAAGGACGGGAGCCGTCAACACTGCCGCGTCATATCCTTAAAGGCTGAGCTTAACTATCACCCCGACACCCACATTTTTGGCGTTGAGGCTACAGGTTGTTTCGTTTTCTAATTTTCTGTGCTTAAATAAATCAAATATTTCTGGGAATATCGTTTACAGTGTACTTTCTCACAAGACCTATTCCTACAATTGTTGAGGTTTCAAATTGAAGACTCAAACTTAGTTAGACACCTGAAGCAACTGGTGTCAAAATACAAAATGCCAGAAGCAAAATGCATCCTCGAAAAGGGATATGAGACGAATGTATTGATTAAAAATATTCTGTCACTTTTTTTTTTGGGGTTATGAAATCAACCCTTATTATTTAACTCAGTAGAAACTGTAGTTGCGTTACATAAAAATTGCGGCCTCAATGCCAGCATAGGAGGCAGAACAAGAGCATCGCTATGGTCAAGAAGTGATTAAAGGGCCCGTTTTTAAGCACAAAACAATATCACAGACTCAAGTGCCGAGTACCCGTAAACTTCAATTTAGGTGTATAGGTCCGTTGTCTGGGAACCAAAGTTGGGTTTCAATAACGCGTATAATAAAAACGAATCTGACTTACACCTGGTCTTCAGCCTCAGAATGGTAGCAAAGCTGTGTGCTTCACAGATGTTTTTCGTGCGTCCAGCAGACATACATCCACAATATTAGCAACGATCCATTTTATAAATTAGTGGTATTCTAGGCATACAAGAAACTACTTGCAATGTTAAGCCTGTGTCCTATTCTGAAGTAGTGCGGATCAGTCAAAAGGGGGTGAGAATACTTTTGCGCACATCTAGTATGTATAACACCCAGCTTAAAGGGAGCAGTCGTAAATTCATCCGTGCATCCTTACCATTCGAGGGGCTGCGGAAGTAGAAGGGAGGGAGTATGGAAATTGCGTCCACGTTCAGGCCTTCCGCGTGAGTGGCCTGAGAGTAAAAGACAAGTTTTAAACATTTCAGTCTTCGCTGATGTCACTGAACCACACTTGCCTAGCGCATGATTTTCAGTGCGACGTTTACTTTACATAAGTGCGCTTCGCGATTGTTATTGCAGGCCAAAAATTCAATCATCGTCCACCACACCTGGAGGACGAAGAAGCAACATAGCTGGGATGAACCACGCCTTTCCCTACATTATAGGACACGCTATCTTCATGCCCCATTGAGGCTAGCTTATTGTAAATAGTCAGAGTACATTCAGTGAACGTCTACTTTGCGGCGGACGCTTGATGCAGTTTCGAGGAGGTGCTGAGATGTTTCAGGAATAAAGCCCTTCCCATTTGAATTTTGCTGCTTAAAGAAAGATGCCTAAAAAACATTTCAAATTCGTATGCTGGTTATCGAGAAATAGAAATAATCGCTTGCGTTTCATTATGCAGCTGTATTAATGAACTGGACTTTTCGATGTTGCAAGTGGCGATGCTAGGAATCTATTTACACGTTGCGGTTTTTTATAAGTCCTGAAGTACACTCTCGTGTAATAACACACAGTGGTCAAAATGGAGCGTGTGTTTGGTTGCGGCACGTCTTCCAGCTGCCTCTATGGCACCTGTGTGCGTTATTTTAATTTATTGCGCACGCACAAACTTGACGACAAATATAAAGATATTTCACAAATATATCTTCCCATAAGCCCTACCATTCTGATGTATGACACTTAAGAGTACTCACCAGCTTTTTTGTGTCCACGATGGAGGTGGCCGTTACGTGCACGATGACCAGGTCAAGTCTGCAAAAAGCAGTTTTCTTCATTTTTTTTTTTCAGAACCAGCGGTCTTCTTAGAAAATTTATTTTCGCGCAAAATACTTCTCTGTTCTCTGGGATCGCCTTTACTCCAACACGAGACAATGAATAGAAATTTGGTAGTAACGCGCGGTTTAGTTACGAAACGCTGAAAGGGTGGCTTGGTTTATACCTTGTCTTCTAAAGGTCAACTCCTCAAATACCAGTTTTGCCTGCACATGTCGTAATAACCTGCAAGCAACTAGCCAATTAAACAGTTTTTAAACCCTTCCATCAATCCGTACAGCTTACCACACAAATGTTACAATTGGCATATAATAAAGGAATAATTACTCACTGACAACCACCCAAACGCAGTCATACGGCTACAGAGGACAGCTAAACAGCTGTCTCAGAAACTTCCTACTTAAAGAAAAATTCGTCCTGGTCTGGGGATCGAATCCGAGGCCATTGCCTTTCTGGGGCAGTTGCTCTACCAACTGATGAGCTAACCAGGAAGATCAGCAGACCAGATGGTAGGGCGAGAGCGAATTGATCAATAACTCTAAGTAGGAATGTTGAAGGAAAAATATTTAGGGGAATCCCCCCAGGTGGCACAGATTTGTACTAAGGGATTTATTACTCCCTTATTACAAATCTGCTCCTCCTTGGGGGATCCCCCTAAATATTTCACTGACTGACAATTGGCATACGCTTACACTGAGAGGAGACGAAATTGAAGGATGTGTATTTTTGTTTAATTGTATCATATAAACGCTGGCCCTTTATATAGGGAAAATCAAAGTCGCAACTTTCCCCGCCTGCAACGGGGATCTTGCTTATAATACGGAAACTGTATAGGCAAGCGAGGCGTGAGAGCATAAACCTGACAAGCCGAGAACAGCAAACACAAATATCTACATTGCATGTTTACCGTGCACTTCGGTTGCCATATAACAAACATGAACTTTGTATGAGTAACTCACTTTTCCTTTGAAGCTTCCACCCATCTTTCGGCGAGTTTCTTCCTCTCAGTAACGGTAAGTGAAAGCCCTTCTCCTGTTGACCCATTGACTGCATGAGAAAAATGTGAAACGCATGTAACGCCTCATCAGTCCTTACCGGTGTAGAAAACCACAAAGCAAAATAATCCAGTGAATTTTACACTCTTACGTACCAAATGCTCCAGTGACACTTTGCTTCTGCAAAAGGCTGACATACTTGTCCACGATGTTAATGTTTATGCATCTGCAAGAGGACGTGCACAAAATTATGAACGGGTAATGTTCTAAGAATACCTGGGCATAACATGGTATGCCAATTCAGAACAGCAGTGCACATTCAATCTGTACATTAGAACACATGAAGATAAAATGCGTAAACAGCTGTTTACAGTTAAAACATCTGCGAAAACACGGCACACAATTTTCTTATCTTTTATGTACGAAGGAAATAGGACAGAAAACGATGTGAACTTTGAGAACGTAATCATATTATAGAGCTGAGTACAAAGTCAACATGCACTATGCTATATAATGTGCAGGGAATGAACTACGCGATAATTGAATGCTGGTTATTACGTAATGCAATTATCATTATGCTTTGGAGGATGCTATTAACATACGCACTACTAAACCATTTGAGCCATGTATAGAGTTAATAGCTAGCGTTTGCGGGGCGAATCGCCCAATCGTAAACAAATTTAACAGAATACTGCAAATTCATTCTTACGGTGATCTATTTTTGCAGTAGCGAAGACCAACTTCTAGGGAGAACACTCGGAAGCTTTGGAGAAGCACATGTGCTTTCACAATCCTGACTTGAAGGCAGTTTTAAAAACACCTATAAGAATATTTTATATATTCGCCAACATTTGCTTAATGTGACTATGCCACCGATATAGGCCAAATATGCGGGACATATATCGTGCTGTACACAGAGAAATATGTTGAATATCTAATGCCACTATATAATATCTGCCACTATCTCAACAGCCTGCTGCCTACGTATACCTGTGGGTAATAAAGGTTGTTCCTTTTTAAAAGTGTTATTTCGGACAGATAAGAAAGCCGACGGCTTCAGAGTGTTCTATAACGTTTTTTTTTTTTTTGTGTTACATCTATTTTTCCACTTGTGCTTATGTACCGGCCAATTATTTCGAGCCGGCGTTTCTGGCTAGCGAATAAATCGTTTTTTTTTTTTTTTGATGAAATCTCAATGCGCTAAAGAAATACGATAATGCACTGCACGGTTGCGCCCGTGCAGTGGATACGGGGAAGTGCTAAAATCTTCAATTCGCTGCTCACCACTCTGAAGCACTTCTCCGTCGTCTCTTTTTCTTCATTTGCAAATCGGCATAGGTAAGCACATACAAAAAGCACATGGGCAGAAACCGTCCAAATAAAGAGAGTAATTTAAAGCTAGGCAAGGTAACGTCCTCAAGCCATCAATTCTTGAAATCTCTTCTCCTGCGATGAAGTTCGTCGATGATTTTGCAGCGGAAGCTCCATTACACCATGTTTATTCGGGTATGATATTTTGATCTCAGGTGCAAAGCGAAAGGACGGCGCTGATCCTCCGCATGTGCTGCGCCTAGGCGGTGGTGCTCGCTTCTCCTTCGCACACCTGTTGCTGCTTTTGCTCAGATCCGGCAATCTTTGTTCCTACCGGTGTATATCTTTAAAAATTCAGACCATTACCGGACACAATGTCCCACAGCCTTCCAGTGCCCTGCCTACCATTTCCTTACACCACACCGCTGCTCATCATCATGGGAAAGCCATTAAAAACGTCCTCAACACCTTCGTGTCCTTGAGTGCCGCAGACAGCCATGGAGGAATTGCGCTCTGGAATCAGTGCTTCGGGTGGTTTTCCTTAAGGTTCGCAGACATCCATGGAAAAGTCAACTGCAGTAAACTTTGTTTAACTATGCTGAACCGAGCTTCCGCTCTGTAAAGTAGAGGCGGGCCGGTCCCTGTTTTTTATGTAAAACATTAAAATGCTGCCATCCCCATCAGCATGTCTTATTTTCTATCATTCTACATACGAAGCGGTGACAATGCTGAGGCAGCGGCTAAAAAACGCTGCGTCATCACTGCAGCCCAACATCCCGTGTGGTAAAGGGCTACTCCTTGTTCTCGTATCTGTATATATGGCACATAACCACAGTGAGGGATTGGCGCTCTCGCCCTGTGCATGGCATGCTGTCATCTTCCTCAACTTCTATCCGAGCGTAATCGATATAAAATTTGAAAATAAAGAGAAAAAATAAGTGCTTGAACATCGACCTCACATTTGAACTAAGTGCATCGCTATGGAAACAGCCCTTTTGTCTGAACATCCAGCCTCGGACCATCAGGCGTTGTCCCGTAGGGTTAATACCTAAAGAGCCACTTGGCATAGTTCTCAGGTGCAAAAGTGGCACTGGATAGAGTTTCCTCAAATTCTGCTTTAACACCATGCTTATAATAGAGACAAATAATTTTGGCTGTTTGAGATATACCCTCAAATTTTTATCATCAGGAATGGGCGAAGTTGTGTAATTTTTCCCTTGTGAAACGACAAAACTAGTATAAAAAGCGACATATGACGACGTCATTGCGTTTGTGTTTGGTTGGCTGCACACTACTTTTGAGGCAGTTACGTTAAAAATTAAGCTGAGTCCGCCCGTGGCTGTGTTTTCTGTTCCTTCATTGCCATCAGCGTCATCAAACTGTTGTAGCCCCAATTTATTTCACTAAAATAAACGCAACATACGTACGATAGTGGTCACGTTTCTTTGATTCATTAACCTTGGTTATTGTGTGATCAGATTGAAACGGGGGTTATATTTTTTAGTATAAACGTGATTGATGCGGAGAAAATTAAAGGCTGCGCCCTTTTGACGTCGCTTAAGTAGCAATTAGGAGCACTTAAAAAATTTTGTTATACCGATGACTTTTGTTACATTCGTGGCTTCCGCTTTACCTGAGTCTCCTGGCTCGCCCACCTGCCCCCTACAAAGCCTTCCTGCCTTTTTAGCCACCTTTCTGTCATGGCTGGTAGCATGGTGACCCTTGTGTAAACAAGCCCATACTTCATCCATAAACAAGACGGCTTATTAGTTAACGAGACAGTACAGATGCGAATACGGAGTGTAAGCACTTCGTTATTTACTTTACTCTCAGATATGTGAGGATCGCATAGGCATGTAGCGTTTGGGACAATTTGCATAACACATCAGCGCTGTTTGCGCCGATAACCACAGAGCCTAGAAAGCGGTATATTGCCCCGCCCGAGCCGCTGAATTCCTAAGAGCGGCAGGGTCGCGCATTTTGCGTCACGCAGACAAGGCTGTCACTTCGTGCCCAGTTTGAGAAGAAGCCGATAAAATCCTGTACAGAAATACAGTGGCGTCTCTGGGTGACAGTCCCGCTGCCTAATTGCTTCCAGATACTTCACAAAGCCCACTGAGAAAGTATGAAGACAAGAAAGCATCACTCGGCCGGATGATTTAGGCGCGTGTCCTAGATGGAGAGCAATATTAGTCGAGTTTTTTGCAGTGGTCCCGCTGAGTAGGACAAAGAACGCGCGAGACTGGCAGTTTAGCACATGGGAGGATTGACTGCAGTGAGGGCGCATTGGTCTAATGTAGTGGTAATCGAAGCAGATTTGTTCTTGCCTCCACAGGACGCCACCCACTCTTTGCCGCGAAGTGCTTTTAATGCGAAGGCATTAATGTTGTATCACGAGAAAACCCGCCGCTGTTCTTCTTTCGCTCGACGTACTGACCAGATGGTCATGAAAATCACTGTGATAGCATAAAAAGTACGGTTACCTGGTTAAGCGTGCATGTGACGCACCCAGAAAACGATGCACACCACCAAACACTGTCGCATAAAGACTGTTAATTTTATGCTTGACCCGCGTTGGGGCGATGCGCTGTCTTTTGATTCTATAGACTGCATTTCTGGTTCAGAACTGTAGATGTCGTCTTCTAGTTTAACACACGATTAGAACGCACAAAACTGTCAAAATTTTGGGGCTTCAGGAATCTTTCCCAGCCGCTAGTGGTCCCGTCGATTCTTCATTCCGCTGCGTAGCGCTGTCTGCTAGCTGTTTCCCTCTGAATGCCAAATGGCTACTTGATTGAGAGGGCCTCAACCGATGCTAAAATCCCTCTTTAATCGGTGACAGTGGAGCGTGGCGGATTCAAAGTGCCTGAAGACCTGCGGGTGAAATAATTTCGAGAGAGAGTTTCGACCTATATTGAAGTTCTTTCTGCTGATACGGTATTGTATGCGTGTTTTCTTATTCAAAGACAGCATTGCTTCACGTGGCTTTAAGGAGCCCTCTTTGCTTTCAAGGCATAAGAATGGAGATACGTATATCGTTGTTTAAAATCCATGTACTGAGCTCGCATCCACCGTTATTATGAGTAGATGTATGGAATATGCAACGAGAAATCGTACGACCCCTTTCGGAAAGCTTTAAGACCAACGGTTGCATCACATTTTGATAAATGTCGGGAAAGCTGAGGCCGTATTGAGGTCAGCCAGGGGTGCGTTATATACGAGAAGAATGACATGTATAGATTATTATCGAGCAGTATAATGTATGGTCGCTCCTGCTGATAAACATTAAAACTCGACCTCCCGTGCCTTTTGAGGGCCACACATACTCGCACCTCCAGTCCCTGCAATACCGTTTTATAGGCCACGTCCCCTCTGTCCTGTCTTTCAAATGAACCGCGCCATAAAGAAAAAAGAAAGGAAGCAAGGTGGGAGTGAAAGCAGAAAGAGAGAAAGGGGTGCCGTGGGTGGAGGGCCCCCGAAGTAATTCCGGCACCTGTGGGTCTTGTGCACTGACATCGCACAGTACACGGGCGCCTTGCATTTCGCCTCCACCGAAAAGCGGCCGCAGCTCCCGGCATTCAATCATATGTAATTGGGCGCAGCCTTCGAACGCAATAACCACTGAATCACCATGGCGGCGCTCAAGTTACTTGGATGACACGCAAAAATTAATGACTTCACACCGGAGTCACGTAACAGAGTGCCGCGTAATTCAGGATGACTTGCAAAGCGTGATGACGTCACATCAAAGTTACGTGACAAAGTGCCTCGTGATTCATGATGACGTGTAAAAGGTAATGACGTCAAAGCGAAATCACGTAAGTCCCATGACTCGGGAATATCAGCACCAGCAACAACAATGATAATACTTTCACATTTGTTCTCTGAAGCAGATTTAAAAGCCTATGAAGTATTTGTGAGAATGTTCTTAATGCCAACACAGTAAATAAGCACGGAGCTGGTATCTCGCAGAAGTTCGTCCTTGTCGCAAATAAGGTCCGAACACTTTGGTCTTAAAACTGTCCTGTACAGTATTAGCCTTAACTACATAAATCCTTTGGCTGGCGACGTGAATGGTGTCCAGGCTGCGCATGTCAGCTCCTGGTGCGCTCGTGGTGTTGGTCTCAAAAGACGGATTCGCAATTTTGCAGTTCGGAAATGTTATATGACCGAAAGCTGCGGTATACCTGAAGTACAAGTGCGTTCATTGAAGATTTTTTTCATCCTTAGTCAAATGGTATATATGAGGATTGAAAAACAGAATGCGTATGTATCAACGAAAATAAGCTCGGCGCGGGGTTTAATATTCAGAAAGGAAGAATGAGCGCGTTTAAGGCAGAAGAAACTGAATAATCGTTCCATATGGCTAAACAACAGTTTTCTGGAGGCATGCCTTCTGCAGTGCAAGACATATAAAGCAAAACGAATAGCTTTGAGAAACCTAGTTGGCGTGTTCTCATGTATTCACAAAGTATAGTTAAAGCTCCTATCAAAATAGAATGCACTGTTTTAGAGCGCAGCTCTTTGGCGCCCGGTCCCGTGTTTCGCAAGGCGTTGCCGTCAGCGTTGCCCCTCGTAACCAGCTCCGCAGCCGGGACAGCGCAATCTCTTACCCCCCTCCCCCCTTTACATACACACACACACACCTCTTCCTCCGACCGCGCGTTCCTGCCGCATTGTTCGCAGCAGCGTGTAACAGGCAGGCGAGGATTAGTGATATACACTTGAGGCAAATTCTATTGGCGGGCGCAGCAGAAAGAAGAAGAAGAAAGCAAGCGTTTTTCAACCTTTGCTTTCAGATTGCAGTATAAAACAAGGTACTCATTAAGAATTATTCTACCGCTTTCTGCTTGGCCTGTTTATTTCAGCAGCGAAGAAATTGTTTCAATCGCTCCGCAGCATCTCAGCTATTTACCTTTCCATTGCTGCCTATGATCGCCGAATGCATCGCCAGAACACTGTGAAATGCATCGGCGCGACTTTATTTCTGGTAAGTCGGTACAAATGCGCGGGACATGGTCCTTTCGAAGCTGGGCACTGTTGTTGCCTACATCTAGCTTTTTTCCTATGTTTGAATAAGCTGCTAAATTCTTACCCTGTACTGTCGAACGGTGTGAATGGAGCAACGCAAAGGCCGCTGTAGTTCTTTATCTGCAAAATAAGCACGAAACCTTAGAAAGCTTTATTATTAGCAAGAGGCATTCGTGCTCTTGACTTCTACCAGGAGCTTCGCCAGCTCTTATTGATACAGAAATGTACAGAGACAGCAAGAAGATTCAGTATAGTCAGGTCGAAACATCGGCATCAAAATGTAAGAAGTTATTTTTGTCCAGTTGGGAATTGTGATTCACTTGTTACGGACAGAAAAAGTCATTGACATTAAAAAAGCTTGCCCACGTATATTATACAGAGTGAAAAACTGTGGCTTGCCGTCTAAAGCAAATATCCAGAAGCAAAGAGTCAGAAAGCAGTAGCAGCCATCCTTCCAGGCTTTCAAAAGTGGAGTAAGACTTTGATGTTATAACAATTTTCCATTCAAACTTTAAATATTGAAAACATAGTGCGAGAGCCGGTGAGCACTGTATCCCTCTCCTTACCAAAGTGAGTAACAAAGGAAACCCGCAATACCACGATCCTCTAAGAGTCATAGCGCTAATATGGAAATAAAGCAACATGCAAAACACTAGGTATAAAAACCCCTCCCCCCCCCTTTCCCCTACATGCAACAAGGCTCATCCTTATATTATTTCTGTGACCTAACGCTGTAGCCCCAGCTTGACGCTTGATTACCCCATAAAGCTTATCGTTTAGGGCGCACAAACGCTATAAAATGAAATCTGCGGCACAGAAACCTTACCGACCTTCACCCCTAAACACATTTCTTGCCGGCAATAAGAGTCGTTTCATAACTTGACAAATGCGAACTATTAACTGGCAACATATGCAAGATACAAGGAGGAATCTGCTGTATTCAGTGTAAGAAGGCAAAATGAAAGTACTCGCCTTCGCTATCTTGGCCTCCATTTTAACGCCCCAGACTGTCAGCCAACGGATCCAGCAAGGTTGTGGCTCCCGCACCAACACAGCCTATCAGCGACTTCGTGCATTTTTTCCCCGGAAAGAGAACAATAGAGAGAGCTGAGACAAGACTGCGCGATACAGCAGCCGGACCGTGGACAGCCTTTACGCCGAAGACAGTGTCCGATAACAGCGAAGTACCTGACACGACAGAAGCTCGCAGCACACACGTGGCAGCCCCTCTCACTGACGGAACAGCAGCGGAATGATATGACTGGTAGACAGATGAGCCAGCTTTTTTGCTTTGTGTTTGTTCTACCGAACGACAGAAGGCGTACAGCGCGAATGGCCCGATGTACACTAGACTGCACCTCTTTAGTCGCTGGCTCTTCACGCCCTAGGAGGTAGAAACCGTTTTATCGGGCACTATTAAACCATATCATTTTTCATCTTGCTGAAGGCGCTGTTCTGAGTGTACCCATTGTAAATAATGAAAGTGGTAATAATAATAATAATAATAGTAATAATTGGTTCATAGGAAGGAAAAGGTGTACCATCTGGTATCTATCACGCTTGTAGACAGGTGAACCACGACGTAAGGGAAGGAAAGAAGGTGAGAGTGAAAGCGGAGAGTTGCCGTAGTTCAGGCCTATGGAGTCATTTAGCCAACCTAGGGATCTTTAACGTGCACTGACATTGTACAACCTTCTATTTGCAGAAAAAATACACTCATCATTTGTGAACTGTCCCAAACGGTAATTCTTGGTGGTTGCTCTATAAAAGATAGCTTTAACGTACATGTCATAAATTGCCATAAATCTGCCATGACTACTGGCTGGACTGTCTGTTTCTTGGCTGCCTTGACTATAATCGCTCGCCCATGAGTACAGCGCACTAGGTTTTCATTGCACTCAATGACGAATTCACGTCTTCATAGAAAATATCGACTATATCGTCATCATAAATGAGTCTGTGTATTTCACTATCAACTTAAATGCTTTCCTGTAAATGAGCTTATACATAACTGTCACAATCTCTATAAAGATGAAGAATTCGTAGATGTTGCCAACTGTGTCTATTCAAAAGCAAACAACGTAACGTCCAGTTATCACTTTATATGCGCTGAACCTCGAATAAACTCTAGAACAGATGAAATCATTTACATTAAAGTGAGAGCACTGTTGTAAAAGTACTGGTCTCAGGTGATTGCCATTGGCTAATGAAGATTTGCGTGCTCGCGCGCAACTTGTACGGAAGTTACCGTTATCGACTTCCACACCTTAACTCACCAGAAAGAAACAATAAGTAATTTCTGGCCCCCGCATTGTAGCCGCCATCTGACTACCCTAAAATCCTTCTACGCAGGTCTAAATTACCGGCTAACTGAGCAAGAAAGGGGCGCTTACTAAGAAAGGCACCGAAATTCAAAATGGCGATGACAAAATTTCTCTGCCACACAGAAAAGAGTACTACTAGTAGAAACCTTTATTGAAGCGCAACACTTCGGCGCCTAATACATCGACGGCCTGCTGGACGAGCAGGAGCAGTTCTTCCTCACCCTCAGCGCCAAGCCAGTCCACACAGCTCCAGTTATTATTTGAGGGGGTGGGAAAATAACCTGATTGTAATGCAACCGGGCAGAAAAATAGGCAGTGAGAGAGGTTGGCATAACGGGAATAGAAGTTGGGGCACGGAGGATCGCGACTGAATTCGTAGTGCATATGGATGTACAACGTTTCCACTGAACGGGCTTAGAGATGATCGCCGGACGTCGGTGTGCCGCCGCCGAGTGTTGTTGCGCCGCCACCGCGGATGCGAACAGATCGACGCGTTCGCACCGCCGATTTTTTCTTTCGGAGCGCCATTTAAATATGTTAGTGATTTTCTTATTTCATTTCGGTGCCATCTTCCACTTAGACTGCGGCCATCTGCTCATTGCCACCTGCGCATTGGATGCCTTGCTCGCGGTGGTCAACCAACAAGGGTTTTGGGTATTGTTACGACCGTGCATCATCTGCACTTGCGCGCTCTATTGTTCACCTGTGGGCATGGATAAGTGCTGTGGATATGTGGTGTTGGTACAATGGCTCGAAGTGAGCCTGTTTCCAGGAATCCTGTTTTGTAAGCCTGTTTTGCTTTGTGGACACCCTGCAAATGCCAAATTGACCCTGTCAAGAGAGCGTCTAGAAAAACACAAAGAAATGTCCCCCTGCGGGAAATAGCTGGAAGTGCTTTCTTTCTTTTGTTCACCCTTCCAGTCGAGAAGCGCCATCGTCCAGTGAGGAATGCCTACTATCTAAAGGAGACGACAGAGTGACATGTCCGCTGACTTGCAGGACAAGAAAGGAGCATGACGCATACGGCCATTAGATGATTTCCCGGGAATGCAGGAAAGATTTGCAATTGCCGGAATGGGACAATGCTGGAAGCGTATGCGGCGCGCACGTGCACTTGGGTTTCTGAGAAGTAAATCCAATTGCCGGAACCAGCCTATCGATTCTTGGCTGAAGAATAGAAATGTACCTCCTCGCCGTTCCCAAGCTTTTCCCGCCAACAAGTGACCAGGCTCAACGAAACAATGCCGGGCCAGTCAGTGCTTCAGACCTTCAGTGCAGTGATGTGTTCGATTGGATGCCGATATCTGAGGCGCGTGCCCTGGATTTGGTTGGTCAGCATCTTCAGAGAGGGGCTGGACATAGGGGGTTTTAAGGACGCTGCAGAGCACGAAATGTCGCTCTGAGCCCTGGGTAAACGGCTCATCCAGTCGCTTCTCGCTATGAACTCTTAACGCTTGCCATTTTGCTGATGTACCCTTCTTTTTCTTGTAAATAATCTTGTAAATAAGTTTTCTCAAAGTGCCATTAAACCTGCTTGTACATATTTCACCAACTTCGAAGATTCAATCCTTCTTCAACCCGGAGTCTCTGCACGCTACCAAGTGAAGGCCGGGTCGACAAAGCCCCAGCGTCACGACAACTGGTGACCAGCGTTGGGATCTGGATCTACAAGCTACAACATCTGGTGATTCGAGGTGGATCTGAAGCTACAAGCCACAACATCTTGTGATCGGAGGTGGCATCTCAAGCAACAAGCAGGAGCAACAATCGGCCAACAAAAGAGCAGCTCGGAACATCGATCGCATGTGTGGGTGAGTGCTTGGCTTTTCTTCTGATGTGGACCAGGTTCTAGAACAGGGTTAGATTTTAGAACTGGTAAAGAGAGTGTGGAAACGCCTTTAGGTTTGGTAGTTTGCACAGTTGTTTTGGAAGTAGCCGACACTCGGAGCGGTCATGGACCTACAAAAGCTGCAGAAACCGGACCTGTTGCTATTGTGTGAGGAATTGGGAATTGATACAAGTGGTTTGGCACGAAAGCCCTTGATTATAAAGGCAATCACTGATCTGGGAACCGATGATGAGGAGCTCAGTGAAGCATGGAACCTCATCGGTCAAAAAAAGGAACAGCTCAGACAGCAGAAAGAGTGGGAAAAAGAGGAAAAGAAGCGTGAAAGAGAAGCAAAAAAGCTGGACCAAGAAATTGAGCTCCGGAAATTAGAACTAGAGTTGAGCAAGAGGTCGGGCAATTGTCCCCAGCTAGCGGTACCTCTTCTAAACAAGGAGGCAGATTTCAAGATGTCAAAGTACATGCAGCCATATGTGATATCAGGGGATATCGGTCTGTATCTGGCTAACTTTGAGCGAACCTGCGAAAAACTGTCCTTCCAGCGAGACACTTGGTCTCAGAGATTATTGACGGTTCTGCCCTGCGAGGCAGCGGAGGTTGTCGCGCGGCTAAGCAAGGAGGACGCGGACAACTACGAGAAGGTCAAAGCTTGCCTTCTGAGAAAGTATAGGCTTAGCGCCGAGGCGTTCAGACAACGTTTTCGGAACGCTACTAAGTCCAGGGACGAGAGTTACCCTGAATTCCTGTACAATTTAAGAGTTAATTTGGGCGAGTGGCTAAAGAGCACTGATTCCTACAGTGATAGGGACGCTGTAGTCGAGCGAATTCTTTTGGAGCAGTTTTATAACTGCCTCCCAGAAAAAGAAAGAAATTGGTTACAGGACCGAGGCGAAATTAAGTCGGCAACTGAAGCTGCCGAACTCATTGAGGAGTACACTTCGCGCCGACAATTCAGCAACCCAGCAGTGGATAGGCCCCGCAATCCCAAGTTGAGTGTGAATAACCGTCAGAAAAGGCACTTTGCTAGATTTGCAAACGAAGAAAGGAAGGCTTCTTCAGGCAAACGCCCTAGAAAGGACGGCAGTGAGAAAAGTGAGGAAGTGACCAACGCGCAGAACACAAAGAATAAGTTTGAGGCTAGGAAGCCGCTCACATGCTTTAGGTGTAATGAGCAAGGTCACATTGCCGTCAACTGCCGGAAAGAAAAGATTGCTTTCTCGTATGTCAGTGACTGCGATGAAAATATGCAGCTTTTGGAACCCTACCTGCATGACCTAGTAGTCAACGGGAAGCCTTGCAAGGTACTGCGCGATTCGGCCGCAACGATGGATGTTGTCCATCCGGCGTATGTGTCGCCTTCCGACTATACAGGACAGAGTGCGTGGATCCGCCAGGTAGTGGAGGAACAGAGTGTGTGCTTGCCAATCGCGAACGTGGTCATCGAGGGCCCTTTCGGCAAGTTAACAACCGAGGCTGCCGTTTCAGGAAAGCTTCCTAAGTGCTATCCGTATTTGTTCTCCAACAAACCGGACATGCTACTGCGAAAGAGGGGCATCCTTTTCGGAGACAGAGTTGTGCAAGCCTTAACACGTTCAAAGGCGCGAGAACTAGCTACACTGCGCATTCCAGAAAAAGCCACAGCGGAGGAAACGGCAGTTAAAACAGTGGTCGATGCGGAAGATAGCAGGTCAGAAAACTTTGAGAGCGAGGCATCTCAAATAAGTCAACTTGAAAGTGCGCTTGATGAGACGCGGAATGAGGACGTTCTTGAGAATAACCTCTTGCCGCCAGTGTCTAGTAATCTCACGAGACTTTTAAGTTTAATCCGAGAGGACTTAGCTATGGAGCAAGCCGTGGTAAATCTAACGTTAAACCTTCCCGAGGAGATGGGGGACAACTTGATTTGCCTCAGCGAAAAAGGAAGCAACGCTCAGGAGCTTCTCAAAAAGACGGAGCAGAGAGGAGAACTAAAGAAATCCCAGCTGTCCGATCTGGGCGAGATAATAACTGAGTTTGAGGCCTGCTTCGTGGACAGGCCAGGCAGGACTGATTTGACTGAGCACGATATTGAGCGGACTTCAGACGTGCCAGTGCGATCAAGGTGCTACCGATTCTCTCCAAGGCAAAGAGAAATTCTGGATAGGGAAGTAACTCGCATGCTGGAATTGGGAGTATAAAACCCTCGGAAAGCGATTATGCTTCGCCTATTATCTTAGTAGAAGCTCCAGGTAAAGACCCTAGGCCTGTGGTAGACTACCGAAAGCTAAATTCTCTCACCAGGGATCAAGTGTATCGTATTCCGAATATTGAGGAGAGAGTAGAACAGGTCAGTAGAGCGGCATATGTGACTACGCTGGACCTTACTCGAGGATACTGGCAAGTACCGCTCACTGAACGCGCCAGCAGATACGCGGCTTTCGTCACTCCGACGGGCAGCTACCAGCCAACAATGATGAGTTTCGGGCTCAAAAATGCTCCATTTTGTTTTTCCCGACTCATGTATAGGGTTTTAAAGGGGTGTGAAACATTCGCGGTGCCTTACTTAGACGACATTGCGGTTTTTTCCGACTCATGGGCGGACCTTATGGTACATCTAAGAGCTGTACTGAGCCTTTTGCGTCAAACTGGACTAACCGTAAAGGCCGAGAAATGTTGCCTGGCAAGGGCGACCGTGGACTACTTGGGTCACAATGTAGGTCAAGGTTTCAGGAAACCCAGCGAGATTAAGATTTCTGCGGTAGCAGACTACCCGCGGCCGAGCACGAAGACGGAAATTCGAGCATTCCTGGGTCCGACTGGGTACTACAATCACTACATCCATAACTATTCAGCTTTGGCTAGCCCTCTGACCGACGCTCTCCGCAAGACAGAACCGACAAATGTAGTCTGGAAGCCTCCTTCGTAAACCTGAAGGCTGTGCTGATTAGCCGTCCGGTATTGCGAGCTCCAGACTATGGCCGAGAATTCACGGTCCAGTGTGATGCCAGTGATCGAGGGCTAGGTGCTGTTCTCTGCCAGAGAGATGACGACGGTAATGAGCACCCCGTGCTCTACCTGAGCAGAAAACTGAGTTCTAGAGAGAGAGCTTATTGCGCGTTAGAGAAAGAGTGCGCTTGCATTGTATGGGCCATTCAAAAATTGCAGTGCTATCTTGGAGGGGCCAAATTCACCCTAGAGACGGACAATTGTCCCCTGGCTTGGCTGCAAACTGCGACTTCGAAGAACAGTCGCCTTCTTAGGTGGAGCTTGATTTTACAGCAGTACAATTTTGAAAGAAGATACAAAAAAGGGAAGCCAAATGGGAATGCGGACGCGCTTAGCCGCTCTTTCTAAGCGGTCCGAGATGTTCCTCACCATGTATCCAAATTGATAATCAGGTTTTTTTTTTCCGTGCGCTTGTATATGTGTGACTATGTAAAGCAGCACGTTTGGTTTTCTAGGAATACGTGGGTCCTGAACGTCTTGAGAGTGGGCTTTTCTCGAACAACAATGGCAGTTTTCTTTTAACCTGGTCTCTTCAGATGGGAGCCGAGTGCTTGCTTCGACATGTGGTTGAGTTTCAGAGACAGCTCAAGCAAATTGGCCTACGACAATCAAGACAAGGCGACAAGCAACAGCGAGCTTCAAGCGTTCATGTGCAGGCCATTAAGTCGTCTCTTCATGCAGCAGCTGCGACTGCTGCCCTCCGAGACTCTTCTGGCGGGGGAGGAGGCTGTTACGACCGTGCATCATCTGCACTTGCGCGCTCTATTGTTCGCCTGTGGGCATGGATAAGTGCTGTGGATATGTGGTGTTGGTACAATGGCTCTAAGTGAGCCTGTTTCCAGGAATCCTGTTTTGTAAGCCTGTTTTGCTTTGTGGACACCCTGCAAATGCCAAATTGACCCTGTCAAGAGAGCATCTAGAAAAACACAAAGAAATGTCCCCCTGCGGGAAATAGCCGGAAGTGCTTTCTTTCTTTTGTTCACCCTTCCAGTCGAGAAGCGCCATCGTCCAGTGAGGAATGCCTACTATCTAAAGGAGACGACAGAGTGACATGTCCGCTGACTTGCAGGACAAGAAAGGAGCATGACGCATACGGCCATTAGATGATTTCCCGGGAATGCAGGAAAGATTTGCAATTGCCGGAATGGGACAATGCTGGAAGCGTATGCGGCGCGCACGTGCACTTGGGTTTCTGAGAAGTAAATCCACTTGCCGGAACCAGCCTATCGATTCTTGGCTGAAGAATAGAAATGTACCTCCTCGCCGTTCCCAAGCTTTTCCCGCCAACAAGTGACCAGGCTCAACGAAACAATGCCGGGCCAGTCAGTGCTTCAGACCATCAGTGCAGTGATGTGTTCGATTGGATGCCGATATCTGAGGGGCGTGCCCTGGATTTGGTTGGTCAGCATCTTCAGAGAGGGGCTGGACATAGAGGGTTTTAAGGACTCTGCAGAGCACGAAATGTCGCTCTGAGCCCTGGGTAAACGGCTCATCCAGTCGCTTCTCGCTATGAACTCTTAACGCTTGCCATTTTGCTGATGTACCCTTCTTTTTCTTGTAAATAATCTTGTAAATAAGTTTTCTCAAAGTGCCATTAAACCTGCTTGTACGTATTTCACCAACTTCGAAGATTCAATCCTTCTTCAACCCGGAGTCTCTGCACGCTACCAAGTGAAGGCCGGGTCTACATAGCCCCAGCGTCACGACAGTATATGCGCATCTGGGCAAGTCGGCATCCTACAGTGAAGATTTTGTTTGTGATGTTTTTGAGAGTTGGTGTACAGCGCATACACTACAAGCGAAACAATCACCCCTATGACGGCGCTATCCTTTGCTTTAATATATTTTCCAAGTGGGATCGGATTGGATTCTTGGACTGTAAGCCTGCGCAGGGCGCTTGATAACGGCGGAGATGAAAAGGGGGAGGGGGGAAGGCGCTTTCCCGGAACGGCGCGGAAATGTGAAATAGCAGTGAACATATGCTTCTTGCACGGGTTGCGGCTCTTGCGCGGAATTTTACATTCGGCTACGCCAAGAGTAGCAACTAGGCTAGGCGTTCCATCATCCAAACGCTCGCCGGCCTCAGCAGCTGACGACAGCAGCTATTATTTGTCCCCCTAGATATATTTTAGCGCCACCTGAGCAGCTGTAGTTCCCAATGCAATTCAGGAATTGAGACTGGGCTGCTAATTTATTTTGGCGGTCACAGACGAAGCCCAGTGACGGTATACCGTGGTAAGGGCTCAATATCACCAGAAAGCATCATTGAGAGAACGAAGACACTTCTCGAACAGCTCCAGGCCACCGCCTTGTATTGCACGAATATCTAGTCAACGTCCTGGCTGCGATCCCCAGTGGCTGCCTCAGTGGCTGCGGCGCAAATTACCTGGCGGGAGATGCGTATTGCGGACTGTCTGCAGGTGTGAGCTAAGCCTGAGAACGCGAACGCAGCGTTAGGTGATACATTATACCGCCTGGAATTTCACGAGCCTATAGACTCATCAACTTTGTACTTATATGTACTCACTCCTCCGGCGTTCTTGCTCACTCGCCAGACTCCTGTGCCACGACTGCAGCGTGAGTTCCTTCGCTTCACACAAGACCAGCGTGGCACAGGAGTCTGGCAAGTGAGCGAGAACGCCGGACGAGTGAGTGCAAATTCGTACAATGATAATGAGAGCCTATAGGCTCATCATCTTTATTCGTACAAAGACGCTGAACCTATAGGCTCTCATCATCTTTGTACGGATGTGTACTCACTCGTCCAGCATTCTTGCTCACTCGCTAGACTACTGTGCCACCGTTGCGCTTGAGTGAAGCGAAGGAGCTCGCCTTCTCGAAGACCGGCCGCGGTTGTATGAAGCCCACAAAGAATTTTGGCGTGCTACGCTATCTGCGCGCGATACTGGGCCTGTATTTTGCCCTTAGACAATATGAGTTGAAACAATATCCGGAGACAATATCCGTCCTTTCACTGAGAGGAAAGAGCTAAACATCTGTGGGCACAAACAGACTTTCATCGGTATGTGAGCTTCCCAGTGTTTCTGCACACAAACCTTCTCAAGTGAGGCGACCCAAGCTGTAGAGTTGGTACACCTATCCACGTGCACTTAGTAATGAAAGATTTTGAAGGCTTCTCCTGTTAATAGGCACCCTTAAGAATTTTATAGAATAAGAGCATGCCCTGAGATTTATATATAATATTTTTTTAGAAGGTCGCTCCTAAAGTAGAGTTTGCTATGTTTTCCCTAAATGAAACTGGGGGAGCAAAATCATATCTTATTGTCCTTCCTGTAGTAACTGTTTGATAAATTTGATGGGTAAATAATGATGTGCGAAAAACTCCCTAAAGCCTACTGTTCCCGTTGGCAGAACTGAACATTAGGACATTTTACCTGCAGCTCATCGTCATGCGATAAAAAAAAATATGCGATTTAAACTCACACATTTTGGATTTGTTGCAGTCACAATTTCGTCTTATGAAAGCATTGTGGTTCATGACACTCCTTATTATGATATATTATTTGGTAGTATTTCAAATCGGCCGATGTCTCTCGCAAATGAGCTGTGGTGGCCAGGAAGAAAGGGCACACTGAAACGCAAGCTTGCGGTCAGTCAATCAATCGCTTCATTTTGTATTGTTTTCTCAAGCTATACCTGCACAGACGCATGTAAAACACATGAGTGTAAAGAAGAGAGCACTGTCGTGACGCTGGGGCCAAGTCGACCCGGCCTTCACTTGGTAGCGTGCAGAGACTCCGGGTTCATGAAGGATTGAATCTTCGAAGTTGGTAAAATATATACAAGCAGGTTTAATGGCACTTGAGAAAACTTATTTACATGATTATTTACATGAAAAAGAACGGTATATTAACAAAATGGCAAGCGGAAAGAGTTAATAGCTAGAAGCGTCTGGATGAGCCGTTTACCCAGAGCTCAGAGCCTTTTTTTCGTGCTCTGCAATGTCCTTAAAACCCTATATGTCCAGCCCCTCTCTGAAGATGCTGACCAACCAGTTCCAGGGCACGCCCCTCAGATATCGGCATCCAATCGAACACATCACTGCATTGATGGTCTGATGCACTGACTGGTCCGGCATTGTTTCGTTGGGCGTGGTCACTTGTTGGCGGGAAAAGCTTGGGAACGGCGAGGAGGTACATTTCTGTTCTTCAGCAAAGACCCAATATGCTGGTTCCGGTAAGTGGATTTCCTTCTCAGAAACCCAAGTGCACGTGCGCGCCACATACTGATCCCAGCATTGTCCCTTTCCGACAATTGCAAATATTTCCTGCATTCCCGGGAAATCATCTAATGGCCGTATGCGTTATGCTCGTTTCTTGTCCTGCACGTCAGCGGACGTCGTCTCCTTTGGACAATAGGTATTCATCACTTGACCATAGGGCTTCTAAAACGGGAAGGGTGAACAATTGAACGAAAGCACTTCCGGCCTTTTCCCACAGGGCGACATTTCTTTGTATTTTTTTTCTAGACGTTCCCTTGACAGGGCCAATTTGGCATTTGCAGTGTCTCAGCAAAGCAAAACAGGCTCACTTAGCCCCCTTGCACCAACACCACATATCCATGCCCACAGGCGAACAATAGAGCGCGCAAGTGCGGATGATGCACGGTCATAACAGCCTCCTCCCCCGCCAGAAGAGTCACGGAGGGCAGCAGTCGCAGCTACTGCATGAAGAGACGACTTAATGGCCTGCACATAAATGCTTGAAGCTCGCTGTTGCTTGTCGCGTTGTCTTGATTGTCGTAGGCCAATTTGCTTGAGCTATCTCTGAAACTCAACCACATGTCCAAGCAAGCACTCGGCTCCCATCTGAAGAGACCAGGTTAAAAGAAAGCTGTCATCGTTGTTCGAGAAAAGCCCACACTCAAGACGTTCAGGGCCCACGTATGCCTAGAAAACCAAACGTGCTGCTTTACATAGTCACACATATACAAGCGCACGAAAAAAAAACAAAAAAAAACCTGATTATCAATTTGGATACATGATGCGGAACACCTCGGACCGCTTAGAAACAGCGGCTAAGCGCGTCCGCATTCCCATTTAACTTCCCCTTTTTGTATCTTATTTCAAAATTGTACTGCTGTAAAATCAAGCTCCACCTCAGAAGGCGACTGTTCTTCGATGTCGCAGTTTGCAGCCAAGCCAGGGGACAATGGTCCGTCTCTACGGTGAATTTGGCCCCTCCAAGATAGCACTGCAATTTTTGAATGGCCCATACAATGCAAGCGCACTCTTTCTCTGACGTGCAATAAGCCCTCTCTCTAGAACTCAGTTTTCTGCTCAGGTAGAGCACGGGGTGCTCATTACCATCGTCATCTCTCTGGCAGAGAACAGCACCTAGCCCTCGATCACTGGCATCACACTGGACCGTGAATTCTCGGTCATAGTCTGGAGCTCGCAATACCGGACGGCTAATCAGCACAGCCTTCAGGTGTACGAAGGTGGCTTCCTTTTGTTCGTCCCAGACTACATTTGTCGGTTCTGTCTTGCGGAGAACGTCGGTCAGAGGGCTGGCCAAAGCTGAATAGTTAGGGATGTAGTGATTGTAGTATCCAGTCAGACCCAGGAATGCTCGAATTTCCGTCTTCGTGCTCGGCCGCGGGTAGTCTGCTACCGCAGAAATCTTAATCTCGCTGGGTTTCCTGAAACCTTGACCTACATTGTGACCCAAGTAGTCCACGGTCGCCCTGCCAGGCAACATTTCTCGGCCTTTACGGTTAGTCCAGCTTGACGCAAAAGGCTCAATACAGCTCTTAGATGTACCATATGGTCCGCCCATGAGTCGGAAAAACCGCAATGTCATCTAAATAAGGCATCGCGAATGTTTCACACCTCTTTAAAACCCTATCCATGAGTCGGGAAAAACAAAATGGAGCATTTTTGAGCCCGAAACTCATCATTGTTGGCTGGTAGCTGCCCGTCGGAGTGACGAAAGCCGCGTATCTGCTGGCGCGTTCAGTGAGCGGTACTTGCCAGTATCCTCGAGTAAGGTCCAGCGTAGTCACATATGCCGCTCTACTAACCTGTTCTACTCTCTCCTCAATATTCGGAATAGGACACACTTGATCCCTGGTGAGAGAATTTAGCTTTCGGTAGTCTACCACAGGCCTAGGGTCGTTACCTGGAGCTTCTACTAAGATCAAAGGCGAAGCATAATCGCTTTCCGAGGGTTTTATTACTCCCAATTCCAGCATGCGAGTTACTTCCCTATCGAGAATTTCTCTTTGCCTTGGAGAGAATCGGTAGCACCTTGATCGCACTGGCACGTCTGAAGTCAGCTCAATATCGTGATCAGTCATATCAGTCCTGCCTGGCCTGTCCACGAAGCAGGCCTCAAACTGTGTTATTATCTCGCCCAGATCGGACAGCTGGGATTTCTTTAGTTCTCCTCTCTGCTCCGTCTTTTTGAGAAGCTCCTGTACATTAGGATCATGGGCTTGCTCCATAGCTAAGTCCTCTTGGGTTCCACTTAAAAGTATCGTGAGATTACTAGACACTGGCGGCAAGAGGTTACTCTCAAGAACGTCCTCATTCCGCGTCTCATCAAGATCACTTTCAAGTTGACTTATCTGAGATGCCTCGCTCTCAAAGTTTTCTGACCCGCTATCTTCCGCATCGACCACTGTTTTAACTGCCGTTTCCTCTGCGGTGGCTTTTTCTGGAATGAGCAGTGTAGCTAGTTCTCGCGCCTTTGAACGTGTTAAGGCTTGCACAACTCTGTCTCCGAAAAGGATGCCCCTCTTTCGCAGTAGCATGTCCGATTTGTTGGAAAACAAATACGGATAGCACTTAGGAAGCTTTCCTGAAACGGCAGCCTCGGTTGTTAACTCGCCGAAAGGGCCCTCGATGACCACGTTCGCGATTGGCAAGCACACACTCTGTTCCTCCACTACCTGGCTGATCCATGCACACAGTCCTGTATAGTCGGAAGGCGACACATACGCCGGATGGACAACATCCATCGTTGCGGCCGAATCGCGCACTACCTTGCAAGGCTTCCCGTTGACTACTAGGTCATGCAGGTAGGGTTCCAAAAGCTGCATATTTTCATTGCAGTCACTGACATACGAGAAAGCAATCTTTTCTTTCCGGCAGTTGACGGCATTGTGACCCTGCTCATTACACCTAAAGCATGTGAGCGGCTTCCTAGCCCCAAGCTTGTTCTTTGTGTTCTGCGCGTTGGTCACTTCCCCACTTTTCTCACTGCCGTCCTTTCTAGGGCGTTTGCCTGAAGAAGCCTTCCTTTCTTCGTTTGCAAATCTAGCAAAGTGCCTTTTCTGACGGTTATTCACACTCAACTTGGGATTGCGGGGCCTATCCACTGCTGGGTTGCTGAATTGTCGGCGCGAAGCGTACTCCTCAATGAGTTCGGCAGCTTCAGTTGCCGACTTAATGTCGCCTCGGTCCTGTAACCAATTTCTTTCTTTTTCTGGGAGGCAGTTATAAAACTGCTCCAAAAGAATTCGCTCGACTACACCGTTCCTATCACTGTAGGAATCTGTGCTCTTTCGCCACTCGCCCAAATTGACTTTTAAATTGTACAGGAATTCAGGGTAACTCTCGTCCCTGGACTTAGTAGCGTTCCGAAAACGTTGTCTGAACGCCTCGGCGCTAAGCCTATACTTTCTCAGAAGGCAAGCTTTGACCTTCTCGTAGTTGTCCGCGTCCTCCTTGCTTAGCCGCGCTACAACCTCCGCTGCCTCGCAGGGCAGAACCGTCAATAATCTCTGAGACCAAGTGTCTCGCTGGAAGGACAGTTTTTCGCAGGTTTGCAGTCACAATTTCGTCTTATGAAAGCATTGTGGTTCATGACACTCCTTATTATCATATATTATTGGGTAGTATTTCAAATCGGCCGATGTCTCTTGCAAATGAGCTGTGGTGGCCAGGAAGAAAGGGCACACTGAAACGCAAGCTTGCGGTCAGTCAATCAATCGCTTCATTTTGTATTGTTTTCTCAAGCTATACCTGCACAGACGCATGTAAAACACATGAGTGTAAAGAAGAGAGCACTGTCGTGACGCTGGGGCCAAGTCGACCCGGCCTTCACTTGGTAGCGTGCAGAGACTCCGGGTTCATGAAGGATTGAATCTTCGAAGTTGGTAAAATATATACAAGCAGGTTTAATGGCACTTGAGAAAACTTATTTACATGATTATTTACATGAAAAAGAACGGTATATTAACAAAATGGCAAGCGGAACGAGTTCATAGCGAGAAGCGTCTGGATGAGCCGTTTACCCAGGGCTCAGAGCCTTTTTTTCGTACTCTGCAATGTCCTTAAAACCCCCTATGTCCAGCCCCTCTCTGAAGATGCTGACCAACCAGTTCCAGGGCACACCCCTCAGATATCGGCATCCAATCGAACACATCACTGCATTGATGGTCTGATGCACTGACTGGTCCGGCATTGTTTCGTTGGGCGTGGTCACTTGTTGGCGGGAAGAGCTTTTGAACGGCGAGGAGGTACATTTCTATTATTCAGCAAAGACCCAATATGCTGGCTCCGGTAAGTGGATTTCCTTCTCAGAAACCCAAGTGCACGTGCGCGCCACATACTGATCCCAGAATTGTCCCTTTCCGACAATTGCAAATCTTTCCTGCATTCCCGGGAAATCATCTAATGGCCGTATGCGTTATGCTCCTTTCTTGTCCTGCACGTCAGCGGACGTCGTCTCCTTTGGACAATAGGCATTCCTCACTTGACCATAGAGCTTCTCGACGGGAAGGGTGAACAACTGAACGAAAGCACTTCCGGCCTTTTCCCACAGGGCGACATTTCTTTGTATTTTTTTTTCTAGACGTTCCCTTGACAGGGTCAATTTGGCATTTGCAGGGTCTCAACAAAGCAAAACAGTCTCACTTAGCGCCCTTGCACCAACACCACATATCCATGCCCACAGGCGAACAATAGAGCGCGCAAGTGCGGATGATGCACGGTCATAACAGCACTTACAGTTTTGAATCGAATTGACCTTACTTTCCATTCAGACGTATGGTATGTCGGTTATGCCCGTATATGCGCTATAATTTCGGTATATTTAAATCGTGCCACCCACAGCTGAGAGTAATGTTCCGTTTACCTGTCCAAAAATACATTTGATACGAGCCAATATTACGAATTCATTTGGTGCTGTGGCATTGGTGAGTACTGTTCCGTTGCATACTATACGACGGCAACACCACTGTCTAGCAGACGACCACAAGCCGTTGGCAGTACGTTGCCGTCAATGGGTAACCTGCGCTTGCGTCGAGTTTCCAAGGCTATTTTCTACATAAGAATTTACCACGCTGTGTTTTACGTGATTGGCGTTTGATGCTTTCGCATGGCACTGCTGCGCGCTGGTGTCACGCATAATGAAATTGGTAATATCGCACCCTTTTTTTGTGGTTGCTTATATGGCTCCAGGTGTCCGACTGAAGGGGAGCTGAAGTGTACCTGCCTACTTTCCACTTAAAGCAGTGGATACTTACCCCCTGGCATCTCCTTTCCTACCGTTCGGCACGTCTCTAGATTTGAGAAGCGCGTCAAGATCAAGCCGCTCTGAACCGCGTGCTGGCTATCTCTTATCGGCGTGAGGAAGTATAGCCGACACTTACCGAAGCGTCTCTTTCAAAGTGTTCTAACAATGCTATCTCTGTTGCGCCCATAAATGCTCAGTTTGCTACGGCACGTTTTCTTTCTCCTCTCGGGGTAGCAATCGTCTAGCGTGCTTAGGAAAGGTTATCCTCCCCGCACTCGAAAACCGAGAAACAAACAGAGCCCTGCTGGCAATTTACTCTGGCAAAAAAAGAAAAACGAAACACGTTTCTAGGTCCTTTTCAGTAACGTCCAGCATTACCGCTTTAACGATCCTGATGAAACAGCAAAAAGGAAGTGCTTTTCTTGTAATGCGCTCGTACGAGACACTGTTTTTCTAAACATTGGATGATATGCTTTTTCAGAAAAGCGTCGGTAATGCTGTCATCTACTTCTAAGATCATAATAATAGTTTTTTTATAAGTGTGACCTGCTGGCGAAGTACATAAATCATCTTGTTGCCAACTAAAATTGCTTCAAATCAACTCATCAACGCGGAATGAGGGGTACGTCGGTAAAAAATATCAATTATATACCAGCATACCAGTCCAAAGACGAAAAAAAAGCGGCTTTTCAGTGGTAGTCGCGTTCCCCTAAAAAAGAGCCTCTCAAAATATAATTAGTTGTACATAAGTGGCGTTTCCCGTCGCATCTTCATTAACCTTCATTATTCTTCTCATTAAGCTCCAGCGTCAGGGGGATTTGAATTCTGAAGATAATTTTACACGTTTTTCAGGGGGGGTGGGGTTGGGCCACGCCTGTTTTATATCAACAGGAGGAAAGAATTACAAAACACAGCACGAGATACATGTGGACTTGCTTTTAGTCGTTGTACTTTTTATTCTTTGTGCCATTTCACTATATGCACACAGGTAACGGTGACGAGTACGTGTTTAGAGCTGCAATGCTTGCATTGCTTTATGGCGCTCTTTCACAGCTTCTATGCGGCAGTTTTGCACTCCCGCATTTCATAGCATGACGTGTTTAGAGTAAAACATGAAAAATGCAGCTCTCATAGATGGCTATGCTTCACAAGCTAATTTCCAAAGTGCATTTCTTGGCGCTCAAACTATTGGCACTTATTTTAGGACCAGAGCAGGGAAATCACTGTACACCAAATGAGATGCTGAAGTGGCTGTGAGAATGACAGAAAAATGTTTACCAATGCATCAATTACCCCTTCTGAGAAATAAAAACTTAACAATT
This sequence comes from Amblyomma maculatum, assembly GCF_055883805.1. Taxonomy (NCBI): domain Eukaryota; kingdom Metazoa; phylum Arthropoda; class Arachnida; order Ixodida; family Ixodidae; genus Amblyomma; species Amblyomma maculatum. Next base: position 130,426,276 of record NC_139345.1, on the reverse strand, counting down.
GATATTCATACGGCATATTCACGAGAACTTTCAATTTCTGCAAAAAAGACATTGCGGGTATACGCATCAAATAACTGTTCAGTTTTCATGATTTTTTTTATATCAGAGGTTATAACTTTTGTATATAATTATTAGTGTTTTCTGCCGACTCACTTACGCTTCGTTATTTCTGCACGTTGCTTAGAAGGACCCGCCTGAGGGACTGTAGCACGGGACTGCCTCAACTTCCATTGTTCGCTTAGCTTTGTAAGGAACGCATAGACAAAAGAGATCTTGTTAGCTGGAAACTCATGGCTTGAATATTGCACTAATTTGGTTCTGTTGAACGACGACGACCAATGCTTGCATTGCAGTTAGCCTACCATACTTTTTCTATTGCATGTGTAAATAAATGCCAGTTCATAATGGTTGCTTGTTAATCATTTATGTTCTGCAGTCAATTATTTTGGGCGGCGTAAAGCACATGAGATGTCCAGTAGCCATCGGTATTTATTTTAGGTGAAGGTTTCTATTGCAATGGGGTCATAATAACAGCCCCTTGGTCAGAGAAGTCGACACTCCCAAGCCACCTCCACAGGGCTACCTGAGGCCGCAGTTTATGCTTTTTTTGCAACTGGCAACTACCATTTGAGAGAGGTGTGTTCATAATTTTAACGCTACAGGGTTAAAGGTCCCTTGTGTCAAGAATCCGGCGCCGGCGATCATCCACCGGCGTTGGCGTTGAGGGCGAAAAGTCAAGAGCATGGCGCTGGAAAGCGGTAGTCAGAATCTGACATGGCCAGGAGCAAACTGGACGTAGGGTTGCTTAACATTAGATTGGCAGGAGCTACCAACTCGGTTGGCTCGTTTCATATGCGATGGCTATATTAGAATCCAGGATGCTTGAATTCACATTACCCCTCTGCCACACAAGCACGCTCATACGGCTTGGTTGATGCGTGATGTTATATATGGGTAGCACCATGATATTATATGTGGGTCGCTGAAACGCACGATGCGGCGCAACACCACATCGTTCGCGGCGTCGCCACCGTTTGTTGTGGCTATAGGAAGAAGGAAAAGAAAATGCATGGACCTGCTACTGGCTCTGCAGCTGAGCCACCTCTGCTGCCTCGTGCGGACACAAGAGAGAAAGTAGAGAAGAAAGAAAAAGAAGACGGAGAGAAAGACGCGTGCCGCAACAACAGCCGCCGTCCGCCACCGAAGCAGTGGCGAGTGCAATGACGGCCTGCAACAGATGAAAATCAGTGCCTGGCTAGCCCCCGCCGCAAGTGGCGTTGACCTACCGTCCCAGCCCCGTAGGGCCAGGAACTGTCACCCTTCACCACCTTCTCTGTCTCCTGCACGCCTCAAGCTCACGGAGAGAGAGAGAGAGAGAGAGCGAGGGAGCAGGCATCAGACTACCATCAGCGAAACTTCTGACTGCGGGCAGGAAAGCTACGCACGAAAACTTCGCGCGAGATTTCGTATGAATATTATGGTACAACCGTTCGTTGTGAGAATCAGTGGTAATGTGAAGCCATTTCGCTTCGCATTAAGCATTCATCTGCTCATCAAGTTAAAAGCTAGTTTGCGATAGAGATTCAAACCGATGATAGATGTACCTCCATTTGTATGCCAGTAATTGCAAGAGCAGGTGTCTACCAAGAAGTGCGACAGATAGTGCATCTTTCTATCACTAAGCGCCTACTAAAAGCCTACTTCAACAAGTATATATAGCCCCGCCGCAGTGACGTCATGGTTAATATGGCCGACTACTATGCCGTAGCATCCGGGTTCGAAGCCGACCGCCGGCGATTGAATTTCTATGGACCAAATGCACAGGCGTCCGGGTTTTGTACGATGTCAGCGCACGGTAGATTCCCACGTGGTCGAAATTACCAGGTGGTGTAGGGTGGCAGTTCCTGGCCTTACGGGGCTGGGACGGTAGGTCAACGCCGCTTGCGGCGGGGGCTAGCTAGCCCCCGAATTTGTATCTGTTTTAGGGGGTAAGTTTTACAGTGACATTGATGGCAACTGTTGAAATGAAGATATTATGTCTGTGGGTATTTTACAAACGTTACTGAATAATATCCTTTATTCAACTCGGATTAGGTATCTAGGAAGTTAATTTTTTATTTGAAAAATAATTTTTGAAAGAGTTCTTTGGGTTTGTTGTTGAATAAGGTGATAAACTGAATCAGATCGTATTCAATTTCTGTCCAAATTTCGGATCTCTTAAATATTTCATAGCAGGGGGGCATACCCCAGGTCGCCTCTGAATGTTTTTAATTCCCGGCTGGTCTCAGCTATCAACACCACAATATGGGGCTCAGTCCCAACCGCGTCCCCCGGTCCCAGACCTCATATTCATCCTCCTCGTTACGTTTACAGATGCCGGCGCGAATCTGCAACATATGTCTCCCAGAAAGCGCTTGTAAAAAGCTGATTTGGCCGGATATCAGGAGCTAGCCTTATTCAGCTTTTTTCACGAAGGCGTAATTTGGAACCACCGTTGTGACCATAGTTGTACCTCTCGTTTGAAGGTAGTATGGGTTGTCGAACTCGAAGGTATATAGCCAGATTAACGAATCTCTTGACGGCACTTGTGCTAGAATTTAGTTTTATGTTCTCTATAAGATCCGAACATCCCCTGTGCTCTGCCACCATGTGGAAAGTTAGTGTGAAGCGATGCTACGTCCAGGGTAACTAGCAAAACTCCACGACGAAACTTTATATCGGATAATTATTTTAGGAATTGATTGGTGCCCCGTATTTAAGATGGGTGTTTCGGAGGTATATGTTTCATGAAAGGATCGATTTGAGATGAGATTGGTTTTGTGAGTGTGCCGATGCCAGAAACACTGAGCGGCCTTGATTCTTCTTGTGTATTTTCTTCAGCATGTAGAAGCGTCCCCGGATGGATTATTCGGCAATAGCGCCTTTTTAACTCATAGTGGTAATTCGCCATCGTGGGTGAGTTTAGTGAGAGCTTTAATTATCATGTTGTGGTGTTCAGCGGTGGGTTCTGAGTAGAGTTGTTTTATAGTATATTGGAATATTGCGCTGGTGGTTACCCTCTTGAATATAGACATCTTTGCATAAAATATATATACCTCCATCTTTGTCTGTAGGCTTAAGAATAAAGAACTCACTCGTAAAACCGGATGATCATCCTGTTTTCCAGCAACTCGAGTTGCTTAAGCGATAACTACTCGATCGCTTCGTTAATACGATATGCATTTGTACGTCGTCCAATCTCCCCTCATTTTACAGAAAGCTGCTGCCGGCTCTCCGGTCCAGGCCTGTGACGAATGTTCTACATTTGTTTCATCTGTGTACACCTCACCTTCGCCCATACTTCACTATTGGTGCCTCACTTGAGAGACCACCTTAAATCCCTTTCCATTAAACCTCTTGTGATAGAAGAAACAAGGAGGAAACAAAAGGCAATGACAATGATGGAGACAGGACTACGGTTCGCTAATGTTTATTGTCGAGCCTCGTTTTGCCATTGTTGAAGACCCAAACACACCCTAAAAGAGTTTATTTCATCAATGTCGGCCAAACAAACCTTAAAGAGCGATTGCTTTGGAGGCGAGCAGACTAGGAAAGCGTCTTTCGCGATTTTTTGCACCCATTGTGACACCAGGGAAATATAAATTTCAAACCAACAAAAATACCAAGCCACAATATATAATCACAGTGTAGCTCGTCTAGGCCATAGTGATCTCTAAACCCGATTGTACCGAAAAGGTATAATTGTGACTAGTTTGGTTGACCTAAGAAATCTATCTTGAGCTAGATGGTATATGAATCACAAAATAATAATGTGTGACTGGTGAGGACAAAGGAGGCGCTCGTCCTGTCCTTTGTGTGCGTCCGTTCATCTCGTCGGCCGCACCGTATCTTTTTGAAAGGGTTGAACTAATTAGTGACATATATGGTATGCCATAGAAAGCATGTATTTTCGGCTGAGGACGACGACCATTTATTTACTGCATATTTATATTAGGTATTATCAAGAATAAATAGCTCCTGGAACGCGCGAATTCTTGCTTTGAGATGGCCTCTTCAACTGCTAAACACTTGATATTGTTACCTTACAGCATGTCTTGCGCACTGCTCTGGGAGGTGTGACAGCTTACCTGCATCCACACAATTCTTCTTGCGGGGAATGCAGCTAGATAAGAACTATCGCGGTGCGTCGACATAACTGGCAGAGTGGGCGAATAACTATCTCCAACAATGAGAAACTCTTCGTTGTCTAAGACCAACCACATGCAGATGTCTTAGATGAAAGCTTTAAAGAACCATCTAGTGAGTAAATGAAAGAACATGCGTAGGGTGAATTATGTTCTTATAACTATGTAAACCTACGGACATTAGGAATTTTCCAACAATAATTATCCTACACAGAAAAATTAGTGGTACCTCGCTCATGGTGCCGACTCAAATATGCAGAGGAATTCTTGACTAGCGGAACTCTTCATCAGGAGCTTTTTAAGAACCCAATGTTTCTATATAGCTCTAAGTTTTACCATGGCTATCAATATAACCGCAGATCCCCTCTCGTTAGGCTTGTAGGAGTTTCGCTATGAGCGTTTTCGCTATCATCAAGAACGTTCCATATTGATATTACACTTCAGACGGAATTATGTGACTTGGATTATATTACCCGTTATTAGATGTATACGGCCATTTACACACGTCTATGATAAGGGAAGAAACCTCTGGAATGCTATTTGTAAATTTAATATGCATAGTGCATTCGTCTACAAAGCTGCGCGTGCAGTAAGATGTGTAATAATGCGCAGCGTTACTTGATTCACGTGCGCTGTACCGGGGTGTGTGGATGGAATGAGTGCAGAGAAATTGTCTATAGTGGTATTGTAGCTTATTGCGAATATAATTGCACTGCACTTCTTGTAGTCTAAAGTAATTACCGTTATGAGTTTACTGTGATTAAACAAGGATGTCCGCTGGATATATCGTTATATATCGTTGAATGGCTTATGTCGAGTATAATTGCACTGAAATAATTGAAGGTGTAATAATTTTTTTATATTTAATATTTGTGGTTAAAAATTTTAACTTTACAATACAACCTCAAGACACATATCGCTGCGCAGCTTACATTAAGTAAGACTGCATTATCGTATTTAGCACGATTAGTTAATAACATTTAACTAGTTAAGTGGTGATTAAGAAGTGAACTATAGGAAACATCCTCATATATCACTGAGAAATTAGTAGAATCCAAAACTATGCTCTAAATTGCGCGAATATGCTACGCAAAACCGAGCATTATTCTAATCTTACTTTGATTTATATTAGGTTTACTTTATTCTTGCTTTATTCTTGTTTACTTCATTTTTTCGACACCATAGTTTAAGTCTTTCTAATTGATGTAAGGTTCTACAACTCTGTTCCTTGTATGCTCTAATGGATCATGACACAGCGGGGCAGTATGGGACATCATTTATTAAAATATTCATTTAAATAACGTTTTTTTTTTTTGCATTGACTGAATTATTATTGTAACGATTTCTTTACTTACTGACTGCGGATAGACATCATAGGTCCGTTTATTCTGCGTGTAAGGCCTCCAAGCATTCATCCGGAAGGGCCTTTTTTCTACGCAGATTTGACAATAGTAGCCACCAGAGCCACAAGGAAAAATGTGTTAAAAGGAAGACTAGTCGCTCCAGGTGAAGCCGGATATTGAAATAATTTGCCCTTCTAAGTACACTTTGTGTTTATTGACAAACATTTGCATATACGCAGAGAAAAAAGCTTCAATGGCAAAGTATTTTCTTAACAAATCATCAAAACTGGTATTGATAAGTTCCCGTTACACGTTTTCTGAAATTGTTTCATAAAACTGGACCTATGCATGCTAACTGCGGACGCATGCCACAAGCATGCATAAATAAACGCATATGCAAAAAAGAGATGGGGCAAATTATGTTACTGTCTTTCCAATGACACCACAATACTGCTGCATTGCGGTTCACGCAACCGAGGCCACCATTCTTTTACAGGAAGACAAGAGAGCAAAATAAGAGCGCTACTGTTAATAATAAATAAACCTTGGTCTATGGTGTCAGCATTCCTGAAGCGCAGCATCTTCGGCAGTGCCTGTACGCGGATAGTGCCTTCAGATAGTTCTGATAGACATGTTCTCAGATGCAACTCAATACAGTCGCAGTGCGGATTTCATCCATGGTTTCATGGGCAAAGAAGCCGAAAGATAAGAAAAAAAAGGCCTAAAACGACTATCCAACCGAATAGGTTGCTTATCCTTTAAAACCGCTGCAGCATCTGGAATGAGGTCATTTACCTGGTTTTTTGTTGACCAAAAACCCGCATCTTGGCTACTTTCACGCTGCAGTTCATCTTATCTTTTTATGCTATATGCGCGTTTGCCGGTAAACAAAGGTCAAGCTCTTTTTGCGGTTATCTCGGTATATTGTTTTTCCACCCACGCCCACAAGTCACTCAGAGCTTTAGCTTTTACATTGTTCATCAGATTGAAGGCAGGTTAGCAATGAATGGACCTTATCAAAATTTCGTTTTAGTACTCGTTTCTTACCTAGCATCAGAAGCACGGCGGCAAACCGCTGTCTTCCCGAGCTCAGTCGTAAAAGAACGACTGCCAGCGGTTCGAAAACTGGAGTAAGCGGTCGCAGTAAGGAGTACAGGATTGCAGCCATTAAATGGCTCAGGGTGAGCAGCGACCTTGTTATCTTGGTCCGCAGTTGTCGTAGTCCTCACCGACCTGACAGCAGCAGGATATCAGCGGTACAACTGCAAAACTGGTACGTTCTTCCGAGTTCATATGCTTCGTACGAATAGTTTGCGCACTTTAATTTTGTCGCCACAATATATGTCGCAGTGATTCTTTGGTTCCGTTAAACGAATCTACGATGCTTTGGGATGGTTGGTGAGCATTGCTGAGAATGTGTCTCTTACACGTTTGATGCGACCTTTTAGGACCGTTAGCAATAGTGGAGTGTGGACGCAGTGTGGCGCTGCCAGGAATTTCCTATGTTATACAAAAAACGCTGCAGTAAATCAATCGCCTTGAATTTAATCTTTTTCTTGTATGGCAAAGTAAAACGAATGATTTCATCACTCCTTTCCCTTTCCTTCAAATCGCCTAAGCGAGCAATGCTTTAGAGTGAGTAATGATGCTTTTAATACAAGGTCTAATGCGTGGCTCAGGTTTGCCTAGTTATCGAATTTACAAGTTTTCGGCACTTCGATGCACGCTTGCCTCTCTACGGCAGGGGCTGGACTTAGTTTTTCACAATCATCATTACTTGGTCGCCCACATTTGATGTTGCGATCATTTGATATCCTAAAATGGTTAAATTTCTACAGACGCGTCCGGGCAGCTGTCTGCACTTTCCATTCGCGCGTTTTTTCAAGGAATGCGCTCCGGCGTTCTAAGATTGCGGACTGAGTAGAAAAAAAGATTGCCGACGATCATGTTACTTCCTAAAGCGAAATTTGAGCACAGCTCATCAGCTCTTTCGCCTTTTTAAATAGATTGAGGCAAAGATTTCAAGCAAGACATGTATGTAAGAGATAGAAAGCGTGCAGAGTGGGTCAGAGAAATAACTCAAGTTAGCGACATTCTAGTGGAAATTAAGAAGAAATGGACATGGGCAGGACATGTAGTGCGAAGAGAGGATAACCGATGGTCGCTGAGGGTAACAAACTGGATTCCAAGAGAAGGAAAGCGTAGCAGGGGGCGGCAGAAAGTTAGGTGGGCGGATGAGATTAAGAAGTTCGCAGGGGTCAAGTGGATGCAGCTAGCACAGAACCGGGTTAAGTGGAGAAATACGGGAGAGGCCTTTGCCCTGCAGTGGGTATAATCAGGCTGATGATGATGATGATGATGTATGTAGGTAAAATTACAGACAACTCTTTTATTTTTCAGACATATTCCTTCATAGAACCCTCCACTAACAGTTCTTGACTGTCATGAAAGATGCTTTGTGATCGGAGAAATAAAGAGAGCAATAAAGTTATCGGGAGGTTTCGGGAGGCAGCGCGTGAGCCCATATTTTTTTTTTTTTTTTTTCGAAGAGTTTGCCACAAGGCATAAGTTGAGAAAGGGGGAATGGGATGCAGGAGATAGAAAGTTAAAAGAAGGAGTGCAGTCCAGTTGTGCTTATGAATTCGAGAAGGTTAGCAGTATAGCGATTGTCCATTGTCCATTTCTCATAATCACTATCGCGATTCCACCGCAGGCCCACCTTCATGATTATCCGTCGCCTGATGTGCGTTGTTGATGGACATGTCCACAACAAGTGGCGCACATCGCAGACGTCAGGTGGAGTGTCACAGTGAGGGCACTTGTCAGTCACTGGTAGGTCTTTTTCCCGCCATCGATGTCGAACAGATGGGGTCAGAGCCGCCCCTGCCCGGATCCGGCGCACTGTCACCTCCTCCTGCCGAGTAAGACTACGGGGGAGAGGGTGCGAACACGGAGGAATGAGAGCGCGTGTTCGGTGGCGCAGAACTTGCGAATCGGAAACGTGGGACAGGAACGGATCTGGGGGAAGAGGGGAAGGTGGTGGATCGTCTGATGTGTTTATATGCGTCATAGCATCTGCTTGTATGTTATGTGGGTCGCGAGCATGGCTGCGAATCCAGTGTATGCGAATAGGACATGGGTACTTTGAACATAGCAAATGTATGGACTGTGTTATTTGGAATGTGCGTCGAACGGCCTTAAGCTGTTTAAGGGCAGTGAGAGAGTCTGTGTAAAGATGAACTGAATTGAATGTAGGAACTGGTGGGAGGGAATGTATAGCATTGTAAATTGCTTGGAGTTCCAGTGCCAGAGGGGTGCACGTATCCGCGGTATATGTCACGTGAGTGTTGAGATGCGGATGAGAGGGACTATACACGGCAGTAACTCCTCGCTCTGCAGTATGTGATGCATCGGTATATAATATGCACCCTTCAGGCAGATGTGCGGATGATACCGACGGGGAAGCAGTGGGACGATTGTCCGTGAGCTGGCAGTACGACCATGGAGGTAGTGTCTTTAAATGATGTAGTTGTAAAGACTGTTTGCGAGCTCTGTTTGCCATCCGCTGATCAACGAGTTCAGTGAGCGTATTTAGCTGGGCATACTCCTGAAGTACTGGTATGGGTGTTAGGCGGGGGAGGTACGTTATTGCACGCATAGCCTCACGATTGATGGCCTCAAGGGAGTCCCACTGTCTGCGGGTGAGACGTTGAAACTGTGCCTGGTATATTATACGTGGCTGGAGGACAGAGCGAACAAGTTGGCGGGCCGTGTGAGCACGCGCGCCGCCAGAGCGCATAGCTATGCGACGAATGAGACCTAAAGTAGCGTGAGCGGTCTTACGGATGGCTGTCAGCCACGGTGTGCCAGTCCCAGAGGAATGTAGAAGAAGGCCAAGAATGCGAACGGTTTGTACCTGAGGAATTGGGGTATTATCTATCATAAAATTTATATTGGGAGCTTTCCGTAAGCCAGCTTTATTTCCAATTCGGATGAAACAGGATTTTGTATGCGAAAGAGTTAGGCCCAAAGGAGGGAGGCGAAATGTCAATACATCCAGCGCATGCTGGAGGGCCGCCTGATGGACAGACGTATCTGGGTGACAGCACCATAAGGTTATATCATCGGCATACGCAAGCACCCGTATAGAAGGGATGACCTCTAGGGCTCGAATAAGTGGAATGAAGGCCACATTAAATAAAGTAGGGGCGAGAACGGAGCCCTGGGGCACTCCTCTGTTTGAGGGGAAGTGACCAAAGGGCTTTCCATGGACACGCACACTGAATGTTCTATTTGTTAGAAAGGCGTGAATGGCGAGGAGAAACCTGTGAGGAAGACCAAGAGTTTGCAGGGAGGCAAGAATGGCTGAGTGAAGGATGTTATCATATGCCTTTGTTATATCTGTAGCGATCACAGTTCTAACAAGATGACTGTGCGGAGAGTGGTGAAGCACGTCAGCAGCCAAAGTAGCAAGACCGTCTTCCGTTCCTATTTGTGGGCGGAAGCCAATTTGGGATTCTGGATAACAATCATGGGATTCCAACCACCACGATAAGCGAGTGGCGATAATGTTTTCGTAAAGCTTGCAGATTGTTGGCGTCAGGGAAATTGGACGAAGGGCCGAGAGAGATACTGGAGGATGACCTGACTTCGGTATTGGAACAACAATAGAATGCTTCCACTCGTCCGGCATGACACCAGAATGCCACACGTCATTGAATGCATCAAGCAGGGCCTGCAAAGCAGTCCCTTCCAAGTTGCGGAATAAGGAGTTAGGGATGCCGTCGTGGCCGGGAGCAGAGTTAGATTTGAGGCGTTCAATGGAGGCCAGCAGCTCTGCCATGGTTAGGTCAGAAGTAATCGCATCGGGGGGTTCGGTAACCGGTAAGCAAGGTGGAGAAGTTGAGGCGGAATCATAGTGGGGAAAAAACTGTCTGGCCGCCTGTTTTGCAAATGTGTCCTCATCTACATTCATAGCAAGGCGAATGCTCTCTGTGTAATCAGAAACTTGAGAAGAGCGCTCCATGGCGTGAAACACTCTCCAAAGTTGTCGATTACTCTGCTTGGAGGACAGGCGTTCACACCATGAAGCCCAACGTTGCCTTCCTAGACGCTTTTCATACCGCCTCGCACGCGCGGTAGCCCGGTGAAGAGCGGGGATAGCCGATGGGTCATCGGGGTTACGAGCAGCATAATGATCTGCCTGGCGACGCAGAGCCCAAAGATTCAGGAGGTGGATGTCCGGGTTTGGCTCGTCTTCATTTACAGTGGTGGTAATCGTGTGGGACGCAAGAACAGCAGAGAGAGTAGACAATGCTGATGATGGGGTGAAATCAGATAAGCGATTGTCTGCGCGTACAGAGTCCCAAGATGTTATTCGTACGCTACGACGTATTTTACGTATCCGCGAAGGAGTGAGAGAGATAAAGATAGGACTGTGATCACTACGCCAGGTATCTGGTTCAACAGCCCAACGAGGGCTACCAGGGCCTAACCACCAAGTCAAATCAGGTGAATAAGGCCCACCTCGTGGACGGGTAGATGTATGCGGGTGGTTTAAAAGGTGAAAAGAATTATCTGAAAAGCTTCCCTGGATGGGTGCACCCCTGGGAGAATCCGATGGGTAACCCCACGAGGTGTGTGCGCCATTGAAGTCTCCACCGACTAGAATAGAGATACCCGAGTAGGTAGAACGCAGAAAACGAACCCATCCAAGATTAGGAGATGCGGAACCAGGACGGCCATAAAAGGAAACTAGTATAAGTGGCGTGCGTACAGGCTTAACTAGGAGTGCTACCACCTCTTGGCGTGTGTTACACCAGCGTGAAAGGTCGATCGGTGTGTGGGGAACTGAAGTGTGAATATAAATTGCAGATTTACCTGGGCTGTGGGAAGAGGTGATGCAACGGCGATCAGGAATGGAAGGTGAATGGTAAGCGCAGAATCCTGAAAGGCGAGGAAGTGAGTTATGCTCTTGAAGTAAGAAGGCCCACGCCTTAAGCTTTTTGTCGCGAAGACGGATGTTCACTTCAGAGGCCTTATTCGCAAAGCCTCGACAATTCCACTGCACCACCAGAGACAGTGCATTATCCATTGCGAGGCCGAAGAGCTTCTACGATGAGGGAGGTCACCTGCTCCATAAGGGCTAATATTTTATCCACTGTCGGGGAATTCGGGGTTAACGTGTTGTCTGCACGTGATTGTGGTTTGTTGCTTACTGGAGGTGATTCATTTGAAATCTTATCACGAGGTATTATAGTTCTTCGAGAGGGGTGAGAGCGACGCTGTTCTCGGAGCTGGGTGAGTTCGTCTAGACGTTGGCGAGCCTCTGCAATGGCATTGTCTAAAACAGCGTCTTCATCTGCGGCATCCACATGTGATTGGTGCACTGGCCGTTTTGGTGTACCATTTGATCCACGAGGGTGGATCGCTTGTGCGTATGAACCATGCTGAGAAGACGTATGATGAGCAGGTGGGTCAAGTAAAGGAAGTGCAGGGAAGTCGGTTTCTTCACATGTAAGAGCAGCGAACCGATTACTTGTAGGAATATCTTCTTTTCCGGGCGGCTTGCGCGACGGCCTCGTTCTCTTCTTCTTTGGACAAGCGGGGGAGCGCATGTCATGGTCCGCCGATTTGCATAGGGCACAAAGCGCTATTGGTTCATTCATGTCGGCCACAGCTGCCGGATTAGGGCAGGTATTTTGCATGTGCCCTTCTTTATGGCAGTGATAACAAAATATACGACGAGGTCGGAAGGGCTGTGGTTTGATAATAGCACCATAATAGGTGAGGTACTCAGGCAAAGTCAGCGGGCCTTGTAGAGTGAGTAGGTATGAACCCCTGCGCCCCAGAGGCCGTGCTTGCAACACTGAGTGAGTTGAACAGCGAATGTTTGCTCGCACCTCCTCAGAAGGACTTCTGCTGTCAACATGGTAAACGACGCAGCGGAGGGTGTCAGGGCCAGAGGCAAAATATATTTGCACTGGGACATGCTCATTCGCATCCAGGGGAATTTGAGTTACTGCACACATTTTCTGGGCGTCCACCAAGGATGGCAAGTTCACCGTAATGGTGTTCGATGGGCGATGGACGACAAATCCACAGTAGTTAGTAGAACCTAGAACTTGGTCAATTGTGGCTTGGACACACCGGGGAGGGATAGTCGTTATATCAAAGCGCAATGTAGGCTTGATGGTTACGCGGAACGAGTTAGCAGCAAGTGGAAGCGAGGCTCGACTCACTGGCGGCATCTGTGGTGGTGTCAGGGGCTGACACGCTGTAGTTGGCCTTGGATGGGAAGACAGAATCGGTGCGACGGGCACAGTTCCTTGAGGGAGGGTTACAGGCACAGAGGCGGCGGAGCAATCCATGGGACAAGCCGAAGTCGTTCCATCCGAAGACGAAGCAGACTGGGGGCATGTAGGCGTTGATGATTGCGTGGACGTGGATGTTGCGCCAGGTTGTAACACAGCGGAAATCCGCACACCTGTCGTCGGCGGAGCAGAATCCATGCAGGCGCGTAGCCCAGCCTCGCTCGACAACGCCGAGCTAAGCCTAGCCTGCGCCTGAGGGATCCGGTTGGACTTTCTTACTTGAGAAAGGGCCCACCGAGTCGGAAATCGCTCCACAGGGGCGTCTTCGTCATTCGTTCTTACGGAGGGCACTGTCCTACCCACACAAAACGACAGTTAATAGGCGAAACAAGATAAAAACACAGAGCTCTAAGCGGACACGTATCAGCCCATATGAACGCTGCGTGGCGAAGAGACAAGTAATAAAGCTATACAACATGAACTGGAGGGGTAGTTGGTTTGACATCTTCAAGTGGTGCAGCGCAACGGCACGAAGCCTAGACAAGAGAATGGGACAGACACAGCGCTGAACGCCAACACTTCAGGAGGAAGGATGCGATTGCGAATGCAGAAACCCAGCATTTGTGATTTGCACATGCTGCACATGTCACGAATGCTGGGTTTCTTCATTCGCAAGCGCACCCTTCCCCCTGAAGTGTTGGCGTTCAGCGCTGTCTGTTCCATTGTCTAGGCTTCGTGCCGTTACGCTGCACCACTTGAAGATGTCAGACCAACTAGCCCTCCAGTTCATGTTCTATAGCTTTATTTCTAGTACAAGGGGATTTACGTATTCATCTTGTGTCGACCAGCCATCCCGTTTCATTCCTGTTATTGGAAATGCCATGTGCAAATCACGAATGCTAGGTTTCTGCATTCGCAAGCGTATACTTCCCTCTGAAGTGTTGGCGTTCAGCGCTGTCTGTTTCAATGTCTAGGCTTCGTGCCATTACGCTGCACCACTTGAAGATGTCAGACCAACTAGCCCTCCAGTTCATGTTGTATAGCTTCATTTCTAGTACAAGGGGATCTACGTATTCATCTTGTGTCGACCAGCCATCCCGTTTCATTCCTGTTATTGCAAATGCCATGCGCAAATCACGAATGCTGAGTTTCTGCATTCGCAAGCGTATACTTCCCCCTGAAGTGTTGGCGTTCAACGCTGTGTCTGTCACATGCCGCTGCGCTGCAGCACTTGAAGAGACTAGTGCCACAAGCTGCAGATGAGAAGAAAGAACCTTCGCAAATATCTTAAACTGACGTGAAAATGCTGTAACCAAAGTTAGCAAGCATTTCATCGAATTTCTAAAAGTATATTTTAAATAAAAATGAGGGCAGGCTAGATCCGGGCCAGGCCTTCCTCGAAAGCCAAGGGGCGACCGTCTAGAGATCCGGACTAATAAACTAGCTGTATATACACCAAAATATGACGCTTTTCTCTGTGTGTGTGCGAATTCAAGAAAAGGGCTTTGTCGGGCTGGTTGGTTCATGTTGAATGGAAGGAAGAAACAGCTCAAACGGACCGGACGTGCAGGAAGGCGAGACAGACACATTCTCCGTTACTGCACATGTTACCCTGCAGTTTGGTATTGGTGCTCGCATTATACATGATTTGTTATCTTTTCCAGTGTGTGGTCACACTTCCACTTGAGCCCTGAAGCGTGCCTTCCATAATTGGTTCATAGGAATAGAAATGCGCAGTATCTGTCACACTTGTTTCTGTGGACACTTGAATCACGCCGTAAGGGTAGGAATGAAGGTGGGAGGGAAAGTGGAGCTGGTTATGAGGGACAACGCAGCGCCAACGGCGACGACGACGCCAAACTTAGGAGGGATGTGGTGGGTCGCCGCCGTTTGCGGCACGGCTGGCCTGCCACTAAATTTTTATCTGTTATAGGCCGTCATTGCACCAGTCATCGCTTCGGTGGTGGTAGACCACGGCTATTGTTGCGGCGCGCGTCTTTCTCTCCCTCTTCTTTTTTTTCTTCCTTGGCTATTTTGTCTTTTGTCCGCACGAGGCAGCGGAGGTTGTTGTTGTTGTTGTTGTTCTCCTCTAATGTGATGGCACATACCCACAATGGGGGATCGGCCAAGAATTGGGGTGCAGAGATATTAGATTTTGAGATTGCACCAGTCATCGCTTCGGTGGTGGTAGACCACGGCTATTGTTGCGGAAAGCGGAGGTGGCTCAGCTATATAGCCAGTAGCAGGCCCGTGCATATTCTTTTTTTTTTCTTCTTACAGCCCCAAACAAACCCATGCAGGAACGGGCGCCAAAGAGCTGGGCTCTAAAAAATGTGTGGGTATTCCGGCGGCAATAGCGTTTCCACATTGTTATTTGTGGCACACATCTACTGTTTAACCTTGGTACACCGCGAGCGAATCGTTGTAGCTGGAAAACGTCAGGCTGCAAAGTGAATGAAACACTGGGTGCTGTACTCGCTTAAATACATCACTGCAACTATGCATAGAAAATTACAGCCTCTAAGCTGCAGCTGCTACCAGACGGGAGATGAGAATAACGGTGCATCTCTCATCTCCGTGAACTGGAATTTCGTCGAATAAGCAGCAGAACAAATGAGGAAGGGCGCTTGATAAGAATAAACAGCTGCTGACAGCCAGCTTTCCCGGGGTGAGGTCAGCAGTGCCCGGAACCTGTCCTAGAGCCAGCTTAACGTAGGAGGAGAGGTCGGCGCAGAGCGCACAAATGTATCAGCGCCTTATCACGGAGTGATATGATGAAATAATCGTCGCGTATTATTGAGCTGTCACGTCTTATATTTCAAATATCACCGCCTTTCTGTTCTTCTGGGTAAGACAATGTTTCATTAAAGCTACTTCGTCGGAGGCATCTGTCAGGAGACTATTTAATGGCCACTCGACAACGTTCATACTATCATCTCTCCATTTATAATATTTTAAAAAGTAACCATAAACGACTCAGGATAAGCTGGTTTGTGTTACGGCTTTTAACTTCCCAATATGATTCAGGTTATGAGAGACGCCGCCGTGAAGGACTTCGGAACATTCTACGGCATGCTTTTCTTTAATGTCCAACCCCGCTGACGTGGTTAAGACGCCCGACTACTATGCCGGAGTACCCGATTTCGAACCTGACTGCCAGTGGCTGAGCTTCTATTGAGGTGTAACGGAGATGTGTCCATGTGCTGTGCAGTGTAGAACACGTTAAAGATCCCCATGTGGCGTAATTACTACGCAGCCCTCCACAACGGCACCCCTTTCTCTCTTTTGGCTTTCATTACCACCTTTCTCCCTTCCCTTAAGGCGCAGGTCAGGTGTCCACAGAAAAGGTGTGACAGATACTGCTCTTCTTCTTTCCCGTAAATCAATTTATATTTATATTCTTTAAAGTGTACTGACATCGCACCTTACACATACTACATTCGCTCTGCTTTTCACCTCCACGAATAGTTGCCGCCGCGGCCGAGATTTATTCCGCTTTGAAGGGTACGGCCGTCGAGAGCCTTAAATATTGAACCACAGTGCCTGGGTGGTCTGAGCATAAAAGTGGGTACGGAAAAGATCGCGAGGTGAAATGTTGCTGAACCGAATGTCGATTCATAGCTATGCCTTACTGATTTCATTCATTGTGTCTGAAATCGACGCACTTTATGGAAGACCATCTCGACGGAACGGGGCTAAGATGCTCTACCCGCCCGCCAAGCACCGCAAACTCAAGAGCAGCCCTAGAGAGTACGAGGCAATCAAAGTCAAGACCAGAGAGGGAAACGCGATCCCAACAGTCAAGATCAGAGTGTTGGGGATGACGATCAAGACGCATGGCAGAAACGGCGAGACCATCACCCGGCTCATTGCGAAAGCGGCTAACGCCACGAGACTACTCAAACGAGTCACGAACAAGTAAAGTGGAATGAGGGAAGAGAGCCTGATCAGACTGATTCACTCGTTCGTCATATGTCACGTAGCGTGCGTGGCGGCCTACCACAAGTGGAAGAAGAGCGAGAGAAACAAGATAGATATACTCATCCGCACAGCCTACGAGACGGCACTGGGACTGTTCGAAACAACGAGCACCAAACGCCTCCTGCAGATGGGGGTGCACAACACGCTGGAGGAGATAGCGGAGGCCCAACGCACCGCACAACTCGAAAGACTGTCTACGACCAAGGCCGGCCGGAAAATCCTGGACAACCTGGGAATTGGATATCAAGGCAGGGAGCAGACGCAGCTCCCCGTCCCCGATGACATCAGGCGCAACATCAGAGTGGACGCGGTACCGAAGAACGTGCACCCGGAGTATAACAAATGGAGGAGAGCAACGAGAGCCAAGGCGCTGATAGACCAGCACGCGGCCGCCACACACGAACGCTACGTTGACGGGGCTGAGTACGCCAAGATAAACGGCTTCACGACGGTCGTCGTCGACGCGACCGGCACCGTTCGCATGACCGCCAGCACGAGATGCACCAAGGCAGAGCAAGCGGAGGAGGTGGCCATCGCCCTGGCCATCGCCGACCGCGACTGCCACACAGTGATATGCGACTCGAGGCAGGCGGTGAGAAATTACGCCAAAGGCAGGATAGCGAAGGAAGCGGTGCGCATACCGCTGGCAACCAAGAACGACGATGGCAGCAGACAAGTGAGAATCAAGTGGTTCCCGGCGCACGCGGGCGAGGCGTCAGACCGCAACGCCGACCACAACGAGACGGCACACGCCGAGGCGCGCACGCTAACGGACCGCGCCTCGGTCGACTGGCCGCTGTGGTTTAGCACCAAGGACCGAATGACCGACTACAGCGAAATAACCAAGGCGTTCCGCCTAGCTCGCAGAACTCTTCCACCCCCTTGCTCAGTGCTCAGTCGAGAGCAAGCCGTTTTATTCAGACAGCTACAGACGGGCTCACTCCCCAGCCCGTCGCTGATGCACAGAATGTATCCCGAGACGCACCCGACAGACAAATGTAAAGTCTTCCGAACGGAGACGGCCGGCTTCGCACACATTCTGTGGAATTGCAACAACTACCAGGAAGAAGCTAAGCCTGGGATGATCCCGCCGCGACTGGAAGCAGCCGTAGGAAGCTTCAGTCAAGAAGAACAACTCTGGGCTGTCCAGCAGGCCACCAAGGCGCTGGGCCGGCAGGGAACCAGCGCGCCGGCCACGGCGAGCGGGGACCCAGGCCGCGCGTCCGGTGCCCGGAGGACGATGTAGGCCCCGTCCGGAGCGCACGCGCGCGTGTGCGCGTTCTACTGCAGACCACAAATAAAAGTTTTACAATTCTAACAATCTGTTCAATCTTAAAATTGTAAATTGGTATAGACGAAAGGAAAGACGCAGTATCTGCAACACTTGTGAGTGGACACCTGATCGTGCCGTAACGAAAGCAACAGTAGTCGTAGGGAGGGTTGAAGGAAAGGGAGATAAGAGAGATTCCACCCAGAAGTAGGACATTTCCGGAACTCTCCACTACAGCATTCCCCATATTCTGAGCAGGAATTCATTGGGGACGTTGGACGAGGTGTTGGTTAAATGCCACAAACCCGAACCAGTCATCGCAATGCACACTAGTACATATGCGTTTCTCCATCGAAACGCTGCAGCAGCGGTAGAGATCGAACTCGGGTGCTGCAGTGAAGTGATGCCAGTGCAGGTTAAAGATCCCCAGATTGTTGTTGCGACTGAAGAAAGAAGCAAAAGAAAATGTACGGGCGTGCTACTGTCTCTGTTGCTGACACGAATAGCTACAGAGACAGTAGCATGCCCGTGCATTTTCTTTTCCAGCACCGAAGATATACTCGGCCATACTAGAAAACTATAGAGGCAGAAAAATGCGATGCTCCCACCGCACAGTTCTCTCAACAGGGAGGAAGCTGTCATTTGGACACAATTACAGACAGATTTATACCCAAACCTACACATAGTAAACAAAATGCACCTGACCATTTAGGCTGACAGGTGTCCGTGGTGCGACAAAAAACTCGCACTGTATCACATCACATAGGACTCCCTGAAATTCGAAACCCGAGTGCAGCAATGAGAAGACCGCTTCCCAGCGACCACTGCGAAGACTAGCAATGTCTAGTACAGCGAGCTCAACAGCCAGCAGTGGCCAGCGGAGCCCTGGACTGAGGACAACCAACCATTGGGTAGAAGTTGACAAGGTCGAAAGAGGAGGCTCTTGTGGATGCAACAAGAAGACACCTCTGAACACGCCCCAGAAACCGCCAAAATAATACAGGGCTTAAATAAACTTTTTCCTTCCTTCCTTTTGTAGCTGAGTCCCTTCCACTGCCTCGTGCAGACAAAGAAGAAATTAGAAACGAAAAGAAAAAGAAGAAGGAGGAGAGAGGAAGACAAGTGTTGCAACAGCCGTCGTTCGTTACCCAAACGTGGTCGTGAGCAATGACGGCCTACAACAGGTACAACCCCGGTGGCAGGCGAACCCCCGCCGCAAACGGTGGGGGCCTACCATTGCCAGCCCCGTACGGCCAAGAGTAACCACCCTTCTCTTCCGCCAAAAGGTCGAAATCATTCCGAATTCCTCCACTACAGCACCTATTCCTCTTATAGCATCATTGATTCCCGGGCACTGGCTGTGCCCAGAACCCAGCTCCCTATCTTCGGTTCTGTGGCGGGGGCGACCCGAGAAGAGCGTGCATCAAGTAATATTTATAATAATAATATTATTATTACTAGTAATAACTGGCTCCCAGAAAAAAGGTACAGTATCTGTCGCAATTGTTCAGTGAACACCTGAAAAGGGAGGCAGGGAGCTGGGAGCGAAAGCAGAAAGAGGGAACGGGGCACTATGGTGGAGGGCTCCTTAGTAATTTCGACCGCCTGGGGATCTTTACCGTGCACTGACATCGCACAGCACACGGTTGCCTCTTCGTCTCTCCTCCATCGAAACGCAGCCGCCAGCGGTCGGGATTAAAACCGGGTGCAACGGCACTCTAGTCGGACTTCTTAACCACTGCACCACGCGGCAGGGCTGCCATCAAGTACAAAATTACGGTGTACTAGAGTAGCGATTACACTATATACAAAACGTAGTCCGCGGGGGCGTGCATTAGCGCTGTCTTTCTTCTGGAGTGCCCACTTAACTGTCAAAAATCAGCCACCTACATGCGTTTCTGCCGCAACTGATACTACCTCACCAAGCTGCGTGCTCAGCACACGTCTTTGCATAAAGCAGCAATAAATTTTACAATTAACGACTAGAGATATCATTTTGCGATGTCTTTGAAAGAAATGAATGAATTCACGGAGTCCTAGTGTAACCTGCTTTACTGTTGATTAATCCATGGAGTACATTTTGGCTATGCCATATGTGACGACAAAGGCTTGTTCGCTAAGTTTAAGGCGGAAGCCTTTAATGGCTCATACTGTCGTGGACAACGTGTGTCCCGCTTTTGCGACGGCTGTCACGTGGCTCCTTAGCGTGCGCTCAAGTGTGGAATTGCAGATGGCAGAAGCGCTAGACAAGATGAGACTTCTGAAGCAAAGGCGCAGTATCTGTTTCATTTTCTCCGATAAGTGTCCGTTTTAATCGTACGCCATCGCTCCTGTCACGTGGCGTTCCTTGGCGCGCGTTCAAGTGTGGGATTGCAGATTCTTGCGACTGCAGGAAGAAGGAAAAGAAAATGCACGGGCCAAACCGTATCCCGTAGGAGCTCTCGAGCAGACGATGCTCCGGCGCGTGATGCCTGTGAGCAACGCCACCGGGTGACAAATTGCGGATATATTATCTGAACGAATAATAGCGCATTTAATGGCTGCTGTTCCCGTCGCTTTTTGTGGCGCACTGGATTGACCCCCCCCCCCCTCTGTACTGATGCCACTGAAACATCTGTTCGACTCTTGTGTCGTAATTTTATTTCTGATTTTTTGTCACTTGCCTTCACTGTAAGTATTTCCTGCCTTCAGTGAGTGTATGTTACCTTAAGGTTCCGTTCACTGACACATTTCAGCAACAATCGATATGAGAACGGTTACACTAAACAATCACATTCACCATAATTATTGCCTGCCTTTGCAGGCACGGAATAATTATGGTGACTGAGCCACCCCCGCTGCCTCGTGCGGACAGAAGACAAAACATAGAAGAAAGAAATAGAAAAGGATAGAGAAAGACGCGCGTCGCGACAGCGGTCGTCCACCACCGAAACGGTAACGGATGCAATGACGGCCTACAGCAGATACAATGGCAGGCTAGCCCCCTTCACAAGCGGCAGACACTTACCAGTCCCAGCCCCACGGGGCCAGGAGCAACCACCAACCTCTGGGATTGCAGATGACAGGAACGCTAGAGAAGATGAGACTTCTGAGGCTTTTGCCTTTCACTACATTAGCCGCTAAAGTCCCTCGTAATTTTTTCTCCCCACATACAGCATGAAGAAGACCCGCTTAATACGCAGAAGCCTGGTCACTTAAAATTACAGGACGTGTTCTTCAGTCTTTTTCAGTGCCCAGATTCGATCCTGTCACCGCTGGCCGCGTTTCGATGGAAGCAAAACTTGAAGCCGTCTGTGTGCGCTACGATTTCAGTGCACGTTACAGGTTCCCAGGTGGCCCAAATTATTCCGAAACTCTCCACTACCTCATCTCTTTATCTCTATCTTCTTTTCGTACTCCCACCTCTGTCCCTTCCCTTAGAGTGCAGATCAGGTGTTTACGGATACGTGTGGCAGATACATGCGCCTTACGTTTCCTATAAACCAATTTAACAACCTATTGGCAAGGCCCCTGGAATACACCCCCACTACGGTTGCAATGACAAGAAAGAGGTTGTCGGTTTGACTATGTAACAAATTTTAGAGCGTTTCTCGACTAGCACTTTTGTCCACATTAACACAAGGAATCTTTCAGCACCTTGTCCGAACCTCAGACATCAGTTACGGGGACGAAAGAGAGGCCCACTTCCCTCCCGGCTAGTTCGGCGAACGTCCTCAGCCTTGGAGGCCCAGCTGTAGGCGCAAGTACAGCCTCCGCTTCTTTTCTCCTGGTCACGGTGTAAGAGAAGTTTGCACCGTGCTCTCGGTCTGTCTATCTCTTTTCTGTCTCTTCTGTCTCGGATTTTTGACTACAGCACCCGTTGCACCACCGGTCACCGGCGTCATTTGAATGATGTGAGCGCGTGTGTTTCGGGAGCTTCACCAGCCGCTTTGCCGATGCTGCCTTTGGTGCGCACGCTTTTCATCGCCGGTCGCTTTGTCGTATTGTTTTTTCATGTGCTCGTAATTTCACCATGTCAGTGCAATGATAGCTACAGCAGTGTTTGAGTTTTCGCTCGGAAAGTTTGAAATCTGTCCCTATCTCGTAACACCGCCCTAGTTCGGTTTTGCTTGCGCGTCTTGCGCCGATCGTATTGCGCCGTTAATCCTTTGCGTGTCGACCCATACGTTTGCCATGGTGATTATAAATTATTCGAATAAAACTCTGATCAACACGCCGAAGACCCGGTACGTGCTTGGATACAGGTGGACGAGCACAGCAAAGCACACAGGGACCTTTCACCCGTACGTGACGTAGTATGTATTTTATGTCGCCTCATTTGGGGAACAGAACTTCAGTTCACGTGCAAATTTTTAATATAAGACGCTCAAAAATGCAGTCGGGCATTTACACACTTTATTATCACTTGGGTGAACCTTAACTGATCACAAGCGAGGTCGAATATTCATTGCATGCGTATCCGTGAGAGCTCTCTCAAGCATACGTTAATGTGCTTTTTTGCCTAATTTGCCATTGCTGCTGCGAGCAGATCCCGATGGATGTGATGCTTGGTCTCTCCGAAGATCGCACTCCGTGCACGCGTATGCCGGCGAGCAAGCTTCCTTTAACACACTTCGCCTACTTTGCCATTGCTGTTGTGAGCTGGTCGCGCTAGACGTGACTCTGCTACCAGTTTTCAGCAGCAATGGCAAAGTAGGCGAAAAATTTCATTAATGGTAACTCACTCGCACACATACGCGCGTACGGCGTGCGATGTCCGGAGAGCCCACATGAACCTTCACCCCTTCCAGAGTGTATTTGGAGGCGCACGGCTGTGCGAACGACCCCTCCCCCCGCGCCAAAAATGGTTCGGTCCTAGTTGGGCTCTCAAACTATAAAGGCCTCTATATCCAAACTATATGGCGTAACTGAGCGAGGAATTAGTGCTAACGCTGTAATTCGTGGCCTCTGGAAGGTATAAGAAGTTTCCGCCCCGGGCCTAAGGGTGGATGTCGTTTTAGATTGCTAAGGGGCACACCATCATTATGAACACAGCTCCGGACGTGAAGAAATTTGGAGCGACGGACAAACCGTACGACTTGTTGGTCCGCCTCCGACCGGGATCCAACATCATCGTCACCAGCACCCCAGACATACAGATGGCGGAGCGCATGATGTGCATCCGAAGCTTGAATTTCGAGGGAAAAGACCATCCGGTCAACGCTTTTATGACTACACCGGAAGAGTACCTCAAAGGGGTGGCCCACGGCATCAACCCCGGGGCAACGGAGAAGGAATTAATGGAGAACCTGTTCGTCAGGACCCAGGGCGTAAAAATTATCGCGGCCAGAGCAATGGGCAAGTCCAAGTCGGCCCTCATTGTCTTTGAGGGGCCAATAGTACCGAAGTGGGTGTACTACTGTCACCCGTTAATAATTAGGGGGTATTACTAACGATGCGCCCTTAACGGTTCGCACACTCCCAGACAGCCTTTGAGTGAGTGGGGGTAGCTGTTCCGGTCGCAAAGGAGATGCCCTCGACCTGCGTGGCAAGCTCAGCCGGAATTCAACTACCTTGTGGTGACAGAAGGGGGTGGTCGTTTGGTGCCCAGCGGTCGCCGGTTCAAACCAGAGAAGGGATCGGAGTCAGAAGTAACAAACAAAACACAATTTATGCACAGCAAGAGACGATACAAAGGAATACACAATATCACTTGAAATACATAGACGAGAGGTTCACAGAATACAAACGCTAAGCATGCAACTACAGTATGATTCAATAACTCAGAGTCTTTACAATAGATCAAACACGAGAGAGTTACATAAACAAACACCAAATTGTTCACCGGGCACTGTTGCAGTCCGACGCCTCAAGAGTCACGATGTGGCCGCCATACGAGACGAGCGCCGCTCCCTTGAAAGTCCGTGGGCTTGCCAGCAGCGGGTGATCCCCGGGAGTCCAGCCGAAGCAAAGGCGAATACGTCGCAAAACACGGACGAACTGACCGACTGACTGACTCATCAAGCGGCGCGGTCTCTTTAAATAGGGCGCGCCGCGTCTGTTTGTTAGCACGCGTCAAAGCTAGCGCGCACACACACTTAGCTTCGCTGGTTATAGCGCTCTCTCTTCCTCCCGTCGAGCCGCGCGTCGCCATTGGCCAGGTCCCATAGAAGATGCTGGAATTTTCTGGTTGATTCCAGTCCGATAACCACCGTCCTCCCCGGGCAATGGGAAAGATGGTCACGGCAACGCGTACAAAGCTACGCGCTCTCCCGCGCGGGGAAGGGGGCTTTTCTCTCCATGCCTTCCACGCGACGCCGTGCGGGCCTCGCGCCGTACCGGCTTGATGAAAATGGGCGCCGATTTCGTGACACTGCCCCTCCCTTAAAGAATATTGTCCCACAATATTCACAACAACCACGAACATCGCGCGCACATGCATGCGCTCACAAATATTTGGGGCAAATGACCATATCACACACATTGCACAAATTTCACACTGTAATAACCCATTACAAAATTTACACATCAATGCCATGAAATTCACAAACATAGCAACACACTGTCGTCAGATACACATAAGAATCAACAACACACCGCTTTTCAAATGCGAAGCGCACGAACCTAAATTTCCGAGCGTAATTCTAACCCGCGACAGTGCGTGACACGCCTCTGTCCGCCAGGGATTCTGCCTTCGCTCTAGTCTCTCGCATTTGAGACGCTTCTATGTTCTCCGATCGGGCTACTGAAAATTCCCTGAGGCAGGACTTATCCTCTTGCAAATCACACAACCAATGTGTGCCGATAATTGCCCCTACAACCAGTAGCGCCGACGGATACACGGGAACCTGTGCCAACGCGCACAGACCAACAAAAAGAATCACTGTAATAGTGTTCCTTCCTAGGCACCGGTATTCCTTCCGCTGAAGGTGAAATATCCCAAGTAACGCCCCCATAAGTAGGAAAAACACTTGGGCTACCTGCATCAACGAAGGCCTAGGCAGTCCTGACTTTATTTCCTGTGTTGCCTCTTTCTTATCGGTTTCCTCCTGAGGGGCTTCCTTTTGTTTATTCTTGTCTCGAGGCTTTTCTTCCGGCTTCTCATGGCCTTGCTTTCCTCGCCTTGTCTTTTTCTTTTTAGATTCCTTGCAGCGCACAGGCGCGGGACTTGGATCAGGATCCTCGGGAAATGTTGCGCCCTTGATATTTCCCAACACCAAATCGTAGATAGGGCGTTCCATGCACAGCGCTGTCAATTTTCCAGAATAGTATTGCATCTGCACTTCCAATTTTGCCTCAGGGAGTAATTGGATTGAGCCGTCAATTAGCCTCACAGGGCATTTCTCGCTAGTCAGATCATTCTCATGAATCAAACTTCGTTTCACGATTACGGCACTACTACCTGTATCTCGTAGCACAGAGACTGACTTTCTTCCTATCTTTCCCCTCGAAACCGGCATACGATTCACCGCAGATCCAGGTTGTGCATGTACTACGGCGTTCACCACCCGGAGTTTCTTGTCCTTCCGATTAACCCCTCTCTCTGCTTCCTCCTCCTATCTTTCCCCTCGAAACCGGCATACGATTCACCGCAGATCCAGGTTGTGCATGTACTACGGCGTTCACCACCCGGAGTTTCTTGTCCTTCCGATTAACCCCTCTCTCTGCTTCCTCCTCCTCTTGGCCGTGCACCACGCGGACTTTCCTGCCGTTCTTAAGCTCAACAAAGCCATCGGCATCTTCTTCCTCCAGGCGATATTCTGACTCTGACGGAGTCCTCGCGCATGCCGCCTGCGGTGCTGCCTTGTCAGCTTCGGGACACGACATTGCTTTGTGGCCCTTCTGTCCGCATTTCCAACACGAGGATGGATTGTTGGTTGCGAGTTTGCGGCAGTTAGGTGCATAATGGCCTAATTGTCCGCAGAGATAGCACCTCGGGGTTGACTTTACGCTAGGTTTTGTCTGCCGAAATTCAGGCTTTCGAGGGGTTTCAGAATTTACAATTTTGCTCAAATTTTCGCCTCCCTGGGCTTCCAAATACTGGTCTGCCAGTTCCATCATTTCTTCCAGGTTATTCGCTTTTCTTTTAAATAAAGCGACAGACCAGGGTGACAGCTGCCCAGGAATTGCTCCTTAATTAGGAGTTCGCGAAGTGCGCCATACTCTAGTTTAATTTTTGAGTGTTCAGTCCAGCGGTCGAAATAATGACTCAGTCGCGCAACATACTGTGTTGCCGTTTCACCGTCCATAGGTTTTCCAGTCCTGAACTTCTCACGAAACCCATCCGTCGTAAATATAAACCTTTAGGGTAATGCAGCTTTCACTTTGTTATAGCTGCCTGCATCCTCAGGAGGAAGTCTTCCAAACACACTTATTGCTTCGCCGCTAAGGCAAGTGCTCAAGATGGTAGCACATTCACTGTCTGTCCAATTTGCATTTATGGCGACCCTTTCAAAACGCAAGAGGAACGCGTCGAGATCGTCTCTTCTCTCGTCGTATTTCGGGATCAATTTGCTTGCGTCTATCCGCAAGCTGCTATGTCCTTCACTGGAGCTATGCACTTCAGTTAAACCGTTGTTGTTCCCTGAGTTTTGGAGCTGAAGTTTCATAGTAAGTAGTTCCTTTTCTCGCTGAAATTCCTCTTCACGCTCCTTTCTAGCCTTCTCTCTTTCTTCCTCGGCTTCCTTTCGAGCCCTCTCTCGTTCTTTTTCTGCTCTCTCTCTTTCTTCCTCGGCTTCCTTTCCAGCCCTCTCTCGTTCTTTTTCTGCTCTCTCTCGTTTCTTTTCTTCTCTCTCTCTTTCTTCTTTTTCTCTCTGGCTAACCCATTTGCGCAGTTCGGCACCGGACAACCCCAGCTGGGTGCCAGTCTCCACCAACTCTTTCAGATTCATATCTGAAGCGCGAACCGTCTGGGTGTAGCCTAAACACGGCTTAGCGAACTTCGCCTAAACGCTTCCGAGCGGCACTACCTCTCGCTACCGCTCTGCTGCTACACTGTTTACGACCTCTTCGTAAACTCTTCCGACTCGTTCACCGTCCTCTGAGCTTGAGTGCACCAAACGTCCTGTCGCGGACGCCAGTATAATTGTCACCCGTTAATAATTAGGGGGTATTATTAACGATGCGCCCTTAACGGTGCGCACACTCCCAGACACCCTTTGAGTGAGTGGGGGTAGCTGTTCCGGTCGCAAAGGAGATGCCCTCGACCTGCGTGGCAAGCTCAGCCGGAATTCAACTACCTTGCGGTGACAGAAGGGGGTCGTCGTTTGGTGCCCAGCGGTCGCCGGTTCAAACCAGAGAAAGGATCGGAGTCAGAAGTAACAAACAAAACACAATTTATGCACAGCAAGAGACGATACAAAGGAATACACAATATCACTTGAAATACGTAGACGAGAGGTTCACAGAATACAAACGCTAAGCATGCAACTACAGTATGATTCAATAGCTCAGAGTCTTTACAATAGATCAAACACGAGAGAGTTACATAAACAAACACCAAATTGTTCACCGGGCACTGTTGCAGTCCGACGCCTCAAGAGTCACGATGTGGCCGCCATACGAGACGAGCGCCGCTCCCTTGAAAGTCCGTGGGCTTGCCAGCAGCGGGTGATCCCCGGGAGTCCAGCCGAAGCACAGGCGAATACGTCGCAAAACACGGACGAACTGACTGACTGACTGACTGACCCATCAAGCGGCGCGGTCTCTTTAAATAGGTCGCGCCGCGTCTGTTTGTTAGCACGCGTCAAAGCTAGCGCACACACACACACTTAGCTTCGCTGGTTATAGCGCTCTCTCTTCCTCCCGTCGAGCCGCGCGTCGCCATTGGCCAGGTCCCATAGAAGATGCTGGAATTTTCTGGTTGATTCCAGTCCGATGAACCACCGTCCTCCCCGGGCAATGGGAAAGAGGGTCACGGCAACGCGTACAAAGCTACGCGCTCTCCCGCGCGGGGAAGGGGGCTTTTCTCTCCATGCCTTCCACGCGACGCCGTGCGGGCCTCGCGCCGTACCGGCTTGATGAAAATGGGCGCCGATTTCGTGACAACTACTATGGGGGAGAGATCCCATGCGATCCGTACAAGCCAACGAAGCAATTTTGCTACACTTGCCGAAAGCCAGGACACCGAACAGACGTATGCCCGAACCCGTCTATCAGGGCATGCAGAAGATGCAACAAGCAAGATCCGGAGGAAAGTCATGAGTGCGAACCCCAATGCGCTCTCTGTGGAGGAGCACATGAGGCTGGAGCCACCGGCTGCCGAAGCAAGCTCAAGGAGATCACAAAAAAAACAAAGGGACATCCAAAGCCACGTCAGAGCCGCCCAGAAACGAGTGGCATCATGAAGAAGCATCAGAGGTGGTTCAGTTCGGACGGGGAGGAGGAAACATCGCGTGAGCGGTCCAGGTCCCAGTCCAGGTCGGAGGCCAACGCGGAACCCAAGAAGCCAGCGAAGAAAAGCAAGCCAGGCGCCTGGGAGAAGAAGAAAGAAGAGAAGAAAAAAGACCTTGATCAGGTGAGCTGGCCAGCATTGCCCTCCCAAAAACAGCTAGATGAGGAAAGAAAAGAAATTCTAGCCGAGCTAAAAGGAATAAGTAAGGAGAACGCAATGATTAAGCAACGATTAGATCAGATGCAGAACCAAATTAACATTACACAAAACAAGTTCGAAAAATCCACACCATCGGCAAATCAGACACCCCCTTTGACTGCCGAAGACGTAGGAAGAATAGTAGAGGAAAAGCTAGCACAGCTGCTCCCACACATCATTGAGCAAATCACAAAGAAAGCCATGGAACAAGTCACAGGCTATATAGAGCAAAAGTTTCAGGCGATGCAAATCGAGATGACCAAACTGATTAGGAAGCAAACAACAGCCACCACAGTAAGAGAAAGGGCTGAGAAGCCGTATCACAGGCCCGGACTGACCAGCTTGCAATCTGAGACCGATCATGACTAGACACCAGAAGGCGAAGCAAGACCGCCTAGAGATTTGGCAGTGGAATTGTAGAAGCATCAGACGCAAGAAAGGGATGCTGTCACAGCTGCTGGCCTCACAAGCGGAACCACCGGCTGTGATAGCCCTACAGGAGGTTGGCAGTTCCCCTTCAATTAGCGGGTACGAGGTCTTTGCTGCCGATGAGAGCTGGAAGGTGGCGACAATGGTGGAGAAGACCATTACAACAATTCGGCATGACCAATTTAAAGGGATTGAAACACCCCATATTCTTGTGGAGGTGGTCCAAAAGAGTGACAAAAAACAGGGCACTTTATCCTAAATGTATACAGCCCCCCTCCCAACGAAAGATCGACTTCGACAGGCTTCTCGGAGAAACATTAAACTTGGTAAGAGGAAATCAGCTAATTATATTAGGCGACTTTAATGCAAAAGACCTGGCCTGGGGATACACGCGACAGGACAAGAGAGGCCGCATTATTAGAGAGCTAATAGACAGACATGAATTAACACTGGTAACGGACCCGGAAGTGCCCACGAGAACGGGCAACAGCGTGAGCAAGGACACTACCCCGGACCTTACGATGGTCAAGAACTGTGGCGATGTTGAGTGGATAAACACGCTTAACGATCTGGGCAGTGATCACTATATAGTGAGCACGACCATCCACACCTACAAGATCAGGCGTCAGGTTGGCGCAGCCAGGATTACCAACTGGCACAAGTTCAGAGAAGCGCAGGAGGAAGACCAAGGCGAGATTGAGGATCTTGATAGCTGGTGCGGGGCGCTGCGGAAAAACAAGCAGAGATTTACGCAAGAACTGACACGCACAAATGAGACACCAGAAATAGACGCCCATCTACTCCACCTGTGGGAAGCGAGGAGGGGACTGTTAAGAAGATGGAAGAAACAGAGGCACAATCGAAAGCTTAGGATGAAAATCGTGGAGATCACAAAGAAGGCGGCGGAGTACGCTGGACAACTGACGAGAGCCAACTGGGGCAAATTCTGCGACTCTCTGCAGGGGACGCTCAGCACTTCCAAGACATGGCGAATTCTAAAAGCCATCATGGACCCCACCAAAACCAAGCGAGAGGGGCAGAAGTCGCTGGAGCGGTTGCTACACACAATCCCAGGCACGGAGGAAGATGTGATCAAGGCCGTCTACGACAAATGCTACGGAGTAGACCTAGAGGATCCATATCCATACGCAGAAGATTACAAAGGAGACCCAAATCCGAAAATGGACGAGCCGATCACGGAGGAAGAAGTCCGGACGGCAATAGCAAGTGCCACTCGAAACACAGCGGCTGGTGAAGACAAGATCACTAATGGCATAATTCGGAACATGAGCAACAGCAATATCAAGGCACTGGCGCATTTCATGAACAAGCATTGGGAAGCAGGAACGGTTCCAGCGCAGTGGAAACACTCGGTGGTCATCATGATCCAGAAACCCGGGAAAAAATTTGCAATAGAGATTTTGCGGCCCATTTCTTTAACTTCGTGCCTGGGAAAGATTTTCGAGAGGGTTGTCAATAATAGACTGAAAAATTACTTAGTGGATAGCGCTCAGATGCCGGACACCATGTTTGGCTTCAGAGAAAAGCTATCAGCCCAGGACGTTCTCCTGCAGATCAAAGAAAAGGACTTGACAGATATCCCACGCTCGGCAGAACACGTAGTTTTGGCAGTGGACATTAAAGGTGCATTTGATGATGTTAGTCACAAGGCAATCTTAGATGGTCTGGCAGACACGAATTGTGGAGCCAGAGTCTACGAGTACGTCAGGAGCTTTCTGAGTAACCGGACGGCCGAAATCAAGATTGGCAATATAGAAACAGAGACCTTCTCCCCGCCCAACAAAGGGACACCTCAAGGAGCAGTCATTTCGCCCACGCTGTTCAACGTGGCAATGATTGGCCTGGCCAGGCGCCTCGAGAAGGTGGAAGGCATACAGCACGCTATGTATGCTGATGACGTCACCATTTGGACAACCACAGGATCACTCGGGGAGAAGGAAGCGAAATTGCAAGAAGCAGCATCTGTCATCGAAGAATATCTCAAGCAGAGGGGCTTAGAGTGCTCATCAAGAAAATCAGAACTGATCAGATTCTGGCGAGGGAAGGGCAACCGCTCTGCTCCCACAGATCAAGGCCACAAGCTCGAGATCCGGCTGCAAGGGGAGACAGTACCCGAAAAGACAACCGTGAGGATCCTGGGGATGTGGCTCCAATCGAATCAAAGGTGTCAACACACACTTAATCTGCTAAAGACCTCGACCCAGCAGGTCGCCCGAATGATAGCACGGGTGACCAGCAAAAAGATGGGGATGAAGGAGCCCGACACACTCAAACTTTTCCGGAGCCTCGTTATTAGCAGAGTAGCGTATGCTCTACCCTACTTCAATATGACCAAAGGAGAGGAAGACAGAGCGGACGCCATCATCAAAATGGCTATCAAGACCACACTCAAGCTCCCCAAGAACACACCGAACCACAAACTAGCAGCTCTGGGTCTGCACAATACAATACAAGAATTAGCAGAAGCCCAGATCAAGTCACAGCTAAACAGACTTCTACAAACGAGGACGGGAAGACGGGTGTTGGAAAGACTGGGATATAGCACACACCTACAGGCTTATAACAAGACAAGAGAGGTATCTCGGGAAGTCAGAAATTGGTACCGAGTTCGGCCCATACCAAGAAACGTGGACCCCCGCCTACACCCGGGAAGAAGGCAGGCAAGGGCAGAGTATTATGAAAAAACATTCGGCCAACAAGACACGTCAAGGTTCACCGACGCAGCCTTATACGAAACCAACGCAAAGAGGGCGATAGCCACGGTCACATACTGCGAAGGCCGGGAGGTAGTTAGCGCCTCGATCCAAAACTGTACAGTCACAGAGGCAGAGGAAGTGGCTATCGCACTGGCCATTAGGCAAGGAAGAGAAACGGAAGAGAGTCTGACGATACTGTCAGACTCTCAATCCGCATGCAGAAATTTTCAACGGGGTAAATTATCTAAGGTAGCGCACCAAATCCTTTCTTCCACAAGCGAGCCAACAAAACAATAGACTCAAACACTAGTGTAGATTCCGGGGCATGCAGGGATCACGGGGAATTTGTACGCAGACAGGGTAGCACGAGGACATGCAACCTACCGTGCGCCCAACAGTCTCGGGACAGAGGACCTGATTCCGCTTGACCCTGACTACACCACAATACTACAACACTACAGAGGCTTGCGGAAAGTATATCCGGAGCCGCATAAAAAGCTCAGCAACGAGGAGGCCATAGATCTGAGGCGGCTACAGACGGGCACCTTCATTAATTTACACATATTACACATGATGCATCCCACGACATTCAGAGACGAGTGCCCGTGGTGCGGGAAGACCCCTACCCTGTACCACATAACATGGGAATGCAGCTCACATCAACTACAAAAAATTGAAAACCCAAATGAAAGACAGTGGGAGGCTTTGCTGGCCAGCTCTGACCCGGAGGCTCAGCTCTACCTGGTCACAAGAGCTCGCAAACTGGCGAAAGCCAGTGGTGCCCTGGACGGGAGGCGCCAACCGCTCGTCAGCCTCGGTTGAAGAGGCGAAGAAAAATATCCCTGAGCAGTAAATAAAGTTCACTCACTCACTCACTCGCCAAACGTAAGGCGTAAGAGCTTACTCTCTTAAATCTACATAGGCAGGGTGCGGAGGCATACCGATGGTGTTGATCAAGGACGAAGGTGTGCACCGATGCAGGTGATCAAGGACGCAATTCCAATCCAGTTTCCTCCCTTCACTTACCGCGTCGGCAGATGTTCATGTATCAGTGTTACAGATACCGCAACCTCCCTAGACGTGGTAGGTGCTATTCATATGCGATAGCTTCTTGGCGTTGCCATAGCGCCTGCATTTTTTTACGATTTTCGGAATAACGTAGCGCAAGAAAGTGTTAGGGGTAAAGCTCTAAAATACTAGCTGGTATTTATGTCCTTCTTTACAATTTTCACATAACTTGTAATCGGAAGAACGGTTTGTTATACGAGACCAACCTGTTCCGGTGGCTCAGAGGTTAGGGCGCTCGACTGCTGTACCCACAAATGCGGGATCGAAGCACTCCTGCTGTGGCTTAGTGATTGGAGCCCTCGATTGCTGAGCCCGAGGGCGTGGGATAAAATTGTGTCCACTCTGACCACTTTTCGACGGGGAAAGGGTGGCTGATACTGGCCCTGATGAGGCCATCATTGCACCCGTCACTGCTTCGGTGGTGGACGGCGGCTGTTGCGGCACGCGGCTTCTCTCCCTCTTCGTTTTCTTTCTTCTCTACTTTCTCTTTCTGTCTGCATGAGGCAGCGGAGGGCCCCGCCGGGGTGGTGCAGTGGTAAGACGCCCGACTACTGTGCCGGAGTAGCCGGGTTCGAACCCGACCTCGGCGGCTGCGTTTCGATGCAGGCGAAACGAAGAGGCGTCGTGTGCTGTGCGATGTCAACGCACGTTAAAGATCCCCAGGGGGTCGAAATTACTCCGTAGCCCTCCACTACGGCTCCTCTTTCTCTCTTTTCACTTTCACTCCCATCTTCCTCCCTTCCCTTACGGCGCGGTTGCGGTGTCCACAGAAATCAAGTGAGACAGTTACCGCGCCTTTCCCTTCATATAAATAAATCAGAGGCAGCGGAGGCGAAACGAAGAGGCGTCGTGTGCGATGTCAGCGCACGTTAAAGATCCCCAGGTGGTCGAAATTATTCCGTAGCCCTCCACTACGGCTCCTCTTTCTCTCTTTCCACTTTCACTCCCATCTTCCTCCCTTCCCTTACGGTGCGGCTGCGGTGTCCACAGAAAAACAAGTGAGACAGTTACCGCGCCTTTCCCTTCCTATAAATAACTCAGTTTCAGTCATCAGGCAGCGGAGGGAGAGAGTTACCACGCCTTTCCCTTCCTATAAATCAATCAATCAATCAGGCAGCGGAGGTGGCTCAGCTACAGAGCCAATAGCAGGCCCGAATATTTTATTTTCCTTCTTCCTATAGTCCCAAGAACAACGACAAGCAAGGCGTCCGAGTGCTGTGCGACATCAGTGCACGTTAGAGAATCCAGGTACTCGAAACTTCCGAAACCCTTCAATACGGCTTCTCTCATAGCCTGAGTCGCTTTTGGGACGTTAAACCTTAAATGCCAATCTTGTGCTATAGCATTGGAGGCCCTAACTCAGCAAAAGTTCAGTGTCCGGCATAATTAGAGTATTTTATGAGAGTGTTAGGTATGTTACCACTGAATGGTGACGTTAAATTTGGCAGCTGCGCTTGGTTGTGTGCCGACATATCTACATCGCTCCAATTATCAGGTTGGAAGAGAGTCACGATCCACTCTGCTTGTGGTTGCACTAGGGGAAAATCACCCCTACACACTAAACAATTTCTCACCCTTAAGGGTGGAAACTGGCTTGTCCCCAGACGCTCACCCTTTCTTGTCTAAAGGGTGCAACCAATAGGGTGCAAAGAATAGGGTGCAGATACCGCACCCTTAAAGAAGGGTGCCCAGCTTAAAATTTTATAGGGTGCGATGGTTGCACCCTTGTCTAAGGGTGCAGTTTTTCCTTCGCACCCTAATCAAATAGGGTGCTAAAAGGGTGCTCCACATAGATTCAATCTGAAGTAGAAACCTGGGTTGATGCGTGGCGGGAAATGTGTACACAAATATAGAATTCTGTTGGCCCATATTCTTAGTTTGCATTGTTTTCGCTTTAAACTTATTGGTAAAAACACAAAAACTGCTCGTCTGTGCTGACTGGCAACCGAACACACATCTCTGCAATGCTTTATCCAGTGCAGGAAAAAGTGAAAATGACATTTCGGACAGGTCAGGGATGCATTAAAGCTTTGAATATCAGTTCTCATGCACCCGTGATCTGTCCGAAGTGTCATTTTCACTTTTCCCTGCACTGGTTAAAGCATTGCAGAGAAGTCTGCTCGGTTGCTAGTCAGCATTGACGAGGAGTTCCTGTGTTTCTATCAATAAGTTGAGGGCAAAAACAATGCAACTAAAAATATGTGGCCACAGAATTCAATATTTGTGCATCCATTTCTTGCCACACAATCCCAGGCTTCTGCTTCAGGGCGAGTCTATGAAGAGCATCCTATAAGCATCTAACAAATACCATGTTTAGGTATATAATTTCAGTAAGGCACAATGACGTGTATACAGCTCAATTTGAAGGTCTATCTGTGCATGTCATGGAGATGCTTGGCAACTGTTGAGACAACCATGCTGAGCAAAAACATACAAAAAATAGGGCATGGCAATTCCTGAAACAGTAACGGGAAAAAGTGTGTGCAGCAAAGTTACTCAGAGGCAGCTTTACAATCATATACAAGTGACACCTACAGTTTTGGTAGCAAAGTTTATTCACACTATCAGCAAGTTATCTGGCTGGTTTATAGGGTTGGACAACTCAAAATTACTTAGGCTGGAGGAATGTCTACAATTTATTACAGTGCATATCACAATGTTATGACATGACAGAGTAAAAATATTGCATCACTCATTTAGTGAATGGCACCCTCTCCTACAGGAATGGCTAAGAAATGTGTAGATATACAAAAAAAGGCAAGTATATTTATGACAAGACAGCAGAACATGCAACTCCCTGCACATGAAAATTGAGTTATTTTAGGTGACTGTTCAAGAACTTCGTAGCCACCACTCTAGGTACAATAAATGCATAATAAAGAAGAGGCGCTCTAGAACATGTGTAAAATAGCTTGCGGTCATACTGGATGTTGGCGGATAAAACAGCTGCCAGTCACTCCAGCCCACTTGTCGCAGAGAACAGCTTTTCACGGTCCACCTTGATGCACAGCAGGTCGACATCTTCAATATTTTCCCCACAGTATATGCTGACAGGAGTAGCTGGAACACGAGTCCTGCAGTGGCAATAAAATATTGCATTGGGTGCTGATTGCTGAAGAGGTATTCCTTCAACAAAAGGTAAAAGTGCCCCGGAAGACACACTCGAGTGAAGACGACACAGAACACACTGTCCTGTGTGTCCGCGTGTCCTGTGTTGTCTTCGCTCGGGTGTGTGTCTTCCTGTGCGCTTTTACCTTTCGTCAAGTTGCAACGCACCATCTAACCCATCTTCAAGATTTGTTAAAGTATTCCTTGAAACCCACATTTTTTGATAGCTACTTAAATGCTACAAGTTATCTCACTATAATACAAAGAACGTTAAAAATAACAATACAAATGGTTTATTTGATATTTATGCACTCAAAAGTTGCTTAAGCCAAATGTAAATTTTTGGGCAAAAGCCAGCAAACCTACAATGTCTAAACTGGCAGCTTTCGTATTTTTGTAATTATTCCAAACTTACTCACGTCAATATGTTTGTAATTTAAATTAAACACTGATGAAAAGTAACATGACACAATTTCCTTGCCAACTGTAATCTGAAAGTTATTTAGAGATGTCGTTAAAAATGCATTATGAAACAGAAAAAAAGTTGCATTAGTGCAGGTGGAATGCTGACAATAAGTGTGTGGGTGAAGACTGCACATTTTAAAACTTAGCCTTTAGTTGAAAGCAGCATTTCAGTTTTTTTTTCATGTTGTATGATTGGGAAACCGCTCTACCTGCAGATGCAGTGTGCCACCCGCTCTTGCTTACAGTTCTAGGGCTCTTTGGTGCTTCTGTTGCTCTTTACCACCATAGCTCTAAAGGAATTATTTTCTTCTGCACAATACAACTTGACATGCTATATGGTAAAGCTTATAACAAATCCTGAAGACAGTAAGCTGCGGAATCAAAATGACGTTCAGCAGCTATCCAATATATGTTTTTAGGCCTTTAGATCACCTTTTATTTATGATTTTACTTTGCATGTAGATTAACAGGACTACTGTTAGTCTTGCAGATTATAGACTCCCTTTTGGGCGGTAGAGGCCCATAGAACTGTGGCCATTACCTGCGCATATACATACTACTTGTTGTAAGATGATCCAGGGTAGAACAAGAGCAAGGTAGCTGCATAGCATGAAAGAGAATTGAAGGGTAGCAGAAAAGCTTCAGTTTACAAGCCAAGTCAAAAGTTTGAAAAGGCACTTGTCTACCTGGACACCATGAGCATCACTGGCAGGGAAGAACCTTTTACTTCCCAAGAAGAAAACTGAGAAAGGGAGGAAGGGGAGGGAAAGAGGGGCACAGCAAGAAGCGAAATTATGTTTGCCTGGGTATTAACTTCTATGATTTTGGTCTGGGTGGTCTAGCACCAGAAAAACAAAATAAAAAGATGGCAGTAGCAGGGAAAACTACAGTATGGGGTAGATAAGTCAGCATCTAAAGCAGGCTCAATGCTGGCGCATGTTTTTTTGAAAGGAACAGGCAATACAGATGCAGGTAAATAGTTAAGAGCTATTTGAAATTGGTTAAGTACTAGCATAGGCTAAGAATGCCATGCAAAACATAAAATGAAATGCTGTGGAGAAAGGGCAGCTGAAATAATAAATTTGAGTAAACTATACCTGCCAACAAAAGGCATTACCAGACGAAAAAGATTCAAGGGGTAACCAATGTCACCAGTGATAAAAAGGAAATGTTTACTAAACACATTGAGCCTATGCCAGTGGAGGTACACTTGCTATAAATAAATTGCCCCATTCATGGTGCATGTGACTGCCTTGCAAACTACTTATGGTGCGGGGGGATTGTATTTAAGGGATTAAAATGTTCCTTTTGAGATATTTATTTTGCACTGCTCTAAATTCATGGATTAGAAATGGCTCCCTATAGTTGCTTTTTGTAGAATTAAAGCTGACTTGAGATGAATACCCTAATTTAATCAAAATTATGACTAATCTCACTTTAAGGCTGAAGACTGCAATCAGGAATGTTTTGCTTGTGCCTGCCTGATGACTATTTTATGTTATGCTCATTCATTGCCCTGTCTCTAATTTTTTATTATAGCAGGAGCATTCTAGCCAGTAGGTAATGAATACTTTTTCTAATGCATGACTCCAAGTGTTTACCCAACGTTCTGTCTTTTTATATTTTTGCTTCTTGATAACGTTTGATAATTTTTCACTAGTCACATGCGACATATAATTCTTTTTTTATCACTACACTCCTGAACATCTAACGCTGGTATATAATTTGCCACCTCCAGAATGTTTTTCAAAAGTACTCTGCTGCTGCTGCTGTAGCCCAGCTCAGAGGAAGCTATTTAAACAATAACATTCTCTTAACCCTTAGCTCTATTCACCTTCCGTCCTCTACTTTCTTTTTGTGAAACAAAAGCATATGCAATCTCCACAACCAATGACCACACTGCCAAGATGAGGACAAGTACTTTTTTTAAATGCTGACTACTACTGGACTGAGGCTCCCCCTCAACCCTTTTTAGTATTCCTGGAAACAATGTGTACAGATACAGCAAATACAAAGGAGAATCATTATTTTATCTTCTTTTAAGGTCCTCTAGTTGAGTAGTAATAAAAAAGAAAAAGAGAGGTAACTTTGAAGAGTGGCAGTAGTCTTAGAGTTTAGATACTGCAGGCACTAAGAAAGAAAAGCCATATAAATCTTTAATACACTTGAAAAATACAAATAAAAGGAAATGAAAGGCAAAATTAGCATGTGCTCATGCTCCAAGTGAAATATAGGCTGCCGACTGAACTTAGAAGGGCCGCATTTAATGAGAGAGTGGTCTAATATAATGAATTCTTTTCATCAGTGACAACATGAGAACTCCATGTGAGAGCTGCAATGATGCTCATAGGTGGCAGTAGAATTCCCAAACAGCCAAAAAAATGGTTATAAAATACCTTTAAGTGGGGGATTTTTCTTCTATGTACTGTTTTCAGCAGAAGAATTAAGATGATTTATATATCTTATTTCTGTACTGTTTCCCAGGCATGGGTAAAAAAATGGTTGTAGTAACTTTCCGAAAAGTGGGCAAGGTAACCTTATTAAGTGAAATAAAAGTTGTGGTTCCAGTTACAGAAATATGCATAATGCATAATAATAAGCCTTAGCAGCCTATGTGCCATAATGCCTAATACACCACAACAGTGAAGCCGGTTAAGCAGCTTCATGATTTACTGAAATATGAAATAGCTGTCATTGAAAAAAGCAATCTACAAAATCTTAGCGGCGTATTCAGATAAGAACTGTAATGGAGGTCCTATGACCATTTTTTGTTTTCAGTGAAACTGTTATATGTGGTGGGCAATTGTCTCGGCACAAATATGGGCTTTAGTTTTGCAAGGTGTGGTGTAGTTTCCTTGGGAAAAAATCGTATATCACTACAGGTGAAAAACGCAGTTTTGCTATTTAAAAATGTTGAAAGTTTGGAGACCTGCTGCTAGCATACTAAAAGTTTGTCAGCTATTCTTTTTATCCATTAAATGAAAATTTTACTTTTATGGGAGTTATTAAAAACATGTTTTGTTGTTGCCGTTGTAGTGAAACATCCGGAACTTTGCTCCATTTTCAACCTTAAATAGGGGGCATGATGCATCATATTTCTTTATGAAGCCTTTTCCGTTCATGAATCAGATAATTTCCTTATTTTCAGGCAAAACAGAGAGCTCTAGACTGCTCTGTGTGTTCTCCACAACAAATAAAATTTGCCCAAGATTTGAAAACCGCAAAAATGCACAAATTTGATTTCAATTATTTTTTAAATATCATCATCGATTTTCATGAAAATCCCTCTCAAGAATCCTCAATACTTAATAAATATTACGGCTTGAAAAAGCGTTGCATTCTATTGTTTAAAATTATAAAAGTTCAAAATTGAGCACTGGTTTTGAAGCTTGTTAATATTCAGCCCTACACTCTGGCACAACTAAATAAAGTGTTGCCACTAAAACTCTTTCTGCGCATTACCCTGACCTAGTTCTCTATTTCTCAAAAAATTGGAAGTTCTAGACTTGTTTGTTCTTTCTCCATATCATCTTGCATTCGGCAAATATTTGAAATTATCAAAAAACAGACAACTGTGACTTGAATTTAAAAAACTACAGCATCTTATTTTTCTTTAACTGACATAAAAACAATCCTAAGTACTTTAAAAATATCAAGTACAAAAATGTGTTCTGCTATGTAAGCTAAAGATATAAAAATAAATATAAAACTGAATGCATATTCTCTCTGTAGATGTGCTTATGGCTTGTTCTTAAGAAGTAGGAGTCAAAAGTTCAATTTATTATTTGCTGAATTTAGTTACACTTTATCTTATGCAATATCCAAAACCTTCTCAATGCTTATAAAGTCACTTTCTGCTTGTTGGTAGTGTTGATGATTGCTTGAAGTGGATTAAATTCGCTATTGCTTAAAATTTCATGGGAGAACGCCAGGACTGTTTAACTTGTTTCTATATGGCATTTTCTTTTCAAGGTGCTTCCAATTTTGCGTGAAATTAAGGAAATAAGCAAAGAACCTGAATAATAAACAGAAAACTATTTTAACGCTAACGACATAGCACATCATGCCCGTATTTAAGTTTGAAAATGGACTTTTTTGTAGCGCGCTGTTTCTGGAGTAATTTTTGCGATCTTTTACTAACTCAAGTGCAACAGAAAAGCAGGTTTTTAATCATTCTCATAGAGGTAAAGGCTGCATAGATTCAGTGGGTAAAAAGGGATGGATGACAAAGTTTCTGTACGCTAGCAGCAGGTCTCCAAAGTTGCAACTTTCTGTAAGGGCAAAAATGGCATTTTCCACCTGTTTTCCACAGGTATTCAATTTGCCCAGCCTTTTTTAGTGCGCCAGCACAAAATGGCCAACAGCCAAATGTATCTTCAATAGAGCAGGAAATAAGAGTGAGTTAAGTGAAGATTTTGTATTCTGTAAGTTCCAACTACAATAAAACTTTTCAGATAAATTGCACGGAATGCAGGCAGGCTGCTATGTGTGGTCTATGGTTTAGTTCCACGTCTCCTGATAGGCTATGTAGGTGTATGAATTACGCTAATCAGCAACAAATGCCAATGGTAAAGAAGGTGATATATCAAAATTAAGAATTGTTTACCAGTCTTGTAACTAACCTGAGTTGAAAACATGACTGCATGACTCCATCCTCTCTAGTTGCACATCCCAAGCAGTTGCAGGCGGGTGATGGCTTGCATAAATATGCCAGAGCTCAGAGGGTGTGCAGCAGGGCAGTCGACAGGCAAGAAATGGTCTGAAGCTGGATCCACAGAATGCACTGCAGCTTGAGCCACCTTGTCCTTGTCAGTGATGAGTGGTGACATAGAAGAGGGTTCCAAAGTAGCTGCAGGTAAAGTAGACAAGCCTGTATTACAAAAGACTGATCAGCAGTAATAATGGCATTGGCATGCCCTAAATTGCAATCAGATTTGGCGAAAAAGTATTCTGAAACATGTAAAAGTAAGTTACATATTCAGTTATATAACCACTCACAAAAATATACTCCACAGCGTGCAGAGAGAAACTGGAGCACATTATGCAAATGTTGACGCCCCATTCTGCAGAATATTCCTCCCTTTGCTGAAATATTACAATCAATAGCTTTTTGATTCCCAGAAAAAAAAAAATCAGAAATAGTATTTGCCACAAATTCTGCTAACTTTTTGCAGGCGCTTTGAAGCTACATGAGTGCCAGTACAACACAGGCATTGCCAGAGTTCTAACACATGCAGATCTTTGTATACTGGACCACAGAAGGAATGAAAAAAAAAAAAAGCCTATTCAAGCCTATTATTTGGTGTTTAAGAAAGTTGTTTTTAAATATCTTGGCAGAAACTGCGGAAGGAAACCAATTGATGAGATGTCATCCATTAAGTTCAAAAAACAATAATGACAGCATAAAATTCAATTGTGAATATGAAACCTTACTTTCGGTACAAAAAAAAAATGGAGATGTGAATATCGAACAATATGAATGGGATCTAAAGAAAATCTAGCAAAGGCCACTTATCAATGGGGCTTGGTATACTTCCTTTAAGAATACGGTGCATACTTATTTTTATAAAAAAATTGTTCTTTATTGCAAGGCATACTATCACACGAAAGAAAGAAAAGAAAATGCGAGCCATAAAACCGAGGAGGTTAAGTTTTCAAAATTTACGGACTAAACAAAAATGAAAAAAATCTAGAGAATATGCATTCCATTTTTTCTGCTTCTAGAGCGGTTTGTCAATCTTAATCTCAATTTGCTCGCAAGACTCATAAAGCGATGTTTTACTTACTATGAAATCCATAGCTTGTGTCGTGCAAGAACAGCTCCAGGAAGAGGCCAATTTGAAGCCATGACTGCGATCAATCGGCCGGAGCCCAAAGCAAGCACAGTACGAAAACAAAACGAAAAGAAAATGCTGATTCAAAACCAAACGCAGAAACTGGAAACAAAGAAACTAGCTGGCCTACATTATGGCTCTTGTAACAGGCAAATAGAACTGCTCCAAATAGTAGATTTAAGGAAAAGAGCAAAGAAAGTGAACATTTGGTCAGAACAAAACACATAGCAACACTGTAACAGCAACTTACTGCACGCTTTCTGGCCTAGAATCCAAGCTGTTAGCTTCTACTTGAATGCAGAAGCATCACCTGCAAATATTCATTGATTGTAATGCCCACTACCGACAACACAAAATATAAAGGACTGTAGGACACAAATGTAAAAACCATAAGAAAAGCATCACAACCCAAAAGTAAGACTTTACACTCCAGGCAAGCGGATACAAGACCCTCACGAGAAAAACAGCTTATGATGCGATTGTGGAATTGGTTTATTGAGTCCTCGTACAAGCGAGAGGAGGCAGGGACTAAAGGCTATGTGAAAGCCTGACAGAGGTCCCTGCTTCCCCCCCCCCCACCCACAGAAATTAAATATGTAAATCCTGATGGGGAAAAATAACATTGGTTGGGCATAGTAGCCACTCAAAATGGTGCTTTGTAATTTATGCGGTTTAATGTCCCACAGAGGCAAATGGGATATGATCATACAGGATGGCTAAAGAATATTTTTTAGACCTCAGTAAATTCGCTACGCGCACTCACAAGGCACCATAGCCCCCATGTGCTTCTCCATTTCACCTCTATCTAACATGCTACCTAGGGATGATCAACGGAGAGGAAAAGCCGCGATAACGGATGGGAAAGTGGTTTGAGTTCCTACGTCCGCAAAGTGCTAGCGTTATCTCGAAAGTCAGCTAAACATTTTATGTACAAACATACTGTGTTTCCTTTACTTTGCCCCATAACGTGAACTAGCACGAATAGAAACCAGTTTCGAGGCCGAGACACTTTGACAAATCAGTGCTCATCACCAAACTTCCAAGAAAATTTCGTTTCGTGAACCTCCTGCGCCTAAAGCAAGGAAGCCCAGTACGCTTATATTTTATTTATTTTTTTTTGTAAGGAAGGAGTCCTATTTTCTTGCGGCAAATCTGCGAACATAACCGCCGCGACATCCAACTTCATGAGCGATAACATTTTTGCAGTCAGCTGAAATCAAGCGCGTTCCGTTCCCGCCCGTTCTGTCACATTCCAAAACAAACCACAAACAATGCAGCAATGCGGTAGGCCATTGTTACTGTTCCCGCACTGCCCGCCTCAGAATGTGATTGAATATGCTTACCTTTACGGACGAATGCATGAGCCGTGCTCAAAGCTGTTCGCCTTCGCATTACCGATGCCGAACCAACAAGTGTGGGTTCAGTTGGTCACGCAGAAAAACATTTCCACGCCTTCTTCCTTCGAACCTCTAAAACTTGACACGGTGAGCCAACAAATACGCTTGAGCAAAACAAAGAGCACGAACACTGAAAACTAACCGGCACGACAAATGCCCGTTTGCCCGAAACATCACCTACCGACGGCACTTCACAGGCGTACACACTTCTGCAACAATTATGCACGCGAAACGGAGCACATTTCACGACGGTTCGCAATCGATGCTGCAGATTAACGGTCGTGGAAACGTGGTCACATCAGCAGCGTGCAAGCGGTCATGTTGGCGAGCGGAAGGTAGCCTGGGTAACTACCGGCGGCCGCCTGGTGGTGAAATGGTAAAAGCATAGTTCGTTTCTGTTTCAGTTTCGTTACAAAAAATGAAACTTGAGTGTGTTCTGCTTTTTAGTGTTATTTCTAGTGCCGTATTTTGGCATAAAGGCATAATAACGGCAGCAGAAATCAGTGCAATACCCAGGAAATTGCCAGTTGGGGGCAATGTGAAATAACGACCTGCTGCTTGCTTTGCAGTGAGTTTGAAAAGTGCACGTGCCAGTTCAGATGACATTAAAACGATTATCTTTTTCCGGTGATGGATTAGCGAAGCCGAACAAAGTGCACATGAAATTTTGTTGTAGAAAATCAGTAGTTTTGAAAAAGAGGCAACTGTCTGAAATATATAATCGGCAGCACAGTAAATGAAGCAGCAGAATTGGAACCCGAGTAGGAAGTCCGTTGTCTAGGTATTGTGCGCAGCAGTGTCTCGCTATGCGTGCAGGTAATACGGTGCTGAACAAAGCTGCCTGGTAGATGTGCCGACAAAGATTAGAAGACGCAGATAACTCTCTTTCTTTTTATAATCAGTACAATTTTTCGTGCACTATCTAAACCAGTACTGATTGTATTTTGCTGATGCAAAGGCCATGTGAATGATATGTGCATGCTAACTGCAATGCATTTAAAAAAAATTGAACTAATCAACTTTCCTAACTGATTAAATATCTATACAAACGTTCAATATTTTCTGTGCTTACCGTCGCTCAATTCCACTTTATTTTTTCGTGATACATATTAAGAACGGCGCTTTGTGACGTGTACACCATTCGAATATATTATTATTTTTATTTTATTATTATTTATTGATACTGTCAGC
Organism: Amblyomma maculatum; assembly: GCF_055883805.1. NCBI lineage: Eukaryota > Metazoa > Arthropoda > Arachnida > Ixodida > Ixodidae > Amblyomma > Amblyomma maculatum. The sequence continues at coordinate 130,381,406 of NC_139345.1, read as the reverse complement.
CGTAAGGCCATTACAGGGTGAATACAAATACATGTAATTAATTGCAGCATGCATTTGTTGCTGCACCCTTTCAGCGCTGTCGTTTGCACCCTTTTGGTAACGGCCCGTTCTGCACCCTTAACATAGGGCGCATCGGCCGAAATAAGGTGCAATTTTGTAGCGCACCCTTTTTCGCACCTTTAAAAGTGAGATACTGCCAAATAGGGTGTTTCAAGGGTGCGCTATTGGGTGCAAATAGGCGGCGCACCCTTTTTTTCACCCTTAAGGGTGAGAAGTTGTTTAGTGTGTAAAGTGAGTGAATGATCGGGAAGTATATCACTAAAGATCGAGGTCTGGCGGCCATACGGCTGAGAGCAATGACCGAGCATAACAAGAACGGGGAGTAGACTTTTGAGAATTTACTGATATTACAGCTCGTATTGAAATTAAACGTTGCCTAAATGTTCTCCTGTTTTTCTTTAAAGCGATGCGTTTCGCCCCACAGATGGACGCCCAGGAAGTCGTCGATAAAGCCCTGGCGAGCAGAAGGGATGCATTGCATGCTGTTGGCCGCTTTTTGTGGGAGAATCCCGAGACCTGCTTTGAAGAGCACAAGGCGCACGATGCCATTTGCGATTTCCTCGAAGCTCAAAACTTCAAGGTGAAGAGGCACTGTGGCCTAGAGACGGCCTTCCGGGCTGAATACGGAGGTAATCAGAAGAATGCAGACGTGATCATATGTTTCAAACATTGACGGAGCGCTAACAAGACATTCTCAAGAACGGGGAAAGGGACACGTTCTTACTGACAACTGATCGTTTATTAAAGGAAAACACACATTATAGAGGCACACGGTGGCGGCGCTAGTCAGAGGCAGCAAACGTCCCAATGTGAAAAGACCATAAAACCGATAAAAGAAAACAAGCACGAAACTGATAAAACCCTTATGATCGGATGAAAAAATTAAAAACGATGGTTCAGAAAACACACTATCTATGGCACGTTGTGCATAGGGCCAGACTAACATGAAGACAGCCACAAACAAATGATAAAAAGAACTGACAATGACAAAATCTTATCAGACAAACGACTAAAAAGAAAAATACTTCAAGCGCCTTAAGGCCCGTTCACACTTGCGACTAGCAGCGGTCGCGCGACCGTTTTGGTCGAAAAGCGACAGTCGCAAATGGTCGCATCGGTCGAAAAGCGACTGCCGCGGGCCGATCGGGCACTGGTCGAATTTCCAGTCGCGCGACTACTAGTCGCAAACCATTTCACCAATCAGCGAGGTCCCGGAGTACTCGAACGAGCACCTTCTCAATGCAATTAAATAATACCCCTACTTTTTCAACAAACGGCACCCGGAATTCAAAGGCAGGGAGATAGGATATGGCCTGGGAGGAGATTGGAAAGATATTCGGACTATCCGGTAAGTACCATGAACTTCTGAGAAATGGGTTTTTCACGCAAGTGCAACATTTCATATTGATATCACGGCTACTGACATCGTCTATTCGTCGTCGACGTTCTCTTGGAAACACGAGAGCGCGGCATGCGTACCGGCTAGCCTGAAAAAGCTGAAGTGTCTGGCAAGCGGCAGCTACCGACGTTCACTGTCATCGCCCAGCAGCTCTCCTACTCCCAACTCGTTCGGAACGAGAGAAGGCGACTGTCGCAAGTGTGAACATCAGTAGTGGCGAGCTCCTCTCCTCTGGTCGCGCGACTGGTAGTCGCGCTTCCTCGTCTAGTCGCAAGTGTGAATAGACCTTTAGCCAGGAAGAGATAGTGGTTTTGACCTCATCAGGTATGCGCATTTTCTCGCTTCTAAATTCATGCACAAAGTTTAACTGCGCCCTTCTAAAACAGAGAACTCAATCTAATATAGCACTTTGGACGGGCCGCTGAAGAATCAGTTGTCAGTAAGCGCTTGTCCGTGTCCCCTTTCTTGTGAATATTTTGTTAGCGCTTCGTCCATTTTTGAAATGTTGCATGAACTAGTCCAGAAAAAAGTTCTTCGTGATCATATGTATTAAAATTCAGTATACATAAGGTACAAGGGCGCTCGATATTGTTTCTGTTTGACTCGAAGCTAATCACCAGCTAAAACACCACCCTAGGCGTGTTTCAGGCATGGAGTTTTAGGAATATTGGATGTTTAGGCATATTGCCCCAGGCAGATATTTTGCAGCTTTCTTATGGAAGGGAATAATGAGTTCGCACATAAAGACGATCGTAATGGTTATTCTGTTCATTATTATGCGACCTAGACCTTGACTTTGAAATGAGTTTACATGAGGATGCCTCCCTTACATACGTGAGGGAGGCATCCATTTGGCAAAGTTAGACAATTGTGCCGGTCCCACTAGATTACGAAGTAATCATTTTCCGTATGCTCAATCTGTGTTCCTATTCCCATTGTACCAGCCTGTATATATTTCTTCGTGTTTTGATTGTACAAATACTGTGCTACACCTAAAAATTCTTGAAAAAGCGAGCCAGTGGCTTTAGAGAAGCGTCATTATACTTATGCACATCGACGAATTCCAGTGGGCCCCTCTCCCGTGGTGGCCCTCTTGTGCGAATACGACGCTCTTCCCGGCCTGGGCCATGCATGCGGACACAACCTGATCGCCGAGAGCGCGCTCGCAGCAGCCGTCGCAGTTCGCGATCTCATGGAGGCTCACAGCCGATCGTGTGGTACAAAACTACAAGGCAAAGTGAGTAGGCCATCACCTCCTTGTAGATGCGCGTTACAACAAGGTTATTCGCTTGGGACAGGGGACGCGTCTCTCATAGACGCTCTGCATTTTAGTTTGCAGCGCAGAAACTCCAAAAGCTACACTTGCGTTCAAATTTAAACCTTTCAGAATGCTAATAGACAACATTTATAATTCGCGCAATGTAATACCAAAATATGCACAAGTCAGTTGGTCATATAAATACGCTAGCTATGGAGTCTTTGTGAAACTTTGCCATGCTTGACTATGCCGGTATGAATACTCTGGCGATAAGGTACTAATAAGCTCTCTATAAAGAGTTAAGTTTTCATAGTTTCGGACTTAGTATCTCGCATGAGCTTTCGTTCGGTAACAGTTGAATAAAATAGGGTATGCACATTTACCTGCCGACACACAATGACCAGTCCAGTTTTCATGGGCAGCGTACTTTTAAACGGGAGGTAACTGTGTAATATATTACGCTACTGCTATCAAAATATAAGGAGCATCAACTAAATGTACGACGTTTAGCAAAATACTCGCTTTAAATGGTGCTCTTCTTTCGCCACGCGTAGTTAAAACTGTCATAAAAATATACTGTAGAAAACTGTATTCTCGTGGAGGGAAGGTCTGTGGATATACTGACTGTTGCGAACTTATGATGCATCCTTACAAAATCCGCGATAAAATGTGTAATACACTGTTTGACGTTCAAACATGACCATCTCCAGAAACCCTTGGTATATATGTATTCGTGCTTGTTTTTGCGTTTTTCATTCAGAACACTAGGAACGTGACTTTTAAATATCTCTTCAGTTTTTGAGAAGCTCACAGAAAATGAAACAGTATTACTAAGCCAACCAAGAACTTATTTGCACTACGATCGCGTGACACAGATTGTGGTTCTGGGCACGCCCGCCGAGGAAGGTGGCATGGGCAAGGAACTTCTCCTGCGAGCAGGCTGCTTCGATGATGTAGACGCAGCCCTGATGGCCCATCCTGAGAGAAAGAATGTCCTCCGGATTGCATTGTCAGCCAGATCCGGCGTGAGTTCTGCATTCTTGCGTTGTAGAATCTGCCAAAGAGTGGGAGTTTCTGGGGAAGGCTCAGACAATTGGCGTTCGGCTAGCAATACTGGATTAGAATTGATATTAGGCGCGACTCAAGTCCCGCA